>NC_045603.1:103301219-104662864 GCF_009762305.2 Zalophus californianus
ATTGAGATTCAGAGGATTCAGTTGACTCACTCAGGGTCATTGCTACGATATGGCAGTCTTTAGTACAAATTCAGTTTCTCTGATTTCATGTTTACCGCATATCTTAACTTTCTTCTGTTTCTTGTTTTGTATGTCCTTGTGAGGTCCATACACAATATGTAGATTATAATACATTTTTAAATGTATGTTTTTACCTCCTCGGAGTATGGGGGTCAGAAGTTGGATTAATTGTGTTATCCTTTGGTAAGAATTGCCACTTTTTTTTTTTTTTTAACTATTTCTAGCCTGCTGTATGAGATATTCCTTCAGTAGTGATGGCATTATTTCCAGGTGTTGCCCTGGTGATTCATACAACAGTTACAGCCTTGCTCAAGAAAAACTCCACAACAACTTATATTTTAGATAGTGGGATTTATTTGGTAAGGTAATTTAGAACTGTGCTTCTCAAATTTTGATGGCATACAGATTGTATTGGAGTTTGTTAAAATGTCGTTCTGATGCGGGTTTGGTTAGGGCCTGGGCTTTTTTACCTTTCTAACAGCTCTTAGGCAGTGCCAGTGGTGCTGATCTGCAGAGCATGCTTTGACTGGCAAGGCTTCAGAGCACTGGCTGCGAATGAACAGTTTTGGAATTGATCTTTATCCTTTTTAAAAAATGTTCACATTTAGCATTATCCCTGTTGATTTCTGTATATCAGCTCATATTTGAACTTATAAAAATCCATTTTCCATTGATTTCAAGATAGCAGTGCCACCCTTTGCCTCTGTTAAACACCGTCTGGGGTGTCATATTGGCATGGGTACAGAGACAAGTGATACTCTTCAGGATACTAGAGCAAAAGAATTGTTTTCATTGACACCTGTTACCTTGTTACTTATATGTATAAAAACATGTTGAGCAGTATAATGGAGTAACAGAGAATTGAGAGTGGAGCAAGGGGAAAGGAGTGGGTCACAAAACTTCAAGATAGTTGGCTTGCTTGGGTAGTATGGGTTACACTTTTGCAAAAGCCTTCCTTCCAGCCTCCAGTTTCTATTATCTATATGACTTCAGGGTCTCAGAATTTGAGATTGTAGACTGGGAGATAAAGATGAGGAAATCAGGGGTCTTAATGGGCAGCTGTAAGGTGATTTGGTTTATTTGCATACATGTTGATATTATACTCTCTTTAAAAAAAAATTAAGCTGTGGTATTTCTCCATTGTTGGTGTTTGGTTGTTTATGTTGGTCTTTGTCAGTGAAGATGATACAAGTCTAATGAAATGGAAGAACTTGACCTTTGTCATAGACAGGAAGACATGTATCTGTTTAAACTTTCTTTACTTGTTTTTCTTAAGGTGGGATTATTTTGTTTTTGTTGTGCTTGGGATATTTGCACCCGCTGGCCACAAAAGACATTGTTAAGATGCTGTAGCTAGCTATTTGGTCTAGGTATTGAGCATTTCAGTGTTAGTTATGGGTTTCTAAATTAAAAATCACTTAAGTTTGTTAAACTTTCGTATTTTGAAAGTGGTAGCAAAAATTGATTCCCTTCATATATGATCTTTTAATTGAGATGTATAAAGGAGAGTTCTTTGCAGATGACTTTCTAAGAGAGCTAAAAGCAAGGAATAAATGGGTTTGGAGGAGTGGTCATGATGACTTAGTTTGGCAATAATCAAAAAAAAACTTTTATAGAATGTGTTGTGAGAGGAAAAGTCAGAACAGGCTATCATTACCTGATTTAAAGGAGGTTGGTTAGTATAAAGTATATTAGCTTGTCTGTTCTCATTACTAGTTCAGTTTATCGATGCAACTTCAGGGCAAAGTCAAATGATTCTTTTTTGCATTACTGTAAAAGCTATCTAATTGTCCCCATCCCCCAAATTAGGATTGCCCTTCAGTGTGTTTTCCTAAATTTTGGAAATGTGATTATATCACTTCCTTACATAAAGTCTTACCCATTTGGGATAAACTACCAATTCCTTGCTTAGTATAATATAATTATTTGATTTTTGTTTATTTTACCTTCCTTTTTCTCTACCCTCCACCAATTTTAAGCTGTAGTCATACTGAATGTGGTTTTCCCCCAACATGACACATTTTCCTTTTCATCAGGGCTTTATTCGTACAGTTCTCTTTGCCTAGTATTCTATCCTCTGCTGAGTAACCTGGAGTGATCCCTTAAGAAAGTTCCTGTATGGGGGCACCTGGGTGGCTCAGTCAGTTAAGCATTTGCCTTCAGCTTGGGTTGTGATCCTGGGGTCCTGGGATTGAGCCCCACATTGGGCTCCCTGCTCAGTGGGGAGCCTGCTTCCCCCTCCCCCTCTGCAGCTCCCCCTGCTTGTGCTCTCTCTCTCAAATAAATAAAATCTTAAAAAAAAAAGTTCCTGTATGACTTTTCAGAAAGTTTTTCCTGATTATCACCATCATGCCTACTTCCAGATTAGGTTAGGTCCTTTTCTTGTGTACTCTTGTAGCACTTACATATACAGTATATACTACTGTATTTGCTTGGATGCCTGGGAGGTATTTTGAGAACAGGTATTATTTTTATTCATGGACTTATATCCCTAGTGTTTGACAGCTGATAGTGTTGTTTAACTAAGTATTTGTTGATTTAATGAGTAAGGAAAATGTCAAGAACTTAGCAGACTATTAAAGCTTAGAGAAACATAGATCATTTACCATTTCACAGCCCATTTTCTCCCGGGCAATGCCTTGGACATATTTTTTTAATTCATCGGTAATTTGGGTTCTACCCTTTGGTGAGATTAGTCTTTATCTGTGACCTAGAATTTGGTTTAGTTTTTCGGCAACCATATGGCCTTGAGGTAATTACTTTTACTTTCTTTCTCTTTTTTTTTTAAAGATTATTTATTTATTTATTTGAGAGTAGAGCAAATAAGAACATGAGTGGGGCAGCAAATAAGAACATGAGAGGGAGAAGCAGCTTCTTGCTGAGCAGGGAGCCTGATGCTAGGCTAGGGACCCTAGGATTACGACCTGAGCCAAAGGTATCCCCAAGGCTGACCAAGTGCCCCGAGGTAATTTCTTACAGATGTAGAATTATTCTCTGACTCTTTCTCCCTGAAGCCTTTGGCTCCGTTTTGGGCTGTCCACATAAAAGTTAAAATATCTTACGTTTATTTAGTTTCTAATAGTTTGCAGTACACTTTCACATCTACCATCCAATGTAAACGAAGACACAAATCTGTGAAAGAACTAAAGGCCTTTTTTTTTTTTTTTACACTCATCATTTCAAGTGGAGGGCAAGTGTTGTTTTTAAAAGGCAGACCTGTGTAAAAATGCCCCCAGCCTTAGGGCTGAAGCTCACTTTCTGAAGAGTTCAGTTAAGAAAAATGAAATGAGTCAATATGAGAATGCCAAGGATATGCTGTTCTTCTGGAAACAGAAAAAAAAAGACTGAAGGATGAAATTTCTTGAAAACGAAGGAAACCGTGGAATGTAACAGCTCTATAAAGCAATAGCTTTCCACCTTTTCATTTATTTTGTATGTGTCATGTAAGCTATATTCAGTCAATATTTGATTTCAGAGATGTTACAAAATAAGCAATTTCACTTATAATTACTATAGCAGAGAGATTAAGTGTATGGTAGTTGCAGTCAGACTGCTCTGGAGTTGAGTACCATTTCCATGATGTGTAAGACTGTAATTTGGGCTAATTACTAAATTTTATTGAAGGTTTGGGCTTTTATCTATAAAGTGGAATTAATAAAACCTCATAAAAGTGTTTTGAATAAGGTGACAAAAGAGATAATGTGATGATAAACATTAAGGTGCTTAGTATATGATGAAAAACTTATAAAGGTGGTTATTATAGTATTTTATCTAATGTAGTGCTAGACTTAACATTCAAACATAGAACATTCAGTCACACACACACACCCTTCCCCCCACCTGCAAAGTAGAAAAAGCATATTCTGTGATTCTCTGCAGGTTAATGTATGGGGAATTTAGGTATTTAAAATTTATGTATTAAAATATAATAAGGTAGATATGTGTGTTTGTGTGCATGTGCGTGTGTGACAATGAGTGTCACTAGCTTTTTGCCATGTGCCAAATCCTATGCTTTGCATTTTTCATACATTATCTTATTTATTCCACATAACAACTCTATATCACAAATTAAAAGCTAAAAAACAAAAACAAAAGACCCTGAAACTTAAAGAGCCTTTGATCACATAGGTAATGAATGGTAAACCAATATTTAATCCAGAGCTCTCCAACTGTTAAAAGCTTTGCTTTGTTAAAAGCAAATTTGCTTTGTTAAAAGCAGTTTAACACAATTGTAACACAATTTGTGTACATATTTTGGATCATCTGGGTGAAATCCTATAACTAGCATATTTATCCATATTCATTCATTTTGTGGTTATGATCTCATTGTTATCAAGTATTACTGCTGTAATTGCTATGGACCAATGAGAAAAGAAGGTGGCTTTTATTTCAAGCAAAATTCAAATGATGTTATGGTGCACTGTAGGAAGCAAACTTGTCTTTACCACTTTGACAAAGAAAAGTTTTGGGACAATTTAATCTTTTAATGACTCAAAAGCACTTGGACCATAGTGGTAAGTACCATATATGCACTGTGAGCAGTGATTTGCATTTTACTGTATATTTTAGTTTTTCTTATATTTAATCTCTAACTCTAGAGTTAATATTTGTGTATTTTAAGTATTATAATTTATGATTATTATTATAATTTAATATATAATATATATTTTATATATATAATATAATGTATAATATATATAATATAATATTTAATCTCTAACTCTAGAGTTAATATTTGTATATTTTAAGTATTATAATCTATAATTATAATCTATGATTATTATAATTTAAGTATTATAATTTCTAGATTATAGAAATATATTTTCTATATTTTCCTTTAAATGTATGCCATAATATACCATATTGTAGTTCAGGTGCAGACCCTTCAGTCATAGGGATGAAGCAGTTCTGCTCGGGGAGGGGGGTGCTGGAAAGCTTTGCCAGGATGCTGCCATTTGAACTTCATCTTGAAGGATGAGTACTTGTATGCTAGGCAGAGATAGGGTAATGACATAAAACATCTGAAAAGCCCAAAACAAAAACACTCCAAAACAAAAAACTTACTGCAGGATGGAGTAGAAATATAGACATATGGAATGGGAATAAAGATGATTGTTAAGGGCCTTTGGTGCTAATTAAGGGAGTTTGGATTTTATTATGAGGTCACTATGTCTCTAACAAAAGCAAAAAGCAGGGGAATGTAAACTAATTTTTATAATTCACTTGTAGCATACTGAATTTTTATAAATTAAGTCATGTTTTGTGTACAGTCAGAACTCTGTTGGCTAAAGACCCCTTGGAAGAGGAATTTAATTGTTTTTGTAATGAAAATACAATGTAAATTTTCAAATTCATCAGTTAGAATTTTTATTTATTTTTTGGCCTCCCTTTCTTCCTCTAGGCCCATCTTTTATTAATGAAATCAGAAACTTTAAACTTGATTCTTCCCTTCCATTTCAGTGGAATGCTTTAGTGATTAATAGTCTTCTACTCAGTTGATTTAATAATTTTCATTTTATTTTACCCAAAATTTATGAAGAAAACCACTTACAGAGTTTGCTGGTCCCTAGCTTTTATTTGCACCAGAGAAAAACTGTTACCATTATCTACTCAATATATCGGCTTTTTATTAATGCTATATTAATGCCTTGATTCCCATAGTAGCCTCCAGCTATTACCTCTCCATGTGCATGTTACAGAGATGTCCAAGTTAAATCAGTTTTTAAGCTGAGCCCTGTGAAACCACCACGTAAAAAAGTATGAATGGTGTGCTCTTTCTGCACACCCATCTTGGTATACTGTTGTGTGGTATGATTAAACTGTAGCATCCACAGTGCTCATCATTGACAGAGCCTTGGGGCGATGAAAGTAAATGCCTTAATATCTACAAAGCACTTTTCAGATGATAAGAGGGAAACAAGAGAGCAGGAAGTAAAAAGCTATATGTGTTTCATTGTTCTGTTCATGCTAGAATGTTACTTTTCCTAGGTCATAGGGCCAGTAACCTCCTAGGTCTGAATTCCACCAAGAAGGGTTAGCTCTCTGGTTGATTCTGTGAGGCATAGAAACAGAAAAATATGAAAGGGAGAAGAAAATTAAATAAATTAAATAAAGTAGGAGTGTTGGGGAAGAAGAATAAAATTGAAAAGAAAAAATAGAGGTGAGGCTTGAGGATATATATGTTTATTTCTTAGTACCAAATTTATATGTCTTGTTTTAGACAATGATAGAAATCAAGGTAATGCATAAAATAAATGGATGCTCTCCATAAAATGCTTGTGCTTTCCTGTGTCATTATCAATAAATCAAGGAGAAATCCAGAGTGAGCAACACAGACCAGCTTTCTTTAAAGAATGAAAACAAATGACAGTACATTTATTCTGCCACAAATCCAAAAAGTCAAGTCATTATTTTAAGGGAGGAATTTTCTTTGGTTCTCCGTTTCTCTAGCACATATTCAGATTTCTTGACACAATACAACCATAGCATTATGTCATATCCTTGGTCTGTTGTTTTTCGGACTTTATAAATTGATTTTGAATATACCAACATCTTGCCTTTATAGAGTTTGGATAACAGACATCAACCGTTGTAGTAAAACATCTCCACAAGTTATACTAAGAAATGTGAGACTGGATTCTCTCCTTTTCTTTTCCTCTGTTCTGGTGCCATTCTGAGGAGTGTCTTTCTTAGATTTGGGGGATTGTGTGCCTGTTCTGGCCAGCATAAAACGTCCCCCTTTCCTTTCCTGTGTATTTAAGTATTTGGAGTTGATGGTTATCTTTTGGAATTCTACACGTTAGCTGAGTGCTGCTGCAAAATACATTGTAGCTCTGACCACCCCTTCCTATCCCCGGCTGCCTCTGTGCTGAGATGCTGCATCGTACTTGGGAAAAAAAGTCATACAACTGTCCTGACAGGTCTCGCCTCAGATTTATGGCCACATATTTCAAATGTGCTCCCAATTATACAGGTAATTCTAATGCAAATGCCTGTTAAATTTGATTTTACACTTTCAGAGATGATTATATCCCACTCTGTCTTCTCTTGTCAAATCCACAAAATCCCTCCTCCCTTCCCACCTCAAAGCTGCTGACTTCACTTCATATTACATCGAGAAAATCCGAATCAGATGCTACCTACTGCATCTGCCCAGCGTTAGATCTGTCAGCTTATGTGCATCTGTACGGGTGTGTTTTGCAGTGGTGTCACTGTTCTAAGGTCAACTCTATATTTTCTCTTAATTCTGTCTAGTTCCCCAGTTTAAGGATAGTGCTTTCCTTTATTTTAAAAAATTTGCTCTCCTAGTACATCATCATAAGGATGCTTTAACATTTCCACCCTCCATCTTTGAAAGTCCTTCCCTTGACATGATAGTCCTTTCTAGCTGGCACACCCTTTTTCTCTTTTCCTGCTCAGTAAATCTTGTTTAAAAATTGACTATATATAATTGCCATCTGCATTTTCTCACCTTTCTTCAAATTCATGAAGTCAGGCTTCTCTTTTATCTATTTTTAAATCTATTTTTATCACTTCCCTAAAACTGCTTTTTCCAGGGTTTTTTGGTGGTGTAGTTCCAGGTGGCAGGTCCAGAAGTCACGTTCTGTCACCTTACTTTTCCTTTCAGCATCATTCTACACACTCCCTTCCTTGAAACGCTATTTTCTTGTGGCATTTCTGACAGCAGATTCTCCTTATTTTCTCTGTCGTTCACTTGTCATTTCTTCTGTGTTGTCATTTCTGGCTCCCCCATATTCCCCTAGAACTCAAAGGGCTCCATTTTCAACCCTCTTATCTTTTTTACATATACATTTCTCAGAAGATGCCTTCAAGATTCATGACTTCATGACTTTCAATATTAATGATATATATATGGCTCCCAACCATTGTGTCTATGTGACATATCTGTCGTGTGTGAGCGCGCACGTAAGCAGCTCCAGAATAATATACTGTGGAGATAATTTCTCCATGATGTCTTTAATTAGGTATCAGACTTCACTTTGCCCAGAACAGATCTCTTCATTTTGCACATACTTTTCAAAACTTCTTCCCCAGTGTTTCCCAGTTCAGTAAATGGTATCACCATTCACCCATTGCTCAGGCAATAAATCACCAACTAATTCCTAATTCTTCTCTTCTCTCACTCCCTACATTAAATCTATAAGTAAGTCCTATCACACATCACAAATATAACTGAAATTCAGCCATTTCTCTCCACGCTCTCTTATGAAGCATTATCTCTTGCTCAAACTACCCAGAGTAGCTTTCTCACTGGTGCCTTTGCTTCTGCATTCTGCTCCTCTACTAGTCTCTTCTCCATAGCAGCTACACTGAACTCTTAAAGCTTACAGTAAATGCTGTCACTCCTTGCTTAAGACCTCGCTGTGCTCTCCCTTTATGCTCAGAATAAAACCCAAACTCCTTACCATGGTTTTTAAGGCTCTGCATCATCTGACTTTTTGCCGCCTCTGTGACCCCACCACTTACTACTTACCTTTCGCTATACACCATCACATCAACTTAAAAAAAAAATGAACCAAGCTTTTGCTGTCCTCAAAGCATTTGTACTTAGGTCCTCTCTACCTCTTCCCCCAGTTCTTTTCATGGCTCACTTTTCACATCCTCCATGACAGTTCCTTAGTGATGTCTGCCCTTACCATTGTAGCCTAATAAACTGTATCTCTATTCATGTATTCAGTATCTCTATTATATGGTTCAGTTTTATTTTTCCCATAGCATATGCCACTGTGCTATGAGATGCTTCTTTGTTAGTTTATGTTGTTCTGCCTCTTTCAAAAATAAGTTCCATGTGGGCAGTGAGGTCATATTGAGTTCTCTTCCTTAAAACTGTGCAGCCCTTGGTATTTGGTAAATAGATATGTGAAAGCTAACTCTTCTGAAAAATTTGGCAGTTGGGTTTAGAAAATTTGGCAGTTGTGGTTAGATATGAAAGCTAACTGAATTCTTTTAGAATTTTTTTTTTTTTTTAAGATTTATTTGAGAGAGAGAGAACACGAGTTGTGGAGGGGCAGAGGGAGAGGGACAGAGAGAATCTCAAGCAGACTCCCTGCTGAGCCGGAGCCCAACTTGGGGCTTCATCCCACCACCCATGAGATCATGACCTGAGCCAAAATCACCATTCGGATGCTCAACCAACGGAGCCACCCAGGTGTTCCAGAATGCATACTGGTTTTAAGTTATAGACAAATGTGTAGCTTTACCTTAGTTGATAGAAACTTGAATTTTTATTAGGTTATTTTTAATTAGTTTTTATGAGATATTCTTCTGTACTTTATGATACCAAGGAGTTGCTTCCTAAAGCAAAAGACAGGGGTACCTGGTGGTTTAGTTTGGTTAAGTGTCCAACTCTCAGTTTCAGCTCAGGTCATGATCTTAGAATCATGGGATCAAGCCCTGCTCAGCTGTAAGTCTGCTTGAGATTCTTACTCCCTCTCCCTCTGCCCGCTTCCAAATAAATAAATAAAATCTTAAAAAAAAAAAAAAGCAAAAGGCTTTTCAGGGACCTACAAAGCTCTGCAGCAAGGATTAGCAAACTACAGGCCCTGTACCTTTTATATAGCCTGCAAGCTAAGAATGGTTTTCGCGTATTTAAAATGGTTAAAAACAACAGAGAAGAATATGTGACACGGATTATAAATGGCTTACAAAGTGTAAAATATTTATTGTCTGGATTTAAAAAACAAAAAGTTTGCTCACCCTTGCTGGGGGGTCTGGCCTTTCATTCCCTGTGTGACCTCATCTGTCAGTATGCTGTGTCTCCATCTACTTTGATCACGGCAGCCGGGCACACTCTTACATCAGGACCTTTGCATCTGCTGTTTCCTCTGTGTGAAACACTCTCGCCTCAATATGTGCATAGCTGTGGCTTATTTCCCCTTTTCCTTTACATCTTTACTTAAATGTTACATTCACAGTGTGGCTTTTCCCGAGCACTCAATTTAAAATTGCAGTCTCACCTCCATTCCCATACCCCTCTTCTTTTCCTCCTTTTTTTTTTCCATTGGATTTATTACCAGTAACATACAGTGTATTTTACTTATATTCTCTCTCTTCCCATTGACTATAAACTCAATGAGGGCTGAGATTTTTGTCTTTTTATTTTTTACTGCCATATTCCCAAGATAATACCTAGCACATAGAAGCTTTCATGAAATATTCATTGAATTAATGGTAATGGATTAGAGTTATTCTGAGAACCAACATTAAAAAAAGCTTTCTGGGGGGGGGCGGAGCAAGATGGAGGAGTAGGAGACCTAGATTTCGTCTGGTCTCAGGAATTCAGCTGAATAGGGATCAAACCATTCTGAACACCTACGAACTCAACAGGAGATCAAAGAGGAGAGTAGCAACAACTCTCTGAACAGAGAAGCGACCACTTACTGGAAGGTAGGACGTGCAGAGAAGTGAATCCGAGGCGATATTCGGGAGGATAGATGGCGGGGGAGGGGCCTCCGCCGGCCGCTTCTGGCAAGTGATAGAGCCGCAGAACACAAAATTGGACCTTTTAGAAGTCGGCTCCGCTGAGGGACGTCGCTGCAGTGGCTAAGCAGGGGTGGAATCCTCCCGGGACAGTGTGGTCTCAGGACCCTTGGGGTCACAGAAAGACCGGGGGAGCCTGAGTGCGCCAGAGCTCCCAGGTATCGGAGCGGGGAAGCCGGCTGCAGAGACGGAGCTGAGGCACGGGCTCTCAGCTCGGGGTGGCTATAAACTGTGATCCGCAGCCCAGTCGGGGCACTGCTCCTCCAGCAGGGACCCAACAGGCGGCAGATCCGCGGAGACTCCCCTTCCTTCCCGGGGAGGAGCGGCACGGGAGCGCACCACAGGGATCTGCTGGGTTTGGAGACTCCACACGGGGTCGGGTGCCAGAGATAGTAACGCTCGGTCACAGGCCGGGTGAGCATGGAGAGCGGCCGGACCGGGGACAAGGGAGTGACTGCTTTTCTCTGTGGGCGCACTGAGGAGCGGGGCCCCGAGTTCTCGGCTCCTCCGGGTGGAGATTGGGAGGCCGCCATTTTTGTCCTGGTCCTCCAAGGCTGTACGGAGAGCTTGCAGGGAACAAAAGCTCGTGAGAGCAAACCCGAGCAGCTTGATTAGCCCGGACCGACAAGGGCGGGGCAATTCCGCCTCCGGCAAAGACATTTGGAAACCACAGCAACAGGCCCCTCCCCCAGAAGATCAACACAAACAGCCAGCAAGCCAAGACCAAGTTTACCAATCAAGGAGAATGGGAGAACTCCAGCGCTAGGGGAATACTGCACATAGAATTCATGGCTTTTTGTTACCATGATTCATTAGTTCATCAAAGTTAATTTCTGTTAACTGTTTTTTTTTCTTTTTCCCTTTTTCAACCAACATCTTATCAATCTCTTTTTTAAAAAAAAAATTTTTTTTATTTTTCATTTTTAGAGTCATATTTTATCCCTTCATACTAGTTACCCTTATTTTTGGCATATATATGTAAGTTCTCTCTTTAAAATTTTGAGATACAGTTTCTTCTAACAGATCAAAATATACCCTAAATCACTAGTGTATGGCTCTGTTCTAGTCTCCTGCCTGATCACATTCTCTCCCTTTTTTCTTTTTTTTTTTTTAAATCTTCTTTCTTTTTTCAAACAACTTCTTATCTTATCAAGTCCTTTTATAAAATCTTTTATAATTTTCATCTTTACTGCCATCTTCTATCCCTTCAACCCTTATTTTGTACATATATAAGTCTTTCTTCCTTTAAAATTTTAGGAGGCACTTTTTTCTAACACACCAAAATATGCCCAAAATCTAGTGTGTGGCACTGATCTATGCACTAGCCTGATCATATTTGATCACATTCTGCTTTTTTTGTATTGTTCTGTTTTTGTTTTTATCTTTTTTTTTTTCTCTTTCTTTTTTCTTTCTTTCCCTTTCTTTTCCCCTGGTTTCAGGTCTTTTCTGATTTGTATACAGTATATTTGCTGGGGACGTTGTAAACCTGTTAGCATTTTGTTCTCTAGTTCATCTGTTCTCCTCTGGACAAAATGACAACACGAAAAAAATCACCTCAGCAAAAAGAACAAGAGGTAGTACCGTCAGCCAGGGACCTACTCAATACGGACATTAGTACGATGTCGGACCTAGAGTTCAGAATCATGACTTTAAAGATACTAGCTGGGCTTGAAAAAAGCGTGGAAGTTATTAGAGAACCCTTTCTGGAGAAATAAAAGAACTAAAATCTAACCAAGTCGAAATCAAAAAGGCTATTGATGAGGTGCAATCAAAAATGGGGGCACTAACTGCTAGGATAAATGAGGCAGAAGACAGAATCAGTGATATAGAAGACCAAATGATGGAAAATAAAGAGGGTGAGAAAAAGAGGGAGAAACAACTACAGGATCACGAGGGCAGAATTCAAGAGATAAGTGATACGATAAGACGAAACAACATTAGAATAATTGGGATCCCAGAAGAAGAAGAAAGAGAGAGAGGGGCAGAAGATATATTGGAGCAAATAATAGCAGAGAACTTCCCTAATGTGAGGAAGGAAACAGGCATCAAAATCCAGGAGGCACAGAGAACCCCTCTCAAAATCGATAATAATAGGTCAACACCCCGACATCTAATAGTAAAACTTACGAGTCTCAGAGACAAAGAGAAAATCCTGAAAGCAGCTCGGGAGAAGAGATATGTAACCTACAATGTTAAAAATATTAGATTGGCAACAGACCTATCCACAGAGACCTGGCAGGCCAGAAAGGACTGGCAAGATATCTTCAGAGCACTAAACGATAAAAATATGCAGCCAAGAATACTATATCCAGCTAGGCTGTCATTGAAAATAGAAGGAGAGATAAAAAGCTTCCAGGACAAACAAAAACTAAAGGAATTTGCAAACACGAAACCAGCCCTCCAAGAAATATTGAAAGGGGTCCTCTAAGCAAAGAGAGAGCCTAAAAGCAGCAAAGATCAGAAAGGAACACAGACAACATACAGTAACAGTCACCTTACAGGTAATACAATGGCACTAAATTCATACCTTTCAATAGTTACCCTGAATGTAAATGGGCTCAATGCCCCAATCAAAAGACACAGGCTATCAGATTGGATTAAAAAACAAGACCCATCCATATGCTGTCTGCAAGAGACTCATTTTAGACCCAAAGACACCCCCAGATTGAAAGTGAGGGGGTGGAAAACCATTTACCATGCTAATGGACACCAAAGGAAAGCTGGGGTGGCAATCCTTATATCAGACAAACTAGATTTTAAAACAAAGACTGTAATAAGAGATGAGGAAGGATACTATATGCTACTTAAAGGGTCTATCCAACAAGAAGATCTAACAGTTGTAAATATCTATGCCCCAAACATGGAAGCGCCAATTATATACGGCAATTAATAACAAAAGCAAAGAAACACATTGACGACAATACAATAATAGTGGGGGACTTTAACACCCCCCTGACTGAAATGGACAGATCATCTAAGCAAAAGATCAACAAGGAAATAAAGACTTTAAATGACACACTGGACCAAATGGACTTCACAGACATATTCAGAACATTGCATCCCAAAGCAACGGAATACACATTCTTCTCTAGTGCCCATGGAACATTCTCCAGAATTGATCACATCCTAGGTCACAAATCAGGTCTCAACTGGTACCAAAAGATTGGGATCATTCCCTGCATATTTTCAGACCACAGTGCTTTGAAACTAGAACTCAATCACAAGAGGAAAGTCGGAGAGAACTCAAATACATGGAGGCTAAAGAGCATCCTACTAAAGAATGAATGGGTCAACCAGGAAATTAAAGAAGAATTTAAAAAATTCATGGAAACCAATGAAAATGAAAACACAACTGTCCAACATCTTTGGGATACAGCCAAGGCCGTCCTGCGTGGAAATTATAGCAATAGAAGCCTTTCTCAAGAAACAAGAAAGGTCTCAAATACACAGCCTAACCCTACACCTAAAGGAGCTCGAGAAAGAACAGCAAATAAAGCCTAAACCCAGCAGGAGAAGAGAAATAATAAAGATGAGAGCAGAAATCAATGAAATAGAAACCAAAGAACAGTAGAACAGATCAACAAAACTAGGAGCTGGTTCTTTGAAAGAATTAACAAGATTGATAAACCCCTGGCCAGACTGATCAAAAAGAAAAGAGAAATGATCCAAATCAACAAAATCATGAATGAAAGAGGAGAGATCACAACCAACACCAAAGAAATACAAACAATTATAAGAACATATTATGACCAACTCTATTCCAAGCAAATTAGATAACCTGGAAGAAATGGGTGCATTCCTAGAGATGTATCAACTACCAAAACTGAACCAGGAAGAAATAGAAAACCTGAACAGACCTATAACCACTAAGGAAATTGAAGCAGTCATCAAAAATCTCCCAAGAAACAAAAGCCCAGGGCCAGATGGCTTCCCAGGGGAATTCTATAAGACATTTAAAGAAGAATTAATACCTATTCTCCTGAAACTGTTCCAAAAACTAGAAATGGAAGGAAAACTTCCAAATTCATTTTATGAGGCCACCATTACCTTGATCCCAAAACCAGACAAAGACCCCATCAAAAAGGAGAATTACAGACCAATATCCTTGATGAACATGGATGCAAAAATTCTCACCAAAATACTAGCCAATAGGATCCAACAGTACATTAAAAGGATTATTCACCACGACCAAGTGGGATTTATCCCTGGGCTGCAAGGCTGGTTCAACATCCGCAAATCAATCAACGTGATACAATACATTAACAAAAGAAAGAACAAGAATCATATGATCCTCTCAATAGATGCAGAAAAAGCATTTGACAAAGTACAGGATCCTTTCTTGATCAAAACTCTTCAGAGTATAGGGATAGAGGGTACATACCTCAATATCATAAAAGCCATCTATGAAAAACCTACAGCGAATATCATTCTCAATGGGGAAAGGCTGAGAGCTTTTCCCCTAAGGTTAGGAACACGGCAGGGATGTCCACTCTCACCACTGCTATTCAACATAGTATGAGAAGTCCTAGCCACAGCAAGCAGACAACAAAAAGAAATGAAAGGCATCCAAATCGGCAAAGAGGAAGTCAAACTCTCACTCTTTGCAGGTGATATGATACTGTATGTGGAAAACCCAAAAGACTCCACCCCAAAACTGCTAGAACTCATACACGAATTCAGTCAAGTAGCAGGCTATAAAATCAATGCACAGAAATCAGTGGCATTCCTATACAGCAACAACAAGACAGAAGAGAGACAAATCAAGGAGTCGATCCCATTCACAATTGCACCCAAAACCATAAGATACCTAGGAATAAATTTAACCAAAGAGGCAAAGGATCTGTACTCAGAAAACTATAAAATACTCATGAAAGAAATTGAAGAAGACACAAAGAAATGGAAAAATGTTCCGTGCTCATGGATTGGGAGAACCAACATTGTGAAGCTGTCAATGCTCCCTAGAGCAATCTACACATTCAATGCAATCCCCATCAAAATACCATCCACTTTTTCAAAGAAATGGAACAAAGAATCCTAAAATTTGTATGGAACTAGAAGAGACCCCGAATAGCCAGAGGAATATTGAAAAAGAAAAGCAAAGCTGGCGGCATCACAATTCCGGACCTCCAGCTCTATTACAAAGCTGTCATCATCAAGACAGTATGGTACTGGCACAAAAACAGACACATAGATCAATGGAACAGAATCGAGAGCCCAGAAATGGACCCTCAAGTCTATGGTCAACTTATCTTTGACAAAGCAGGAAAGAATGTCCAATGGAAAAAAGACAGTCTCTTCAACAAATGGTTTTGGGAAAATTGGACAGCCACATGCAGAAGAATGAAACTGGACCATTTCCTTACACCACACACAAAAATAGACCCCAAATGGTTGAAAGACTAAACGTGAGACAGGAGTCCATCAAAATCCTAAAGGAGAACACAGGTAGCAACCTCTTCGACCTCAGCTGCAGCAACTTCTTCCTAGAAACATCACCAAAGGCATGGGAAGCCAGGGCAAACATGAACTATTGGGATTTCATCAAGATAAAAAGCTTTTGCACAGCAAAAGAAACAGTCCACAAAACCAAAAGACAACCGACAGAATGGGAGAAAATATTTGCAAATGACATATCAGATAAAGGGCTAGTATCCAAAATGTATAAAGAACTTATCAAACTCAACACCCAAAGAACAAATAATCCAATCAAGAAATGGGCAGAAGACATGAACAGACATTTTTCCAAAGAAGACATCCAAATGGCCACAGGCACATGAAAAAGTGCTCAACATCGCTCGGCATCAGGGAAATCCAAATCAAAACCTCCATGAGATACCACCTCACACCCGTCAGAATGGCTAAAATTAACAAGTCAGGGAACGACAGATGTTGGCAGGGATGTGGAGAAAGGGGAACCCTCCTACACTGTTGGTGGGAATGCAAGCTGGTGCAACCCCTCTGGAAAACAGTATGGAGGTTCCTCAAACAGATGAAATTAGAGCTACCATTTGATCCAGCAATTGCACTACTGTGTATTTACCCCAAAGATACAAATGTAGGGACCCGAAGGGGTACGTGCACCCCAATGTTTATAGCAGCAATGTCCACAATAGCCAAACTGTGGAAAGAGCCAAGATGTCCATCGACAGATGAATGGATAAAGAAGAGGTGGTATATATACATAATGGAATATTATGCAGCCATCAAAAAGAATGAGATCTTGCCATTTGCAACGACGTGGATGGAACTGGAGGGTGTTATGCTGAGTGAAATAAGTCAATCAGAGAAAGACATGTATCACATGACCTCACTGATATGAGGAATTCTTAATCTCAAGAAAGAAACTGAGTGTTACTGGAGTGGTGGGGGGGGGGGGGGGTGGGGTGGCTGGGTGATAGACATTGGGGAGGGTATGTGCTACAGTGAGCGCTCTGAATTGTGCAAGACTGTTGAATCACAGATCCGTACCTCTGAAACAAATAACGCAACATATTTTAAGAAAAAAGAAAAGAAGAAGATAGCAGGAGAGGAAGAATGAAGGGCAGTAAGTCAGAGGGGGAGACGAACCAGGAGAGATGATGGACTCTGAAAAAGAAACTGAGGTTTTTAGAGGGGAGGAGGGTAGGGGGTTGGGTTAGCCTGGTGATGGGTATTAAAGAGGGCACATTCTGCATGGAGCACTGGGTGTTATGAACAAACAATGAATCATGGAACACTACACCAAAACAAATGATGATTAATGATGATATGGTGATTAACATAAGAATAAAAAATAAAAAAAAAAAGCTTTCTGTCAAAAACTTCAATTCAGTTAACTTTGAGTAACTGCTATGAGCTAGGCCTTGCCTCAGATGTAAGATCCTTGCCTACAAGGTGACCAGTGTGATAGTGAGAACAAACATGGAAATACGTGAAATTAAATGTAAGATGGGACTAATTATCATGCTCTTCCCTTGCTGATTAAAAGCTGTTGAACTGGTGCTCGCTTCCGCAGCACAGTTACTAAACTTGGAACAATACAGAGATTAGCATGGCCCCTGCAAAAGGGCGACAGGCAAATTCGTGACGTGTTCCATTTTTAAAACAAAACAAAAACTGTTGTTCATTTAAAGCATTTTTTGGTAGAACTTAACCGTGTTTATATACAGCTCCACATTGTTAATGATTTTATATTCTATGTCGAAATCTTTCTTTTTTATTATGGCTTATTATCTGTAGATTGTTATGGATACAGTGCCATAAAAATAAAAATCCTTCTTCAAAGCATCTCTTAAATAATCCAAAAACATTGTAATTAGACATAAAACATGTAAAACTCTTATTATTTTTAGTTTCTTGTATACTTTTGGGAATGATATCATATGAAATTGGTATTTTTAAGCCAAGTGTAGGTGTTTGGGTAGTATTATGAAATTTCACATCTTAGTTTGTATATTGAGTGTGAATGGAGCTGTTCTTGGGAAGGTAGAAGGAGAGGGAGTGTCTGTGTGTGTGCATACATGCAATATCTGTATATTCTCTCTGTAGCATTTTATGCATAATATAGATGTTTAATATGTAATACTTTAGCAATATCATTTTGCTTCTAAGTAGCATATTTTTAAGCTCTTTTTCTTTTTTTTAAAGATTTCTTTATTTATTTTAGAAAGTGAATGAGACAAGCAGGGAGAGGGGTATAGGGAGAGAGAGAAAATCTCAAGTAGACTCTGCACTGAGCGCAGAGCCCGATGTAGGGCTCAGTCTCAGGACCCTTAGATCATGTCGTGAGCTGAAACAAAGAGTCAGATGCTCAACTGACTGAGCCACCCAGGTGCCCCTTTTAAGCTCTTTTTCTAGCTTAAACTTCTTTTTTCCAATGAAAACACAAATAGCTGAGTCAGATCTGAGTTTTGGTATTTCTTTAAACCTGACGATAGTAGCGTTCTATTTTTTTCCTTAAATTTTCAGGGGAGATTTTTTATGATAGGGTAACCTATTACACTAGCGTTATGTATGTCTTTTTGACAAAGAAAAAGGCACTAGAAATGTAGTTTCTGAAAAAAGTATTGATGGCTTCTTAATAGAATGTAAGTTTTGAAGGAGAACAAGAATTATTCCTTTCCAGATAAATTTTTTAGGTGTTTAAAGATAAGGAAAGTGTTCATTTTTTCGTTGCTTATTTATTGTTTTGAAATGTTAAACTGTATTTTCCCTTAGTAACATGTTTTGGGTAGATTTGTCTGTAGAGGGGATGTACTTAGTTTCCTTTTTAGGCATGTGTTCAACAGATATTTAATGAGCATCTTTGCACTAGGAGGAAGTATGCTAGGTGTTGTGAATTTTGAAAATGTAGCAAACATGTACCTTGAACTCTAGGAAGGCATTTCCTTTTTTTTTTTAAAGATTTAATTTTTTTTTTAAAGTAATCTCCACATCCAGTGTGGGGCTCGGACTTAAAATCCCGAGATCAAGAGTCATAGACTTCACTGACTGAGCCAGCCAAGTGCCCCTATGAAGGCATTTTCATAGGTATAATGAGATATAAATGTGGTTCAAACTAATATGAGGAACAAATTAACATCTCATAAGATACATTTAAAGTGGGTATGGGAGCTGAGGGGGGTCAGTAGTAGTTATGACCTAACAGATTTACCTAAGTTTGAGTTTGAATTTTAAGAGGCAGAGGCTGAGGGAACAATGACAAAGTAGGGGAAGATTTAGTAGATCTCATGTGATCCTGAGAATTCTGTATTTTCAGCAAGGTACCAAGTGATGCTCATGATGTGTGTTCATGGATCACACTTTGAATAGCAAGGTGGTGGACCACATTTTATAAAACTTCTTGTGACAGAGACCTGCAGAGATCACACTGTCTTCTTTTCCATTTTTGCTTTTCTCTCTTCTTATACATTCATGTCTGTGTGAGAGTAGAGAGTGTTCAATCTATTATTCATCATTTCATTGTTACAATAGTTGGGAACTCATCAACTGAGAATCAGATTTTAAAGGATTAATTCATTAATGAATCTCTCTTTTCTCCTTTTCCTTCATGAAGAATAATAAAAATAAAAATATAAGTTCACTTAGAATTTAACTCCAGTTAAATTAATTAAGTTAACTCATTCAGGCATAATAGCAGTCAGTCTGAGAGAGTTAAAAAAATCTATACTAAGCCATTTAAATCCTTTTCTTTCTGTTTGCCCTTTGTATGGATTTACTAGCATCTTTGGGTTTTCTTGTCAATGGATTTAAATCAAATTACATGTTGATCTATTTATAAGTAAAGAGAAGGTAATTTCATGTTTCACAGATCCTATTAGGTCTCAGAATATTTATTTCTGAATATACATTATAGTAACATCTTCCGTTTTTACTCTTAACGTATGTTTTGATGATACTGCCCTTTGTGTTCTTTACCTAAGAAACAGTATTGAAAAGGATATTAATGAGGCAAGAAAGTTGGGTGTATTCATCCACTCTAGTTAATTTGTGAATTCAGAACTCTACATGCACTCATGCTTATGTGTGCACACACAAAATACAAGGAGGTGAGGTAGGAAAGACAATAGGAGAGAGATTAATTTAATCTTCTTACATTTTTCTATACTTGGTTGCCTGACTTATTAGATAAAATCATTTTATTTTCTATTTAATTATCCTTTATTCTGTAGAGTGAAAATGTAAAGGTAATAGCCAGAAAACTAAGATAAAGAAAAGAAATTTAAAATATAAAAAGAAAATGTTAGCAAGTGGAAAATTAAAGACCAAAAAAAAAGGGAAACTTAAATGTGCCATACTGGACTACTTTCTGTTAGTGTGATACAGATGAAGACCCTATTTTGAGATAAAACCATATCTCTTTTTTTTTAAGTATTTTTTTATTTTAGAGAGAATGTGTATGTGTGTGTGTGTGAGCAGGGGAAGGGGAAGAGGGAGAGGGAGAGAGAATCTCGAGTAGACTCTGTGCTCAACATGGAACCCATGGAGGGCTTGATCTCATGACCCTGAGATCATGACCTGAACTGAAATCAAGAGTCCGCCAATTAACTGACTAAGCCACCCAGGTACCCCCATGTCTCATTTTTTAAAAACATAACTTTAAAATGTTTTAAAAAAATATTTTGTCTGTTGGGGCATCTGGGTGGCTCAGGTCATGTTCTCATGGTTGTGAGTTCGAGCCCTGAGTCGGGCTCCACACTCAGCTTGGAGTTTGCTTGGGATTCTTTCCCTTACCATTCCTTTTCCCTCCTTCCCTCCACCCAACTTGTGTATGTGCTGTCTCCCTCTCAAATAAATAAATATATATAAAATATTTTGTCTATTTTAGAAAATTTAGAAACTACAGAAAACCATTAGAAAAAAATTAAAAACATCTTAAGTATTTTTCTTTTCAATATTTAATTTTTAATTTTTTTGGTTATGTGTGTGTGCGTGTGCACACACATAAGTGTTAGGATCATGCTTTGAAGGTTACCTTGCCTATTCTATATTTGTTACTTAGCATTTTATCATGTGGTTTTGGAGTTGATGCAGGTAATCATTAAAATCGTATAACCAATATTTGAAAACCAAAATAAACATTTTTTGGTTTTTAAAACACACACTATAAGTTGGATTGGAATGGTTTGTTGGGATAGATAGGGGCAGTGGATTTTTTTTTTTTTTTTTTCTGAAATACAACTAAAAACACCCTGACCTAGTTCTGTTGACTTGAGGGGTAAAGTTAGAAATTTAAAAAAATCACTAACTCTCAGATAATAATTATGATAAAAAGTGCTGAAGAATGAAATGGGTTTTGATTGGATCAAAAGTTAAGCCTATAAAGTTGGCCCTCTAATGAAAAAAATATGCAGGTGATTTTAATTAGGTTTATTACTCCATGTGTCATAATGCTCCGAGTAACCAGGTTACTGCTACAGGCGTAGTGGTTGCTAGCACCATCTGGAATAATCCACAGGTACAGAGTGAGAAGAATTATACACCATGTGAAATTTTTTTCTCTTTTAAAACAGCAAAATGTTTGTACCTAGTAAAAGCAATGTTACGAGGAATTTAATCTTGAGAAAGAGCAACTTGATTCATGAAAACAAAGTCTTGCTTCATTTTTTGGTCTTTTCTAATGCAAAGGTCCTAATCTCTTTTTTTTCCATTACATGATATAATTGACTTCAGATTAATAAAATGGAATTATTAGCACAGAACAATTTTGTAATGAGAAGAATCAAATATAAACATGACTTACATTTCTATTTCTTCTTTTTTTTTGTTTTGTTTTATTAAAGATTTTATTTATTTGAAAGAGAAAGAGAGCATGAGCAGGGGGGGAGGGGCAGAGGGAGAGGGAGAAACATACTCCCTGCTGAGCAGGGAGCCCAACACGGGACTCGATCCCAGGACCCTGGGATCATGACCTGAGCTGAAGGCAGATGCTTAACCTACTGAGCCACCCAGGTGCCCCACATTTCTATTTCTTCTATGGGTAACTTTTTATTATATTCTCTGTGGTTGAATCTTTCTGTGAATATTCAAGATGGCAGAAGGTACAGATCTGAAATGTGGCCTTGGCATAGCTTATTAGTGTGCACTTCCATTAGAGAATGACTTTTTATCCTGCCATCTATGTCATTAATTTACTGTTTTATTTTGAATAATTTTTATAGATAAAATTCTGTGCTGAAGAAGCATTTAGAAATTATTTTTAAATAATTTTGTTGCCTATAGGTAGAATCACATTCAAATCAACCTAAAAGAGAATGTGTGTTTTCAAAATCTTGTAAAGAGGATTCCACAGTTTTGTTGACAGTTTTATTAACTATATTCTCTGAGAAACCTTCGTTACAGAAAGCAACAAAAATATCAGAATTTTTTCATTAATTTTATAAATGTTAAGCTGGAGGAAAGTAAAGAAATTTATAGAGGTAAATATACAAAATATAAGATAGGGTTTGTCTTGTGACAAAATTGGTTTAACATTGGAAAATCTCAAAAGCATGTCAATAAAATAAGCATTCACATAGTCACAACTAAAACAACTTTTGTTAGACAAGGAAAGATAAAAAGTTTCCACAGAAAATTTAACAAAAAGTTCAATAAGAAAAGATAAAAAGAATGTAAAGATTGAAAAAAATCCTCATATATTATATGTGTTTCCCTGAAATACTGAAAAGAATATGCAGAAAAATTATTAACAGAAACATTTACTGAGTTAGTTCCATATAAACCCACATATAGAAATCAAGTGCATGTCTACATGCCAGCAAGAAAAAATTAGAATAAAATTAATTTAATAAAATACATCAATGGAATAATTTATTCAGGAAAGGTTCATCTGTGTTTGGGACTATTAGATGAAAAGTTGGTGAAAGGTGAATTTTATAGACAGAAGAGAAGGCTGTTACTACCTTAATACACTGATGAATCCTAGCTTCATTAAGAATAGGAAAACCAGGGCACCTGCGTGGCTCAGTTGGTTGGGTGACTGCCTTCGGCTCAGGTCATGATCCTGGAGTCCCCGGATCGAGTCCCACATCGGGCTCCCTGCTCAGCGGGGAGTCAGCTTCTCCCTCTGACTCTCTTCCCTCTCGTGCTCTCTATCTCTCATTCTCTCTCTCTCAAACAAATAAATAAAATCTTAAAAAAAAAAAAGAACGAGAAAACCAGACATTATATGCTTTCTTATGTGAGGCCATATGAAGTATACAATGTTATTATTTAGTATTATGACTTACAAAGTTAAAACTGAATCTGGTCAAGTTTTTCACGCTAACTCTCAGTATCTAAAAAAGCAAAAAGCAAAAGGCAGGAAATGAGTTAAATGACTCCATGAAGAAACAGACAAATCACCCAAAATGTAAGTCATTTTACAAGAAAAAACGGGAATCTGTTTCTTTAAGAAGTCAGTGGCATTTAAAAAGGGGGCAGAGGAAGAAGTAAGGGACTTTTCTATAGATTAATAGAGCTTTGAAGAATTTAAACACAATGCTGTGGACCTTTTATGAATTCTGATTCAAACAAGCCAACTGTGAAAATACTTCTTTTGAGACAACTGGGGAACATTGAATATGGACTGGACATTAGATAACAGTGAATTGTTAATATTGTCAATACTTACATTGTTGAATACTTTTTTGGGAGTACTTTGTATAAGGAACTGTGTGTAATGACATGGTGCTGGAATTTAAAATGACAGCAAAACATATAAGGTACCTAGGAATGAAATACATGGAACTCTTTTATTGAAGAAATTAAAACACTTTGTTGAAAACCTTTTAAGGATAACTAAATAACTAGAGAGACATACCATGTCAGTGAATTGGAAGGTTCAAGAACCTGAAAGTATCTGTTCTTCCCAAATTGATATATAGATTCAGTGCAGTTTCAATAAAAATCCCAAAAGGCTCTTGCTGAGTTTTGATTGCTGTTGTTGATTGGTTGATTGATTGGTTGATTGGCTGGTTTTGAGGAGCTTGACAGACTGGTTCTGAGATTTAAATGAGAAGTCTAAAGGGCCAGGAAGCACCAAGATGGTCCTGAATGAGAACAAGGTAGGCAGCCTTGCCTGAAATAACTATTGAGATTTCTTATAAAGACATAATAATTAAGGAAGCATAGATTTGGCACAGAAATACACAAAGATACTAGAGAGCCACAAAATAGGCACGCATATTTTCAGAAACTTTATATATGACATTTGTGACAATGCCTGTTAGTGCTGTTGGGACAGTGAGTTATCCATATATGTAAAAAATGAAATTTTATTCTTACCTCAAATCATACCCAAAAGATGAAATTATATCTTTAGCTCATACCATATACAACATCAGTGTCAAATGGATTAATGAGTTCAGTGTGAAAGACAAAGTCACAAAATTTTTAAGAGAATATCTTTATGAGCTTGGGATAGGGAAGATATTGTGAAAAAGTCACAAAATTGAAAACCATAAAGAAAATTGGTACATTTGATACAATAAAAAATTTAAATTTTACAATTGAAAACATACCATAAAGCTATTAAGTAATTCATAGATTGGGAGAATATATTTGTATAACAGATATATACAGATAAGGGATTATTATACAGAATATATAAAGAAGACTTACAAGTCATTAAGAAAAAGATACCTAATTTAAAAATGGGCAAAATACATAAATAGCTATTTCACAGATGTGGAAACAGGAATGACCAAATACCATATGAAAAGATGTTCAGAAGTACTGGGGAAGATGGCAGAGTAGGAGGACCCTAACCTCACCTCATCCAATGGATTCAACTAGATAACAGCCACATAACTGTAAATAACCCAGAAAATGACCTGAAGACTGGCAGAACAGACTCTCCATAGCTAAATGTAGAAAAGAGGCCACATCGAAGAGGGTAGGAAGGGTGAAAAGTGGTTAGGAGCTAAATGGACCCACAGGATTTTCTGTGGGAGGGAGGGATGCCTCAGACTTGCAGAGGTCAAAGAAACATACTCTCACACTAGGGAGCCTGCATAGGGAAGGGGAATTCCCATAATATTTGTATTTGAAAAACAAAAGGTGCTGAATTTCATGCATTCTTAGTGGGGCTTAAAACCTGGAAATTTGAAAAATCAGCAGTCTCATGGGAAAGCCAGTAGAGTGAGAGGAAACTGAGTCCCCACTTTTAAAGAGAGCACAACAAAGAGCCCCCTAGAGACATAGCATAGAAGCAGCAGTTTGAAAAACTCCTGGGGTATACTGGAGGGAGATTTGTTTACTAGTCTCAGAGTGTGTGCTGGAAGGAGAAGCATCCTTATGAGATTTCTCCAGGAACAAAGAAGCTGTTGGGCACCATTTCCCTACCCAACCCACAAGCATAAACACATGGCCACCTGTGGGAATAAGCACAGTGCCCATACTTGCTACCTAACTTGCTAACAGTGGACATGTGACTTAAGACCTAAATGTGAGACCTGAAACCTTAAAAATCCTGAGAAGAGAGCACAGCAGTAATTTCTCTGACATCAGCTGTAACAACATTTTGCTAGATATGTCTCCTGAGGCAAGGTAAACAAAAGCAAAAATAAACTGTTGGGACCACATTAAAATAAAAAACTTCTGCACAGTGTAGGAAGCAATCAACAAAACAAGAAGAGAACCTAGTGAATGGGAGAAGATATTTGCAAATGACATATATGATAAAGGGTTTGTATCCAAAATATATAAAGAACTTCTACAACTCAAAATGAAAAAACCAAATAATCTAATTTTAAAAAGGGCAAGAGACATAAACACATTTCTCCATGGAAGACATATGGATCGCCAAAAGACACATAAAAGATGGACAACCCCACTCATCATCAGGGAAACACAAATGAAACACCACCTCACACCTGTTAGAATGGCTACAATCAAAAACACGACATGACAGGTGTTCGTGAGGTTGTAGAGAGAGAAAGGAACCCTTGTGCACTGTTGGTGGGAAAGCAAACTGGTACAGCTACTGTGGAAAACAGTGTGGTGGTTCCTCAAAAAATAGAACTGCCAAATGATTCAGTAATTTAGTTTTTCAACTATTTACTCAAAGAATATGAAAATACTAGTTCAAAAAGATATATGCTGTTCCATGTTTAATGCAGCATTAAATAGCCAAATTATGGAAGCAGCCCAAGTGTCTATGGAGAGATGAATGGATAAAGAAGGTGTGATACGCGCGTGCGCGCACACACACACACACACACACACACACACAGGAATATTATTCAGCCATAAGACTAATGAAATCTTGCCATTTGCCGCAATGTAGTTGGAGCTAGAGAGAATTATGCTGAGTGAAATAAGTCAGTCAGAGAAAGACGAATGCCATATGA
Source organism: Zalophus californianus (assembly GCF_009762305.2). NCBI lineage: Eukaryota > Metazoa > Chordata > Mammalia > Carnivora > Otariidae > Zalophus > Zalophus californianus. The sequence continues at coordinate 103,327,589 of NC_045603.1, forward strand.
TTTCTCTCATATGTGGAATTTAAGAAACAGAGAAATGAACAAAGAAAAAGGCAAACCAAAAAACAGACTCGTAAACTATAGAGAACAAAGTGCTGCTTGCCAGAGGGGAGGTGAGTTGGGGGATGGGTAAAATAGGTGAAGGGGATTAAGAGTGCACTTATCATGAAGAACACTGAGTAATGTATAGAATTGTTGAATCATGATATTGTACACCTGAAACTAATATAACACTGCATGTTAACTACACTGGAATTAAAATTTTAAAAAAATAGAGAAATGTTCAACTTTTTAAAACATCATATGATGAGATGTTATTTATATCTATCAGATTGTTAATATTTAGAAAATCAGTTAGTACTAAGTGTTAATGATCTAGAGGTGTAACAGGTATTGCTGTGTACTACTAGTGAAAATACAAGTTAATACAATTTCTTGGAAAGTAATTTGTGAATTTGAAAGTATACCTATTGTATGCCCTAACATTTCAGTTTCCAGGCCCATGCCTTGGAGAAACTCTTGCATAGGTATATCAGAGTCTAACTAGCAGCATTGTTCGTAATAGTAAGAAAAACAAAACAACTGCAATGTTCATCACTTTGGGAATGGGTTGAAACAATTGCTTCATATTTATACTGTAGTGAAAATTGAAGGGATTGAAAAAAACTGCATTAACATTCATTGTTTAGTATGGGTCTCAAAGATGTATTGAAAAAATCATTTATTAGTAAACCGAATATGAATTTCAAATGGGTGCAAAATAAAGTATCCCTATATGTAACAAACTATAATAAAAGCAAAGGGATTTTAAACACAACATTTAGAATATAAGTCATTCTTTTTTTATGTTAATCACCATACATTACATCATTAGTTTTTGATGTAGTGTTCCATGTTTCATTGTTTGCATATAACACCCAGTGCTCCATTCAATGTGTCCTCTTTAATACCCATCACCAGGCTAACCCATCCCCCAACCCCCTCCCCTCTAGAACCCTCAGTTTGTTTCTCAGAGTCTATAGTCTCTCATAGTTCGTCTCCCCCTCCGATTCCCCCCCTTCATTTTTCCCTTCCTGCTATCTTCTTCTTTTTTTTAAACATATAATGTATTATTTGTTTCAGAGGTACAGATCTGTGATTCAACAGTCTTACACAATTCACAGCACTCACCATAGCACATACCCTCCCCAATGTCTATCACCCAGTCACCCCATCCGTCCCACCCCCCACCACTCCAGCAACCCTCAGTTTGTTTCCTGAGATTAAGAATTCCTCCTATCAGTGAGGTCATATCATACATGTCTTTCTATGATTGACTTATTTTGTTCAGCATAATACCCTCCAGTTCCATCCGTGTTGTTGCAAACGGCAAGATTTCATTCCTTTTGATGGCTGCATAATATTCCATTGTGTGTCTATACACACACACACACCACATCTTCTTTATCTATTCATCTGTCGATGGACATCTTTGCTCTTTCCATAGTTTGGCTGTTGTGGACAGTGCTGCTATAAACATCAGGGTGCACGTACCCCTTCGGATCACTACATTTGTATCTTTGGGGTAAAGACCCAGTAGGGCAATTGCTGTGTTGTATGGTAGCTCTATTTTCACCTTTTTGAGGAACCTCCATACTGTTTTCCAGAGTGGCTGCAACAGCTTGCATTCCCACCAACAGTGTAGGAGGGTTCCCCTTTCTCCGCATCCCCGCCAACATCTGTCGTTTCCTGACTTGTTAATTTTAGCCATTCTGACTGGTGTGAGGTGGTGTCTCATTTAGGTTTTGATTTGGATTTCCCTGATGCCGAGCGATCTGGAGCACTTTTTAATGTGTCTGTTGGCCACTTGGATGTCTTCTTTGGAAAAATGTCTGTCCATGTCTTCTGCCCATTTCTTGATTGGATCATTTGTTCTTTGAGTGTTGAGTTTAATAAGTTCTTTATAGATTTTGGGTACTAGCCCTTTATCTGATATAACATTTGCAAATATCTTCTCCCATTTTGTCAGTTGTCTTTTGGTTTTGTGAACTGTTTCTTTTGCTCTGCAAAAGCTTTTTATCTTGATGAAGTCCCAGTAGTTCATTTTTGCCCTTGCTTCCCTTGCCTTTGGCAATGTTTCTAGGAAGAAGTTGCTGCTGCTGCGGTCGAAGAGGTTGCTGCCTGTGTTCTCCTTTAGGATTTTAATGGACTCCTCTCTCACATTTAGGTCTTTCAACCATTTTGATTCTATTTTTGTGTGTGGTGTAAGGAAATGGTCCAGTTTTATTCTTCTGCATGTGGCTGTCCAATTTTCCCAACACCATTTGTTGAAGAGACTGTCTTTTTGCCATTGGACATTCTTTCCTGCTTTGTCGAAGATTAGTTGCCCATGGAGTTGAGGGTCCATTTCTGGGCTCTCTATTCTGTTCCATTGATCTATGTGTCTGTTTTTGTGCCAGTACCATACTGTGTTGATGACAGCTTTGTAATAAAGCTTAAAGTCCGGAATTGTGATGCCGCCAACTTTGCTTTTGTTTTTCAACATTCCTCTGCCTATTTGGGGTCTTTCCTGGTTCCATACAAATTTTAGGATTATTTGTTCCATTTCTTTGAAAAAAGTTGATGGCATTTTGATGGGGATTGCATTGAATGTGTAGATTGCTTTAGGTAGCATTGACATCTTCACAATATTCTTCCAATCCATGAGCATCGAACGTGTTTCCATTTCTTTGTGTCTTCCTCAATTTCTTTCATGAGTATTTTATAGTTTTCTGGATACAGATTCTTTGCCTCTTTGGTTAGATTTATTCCTAGGTACCTTAAGCTTTTGGGTGCAATTGTAAATGGGATTGATTCCTTAATTTTTCTTTCTTCTGTCTTGTTGTTGTATAGGAATGCCACTGATTTCTGTGCATTGATTTTATATCGTGCCACTTCACTGAATTCCTGTATGAGTTCTAGCAGTTTTGGGGTGGAGTCTTTTGGGTTTTCCACATAAAGTATCATATCATCTGCAAAGAGTGAGAGTTTGCCGATTTGGATGCTTTTGATTTCTTTTTGTTGTCTGATTGCTGTGGCTAGGACTTCTAATACTATGTTGAATAGCAGTGGTGAGAGTGGACATCCCTGCCGTGTTCCTGACCTTAGGGGGATAAGCTTTCAGTTTTTCCCCATTGAGAAAGATATTCGCTGTGGGTTTTTCATAGATGGCTTTTATGATATTGAGGTATGTACCTTCTATCCCTATACTCTGAAGAGTTTTGATCAAGAAAGGATGCTGTACTTTGTCAAATGCTTTTTCTGCATCTATTGAGAGGATCATATGGTTCTTGTTCTTTCTTTTATTAATGTATTGTATCACATTGATTGATTTGCAGATGTTGAAGCAACCTTGCAGCCCAGGGATAAATCCCACTTGGTTGTGGTGAATAATCCTTTTGATGTACTGTTGGATCCTACTCGCTAGTATTTTGGTGAGAATTTTTGCATCCATGTTCATCAAGGATATTGGTCTGTAATTCTCCTTTTTGATGGGGTCTTTGGTTTGAGGACAAGGTAATGGTGGCCTCATAAAACAGGTTTGGAAGTTTTCTTTCCATTTCTAGTTTTTGGAACAGTTTCAGAAGAATGGGTATTAATTCTTCTTTAAATGTTTGGTAGAATTTCCTGGGAAGCCATCTGGCCCTGGGCTTTTGTTTGTTGGGAGATTTTTGATGACTGCTTCAATTTCCTTAGTGGTTATAGGTCTGTTCAGGTTTTCTTTTTCTTCCTGGTTCAGTTTTGGGAGTTTGCACATCTCTAGGAATGCTTCCATTTCTTCCAGATTATCTAATTTACTGGCATATAGTTGCTCATAATATGTTCTTATAATTGTTTCTATTTCTTTGGTGTTGGTTGTGATCTCTCCTCTTTCATTCATGATTTTGTTTGTTTGGGTCATTTCTCTTTTCTTTTTGATAAGTCTGGCCAGGTGTTTATCAATCTTACTAATTCTTTCAAAGAACCCGCTCCTAGTTTTGTTGATCTGTTCTGCTGTTCTTTTGTATTTCATTGATTTCTGCTCTGATCTTTATATTTCTCTTCTCCTGCTGGGTTTAGGCTTTATTTGCTGTTCTTTCTCCAGCTCCTTTAGGTGTAGGGTTACGTTGTATATTTGAGAACTTTCTTGTTTCTTGAGAAAGGCTCGTATTGCTGTATACTTTCCTCTTAGGACCACCTTTGCTGCATCCCAAAGATTTAGAACAGTTGTGTTTTCATTTTCATTTGTTTCCATGAACTTTTTTTAATTCTTCTTTAATTTCCTGGTTGACCCATTCATTCTTTAGTAGGATGCTCTTTAGCTTACATGTATTTGAGTTTTTTCTGACTTTCCTCTTGTGACTGAGTTATAGTTTCAAAGCTTTGTGGTCTGAAAATATACAGGGAATGATCCCAATCTTTTGATACCAGTTGTCACCTGATTTTTGACCTAGGATGTGATCTATTCTGGAGAATGTTCCATAGGCACTAGAGAAGAATGTGTATTCTGTTGCTTTGGGATGGAATGTTCTGAATATATCTGTGAAGTCCATTTGGTCCGGTGTGTCATTTGAAGCCTTTATTTCCTTGTTGATCCTTTGCTTAGATGATCTGTCCATTTCAGTGAGGAGGGTGTTAAATTCCCCCAGTATTACTTATTTTTGTTGATGTGTTTCTTTGCTTTTGCTATTAACTGGCTTATATAATTGGCTGCTACCATGTTAGGGGCATAGGTATTTAAAATTGATAGATCTTCTTGTTGGATAGACCCTTTAAGTAGGATATACTGTCCTTCCTCATCTCTTATTATTGCCTTCGGTTTAAAATCTAATTTGTCTGATATAAGGATTGTCACCCCAGCTTTCCTTTGGTGTCCATTAGCATGGTAAATGGTTTTCCACCCCCTCACTTTCAGTCTGGAGTTGTCTTTGGGTCTAAAATGAGTCTCTTGCAGACAGCATATCGATGAGTCTTGTTTTTTTATCCAGTCTGTTACGCTGTGTCTTTTGATTGGGGCATTTAGCCCATTTACATTCAGGGTAACTATTGAAGGATATGAATTTAGTGCCATTGTATTGCCTTCAAGGTGACTGTTACTGTATATTGTCTGTGTTCCTTTCTGGTCTATGTTACTTTCAGCTCTCCCTTTGCTTACAGGACCCCTTTCAATATTTCTTGTAGGGCTGGTTTGGTGTTTGGAAATTCTTTTAGTTTTTGCTTGTCCTGGAAGCTTTTTATCTCTCCTTCTATTTTCAATGACAGCCTAGCTGGATATAGTGGTATTTATTCTTGGTTGCATATTTTTCTTATTTAGTGCCCTGAATATATCATGACAGTCCTTTCTGGCCTGCCAGATCTCTGTGGTTAGGTCTGCTGCCAATCTAATATTTCTACTGCTGCAGGTTACAGACCTCTTGTCTGAGCTGCTTTCAGGCTTTTCTCTTTGTCTCTGAGACTTGTGAGGTTTAGTATTAGATGTTGGGGTGTTGACCTATTTTTATCGATTTTTGAGGGAGGTTCTCTGTGCCTCCTGGATTTTGATGCCTGTTTCCTTCCCCAAATTAGGGAAGTTCTCTGCTATAATTTGCTCCAATATACCTTCTGACCCTCTCTTTCTTCTTCTTCTGGGATCCCAATTATTCTATTGTTGTTTCGCTTTATGGTATCACTTATCTCTTGAATTCTGCCCTCACAATTCAGTAGTTGTTTATCTCTCTTTTTCTCTGCTTCTTTATTTTCCATCATTTGGTCTTCTGTATCACTAATTCTCTCTTCTGCCTTATTTATCCTAGCAGTTAGAGCCTCCATTTTTGATTGTACCTCATTAATAGCCTTTTTGTTTTTGACTTGGTTAGATTTTGCTCTTTTATTTCTCCAGGAAGGGTTTCTCTAATAATTTCTATGCTTTTTTCAAGCCCAGCTAGTATCTTTAAAATCATGATTCCGAACTCTAGGTCTGACATCGTACTAATGTCCATATTGAGTAGGTCCCTGGCAGTTGGTAGTACCTCTTGTTCCTTTTGTTGAGGTGATTTTTTCTGTCCTGTCATTCTGTACAGAGGAGAATAAATGAATGAGAGAACAAAATGCTAACAGGGTAACAACGACCCCAGAAAAATATACACCAAACAAATCAGAAGAGACCTGAAACCGGGGGAAAAGAAAGGGAAAGAAAGAAAAAAGATAAAAACAAAAAACAGAATATGATGAAATATGATCAAGCTGGTGCATAGATCACTGCCACAGACTAGATATTGGGCATATTTTGGTTTGTAAGAAGAAAGTGCCTCCCAAAATTTTAAAGAAAGAAAAACTTATATATGTACAAAAATAAGGGTAGATAGATGAAGGGATGGAATATGACTGTAACGATGAAAAGTATAAAAGATTTTATGAAAGGAATTGATAAGAAGTTGGTTGAAAAAAGAAAGAAGAGGATTTAAAAAAAAAAAGGGGAGAGAATGTGATCAGGCAGGAGACTAGAACAAAGCCATATACTAGTGTTTTAGGGTATATTTTGGTCTCTTAGAAAAAACTGTTTCTCAAAATTTTAAAGAGAGAACAGCTTATAAAAATATATACCAAAAAAAGGGTAACTAGTATGAATGGATAGAATATGACTCTAAAAATGAAAAATAAAAAATATTTTTTTAAAAAGGGATTGATAAGATGTTGGTTGAAAAAGGGAAAAAAATTTAAAAAAAATTAACTTTGGGTGGAGCAAGATGGCAGAGGAGTAGGAGACCTAGATTTCGTCTGGTCTCAGGAATTCAGCTGAATGGGGATCAAACCATTCTGAACACCTACGAACTCAACAGGAAATCGAAGAGGAGAGTAGCAACAACTTTCTGAACAGAGAAGCGACCACTTACTGGAAGGTAGGACGTGTGGAGAAGTGAATCCGAGGCGATATTCGGGAGGATAGACGGCGGGGGAGGGGCCTCCGCCGGCCGCTTCTGGCAAGTGATAGAGCCGCGGACCACAAAATCGGACCTTTTAGAAGTCGGCTCCCGGAGGGACGTCGCTCCAGTGGCTAAGCGGGGGTCGAACCCTCGCGGGACAGTGGGGTCTCAGGACCCTTGGGGTCACAGAAAGACCGGGGGAGCCTGAGTGCGCCAGAGCTCCCAGGTATCGGAGCAGGGAAGCCGGCTGCGGAGACGGAGCGGAGGCGCGGGCTCTCACCTTGGGGTTGCCATAAACTGTGATCCGCGGCCCAGTCGGGCCACTGCTCCTGCAGCAGGGACCCAACAAGCGGCAAATCCGGGGAGACTCCCCTTCCTTCCCGGGGAGGAGCGGCGCGGGAACGCACCGCAGGGATCTGCTGGGTTTGGAGACTCCACACGGGGTCGGGTGCCAGAGATACAAACGCTCGGTCACAGGCCGGGTGAGCACAGAGAGCGGCCAGAGACAGGGGACAAGGGAGTGACTGCTTTTCTCTGGGGGCGCACTGAGGAGCGGGGCCCCGAGTTCTCAGCTCCTCCGGGTGGAGATTGGGAGGCCACCATTTTTGCCCTGGTCCTCCAAGGCTGTACGGAGAGCTTGCAGGGAACAAAAGCTCCTGAGATCAAGCCCGAGCAGCTTGCTTAGCCCGGACCGACAAGGGCGGGGCAATTCCGCCTCCGGCAAAGACATTTGGAAACCACAGCAACAGGCCCCTCCCCCAGAAGATCAGCATGAACAGCCAGCAAGCCAAGACCAAGTTTACCGATCAAGGAGAACGGGAGAACTCCAGCGCTAGGGGAATACTGCACATAGAATTCATGGCTTTTTGTTACCATGATTCATTAGTTCATCAAAGTTAATTTTTGTTAAGGTTTTTTTTTTCTTTTTCTTTTTCCCTTTTCCAGCCAACATCTTATCAATCTCTTTTTTAAAAAAAAAAACATTTTTAATTTTTCATTTTTAAAGTCATTTTATCCCTTCATAGTAGTTACTCTTATTTTTGGCATATATATATAAGTTGTTCTCTTAAAATTTTGAGATACAGTTTCTTCTAACAGATAAAAATATACCCTAAATCACTAGTGTATGGTTCTGTTCTAGTCTCCTGCCTGATCACATTCTCTCCCTTTTTTCTTTTTTTTTTTTTAAATCTTCTTTCTTTTTTCAAACAACTTATCTTATCAAGTCCTTTTATAAAATCTTTAATAATTTTCATCTTTACTGCCATCTTCTATCCCTTAATTGTATCAACCTTATTTTGTACATATATGTCTTTCTTCCTTTAAAATTTTAGGAGGCACTTTTTTCTAACAGACCAAAATACGCCCAAAATCTAGTGTGTGGCACTGATCTATGCACTAGCCTGATCATATTTGATCACATTCTGCTTTTTTTGTATTGTTGTTTTTGTTTTTATCTTTTTTTCTTTTCTTTTTTTTTTCTCTTTCTTTTTTCTTTCTTTCCCTTTCTTTTCCCCTGGTTTCAGGTCTTTTCTGATTTGTATACAGTATATTTGCTGGGGACGTTGTAAACCTGTTAGCATTTTGTTCTCTCATTCATCTATTCTCCTCTGGACAAAATGAGAAGACGAAAAAAATCACCTCAGCAAAAAGAACAAGAGGTAGTACTGTCAGCCAGGGACCTACTCAATACGGACATTAGTACGATGTCGGACCTAGAGTTCAGAATCATGACTTTAAAGATACTAGCTGGGCTTGAAAAAAGCGTGGAAGGTATTAGAGAGACCCTTTCTGGAGAAATAAAAGAACTAAAATCTAACCAAGTCGAAATCAAAAAGGCTATTGATGAGGTGCAATCAAAAATGGAGGCACTAACTGCTAGGATAAATGAGGCAGAAGACAGAATCAGTGATATAGAAGACCAAATGATGGAAAATAAAGAGGGTGAGAAAAAGAGGGAGAAACAACTACAGGATCACGAGGGCAGAATTCGAGAGATAAGTGATTCAATAAGACGAAACAACATTAGAATAATTGGGATCCCAGAAGAAGAAGAAAGAGAGAGAGGGGCAGAAGGTATATTGGAACAAATAATAGCAGAGAACTTCCCTAATGTGAGGAAGGAAACAGGCATCAAAATCCAGGAGGCACAGAGAACCCCTCTCAAAATCGATAATAATAGGTCAACACCCCGACATCTAATAGTAGAACTTACAAGTCTCAGAGACAAAGAGAAAATCCTGAAAGCAGCTCGGGAGAAGAGATATGTAACCTACAATGTTAAAAATATTAGATTGGCAACAGACCTATCCACAGAGACCTGGCAGGCCAGAAAGGACTGGCAAGATATCTTCAGAGCACTAAACGAGAAAAATATGCAGCCAAGAATACTATATCCAGCTAGGCTGTCATTGAAAATAGAAGGAGAGATAAAAAGCTTCCAGGACAAACAAAAACTAAAGGAATTTGCAAACACGAAACCAGCCCTCCAAGAAATATTGAAAGGGGTCCTCTAAGCAAAGAGAGAGCCTAAAAGCAGCAAAGATCAGAAAGGAACACAGACAACATACAGTAACAGTCACCTTACAGGCAGTACAATGGCACTAAATTCATACCTTTCAGTAGTTACCCTGAATGTAAATGGGCTCAATGCCCCAATCAAAAGACACAGGCTATCAGATTGGATTAAAAAACAAGACCCATCCATATGCTGTCTGCAAGAGACTCATTTTAGACCCAAAGACACCCCCAGATTGAAAGTGAGGGGGTGGAAAACCATTTATCATGCTAATGGACACCAAAGGAAAGCTGGGGTGGCAGTCCTTATATCAGAGAAACTAGCTTTTAAAACAAAGACTGTAATAAGAGATGAGGAAGGACACTATATCCTACTTAAAGGGTCTATCCAACAAGAAGATCTAACAATTGTAAATATCTATGCCCCGAACATGGGAGCAGCCAATTATATAAGGCAATTAATAACAAAAGCAAAGAAACACATTGACGACAATACAATAATAGTGGGGGACTTTAACACCCCCCTGACTGAAATGGACAGATCATCTAAGCAAAAGATCAACAAGGAAATAAAGACTTTAAATGACACACTGGACCAAATGGACTTCACAGACATATTCAGAACATTGCATCCCAAAGCAACGGAATACACATTCTTCTCTAGTGCCCATGGAACATTCTCCAGAATTGATCACATCCTAGGTCACAAATCAGGTCTCAACTGGTATCAAAAGATTGGGATCATTCCCTGCATATTTTCAGACCACAATGCTTTGAAACTAGAACTCAATCACAAGAGGAAAGTCAGAAAGAACTCAAATACATGGAGGCTAAAGAGCATCCTACTAAAGAATGAATGGGTCAACCAGGAAATTAAAGAAGAATTTAAAAAATTCATGGAAACCAATGAAAATGAAAACACAACTGTCCAAAATCTTTGGGATACAGCAAAGGCAGTCCTGAGAGGAAAGTATAAACCAATACAAGCCTTTCTCAAGAAACAAGAAAGGTCTCAAATACACAATCTAACCCTACACCTAAAGGAGCTGGAGAAAGAACAGCAAATAAAGCGTAAACCCAGCAGGAGAAGAGAAATAATAAAGATCAGAGCAGAAATCAATGAAATAGAAACCAAAGAACAGTAGAACAGATCAACGAAACTAGGAGCTGGTTCTTTGAAAGAATTAACAAGATTGATAAACCCCTGGCCAGACTGATCAAAAAGAAAAGAGAAATGACCCAAATCAACAAAATCATGAATGAAAGAGGAGAGATCAGAACCAACACCAGAGAAATACAAACAATTATAAGAACATATTATGAGCAACTCTATGCCAGCAAATTAGATAACCTGGAAGAAATGGGTGCATTCCTAGAGATGTATCAACTACCAAAACTGAACCAGGAAGAAATAGAAAACCTGAACAGACCTATAACCACTAAGGAAATTGAAGCAGTCATCAAAAATCTCCCAACAAACAAAAGCCCAGGGCCAGATGGCTTCCCAGGGGAATTCTACCAAACATTTAAAGAAGAATTAATACCTATTCTCATGAAACTGTTCCAAAAACTAGAAATGGAAGGAAAACTTCCAAATTCATTTTATGAGGCCACCATTACCTTGATCTCAAAACAAGACAAAGATCCCATCAAAAGGGAGAATTACAGACCAATATCCTTGATGAACATGGATGCAAAAATTCTCACCAAAATACTAGCCAATAGGATCCAACAGTACATTAAAAGGATTATTCACCACGACCAAGTGGGATTTATCCCTGGGCTGCAAGGCTGGTTCAACATCCGCAAATCAATCAACGTGATACAGTACATTAACCAAAAAAGAACAAGAATCATATGATCCTCTCAATAGATGCAAAAAAAGCATTTGACAAAGTACAGGATCCTTTCTTGATCAAAACTCTTCAGAGTATAGGGATAGAGGGTACATACCTCAATATCATAAAAGCCATCTACGAAAAACCTACAGCGAATATCATTCTCAATGGGGAAAGGCTGAGAGCTTTTCCCCTAAGGTCAGGAACGCGGTAGGGATGTCCACTCTCACCCCTGCTATTCAACATAGTATTAAAAGTCCTAGCCACAGCAATCAGACAACAAAAAGAAATGAAAGGCATCCAAATCGGCAAAGAGGAAGTCAAACTCTCACTCTTTGCAGATGATATGATACTTTATGTGGAAAACTCAAAAGACTCCACCCCAAAACTGCTAGAACTCATACACGAATTCAGTCAAGTAGCAGGCTATAAAATCAATGCACAGAAATCAGTGGCATTCCTATACAGCAACAACAAGACAGAAGAGAGACAAATCAAGGAGTCGATCCCATTCACAATTGCACCCAAAACCGTAAGATACCGAGGAATAAATTTAACCAAAGAGGCAAAGGATCTGTACTCAGAAAACTATAAAATACTCAGGAAAGAAATTGAAGAAGACACAAAGAAATGGAAAAACGTTCCATGCTCATGGATTGGGAGAACCAACATTGTGAAGGTGTCAATGCTCCCTAGAGCAATCTACACATTCAATGCAATCCCCATCAAAATACCATCCACTTTTTTCAAAGAAATAGAACAAATAATCCTAAAATTTGTATGGAACCAGAAGAGACCCCGAATAGCCAGAGGAATATTGAAAAAGAAAAGCAAAGCTGGCGGCATCACAATTCCGGACCTCCAGCTCTATTACAAAGCTGTCATCATCAAGACAGTATGGTACTGGCACAAAAACAGACACATAGATCAATGGAACAGAATCGAGAGCCCAGAAATGGACCCTCCACTCTATGGTCAACTTATATTTGACAAAGCAGGAAAGAATGTCCAGTGGAAAAAAGACAGTCTCTTCAACAAATGGTGTTGGGAAAATTGGATAGCCACATGCAGAAGAATGAAACTGGACCATTTCCTTAAACCACACACAAAAATAGACTCCAAATGGTTGAAAGACCTAAACGTGAGACAGGAGTCCATCCAAATCCTAAAGGAGAACACAGGTAGCAACCTCTTCGACCTCAGCCGCAGGAACTTCTTCTAGAAACATCACCAAAGGCACAGGAAGCCAGGGCAAACATGAACTATTGGGATTTCATCAAGATAAAAAGCTTTTGCACAGCAAAAGAAACAGTCCACAAAACCAAAAGACAACCGACAGAATGGGAGAAAATATTTGCAAATGACATATCAGATAAAGGGCTAGTATCCAAAATCTATAAAGAACTTATCAAACTCAACACCCAAAGAACAAATAATCCAATCAAGAAATGGGCAGAAGACATGAACAGACATTTTTCCAAAGAAGACATCCAAATGGCCCACAGGCACATGAAAAAGTGCTCTACATCGCTCGGCATCAGGAAAATCCAAATCAAAACCTCAATGAGATACCACCTCATACCCGTCAGAATGGCTAAAATTAACAAGTCAGGGAACGACAGATGTTGGCGGGGATGTGGAGAAAGGGGAACCCTCCTACACTGTTGGTGGGAATGCAAGCTGGTGCAACCCCTCTGGAAAACAGTATGGAGGTTCCTCAAACAGTTGAAATTAGAGCTACCATTCGATCCAGCAATTGCACTACTGGGTATTTACCCCAAAGATACAAATGTAGGGACCCGAAGGGGTACGTGCACCCCAATGTTTATAGCAGCAATGTCCACAATAGCCAAACTGTGGAAAGAGCCAAGATGTCCATCGACAGATGAATGGATAAAGAAGAGGTGGTATATATACACAATGGAATATTATGCAGCCATCAAAAGGAATGAGATCTTGCCATTTGCAACGACGTGGATGGAACTGGAGGGTGTTATGCTGAGTGAAATAAGTCAATCAGAGAAAGACATGTATCATATGACCTCACTGATATGAGGAATTCTTAATCTCAGGAACAAACTGAGGGTTGCTCGAGTGGTCGGGGGTGGGAGGTATGGGGTGGCTGGGTGATAGACATTGGGGAGGGTATGTGCTACGGTGAGTGCTGTGAATTGTGTAAGACTGTTGAATCACAGATCTGTACTTCTGAAACAAATAACGCAACATATTTTAAGAAAAAAGAAAAAGAAGAAGATAGCAGGAGGGGAAGAATGAAGGGGAATAAGTCAGAGGGGGAGACGAATCATGAGAGATGATGGACTCTGAAAAACAAACTGAGGTTTCTAGAGGGGAGGAGGGTGGGGGATGGGTTGGCCTGGTGATGGGTATTAAGGAGGGCACATTCTGCATGGAGCACTGGGTGTTAGGATCAAACAATGAATCATGGAACACTACACCAAAACAAATAATGTAATATATGGTGATTAACATAACAATAAAAAATTTAAAAAATTAACTTTGAAAGACTAAAGAATCATGGTAAAAAAGCCATGAATTCTATGTGCAGTATTCTCCTAGCGCTGGAGTTCTGCTGTTCTCATTGATCGGTAAACTTGGTCTTGGCTGGCTGTTCTTGTTGATCCTCTGGGGGAGGGGCCTGTTGCTGTGGTTGCCAAATGTCTTTGCCGGAGGCAGAATTGCCCCGCCCTGCCTGGTCCGTGCTAAGTAATCTGATCGGGTTTTCTCTGGGGAGCTTTTGTTCCCTGCAGTCCTGCAAGGTACAGCTTTGGAGGATGAGAGTGAAAATGGCGGCCTCCCGATCTCCGCCCCGGAGGAGCCGAGTCTTCAGGGCCCCACTCCTCAGTTCGCCCCCAGAGAAAAATAGTCAATCACTCCCGTCTCCCCGGTCTCCGGCCGCAGTCTGTGCTCACCCAGCCTGTGACGGAGCGTTTCTGTCTCTGGCACCCGATCTCGTGTGGAGTCTCCAAACTCAGCAGATCCCTGTGGCGCTCCCGTGCCACTGCTCCTGGGGGAGGAAGGGGAGTCTCCCCGAATCTGCTGCCTGTTGGGTCCCTGCTGGAGGAGCAGTGGCCCGACTGTGCCGTGGATCATGCTTTATGGCAGTCGAGCTGAGAGCCGGCTTCCCTGCTCAGCTACTTGGGAGCTCTGCCGCACTCAGGCACCCCCGGTCTTTCTGTGACCCCGAGGGTCCTGAGACCACACTGTCCCCACGAGGGTTCCACCCCCTGCTTAGCTCCTTGAGCGACGTCCCCCAGCGGAGCTGACTTCTAAAATTTCTGATTTTGTGCTCCGTGGCTCTAGCACTTGCCGGAAGTGGCAGACAGAGGCCCCCTGCCCCACCGTCTATCTTCCCAAATATCGCCTCGGATTCACTTCTCTACACGTCCTACCTTCCAGAAAGTGGTCACTTTTCTGTTCAGAGAGTTGGTGCTATTCTTTTCTTCAATCTCCTGTTGAGTTTGTAGGTTTTCAGAATGGTTTGATCCTTACCTAGCTGAATTCCTGGGACCAGACTAAATTTAGGTCTCCTACTCCTCCGGCATCTTGCTCCTCCCCCATAAGTCATTCTTATTTTACAGTGGAGGTAGTGGAATAGGTTTGGGAACTTCAGAAGTACGTATACTCTTTTGTTGCTTAAGTTTGGTTCCCAGATTATTACATCATTATTTTCAGATTCATATATATTATATATAGTCTTTTGAAAGTTTGAAATATTTAATAACAGTAAAATTAGTGTTTAGATTACCAAACCTTAATTGGTCACTTTACTGTTTCATAGCATTGATGTTGGTAGCCTTTCCCTATTTCCAACATAAATATCTGAATTGATTTCTTCAGACTATCTCATACATTTCTTTTGTTTTATGGTCTTGTGCTTCATAAAGTATATGCTTAAACTTAATTTCTGAAACATCATTGTTACCAATTTGCTACCTTTGGTAGGAAAGAATTTTGAATTGTTAGAAAAATCTTGCAGGAAGAATTCTTTGTTGGTTTCCACCTGTTACTTCGTGTCAGGTGGTATAGATTTGTAAATGAAAATACTCTTCTCTCTGCATATATATGAAAAGCTTGGCTTTTCTCCCCTTTATCAATAGGCAAGTGAAAGACCAGAATAAGAAGGTAGCAAATCTGAAGCATAAGGAACAGGTGGAAAAGAAGAAGAGTGCACAGATGCTTGAGGAGGCTCGACGAAGGGAGGACAATCTCAACGACAGCTCCCAACAACTACAGGTTAGAACACGTGGACAATCTGAAAGGAGAGATTTGATCCATAATTGCATGTTGTTTTCCTCTTCATCTTTATCCTCCTCTTTTTTCTCTTTCTAACCCTGCTTGCTGCCTTCCTCTGAGACCGACACTTTAGCAATAAAGGAATGGCTTTAAATAGAAAAGGCAAGTTTTATTCCACAGCTTTGTGAGGACACCTCAGCATAGGAGAAAGTTCACCTTGCTTCAAGTTGATGGCATTTAATTGGTAAGTTCAATGTCAGTTTAATGAGTTGGTTCTCTGAAGCTTTAGGGTGGTCAGTGTTACTGTTTGCCGTTTTCCTTCATTAAAGCGCATTGCTAAACCTGGTCCATGTCTGTTTAACTTCCTTGTTTTTCATTCTTCTTTTCCCTTTTCCCCTGTGTTTTCCATTTTGCCCTCTCTTTCTTTTCATCCTTTTTAAGCATTCAAATTAGAGAACATATTTCACAGTCATACGGGATGTAGAAACTATACTTTTTCACTTCAGTGGAGTGATAATTGATGTGTAAACCTAATTATTCACAAATTAGGGTATAATTAGAGTCCATAATAATAGTAGTGATGATATGAGAAGTGCCCATATGGGCCCAGTAGTTGGCCCTAGGCCCTGGTCATTCATTATTTCTAACCTTTACAGTGATCCTGTGGGACAGATGGTTTTGTACATATCTTATAGATAAGGAAACCGACTCAGAGAAATTGAATTATCTGACTCAATGCACACAGTTTTCAGAGTGGCTCAGCCACGATTTTAACTGAGACTTTCTGGATCTCTAACCTGTCAGAATGAAGGTTTAAATTTTAGAGAAGAATATCGTAAACTTTGCTAGAAACCTTTGAAACTTCTGCTAAGGCTGCTAAGCCATTGCCGCTTCATTTTTCTCTCGTTACAACTTCGAATTGGGTATGAGAGAGTGTGTCACAGTTGCATTATCATGAAATCTTTACTGGAGAGATTTGGAGGAATTAGTACTGTGGAAGCCATTTTTAGGCTTTATAACAAATCCATTTCAGACATGTTTTTAATTTCTTTTTTCATTCATCTTTTATATAAATTTTATTGATTATAAAATGCATAGTCCTTATGGGAATAGTATACATTTTCTCAAATGCAGCACCTTTTGATAAAGCAGCATACCAATTTTCCCTCCCTCTTGCCAACAACTGTCAATACTGTCAATTTTCTCTTCCTCCTTTTTTTTTAAATGCTAATCTGATGGATGGAAAATATTTAGGTTTTGTTTTAATTTATATTCCTCTGATTACCAGTGAGGCTAAGTATTTATTCATGTCTTAAATTTTCATTTGTTAATGTAAATCAAATGTTATGTCTCCTCCATGTTGGCCTTTTCCCCAAGCATTTTTTGGTTCATTTATTCCTGTTTTGGTAACACATAAATATATATCTACAAATATTTTTAAGTTGTTCTGGGCTTTCATTTTTTACTTATATATTTTTTTAAAGATTTTATTTATTTGAGAGAGAGAGACAGACAGAGTGCACACAGCTGGGGGAAGGGGCAGAGAGAGAAGGAGAGCAGATTCCCTGCTCAGCACCGAGCCTGATGTGAGACTTGATCCCAGGACCCTGGTATTATGAACTGAGCCGAAGGCAGATGCTTAACCAACTGAGCCACCCAGGTGCCTCTTACCTTTACTTTTTAATTTAAATTATTTTGGGGTATTTTGTATTGTGAGGGTCTTATTTTTCTTCATTGCTAACGATTTCACTAGGTTGTTGATAGGAAATTATTTAATTGCTCACAAGTTTCAGTTGGCACCTTTATATCTGAAATTATATAACAGGCTATTTCTAGGATTTCATTCAACCTCCTTTGTTGAACTAGGATCACATTGTTTGTAATTACAGAAAATATTTATTTTATAAGACAAGCCCTTATTTATGTTACCTCCTTAACTGTTTCATTTGTCTTGTGCCCTCTGTCCCTTTAATATTTTTGGTTACTAGTCTGTGTAAACTGAAAGATACCCTTTTAATCTTCTGTCAGTTTTTATGTTAACATCAAAAGAGCCTTCACATGTAATCTCCTGTTTCCTCTTTGTATAATTGAAGAAGTAAGTCAGATTATTTATTTATATATTACATAGAAAACTAATTTAGAGTAGATGAATGATTTTTCCAAGATGTCTCAGTAAGTGATAGATATAAAAGTTATGACAAGTGATAGTTCATGGCCATATGCAAGATACACATGGATGAAAACTGCATAGGATTACAAATAGGATACTTTGCATCTGATCTCAGCTCTTTTACTAACTCTGCCACTTACTTCTTAAGCATGTTATTACAAATGACAACCTAGTGGTAGTCAATATCCCTAGCACTAAGATTATGATCTCTAAATAGGATTTCCCACTAAAAGAAGCTAGAGATTCTTGGAGAAATGGCTAATCATAGAATTCATGGGAGTTGAATAGTAGAAAAGCAATTGATTTAGGTTTTGTATTAACAACAGGTCTTACTACCTGAGTGGTTTAGTGTTTTAAATTTCTGAATATATATTTGGGCTCATCTGTTGATTTTTTTTTTATGAAATAGGAAATGCAAATGGAAAGAATTATTATTATTTTAAAATTTTATTTATTTATTCATGAGAGACAGAGAGAGAGAGAGGCAGAGGCAGAGGGAGAAGCAGGCTCCCTGCAGAGCAGGGAGCCCAATGCAGGACTCGATCCCAGGACCCTGGGATCATGACCTGAGCCGAAGGCCGACCCTTAACCGACTGAGCCACCCAGGCGTCCCAGGAATTATTTTAGTATTCCATTGTAGACATAATAATTCTATGATTATAATATATTCTCTATCTTGTTAAAAAATACTTTATATTTAATGTTTTCAGTTTTGATGACTAATGAATATTTAATCTTTATCAGATGCCACCTGCCTTCCAAAGATTAATTCTGTTGATCATGTTAATAAATATATAGTATGGTTTATTTTTTGTGAAGATTCGAACCCGCTTTAAAATAAGAAAGTTCATTTTCACGTTTTGTTATTCAGTGACTGATTGCCAGCTGTGGGAGTTTACTGTGGCTTCTCTCTTCGTAGCAGAAGTTACAATTTGCGGGAAAGCAGTAGTACTGCTTTTTAAATTTACCTTTCTTTTTTCTGAAACGTAAATATATTTAAAAAAATACATAATAAAACACATGTATACGCAGAATGTAAATAATACATACAAAGTGATCATCTCAAGAAATGGGAAGATTACCGGCATCCCAGAAATCACATGGATATTCCTTCCTGATCATTATTTCCTCCCTTCCTCCAGAGGAAATTATTATTTCGACTTTTATTGTTCTTTGCAACCTGTGTATATATTAAATAAAAAGTATAGGTTAGTTTTGCATAATTTTATTTTATATAAATGGAGTCACCATATTTATTCTTTTGTGACTTCTTTTGTTCAACATCATGTGTGAGGTTTGTTTTTGATAGTTGTGTGTAACATTTGCATATTTGTTGTCCTTACTGTTTTTTTTTAATTCAAAATTCCATGTTTTATCTTGAAAGTGTTTTGAAAAGATAACTTCATTTCTTCCCAATTTTCCATTTTTTGAATATTCAGATGGAACTAAAAGTACTCCTTTTTGGCAGAACATGGGTTTGAAAATAAGTTGTTACTTTACTCATTGTTCTTGGGTCAACACATTAAAAATGTTCTAAAAAGATTAAACAAATTCCTTACATATGAAATGAAAATGATACCTGAAAATGGAGGGAACCTAGGAATCCTGCAAACTATAAACATGGTCATTGTTTATCATGGCCTTAGTTATGAGTGTCCTTTCTTGAGATATGACATTGCCATACCATTGTATTCTGTTTGTACCTTTGTGTTTTGGACAGTTATAGCTGATGTATATTAACTAGTCTCAAATTTTTTGGTTTTAGAAGTCCCTTTATACTCTTAAAAATTAGTAAAGTCTCAAACAAGATTTTTTAAAGTGAGTTTTAATTATCATATACATATGCCGTTAACTTATTGACCTGGGTATCCATCATCTCGTTGTATCTGAAGATACATCTCCAGCAATATAAAAATACTTATATAAAAAGTTATTTGCAGTGTTGTTAGTAAGTGTGAACTATTGGACAACCTAATTGCCCATAGATAGGAGAGTGCTTGAATCTACTATGGTACATCCACACATTGGAGACTTGGCAGCTTTAAAAAAGAGAGGAAGATCTCTAATGAACTGATACGGGAGTGATTTCCTGGACATCCCATTAAGTGGGGAGAAAAAAAGCACAAAAATTATCTATAGTATGCTAATCTTGGTATAAGAAAATACACACATATCTGATCTTTTTACAAAAGAAAACAGGAAGGGTAAACTAGAAAATAAAGAGGCCAGTTATCTATGGGAGTGGTGGGGAGAAGAGTGGAAAGAATGGGGAAATGGGATTGGGGCGGTAGATTTAAGGAGAACCTTCCCTTAGCATATCTCTTTAGAGAATAGCTTTGGCTCTCCAAACCATAGTAATATTTCACATACTCTAAAACCTAAGTAAACAAAACCAATCAAGATGCATTGGGGGAAACCAAAAGAGAATACAAACACTAACAAGTGAACCTGTTTTATAAAGAAATAATACAAACACCCTCAAAGGGGCGGGGAAGGGGCGGGGAACTAACCTAAGTAGCTTTGGAAAACATTTTCTTGACTGAATGCT
Source organism: Zalophus californianus (assembly GCF_009762305.2). Lineage (NCBI taxonomy): Eukaryota > Metazoa > Chordata > Mammalia > Carnivora > Otariidae > Zalophus > Zalophus californianus. Next base: position 103,347,812 of record NC_045603.1, read on the forward strand.
ATTAAGCTAAAGACAAAAAGAACTGTATATAAATGTTGTAATCTAGTAATAAATGTGTTTCTCACAAAGGATAGGCTAGCCATTCTGAAAGCACTTGATATGTGTACTAGAATTCCAATAAATATTGATAATGAAGACTGAGGTTTTCATTGTTCAAGAAAGAATTTATAAATAAGTAAAGTGGGAAGGCTTAAATGAGCCCTGTGGTGTTGGACTGGAATCAGAGATATTAGTATGAAGTCGTGGTACTTAATTTATATGCAGATAGAAATACTGATATGTGTATATGTATGGGGTTATTATACATGCTTGTATTTCCTGACTGTCCATTAAAAGGGCTTAGAAGCAATAAGCATACCTGACACCCAGATTTTGATTGCTATATACCTTTCTCCAGTGAAATGGACCAAGGCATCTTGGAGAAGTGGTTGATTCCAGGGCTGGGGTAGGGAAAATAAACAGTGAGCTTGGATAACTTTGTGGTTCCAGAAAATAGGAAAAGTGCTCAACAGAAGAATGGGGGCTTATGGAAAGAACATAGGAGCCAACCTAAAGGAGGACCTGATATCTCATGCTAAAACAATTTGAGTAAAAAAATAAATAATGATAATATTTTAATCCATAGAATGAAATATTCATGAGTCCTTATTGATATAAATAATCAAATGCATAAGTAAGTGCAGGAGTAAGGACAACTCTTTCCTAAAGAAGATTTCTAATTAATAAGTGTAGAAGGAAATAGATTTTAAATAATCACCTCAGTGAGGCAAACACCTCAGTAATAATTGTTGCAGACAAGATCCACTGATGATTGTGAAAATTAGTGGGTGAAAATTTAAAGAATAATAAGACTGGCATAGTCTCAAAATATATTCCTGAGATGTTTATTAATTATAAAGAGAAGACTGTAACTGTTCAGTTAACAGACCTAGCAGACACCATCTTAACAAAATGATCAAGGTTAACATTATCAGTAGTCAGATATACTGAGAAGGAGACAATATCATTTCTATGTTGTTCTTTCTCCAAAATGTATCTTATTCCAGTCATGAGAAAATACCAGACAAATCCAAATTCTGGGACATTTTATAAAATAACTGTTCAGTATACTTTAAAAGTATCAAGATCATGAAAGACAAAGACTCAACACTGTTATAGGAGAATTGGTGGTAATTTAGAAAAAGTGTTAACTAAATGAAACGTGAGACCCTGGATTGAATCCTGAAACAGATACAGGACATTAGGGAAAAACTGTTGAAATTAGAATAAGGTCTTTAGTTTGGTAAAAAGTATTGTACCAATGTCAGTTTCATAATTTTGATCCTTGTTACTGTGGTTATGTAAACTCTTAACATGAGAGGAGGTTGGGTGGAGGGGTATATGGGATCTGTGTACTAATTTTGCAACTTCTCTGTTTATAATTAGTTCAGAATAAAATATTTAAAATTGTCAGTGACTCTCTTTTCTCAGCACTTTTAATTACCTACTTCACTTTCCAATCCCCTTGAAATAAGTGAGCTATAAATTTCAGAAATCTCTTACCTGCAAGCTTAATGATACAGGATAGATATTTTGGGCTTTTTTTCCAAATGCCATTTCTAAGTTTGCAATGCAGATGTTATTGTGTTCCCCATATTGTTTGATATCCTAAAGGCTTAATTTAATGTAGAATTTAGTTGAACGAGTTGATTATTCTGGAAATTCGACCCAAATTGTAAAGCCATGACATGATAATATGGCTCTTTTGTTAGAGTTGATGGACCTTGACTAGTCTGTATCCCTCTAAGATATTAGGCTTAATTTTTACTCATTTTCCTTGATGTCTTTCATTTATTCAATATAAATTTATCAAATGCTTTCTAAGTGTAAAGGTCTGTTGCTAGAGTTGGTTACAGTAGTGAAAAGGCATAGTTCCTGCCTTTCTGGAGCATATTGTCATATGGGGAAGAAAACATACCATAATGATAAAACTAAGCAAGTAATAAATAGAAATTATGGTAAATTAATTTGGGGGACTTGAGTTTAAAAATCATACTGAACTCCATAAGAATCAGTGATATCATCTAGAGGTAAAATATTAATAGAAGAAAATGGGAGTTAGAGTTGAGCCCTTAAGGTCCTCAGTAGGCTGAGATGGGGTTGGGTAGGAGAAGGTGGTGTTTGACAGGAAATAAATGAAAAGACCAGTTGAGGTGGGAGAGAAAAGGAGAGTATGGCATTATAGAAGGCAAGAGAGAAGATTGTCTCCAGAGAGGGAGTAAGTACTTCATGTTAATGGTGCTGAGAGACAGAGGACAGCATGGTTGAGTGGTGTCCAATGTATTCAGAATGGCCAAGAGTAGTGATCTCCCTGGGTTAAGGTAGATAGATGTCTTCCATTATACCTTATTGACCTTGGAGATAGATAGTCCTATATTGATGCAGACACTTGCCTTGGACAGTTTTTCTGTCACACCCTCGCCAAAATTCACTGTCCCTCACAAGGTCTTTGTAATGTCTTTCTTAGGTATATATGTGACTAATATTAAGACTTGATTATACAATGGTTATTTAAAGTGTTTCTAGGGTGCCTGGGTGGTTCAGTCATTAAGTGTCTGCCTTCGGCTCAGGTCATGATCCCGGGGTCCTGGGATCTAGTCCCACATCAGGCTCCCTGCTCGGCGGGAAGCCTGCTTCACCCTCTCCCACTCCCCCTGCTTGTGTTGCCTCTCTCGCTGTGTCTCTCTCTGTCTCTGTCAAATAAATAAATAAAAATCTAAAAAAAATTTTAAAAAAGTGTTTCTAGTATGATCCATCCATACATCTAAACTATTTTACAATTCCAGTTGAAATTCACCAATATAGGACATGAATGGTAAAAACAATGCGGCACATATTGGCAATGAGCCTTTCTTATTATCATGTTTTTAATTATAGTGCCTCTTTCTTGATACTCAGCATTTAATTTTGCCAAATTTTGTTTTCCTTACTCAAGAACTTAGCTCTGTATTAAATTTAGTTCTAAGTTGTTTCATTAATATTTTTTGTAAGCCATATTTTACTTTAATTGGCTAAATAAGATTTCAGGATAATCTGTAGTTGTCCTCAGTAAACATTTATTGAGTACCTGTTATGGAACTGTCACTGTGCTGTGATATGCTGGATATGTCAAAAGGTGTGTTATCATACAGTTCCTAAGTAATTGCTGTATAAAAAACTGAAACTAGGCAAATCCCAACAACAAGGGCTTCCTTCCTAAATTAACATTATATGAAAGCATAATCTTAGCTGATTTGACGGATGGTGATGTTGCGATTAGAAAAGCTCTCTGCTGAAAGCCTGCCCATCTTCTAAGGTTGAGATAAATGCTCCCTCCCTTTTGTGCAGACTGCCTAAATCCTCACAGTTGGAATTAATCAGGCCCTCTGTTGTAATTCCATTAGACTTTGTTTCTGCTTTGATTTCAGAGCTTATTTTTGCTTGGGAACCAGGTTTTGGTACATTTGTACATAGTCGGTTTTCTCAAAGTGTTTATTGATTTCAGTGGCATCGATAGATGTCCAGAACCCTCCTTGTTCACAAACATCTTAGCCTGGCCTTTGGAGTGTCCCATCAACTAAACCTTTAAGTATTTCTGACCTCATTTTTAGGTGAGATACTTACTAGCATAGCTACTGTATCCTAGAGAAGCTGATAGTGTGTATGTTTCTTAAATATAATTTATTTGATTTTCTAATCTCTGCTCTTTTTCTACACAGAATCCTTTCTCTTTGGATATCCAGTTTTACCACCTAAAGATTCTGGCTTAAATGAACCTTTGTTAATGATCTCTACACCCTGTTTTGTTATTGTCTTATTCCTTGTTCCTCAGCCTGTGTGTTTAATTATACTTCATTGTTTTCTACTTTTTACTATTTTATAATTGTTCCTGTGTGATTTAATCACTTTCTCTTCTCAACTAGTATATATCTGCCTTAGGTTAAGGGCTGTTTTAAACATTTCTTTTCAGAAATTTTGAAATATTGTTCATTAAGTACAGCTATAATCATTGTTATAAATAATAAAATAAAAAAGGTTTAGTTACAAATTAAAAAAAATCTTTGTATGATGCTACAACATTTAGCTTCCTAATATTCTCTAAAATTTCATAGGTTACCCTTTAAGGACTTTGCATATTTTAACAAAGGAACTGTCGGGTTTTTGGTTAGTTGAGTATATTTACCTTAAATATTTTTATTCTTTAAGCAGTAACACTCACTTTGTCTTTTGACCAAACTACAAGTTTTAGTCATATTCTAATAAGACAAAGTAGACTGAAAGGGGAGGAAGCTCATATCAGTAGTGGTTTAGTGTTTTGTTTTTATTTATAACAAAGTATTTGAATTTAACCTTGAGAGAGGGTACTGTCACAGAGATTAATGGCGCTGCTGAAAGAACACTGTGGCTCTTGTGAGTTAACTCTCCTGAGACCAATGAATATTAAGAATAAAGTTCAAAGAAAGTGAAAACAATAGAAATAGAGATAGGGAAACTTTACATATATGTAGGTATATTCTCTTTTTAGATGCATTATCAGTGAAACCTTTACGTTTTTCTTTAAAATTTGATTGGATTTGCTCTATCAATGAAAATTCTTCCATTTTGTAAGAGATTTTTTTTTCCTTTCTGAAACAAAGACTACTTATCTTTGGTTTTCACATTGGCCATGTGGATAATTATTTAAGAAAACCTTTAAAAAACTTAAGATTGTCTGATACCTTTTTAGAAATAGTATGTGATGTGTCACCTGATTAGATACCACTGATATATTAATGATGTTCTTATAAAAATCGATTTTGGTTTCTTAACAGATATTCTCTACCTATTTAAAGATGTAATCCTATATCATTTCTTCCTCTTTAATTAAATTTTTTTCTTGGCAAGACAGGTTTTTTTTCCTGTCTAGAATATGGGCATAGGTGGGTTTTTATGGTGTTCTCGGCAAATATTAAATAGAGTTAGGGATTACACTGGAAAAGTATACATAAAATTAGCATTCATTTTAACAACCTTTTTGCATAGTTGCTGGAATTAACTTGAAAATTTGGTTTTCCTGCAGGTGAAGCCCCTACTCAAATTGTTGACATGTGTGTGATTTTTTAAAGATTTTTGCCCAAACTGTGCTGCTTTTTACCATTTAGAAAAAAGCAAAACAAGTCATAAAATCATTTTAAGGAACTCTACAGTGTTGAAATGGACTCTATAGATACTTTTCTCTCTGGCCAAAATTCAGTTCTATTTGATAGCCAGTGGAATGTACTGAAGGAATGTTTCTTGGTAATATTCGTGTGTAGGTGGCCTACTAAGCTGCTTCCTCCTGTTAGGTTAGACCTATTCTATGGAAACTTTTAGCCACATCCTTTTAGCTTATTACAAGAATGCTCTCCATAAAATAATGAGTGGTTAAAGTTACATCTGGCACTAAAATTCTTACAAGTACTGTGTCCTCACCTCAGTGAAATAAGTGGTTTAATACTTTCCTTTGTGTTGTGGAAATTCTTCCTTTATATTTGGAAAGTGAAGTCTCCGAGAAGATTCCTTTTAAAAAAGAGCAGAAGCAGGCACTATGTATCCCCTTTGCCAAGACCTCAAAAGCAAAAGTCATCCCCTTACAGACCACATCGGTTGTTTATTATTTTAAGTAAAAGATTATCTTTGGGATTTTTGGTAAAGACTTTGAAAATTTATGCTTGTTCTTTTTATAAGCATTATTGATCAGAGAAGATGTATAGTAAGATTAGGAAAAGCCTATGTTCTTGCTCAAGTTTCTGATACCCAGCTCGCAGAATTTTTAGGATAAGAACCTGGCTCATCTACATGGGGTATTGGTACTATATGCTCTGTAAAAGTTATTTATGTAAAAGCATCATTTTATATGTATACATTTCCACTTTAATGAAATCCTTCTTCTCTTGTTTGACTTTGATTTTTAACAATTAAGGTTGTAACAGAGTTCTCTATAAACAGGGGAGATATTTAAGGGACTTTGGACAGGAGGGGGAAGAAAATATCTTTAAATTTTAAGCCAAAGCATTTCCTTAAAATAAAAAGTAGTTGGTGTGTAACCAGATTCTGTCTCTGTGTTAGGCTAGCTTTCTTTTCTTAAAATTGACTTCATCAATGCATCTGGCTTCAGTTTTTTCCCCCAGTAGGCGTATGAGTAGTTGGTAATTGAATTCTGACATGTTGAATGATTTTAATGCAATCTTCTGTGTGTGTTTGCTTGGGGGATGGGGAAAAGGGAGGAAGAATAAGCGGGGGGGTGGGGTGGGGTGGGTAATAAAGAATTACTGTCTCTTTATGTTAAGGATAATGGATAGCAGCTAACATTAATATCTTTCAGAACGCGTTAAAACCTTTTTGGTAAGTGGTGTTTACTCCAAAGGAAGCAGCTCTTAATATATTTACCCAAAGAAATGACCTCCGTAATCAAGGCAGAGTCCAAATTGGGAAAGGGACGGGGTAACAGGGGAGGCTGGGTTACCTTGGATAATCTACGTGAGATCTGCAGTGACTTTCCCTCTGCTGCTGACAAAGGGAAAAGCTTAATAAGATCTGTCATTATCAAGTGATTTCTTTTTATGTTACTGTAGTTTTGAACCTTTTTTCCTTTTAATTTTGAGGGCGATGTGTGAAGAGAGCAAAAAATTATTTTATAATGTTTGTTTTGCCCTCACTGTCCTTCTTGAATGTTTGATTTGAAGGAAAGGCATTGGAGACTAGAGTCTTAGGTGCAGTGACAGAGCTGATGTCAAGAAGCAAAATTCAGATGAGTGTGTATTAGGAGAGTTAGTAGTTGTATGGGATTTGCTAGAATCCAGCCTTCTTGTTCATGTGCCTAAAGTTACAGCTGTCACAGCTTTTGCCCTTATCTCATTTGACTATAGGAGTCTTCTTATTTAAGGATATGAAGAATATTTTGGTAGCTTCCCACTTCCTCTCTCCCTCTACCATCTCCCCAAAACTAGTCACACAAACCCCCTGCTTTGAACCCTATACTCTGTAAATGAAGTGGTCTTATTTAACCTTATTTGATAAGTGTAGTTGGCATAGTAAGTAGGTTTCAGCACCTAATCTCGTGGTAGGAAAACTGGTCTGTGTTAGTTTTGATGAGTGCAAACATAATTTATAGCAGTTGAAGTAAAATTCTAAAGATAGTGCTTTCATTTTTAATGATACGAACTATTTAAAATGGTGAAGCATGTTCCTTTCCTGTCGCCGGATAGCTTTTAAGTGAGTTGTCTGTGGCACACAGTACATGTCTAAATTTTGGGTTTCCTAAATTGATTAAATAGAATGAAATTCTAAGTTAGAGCAGGTGAATGAAATTGTAGTTTCTTTCTCTATGTAGTTTTCCTCCCCCATGCAGCCAATTTGATATTTTTCTAAATAATGAGGGCTAGAAAATTGGGTAACTCCAAACAGTACAAATAATTCCCCTCTTTGTAATTTTAGATTAGACTGTGGTTTTTTGCTAAATTCTGTGATTTTTTTGCCTCTTAAGAGTAAAACCAATTATAATGAAAATTCATAAGGGAACAGGATTTAAGGAGGGTCTTTAGTCAGTGGGGGCCAACAAGACCAGGAATACTTCATTATCATAATTTCCTAAAAAATGGGTTTATTCCCCAAAGAAAGGAACTTTACTAAAATGTGAGGACTGAACTTAGTAATAACTTCTGTTATATATAGCTCTTTAAACAACCACCCAGTAATTTTTTTCAGTTGACCTTTGATTGATTGGCATATCATCAAGTATTCTTACTACTGAACTACCAGCAAATTAAGTTGGAATCCTCTTCATTTTTACCATAATCATAAGAAAATATTTCATTAGAACTCAGTCCAGTTACAGGTTTTATTCTGAATAATTTTGGACAAAATGCATATTTTGTTGATGTCATATCCAATGGATATCCTAATTTTGTGTAGTATCTTTAATCTCTGCCTTTTACATATTAGGTAATCTGTGTCATTTGGTTCCATTTTAATATAACCTCATAAAAAAAGCTCTGTCTTTCTAGTCTTTACCTATATCCTAACAGGTATTTTTCTCTCAGAAGCAGTTTTGATAGTCACTGTTTTCATGTCTCATTGCTTTGTTGATAATTCAGTTTTCTTAGGCTGGAAGTATACTCTGGCATACTATGATAATCATCTTCCAAGATGGCCCCAGATCATCCTTACCTCCTGGTGTTTGAGCCCTTGTGTAGTCCTCTCCCACATTGTATCAGGATTAGTCTGTGTGAACAATAGAAAATGTCAGAAGTGGTGGTATGTGACTTCTGAAGCTAGATCATAAAAGATATTGATGTGTCTGCCTTGTTCTCTTGGATCACTTGCTATGAGGAAAGCCAGGCGCCATATCATAATGACACTCAAGTAGCCCTGTGGAGAGGAACAGAGGCCCCTTGCCAATAGCTATCACCAACTTGCCAACCATGTAAGTGGAAGCAGAGGACTGAATCCTGACTGACGTCTTGACTGTAACCCCACGAGAGACCCTGGAACCAGAACTGTTTAGCTAAGCTGTTTTTGAGTTCTGGACCCACAGATGCTGTGCAAGATAAAAAATGTTCACTGTTGTTTTAAGCTGCTATGTTTTGAGGCAACTTGTTATATAACAGTAAACAACTAATACAGGCACTTTATATCCTAGGTATTAAAGTGATATGCCATATATTAAATTTTTTTCCCTTCAAATCCAGTTTGGTTTTCTCTGTTTGCAGAAAGTTAATGCTGTTTGAATTTGTTTTATTAATGTTATCACTGCAATAATTTTCAGTGCTTTAGATTGTTAGAACTTTAGGCAGTTTGCCATAAGGATTCTCACCTATGTAACTCATATTTGTATGTTAATAGGTTGTGAGCTAAGAAAAGAGATGAATTTATTTTCTTTTAAAGACTTTATTTATTTATTTGACAGAGTGAGAGAGCACAAGCAGGGAGAGTGGGAGAGGGAGAAGCAGGCTCCCTGCTGAGCAGGGAGCCCAATGCACAGCTTAGGCCCAGGATCCCAGGATCATGACCTGAGCCAAAGGCAGATGCTTAACTGAGTGAGCATCCCAAGAGATGAATTTATAACATGCGTTCTAGTTATTGCTGTGTTGTCCGGCAGAAATAGAAATGTGGGCCTGTGTATAATTTTGAATTTTCTAATAGCTTCATTTAAAAAACCATTTTAAAAGGAAACATAATAATTTTAATACTGTACTTTATTTAATTCAGTATATCCAAAATACTATCATTTCAACATATAATCAATGTGAAGATTATTGTTTCACTCTTTTTGTACTTCTTCAAAATTTAGTGTGTATTTTTAGCACATCTCAGTCTAGCCTAACCACATTTTAAGTGCTCAGTAGCCACATGTGGCTATTGTATTGGACAGCACACATAATGTATTTAGCTGAAGAAGTTAGGATTTAATTGTAAGCTAAAGCAGCAAGTCAGTAATGCATATAAACAACAGGAATGATTTTCTCAAACTAAATTGTGCCATGTCATACCTTAACTTTAATCTCTGTCTATATTTAGTTTCCAGTAAGTCACCCTCTACTTTCTGAATACCTCAGATCCTTCAAACCTCTGGAATAGAAGGGATTAGAGATATTGGAGGTTCTATGTACTTTTCTTTTCTCTATGATGACAGTCTTAGAATAGCAGGACTGCCTCATGATTTATCTTGAAGACTGGTGAATGTGGACTTTTTAAAAGAGAAAGTAGAATTAAATTTGTATAGCATATAGTTGAAACCTTACGATGTACCTGGTGTAATCACTGTCACTATTTGAGTCACCGAGAAGCACTTCCCAGGAGTTTCAGCACATCCCCTTACTTCCTCCAGCCTGTGTTTACCAAGAGCAGAAGTATACGAACTCCTTTGTGTTTTGCAGTTTCTGCAGATCTATACTTTACTGACATTTTATTGGCTCCCACATATTCAGAGAAGTGGGTGCTGTCACTTCTTCTACTTGAAGTTTAGACATTTTGTGTCAAACTCTATCCCCAAAATCTACTCACACCTATTTTGATAGGTATTTAAAAAACAAAAAAAAAGGAAACTATTTGCACAGAAAGGGAGATAGGGGACAATTTTCAAAGCTCTTGGCTTGGTGCTGTGTCTTATACGTATGCTATTGGGATATTTAAGCTTTAGGTATTTTCAGAATAATAGCAGAACTTATTGCAATAGTTTATCTCTTTAAAAAAATGTTCTCATTAGAATAGTCCATGGTTACCCAAAGACTGGAAAAGAATTTCTCATAATTTTGACCTGCTATGCAAATTATTTGCGTGAAGAAATTCAACTTTTGAATAAAAAACCGAGGAAGAGAGTGACTTGAAATTCATGTTTTTTTCACCATTGTCACTGTCTTGAGATATATTTGCCCAGTCTGTTCTCTTTCCAGTAAATAGTTAACCCATATGTTTAGAGTATCCATACCTGAAATAGTTACCACATTTATAACGATTTCCAGAAAGTCATGTGTTGTTATGAATTTATTTGCAGTATGTGCTTTCCTTGGCAACATTTTTAAATTTGATTTTCAATTTTTGTTTGAACAATGCTTATTTATATCATTTACAAAGTGACATAATACTACATGGCTTATAATAGTGATAGTCCTCTACCTCATTTTTGTCTAGCCTGGATTCCTGCTCCCCTGAGACAACAAGCATGCTTTCAACTTTTTTGCTTGTTTCTTCTGCTGTTTACTTCCACCTCTCCCAATGACATTCTTATACTGTTGTTTTCTTATTTTTCTTATTTGGACATTAGTTTCTACTGACTTCTTATGAATGATTAGGAATTAGCCTTTCTAATAAGCAAATCACCACACACACTTTGTTATTTCTGCCTTTCCAATATAAGTTTTACATTATTATGTCTCGGGCACATAGTATATTATGATTACATTTCCTTTACTGTACTTGTGGTTTTTTCTGGTGGTGATAATAGCTTTGGGTTTTTTTTTAATTTGTTTTATTATTTATTTGTATACATATCACCAGTTTATTCCCAAATTCCTTTCTCCTACTATAACATTCCTCTTGATGTTGGTACTATTATACATCATCCCTTATTTATTAACCTCGTAATCTATTCATCCACCTTTTTTCTTGGAAACATCTTTCCTTGAGTTTCTGTCCTATCCTCTGAATTCTCTTTCTTCTCGAGGCTTACGGTTACCCTTGTGGTTCCTTTCACTACTCATTTGTGGTAGATCCTCTTTTTTCTGGGTCCCATGTCTTCCTCTTTCTAGGTTGACTTCTTAAGTTTGATGGAGCACATCTCTAGTAGCTTTCTGAGAGAGTCTGTGATGTGAGGTAGATTTTTTAAGACTTTGCATTCTTCCTTTACATTTGATTGATAGTTTGTATATAAAATTCTAGATCAGAAAGCATCTTTCCTTCAGAGTTTTGAAGTTGTCTTCTGATTCTCTGTGTTTACATAAAAAATTCCAGTGCCTTCCAAATTTTTATGCTTTGTGGGCAATCATTTTTGGCCTTTCTAAAACTTAAAAATATTTTCTTTAGTATTCTAAACTTAAAAGAAAGGTAGAATACCCATATTATAGTCTAAGTATAGAAAATTTATTTAATTTTCACTGAAAGTATAAGAACAAGGAAGGATAATTATAAATATGATCTAGCAGTGTGCTTAGGACTCCAGTATTTGTAGAACTAAAAGATTCTATTCATTTCTGGCATTGGCTCAATATTTTATTAAATGAAACAGATTCAAGATGTGTAATTCAGTACAAAGGAAACTTCCTTGGTTTACCTTAGCAAATATCTATTAAGATTCCGAAAATAAGATTGGAGCCACATTTTACTCAGTAGATGGTTTAAGTAGTTATGGACTTTGTTGGTTTTGGTGTTGAAGGTGATGAGAATATTCGCTGTCTTCATTCTTTTGTTGCCACCATTTTACATTGATTTTTTTTTTTAAGATTTATTTATTTATTTGACAGAGAAAGACACAGTGAGAGAGGGAACACAAGCAGGGGGAGTGGGAGAGGGAGAAGCAGACTCCCCGCTGAGCAGGGAGCCTGATGTGGGGCTCTATCCCAGGACCCTGGGATCATGACCTGAGCCGAAGGCAGCCACTTAACCGACTGAGCCACCCAGGCGCCCCCCATTTTACATTGATTTTAAATTGTATTGTAATTATAAGTTACATAATTTATAGTATTTCATAAATATTATTTAACAGTTTTCTGCTTTTTATTTGTGGTATTTCTTGACTTTTGTTCTTTGTCCTTATTATGGACATACGTTTTGAGCCAGCCTTTACCATTAAGTCCAGAAAACTTTTCTTAAATAAATGGCCTTGTACACAGAGCTCATCTGGTAGACTCTGATTTTAGTACTGGTTTTGATGAAACTTTCAATATGAAAACCTGCCCTGATTATCTGCATTATGACATATTACTAAGTGTCCTCTCTCTAAAATAAAGTTTTACTGATAAAGCCACAAAGCTATTTTTCAGCCCATGCCGAAAAGCAGATAATCCTGTTTGTTTGAAATAGGTTCTGGGAACTTATCTGGGATAAGTTTTTCAGCCTCAGTCTAGGTTAGAATAACAGAAGCCTCTCAGGAGATCTCCCGAAGACAGTGTAAGAGTAAAGAATATCACAGATTGGACAAAAACATAATAACGAGTTATTTAGAACCAGTTGATAATGGGAAATATTCATGTTTCTTTTTGTTTACAGCGATCTGTAATTCAGAATCCCTTGTTACTACAAATAAAGTTATTCATTGGAGGTTTTGAGAGGACTGAACTCACTGACAATTGCATCTGTCTCTTTCCACATAATCCTTCTGTTGGATTTCATATTCTTTGAATCAAAAGAAACTACCTTAGCCTTTTTTTAAAATTTTATTTATTTATTTGACAGAGAGAAAGAGAACGCACAAGCAGGGGGAGTGGCAGGCAGAGACAGAGGGAGATGCAGACTCCCCGCTGAGCAGGGGGAGCCCGATGCAGGACTCGATCCCAGGACGCTGGGATCATGACCTGAGTCGAGGGTAGTTGCTTAACCAATTGAGCCACCCAGGCGCCCTACCTTGGCCTTTGTTTCTCTTGGCATCATTTCCTGTCCCTCTCTGCTTGGCATTGTTTTAGAAACCTTCAACAGTAACTTCAGCAGTTTTGGAAGCTGCACTCTGCTGCTCATGGGCGGCCACCTGGAAGCATTAAGATTTCAAGAAAGAACATTTTTTGATATAGCTAAACTTCCCTGTAGAAGACAGAACCTTACTTATGGGGCTAAATCAGGGTATCTTATAACATTTTCTCCTGAAGAATGAACACTTAAAAAAAATGAACGTGACATACATTACTGAAATGTGAATATTCTTTTTTTAATCTCATTTTTTTAGTTGAGAAAAATGAGAGAAAAAATTTGTCAACTTTTTTTTTTAAAGATTTTTATTTACTTGAGAGAGCGAGAATGAGAGAGAGAGAGAGCACATGAGAGGGGAGAGGGTTGGAGGGAGAAGCAGACTCCCCACTGAGCAGGGAGCCTGATGCGGGACTCGATCCCGGGACTCCAGGATCATGACCTGAGCCGAAGGCAGTCGCTTAACTGACTGAGCCACCCAGGCGCCCAAAAATTTGTCAACTTTTTATTATGAAAGATGTTAAATAGTAAGATATTCTTTCAGTGCTGGGAGAAGAATCTGACTTACCTTTGACAGATTTCGAGTTCTGGATTTCTGAAGACAAAGTTGTTAGAAAGGACTTTCTGTGCCTTGCACTTATAAAAGTGAACTACAGTCTAATTAAATGAGAGTTGCATAGATGAATGATAAAATCCTTTGATATCTTTTACTGGTACAAGTATTCTGAAAGTTGGAGAATGTTTCAGTAACTCTTGTTCTTTTGTTTTTAATTTAATTGTATTAATAAAAGGCAGCTCTTTCTTTTTAATCTTTTGGTTCTAGAAGAATTCAAAGAGGAAATGCTTAATAATAACCTGATGAATCTAATTCTTAATACTGCTTGAACTCGGGGCGCCTGGGTGGCTCAGTCGGTTAAGCGGCTGCCTTCGGCTCGGGTCATGATCCCAGGGTCCTGGGATTGAGCCCCGCATCGGGCTCCCTGGTCGGCAGAGAGCCTGCTTCTCCCTCTCCCTCTGCCTGCCGCTCTGTCTGCTTGTGCTCTCTCTCTGTCAAATAAATAAATAAAAAATATACTGCTTGAACTCTGCTTCATTTATCCATCTTATTTTAAGATCTTTCCTTTCTTAAATGTTCTTAAAGTTCTGTTGGATTTTGTCTTTCTGATAGAAATTCATATTTACCTTCCCAGGAGTGAATTCTTAAGCTTATTTAGAATATCAAGGTTAGTAGGAATTGGTTGGCTAACTAATTTACTCATCCTTAGCCCGATCACTTAAATCCAGTTACCATTTTTAGTTTTCTCATATGAGTTTAAGAGAAAACTGATGTCTTAAAATCATTAGGAAACCACTTTCTTTTTCATTTACTTTTTTTTCTAAATTAGTTTGCTAACAATTGTCTATATAAAGAATATAATCTGAAATATCATGCTATTTATCTAACTTTTCATCAGGGCTGAACTTTGCAGGGAGAGACTGTTTTGGTACTGAGTCTTATTACTTAGGCTTCATCAAACCTGGCTTAAAGCCCAGTTTAGAAAGTAATTCAAAAAACAGCTTTGTGTTTTTAAGTAATCAAAGCCCTTGCTGCCTGTGCTGCTTAATACGGTTTTATTCTCTCTGTTACAGAGAACAAATCCATCACTAATTTGTCTTGCTTAACTAACTTGACCTTTTGCTCTTAATAATCTACTTCTCCAAACTCCTCTTATACTTCTTTTCTTTCCTTGTTCTTTCCTCTGTGAAGATATCTTTCTGGCTTGGATTTACTTCTGAAAGGAAGAATATTTCATAAGCAAATAGTCCTTTCTTGATAAATAGTCTCTCCTTGCGTTAACTAATTAGTCTACTTCACCTAGTCTTCCATCGTTTTCCAGGACAGTCTCCGTAAGAAGGATGACAGGATTGAAGAGCTGGAAGAAGCACTAAGAGAAAGTGTACAGATAACTGCAGAGCGAGAAATGGTGCTAGCACAAGAGGAGTCAGCCAGGACCAGTGCTGAAAAACAGGTCTGCAATTTTAAACAGTTACTGGCAATGCTGCTGGTTAAACAAAAGGTAAAACCCAACCAGTATAGTTTAGGTAAACTGTACATACGTTTATAGGGTTTCAAAAGCACTTCATCAAGTGTAAGTATTTAAACCTAAAAAAGAATTGAAATAAGGTTGAATGAGAATGACTCCTGTTAAGAGTCTCTGCATTAGTAATTTGGAATTTATTTCACATACATGGCTGTGGTATATGCTCATGGATCTGGTGAGATGAAATGGAACTTGTCTGTTTGTTCCAAGACTGGTCACAATCCTGCTTTTAAATTGAATGGGAAAACACAAACATTTCTGAGTTAAAATGTTAAATTGAAAAAACAGTTTATTTATTTTATACCCTGCCTTGTTCAAAAGAGCAGTTAAAGTTATAACAAGGTATTAACAAGGTTAATAGCAAGTATGAAGGACATCGTTACCGTGACACCTGAGAGCCCCGGAGCAGCATGCCTCAGCCCTGAAGTGACTTGTTAAAGGATTCTACTGCTGCCTTGTGTGGTGGTTGCTCTATATATTCTTCTGTCTTTTAGATCCCCATACACTTGCTTTTGACTTTTTGTTAGGAAGGATAACTAACATTGGAAAATGTGAATGGAAAAAATGGTTCTAACAAGCGAAGGCTCTAATCTCAATTCCTAGTATGAGTGTGATTTGAGGTTTTGAATCTCCCTCACACAGAGATTCATGACATTTCATTTTTTCAGTTATTGTTTCCTTTCCATTTCTTTGTTGGAGAATTATACCTGCTAAAAAGGTAAAAAATTCAGTGAGAGGGTAACCTGAATCTTTGGGGAACCTCCATGATGAGACCACTGTGGTCTTGTGAGTTAAGGTAGTTGCTTAGCAAGGAAGCGGACATGATGTAGTGTGTGCCATAGGGAGTCCCTTCATAACTGTGTTAGTATGAGGCTGTGGTTTCTTTAGTGCTAAATATAGAAAGAAAGACACACAGTTTTTAGCCATACTGAAGAAAAATGGAACTCTTCACAGTCTTTCAGTGTCTTTCAGTGCCCTGTTCCTACATAAATGCCTTGTCCACTTCTAATCTGAATATTTCCTGGTACACAGTTAAATAGAGCTTGGGTAGTAGAGAGCTTCAGAGAAGGGATGGTGACAGCGATTGATGCAGGTGAAGAGGGATTTTCTTTTATCTTGATTTTACCTTTTTTATGTTTTTACCTTTATTTTCAAAATGTCCCCATTTTTTCTTTCTTTGAAGATTTTTTTTCTGCTTGGGGTCATTATTTAGTGACAAATCTTACATACTGGGGATCATGTAGAAATGTCGGCAATTAATAAACATCACGTCATTATGGCATATAAATTGCTAGTATGTTTTTTTTTAAATGTCTTATTGTGTGAACTAGTTACAATTTGCTTTTTTGGGGGTGGATTTTTATATATTTATGTGTTTATGTATTATTTATAATAGGCTTATTTTAGATCAGTTTTTTGGGGTTTGTTTTGTTTTATTTTTTAGTTTATAGAAAAGTTGAGCAGAAAGTCCATGGAATTCCCATATTTTCCTTCCTCCACCTCAGTTTTCCCTATTGTTAACATCTTGCATTGGTGTGATATATTTATTAGAATTGATGAGCCAGTATTGATACATTATTAACTGGTCCATAGCTTACATTTTGGTTCGCTCTTCATCTCATACAGTTCTGTGAGTTTTGCCAAATGTATCATGTCATGTATTCACTATTACAGTATCATACAGAATAGTTTCACTGCCCAGAGAGCCTCTATACTCTACCTATTCATCCTTCCTCCATCTCCCCAATCCTTGATCTTTTTCCTGTCTCCATAGTTTTTCCTTTTCTAGAATGTCATGTAGGTGGAATCACACAGTATGTATCCTCTTCTGACTGAGTTTTTCCATTTAGCCTTGCATTTTAGGTTCTGCCGTGTCTTTTTGTGGCCTGATAATTTTGTTTTACTTTTGAATAATATTCCATTGTATAGATGTGCCACAATTTGTTTATTCCAGTTGAAGAACATCTTGATTACTTCCAATGTTTGGCAGTTATGGATAAAGCTTCTGTGAACATTTATGTGTAGGTTTTTGTATGGACATAAATTATCAACTCATTTAGGTAAATACCTGGGAATTGCTGGATTTTATGGTAAGACTATATTTAGCTTTGTAAGAAACTGTGAAAACTGTCTTCCAAAGTGGCTATATATAATTTGCTTTTAATTGCATGCTTTTTTCTCTCTCTCTTTCCTGTTTATCTTTTTTTCCACCATTCTGCTACTCACTGCCTATCTGAAGCTGTTGAGTGAAATATTGCATGAGACCAGTCATTTGGGCTCTAAGTGGTTTAAGGTATGAAGAAGCCGCTTTTGTGTTTATATTTCTGAGGCCATGTAACCTTCATCCACTGTCCCTTCCTGCTGTCATCTTCTGTTCTTATTTTTATCTTTTTCTGTCTTCTAACTCCACTGTTAATTTTACTTATATGTATTAATTGTATATACCAAGGTAATCTATAAATATTCACTTGAAATATCTTAAAAGGGTAAAGCTTTTTTTGGCAAGGGACATTATTCTTATTATCTTACTCAGGTCCAAAAATTACCTATCTCTTATCTAAATTTAGCCTCTTAGAAGAAATAACTCCCTCTGTTAGAAGGAGGATATTTCTTAATCTCAGGAAACAAACTGAGGGTTGCTGGAGTGGTGGGGGGTGGGAGGGATGGGGTGGCTGGGTGATAGACATTGGGGAGGGTATGTGCTATGGTGAGTGCTGTGAATTTTGTAAGACTGATGAATCACAGACCTGTACCCCTGAAACAAATAATACATTATATGTTAATAAAAAAAAAGAGAGAGAAGATAGTAGGAAGGGAAAAGTGAAGGGGGGGAATCAGAGGGGGAGACGAACCATGAGAGACTATGGACTCTGAGAAACAAACTGAGGGTTTTAGAGGGGAAGGGGTGGGGGGATGGGTTAGCCTGGTGGTGGGTATTAAAGAGGGCATACATTGAATGGAGCACGGGGTGTTATATGCAAACAATGAATCATGGAACACTACATCAAAAACTAATGATGTAATGTATGGCGATTAACATAACATCATAAAATTTTAAAAAATAGAAGGAGGATATCTGTATCTCTTGATTGCTTCAGAGCAAAATTATTTGGGAATAATCTCTCTTAAATAAAATACAGAGCCTTTTAAAGTTTAAGAGGGGAAAACTCAAAAAGGAAAAATTTTCTTCTTATAGGATCCCCTTATAGTTTCTTTATTCCCAATACATGCTGCTCCATATCGAACCCATGCCCAATACATGAAGAAGTTGTATAGTGATCCCATGAAGGAAGATGTCCTATAACCTGTGTTGTCAAATGGAGAAATGAAAGTGAATAATCCCATGGGGGGAAACCCAAGGGCTCCTTTTACTTTTGCTTTGTGCTTTTTTGCATGGATTTTCTTCTTCTGAAACTTGCCTCTGCTCAAGTTTAAGCAGGTTTTGTTGAATGTGAGAGTCCACATTTTCTTAAAATGAGACTAGAGTAAAATCTGTTCTCTTAAGTCTCAGAATTGTGGGGTGGTAGGGAGCAATGTCTTTAGTTCAGCAGTGCGGCTATAAACTTAAATTTTTTGAAATGCTTTTTTTTTTTTTACTTGAAAAGAATGTTTTAAATATCTTCACTAAGTAAGTTTATTTTTTGAAGAAGGCTTTTGCAACTACATTGCTAACTAAAGTTTTAAAAAATGCCTCTAAAGTAATAAGACATTTTCTTGTAGCTCAGTAAGCTGGATTTATATCTGTTCCTAAAGAGTATTTCTTAATGTTTTGAGCATTGATAAAGATATATCCTCTCAATGTAACTAAAATTTGCACATCAGTTCTGACTTTTATTTTTAAAAGCTCATTTTTAATAGTGGTACTCTTTTTTTTTTTTAATTGCCATTTTGATGTTTTGGCTTGTATGTTAAGTATAAATTTTGACCTAGAAGATCATAAGGTTTTACCTATGATTTGCAGGTAGTTATAGATCAATGAGCATTTTTTTAAAGATTATATTTATTTATTCATAAGAGACAGAGAGAGAGAGAGAGAAAGGCAGAGGGAGAAGGAGGCTCCCCGCTGAGCAGGGAGCCCAATGCGGGACTCGATCCCAGGACCCTGGGATCATGACCTGCGCCGAAGGCAGACGCTTAACCATCTGAGCCACCCAGGCGCCCTCAATGGGCATTTTTTAGGGTTATATCCTAAAAATTTTTCCCCAGATATTTGCATATTAAATATTGTGCATTCTCATAATTAAAATCACTTGAACAACAACAAAAAATGGAACTCTGATTAAATGGTATTTTATAGCCTAACAGGACACGTTGGACCTGCTTGGTTTTTACTCTGGATCTCATAGAGTACCCAGCTTCTTCCTTCAACATTCAAGTTCTTTTCCTTCGCTGCCAGCCAGACAGGCAGGTGGGAGAGCCAGGGTTGGCCTTCACTGTCAGTAGTTCTTGATTCTTTATTGTGAAAATGGACAGTAGAGTCATTTAAATTTGATCCAGCCTCTGCGTCTTACAAAGTTAAATAGCTTAAAAAAAGTAAAATAAGAAGACAGTGCTTATGGAATGTACAGTGCACATTGGTGGTACATGCTTCATTATGATTCGCTTGTTTGCTTCTCCTGTTCCATTGTTACTTTTGAAGGCAGTGGATTTTTTCTTGTGTTTCTGCCTTCTTCAATTTCAGCTTAATCAAATTTCTTATCCTCAGCCACGTCTGGTTTGTCACACACAGTCGTGAAGGAAATGGAGCGAGGTGCATGAGTGACTGGGGTCCAGACTGCATTTGGCATCTGCCAAGTGTCCCATCTTTTTACCTTCTTAAAGATTTATTAAATTCTCTCTTGGCTGCGAATCTACCCAGCCAAGAGATACAGCATTTATCACCATGATACCCAAATACTTTCTCAAACAGAACAAGTCACCACTACTGAAGCATCACTTGTAACTGAGTAGCCCGTAGAAGACTTGTGCTAATAAAACCGTAATTGTACTCTCCAGTCCTTCCCATGGCCTTCTTTCTTTTAGCTGTTCCCAGAGTTGACAGTTTATTCTTTGGCCATATAAACGTAGTCCTGTACTGGTCTGAACATTTATAGTAAATGATATTTCTCATTTTTTAAATTAAATGGCAGTAATGCTCAGAAAATAAAATAATTACCCTTTTACTAATGCTACCCTTTTACTAATGCTACCCTTTCTGCAAACATTTATTGAATACCTTGTAGTTTTCCAGATATTACACTAGGCACTGGAAATAGAAAGATAATAAAGGTAGCCTCTGCCTCAAGAAGTTCATTGTTTATTTGGAAAGACTGAAGAATGAACCTATAATTATGGTTCAGTTTCATTAAGTGCCATGGTAATGATCTGAATAGAGAGCTTTAAGAGTAGAAGAGGAGGGGCAGGCATGTGATCCAGATTGGAGCGATGCACAGAAGGCTTCCTGGAGGAGATGACTAATGCATGAGCTGAGTCTTAAAAAGAAAGAATTAAGCAAAAAGAAGGTGGTAGGTTATTCACCATATTTTGTGTAGAGGGATCAGCATATGTGAAAGCTGGAAGCATCAGGAAACTTTAAATAGTGTTTAGTAGCTATAGTTCAGGATAAATGTGTATGGCATGATCTATGGGAGGGAGGGGAAAGTGCATACAATCTGATCATGCTGAAGCATGTTTAGTCTCATGTTGTGCTCCAGCATTTAATTTTATGTTCAAGGCAGTGGAGAACTATTGAAGCATTTTAAGCAAATCACAATATTTTTTCATGAGTTTGCTTGCTCATTCATTCATTCATTCAACAGATCTTTATTGAGTGGTGCTATGGTAGTCTGGGGTAATATATTGTGATGAATAAAGCAGCTATGGTCTCTCCCCTAAGAGAGCTTACAGTCTGCAGAGGGACACAGACACTAATCCAACAAAAAACCCATTTAATTACAAGTCATCACAAAGTGCTATAAAACATAGGAATGGGTTTTCTGTAATAGACAATAATTTGGTGGAATTTGGAGAGGTTAGAACCTATTTTTGATGGAGTGCTCAGAGAGGGTCCTCTGAGAAAGTAACATTTAACCTGGGTCTTGAAGGGTGAGAAGCCTGCCATGTGAAGAGTGGGGAGGAATCAATGTTTGTGACAGCAGTAAGGTGGAAAGCACTGGACATGTATGAGGACGACTGGTGTGACTTGAGGGATGGGAGCAGTGCAAGGCATGCAGGACCTTACATAAGGGGTGGCCAGAAGTTTGTGTTTTTTAATTTTATTTTATTCTTTTTTAAGATTTATTTATCTCTTTGACAGAGAGAGAGACAGCAAGAGCAGGAACACAAGCAGGGGGAGTGGGAGAGGGAGAAGCAGGTCTCCTGTGAGCAGGGAGCCTGATGTGGGACTCGATCCCAGGACCCTGGGATCATGACCTGAGCCGAAGGCAGACGCTTAACAACTAAGCCACCCAGATGCCCAAAGTTTGTGTTTTTTTAAGAATGGTGGAAACCATTAAGAGTTTAATCAGTGCATGACATCCGCTGATTGTGTTTTTAAAAGACTGTCTGGCCACTAGTTGAAAAATGGATTCCACAAGGCTAAGAGTGGAAGCAAGAAGATCAGATGAGTTATTAGAGCAGCCTAGGCCAGAGGTCTTCAAATTGAGGTACACATACACTTGGAGATGGCACGAACACTTTCCAAAAGGTACAGGTCCTCAGCTTCTAAACATACTTTTCCTTCAAATTGATCTGCCTCAGAAGGCACCTAAGAGGAGCAGATTCTCTTTTTTTACTTCCCTTTTCACAGTGTGCATCCCTCACTTTACAATAGGCACACATCTCCTGAATCTTAATATTTTCTGTTCCTCTAAGGAGAAAATAAACGCCTCTGGAACAGTTACAAACAGATAATTCCAAATATTGGTGTTAAGAAGATGGATCAGAAAAGTCAGATTGTTTACTATTCTTTGTTTTCAATAGAATTGAAGGATAACCTAATTAAGTTGCCAGCTGATAGATAGTTATAAATAATTTTTAATAATAGGCTACTGTGTGATTGGGGGCATATAATTCTGAAGGAGTGCAAAAAATTAAGATATATTGCTATAAAAAAGCTCCTTCCATTCCTATCTATTTATTTGTATAAAGGTTTCTTAGTACGTACACCTATGAAAAGGAAGCACACAATAGAATTGATACAAACCCTGAATAAGTAATATTCATCAAGGAATATCTAAACTAATAAAATAAAAATTCCATTTCATTAAGATAAATATTTTAATGGTAAGATACATTTTTAATAAAGTTTTACTTTTCACATTAATAGTATTCTTTCAAAATATCACATGTATATTAGTTTCGATTGATTGTATGTTATTAATAATTGTAATGATCAACTTGAAAATTTTTTAATAGATTTATGACCACAGGAAATTTTGTAAATATGAGATTTACACTTACATACATATCTTTGATACAGAAAAGTATGAGAGAGGATCTATATAAACAGTCTAGCATAAAATAAATTACATCAGTATAAAATTTTAGGAAGAAATGGAACAGAAACACCAGGTCAAAGAGAAAAAGGAACATGTAAAATTTTTAATTACTTAAGAACAGTTTGTCTTTACAATTTTTAAATAGATAAAAGTAGATATCAAATCACCATAGTATTTATATTTAATTGATACTTTTTTAAAAAAAGAGTGATGCTTTATTTTTTAAAAACAAATTTTATTATTTTTTTTTTAAGATTTTTTATTTATTTATTTGACAGAGAGAGAGAGATAGCAAGAGCAGGAACACAAGCAGGGGGAGTGGGAGAGGGAGAAGCAGACTTCCCGCCGAGCAGGGAGCCCAATGTGGGACTTGATCCCAGGACCCTGAGATCATGACCTGAGCCGAAGGCAGATGCTTAACGACTGAGCCACCCGGCACCCCTAAAAACAAATTTTAAAATACCAAAGAAATCACATTCCTTGCAACTCTTTAAACTTACGATGTTCAAAAAATAGATAGCAAGTTAAAATCATAGTTATGTAAACTATTTAGGAGGCATACAAGGAAAATCATGTAGGCTCCTGGTCTAGGCAAGAAACTAAATTAGGAAATAGGTGGGTAAATTGAATAGGGGCAGTGGGGATGGAGACAGGTGGACGGATTTAGAATGTCTTTGGAAATAGAGCTAAAAAGACTTGATGAATTGCATGTATGGATAAGGCTGAAGGAGAAAACAAAGATGATTCTCCAATTTCTGGCTGGACAACTGGGCAGATGTTGGTTCCATTTTCTGAGATGAGAAATCCTGAGGGGTAAACTTGTTTGAGGATAAGAACTAAAAAATTGTTCCAAAACAATGCTAGCTACATTATTATTAGTAGTAGAATTGTTACATCAAATGTATATATCAACCCAGTTTTCTCTTCTGAGGTCCAAATCAATGAAGTAGACAGTAACCTACTTCATGTCTACTTCATACCTTTTTTCAGATATTTCATCGACATCTCAACCTGAAACCATCCAAATCCAGAACTCTGGATTCCTTGCCTGAGACCAATTTTTCCATCTCATGGAGAGAAAATACTCTTATCCTACAAAGCTGAAATTAGTCATAGCAAGTGTTAGGAGAAGCAAGTCCGAGAAAGGCCGAAGTGATAGGTCAGGTACAGAGATTGTAAACTCTGGTTCTCTAGTAGCTAAGAGAGTGCGTTCTGGGTTAGAATCCTTGTTGGAATTATGGTTCCATCACTTAAAAATTGTAATTTCTCTGTCAGTTCCCTGAGCTATCAAAGATACTTACCATAACTGCCACACTAAAGAGAGGTTTTTGTACAAAGTACTTTTAACAGAGTTGGCATATAGTAAGCACCCAGTAAACCTTAGCTACGACTGAGCTTCTGTTGTTAGTACCGTGGCTCTTGATAGCTCCAAGGGAAGGGGTTGTTCTGATCAGCAAAAGGCCCGAGAGAAACTTAGAATCTACAGACCCCACCTGGTCAGTTCAGTATTTTAACCTTCTTTTTGTTAAAAGTTCCCATTTTCATATATCAAGTTTTAATCCTTGTGACTCTTCCCTGCCACTTGCCAGCCTGGAATGTATAATATCTGCATCAGCTGGGAATGCCACAGCCAACTAATAGGTTGGTCAAATGGGTATCCTTCTTATCATTGGGTTATTCATTTTCTGTGAGTCTGTCTTAAGTCAATGCAGGATCTTAGTCTGTCCATTATTTTCCAATTTTCTTTTAGGTTTCCCTCATAGAAATAGTTTTAGTAGCTTTAGTAAATGGCTACAAACCTGTGCTGTAAAATCCAGTCCTAATGCTGTCCCTCAGTTTTACAAAGTATGTATTATTCTATGACTTCCTTTAGGAAGGAAAGTAGGGAGGGAAAGAAAAATAATACTTTCTTTAGCACTATTTAAAACAAAATGAGAATTTGAGAACATTATGCTTAGACCTTATTCATGGGAGTAGGAAGATGGAGAAAATTTAAGATTAAAAAAATTCTGTGTTTGATCCTTATAATCTTAAATTGGAAATATCTGTTTGAATATTCATGACTTTTTCCTCTTCAACACTAAGATGCGTGCACGCACGGGCACATACACACACATTTCCTGTGTACTGAAAATACCTCAAAAATATTATTTCATTTGCAGTGCACCCTTGTAATGCCCAGGTATGGTATCCAAATACCATTCTGTATTAAAAGGATTTGAGTTCCAAATAGAAGTTACTTTTTTCTTTTGACATAAAGTGAATTCTATTTTTCTTCACAAGTGCTTATTTGTGATCAAAGCCTCTATAGTCTTTATAGCAGCACTCTTCAATAGAACTTGGGCACAATGGAAATGTTTTATATCTCTTCAGTATGGCAGCTCCTAGCCACACATTGCTGTTGAACACTTAAAATGTCGCTAGAACCCCTGAAGAACCGAATTTTTACATCTATTTAATTTTAATTAAATTTAAATGGCCACATCTGGCTAGTGGTTACTGTACTGGACAGTGTGTTGGACGGATGGATACTTATATATACACATACGTACTTAGCAACTACTATTTAGTTTTTCCTCCCGAGCCTGACAGAGTTATAGTACTGATATAGATATAGATATAGATATAAGGAAAAACACTTTCCTGATGTTGATCCTTTTTTTGTTTTGTTTTTGGAAAAACACCTGTGGTCTAAAAGCCTATTTGTCAAAAGTAATTATTACGTTAAGAAATAATGGTGAAAGACTAGGTTCGTAGAGGACTAGGTCACTTTCAAGAGATACCATAATTATGTGTATGTGTGTATTACCCCATGTTCATGTAATATTAGACACTTCAATTTATAGCATGCATGATGGAATTAGTATAGGAAAAAGAAATACAAAAGTTATAGAAGCGAGAAAGAGGTGTCTGTCCATAGAGAGAATATGCCACCCTAGTGTTAAGAGTTTAATGGCTTCATAGATACCACTTATTCCATTACTCTGTTATTCATTCCAATAATGCTTATTGAGAGTTTACTATGTGCTAGAAACTGGGAATACATTAGTGAACAAAACAAATATGGTTCCTTTCCTCCTGGTGTTTATATGTTAGGGAGGTTGATCACATGATCACAGACATAAACATATTCTTTAAGATTGTGATACAGGCAAATAAAGTATAGAATTATAAAAAGAGTATAACAAGGGGAACTTATTTAGAATGAATGGTCAGGGAAGGCATCTCTAAGACATTGATACTTAACTCGACACATGAAAAGTAAATAGGAATTGGGGAGATTTAGAATTTCAAGAAATTTACGTCAGTGGAAACCACCTGTGTGGACACCGTAATAATGGGAAGAGCATGGTATAGTTATGCTATAGAAGTAAAAGAAAACCACCAGTTAGTGGAGAATGCTGAGTAGAAGTGAGTTGGTGGCTGGGTGGATAGGTAGGTGAGTGAATGAGTAAGTAAAGGAATGAAAGAACAGATGCTATGACAAGAAACTAGAGAGGAAGATATAGGATGTCATGTCAATGATTTTAGATTTTATATTAATCATAATGGTTAGCCTTTAAATCATTGTAAGCAGAAGAATGACAAAAATCCATTTTATGTTTTAAAAGATTATTCCGGCAGTTATATGAAAAATAAATCAGGGATAAGTAGGGAAAAAAATAAACAAGGGCAAAAGGCAGAGTACCTGTTAGGAAGATAGTGCATAATCCAGGAACATAATAGGGTGTTGGCAGTGGAGATGGAGAGATTTATTTGGAGATAGATGCAATAGGATTTGCTGATGTTTTGCATGTGGAAGATTGGGGAGTGGGAGGTGGCAGGGCTGATGGCCATGTTTTCTGCCATGAAAGCTTAAGTCGGTGGTGGTGGTGTTTATCGAACTGTGGGGAAAACTGAAGGAGGAGCAGTTTAGGGTAGACATTCAGCTATGTGTATATTAAATTTGAGATACTTGTGCCCTCTTTCTCATGAAGGAGTTGTCAACTAGGGACTTGGGTATATGGCTTTAGCTCAGAGGTGTGCTGTGAGCTAAAATAGAAACTTATCTCCAGTTACTCTCAAATGCACATAAATTGAGAAAGTATTATTACTAGAAAATGTGACACACTGAAAGTACATAGCATCTTACTCTTAATATAATTACAAGGTTTGAGGTACTGACATTTATTGATTACCTATTAACTGCTTGTCATCATGATAAATACTTCATAGTATTTAACCACTTAAATTCTTAGATATATTAGTGTTTCCTGGAGAGAGAAAGAACATGGGGGCTCATTGGATCCTTTTTCAGAAGAACGAAGATTGGTTTGCATTTATTGAACTACATGTTCCCTCTGAATGAAGCAGTGTCTTCATCTTTATTCCATCCTCTTGTCTGGATAAATCCTACTTCTCCTTCCATAAAACCTTCTCTTCCCCCCAAGTCTGAGTTATATGTCTCTCCCACGTTTTTCAGCAGCACTCTGTACTATTTGACAACACTGTTATTATTACTTATTTGCTGTCACTTTAAGAGAGTATCTCCATCTTCTCTATTAGAATGAAAGCTCCTTGAGGGCAGGAGTTGTGTTTTGTTTATTGTTGTATCCTTAGGACCTACCATCATGTCTGGTACATAGTGGCATTCAGTGAATATTTGTTGAGCAAATGAATTAATAATGAGTGAATGAATGAAATTTTATTCTGACCTCCTGACTGTTTGCCCTCCTGGTAACAGAAGCATCACTTTATTTACTAAACAACATAAAGTTCAATGGTAATTTTATGAGTTTTACATTAGTTACCAAAAAACATTTTGAATTATTACAAAAATATGTTGAATTATTACAAAACTATTTTCAATTGTTTTTATTCTTTCTTGCAATTCCTCTCCATGGGATTATTTTTTTTCAAGATTTTATTTATTTGTCAGATAGAGAGCACAAGCAGGGGGAGCAGCAGGCTCCCTGCTGAGCAAGGAGCCCGATGTGGGACTCGATCTCAAGACTTTACGATCATGACCTGAGCCGAAGGCAGACGCCCAACCAACTGAGCCACCCAGGTGTCCCTCCATGGGATGGGATTTGATGAAGCACTTTGTCATCTGCCAGAAAAACTCAAAAAAGATTTCACACTTGTAGATTTAAAGATTTAGATATTATTATTTGAAAGCTTATTTTTTGTGGTAAAGAGTATTTGGTTTTAAAGCGTGGTAGCTCCAATGGAAAAATAAAATTTAGAAATCCTCATCATCCCTGACTTATCCTTACAGTGGGAAGTAAGGGGACTTATTGTGTCTCATGCAGCGAATGCGCAACACTCTGTCCCACCATGGCTGATCTTTCAAACAGTGGGAACTAGCAAAAAGTGGTGTTGTGTACTGCCTAGTCTTCAGCACTGAGATAGCAGTAAGCCATGTCATAAAAACATGTAAAAATTCAAAACATTCTACAGAACAGATGTAAACTCTGATCAAATTAGGATGAAAATGTTTTTGATCTTACTTTATTTCCTTCTGGTGGGACTAATACTTCTGATCATCATTGGTGAATCTGACATTAGGTTTTGAAAGATTTGTCTCATCTCTCCTACCTTAAAGATAGATTTATAATATTAAGATTGTTTCCTTGTATACAATATTTTAATGGGCTATATTTATATTTTGTAGAAGTTTCTTAACATATTTTTTTCACTGTTTATCCTTTATGCCTTAAAAACTGATTTCTCTGTTGGTAGTGATGGAATTTTTGAGGTGAGTAGCTGAGTGGTCTAAAAGTATTATAAATACAAACATGTTTCTCAGAACTATGTGGAAACTTTCAGTCTTAGAAGAAAATTTAGTTGTAAAATAGCGGTATAAACTGTGCTTTTAAAAGAGATTACCGATTTCTGCAGAAGTACCATTTTTGGTCCGTGCAAAGATTGAAGGTACTTTGTGGAAAGATACTTCATTTTAAAAAAGATGTTATTATGAAACATTCTATTGGTAAACATGAGGAAAGTACATTTTTAATATTCTAAGAATCTGAGATGGTGACAGTTAAATTCACTATCATTTTCTCTTTGCCATTGTGTAATCATTTAAGTATTTAAATCAAGCTCTGTCAAGAGGAACTTAGTAAGTTTCATTGTAGACTCTTGCTCTAATGTCAATGAGTTTGAATCTCCTTTGTTATGGTGACTGGTTATGAAATCAGTCACTTGACAGACCCTGAAGTGAGACTGCTGGAAATACGTCATGTCTGCCTTCATGGTGACAGCTGGCTACAAAACAAACCCCACCAGAGCCATTCTGCAATTGACAAGGGACTTCAAAGGCCAACAGGGCTGCCACTTCAAAGAGAATTCTGCCATCTCTGGCTTGTTGAAAGAAGAAGTTAAATGGCTATACCCTGCCATAGCAGAAATCTCCATGTTTAGACTTCTTCTTTTGATCTTAGAAAGATGTATGAAATGGGCTTTAAGTTAAAGGAATGATATAGTCTGTAGCAATGGCAACCCAATATTATTCTGCATTTCAATCCACTTATTAATGGAAATTACCAAAATATGTTCAAATAACAGTAGGCCTAAAAACTCAAATGTCTCAGCAGATGAGTGTTCAGAAGAATTGAAACTTCGTATTACTTTCACAAATGTGGAATAAGTCATATGGTGAATAAAATGGAGCTCTCAGTGTGTTTTTAAAACTCTCCTTCAATTTCTCCTGGTAATTTTTATTTCCTTTAGTAGAATCGTGTTCTGAATATTGATAGTAGAAATGGCAGACAACTAAAACCTGTAGTCTCAATCCAATTTGCATGGTTTAAACAGACATTTCTCTTTCTCCCCTTTCAGTAACTCTGTACTTGAAATTTTAAACTACCTTGTACTGTTTGAAATGTTATTCATCAAGTTATGCTGGATACGATCTTGAAATAATTACCTCATCATTATATTCAACAAAGGAAGGATCTCAGAGTTTTAGTAAAAGTCTTCCAATAAAAGATCAAAATACTAACAAGCATCTTGAAGAATAACAATGAAAAGGCAGCAACATGAATTCTTTCATTTAGAATACTGATGGCCCTGAAAGATACTCATTTGATGGAGTTATGTGTAGTATACTTGAAAAAGAAGAAAGGAAACTTTATAAATAACAGGGCAGTAAAAATATAGAGATTTTATATGTAGTATGAAGTGAGAGTAGGGCTTGGGCCTGGAGTTTAAAATTATTACAAGTCAATAGCATGACCTTTTTTAAATTGCAGTGTTTTCTCTCTCATCCTCTGTATTATAGAAGGATAAAGCTAAGAATCCTTAGATTATTTTGCCCTGATCTTATTTTCTTTTTTTCTCTTAAAACTTCTACTTACATATAATAAAAAGGTTGACTTAGCAGAAGTTTTAGGCACTATAATAACTTCCTCTATAATTTTGCCAGATGGGGTCAGTAGACAACAAGTAAAGAAATTCTGAAAGGAAACTGGAGCTCCCAGGAAATAACCACATGGGATGGTATGACTGAAAAAAAAAAAAAACTTTTTACACATGAGTGGTTTGTAACAGTAGTTCTTAAAGTGATGCATTTGGGTTTGCCTTTTTTATTATAGTTTTTTGTTCTTGAAAATTTCTGATAAAATAGTACATGATTATATTATTCTGGAAGTTCAGGAAATACCTATGTTTCTAAATTTTGGCTTGATTTTTCCTTTTCATTCAACAAAAGGACCACATCTGTGTTTTCCAAAGTTATAATCAAATGAAAAATTAACTGCAGTGGAAAAGAAATAAAACCTTGGCACACCCCAAAATTGAACCACAGAAATGAGTGCCAGAGTCTATAGATATTGGTTTTCAAAGTAGACATGTTTTTATACTTCTGACTAAACTCTATAACCACTACTGCGCTGGGAAGCACTTTTGGAATCTATGTGGCAGATCTGTAACAGATGATATTGAGTTTGCTTGTAATGAGTTCTTGGGGTGTTTGGCCCTTATTCTGTTATCTCCTACTGAGAAGTTTGATAAACCAAATTATTGACGATAGAGGCAGTCATCCAAGATATCGCTGAAGTTGAAGTCATGAGAGCCAGATGGCTTCCCACTGATTTTTATATGCAGTTTATGTTCTCCTTGGCTGCACCTTCTTGGATGTTTTCAATAAAACATATTTTCCTAGGGAAATATACACAGCAGGACTTACCCTACACAACAGATAGTTTTTGTGTGTGGCAGACCCATGCTCTAGTTTGGCACTCATTTGTCCCCTCCTCTTATCTCCACCCTCTTTAATGAATGAATAAAGAGGTAATAAGGGCTAGTGTAAAGTGCAGTGAACCAGAAGTCAAGTGATGGGGATTCTAGCTCTTCTGTTTACTAGCTGTGATTTAGGGTAAGGCTCATAATCTTTCTAAGCCTCTGTAGTGGAATGAAGTAATTTATTAGCCCCACAAGTGTTTTGGTAGCCTATAAAGACAGTATACAAATGTTGAGCATTATTGTTATGGCCAGAATAATTGTGTGTATGTGTCTGTACGTACACATTTATGTGATGCTTTTGAGTTCTCTCTTGGTATCCTTGGGTTGCCAGACATTAAATCCCACCTTTTTTCTTCTTTGACTAATAGTAAATTTGTAATAAATAAAATTTTTATTTTTTATTTTACTATTGATAGTAAATTAATAGTAAATTAATGTTCTATTGGTAAACATGGGGAAAGTACATTTTTATGTATATTTTTATGATAGTAAATTAATAGTAAAATTTTGATAAACTTTTTATTTTCATTTGTCAGTTTTTTTTTTTTTTAAGATTTTGTTTATTTATTTGACAGAGAGAGACACAGCAAGAGAGGGAACACAAGCAGGGGGAGCGGGAGAGGGAGAAGCAGGCCTCCCACGGAGCAGGGAGCCTGATGCGGAGCTCGATCCCAGGACCCCGGGATCATGACCTGAGCCCAAGGCAGACGCCTAACGACTGAGCCACCCAGGCGCCCCGTCAGTATTTTTTTAAAAACCATTTTCCAGGGGTTATAATGAAATAATATGTTTTCTCCACAAAAGGTATCTGCAATTGATGAAATATCAATCTCTTTACTTCTAGGTAGCTGTTTGACTTTTTTCCAGCAATGCAAATGAGGATTAAAATTTTCCATTAAAGTGTCAGTAAACTTTTATTGTTGAAAACTTAAGGAAAGAGTATGAAGCTATTTTATTCAAATTGTTTATTTGATCTTAGAGGGCTTAAGCCCTAAATGCTCTGGTCTCTGTTGGTGACTTTATGCTAGTGAGGGGATTGCTGTTTTCTGTGATGAAAAGGAATTAATGTTTTCTCCATGTGAAATGGCCAAATGATTTCAATTATGAAGGAAATTTCTTTTCAAAAGCTGGACAGCTTGTTCAGCCCTCCTAGCATCTACTTTAGCCTGTTGTCTTGACTTCCTAGTAATGCAGAAAAAAAAATTTTTTTTTTAAGAGAATTTACTAGAGCTCGAAGTTCAAGGGAAAGTCTTGCCTTTCCACCTCTATTTATATTTCCCTGAATTACTCATTTGTCACAAACTCTAATGAGATATAAGGAGGTCTCAGACCCAGATGCAGAAGAGTGTAAAATGATGGTTGCCACGTCTTGTTACTGCTGCTGGAGAAAGAAAATGTGATGTTACTTAGATTATTTCTATCCTTTTTTCTTCCAGGAGTAGAGAAGAGCCATAGAGTCTATGTGAACCCAGGCAATTGTTAATATTTGTTTTACTTGATTCTGGTATGAACTCTTGGTTGCTTAAGTAAGCAAATTATAGGAGACATTAATCAAGTAACAGTCTTCTGGAAAAAAAAAAGTAGTTTTGAGTGCTTTAATTCAGATTTTTAGTTTTTAGTTTTGATGTTTTGTTACCAAAAAAATCACCTAAATGGAATCAACAGTGAGATAAACATTTGCCCTTCTTAAAGCCGCTTTCCAACCTCAGTGACACAAATGATGAGATTCATAGCAGCAGGGGGACATTTGCTTTGCTTTGAAAATGTGCACCCACGTTTATTGATGTGGGATTTTTAAAGCTTCACTTAGGAATGATGAGGGCTTATTATAAGATTTATCTACCCAAGCCCTCTGGGTTGATAAAAAAGAAAAATTGAGATGGTTTGGGGGGCGGGGAAAGCATTTCTTTCACATCGTTGTGTTTCTACTCTTTTAAAATTTTTAAAAACAATGAAATCTTGCCATTTGCAAGATTTACATTTGCATTTCCATGGATGGACCTAGAGGGTATTATGCTATGTGAAATAAGTCAGAAAAAG
This sequence comes from Zalophus californianus, assembly GCF_009762305.2. NCBI lineage: Eukaryota > Metazoa > Chordata > Mammalia > Carnivora > Otariidae > Zalophus > Zalophus californianus. Next base: position 103,380,789 of record NC_045603.1, read on the forward strand.
ACAAATTCTGTATGATTTCACTTACATGTGGAATATAAAAAAAGAAACAAATCAAATAAAACAGAAAGAGACTCCTAGATACAGAGGACAAACTATTGGTTATTAGAATAGGGAGGAATTGGGGGGTGGAGGAACTAGGTGAAGGGGATTAAGAGGTACAGGCGTCCAGTTATAAAATAAATTAGTCATGGGGATGTAATATACAGCATATGGAAGATAGTCAATAATATAATTACTTTATATTTGTATGGTGACATACGGTAACTAGACAGATTGTGTGGGGTTCATTTCAATAATGTATAAAGATATTGAATCACCAGGATATACACCTGAAACTTAAAGGCTATTGTATGTCAATTATGCTTCAATAAAAAAATTTATCTTCAGCTAAAGATTTGTTACCACAACACAATATTACTGGAAACTTAAAGGCAGTTGCTGATGAAGTAACACAGCCAGTCAATGTGCATTTATCTCTTCTACAAGTCAGTCTTAACTGTGGATTCTTATAAACCATATGCTTTTGTAGAAATACCCAGCATCATTAAGTGTCCTATGGGAATGGGAGGCATATTTTGAGAGATGGTAAAAACATTTTGTAAATTCCTCACCAGTGGTGCACATTAATTATTCAAAGTGTCATTTGCTCATTTTATTCACACTCACAAACCTTTGACAGTGTTGACCTATTAGAGAAATGCAACACTATTTAAAAAGTCAAGCGATCTAGTGACTCCCAAAGTTGAATTGGAGAAATGTATTTTCTTTAGTGTCTTTTTCAGTGCTATATATGTGACTCCTACTCATATTTGGGTTCTTCATAAGGTCAGGAGTAAAAGACAACAGTAGTACCTTGCAAATTCCTAAGTTTAATATATAGCTGAATTCAGTGTTACCTGTTACCATTAAGTTACTTCAGTAATCACAGTACCTTATTTTCAATAAACAGAACAGAAAATTAAATCAGTGCTATCATATAAGTCATACGCATTAAGAAAATAATTTTTTTTTTTTTCTGGTGCAAAAAGGTGGTTTTATTAAAGCCTGGGGACGGGACCGTGGGCAGAAGGAGCTGCTGCCCCGGGGTTGTGACAGGTGGGAGTGGGGGGAGGTAAGGAAAAGGCTAAGAAAATAATTCTTAATTCTTACTTTGGTATCATCTGCTTTGTTTTGAAGTTATGGTACAGTGGGACCAGTGCCCACCCTTTCGGAAGAACCTAATAGAGTTAATTTTACTGTACCTTTCATCCTAGATTTCATTAGACATTGTCCAAAAAATAACCCTCCAGTCATCTGTACTTTATCATTATCCCTATCTGTTCAGTACTTTCTTGAATCAACATATTCTTCAACTCTTCTTACTCCTTCTACATCTTCCCACTGTGTCACCAAAATTCACAGATTCATTTGTCTTCATTCATTCACCAATTCGCCAAATAGTTATTGAGTTTTTATTCTGTGCCAGGCCCTGACACATACATTCTTAATTTCTTCCCACTCCTCTTCCCCTTCTTCCTCCTCCTTATGTAATTAATACACGGTGTTATATTACTTTTAGTTATACAATATAATGATTCAACAGTTATATACATTACTCAGTGCTCATCATTTTAAGCATACCCGTAATCCCCTTTATTCTACTCATATGCCCACTCACCTCTCCTCTGGTAACCAGCAGTTTGTGCTCTGTATTTAAAAGTTTGTTTCTTTGTCTCTTTTGTGTGTTTATTCATTTTTTTTCTTTTGTTTCTTGAATTCCACATATGAATGAAATCATGCTATATTTGATTTTCTCTTTTTCTTCTTGAACCAGCTTTCACTTTCTTTGCCTGAGGTATAATTTGGCATCTCCTTTGACAACTTCCAGCAACTCTTTTCTGGTGATAAATACGTGTTTCTTCTGAACCGTAGGGTTAGAGGTAGGACCCTTCTTGTTTCCTGTTACATCTTCAGACCTTTATTCCATTACATTCTTATGAGAACGCCTGCTTCTTCAAGTCTCATGCCATTCTGATATAGCATTGAAGGTTTTCAGAATCTGTGTGGATAATTCATTTGCCTTATCCTTTCAGTTTCTTGACCTTTGTCTCTATTGATTTTCTTCACCCCATATTTGGCATTCTAAACCTTGTAATCTAGCCTACCTCCAAATTCACTCATTACAGTATCTTTCTGTCTAAACACAATTGCCTATTATTTTAGCATTCTTGTTCATTTGTACTATCTTTCCATTATCATTTGAACTTCTTTTTCTCTTTTTGCTTCATCCTAATCCATTAGCCCTGTCTTTCCTTCCCTCTGTATTCCCTGTCTTGGCTTCTCTCTGTATTCAGCTTAGAAACCTTGTTCCATCATTTTAGTAATTCTGATTTTCACCTTCTGAATCCTCTTGCTCCTCTATTTAGTCAGATCCCTTTAGTACCTCTGTGTTGTATTTAGGATAAAAGCCCAAATCCCTCATGGCCTACAAGATCCTTCTACATCTAGCCCCTTTCTCCCTCTCCTACCACATTTGCACCCTTCTCCTTGTTCTCGGGGCTTGTATCTTTTCTCTTCTCTCCCTGCTTTCCCACTTTAGGGCCACTATACAAGCTGGAAGGCCATTTTCCTCCCCATCTACTCCTTACTTTCTTGGGCAAACTCTCTAGGGCCCCAAAACATAGGTCAAAGCCTCATGTTACGCACTATACACAGTTTAAAATTAAATATTGATGAATTTTATTAATTATTGACTATATATGGACTCAAAGCTCAAGAGCTATAGAGAAATATATCTGTTTTGTTTTCTTTTATATCTTCAATGCCTAATACATAGTACCCGGCACAAGGTAGGAATTAAATATTTAGGGGGTAGGGGAGAAGGGGGAGAAAGGAAGGAGGGAAAGATGCAAAACCAGGCATGGGAACACTCTGCAGAGTGATTTATTAGATATAATTGTGGAAAGCTTTTGTGGAACACTGATACACTGCAGCAAAGCAGCATTAACTCTGAATACAGTGAGGTGTGACTGCCTAGGTTGGAATCTTGGTTCTTTCCCCTCTAGCTTTTATAACCTTGAATAAGGCACTTAAACTCTCCAAACCTGTATAGTCTTCTATAAAAGTGAGAATAATAATAATACCTAATATCTAGCCTCAGAGGATCATTGTGAGCATTTAATGAAATGATATCTGTAAAGTGCTTTGAACACTTCAGAGTATTCAAACGAGGTAAGTTGCTGCTGCTGTTGTTGTTAAGCTACTCCCTAGTCATAAAATACTGTACTGTTGGTGTATATCTTGTCAAAGAATTACCATGCATTGACAAAAAGAACATAATGGGGAAAGAGAATATTTCTAGTATAAATACTAGCGTACATCTGTTTTAGAAATTCTGTAAATTTAAATTCGCTGTAGTAGTGATTGTATGATACCTAAACGAGTTTGTTGGGAGAGGATGGTAGAAGGTATATATGTATATATGTGTGTAAGCTGTCACTGATACTTGAGAAATGCTCAACTCAGGAGCTTTTTAAATTAAAAAAAAACACCTTTTTTTAATTTAAAAACTTTTTTGGTAATTGTATAACAGAGTGGGTCTTTTTTTTTTCTTTAAATTTTTATTGTTATGTTAATCACCATACATTACATCATTAGTTTTTGATGTAGTGTTCCATGATTCATTGTTTGTGCATAACGCCCAGTGCTCCACGCAGAACGTGCCCTCTTTAATACCCATCACCAGGCCAGAGTGGGTCTTAATCTAGAATTTCTTTGAAATCAAGAGAACCGGTGGACTTCTCAAATGAAAATCTGGCTTCTATGATGAATGCTTAACCTCCAGGTAATCTTCCTTTGTACACTCCTTTTTTCTTTTAATCGTTTCATTCCTTTGGAGACTTATGTTTCTTACCCTCCTAAGAAATTATAACAAGATTTCCATAAGCATCTTGGAAACGACAAAGTATTTTGCTCTCTGTTGGGGAACAGAAGAAGGTGGGAAACTTGAAGATGCAGTCTTTGCCAGCACCTGAAGCACCTAATTGTTTTGCTTTCTTAAGGAAAATGGGACTGTGGTAAAGTCATAATTTGTTTCTTCTTATTCTGAGTAAAAGTTTATTAGCTTGTGATTTAAGCAAACCATCTGGTCGTGCTGGCACTGCACACTATCAAGCCCTGTGCTTTCTCTTAATATGTTACTGGAGGCAGTTAAGTTGCATACTTGAATCCCAGCTCTGGCCTGGGCTTTTTTTGTGTCTTGAAACATATGTTTTTGAAGATCATACTGTGACCTGGAGCACATTTTTAAATGATGGAGAATTTCTTCATTGTTTAGTGTGGTATATATCTCTTCATTTCTTCTACTCAGCTTTCATTACCTTCAACTCTCAGTGACTATACCTAAAACTGTATAACTGCTGTGCGGTAGGCATGTAATGGAACAGATATCCAAATGGAGATAGTTGGATGTGTTCTCTGGGGTTGTGGAAAAGTAACAGAGTATTTCAGTTTAACCTTGAAACTGTTTCCCTGGCTGGAGCCCAAGCACAAATGAGATAATTATTTGGAAATCCTGGCGTGTGGTACCATTTCTAGCCTTAAATACAAAAATGCTTTAAAACTTACTTGGTTGTATGTATAATCTGACGTAGGAATACCTTGAGGGTCTGGCACTAAAATGGATGGGAAAATGAAACAATCTAAGAAAATTACATTTTACTAACAAGCAGAATTCTGTAAGTAGAAGTATGGAATGAAAGTTAAAACATGTCTGTAAACATAACAGACTAGATGCTGGGAAAATAACTTCCACAGAAACAATTGAAGATGTTTGATAAAATATGTATCATACGTTGGAAAGAAAGTAAGGAAATCTCAGGAGGTGAATAGACAGGGAATTAAAATAGAAATACTTGATAAGCTGTTAAACTTGAACATCTTGGAAGAAAAAAGGTCCATGGCAGCCCAAAATGGAGAGTCTAATAGCCAACCAACTTCTCCACCCTTTTTATTTTTTATTTTTTTAAGTAGGCTCCATGCCCAGCATGGAGCTCAACACAGGGCCTGAAGTCATGACCTTGAGATCAAGCCCTGAGCTGAGATCAAGAGCTGGATACTTAAAACAACTGAACTGGGACACCTGGGTGGCTCAGTTGGTTAAGTTCCTACAGCTCAGGTCAGGATCCCAGGGTCCTGGGATTGAGCCCCACATTGGGCTGAGACATTGGATGTCCCTATGGGGAAAAATGAGATTGGTTCCCTACCTCACACCATACACAAAAAAGCAATTCCAGGTAGTTTAAAGACTAGATGTCAAACAATACTTAACACTCTTGGGTAACTTCTCAGTCAGGTATTGTATAGCAACCACAAAATAACACAAGTTGTGATGGTTAATTTTATGTGTCAACTTGCTTGGGCCACTGGGTACCCAGATATTTAGTCAAACTTTAATTTCAGGTGTTTTTGTGAGGGTGTTTTGGATGAAATTAACATTTAAATTGATACACTTGAGTAAATCAGATTGCCCTCTGTAATGTGAGTGGCCCTCATCCTGTACTATCCAATCAGTTGATTCCCCTCCCCTAAGAGTAAATCCTGCCTGGTTGTGTTTGAACTGGGATGTTGGCTTTTGCCTGCTTTTGGACCCTAATTGAAACACTGAGTCTTGAGTCTTCAGTCTGCAAGTCTTTGGACCAGAACTTCACAGTTGCCTCTCTTGGGTCTCAAGCTTGCCCATTCAGTTTGCAAATCTTGGCACTTGTCAGATTCCATAATCACATGAGCCAGTTACTTATATATATAAATCTTCTAATATATGTTATACATTATATATTGTGTATAATTTATTATAAAATATACATTTTAATATATAATATATGTAATGTATTTTATATGTTAGTGTAATTGCTATATGATGTTATGTTATATTAATATAACTAATTATATTAATTTAACAATATTATTTATTTATTTATTGGTTAGGCTTCCCCAGAGAAACAAAACTAATAGGATATATATTGAATACAGTGTGTGTGTTTATGTGTGTGTTTGCGTATGCATGCATATAGAGGCATGCCTTGGAGACATTGCCAGTTTAGTTCCAGACCACTACAATAAAGCGTATATGGCAATAAAGTGAGTCAAATGAATTTTTTGGTTTCCCAGTATATATATATAAAAGTTATGTTTACACTATATTGTAGTTTATTAGGTGTGCAATAGTATTGTCTAAAAAAACAATGTACATGCCTTAATTAAAAAATACTTTATTGCTGAAAATGCTAACTAGCATCCGCGCTTACAGCAAGTTGTAATATTTTTGCTGGTGAAGGTTCTTACTTCAGTGTTGATGGCTGTGACTGATCTGGGTGGTGGTTGCTGAAGGTGGCTGTAGCAATTTCTCTGTTTTTGTTTCTTTGGGATTTTTTTTTTTTTTTTTTTTTTGACAAGCATTTAGGACCTTTAGTAAGAGGTGCTTGCCGTTTGTTGAGTTTTTTGAAAAAATCAAGTTGTAAATTTTTATTACAAATAAAAATGAGGCTTTTAAAAATCTCATCTTGACCAGATATGAAACAATTTGAAAACCGTTAAAGGTGTATTACAAAAAACCCGGCTTTATAAAAAACCTTTTTTGTCATTACTAAAAAGAGATGTCTTTAGGCAAAAATAATAAAAACCCTATGCTCCATAGATAATGCAGATCGTTCTAATTATTTGGTTAATGGGCAAAAAACAAGCACTTAAGATCTTCAGCTCCAGTCTTTTGTTAATTTCTTATTCCTGGAATATCATACTCATTTCTTCTTATTGGATGACTAAACCAGATGATGGTAGAGAATTGGTAAACCAGTATTTACTCAGCCCTGCCCTAGTCAGAAGTTGGGGGGTTGGGGCAGATGAATTCTTTGCTGGTGGATCAGCTGCTCTTGTCTCTGTGCCACTTTGTTGTTTGGGGTTTTCCAGACACGTGTGTCAGTAATTGAACTTGTGGAAGTACCTCGGTTGAGGTGGCTGCTTACCTTGGGTCCCATCTCCTTTGATTTTCCTAAACTTCTTTATTGCTGTCTTCTCTGTGCGGTCTCTGGTAAGGAGGCCCCTGCAGAATTGTTGTCTGTGACCCTGATACATATTCTGTCTCACTGGTCTACCTTGTCCTCCTGAATTCTGGTAGTCAGCACCTTCCAGCACTTCTCCCTGCCCAAGCGGGTTGGAAGACTATGGTTGATGCTCCCAGGGTCTCCACATGTAGTAAGATGGGAATTGTTGCCTGCAGTAGGTCCGGAGCTGTTGGGTCTGGCCTTGGAAACAGTGCCTAATCCCTCATTCGTTTCCTCACTCTCACTATTTTGCAGTTCTGCTAGTAATGGCATGGAGGACCCATGTGCCATTGATAGTGCCTACCATGGTTATGGTCTGCTGCATATTTACTGCCTTGTACTGGAGCTCCACCAGCACCTATACCATTTGCTACCTCCTCACCCTTTCCCCTTCAACAACATCATACTCCACAGTCCCTCCATCTCCCACACTGTGAAGGTACTTCTTGGAGTTATTCCTCTTTTTGACACGTGTACAAATACATCTTCCTTGGTGTATTACTGCTGAAATACAGATATGAAACCATATCTGTATCTCACACTGAACCATTCTGCTGTTCCCCAAATCTTCTTATACTTGCTGGCAAGCACCCTAATGTGAGGCCACCACCCCCAAATGTGGGGTCAGGCTTGGTGTCAGCAGTGCTAGGACAGGGGCTGGGGTTGGGTGACTGGAAGGTCTCCACTTCACTGCTCATGGTTGCAGTGACAGTGATGGGGCTGGTTTAGGCAGCTGCAGCTCCTCTTGGGGTGTGATGATAACTAGACCAGAGTTGGTGGGGATGCTCAGGGCTTTTTGAGGTCTGCTCTCCATGCCCACTACCTGTTGGAATTTCTTCAAATACCAGAACAATGGGGGCGCCTGGGTGGCTCATTCAGTTAAGCATCTGCCTTCGGCTCAGGTCATGATCCCAGGGTCCTGGGGTCTAGCCCTATGTTGGGCTCCTGGCTCAGTGGGGAATCTTCTTCACTCTTTCTCTGTCCCCCATCCCCCACTCATGCTTGCTCTCTCTCTCTCTCTCTCTCAAATGAATAAATAAAATCTTAAAAAAAAAAGAAAAAAATGAAGTTTGCCACATCAACTGTTTCTTTCACAATTTCTCTGTAGCATGTGATGCTGTTTGATAGCATTGTATCCACAGTAGAACTTCTTTCGGAGTTGGAGTCAATCTTCTCAAATCTGTTACTGCTTTATCCAATAAGTTTACATAATATTCTAAATCCTTTGTTGTCATTTCAGCTGTCTTCACGGCATCTTCAGGAGGAGTAGATTCCATCTCAAGAAACCATTTTCTTTTTTTTAATTTAATTTTATTATGTTATGTTAGTCACTATACAGTACATCATTAGTTTTTGACATAGTGTTCCATGATTAATTGTTTTCGTATAACACCCAGTGCTCCATGCAATACATGCCCTCCTTAGAACCAACTTCTTCCAAACTCCTGTTCAGGTCGATATTTTTACCTCTTCCCATGAATCACAAATGTTCTTACTGGCATCTAGAATGGTGAATTTTTTCCAGAAGGTTTTTAGTTTACTTGGCCCAGATCTATCAGAGGAATCCCGGTCTCTGGCAGCTGTAGCCTTTCTTAAATGTATTTCTTAAATAATAAGACTTAAAATCTGAAATGACTTCTTCTTGCTCCATGGGCTACAGAATGAATGTTGTGTTAGGCATGAAAACAATAATCTTACTGTACATCTCCATCAGAGCTCTTCCAGTGAACAGGTGAATTGTCAGTGAACAATCATATTTCGAAAGTAATCTTTTTTTTCTGAGCAGTAGGTCTCAACAGTGGACTTAAAATATTTAATAGACTATGTTGTAAATAGATGTGCTGTTATCTAGGCTTTGTTGTTACATTTATAGAGCACAGGTAAAGTAGACTTAGCATGATTCTAAAGGACCTTAGGATTTTCAGGATGGTAAATGAGCATTGGCTTCAACTTACAGTCATTAGCTGTGTTAGCCCCTAACAAGAGAATCCACGTATATTTTGAAGACAAGCATTGTCCTCTCCTCTCTCGCTATGAAAGTCTTAAGATGTCTTCTTCCAGTAGAAAGCTATTTCATCTACATTGAAAATCTCTTGTTTAGTGTGGCCACCTTCATTAATGATCTTAGCTAGATCTTCTGGATAACTTGTTGCAGTTTCTGCATCAGCACTTGCTGCTTCATCTTGTACTTTTATGTTACGGAGATGACTTCTTCCCTTAAACTTCATGAACCAACCTCTGCTAAGCTTCAGACTTTTCTTCTGCAGCTTCCTCACCTCTCCTTGCCTTCACAGAATTGAAGAGAGTTTGGCCTTGCTCTGGATTAGGCCTTGCCTTGAGGAATGTTGTGGCTGGTTTGGTCATTCCATAGAATGGAGGGTTAGTAAAACGTTCTCCATATGAGTAATAAGGTTGTTTAGCTTTCTTATCGTTTGTGTGTTCACTGGAATAGCACTTTTAATTTCCTTCAAGAACTTTTCCTTTGCATTCACAGTTTGGCTGTTTGGTACAGCCTCTGTCAACTTTGTACCTGTCTTCCTCACTAAGTTTAATCATTTCTAGCTTTTGATTTAAAGTGAGAGATATACGACTCTCTTTCACTTGAACATTTAGATACCATTGTAGCATTATTAATTGACCTAATTTCAGGACTGTTGTATCTCAGGGAATAGAACGGCCCAAGGAGAGAGAGAGTGACAGGGGAACAGCCAGTTGGTGGAGCAGAGCACATACTACATTTGGCAAATAAGTTTGCTATCTTATATGGGTGCAGTTTATGGTGCCCCCAAAAGAATTAGAGTAGTAAAATCAAAAATCACTAGTCATATATCACTAGAACAAATACAATAAAAATGAAAAAGTTTGCAATATTGGGAGAATTAACAATGTCACAGACATGAAGTGAGCAAATGCTATTGGAAATAGGGCAACAGATAGACTTGCTTGACATGGGTCAAACATCATGTTCACAGATCAAAAGTCTTTAATATTGTTAAGATGACAGTATCCCCAAAGTGATCCACAGGTTCAGTGTAATCCATATAAAGACCCTAGCTGTCTTTTTTTTGTAGGAATTGACAAGCTGATCCTAAAATTGATATGAAAATGAGAGGGGAGCCAGAATAAGAAAAGTTATCTTGAAAGAAAATAATAAAGTTGAAAATCTCATACTTCTTGACTTCAAAACTTACTACAAAACTTCAGGGTAGTGTTGGCATAAGGATAGAAAAAGAGATCAATGGAAAAGAACTGAGAGTTGAGAAATAAACAAATTTGAGTCACGTGCCCAATACAAGTGTCCCACATTTTGGATTCAGTGGATTATTTTTTAATGGTGCTGTTTACATGGCTCCTCTTATCTTCATGCTTCCTATAAAATGACAGTTATATCTAAAGTCATAAGTTTTGCCATTTATTTAAATTTTCTTCAATTTCTTTCAATAATCTTATAATTTCCAGTATATATGTTATGCATTTTTAAGTTAAATTTATACCTAGCTATTTCCTTCTTTTTGGTGCTATTTTAAATGGAATTGTTTTTAATTTCATTTCAGAACGTTCATTGCTCGTGTATGGACAGACAATTGATTTCTGTATATTGATCTTGTATTCTGCAACCTTTGTATACTTGTTGATTATAATTTATTTTAGTGGATTATTGGTGTTTTTCACTATATAAGGTCATGTCATTTTCAACTAGAGAAAATTTTGTCTTCCTTTTCAGTGTGGGTGCCTTTTAATTATCTGTGTATCCTAATTTTCCTGGCTATCACTTCTAGTACAGTATTAAATAGATACGGTGAGAAAGGACATTCTAGTCTTGTTCTTGGTGCTGTTCCTAGAGGAAAAGCATTCCGTCTTTAATCATTGAAGTTTATATTAGCTGTGAGTTTTTCATAAGTGCCCTTTATCAGGTTGAGATAGTTTTTCTTTTTCCCTATTTTCTTGACTGTTTCTATCATGAAAGGTTGTTGGAAATTGTTAAATGCTTTTCTGCATCTACTTAGATGATCATGTGGGGTTTTTTGGCCTATATTCTACTGATATGGTTTATTACATTTATTTTTATGTGTTAAACCAACCTTGAATTCTTAGGATAAATCTCAATTTTTTTATCTTCCTGGGTTTGACTTTTTGGTATTTTTTTTTTGCCTCTGTATTCAGAAGGAATATTCTTGTGTAATTTCCTTTGTTTTTCTTGCTTGTGATATATTTTTCTGGTTTTGTTATCAGGGTTTCTGTGTCATGATCCCTGTTTGCCATGATTCGCATTTCTCTTGCTTTCTGGAAAAAGTTGTGCAACGTTCATCTTTCATACATTTCTTCCCCCAAATCTGGAATCAGCTGTGTTTTTAAGGAGCTCTTTCAGTTTAGTGGGAAACTATAATCTGGGTGTTGTGGTGCTTAAAGTTGTTGGCCCTCATTGCTTTTAACTCCTAAAATGGTAAGTATGTAGGGTATGTTTTCCTTTTGGTTCTGGAATATATATATAAGGGTAGGCCCCCTTTTTTTATATACATGAAAAAACATAATGTTGGATGAAATAAGAAAGTCAGAAGATTCCATTTATACAATGTTCATAAACTGAACCATTTTGGAATAAATATATCAAAGGCAAAAACAAAGAAATGGAAGGGATTAAGTAACAAATTTAAAATGGTGATGACCTATCATGGGGGACTTTGGGCATACAGTTGGATAATTTCACTTTTAAAGCTCTGGATAGTGACTTTATAGATGTGTGTATTGTTCTTGGTTCTGGAATATATGTGTATTCCTTTTTAATATATCTGTATTTCACATTGCTTATTTATGAAATTTAAGGGTGTTTATGTACAATATGAAGCATTGTGAAATTATCTTTCCTATAATTTGTAAGTAGTCTTTAAATAATTTGTGATCTTGGGGCACCTGGGTGGCTTGGTTGAGTATCCGGCTCTTGGTTTTGGCTCAGGCCATGATCTCAGGGTCGTGAGATCAAGCCCTGCATCGGGCTCCATGCTCTGCTCCCTCTGCGTCTCCCCTCTTTGTGCATGCTCTCTCTCTCTTCCCTTCCCTCTAAAAATAAATAAATAAATGTTTAAAAAAATAAATAATTTCTGATCTTTTGCCAAGTAGACCAAAAGTGCCTTCTTACTGTGGCTATTAAAGTTCTTCTTACTATTTATACTGCTGAGTTAGTTGAATACCCGTATTGATAAAAATGAATTTTGACCATTACACTGTATTTATTCAGTTGCATCTATATTGTAGATCTAAATGTAAAGTAAGTTAGAGAAAGACAAATACTGTATGATCTTATATGTGGAATCTAAAACAAAACAAAATAAATACAAACTCATAGAAAAAGCGATCAGTCTTGTTACCAGAGGTAGGGAGTAGGTCAAATAGGACTTGGAGAAAGGTGGTCAAAAAGTACAAACTTCCTATAAGATAAGTAGTAGGGATATAATGTGCACAGCATGATGACTGTAACTAACAGTGCTCTGTGATATATAGGAATGTTATTAAGAGAGCAAATCCTAAGATTTGCCATGAAAAGGAGGCAGTTGGTTTTTCTTCATTCTTTTTATTGTATTTGTATGAGAGAATGGATGTTAGCTGACCCTATCATGGTAATCATTTCACAATATATGTAAATCTAACCATTATGCTGTACACTTTAAAATTACACAGTGATGTATGTCAGTTATTTCTCAGTAAAACTGGAAAAAAATTTTTTTTAAATTCTTTTTATCAAAAGTGCCTTCAGTAAATTTTGCTATTTTCACACAGTGGAATTCCATACAGTTAAGAGAATTACAGAACTGTAATTATACCCAGTAACATGGATGGATCTCACAGACATAACACTGAGTGAAGAAAATCTGTACTTAGGGGGCACCTGGGTAGCTCAGTCGTTAAGCGTCTGCCTTCGGCTCAGGTCATGATTCCAGGGTCCTGGGATCGAGCCCCGCATCGGGCTCCCTGCTCAGCGGGAAGCCTGCTTCTCCCTCTCCCACTCCCCCTGCTTGTGTTCCCTCTCTCGCTGTGTCTCTCTCTGTCAAATAAATAAAATCTTAAAAAAAAAAGAAGAAAATCTTTACTTAAAATTAAATACTATGTAATTCCATTTGTAGAAAGTTAAGTAGGCAAAACTAACGTAAAATGCTGGAATAATGGTTACTCTTCATCTGGGAAGAGGTTTTCAGATGTGTTTCTGGGGGACTGTTAATGTTTTGTTCATTGGTCTGTGTTCTCTTTACACAGGTGTGTCCAACTTAGAGAAAATTCTTCAGGTTGCACATTTAACATTTGTGTTTTTTTTTCTCTACGTTGTATTTCTGTAAACATTTACCAAAAATTTTAGATGCATAAGGGTATATATAAAGTGAGCTTCCTTTTTTTAATATAGAAAAGAGGAATAAGTTGTTTATACAAGCTTGCTTATGTATATGTAATATATCTAAGTTATATAAGAAACTGATACCATACCTTGCTTGGGGTAGTGAAAGACAGGTTGGGAGGGAGATTTTTTTATTTGTTTAAGATAAGTTCATCAAAGATGGAAATATCCCACACTTTATTAGAGCTTCTGTAAATGGTGCTGTCCATTGATTTTGTGTTATAAGAACATAACTCGGTATGTTCTATAACTCATTTCAGTTCAGTTTAAATAAGATTTTACATGAATTAAACTTATTAAAATGGAGTCGTCCTTATTTGCAGTTTTCAAAGGGTAGATAGTGATACATGTTAACATAAAGCTTGTAAATATGTGGATACATATCCAAGAAGAGCTGCATAATAATATATATTCTCACAGCAGTGTTCTCACAGCTATTAGCTGAGAACATTAACTTGATCACTTCTGAAAAGATACACAAAGTAAGATGATTCAGGTGCCAAAACACTAAATGTATCTGTTTATTATCAGTGTTTAGCAGCTGTTACCAATCAACATGGAAACTTTGGTTAGGTCTGAGGCGCTAACATCCTGGGGTCTGTTAACAACTCTGATTTGTTATATTGCAGTTTTGTCTCTAAACTGTTCTCAGTTTTAGTATCACAGAAATTGGTTTTATGTAGAAGTCAATGAATGGCAATTCCCCCACCTCTTCCTCTGAAAAGGCTTGTCATCAAAATTATTTCTTGGCAAGCAGCAGCCAATATAAACTCTTGTGATTGGTGCAGTTGGCTGGTTGATTACCTGATTCAGATTGGTTTTGGTATTAACACATTTTTGCCAACATATATCTTGCTTCGGAATTAAAATGAACATGTTTATTTAAGTAATTCTGATTTGGACACCACCCAGAGTGAGTGGAAATGACTGATGAAGTACATACTGTGTTTTCTTAGTTCCTTGTGTTGTAGAGTTTTGTCTTCTTTCCCTCAGGACTTTTTTCAAGTCTTTTTTTAAAGCATTCTCTCTCCTCTCTATGTGGTCATGTGTTTTTCTTTTTTCTTCCTGCCTTCCTTGAGAAAACTCTACTTTAGAGCAAGAAGCTGTCTGATTGAATTCTAGCTGTTTTCTCCAAAAGAAATTATTTTTAGCGGTGTAAACAGAAAAATCTTTGGATGAATAAAAATGACTTACTTTGTTTATACTGAGTGTTGTTAGTCAAGTTTATGTCTTTTATTTCCTAAAATCCTTCAAGAGAAATTTACTATGATTTTGTTCCTTATATTTTTATCTGTGTTATATTGTGATTTCCATGGACATTTGTGGGCCATTTCCAAATAAATTCTCTAAAAGGGACTGACTATGGCAAAGTGTGACTTATTGAACTGATGCAGTTATGTTTATCAAAAAGAAAATGAAGTTCTTTTTGAGGTAACTTGAGAAGAATTATAGTGGAGGGAAGACCAGAGATTTATTTATTTGGTATATTGTCTTGATATATTTGTTTGAATCAGCAAGAGTACAGGGTTTTTGCTATATGCGTGTGTTTTTAATCTTGTGGACCCAGGAATTGCCCGTTGCTTAGCTCCTCTGTCTTTAATTGATCAAAATGCTCAGTTTTTCTTTTCCATACTTATCATAGGTGGAGGAATTACTGATGGCCATGGAGAAAGTGAAGCAGGAACTGGAGTCCATGAAAGCAAAGCTGTCCTCTACTCAACAGTCTCTGGCAGAAAAGGAAACTCATTTGACCAATCTTCGTGCAGAAAGAAGGAAACACTTAGAGGAAGTTCTGGAGATGAAGTAAGTGTTTATAATCTTATTTTTCAGTAGAAAACCTTTTTCTCATTGCTTTTATCATCTGGCCCAATTTATTACCGCTAACACATTTAACTTCATTTTAATGCAAACTTGTATTTCTCTAGAACAAATTTGGAACGAATTCTGGTCAAATAGAATTATTTTTGCCTCTTCATTGAATTTTAAAGTCCGAGAGAGAGAGAGAATGTGTGTGTGTGTGTGTGTGTGTGTGTGTGTGTATGTATGTGTATATAACCTTATCCAGTTGCATCTCTGAAATTTCTGAAATCTTATGGAAAGTTTAGCCATGTTGCTGAGCTTACTGAGGAACATGGCTGTTGGTCTTGAGGTCCTATGATAGCCAGGTACTTTTTTAAAAACATTTTTTTTTATTATAAACACTTCCAAAGATATGCAAAAGTAGAGAAAATAGTATAATGAGCCCGTATATACATAGCCCCCATATTTAACCATTAATGTTTTGCTACACTTTCCAGTCAGTTTTTACAAAATTGTCAATTTTAGTAGAACCTTGCCGTACATCATTTTCCTACTAGTCCCACGTCTTGTGACTTCCTGAGATAATTTGTTGTAAGACATGTCATGTCTGCTAGTCCATAATAGATGCTTCTTTTTCTTCATTGTGGCACTATGCCCAACCCTCACCCCTTCATAATTGCCCTGCTTCTAGGTTTTATGAAGACAGATTTATCCTGGGATAGCTTAGCGACCTTTTTTACCTCAGCAGTTGTCTGTATTTTTGTTGTCTTTTCTTCTGTTTCAGAAAAGATACTCTCTCCATCATAAGGCTAGCTTCTGATCTCTATCGCAGATTTTAAGCACACTTCCCCTCCTCTGCAGTCTTCATCTGTTAGTTTTCTCTCACATCATCTGTGCTCACTTTCTATTAGTTTCTTCTTCTCTGCATAAATACTGAGTCTCCCTGACCTAAAATAAACAGACTTCTCAGCTCAGCAAGTACTTTAGGCTAACATCACCTCTTCTTTTTTTTTTTTTAAGTTTTGTGTTTTCTTTTTAAAAGATTTTATTTATTTATTTTTATTTTTATTGTTATGTTAATCACCATACATTACATCATTAGTTTTTGATATAGTGTTCCATGATTCATTGTTTGTGCATAACACCCAGTGCTCCACACAGAATGTGCCCTCTTTAATACCCATCACCAGGCTAACCCATCTCCCCACCCCTCTCCCCTCTAGAACCCTCAGTTTGTTTTTCAGAGTCCATCATCTCTCATGGTTCATCTCCCCCTCAGATTTACCCCCTTCATTTTTCCCCTCCTGTTATCTTCTTCTTCTTTTTTTTTCTTAACATATATTGCATTATTTGTTTCAGAAGCACAGATCTGTGATCCAACAGTCTTGCACAATTCACAGCGCTCACCATAGCACATACCCTCCCCAGTGTCTAACTCCCAGCCACCGCATCCCTCCCACCCCACCCCTACTCCAGCAACCCTCAGTTTGTTTCCTGAGATTAAGAATCCCTCATATCAGTGAGGTCATATGATACATGTCTTTCTCTGATTGACTTATTTCACTCGGCATAACACCCTCCAGTTCCATGCACGTCGTTGCAAATGGCAAGATGTCATTCCTTTTGATGGCTGCATAGTATTCCGTTGTGTATATATACCACATCTTCTTTATCCATTCATCTGTCGATGGACATCTTGGCTCTTTCCACAGTTTGGCTATTGTGGACATTGCTGCTATGAACATTGGGGTGCACGTACCCCTTTGGGTCCCTACATTTGTATCTTTGGGGTAAATACTCAGTAGTGCAATTGCTGGATTGTATGGTAGCTCTATTTTCAACTTTTTGAGGAACCTCCATACTGTTTTCCAGAGTGGTTGCACCAGCTTGCATTCCCACCAACAGTGTAGGAGGATTCCCCTTTCTCCGCATCCCCGCCAACATCTGTTGTTTCCTGACTTGTTAATTTTAGCCATTCTGATTGGTGAGAGGTGATATCTCATTGAGGTTTTGATTTGGATTTCCCTGATGCCGAGTGAACATCACCTCTTCTTTTCTGCTGCTTTGAACTGTCAATAAATGTTAAATACCCAAATTACAGACCAGAAGAGGATCTTGCCATGATACCTTGGTGTGGGTTTTCATGGCACATACAATATCCTGACAGCAACCTAAGAGTTGAGGAAGCAGTTGTTGGGGTGTCACCTGCATATATGTATAGGTTATTAGGCCACAGTGCAAAGTTAAAAGATTCTAATCTTTTATGAAAGCATTACAGATGATCTACCCTTGGAAGTGATGAGTACTTGAAGCCAGAAATAAATTTGTACACCTGGAGAATAGGGAGAGGTTAGTGTTCTGACTATCATCAAGAGGATAAAGTTTGTTAATATGCTGCTTCGGGACCAGTTAGTGTAAAACAAGTTTGTTGTCACTGGTAGCTGAAATTTAAAGCTTGATATTTTGGAGATGGAATAGTAGAGGTATCTTTTGAATAATAAAGCGTAAAATTATTTGAATGAAAGAGGTCTGGGAACCATTCCTAAAACATGGTAGGGGGTAGAGTTGAGAAGCAAATTAAATCAGAGCCCAAAGGATTTAAGAAAATGGAAGAAGGATGGATATAATGTTGTGGAAAACAAAGTATCTCATGTGATGTTCTGAAGCAGAAACAGGCCTCACTAAAGTAACAGTAGAAAAGTTTTGTTTTGTTTGCTCCATGCACCAGTTTCTTGATTTTTACCTGTCAGATCTTTCCTACTAAGTACAGATACCTGCTTATAGCAAAATAGCTGTGTATTTGTGTGGGAATTTTCTTTTATCATCAGGACTTTGAAAATATATGGAAGAAGTTTTAAAGGAATGCTTCACTTCAAGCCATGAAAAGGGAGTTGTGTGTAATTTTTTTTTTTCCTTTTTCGGTACCACAGTGCTACACTCTATTGTGGACTTCCCTTTCCAAACTGGTCAGAGATTACATTTCTGAAAACTACTATGATGAGCAAAACTATTTTTGGTAACATCAAGCACTCACACAATAAGGCATGGAATAAATGAATAAAGTATGTAGAGAAATTTTTAAGTAGTATAGAAATTTAGTAAAACAAACATTAAATGAAAGTTCTGGAAATAAAGTTCTAAAACCTGGCTCTGATAGATGACCTGTCTCTTAAATCACCTTCTTCAGTCGCTCAGAATATATTCTGAGGCACCATGATGTTCTTAGATTTTTCACGAGTTTGTATCGTGCGGATTTACCAACATAAAGTTCTTGTTGTTGTTGTTGTTGTTGTTTTGGTCTATTTTTTTTTTATTATGTTCAGTTAGCCAACATATAGTACATCATTTGTTTTTGATATGGTGTTCCCAGCGTAACATTTTAAAAGTAGTCCTTGCTTTAATTTCCACTTAAATTTCCCCTTGTTGCTGTCTTTCAGTTTCATATCTTAGTAAAATGGTCATTTAATACCTTCCTTTTAATAAGTTATCTCAGCACTTTAGACATAATCCTCTATCCAGATATTCTGTTGAGAGTGTGGTGGTTCTTTAACTGGCCCGCTCTGTTTGCACTGCCCTGTAGGTCAACCCGCATTGTGCTGCCAAGTCTGTGAAGCAACAGGTATTCTGTTGTTTCCTCTTAGAATAGTGAATTGAATTCCGTATTTTTTTTAAATGAGGATTTCCAGTATATGGCATAAAAATAAAAAGTAATGATTCATAAAACCTCAGTTGAAGACTATAACCTAAGCGTAAATACATACAAAACACTATGAATGACATATTGTGGGTTCTAATACAGTGAGCTTTCAATTCCTTTTCACTGTGAAGCTGAGCAAGAGAATAGCCTTTCTTCTGCTATAGTCTGGACTCCTCTCCATATGGTTGAGCAAGTTCTGCTAATCATCTGTCCTCAGTTGGGAGTGTCTCAGTTTCTACAATTTTGCTCAGAATTTACTTCATTCTTTTGTTAATTTGTAAGGAGTTTACTCCCTCCACCTAATTCTACATGATATCTGCCTCTAATTACTTACGGCAACTAGTAAGAACATACTTCCTAGTATAAAAGAGCCTGAATCTGAACTTACCAGATCTATGACTTAAGTAAGTTCTTTAACCTTTCTCTGCCTCAGTCTGCTCATTTTTAGAATAGCAATAATAATTGTTCTGGCTTCATAGAATTTTCATGAAATTGTTTCATTGTTTCATGGCAGGACCCACCATATTTTAAATGTTTACATTGTTTAATTATGGATAATTGAATAAGTAAAAGGAGTTGTTCATTATAACCCCAGAACTTGAAATGTAGAAGAAACATGAGAGGAATGCAGTGTGCAAGAAAGAGACTGAAACATGTATATGTGTGACTCAGAATCTAGAATAAGAAAAGTCTCTTCTGAGGAAAAGGCAGAGCTGACCTATAGATCTAAAAAACATAGAAATTTTTTAGCAAAGCACCAGAATAGTGTAGTTTTCTGCAGTAATCCTGACCATGTCAGACCAAAAGGAATGACCTAATCATTCTTCTCCAACCCTAGCATTTATGATTGTAATTTCTGAGCATCTGTTACAAACAAATGGTGGCCCTGAGTTTGAAGACATGTGAAACTGTTCACTTGGTAGCATGCTAGTGAGTCAGTAGAAACATTTGAATTGGTTAGCCAGCCTTGACGGAACATTTTTATTGGCAGATCCCATGTTGGTTCTTCTTTTCCTTATGCTGTGGTTTTGTTAGCCATTATTTTTTTATTCCACTTTTATGTTAGTCTCTTTCCCTAAGAAAGAAAAGATTGAATTGGAGAAGGGGACAAAATAATAAAATAACAATTATAGTAATCATAATAAATTTTAAGTATCAGTTCAGGTCATGAGTTTGAGTAGTATGGTTTCTAGATGAACTGGTTCATTCTCCAGTGCCTTGCATTCACACTCCTACTGCCGTCTCACCCTATGTTGGCACTATGAAAAAAAGACTCATTTTCCGTGTTTAATAAAAATTTTTATGAAACTATGAATTTGACTACCCTGAGAACAGGTTTGTTTGGGGAGGGGGTAGAAGAGCTCTTTTATTTCTTTGAGATTCCAGAGCTGTTTGATAAGTAGTTTTCCATTAGTAAAGTTGGCAGAGAAATTCAAACCTCTGTGGGCTAAATTATATACTCTTGAGATGCCTTTTGGCTAAAGAAAGTTCTAACTTCCCACAACAGAAAGTAAGTTTTCATATGTACCTAAGAAGAGTCTAATAATATAATCTGAATTCTGACATTTAAAGAATCTTTTAAGGGAGAAAAATAGATTTAAGAAAGCTTTTGAAAATGGTTACTTGAAAAAGTTCAGGCTATTTGGGGATAGTATAGGTTAGGTGTCAATCTATTACTCTTTGAATAAAATGAGTCTGTATTTTTTTTAAGATTTATTTATTTGAGAGAGAGAAAACACGAGAGAGAGCAAGCACAATTGGGGGGAGGGGCAAAGGGAGAGGGAGAAGTAGGCTCTTGGCTGAGCAGGGAGCCCAATGCTGGGATGGATCTCAGGGTCCTGGGATTACAACCTGAGACGAAGGCAGATGGTGAACTGACCGAGCCACCCACATGCCTGAGAGTTTGTATTTTAAATTATTTTATCTTCTGATATCCTGTTTCATTTTCAAATTTATTGTAAAGTTGCTGGCATTAAAAGAAATCCCAATTGGGGGATTTATGACAATCTTCCAAATTAACCACAAAGTTGAAAAGTTATGCAAATGTATCATAGGAACAGTTATACCCTAGTAACAAATTGAAGTGTTTTCTAAGTTACATAAGAACATGTATACTTTTTGCAAAGCCACATTTATTTATACCTCCATCAAATGCCTTTATTGGAGGCAGTGGACATATGGTAAAGGACTTGTGAAGTTGGAAGCATTTTTCACATTGACTTGAAATACTGAAATTTAAATATTCTGTAAGAAATCACATAAATTAATATAAAAATTTCCTGTACTTGAAAAAGAAAAAGTATGCTGTATAGTGTAACTATAAACAAGTAACAGTGCTGGGACTGGTCCTTGTTAAAATGATAAAGCAGAGTTTGTGTCTATAATCAACTATCCCTTGGAACTTTGGGTCTTCCTCTCTAGTCTTGATTAACTCCTTAATTCTACCCCCTTTTTTCTACCCTTATCTCCAGCTCACTTATGTATCCACCTTACAGGATGTATAATCTTAACTGTTCCTAGCATCTTTCCTCATTAGACTGATAGTTTACTTGAGGCTCCAAGTTATTATAGAACAGTGGAAGAAATGGCTTAGTTAAATATAGTAATTGTTAGAATTTTCTACCTCTTTCTGCTCCTGAACTTTGACCACGATGCTCAGCTTTTCACAAGATAAGGCATGTGTATGATAAATGTTTTTTTCAAATCTTTTTATTTTCTTGTGACCTGAATTGGAATCAATTACAAATAACCCCAAATATCCCATGCCTTTCTCCTCCCTTAAAACCTTAATCCACTTTTTAGGTATTTAAAGCCACATCTTCTTCCAAATAGAAGAAACCATATTCTTCAAAAAATCATGCTTCTTAATCATCTTAATAATCTTTCATGTAAAGAGCCTCAAATGGCTGGAATAATCTCTAAAGTAGCAAGTAAAGCATTGAGCTTTTCAGATAAGGGCCCCCAGAGTACCTTTCTTTTTCAGCATTTACAGTGCTTTCTCTGCCCCATTAATATATATGGTTTGTGTGCAAGGACGAAGTTAAGAATATAGGTCAGGGCGCCTGGGTGGCTCAGTTGGTTAAGTGACTGCCTTCAGCTCAGGTCATGATCCTGGAATCCCGGGATCAAGTGCCGCATCGGGCTCCCTGCTCAGCAGGGAGTCTGCTTTTCCCTCTGACCCTCTTCCCTCTCGTGCTCTCTATCTCTCATTCTCTCTCTCTAAAATAAATAAATAAAAATCTTAAAAAAATTAAAAAAGAATATAGGTCATCTTCTTTCTCCCAAAGGAGAAAGGAGTAAGATTATTTTCCTACTTCTTTTCATTTTCTCCTCTACTGGAGATGTGGGGTCAATTCTGGTCCCTTCTGTTAAATATAATGCATCAGTTAAAGGACTAACTGTTGCAGGTAGGTAAGCCTTAACCTAATTGCAATACCCATTTTGAGAAAATCTGTTAAACAATATACCAGTATGAGGGTGTTTTTTCAGGACCTTTCTTTACAGTGCCTTCAGAAGGTGCCTTTTAGGTAATTACTCATTCTGTAAATGGGTAAAACTTCCATCGAGCTTTGGATGTAGATGGTAGTAATCCATCCATTTAATCATAAGATTTTCCTATCAGAAGATCCATTTATGAGTATTATAAGCATCAAAGATGCTCCCTGCAGCAAAGAATGTGTTTACATTTAAGCCAATTTGCTTACATATAAAATAAGTATAATAATATTTAGACCCACCTCATGATATTGTTGTGAGGATCAAATGAGGTAAAGTAATGGAAACACTTTGAAATTAGTGAAGCTGAATATTTGCAAAGCAAGATATTCAGAATTGAAGATCCAGTCTGCACTTAACTTCTTAGGTTTGCAGTTTTCTTATTCTGAAATGAAAGGGTTTCTTAAGTCTCTAAGATCCCTATCATTTAAAATAGTTCTTTAAGTGACCTTCTGAGGTCCCTTGATTCTATAGTTGTAAATGCTCTGAGTAAACCTGGGAAGTAACATATATAAACAGTATACTGAAAAGAAGTTGGGGGTCAGATGTTCATGAATTCTTAACTGAGGACTAGGCTGCACATTCATTGGATGGATGAGAGTACCCAGGGTTTACCAGAGATTAAGCACTACAGGGATGAAAGTGGAATTGTGATACTAAAGGTAGAGCAGTGCTGAGGAATTTGGAGTTCCAGTCCAGTCCAGAGTGGCAAAATGCTTGTTAAAACTTCTGGCATCTTGCTGAAGTAACAGAAAGCTAGGTTTTAAGAATAGGGATCATGAACTATAATAAAGCCTACTGTAGACCCAGACCAACAAAACTTAAAGTTCCAAGAAAGTCTGCAAGGAAGGTTGAATTTGGAAGATGAGTCTTACCAAGATAGAGAGGTCTGGGAAATACCCTGAGCTTTCAGATTAGCCTAACAAAGGATAAATTCAAGCTTACAGAAGTACAAGGAGGTCAACTATTAACTAAATTACATACTAGAATAAAAAGTATTGCTCCTCAAAAGAACATAACAGAATCCAGACTCTTTGCAGTGTATCAACTACAGTATCCTGTATTGGGTTTTAAAATTTGCCAGACGTGCCAAGAAACAGTAACATATGACCCATAATGAGGAAAAACATGCAGTAGAAATCAACTCCAAGAAGTCCTATATATCATATTTAACAGATAAACACTTTAAAGTCACTCTTATAAATATGCTTCAGGGACTTAAAGGAAAATGCCATATTGATGATATAGGAAATCT
This sequence comes from Zalophus californianus, assembly GCF_009762305.2. Classification (NCBI taxonomy): domain Eukaryota; kingdom Metazoa; phylum Chordata; class Mammalia; order Carnivora; family Otariidae; genus Zalophus; species Zalophus californianus. The sequence continues at coordinate 103,404,500 of NC_045603.1, forward strand.
TAGCCAACTAAGGAAAACTATTAAGAAATAGAAATTTGGAAACTGAGATTTAATGAAAAGTTCACTGAATGGTCTTAATAACAGATTAGAGCTGTCAAAAGAAAGAGTCCATAAATTTTAAAAGAGATCAATAGACACCCAATTTGAAGAACAGGGAGACTGAGGGGTATTACAAAGTGAATGGAGCCTTAGTGATATGTTGGATAATAGCAAATAGACTAACATACAGGTAACTGAACCATAAAAAGATTAAAAGAGTAAGAAAGGGGCAGTAAAATAAATTTTTTTTAAATAATGGCTGAAATATTTCTCTAATTTGATTCCAAATACATAGATTTAAGGAGGTCTATAGGAAATCTGTGTATCTCCTTTTCAGTTTTTTTGTAAACCTAAAATTGCTCTAAAAAAAAATCTTAAAAAAAAAAAAAAAACAACACACATGTATTTACAGATCCCAGAAACTTAGTGAAACCTAGCAGGATAAATACAAAGAAAACCACATGGGTTGACATTGTAATTCAATTGCTGGAAACAAAACATAGGGAGAAAAACAAAAGCAGCAAGGGAAAAAAAGACACACTACATAAAGGGAAAATATGATAGCTGAGTTCTTATTAAAAATATTGGAGATCACACTGATATGAGGAATTTGAGAAACAAGACAGAGGATCATAGGGGAAGGGAGGGAAAATGAAAGAAGATGAAACCAGAGAGGGAGACAAACCATAAGAGACTCTTATCTCAGGAAACAAACTGAGGGTTGCTGGAGTGGAGAGGGGTGGGAGGGATGCGGTGGCTGGGAGTTGGACACTGGGGAGGGTATGTGCTATGGTGAGCGCTGTGAATTGTGTAAGACTGACGAATCACAGACCTGTACCCCTGAAACAAATAATACATTATATGTTAATAAAAAAATAAAAAAAAAACACATTGGAGATCAGAAGAAAATGGAACTTTTTTTAAAGTACTGGGGAAAAAATTGTTAGACTAGAATTCTATGACCAAATAAAAGACTGTTAAAAAACTAGGGTTAAATATGGACATTTTCAGTTAAACAAACATGAAAAGCCTTCATTTCTAGGAAAACTTCTCTGTAAGAAATGTGAATGGATGTTCTTCTACTTGAGAGGAAATGAAACCAGATGGGAGTATGAATCTATAGGAGAGAATAAAGAATATCAGACCTGGCAAATTAGTTGACATATATAGAAAACTTGTTTTTTTTCTTCACATACTCTCCTTAAAAGACAACTGACTATTTAAAGCAAAAATAACAGCATTGCTTGGTAGAGTTTATAATGTATATAAAAGTGAATATGCCAACAATAGCGCAAGAGGTGGGGGTGTAGCTCTATATTGTTTTAAGGTTGTTATCTTTGTGAAATAGAAAGTAGGAGGAGTCAGGAACTTTTATAATTTCTAATCTTTTTTTTAATAATTTTTTATTGTTATGTTAATCACCATACATTACATCATTAGTTTTTGATGTAGTGTTCCATGATTCATTGTTTGTGCATAACACCCACTGCTCCATGCAGAATGTGCCCTCTTTAATACCCATCACCAAGCTAACCCATCCCCCCACCCCCTTCCCCTCTAGAACCCTCAGTTTGTTTTTCAGAGTCCATCGTCTCTAATGTTTCGTCTCCCCCTCCGACTTACTCCCCTTCATTCTTCCCTCCTACTATCTTCTTCTTCTTTTTTTTTCTTAACATATATTGCATTATTTGTTTCAGAAGTACAGATCCGTGATTCATCAGCCTTGTACAATTCACAGTGCTCACCATAGCACATACCCTCCCCAATGTCTATCACCCAGCCACCCCATCCCTCCCACCCCCCACCACTCCAGCAACCCTCAGTTTGTTTCCTGAGATTAAGAATTCCTCATATCAGTGAGGTCATATGATACATGTCTTTCTCTGATTGACTTATTTCACTCGGCATAACACCCTCCAGTTCCATCCACGTCGTTGCAAATGGCAAGATGTCATTCCTTTTGATGGCTGCATAGTATTCCATTGTGTATATATACCACATCTTCTTTATCCATTCATCTGTCGATGGACATCTTGGCTCTTTCCACAGTTTGGCTATTGTGGACATTGCTGCTATGAATATTGGGGTGCACGTACCCCTTCGGGTCCCTACATTTGTATCTTTGGGGTAAATACTCAGTAGTGCAATTGCTGAATCATATGGTAGCTCTATTTTCAACTTTTTGAGGAACCTCCATACTGTTTTCCAGAGTGGTTGCACCAGCTTGCATTCCCACCAGCAGTGTAGGAGGGTTCCCCTTTCTCCACATCCCCGCCAACATCTGTCATTTCCTGACTTGTTAATTTTAGCCATTCTGACGAGTGTGAGGTGGTATCTCATGGAGGTTTTGATTTGGATTTCCCTGATGCCAAGTGACGTTTTTCATGTGTCTCTTGGCCATTTGGATGTCTTTGGAAAAATGTCTGTTCATGTCTTCTGCCCATTTCTTGATTGGATTATTTGTTCTTTGGGTGTTGAGTTTGATAAGTTCTTTATAGATTCTGGATACTAGCCCTTTATCTGATACATCATTTGCAAATATCTTCTCCCATTCTGTCGGTTGTCTTTTGGTTTTGTGGACTGTTTCTTTTGCTGTGCAAAAACTTTTATCTTGATGAAATCCCAATAGTTCATTTTTGCCCTGGCTTCCCTTGCGTTTGGCGATGTTTCTAGGAAGAAGTTGCTATGGCTGACGTGGAAGAGATTGCTGCCTGTGTTCTCCTTTAGGATTTTGATGGACTCCTGTCTCACGTTTAGGTCCTTCAACCATTTGGAGTCTATTTTTGTGTGTGGTTTAAGGAAATGGTCCAGTTTCATTCTTCTACATTTGGCTGTCCAATTTTCCAAACACCATTTGTTGAAGAGACTGTCTTTTTTCCATTGGACATTCTTTGCTGCTTTGTCAAAGATGAGTTGACCATAGAGTTGAGGGTCCATTTCTGGGCTCTCGATTCTGTTCCATTGATCTGTGTGTCTGTTTTTGTGCCAGTACCATACTGTCTTGATGATGACAGCTTTGTAATAGAGCTGGAAGTCCGGAATTGTGATACCGCCAGCTTTGCTTTCTTTTTCAATATTCCTCTGGCTATTCGGGTTCTCTTCTGGTTCCAAACAAATTTTAGGGTTCTTTGTTCCATTTCTTTGAAAAAGGTGGATGGTAGTTTGATGGGGATTGCATTGAATGTGTAGATTGCTCTAGGTAGCACTGACATCTTCACAATGTTTGTTCTTCCAATCCATGAGCATGGAACGTTTTTCCATTTCTTTGTGTCTTCTTCTATTTCTTTCCTGAGTATTTTATAATTTTCTGAGTACAAATCCTTTGCCTCTTTGGTTAAATTTATTCCTAGGTATCTTATGGTTTTGGGTGCAATTGTAAATGGGATCGACTCCTTGATTTGTGTCTCTTCTGTCTTGTTGGTGTATAGGAATGCCACTGATTTCTGTGCATTGATTTTATATCCTGCTACTTGACTGAATTCGTGTATGAGTTCTAGCAGTTTTGGGGTGGAGTCTTTTGGGTTTTCCACATACAGTATCATATCACCTGCAAAGAGTGAGAGTTTGACTTCCTCTTTGCCGATTTGGATGCCTTTCATTTCTTTTTGTTGTCTGATTGCTGTGGCTAGGACTTCTCATACTATGTTGAATAGCAGGGGTGAGAGTGGACATCCCTGCCGCGTTCCTGACCTTAGGGGAAAAGCTCTCAGCCTTTCCCCATTGAGAATGATATTCGCTGTAGGTTTTTCATAGATGGCTTTTATGATATTGAGGTATGTACCCTCTATCACTATACTCTGAAGAGTTTTGATCAAGAAAGGATCCTGTACTTTGTCAAATGCTTTTTCTGCATCTATTGAGAGGATCATATGATTCTTGTTCTTTCTTTTGTTAATGTATTGAATCACGTTGATTGATTTGCGGATGTTGAACCAGCCTTGCAGCCCAGGGATAAATCCCACTTGGTCGTGGTGAATAATCCTTTTAATGTACTGTTGGATCCTATTGGCTAGTATTTTGGTGAGAATTTTTGCATCCATGTTCATCAAGGATATTGGTCTGTAATTCTCCTTTTTGATGGGGTCTTTGTCTGGTTTTGGGATCAAGGTAATGGTGGCCTCATAAAATGAGTTTGGAAGTTTTCCTTCCATTTCTATTTTTTGGAACAGTTTCAGGAGAATAGGTATTAATTCTTCTTTAAATGTCTGATAGAATTCCCCTGGGAAGCCATCTGGCCCTGGGCTTTTGTTTGTTGGGAGATTTTTGACGACTGCTTCAATTTCCTTAGTGGTTATAGGTCTGTTCAGGTTTTCTATTTCTTCCTGGTTCAATTTTGGTAGTTGATACATCCTAGGAATGCACCCATTTCTTCCAGGTTATCTAATTTGCTTCCATAGAGTTAGTCATAATATGTTCTTATAATTGTTTGTATTTCTTTGGTGTTGGTTGTGATCTCTCCTCTTTCATTCATGATTTTGTTGATTTGGGTCATTTCTCTTTTCTTTTTGATCAGTCTGGCCAGGGGTTTATCAATCTTGTTAATTCTTTCAAAGAACCAGCTCCTAGTTTCGTTGATCTGTTCTACTGTTCTTTGGTTTCTATTTCATTGATTTCTGCTCTGATCTTTATGATTTCTCTTCTCCTGCTGGGTTTAGGCTTTCTTTGCTGTTCTTTCTCCAGCTCCTTTAGGTGTAGGGTTAGGTTGTGTATTTGAGACCTTTCTTGTTTCTTGAGAAAGGCTTGTATTGCTATATACCTTCCTCTCAGGACTGCCTTTGCTGTATCCCAAAGATTTTGAACAGTTGTGTTTTCATTTTCATTTGTTTCCATGAACTTTTTAAATTCTTCTTTAATTTCCTGGTTGACCCATTCATTCTTTAGTAGGATGCTCTTTAGCCTCCATGCATTTGAGTTCTTTCCAACTTTCCTCTTGTGATTGAGTTCTAGTTTCAAAGCATTGTGGTCTGAAAATATGCAGGGAATGATCCCATTCTTTTGGTACTGGTTGAGACCTGATTTGTGACCTAGGATGTGATCAATTCTGGAGAATGTTCCATGGGCACTAGAGAAGAATGTGTATTCCATTGCTTTGGGATGCAATGTTCTGAATATGTCTGTGAAGTCCATTTGGTCCAGTGTGTCATTTAAAGTCTTTATTTCCTTGTTGATCTTTTGCTTAGATGATCTGTTCATTTCAGTCAGGGGGGTGTTAAAGTCCCCCACTATTATTGTATTGCTGTCAATGTGTTTCTCTGCTTTTGTTATTAATTGCCTTATATAATTGGCTGCTCCCATGTTCAGGGCATAGATATTTACAATTGTTAGATCTTCTTGTTGGATAGACCCTTTAAGTAGGATATAGTGTCCTTCCTCATCTCTTATTACAGTCTTTGGTTTAAAATCTAATTTGTCTGATGTAAGGACTGCCACCCCAGCTTTCTTTTGGTGTCCATTAGCATGGTAAATGGTTTTCCACCCCCTCACTTTCAATCTGGAGGTGTCTTTGGGTCTAATTGAGTCTCTTGCAGACAGCATATGGATGGGTCTTGTTTTCTAATCCAATCTGATAGCCTGTGTCTTTTGATTGGGGCATTGAGCCCATTTACATTCAGGGTAACTATTGAAAGGTATGAATTTAGTGCCATTGTATTGCCTGTAAGGTGACTGTTACTGTATATTGTCTCTGTTCCTTTCTGATCTGTGCTGCTTTTAGTCTCTCTCCTTGCTTAGAGGACCCCTTTCAATATTTCTTGGAGGGCTGGTTTCGTGTTTGCAAATTCCTTTAGTTTTTGTTTGTCCTGGAAGCTTTTTATCTCTCCTTCAATTTTCAATGACAGCCTAGCTGGATATAGTATTCTTGGCTGCATATTTTCTCGTTTAGTGCTCTGAAGATATCTTGCCAGTCCTTTCTGGCCTGCCAGGTCTCTGTGGATAGGCCTGTTGCCAATCTAATGTCTCTACCATTGTAGGTTACATATCTCTTCTCCCGAGCTGCTTTCAGGATTTTCTCTTTGTCTCTGAGGCTTGTAAGTTTTACTATTAGATGTCGGGGTGTTGACCTATTTTTATTGATTTTGAGAGGGGTTCTCTGTGCCTCCTGGATTTTGATGCCTGTTTCTTCCCCACATTAGGGAAGTTCTCTGCTATTATTTGCTCCAGTATACCTTCTGCCCCTCTCTCTCTTTCTTCTTCTTCTGGGATCCCAATTATTCAAATGTTGTTTCGTCTTATCATATCACTTATCTCTCGAATTCTGCCCTCGTGATCCTGTCGTTGTTTATCTCTCTTTTTCTCAGCCTCTTTGTTTTCCATCATTTGGTCTTCTATATCGCTGATTCTCTCTTCTGCCTCATTTATCCTAGCAGTTAGTGCCCCCATTTTTGATTGCACCTCATTAATAGCCTTTTTGATTTCAACTTGGTTAGATTTTAGTTCTTTTATTTCTCCAGAAAGGATTTCTCTAATAACTTCCACTCTTTTTTCAAGCCCAGCTAGTATCTTTAAAGTCATGATTCTGAACTCTAGGTCGACATCGTACTAATGTCCGTATTGAGTAGGTCCCTGGCAGACGGTACTACCTCTTGTTCTTTTTGCTGAGGTGATATTTTTCGTCTTGTCATTTTGTCCAGAGGAGAACAGATGAATGAGAGAACAGAATGCTAACAGGTTAACAACGTCTCCAGCAAATACACTCTATACAAATAAGAAAAGACCTGAAACCAGGGGACAAGAAAGGGAAAGAAAGAAGAGAAAAAAAAAAAAGGAAAAAGAAAAAGATAAAAACAAAAACAGAACAAAAAAGAGAATATAATCAAATGTGATCAGGCAGGTGCATAGATCAGTGCCATACACTAGCTTTTGGGCATATTTTGGTCTGTTAGAAGAAAGTGCCTGCTAAAATTTTAAAGGAAGAAAGATATATATGTACAAAATAAGGGTTGGTACAATGAAGGGATGGCAGATGACTGTAAAGATGAAAATTATAAAAGATTTTATAAAAGGAGTTGATAATATAAGAAGTTGTTTTTAAAAAGAAAGAAGAAAATTTAAAAAGAAAAAGAAAAAAGAAAAAAAGGGAGAGAATGTGATCAGGCAGGAGAATAGAACAAAGCCATACACTAGTGATTTAGGGTATATTTTGATCTGTTAGAAGAAATTGTATCTCAAAATTTAAGGAGATAACAACTTATATATATATGCCAAAAATAAGGGTAACTACTATGAAGGGATAAAAATATGACTCTAAAAATGAAAAATAAAAAATGTTTTTTTTTTAAAAGGGATTGATAAGATGTTTGAGAAAGGGAAAAAGAAAAATTAAAAAAAAATTAACTTTGAAAAACTAATGAATTATGGTAAAAAAGCCATGAATTCTATGTGCAGTATTCCCCCAGCGCTGGAGTTCTCCTGTTCTCCCTGATGGGTAAACTTGGTCTTGGCTTGCTGGCTGTTCCTGCTGATCTTCTGGCGGAGGGTCCTGTTGCCGTGGTTCCCAAATGTCTTTGTCAGAGGCGGAATTGCCCGCCTTTGTGAGTCTGGGCTAAGCAAGCTGCTCGGGTTTGCTCTCAGGAGCTTTTGTTCCCTGCAAGCTCTTGGTACAGCTTTGGAGGACCAGGGTGAAAATGGTGGCCTCCCAGTCTGCACCCGGAGGAGCTGAGAACTCGGGGCCCCGCTCCTCAGTGCGCCCCCAGAGAAAAGCAGTCACTCCCGTCACCGCGGTCTCCGGCCGCACTCCGTGCTCACCCTGCCTGTGATCGAGCGTTTCTATCTCTGGCACCCGACCCCGCGTGGAGTCTCCAAACCCAGCAGATCCCTGCGGTGCGCTGCCGTGCCACTCCTCCCGGGGGAGGGAGGGGAGTCTCCCCGGATCTGCCGCCTGTTGGGTCCCTGCTGGAGGAGCAGTGGCCCAACTGGGCCGCGGATCACAGTTTATGGCAACCCCGAGCTGAGAGCCCGCACCTCGGCTCTGTCTCTGCAGCCGGCTTCCCTGTTCCAATACCTGGGAGCTCTGCCACACTCAGGCACCCCCGGTCTTTCTGTGACCCCGAGGGTCCTGAGACCACACTGTTCCGCGAGGGGTCCACCGCCCCGCTTAGCCACTGGAGCGACGTCCCTCAGCGGAGCCGACTTCTAAAAGTTCCAATTTTGTGCTCCGCGGCTCTATCACGTGCCAGAAGCGGCCAACGGAGGCCCCCTCCCCCTCCCCCTACCAAATATCGCCTCGGATTCACTTCTCCGCAGGTCCTACCTTCCAGAAAGTGGTCGCTTTTCTGTTCAGAGTGTTGTTACTCTTCTTATCTTCTATCTCCTTTTGAGTTCGTAGGTGTTGAGAATGGTTTGATTCCTATTCAGCTGAATTCCTGAGACCAGACGAAATCCAGGTCTCCTACTCCTCGCCATCTTGCTCCGCCCCCCTATAATTTCTAATCTTAATGGACTGTGGTAAGTTAAGGATGCATATTGTTAGTTGTAGAGCAACTTCAAAAAGTTAACCACAAAAACAAAAATAGAAAACAACCCCCCTGAAAATCCAGTAGAGGAAATAAAACATAATACTAAAAATTATTTCATTTAATCGGGAAAAAAAGGGCAGGAAAAGGAACAACAGAGGAACAAAGAATGGAAGGGATAAATGGATGATAGAAATTCAGCATATCAATACTTACATGAAATAAAATGGACCAGAACACTTCAATTAAAGCACAGAGATTATCAGAATGGATTTTTTAAAAGAAGCAATGTCGTCTAAAACACACAGACTTGTAATAAACACAAATATGTGGAAATTAAAGAATGGAAAAAATGGTCCTTGTAAACAATAATCATAAGAAACCTGGTATGGCTATATTAATATCAGACGAAAGAGACTTCCAAAAAGTCTTTCTGAATTACAGAAGGATATATCATAATGATAGAGGAGACAGTTCATCAGAAAGATATAATAGTTCTTTGTAATGTATGTACCCAAAAACAGAGCTTCAAAATTCCTGAAGGGCAAACTGAAAGAACTAAAGTGGAAAGCAGACAAATCCATAGTCATCAGTCATCACTGGAGATTATAACCCCTGTTTCTCAGAAATTGATAGAATAGGAGACCAAAAAAGAAGCAGTAAAAATATAGAATATTTGAGACTATCAACTTGACCTATTTAATATTTATAGAGTTAGTACACCTGACAACTGAAGGATATATATGTTTTCTGAATATGTATGGAATGTTCACCAATGTAGACCATATGCTGGGCTATAAAAATAAATCTTAATAAATTTCATAAGATTAAATATGTCAGAATTGTTCTCTGACCACAATGGAATTAAATTAGAAGTTAATAAGGTATCTGGAAATGCCCCCAAATGTGTAGAAATTAAATCATACAATTCTAAATACTGTGACTCAGAGAAGTCATAAGGAATATGAGAAGTCATTTTGAACTGAATGGAAATGGAAATACAAATGTTAAATTTTGTGTTATACAGTTCAACTAGTGCTTATATCTTTGAATGCCTATATTAGAAAAAAAGAAAGTTTAAATTCAGTTATCTGAGTTGTACACTATGAAACTAGAAAAAGAAAGAGCAAAGTAAACAAAAGTAAATAGAAAGAAGCAAATGATAAAGAGAAGAGCAAAAATCAAGGAAATAGAAAACAGCATTGAAAATTCACAAACGCAACCATGGTTTGTCAGAGAATTAATAAAATTGATAGGCCCCCTAGCAGGATTGATCCAAGGAAGAAGGAGGCCATGTGAATTAACAATTTCTGGAATGAAAGAGCAGAGGAGGGGATATCACTCAAGATTCTAAGGGCATTTGAAAAAATAATAATATTTTGAATAAGTTTATACTAATAAATTTGATAACTTAGATGTAATAGACAAATTCATTGACAAATACAGTTTATTAAAACTGGCTCAAAATCAGGAATATAAAATTCACCAGCCTATATCTATTAAGGATACTGAATTTGTAATCAAAAACATTGCCACAAAGAAAACTCCAGGCCCAGATGGCTTCACTGGTGAATTATACTAAACATTGGAGTAAGAAATAGTAACAATCTTATAGAATCTCTTTCAGGAAATAGAGAAAGAAATACTTAATTCATCTTATGAGATCAGAATTAGCCTCACACCTAAATCTGGCAAAGACATACGAAAGGAGAATATTACAGGCTAATCTACCTCATGAACATTGGCATAAACATCCCCAACAGAGTCTTAGCAAATTGAATCTAACATAAGGAGAAAGCTAATGTATTAACAACCAAGTTAGGCTTATTTCTGGAATGTAAGGTTTGTTCAGTATTTGAAAATGAATTAATTAAGTTTACTACGTTGAGAATCAAATAACTATCAGTACATTGAGTAAAACCTTTTGACGAAAGGTAACATCCATTCATGATAAAAACTCTTAGCTGTCTAGGAATAGAAAGTTTCTTCAACTCAATAAAGGGCACATGTGACAGATGTCACACAGATGTCACGCCTAATGATGCAAATTTAACACTTTCCCTATGAGATTGCAAAGGATATAAAGATGTCCACTTTTACCTCTCTGTTCTTAATCATAAACCTAAACATAAGACGTAAAAGGTAAAACCATAATCTTCTGGAGGAAAACAGGAAACTTTGGAGTAGGCAAAGATTTCTTAGTATACAAAATATACTAACCATGAAAGAAAAAATTAACTGGATTTGACCAAAATTAAAAACTATTCTTCAAAAGACACCATTAAGAAAATGAAAATCATTAAATATTAAAGATAAAAGGTATTTATGTGAAAAGTATTTTGTACAGAACTTTTTTTTTTTTTAAGATTTTATTTATTTGAGAGAGAGAGAGATAGAACTCAGGAGCAGAGGGGAGGGTTGGGGGGAAAGAGAGAAGTAGATTCCCCACTGAGCAGGGAGCCCAACATGGGGCTCGATCTCAGGACCCTGAGATCATGATGTGAGCCAAAGGCACACAGTTAAGTGGTTACTTAACTGACTGAGCTGCCCAGGCGCCCCTGTACAGAACTTTCAAATGATAGTTAAATATTTATTTCATGTGTGTTTCTATAGGATTTACCCCATTGTGTAACAGTCATTTATTTGCAGGCTTTATTATCTTCCTCCAGACACCTGACATTTAGAAGTGTCGCTCATCTTGAATCTCTGGAAATAAGCCTAGTACCCAACATATAATTGGCACTCAGTAAATATTTTTTGAATTGTATTTTTATCTTCAAAGTGAAAGTAAGTATTCTAAGAGAATATAAAGCCAAATAACTTTTTAAAATAGCCTTTGTATTTGTCTTCTCTACAATTTAGATCTTCAAGACACATTAAATATTGTTTAGGCCCAGAGTTCATCTTTTCTCTCTGGTTTAATAATCTAGGAAATTAAATAAAAGATGCTTATTTGGTTAGGAATTGTTGCTATGAAAAATATTTGTGGTATACACATCAATTTTACACATAGGTCATTCTCAGAGGGAAAACAGATGAACCTTTCATTTTAACAGAGGCTGTCTTTGCTGTGCATGTGAAAGCAATTGTGGCTGGATTCATTCTTTTTCTTCTTTGTCTTTTCTTCCACATAGTGACATTCTTATAACACCCCGTCAACACTGGTATAATTTTCCACCCAGAATGAAGTTACTCCTTCTCATTGTATTTGTGGTCATGCATTTTCTGGTTAGAGATACTGTTGCTTTTTAGAGCAAGGTGGTTGGTTATTAGCTACTAAAGATAGCAAATACTTTTGGTCTTGAAATTGAGCTTGAGTTTCACAGGTGGTAGTGTACACATCTGGAGTGGACTTACCAGAATATATCTCCCTCTTCAGGGCTCTGGCATCATGTTTGGTGTTACCTTTCAAGATTAAAGTGCCCAAAACTAATATAGCACTCTTTTTGGTATTCCTTTGTCTTTGGGTACATCTACCTCATATAACTTTCCTTTTCTTCCATTATTTCGTGGGTTTGGTTTTAGGCGGGGGTGCTTTTTGTTTTTTTGGGTTTTTGGAGTCTTTTGCTCTCTTTCTTGTTTCTTATTCTTTGAGTTTGTATTTTCTTAACTCAATTATAAAACATTAGCAGTCCTCAGAATTATCAAATGGTTAAATCTGGAGTTGGGGTTTAAAATCGTAAAAAGAGCAAGACAGTGAAAATAAGTTGATTCTCTTCTCTCACAAAAATGTGATCAATTCAGATATGCTTATGGATATTATTTATTATTTTAAAAATAATCAAGATCTCTAGTCACTGTTACTTTTTTCCTTTTGTTGAAAGGCAAATGTTAAAAATATTAATTTCGTATCATGGTTCCCTTTCCCATAATATGAAATATAATGAAGTCTCATGTTACTGCTTTCATTTTCTTTTTTTCATCTTCAGGAGTGAGCAGTGTAATCCATATCACTGAATTAAATATGGACTGGATAAAAGTACTATCATGACCTTTCTAATATCCAGGCTTCTCTTTGAAACATTTATTTATAACCAATCCCTACTTTCATTGGTAACATAAATCTGATTATGTTTTACTTAAGTTTACAAACCTTTAGAAGGCCCATATTTCAATTAAACCTCTGTAATTTTGTCCCTAGATAAATTTCTGGTTTTATATCTCTTTATACTTTTTATCTTCATTCTCCAGAAACATATAACTATTCAGACTTACCTTATATTCTCCTTCCCAATGCTTTTGCTAAAAGCATTCTTCTGTCTTAAGTGCTTTCTTCATAATTCTGCCTTTTATGGTTCCACTTTTTTCTCATGGCTCACTCCAAATCACTTTGGCTATAGAGAAACCTGCCTAAATCTTGCGGGTCCCGCACTAATCCCCCTAAACTTGGTTCTTTGTTTTATTTCTTTAGCGCATTTTACAGTATTTATGCCTTGTTTCTAGACTTACTACATTTCTGAAACTATGTGAAACATGGTGGATGAAATATTCATTGAGATGATATGTGTTTCTTAACTTCACAGAGCTCATAGACTTAAACACAATTTTTTGTAAAATGAAACATAGGGTTCTGTGAGTGAAAATAAAAATAAATGGCCAGTATGAGTGGGGTACATCCTTTGATAAAACATCCTGGAAGAGATAATATATTTCAATAGAATTGGTTTTATATGTGTTAAAGTTTTGTTTTTACATATAAGCCTTTAATATATTTGTATTGTTTAGTGTGAGAAAAGTCTTTTTAGTTTTTCCCCTATGGAAAACCACACATATAGTAAGTTCCTGTATGTGCTTGAGTCTGTTTCTGGGCTCTGTACAGTTTTCTATTCACCTATTTGTTATTGTTATGTTAATTTATTACTATTTTATTTACTGTTTTACTTTTAAATTCTGGTTTATGTTGGAACAAATCTCTATTCAGTGTTCTTTGTCTGAATCATCTGGAACCCTTACTCTTTTCATATGAGTGACATTTTTTTCTGTTAAATGCTCTGGTTTTTATTGCTCTGTGCAGAAAGGCTGTTTTCTAAGAAAATATTGCTATTGTATACCCTATTACCCCTTTATTAGTTTTATTAGAGTAGCACAAACTGTTGTGAAAAACTCACCCTAAACTTTCTGTGGCTTAAACAAGATAAAAGTTTATTTCTCACTTACCTAACAGTCCAGTGCTATTATGTCTGATTGGTGGGTCCTTTCAAAATCTATATTGTATTTATGCCCTGTTTTCACTCATATACTTTGTGACTTTTTTTTTTTTGACATGTTCAGTGTCACTAGAAGTTTGTCCACTTTATATTTCTTTTTAAGGAGCCAGATTTGGATGTTGTTTAATCTCTGTTCTTACATACTAGTTTCTCTTCTATTAATGACTTCCTTCTATTTTCCTTATATTTTCAATGTTTGTTTTTTTCCAAGTTACTTGAATTGAATATTTATAGTTATTATTGAATGCTATAAATTTTTTTCTAAGACTCCCATTAGCTATATCCAAATTTTGATATATAAAAATTTCTCCTTGTGTATTATAAAGTCTTTTGGTTTCCTGAGCTTTTCTCCTTAATCTGTGTGTTATCCAGGGTGCAGTGGTTTCATTTCATGAAATTGGCAGGAAAGTACTCAGTGTTGACTTCACAGTATTGCATTGTAGTGAGAAAACAGTCTATAAAAGGTAAGCCAAAGAGGTGTAAATATAGCTACAGTTTAATGTAGAAATATTTAAAATTATCCATTGACCGAGTTACTGGCCTTAGACTATATTTTGATTGTATCCTCAGGCTGTTATCAAGATGATGACCCCATTTCCAGGTGTTCCTGAGACTCTTCCTTAAATAAAAGAACAACTTTCTCAAAAGTCTTCTCCTGCCTCCTCCCATAGTAGGCTTCCTTTCAACATCCATGTGGCCAGCCTGAGTCACATGCCAAGTGATTGGGAAGGGAAAATGGGATTGCCATTTTTGCCTTATTTTAATTACTATCTACCTCTGAGGTCTGGAGATAAGTTCTTTATCTTTGAGTCACAATGTGGAAGAGATGGTTACATGAAAAATGGTAGAAGGAAGAAGGTAGAAGGTAGGAATGTGGATGTTGGTTAGACAGCCCGGTATAGTCTTCTACAGTTGCCATATCTCAGTATGCCTTGAGCATCAGTGAATTTATCAGAAGGGAGAAAGAGGATGTTGATTCATCTGGAGAAGTCTGATATGTGGCATTCTGTTAGGAGAACTTCTGTTATTTCTGTTAATTGCCCTTTAACACAGTTCAGTTATTTCCAGTTTTTACAGTGTGAATTCTCCAGTTTGCTCTAACTTTTAACTTTTTCTCATGAGGATTTTTCTTACATGGTTTATAATTTTTGATAATGAGCTCATCTTCTGTGGGACTTTTCTTGGGAGTCTCATTCACATCAACTTTGAGTTTGTGCAAGGACCAAATACATTCAGTTTCTGGATCAATTTTTATATGAATCTCTGTGCTTAGAATTCTGTGTATCTCATGAACCTAATGATTTCTTATGGATGATTGTTTTCTCCACTGTAAATATAGACACTTTGCCGCTCCATTGGCCTGGTAGGAAAAGTACTTCTGGTCCCCATTTTACAAAAGGAGCCAAACTTTGTGACTTTCTTTAGCTTTATACACATACATCATTTCCATCTCTCCCTAAGCTTGAATCCTGCAATCTCCTCCCTAGTCCTTAGCTATTAAGGCCTATAACCCAGTTTTTTACCTCTCATAAGCCATTTCCACTTAAGCTCTCATCAGTTCTCCGACTTTGAGTTCTATCTTCATTACTGGCACTTCTGATTTAGCTCATGCTTGATACCTAATTGTAATTTTCTATTTTATGCAGTATTTTCACGAGTTTCGAGCAGGAGGGGAGGGTCTTTTTATACTGGCATAGTTCATAATATTTATCAAAATTATAAGTTCCATTTAAACCAAACATTTGCAGTATGTTAGGTTTTTTTCTCCTTCTCTTCTAATTTTTGGTGGCCTTTATTTTTGTATATGTACTTTTCATTCCTGAAGTCTTCAAAATCCGTAACAAGGGTTTTGATTGCTACTTTATAGACAGAGTATGTGTTTCAAAAATTTTGCTATTTCTTAAGGGAAGGGGTAAATTACAACTCTCTTGAACCAAAATTTTATAGGGAAAGGTAGCCAGAAGCAGTGATAAAATATGTGCTTGCCCCCCTTCATCTGTATTTCTGAAATATTAGTTCTCGTTAAGTTTTTGTAAGGTAGAGATTTACTTCTGCTTAAAAACTTTCATCTTTACCCAAACTTTGTGTGTCTTGTGGAATGGTTTATTTTTCCAATATACTTTAGAGGAAAAAAACCTTTCTGTTCCAGCCTGCTCATGATATCCAGCTCCTGTTGCTTTGGCTCAGAGTTCCATTCTACCTCATGATAAACACCTTCGTATCTCATTATATCTTAAACTCTGTAAGCTCTAGGAGCAGACTTATAGAGGAAACTTACTGTACTATCTAAATGAGCCATGACAAGCCTGGGAGTGGAATTTACTGCTGGGAAGTAGACCAGGTGGTATTAAAGGGGCTTGTTCCATGTGGTAATATTGAAGTAGAAACTGGAGGAGTGAACCTTTTTGGCTACTAATTTCCTGAAGAGATAAGACAGTCACACTGTACTTGTGTATTTCCATCTCTCCATGTAAAATTGTTTCAGGACTCCTCCTGCTATTTCTAGGTCTGATTTTTTATTCATTTTATTTTTATTTTATTGTCAGGCTTAATGTAATTAAAAACCTCAGTACTAAAATTCTAAGACAACAGGAGGTAGATTAAATTGTTGTATTATTAAATAGACTCTACAACTCTTCTTGCTAAGGATAAAGCCCTACACTGATGAAGTAGTATTGTTCAAAGATGTCAATAATTTCCAGATGTGGAAGAGAGCCTAAGCAGAGTATTTCTTCACCAAAACTAATACACATTTTCTAGTTGGGTCTGTGTGCTAATTAAAAGAGTGTTTTCCTCTCATTTTGTCATTACTCCATTTGTTAGAAAATATCCAAATAATTGCACTAAACACACAAACTTTTATGCATCTATCACATGCAAACAATAGAAATATTTTGACACTGTTGTTTTGGGGAGATTTCATATGGGGATACTGTGGATAAATACCCTCTTCTTCCCAGTCACCGTCCTGCAAAGTACTGAAGGACTCCAGAGCAAGAACAGCTCTAGAGACCATTTATAACCCATCTCTTTTATCACTGAGTTGAGAGCTATTTTAACAAATGGCAGCTGTTGTCAGTTTCTTTGGGTTGAAAATAAATTCTGTTTTTGTTCTGCAGATAGTTAATCAGGTCACTTAATTTTGAGCCAATAAATACAGAAGGAATAGTCAAGTTTAAGAAGGGTTGCATAAAATAAGTTCTTTGTGATTTGACTCTGAGTTGAGGTATTTTCTTTCTTTTTTTCAACCTCCAAAATCCTTCCATCCCCCATCCCCCATCCCCCACTTTGTGGTTTTGAACAGATTGCTTTAGTGGGTCCACAGGCCCAGGAATCATGTTTGTCACATTTTAGTACTTGGGATTGAGTAGAACTTCTTCCCTTTGAAGTTAACTCTGGGTGTCATCAGTTTGAAGGAGTGTCTTCTCATCCCACTGCTTTTTAGCTTTGGTGCTTACCTGTTGCATTTTTCTAATAATTACATCTTTGTTTTCCATTTTAAAGCATAAGATAGTTCCAGAGCTGTATTTTGTCTTTATTTTAAACTAATACCGGAGTACTTCTAGTCATCAATTACTGTTTGGGTAAGTTGGTGACTCCTTTATGCTACCCAAGATTTTTTATTTAAAATTGAGCATTTTTTACTTGCTTTTTACGTCAGAGGAATCATATCCTCTGTGGTATTCCTTTTTCATCTCAGCTTCTTAAAGAAGTGCTATAAATAGAGGCTTTCAACTTAGAAAGCACTGTGGATTTCATTGACTAGAACTAAACTGAACTGTAGGCTAATAAAAAGTACCAAATGAAAATATTATGGTATCTGATTGCATTCTATTGTAGGTGTAATGTAGTGTGAACAGTAGGAGCTTTGATTCATTGTAAATCCCATCTGAATACTGACAACATGGTTAAAAATATCAGGAGATAAATCCCACAGGTCACATTTGTGGGAATGCTCATTGTACATATGTAAGACTTTACTTCATTATTTAAAAAACAGCAGTATTGCTCGTAAGGTAAGGCAATATCATGGGCTGTGACAGGGAGAGAGGTAACATGAGAGGTGAGTGGCTGCTGAATTACGATACTTGTGCAGTTGAGATTCTTTTTCTGTTTTAGCTATAAGCTTTTTTGCATGAATAGTAGTGATCACTTCATAGGCAATTTTCCCTTGGATCCCAGAGTATTGCAGCAGATTAGAAGCAGGTAAAGACCTGAGATTAAAAAAAGAGCTTACTTTCAATTATATTAAAATGAGATTTTTTTTTAAAAAATATTTTATTTATTTGACAGAGAGAGACACAGCGAGAGAGGGAACACAAGCAGGGGGAGTGGGAGAGGGAGAAGCAGGCTTCCCGCGGAGCAGGGATCCTGATGCAGGACTCCATCCCAGGACCCTGGGATCATGACCTGAGCGAAGGCAGACACTTAACGACTGAGCCACCCAGGCGCCCCTAAAATGAGGAATTTTTAATGAAAAACAAAAACCGTTTATGTTGTTCCACATGGACAAAATGAAGGAGTACTTGAAATTTCTTCAAACTTACATGCTAGACATTATCTTAATAACTTCCTTAGAGGAAATCCATTTATAGTAGGGCAGAGATTCCCAAACTTCCTTGGTTCCAGTGCAGTCAGTAAATTTTTCATGACCTCTAGGCCAAAATAAATACCCAACAGTTCCTGATGGTGATTAAGTTCATACAATTTAAATATTTGTGTTCTGACAACTTACTGATTACTCAAAAAATAATATTGATAATTTGAATGAAAAAAATATTTTAATTTCATTCTTAAGTCACCACTACAGCTTACTAATGGGATGTGTGCTTGTTGGATACTGCAGTTTTTCAGATCTTAGAAACAAATTGAACACTGCCACCTGATTTCTTATTCTACATTTCTGTGCATTACTGTGCTATGCTTTAAATCATAACAAGCATTGAAAACTCAGTTTCACAGAGATAGATTGTCATGAAGTGGAACATAGCATGATCTAGTGGTGAAGCTATAAACTACTTTGAACTAGTAATTTTCACATCTGACAGATGTCACTAAG
The DNA here is from genome assembly GCF_009762305.2 of Zalophus californianus. Lineage (NCBI taxonomy): Eukaryota > Metazoa > Chordata > Mammalia > Carnivora > Otariidae > Zalophus > Zalophus californianus. The sequence goes on from NC_045603.1 coordinate 103,423,255, forward strand.
TTTCCTCCATGAATTTAAAATGTTCTGCAGTGCCCTTGTGAGTTTGCTGGGTGATTTGGGAACTGTGGTAGTTTGTAGAGATTAAAATTAGCTAATAATAAGTATTGGTAGCATCTTAATTCAAGAATAATTATTGCCCTGCCAAACCAAAGGGGAAGTGGGTAAATTGTATAGCAAGCAATTAACTGACTCTTCATCTACCTATGGGGAGATAGCATGACATATTAATTAAGAACAATGGCTTTCCGAAATAAGTCAGTCAGAGAAAGACAAGTATCATATGATCTCACTGATATGAGGAATTCTTAATCTCAGGAAATAAACTGAGGGTTGCTGGAGTGGTGGGGGGTGGGAAGGATGGGGTGGCTGGGTGATAGACATTGGGGAGGGTATGTGCTATGGTGAGCGCTAATGAAGGGGGGGCAATCGGAGGAGGAGCTGAACCATGAGAGACTGTGCACTCTGAGAAACAAACTGAGGGTTTTAGAGGGGAGGGGGCGAGGGGATGGGTTAGCCCGGTGATGGGTATTAAGGAGGGCATGTATTCCATGGAGCATTGGGTGTAATATGCAAACAATGAATCGTGGAACGCTACATAAAAAAATAATTAATTAATTTAAAAAAAAACAATGGCTTTCAAACTCCTTTGACTTGGACCCCAGTAAGAAAAACATTTTACATCTTCTCCCCTTTCCATTCTCTCTCCTTTCCCTCTCCTCCCCTCCTCTCTCTTCTCTCTCTCTTTCACTCTCATACATGCACACCTAAGTGAAACATGCATTTAACAATGAGTTTCCTCATTTATAAAATGGGAATTAATAATATACAGTGTTGAGGGGATTAAATAAACTAATACCTGTGAAACACTTAAAAGTAGACTTTGGCTTTTAACTATTGCTGTATTATTTATTATTAGAATCTTAATTGAATCTCAGTGAATAATCCCCAAATATCTTAATGAGGTTAGGACTTTTGGGAATTGGGGAAAAAACCAATAGTTTCAACCTCTAAAAATGGTTATATATATATATATATATATATATATATATATATATATATATAGTTAAAGGGCTGAATTTTTTTCTGGATTTTTACTCCTGGGCAGATAAATTTTGTATCCCTCGCCAAAGATTTTCTGCATTTACGCTTCTGAATTTGGATCCATTTGAGAGATAGAGAAGTCAGAACAAGGGAGATGAAATGTTATCTTTATACTGATAAAGCTAATGAGAATACATGACTTTATATTTGTAGCCAAGTGGCCTTTCTAATATTTTATTCCTGAATTAGATCTACCAACTAGCACAACCAAGTAACTGCAGACATTTTACTACATGGCAGAGAGCAGAACACGATGTACTTTCTAAATAGACAAATCAAAAGAAAGGAGAACACAGGAGGCTGAAACAAGCAAGTGCATCTCTTTCTTCCAAGACTTGCCAGTCAGCTCTCAAGGGACTGAGACTGGGAAAAGAGGCATAGGAATGTGGAGAATGAGTAAATAAAATGTTATGCTAACAATGGGAACATCTTACAGGAATATAGGAGGCCCATAATCAAGTTTGTGTTTCTTAATTTTTAGTAGTTAGGTATCCTTTTTTGGTATGAACTTAAGGATAGACACATCGGGATTTGAATCTTGCCTATCTCATTTAATTGTACTGGTTTGGGCAAACTAGAATTTCTAGAAGCCCTAAAAAAGACCCAACTGCTCTGTCAGAAAAATTGACGAGATACTTCTCTTTCCTGTTCCATTCCTACACTATTAAGTTTATTAATGTTTGCTTTTTATTGATCTACAGTAATGTTTGAGTCATGAGACCAGCCTTAGTTGATCAGTAGTTATTTCTAATAGAACAGTTCTATCACTCTGTCCCTATATTAATTGTAGTTGATATTTCCATGAGGTTGTAGCTGGTAGAGTAGTACATAATTCCTAGTCCCGGTTATAAGGTTGTACTATGTTAGGAATATATAGAATTCATCTTTTTCATTACAAAAAATGATAATTATCTTGGCTTATTTTTTATAGACATACTTACGGTGAAAAAGTTTTCCTGGTAAGAGTTTTGATTGCCTCCTACTTCTCATCCTTTACTCTTCATCTTCTTCCTCTTGTTTCTTTGTTTCTTTTTTTCCCCTATCTTTTAATAAACATCTATAATAGCACTTGTGTCTCAGGAACCATACTGGACAATAATGATATAATTTTGAACAAGATGTATTCAGTCCCTTTCTCCCTAGTAAGGAGAGGACACATTACACAAATAATTTAATTTATAATTGTGATGTCTAACAAAAAATATAGTATTAAATGAAAATTTAATAATCAGAGTCTGAACTAACCTGCAGTGATTTTTCCCTGTGAAGTGGCATTTAAAACCTAAGGAATGAGAGTGATATCCAGAATGGTGGCATAGTAATTTCTGCACTCTTGCTCCTGCCAGAAACATCAATTTGAACAATTGTCTCTATGCAAAATACCTTCACAGGAACCAAGGATCCATCTGAGCAATTATAGCATCTGCATGAAGTACAGAAATAAAAGACATATTGAGGAGGGTAAGAAAGATAGATTCAACACTAGTCCTTTCTCCAAGCACAAGCAACATAGTGCAGAGAGAGTTACCATCCCTATGGAAAAAGGAGATTGAAAAGTGAGCACCCAACTTCACCATGGTTCTCAGAGTTGGTTTACCCCAGCAATAGGTGAACTGCAACCATAGGTGGTTCCTTATGGGCTGGCTTCTGCAGCCCCAGGAAACTCCTGTGGCCTCAGGCTCCTGATGGGCTCCTCTGAACTGAGGGTCCCAGCACATTCTAGCACTGGGTGGCTCCTGTGGCCCAAACTTTCCATCAACTTCTCTGAACCCAGTTCCAGGTGGATACTTATGAACCCAGGCTCCCAGCTGGGCCCAGCACCATGCCAACTATCACAGACCAATGCTTTTGATCCATCCTGGGATGAGGCCAACTCCCATGATACCAGACCCCCCAGTCACTCCAGCATCAGGCTAATCCTTACCGGCCTACTCTGGCATCAGGCTAATCCCTACAGACCTAGACTCCAGACCAGCTCCTGTAGATTCAGGATTCAAACTCACTCTAGCTCTTTGACATCCCCACAGCCCCACCTTCCCCAGATCCAAACTCCCAGGTTAACTTCTGCAAAACCAGTCTTCTGGCCTTTCCCAGGCCTGGACCAGCACCCACAAATAAAGACACTGAGTCCAACCCAGTGGTTCTTGGTGCCCACTTGGCCCCAGTGGATCCAGGATTGAGGTCTTCCCATGCAGACCCAGGTCCCAAGCTCATCACCACCAACTCAAGTACCAGGCCTACCTCCACAGACCCAGGCATGAGACCTGCTAATCGAAGGACTCCAGCAGCCAGCTCACTCTTAGACACCACCTGACGGTACACCTGGAATCTCCGGATGGGCTGTCTGGTGAAGGGTTTTCTCTGTCAAAGCCAGTCAGCAAAGACTGGAAGAGATGACTTCTTCCTCAAATGCACAGACACCATGCAAGGACCAAAAGGATCATGAATAATCAAGGAAACATGACTCCACCAAAAGAAACTAATAAAACTCTAATGACTAACCCTAAAGAAAAGTAGATCTGTGAATTGTCTGAGAAAGAATTCAAAACAATCAATTCCCTCAAAGAAATAAAGTGAAATACAAGAAAACACAGACAACTAAATAAAATTAGTAACAGTACATGAACAAATGAGAAGCTCAATGAAGAAGTAGAAACCATTTCCAAAAACCAAACGGAAATCCTAGAGTTCAAGCATATATTGGCTGAACTGAAGAACTCAATAGAGCTTTGATAGCAGACTAGACCCAGTAGAAGAAAGAATTATTTAACTAGAATACAGGTAATTAGAAATCATCCAGTCAGAGAAGGAAAAAGAAAATAATGAAGAGGAGTTAAAAAACCTTACATCAATTATAGGATACTATTCAAAGAAACAATTTATGCATTATTGGAGTCCCACAAGGAGAAAAGAGAAAGGTGCAGATAGCTTATTTAGAGATATAATGGCTGAAAACTTCCCAAAACTGGGGAGGTCTGTACACATCCATGTTCATGAATCTAATAGGTCACCAAAAAACTTCAAGCCCAAACAATTTTGTCCAAGACATTTTATAATAAAACTGTCTAAAATCAAGACAAAGAATTTTAAAAATAGGAAGAGGAAATTTCTCAGATAAACCCTCATAGGATTATCAGTGAATTTCTTAGCAGATACTTTCAGGCCAGGAAAGAGTAGGATGATACATCCAAACTGCCCTGGAAGAGGATAAAGGATAAAAGGATAAAGGAGAAAACTGCCAACCAAGGATACCTTACTTTCTCTGGCAAAGTGATCTTTCAGGAATGAAGGAGGTATAGACTTACCCAAACAAACAAAAGCTGAGGGAGTTCATCACCACTTGACCTGCCTTACACGAAATGCTGAAAGTTTTTCAAGCTGAAACAAAGATGCTAATTAGTAATATTGAAAACATATGAAACTATAAAACGTATTGGTAAGTGCTAAGTATATAATCAACCTCAGAATATACAAATCCAGTAATATGGTGGTGCATTAATCAATTAACTCGAGATTAAAGGTTTAAAGAACAAAAATATTAAACTATATAACATAAATATAATTATATAACTATATAATGTATGTATAATCCATATACAGAGAGCTACAATAATTTTTCAGTGAATGCACAATATAAAAAGATAAATTGTGAGATCAAAAACATAAAATAAGGGGAGGGTAGAAAAGGATAGGGTTTTTCTATATAATCGAAGCTAACTTGTTACCAGTTGAAACAGACCATTATATCTTTTTTTTTAATTTTTTATTGTTATGTTAATCACCATACTTTACATCATTAGTTTTTGATGTAGCATTCCATGATTCATTGTTTGTGTATAACACCCAGTGCTCCATGCAGAATGTGCCCTCTTTAATACCCATCACCAGGCTAACCCATCCCCCCACCCCCCTCCCCTCTAGAACCCTCAGTTTGTTTTTCAGAGTCCATCGTCTCTCATGGTTCATCTCCCCCTCCAACTTACTCCCCTTCATTCTTCCCCTCCTGCTATCTTCTTCTTTTTTTTTCTTAACATATATTGCATTATTTGTTTCAGAAGTACAGATCTGTGATTCAACAGTCTTGCACATTTCACATGACTCACCATAGCACATACCCTCCCCAATGTCTGTCACCCAGCCACCCCATCCCTCCCACCCCCCACCACTCCAGCAACCCTCAGTTTGTTTCCTGAGATTAAGAATTCCTCATATCAGTGAGGTCATATGATACATGTCTTTCTCTGATTGACTTATTTCAGTCGGCATAACACCCTCCAGTTCCACCCACGTTGTTGCAAATGGCAAGATGTCATTCCTTTTGATGGCTGCATACTATTCCATTGTGTATATATACCATCTTCTTTATCCATTCATCTGTCGATGGACATCTTGGCTCTTTCCACAGTTTGGCTATTGTGGACATTGCTGCTAGAAACATTGGGGTGCATGTACCCCTTCGGGTCCCTACATTTGTATCTTTGGGGTAAATACCCAGTAGTGCAATTGCTGGGTCATATGGTAGCTCTATTTTCAACTGTTTGAGGAACCTCCATACTATTTTCCAGAGTGGTTTCACCAGCTTGCATTCCCACCAACAGTGTAGGAGGGTTCCCCTTTCTCCGCATCCCTGCCAACATCTGTTGTTTCCTGACTTGTTGATTTTAGCCATTCTGACTGGTGTGAGGTGGTATCTCATGGAGGTTTTGATTTGGATTTCCCTGATGCCGAGCGACGTTGAGCACTTTTTCGTGTGTCTCCTGGCCATTTGGATGTCTTCTTTGGAAAAATGTCTGTTCATGTCTTCTGCCCATTTCTTGATTGGATTATTTGTTCTTTGGGTGTTGAGTTTGATAAGTTCTTTATAGATTTTGGATACTAGCCCTTTATCTGATATGTCGTTTGCAAATATCTTCTCCCATTCTGTCGGTTGTCGTTTGGTTTTGTGGACTGTTTCCTTTGCTGTGCAAAAGCTTTTTATCTTGATGAGATCCCAATAGTTCATTTTTGCCCTTGCTTCCCTTGCCTTTGGTGATGTTTCTAGGAAGAAGTTGCTGCGGCTGAGATCGAAGAGGTTGCTACCTGTGTTCTCCTTTAGGATTTGGATGGACTCCTGTCTCACGTTTAGGTCTTTCAACCATTTGGAGTCTATTTTTGTGTGTGGTTTAAGGAAATGGTCCAGTTTCATTCTTCTGCATGTGGCTGTCCAATTTTCCCAACACCATTTGTTGAAGAGACTGTCTTTTTTCCATTGGACATTCTTTCCTGCTTTGTCAAAGATGAGTTGACCATAGAGTTGAGGGTCCATTTCTGGGCTCTCAATTCTGTTCCATTGATCTGTGTGTCTGTTTTTGTGCCAGTACCATACTGTCTTGATGATGACAGCTTTGTAATAGAGCTGGAAGTCCGGAATTGTGATGCCGCCAGCTTTGCTTTTCTTTTTCAATATTCCTCTGGCTATTCGGGGTCTCTTCTGGTTCCATACAAATTTTAGGGTTCTTTGTTCCATTTCTTTGAAAAAGGTGGATGGTAGTTTGATGGGGATTGCATTGAGTGTGTGTATAGATTGCTCTAGGTAGCATTGACATCTTCACAATGTTTGTTCTTGCAATCCATGAGTGTGGAACGTTTTTCCATTTCTTTGTGTCTTCTTCAATTTCTTTCCTGAGTATTTTGTAGTTTTCTGAGTACAGATCCTTTGCCTCTTTGGTTAAATTTGTTCCTAGGTATCTTATGGTTTTGGGTGCAGTTGTAAATGGGATTGACTCCTTGATTTGTCTCTCTTCTGTCTTGTTGGTGGTGGTGTATAGGAATGCCACTGATTTCTGTGCATTGATTTTATATCCTGCTACTTGACTGAATTCCTGTAAGAGTTCTAGCAGTTTTGGGGTGGAGTCTTTTGGGTTTTCCACATACAGTATCATATCACCTGAAAAGAGTGAAAGTTTGACTTCCTCTTTGCCGATTTGGATGCCTTTGATTTCTTTTTGTTGTCTGATTGCTGTGGCTAGGACTTCTCATACTATGTTGAATAGCAGCGGTGAGAGTGGACATCCCTGCCGCGTTCCTGACCTTAGGGGAAAAGCGCTCAGCTTTTCCCCATTGAGAATGATATTTGCTGTAGGTTTTTCATAGATGGCTTTTATGATATTGAGGTATGTACCCTCTATCCCTATACTCTGAAGAGTTTTGATCAAAAAGGATGCTGTACTTTATCAATGTTTTTTCTGCATCTATTGAGAGGATCATATGATTCTTGTTCTTTCTTTTGTTAATGTATTGTATCACGTTGATTGATTTGCGGATGTTGAACCAACCTTGAAGCCCAGGGATAAATCCCACTTGGTCATGGTGAATAATCCTTTTAATGTACTGTTGGATCCTATTGGCTAGTATTTTGGTGAGAATTTTTGCATCCATGTTCATCAAGGATATTGGTCTGTAATTCACCTTTTTTTGATGGGGTCTTTGTCTGGTTTGGGGATCAAGGTAATGGTGGCCTCATAAAATGAGTTTGGAAGTTTTCCTTCCATTTCTATTTTTTGGAACAGTTTCAGGAGAATAGGTATTAATTCTTCTTTAAATGTTTGGTAGAATTCCCCTGGGAAGCCATCTGGCCCTGGGCTTTTGTTTGTTTGGAGATTTTTGATGACTGCTTCAATTTCCTTAGTGGTTATAAGTCTGTTCAGGTTTTCTATATCCTCCTGGTTCAATTTTGGTATTTGATACATCTCTAGGAATGCATCCGTTTCTTCCAGATTATCTAATTTGCTGGCATAGAGTTGCTTATAATATGTTCTTATAATTGTTAGTATTTCTTTGGTGTTGGTTGTAATCTCTCCTCTTTCATTCATGATTTTGTTGATTTCAGACCATTATATCTTTTAAGATGTTTTATGTAAGCTGTGATAACCACAAAGCAAAAACCTACATAGATACACAAAAGATAAAGAGAAGGGAATCAAAGCATAGTGCTACAATTCATGAAGACAGATAACAAAATAGTAAGAAAGTAAAAAAGGAGCTACAAAACAGCCAGATAACAATTTATAAGATGGCATTAGTAAGTCCTTACCCATCAGTAATTACTTTATATGTAAACAGATTAAATACTATAATCTAAAGGCCTAGAGTGGCCCACGTATTGAAAAAGAAGACCCAACTACGCTAACTGCAAGAGACTCACTTCAGCTTTAAGGACACACATAGGCTCAAAATGAAGGGATGGAAAAAGATATTTCATGCAACTGGAAAACAAAAGAGAGTAGGCATAGTTATATCAGACAAAATAGATTTTAAGTCATAAACTGTAACGTGAGAGAAAGAAGGTGATTATATACTGATAAATGGGTCACTTCATCAAGAGGATATAACATTAATAAAGATTTGCATACCCAACATAGGGACACTTAAATTTACAAGGTAGTTATTAACATATCTGAAGGAAGAAATAGACAGCAATACAATAATGATAGGGGACTTCAGTACCTCAAAATGGATAGATCAGACAGAAAATCAATAAGGAAACATTACACTTAAATGACACATTAGTTCAGATGGACCTAAAAGACATTTGCAGATAGTTACATCCAGCAGCGGCAGAAAACACATTTTTCTCAAGTGCAAATGGAACATTACCCAGGATCATATTTTAGGCCACAAAACAGTTCTTAATAAATTTAAGAAGATTGAAATCCTATCATGCATCTTTCCCAACCACAGTGGTATGGAACTAAAAATCAACAACAGGAGAAAGACTGCAAAATCCCCACATGTGTGGAAATTAAATGGTACACTCCTGAACAACCAATAGGTCAAAAAAAGAAATAAAACAGTATCTTGAAGCAATCTGAAATGGAAACAACGTACCACAACTTACAGGACACAGCAGAAGCAGTTCTAAGAGGGAAATTTATAGTAATAAATGTCTACATTAAGAAAAAAACAAAGGTTACAAATAAGCAACCTAACTTTACACCTTAAGGAATTAGAAAAAGAAGAGCAAACTAAGCCCAGATTTATCAGGACTAAGGAAACAACAAAGATCAGAGCAGAAATATACAAAATAGAGGTGAGAAAATTATAGAAAAGATCATCAAAACTAAGAGCTCGGTATTTTTTGAAAAGATAAAATTAAAAAATCTTGACTAGCTAGAAAAAAGAAGACTTAAAATCAGAAATGAAAGCAGAGAGATTACAACTGACACTACAGAAATACGGAGGATCATAAGAGACTGCTGTGAACAATTCTTTACCAATAAATTTGATAACCTAGGATGGATAAATTCCTACAAACAGACATCCTACCAAACTGAATCATGAAGAAACAGAAAATTTGAACAGACCAATAACGAGTAAGGGGATTGAATCAGCAATCACAAACCTTTCAAAGAAGTAAAGCCAAGGACCCAGATCATTTCACTGACCTGAAAAACAGTTAAAGAATTAACACCAATCTTTCTGAAACTTCAAAAAAAAGTGAAGTGGAAGAACACTCACAAACTCACTTTATAAAGCCAGTATTTCCTGGTACCAAAGTCAGATAAGGACACCACGGGAAAAGAAAATTACAGTCCAAAAAAGAAAGAAAAAAAAAGAAAAAATTACACTCCAGTATCCCTGGTGAACTTAGATATAAAAATCCTCAACAAAAATCAAGTTTAATAACATATGCAAATCAATGTCATCTACCACATTTGTAATAAAAATCATTATATCATCTCAATAGATGCAGAAAAAGCATTTGACAAACTTCAACATCCTTTTATGATAAAACTTCTCAACATATTGGGTATAGAAAGAATCTACCACAACATAGTAAAGACTATATATGCCAAACCCACAGTCAACATCATGTTGAATGGTGAAAAGTTGAAAGATTTCCCAGTTGAATTGGGAAAAAGACAAGTGTGCCCACTCATACCACTCATAGTCAACATAGTTCTGGAAGTCCCAGCCAGAATAATTAGGCAAGAATAAAAAATTAAAGGTATCTGAATCAGAAAGTGAGAAGTTACCTTGTCTCTGTTTGCAGATGATATGATCTTATATATAGAAAACCCTAAAGATTACCCTAAAACTCTGTTAGAACTATAAAACAGGGTGCCTGGGTGGCTCAGTCGGTTAAGCGACCGCCTTCAGCTCTGGTCATGATCCTGGAGTCCCAGAATCGAGTCCTGCATCAGGCTCCCTGCTCAGTGGGGAGTCTGCTTCTCCCTCTAAACCTACCCCCCTCAGGCGCTCTCTCTCTCTCTCTCTCTCTCTCTCTCTCTCAAATAAATAAAGTCTTTATTAAAAAAAGAACTATAAAATAAATTCCATAAAATTTCAGGATAAAAAATCAACGTACAAGTCAGTTCTGTTTCCATATGCTAACAGTGTACTCTCTGAAAAAAAATAAAACAATCCCATTAATAATAGCATCAAAAATAATGAAATACCTGGAAATAAATTTAACCAAGGAAGTGAAAGATCTCTACACTAAAAATTATGTCATTGATGAAAGAATTTGAAGAAAACAAAAAAGTGGAAAGGTTTTCCATTTTCCTGGATTGGAAGAATTAATATTGTTAGAAGGTCGTATTACCCAAAGCCATCTATAGGTTCAGTGCAATCCCTGTTAAGATTAGAAGAGCATTTTTCACAGAAATAGAAAAAACAATCCCGAAATTCCTATGAAACTGCAAAAGTTCCCAGATAGCCAAAGCTCCCAAGAAAGAAAAACAACACTGCATGCATCACAACTCTGCCTTCAAACATCATGTAAAGCTATAGTAATCAAAACACTATGGTATTTGCATAAAAGCAGACACATAGAACAGTGGAACAGAATTGAGAGCCCAGAAATAAACCTCTGCACATACAGTCAACTAGTATTTGACAAGGGATCCAGGAATACTCAATGGAGAAGGGTAGTTACTTCAGTAAATATGGTTGGGAAAACCAGATAATCTCATGCAAAAGAATGAAATTGGATATCTGTCCTACACCATACACAAAAATTAATTCAAAATGAATTAAAGACTTAAATGTAAGACTGCAAAGTGTAAAACTTCTAGTAGGAAATGGGGTGGGGTGGGGAGGAATCCTTGGCATTAGTCTTGGCAATGATTTTTTTTTTAATGTGATAGCAAAAGCTCAGGCAACAAAAGCAAAAATAAACAATTGGGACTACATCAACCTAAAAAACTTCTTCATGGCTAAAGAGACAGCAAAATGAAAAGTCAACCTACAAAATGGGAGAAAATATTGCAAACCCTCTATTTATTGAGGTCTTAATATCTAGAATATATAGGAATTCATATAATTGAACAGCAAAACAACAACAAAACAAAGAATTGATTTTTTAAATGGCAAAGGAGTTGAAGTAAACATTTTCCAAAGGTGTACAGATAGCCAACAGGTACATGAAAACATGTTCAACCTCACTAATCATCTGGAAAATGCAAATAAAAACCACAATGAGATATCACCTCACATTTGCTAAAGTGGCTGTTAACAAAAAGCTAAGACATAAGTGTTCGCAAGTCTGTGGAGAAAAGCGAACCTTTTTGTACTATGGATAGGGATGTAAATTGGTACAGCCACTAGAGAAAGCCAATATAAAGATTCCCCAAAATATTAAAAATAGAACTGCCATATCATCCATCAGTCTCACTTCTTTGTTTGTATCAGAAGGAAATGACATTATCTCAAAGAGATATCTGTACCCTCATATTCACTGCAGTGTTATTTACAGTAGCCAAGACATGGAAAACAACTAATCTGTCCATCAGTAGATGAACAGATATAGAAAATGTGGTGTAGGTATATACAGTAAAATATTCAGCCATAAAAAAGGAAATTCTTTTATGACTGTGTGGATGGACCTTGAGGAAATGAGTCAGACAGAGAAAGGCAAATACTGTATGTTCTCACTTTTTTGTGGAATCTTAAAAAAGCTGAACTCAGAGAAATGAGAGTAGAATCAGGTTTGCCAGGGGCTTGGGCTTTTTGAAATGAAGAGGCGTTGGTACAGGGGTATAACCTTCCAGCTATAAAATGACTAAGTTTTGAGAATCTAAAGACACAGCATGGTGAGTGTAATTTATAGTGCTGTGTTATACACTTGAAAGTTGTTGAAGAGAATATGTCTTAAATGTTATCACCAAAAATAAAAATCATAATTATGTGATGGGATGAAGATATTAGCTAATCTTATTGTGGTAATCATTTTACAGTATATACCTGTATCAGATCATCATTGTAGTACACCTTAAACTTACATATGTTATATACCAGTATCTCAGTAAGCTGAAGAAAATATTTACATTTCTAAAGATTTAGATAAAAAAGACTTGAGGGATGAGTAGGAGTGCCATATGACTAGGGAGGCCAGTAAGGAATTAGAAGAGGAGAAGAATATTCCAGTCAGAGGAATCCACATAGCAGAGGTCCAATGGTGGTAAAAAGCTTAGTTTATTCAAAGACCTGAAAGAAACTAGTGTTGTTAAGTGTAGAAAATGGGGTAAAAGTATCCAAGATATGTGAAGATGGCAGGATTTAAGATCTTTTAGCGAGGTCAAGGATTTTACACATAAATCCTAAGATAATTTGCTTAATTTTAATTTTCTGCTTCATCTTTAATGTTGAATTTCATAATTTTGATTTAATATAATGTGTTGACCTACACAGATGTACTATTTTTGAATGGTTTCTTATTTCCTTTCCCATTTTCCCATTGAGACTTTGTTCTTTAAGAAACACAATGAAAAGTCTTTGGTTTTATTTGGAATGAATTAGATCCTTGAAGTTACTGCTTTCAGCTACATACTGAGTAGTAGATTGATTATTGTTATTGTAAGTCTAATGTGATGATGGTTATTGATTTGTAGATGATCTTATTTTAGACTAGAAATTCCTAGAAATGGTTGTTATCCATGGCAGAAAATTTATAAGCACTATTGTATTTTTTTTTTTTTTTACTCAAAAAAGAGCAATTATTTTCTTGTACAGGGTTATCAATTATCCTTCTGGCTGTTTCACTTGAACCAGCCATGCTTTCCTTTTTCCTATGGAGATATATAGCCAAAAGTAAGTGTTTTCAACAGCTGAATGGAATGGTATTTGATTAGGCCTGAGTAATTTAAAAACTTTTCCATTGGCTTATAATGATTGAATCTGTACTATGGAAAATTAAGCCAAGTATTATTTATGCTTCCCAAAATATATAATTGCATTGTTTGAAAACTGTATACCCTTTTTTTCCCCAAGAACATAATTTTGTTTTTTCATCTCAGTTCAGGGGTTGGATAGTGTATTTTCTTCTCTTAGCAGTGCATTTTCTCCTGTCTGTGGCTACAGTTTGTATTATTTCATCAATAACAGGAATAAGTGGGGCTCTTTATTTGTAATCAGGAGTATGACCACATACCCCATATAGAGTTTTTGTTAAAATTTTAGTAGACTGCTGAATACGCTTTAGTACCTTGAGCTTGACCCCTGGCCTTAAGCATGAAAGGTGATAGGAAAAAAAAACAGTTGGGGGAGTGTATGTTTGCTTGTAACCCACGAACATTTATATATTGACTTTGGTTGATTCTTTCCTCACTCCTAAAATAATTACTTCTCTCTCTTAAATTACATTTATTTTTAGGCTTGAATCCTCTACCATATTTATGAATTGGTCCATCCTTTCACATGAATTGAATTTGTTTTGAGATATTTTACTTGCAAAGTCGCTTAGATTTCATATCCTTTCTGTTTCTGCAGCCACTTGCATTTTAGCATTTAGTGTGTTATCCCTGAATAACTGCAACCTGTCTTCCTAACGCTTTTCTCAACTCTAAACTATCTGACATGTAAATGCTAGATTGACTTTTCTCAATAATACTTTTGATAGGTTACTTTAATATAATTTAGTATTGTTTTCATTTTTAATTAAAATCCAAATGATGTCCCTATTCCAATAAAAGTATAAGAAAATAGTAATAGGACAAGGTTTTATTTTTCTCACCTAACAAGAAGTATGGAGGAAGGCAGTCCAGTACAACTTTCGTGGTTCCATGATACCGAAAGGGTCTGGGCTCATTCTTTTTTTCCCACTATTCTTTAGTACATGGCTTTTCTCCTCATGCTTGCAAAATGGCTGGGTACTGCATGTTTGCAAAATGGCTGGGTACTGCAGCTTTGCAGGCATATTACAGACAAAGACACATACAAGGGGCAAAAGGTGTTTTCCAAATGAGTCTAGCTCTTAAAGACCCACCCACTAGATTTCCTTTTATTTCTTACTGACAAAGGAGCTTAGAAAATCATGTTTTAGTTGGGCAGGGACTCTGTGATTCAAGATCTAGATTCCATTAGAAAACAAGGAAAATGGAGGGCCTGGGTGACTGTCAGTTAAGCGTCCACCTCTTGGTTTCAGCTCAGGTCATGATCTCTAGGTTGTGGGATCAAACCCCACACCAGCCTCACCACTCAGTGTGGAATCTGTTTCAGATTCTTTCTTCCTCCCCCATCTGCCTCTCCCTGCTGGTATCTCGCTCTCTCCCTCTCTCTCTCAAATAATACATAAAATCTTTTTTAAAAAAGAAAAAGTAAAAGAAAGCAAGGACAATGGAATAGGTATTGAATAGGCAACTAACAGTGTCCACCAGAGTCTCTTGTTCAGAAAAATAACACTATTTTGCCTGGCATATTAGAATCTTCAGCTGAGTTAGAATGATAAGACCAGAGTCAGGCATTTAGAGTCACTAACCACTCAGTGAAAATAAGCTAGTCCCCTCCAATATGTAATTCAAACTTTATTACCAATTGAACAAAATATGTATAAAGAGGATCAAAAATGTTCTGATGTATCCCATTACTGTTTCAGTATTTTTTCAAAAAATAACAAATGTTATATTTTTTAAGATTTTATTTATTTATTCAACAGAGAGAGATAGCGAGAGAAGGAACACAAGCAGGGGGAGAGGGAGAGGGAGAAGCAGGCTTCCTGCCAAACAGGGAGCCCAATGCGGGGCTGGATCCCAGGACCCTGGGATCATGACCTGAGCCAAAGGCAGACACTTAACGACTGAGCCACCCAGGTGCCCCAACAAATGTTATTTTAAAAACCTTTTTGTTTCCTTGTTTGTGGTGGTGGTTGTGGGCTAGAGGGTGTTCTGAGCCTACATGCTAATAAACTGCCGATCAGTATTTCCACAGTATTTCTATACACCTATTGTATTAGAAAGATACCCAGATTCTCACTTCAGGGATAGAGCCTTAAGGAAGTTAACCTGTCAGGGCCTCTGTTTTCTTCATCTATGAAATGGCAACATTGGTCCTAATAGAAAAGGAGGCAAAAAATATAAATAAGCAGCTCACAAAAGTGGAAATGCATTTGGCCAGTAAAACTATTTTAAAAAAATATTAAGCCTCATTTATGACAAAAGAAAATTTATTTTTTTTAAAGCTAGTTTTTTTTTTTTAAGATTTTATTTATTTATTTGAGAGAGAGAATGAAATAGAGAGAGAGCATGAGAGGGGTTAGGGTCAGAGGGAGAAGCAGACTCCCCACCGAGCAGGGAGCCTGATGTGGGACTCGATCCCGGGACTCCAGGATCATGACCTGAGCCGAGGGCAGTCGCCCAACCAACTGAGCCACCCAGGTGCCCCAAAAGAAAATTTAATTTAAAAGATGCCTTTCTCAAACATACAGCAGAGATAATACCCCATTACAGTAAGACTATATATGTATATATAAAATAAGATAGGATTTTTCCTTTCCTAGTGCTGTTCTATCTGTACAATATTCTATTCATTTACATTCTAGACTTGGTACATTGAGAGACAGACAAAGATAAGAGACAGATGGTGTAATGGAATTTACAGAAAGACAGGAAAGGGAGTCATGGCTCCTACCTCTCATCACTTGATAAAATTGATAATAATTATATTATCTCTAGAAGCACAGATCCACAGTTTAAATGGTAAACATCTTTTTTACACTTATGGGCACTTTGAGGCTATATAAGAAGCCCTTCTGATCAATTTCTCCTTAATCCTTAACATACTTGTTAGATTAATTGAGGCTTTATTTTCACTTTAATTTCATTTTATTGTTAAAGATCCTAATAGAATGGTAGAACAGATAGTAGACTACTCTCAAATATACCCTGCCCATCTCAGTTAACCTCTTGAGTTGTATGATTGCTATGTTAGTCATGTTTGTTTTCATATATGTCAAGAATATAATTATATTGTCAATTATAATATCAAGAATAAGTGAAATAAGTATTTTTATGATTAATGAAACCAATGACATTTGTAAGACCAAATATTTTTATGAAACTGAAGCTGAATGTTGTGGGAAGAGGATATAGGGAAGTCCTTTAAAAATCATTGTTGAATGAGGTGAAAAGATAATTATTAAATTTGGGGGGAATTTTTAAAATCTAAAGGTGTTTTAGACTGAAATTGCTTTCAAAAATCTTTAAATTCTAGTCCTACTTTAACAAAATGAACTGGACAGGATACAAAAAAGACAATGCACAGTTTAAGTCAATGGATAATATGGTGAGCTTTGGACCTCACCTGCAATAAGAATTGGTGAAACAGTGTACATTTATATGTGTAATTTTTCCATTCTGTAGTCAACTTTTTTAAGTTAATCAACTAGCAGAATTGAGTGTCATAAAAAGGGCATCTTTTATAATTTCTTATAAATAATCTGTTGATTCTGGGAACCTCAAAAGAAAACGTTTTTATTTATATAGAGTTGTATAGTATAAATTTATTTTAATAAAATGTTACAAATACCTGATTCTCAAATGATAAGTAACTAAAACCTACAGCACCTTTTCTATGATGTAATACCTTTAAGATTTAATACAAACTGGGTTAAATTTTTTCGTATAGATTTGTTTTGAATTCCAAGGACAAGTTAATCAACAGATATTTTAGGTTTTACATTCTAAAAAGTAATTTTTTTTCAACCCTCACAAAAACTAATTCTAATCCTTGGGAAGTCAGGACAGCTGCCTCATGATATGACTTGCCTAGGTTTGCTATTTTACTGAGATACCTGCCAATTGGAATTAAGACCCTATGGGTATAATCAGGATAGATTTAATTATTGGCTTACTATATTTAAATCAGAATGAAAAGCTTACAGAATTTTGTACCCATACCCTGAAAAAATGTGAAGCTGTTTTGGACTAAAATTTCATAGCTTTTGTGGCTAATGAGGCATGAAATAAATTGGCAAGCTCAAACTACTCAGAGTACAGTGGTACAGTGTGCATTTTCTAATTCCCAGCCCTTGGGATTCCAGCAGAGGTCACAAATTAAACAAAGTCGGGATTAATCAAAACTACAATCAAATAAAACCCAATCATTAATCCTCTCCCAAGTTACAATGGAGTGATTGTGTAATTGTGTGAGAAGCACTGGAGAGGGCTCTTTTGTAGTATATAGGAAAATCAACATTAAGGTGTCAAACAGAAAAATGAAACCCTGCAGGTGAAGCTGTCTCTGGAGCCAAGAGAAACTGGCAATTTATGCAGAGTTGCAAGGGAACCTTTGGAGTATTGAAAAGGGTGTTGGCACTAGCCATAGAACATGCGGGTCTCTCAGTGGGGCCCTCCACAGAGATTAGTTTATGGGCCGCAGCAGGCCCTGTTTGCTGAGAAGCTTAGTGTTTGGGTGTAGCAGCTCCAAGCAACAGTCTCTCCAAGGTTAACTGCCAAAAATTTACTGTGTAATTCTCAGCTCTTTGTAATTTTGAAAAAGAATTTATAGAAAAGCATTTCCTTCGTGGAAGTAATTGTCAGAATATGTCATTCCCAACCAAAAGGAGGAAAATTCCCAAAGAAGAGAATTTTAAGCCCATATTTCTTCTGTGTTCCTGACTTTTGGACTTACTGATGCTGGCTTTATGATTGCTGTCTTATTATTTCTGCTATTTTCTATTCCACAGTGATTATTTTCTTCATTTTTCATCCCTTAGTGTCAAGTCAATGTCCATTTTGCCTATTTTTAAAAGTCAACAGTAATATTATCCAGTTATGTGAAGATTATAACTTAAAAACAATTTTGATGTTTAATTTATCCCATATTGTTTATATTATATATGGGTAATAAGTTTTGCATGTGTGCTTTAAGAATAGCATTGAGTCTTTATTGGTTTGCTTTCTGCTGTGCTTTACATCCGGAATAGAAAAAATTTAAATCATTTATCCCATCTCTGATCTGGTTACTGGTTCAAAAGCCCCAAAACATGATTGCCTGTTATTACGTGACTCAGATTGAGTTTCTGTATTACAGAGTTTCTGTTTCTTAACATTATTTTTTGCCATTTATGTTCTGAGCCCTTTGTGTATGCAAAACAGTCTTAGGTGCTGTATGGGATACCTGTTCTTTCCTCTCAAATAATTTACCAATTAGCATCCATGCATACTTACAGCAGGTTAGTTCCATAAACTTATGTTACTAAAAGTATCACTTGGATTTTATCCCAAGCATTTACTGTAACAAGGTATTATTTCAGGTTTTGTCTTCATTTATGTTCCTACATATGACATTTTCATATCGCCACTGAAACATCACAAATTGAGTTTTATCATTGGAAAATAAAGGACTTGGAATTTTAATAATGTGATTCTTGTGTTTAAACTTTTGGCCAACACAAAGATGTTCTTGGTGTGTTTAAATTCTGTATGTCTTTACTTAACTATAATAAGTTTTCATTTTCAGAGTAGCAAATCTTTATTTAGTAGAAATGGGAAAGCATATAGGATACTTGTGTGTCTGTTTATGTGTTTGTGATGGGGGTAGAGTTCTTGTTTCATTTTATTTTACATTTGTTTTTCTGATTTTATGTATGTAAATGAAATGTTAAATACATTGTTCTGCAATTTGTATTTTAACTGAAGAGTATGTCATGGTTATTTTTCAATGTCAACATAAAGATCTTCTCTATTCTGTTTAACAACTTGTTAGTGTTCCATTATATAGATGTTATACTATATTTTTAAGATTATTTCTCTGCTGAAGGCCATTTAGATTATTTCCAGTTTTGCAGTATTGCATCCAAACTGCAGAGCACGTTATTATACTTACATCTTTTCACATGTAAGCATATCTCTCTAGAATAGATTTTTTAATGGAATTGTTGAGTCAAATCATAATGCATATTTTATTTTGGTACCTGTTGTTAAATTGTTCTCAACAAAGGCTCTACCACATAGGCTCTCATCAGCTGTGCATGAGAGTGTGTATTTCGTCATACTGTCAGGCCTGCTGTACATTATCTATCTTTTAAACTTTTGCTGACCTATTTTTATATTTGGGATATCTCCATATCATTACTCTTTCTCCTCCAGTACTATAGTATTCCATGGTACTATATTCAATTAGTTCTTCATTTGGGCATTGAAGTCACTTCTAATACTTAGCTCTTTTACATACAGTACTACAAAATAGTAATAAATTTGTAATAATACAAAATTTGTATAAAGATAGAAATAACCCTGTACAAAAGGTATTTTGCATGTATGCAGATATATCTGTAGGATAATAGCCCCAGAAGTAGAATTGTAGGGTTAGATGGCATATGCATCTGAAATTCTAGTTATTATTAAATGAAAAAAGCAAAATGGAAAACAGTGTGCGTAGAATGCTGTCATTGGTTGAAAAGAGGGAGGCATAAGAATATACATATACGGACACACACACACTTACTATTTTCTGGATCAGTGGAGGACAAAACGTTGGACAAGAGTTAGAGGGGTATTTTTCACTCTACATACATACACATAATTTTACATAATTTTTAAAAATTTTAACCATGAGAATGTATTACCTATGTGATATTTTAAGTATTTCCTTAATGTTGTGATAAAAGCCTGAGCTTTCAAGTTAAAACTAAATGTAATGTTCACTGTGTGACCTTTGGCATTTATTTTACTCTGGATTTCAGTTTCCTCATGTATGTATATGAAACTGGTAAATGCTGTCTCGTAGAGTTAGGAGACTGAAATAAGAAATTGTATGGGGAAAGCATATACACACCGGCCAGCATTTGACACATGTAAGTAAATAGCAAGTTCCTTTAGAGTTCTTTCATTCTTTCTGCCGGCTTTATTCCTGTAAGATGAAATCCTGAGAGGTAATGTTTAGAGGGATGAAACTTAGTCACAGAATGTCTGTTATCTATTCCACTCTTTGTAAATGTGAATATAGAGGCAGGGTGAACCATTTGGTTTAGCAGGAAGGAGTCCTTTACCCTGGCCTGATTTTTGTAACAGTGACTTCTCTTATATTACCAGACGGTGAAAAAATGATCATGAGTTGGAAACTAATATATATCTGTATACACACATCACACACATATAAGAGCAGTTACAGTGCTTCATTGAGTAAAACACTTATTCAGAATCTATGACTGATACAAGCAGTCCTTAAGCCAGGTTCATATGTTATCAGGCATGTATGTTGCAGTCTTGCATTGATTGGTGTGTGTGTGTGTGTGTGTTGTTTGTAAATGGGATGTATTTAAAAGCCACTAAAATTTAGCTAGTGATAGCTTCTGGGAAGTTCTGTAAAGAAATTTTGAGTTAGTGATGTGTATGTACACAAAATAATATCCACTTTTTAAAATAACAAGTACAGGAGTGCCTAGCTGGCTCAATTGGTAGAGCATGCGACTCTTGATCTCAGGGTTGTGAGTTCAAGCCCAATGTTGGGTGTAGCGATTACTTTAAAAAATAAAATATTAGAAAATAAATAAATAAAATAACAAGTACATCACTACAGTATATTTAAATGTCTTGTGTTCCTTCCATATTCACTTTACTAGGTTTTCCTTCTAAATCATTTGTACCTCAAAGACTTGATAAAACTTTGCTTATCAAAGGTGTCAAATTAGAAAAGACTGCTGACAAGTTTATCCCTAGAAATTTCTGTGCCTTGGGCATAGGTTTCCAACTCCAAAGAATTGAAGAGGTCCTAAATGCAATTCTTTTTTTTCTCTTCCTAAAATTTTGTATCCTGTACACAATATTCATCTTTTTTCTCCGTATCAGTTTGCTTGGGAGTGCTTCAGATTACCTAGTCCACTCTCTGCCTCTTTGGATGGCCAGCAATTATAAAAGATAAATTACTAACACAACTAAATGTGTAGCTGTGAAAGTCCCTCTTTTTATATTTACTGACTAAAAGAATAGAACATGACTTCAGGTGATTTGAATTGACTTGGTAGGATATTAATCTAATTATTCTCTAGACTTTTCTTTGAAATGTTACAAGAATTCATAGTCAGAAGCATACTCAAGCACTGTAACTTATTCTAGAGTTAACTTGCTGCCTATTTTTCTCATAAGTCTTAGGATGACCTTTGCTCAATTCAGTGAAATATCTAAACATGTAACACACACACACACACACACACACACACACATTGCATTCTATCTTACTGAAAAGTTTCATTTATAATAATACTTTCATTTTCAAATGCAGAACATTCTGATATTTTATATTGTTTCACTTGTTTTACTATAGTTAGAGCAGCACTAAATTAATGGATATATTACTGTGTTCTTGTTCTGGTGACCAGCATTTCTAACCCTTTGAAGATGTTTTAACACCTCAGTGGTTTTCAAGTATTTTCCTTATAAGGTCAGCCTGCCTGTTAGCTGCCTTATCTATAAACATAGTTTCTACACGTAGACTCCAACATATACAATTATGCAGTAGGTCTGTAGCGTTCTGTTTGTATCCCATTCTACCTATATGATATGGAAGAACTATCCAATTTATAGAACATTCAAAAATATTTGGGGGTAACTTTTACAATTTCTATTTCAGAAATTTTTTTGTGGCTGCAAGGCTTGGCTAACACTAAAGAGGTGGTTTGTCTTGTTTTCTTTAAGAATCTTTTAATGGGACAAAAATACTGCAAAGAAAACAATAATACCTCCTACTCCTTCCAGAATGATTCTGGGACTTGTCTTTGACTCTTCCATTGCTCACAACCATTTTAGCACCTAGTCCTTTTGCCTCTAAAATACTTGATTTCTCTTGTCCTCTTTTTAGCACAACTGTCACTACTGTGATTTGTACCTTCATGATGATTTTTGCTTGAATTTCCTTAATTGCCTCCTAAGTGATCTTGTCTCATTGTACTGCATGCTTCATATTGCCTGCCATAATGCTTGGCGTATAGTTTGGAGACGGTGAATCTTTGACGTAAAATTCTTCATTGTCTCTATTTCCTCTCCTCATATTCCTCCCACACAAAAATATTTTTCTTAATATGGTATGTTTAGATCTTCAGAATCACTTTCTTGCTTTCTGCCACACCTACATGTAGTTTGAGTTCATTTATTCTCATTGCTCTGTAGTGTTCCAAGTCCATGACTATACAACAATTTGTCAATTCAACCATAGATAGAAATTTGAGTTATTTCCAGTTTGGAGATATTACAGATAAAACATATTATATTTTATTTGCTTCTTTCCCTATAGTCTCTTCCATATAGGTCCTGAATTTATCAAGGCCATATATTGTTTTTATCTTGTAATTTCCAGCACATTGCTAGAACATTGCATGGCGTATAAATGTTTTTGAAAGAATGGAGAGAGGGGGCAGGAAGGTTATGCTACTGTTAGAACAGACAATACCCATTGCCTTTCTTAGAATGGTAATTTAAAAAAAAAAAAATCTGCCCTGTATTTCTTAGGCTCCTTACTGCAGCTGTGTTCACTCATAGGCCTTTGTAATGGAAAAGCAAACTCTCAGTATCTCTTTTCAAAACTTTAGGGATTTATTAAGATACCACTTCTCCATATCTCTACTTAGTAAATTCTTCCACTCCTTTCCTGACTATTGAGCACATTTTTATTTCTCTAAGAGACAAACTTGTCTACATGAAATCAGGGGTAGAATATTCATATATACAGTCAAGCTGTTACAGTTGCTGGAAGAATACACATGACCAGGAATCAAACCTGTATCTTTCTGAGCCTTTCCATCTCAAGAATCCACTAGGAATGAATCCACCTTAGAGTTGACAAAAGAGTATCCTTATCATGGATTATAATCCGAGGATGTAAAGAATTACAAATTCCACTTTCTTTTTCAGATCCATTCGTAAACTCAGTCTTTACTGATTTTACCCACAATTTTATTTACATGTTCTTACTCAGGAATTTATGATGATGTGATTGAAGCATAGTGAATAGGTATTTTGTTGTCCATTTAGTTTCTTGATGTGCAGCTACCCTGCTTATTTCCTAAACTAAAAGTGTGAAAACTTCACTAAAAGTGAAAAGGTAGACCCTTTCAGATCACAGTCACTCTAAGAGGAATCAGGATTGACTGGGTAGAAAATTAAGGTTTGTTTTCATTTAATAAATTTGAGAAACAAGTACAATCAACCCTCATTAGTCATAAATTCTGCAAATTCACCTACCTGCTAAAATTTACTTGTAACTCTAAAATCAACACTCATGACACTTTCAGAATCATTTGTGGACATGGACAGAATGGCAAAACTTTTTGACTCCCCCTACATGCCCATCACCACCTGAGATTGAACAAGGTGGTGTTTTGCCTTCTTCTTTTAGCTCCCAAGCCAAACAGTTGTCCTTTTCATGTTCTGCTTCGGCCACATTTCACATTTTAGCATGAAGTACCATTTAGTGTTCCTAAGACACAAAAGCTGTGATGGATCTTATGGAGAAAATACGTGTTCGTGAACCTCCATTCAGGCATGAGATACAGTGCTGTTGGTGATGAGTTCATTGTTAATGAAACAATAACATATATTTAGTAAGATACCTGTGAACAAGAACACACATAAAATACAGTTATGTATTGATTGGTTGATGAAACTATTGTAGCCAGAGGCTTATCCAAACTTAACACTGTATTTTCCTTAGGAACAAAAGTTCAGTATTCGCTAATTCAGTGTTTGCAGCTGCTTTATACATTATAACTACCATGAATAAGAAGCATTGACTGTACTTGATTGCCTTCTACTCCTGCTGTTATCAAGCTAAATTTATTCCTATTTTCTGAGTCTTTTTTCCTCCAGCACTTAACACGAAACAATTGACCTTCACTTTGCTATAAATATATGTAACTTTATCTCAGACTTAAATTTCTTTTGCTACATATTCTCATGTGAGACAGGTTTCTCTTGTAAAAGTAGCAGTTGCCTGGTGCACGTAACCCAGTGGATCCTGATTGTCAATGATGGTTTTTATTTAATCAATTATTCATTGAATTGTCAGTGTAGAAAATGCCACTTCTGCTTTGAATTATCAGTTTCACTTCAGAGTATAATTTAAAGGCGAGGTAGCTTCATTCCTAGAAACTTGAGACCTCTAAAGCATGCTCTATTCCTCATGAATGTTCTCTAGGGGCACTTAAAATAGAATATCTTTTACCCGTGGTTTTAGGTGATACACTGGGAAAGCATGCAGTTGCTTTAGAAGCCTTTATAAATAACACTTGGGTATTTGTATAGTAAATATTTATCTTCCTTTAACATTTCCTACTTCTCTTCCATAAGTTTATTGAATTCACTGCCCCCAACTTTATGGTATTAAGCACTTCTCTCCTTTTTTGCTAATAAAATGAAAGACTAAGAATCACTCCCACATTAATAGCATATTCCTATAAATAAGGGATTATTTCTTTCCATATCATGTTCAGCAGGTGCTAATCCTTTTAGAGCCAATGATCGGAGCAGTTTCTGTATTTTAATGCTTTGAGAAGTAGTCAGTTCTCTTCTTGCAAGTTTGTTACAGGAGAGTGAAATAATGTCCCTGTGCTCATATAGGATTATATACTTGAATTGATATCTACCTACTTGATGCAGTGGGGGACCTAGGTCTGAATTTGTCATATGCAGTGTTTGGAATTATGGGAATTTCTAACCTACATTTGGGGCAAAATACCTAACTGGAGACATACCCTTTTCAATATGAAATTGCAGAATTTGTTTACTTAACAAAAGTTAAGGAGCAAACTGTTATCTTTTTGGTCCTCATTCTATGTGGATGTTCTGTAGTATTTGCTATACCCTACTAATTACCACCACCCCATTCTTTTCCTTAAAGCTGTCTCCTCCCTTTGGCTGTATGATACTTCACTCTTGTACTTCTTTTTATTTATTTATTTATATATATTATGTTATGTTATGTTAGTCACCATACACTACATCATTAGTTTCTGATGCAGTGTTCCATGATTGTTTGTGTATAACACCCAGTGCTCCATGCTTTTTATTTGTCTTCTACTAGTCCTTTTAATCTTTTGATAATGGGCAATAGCGAGTAGCTTATGACTGGAATGACGAGGTTAGGAGGGAAAGTTGGAAG
The DNA here is from genome assembly GCF_009762305.2 of Zalophus californianus. Taxonomy (NCBI): domain Eukaryota; kingdom Metazoa; phylum Chordata; class Mammalia; order Carnivora; family Otariidae; genus Zalophus; species Zalophus californianus. The sequence continues at coordinate 103,448,704 of NC_045603.1, forward strand.
CAACGCTATGAAAACATTCATATGTATTTCCAAAGATTTTGGCATTTTTTCCTATATTTTGAGCCTTTATGCAAGAATATAAAAATAAGTTTGTATCTCTTTGGCAGATCACTCTGGTCACAAAATGGGAAGTAGATGAGGGGGAATAGAGATTGGGGCAGAAAGAACCTGTCAGGGAGCTAGGTCAGTATGCTAGAAGAAAGGTCTTTAATAAGAAAATGGCAAAAGGGATGGCCTGTTTCTAATTAGAAATCCATAGAGAATTAAAGTTACTGACACCTTTTGAGGCTGTTAAGAGGCAGTGCAATATTTTTTTTAATCATGGACTTCAGAGTCAAATAGAGCTAGGCACACATTCTGGTTCTGTTGTCTATTCTGTAGGTGTGACTTTGGGCAAATTAGTCTCCTTGAATCAATTTTCATCACTTAATGAAAATAAGAATACTAATTCACAAAGTTGTTGTAAGCATAACAGGAGTATTATCAACATGTGAAAATAACTAAGAATTCATGGTGTACATAGTGGGCTCTCAGCGCAGGTTGGTTTCCTCTCTTCCTTTCCATTTTCTTAGTTTACATTTAAGGAAAGAGGCATTCAGAATGGCTAAGTAATTTCTGCACAGTCAGAAGGCCAATTTAGTGACAGAACTGGGACTAGATCTGCAACTTGGATTGCCCCTGGATTCTTTCCACCATATCAAGCAACATCCACATTCATTTATTCTCAAGTATACAGTTTTCAGTGAGAATAAACAAAACTGGTTTATCTTTTTTCCCCCCTCTTTATAAGATCTAGTACTTAAAGAAATTCCTAAGAATTAAACACTCATTATACTAACCCCATTCCAGAAAGATGGGTGTTGAGTTCCAGTATAATCATCTTCACTAATGATATTTCCATAATTATCAGCAGTTGTTTTTAAGTTCACCTCTTCTCAACTGATAAAATTTTCCATATCTGAATTTTTATCCTTAGTGAAAGCTGCTGTAGCTTGCCTCAGTAGCATTTTTCCATTTGGGGTATGTTTATATTTTCTAAATTTTCATTTCTAACTTGGTTTTCCAGTTTGCCAAACATGTTTACCTATTTTATTTTATTCTACTTTAGTTTATTAAGATTTATTTACTTATTTTAGAGGTGAGGGGCAGAGTGAGAGGGGGAGAGAGAATCCTCAAGCAGACTCCCTGCTGAGCATGGAGCCTGATGTGGGGCTGGATCCCATGACCCTGAGATCATGACCTGAGCCAAAACCTAGCAGTCAGACACTTAACCAACTGAGCCACCCAGGCACCCCAGTTTTCCCATTTTAGAACAGCCAGATTATCCCAGATTTTGCTAGATTAATTCCATTATCCCTGACTTCATTTTTCATGTCTGGTTTTAGTCTTGCTGACTAAAAATTAATGAGTTTGTATGCCTTAATAGTAGATTGATAAAAAGAAAACTCTAGGAATTGAGAAACCTACTCTCTCTTGCATCTCTCTTCTTATTGCTAGCCTTCTTCAGCATCACAATAGGAAAAATTACATTTGTAAAGTGATTTTGTATCTTAAAAAAGAGGGCCCAGAACGCCTGGGTGGCTCAGATGGTTAAGCGTCTGCCTTTGGCTCAGGTCATGATCCCAGAGTCCTGGGATCAAGTCCCGCATCGGGCTCCCTGCTCCTTGGGAGCCTGCTTCTCCCTCTGCCTCTCTCTCTCTCTCTCTCATGAATAAATAAATAAAATCTTCAAAAAAAAAAAAAAAGAGGGCCCAAACTGATATGAATAGTTAACTTTGACAGATAATTTTGGACATAAGTATGTAGTGTAGGATAATTCTGATTTTAATGTCAGCACGCTTGATGACTTGAATTATGAGGCTGGTGATAGAAAAATGAAAGCTTACAACCTAAGATACCACATTTATAGTTACTTGCAATGTGTTCTGCCTTCACTTTGAGTATTAGCTTTCCTTCCTGCCAAGGTAAGCTATTAACTTTGAAGATAAAAACTACTTACACTTACATATTATAACTTTTGAAAGCACTTTTATATTCTAATATGTATATGTAAATAAATAAAATTATATTTCAGTGTAAAAAATGGTCAATGTTTATGATTCTTTTACTGTCACACCATTTGGAAAAGACTTCAAAGCTTATTGTTCCATGTATACTGTAAACTGTAAGTAGGAAATCAAATGCTGTATTTGTCTAAGGAAAGCACAGTCATATCTAGAATACATTCTCTTAAGTTGATGTCTAAAATCTGTTTTCTCAGTATTCTTTTGTTGTTGTTGTTGTTAAAAGATTTTATTTATTTATTTGACAGAGACACAGCGAGAGAGGGAACACAAGCAGGGGGAGTGGGAGAGGGAGAAGCAGGCTTCCCGTGGAGCAGGGAGCTCGATGCAGGCCTCCATCCCAGGATTCTGGGATCATGAGCTGAGCCTTAGGCAGACGCTTAACGACTGAACCACCCAGGCGCCCCTGTTTTCTCAGTATTCTTAGAAGTTTTCTCTCTGAGTATGGACAGAAAAGGTAAATTAGTTAGCAATTAAGATTGGTTAGAGATTTAACTATGGCTACATTTTACCCAGAGAAAAATTGAAGACTTGAACCCACATTCCAAAATAGAAAAGGCACTGGGAAAATATTTTTGCTTAGAAGGATTGATTACTTTTGTTTTCTTCTCTGAAAACAAACAAACCAAAAAACCACACATATTCCTCATTTTAAATGTGCAACATGTAACTACTTCTTATCTTGAGGCCTATAGCTTTTCTACTTCCTAGGATACTTCATTGCTTTTACCAGGATTTCACTTCTGCTGTTTTACCTTCTGAATCTCTTTTCTGAATCTCTGTCGGACTTGAACCCAAGTATTAGCATTATATCAAAAGTAGGTTAGTGCTTTTATCTCCCCCAGCTTACTTCTTGACTTTCTTACTCTTAATTCTGGCAATAGAGTATTTGAGCGGTGCCTGTTTAATCACATATCTAGTGTTAATTGTTTCCTATTCTGGGTTGAGTTAATTGATCCAGTAAATTAAAATGAATAAATGGGCATAGTAGGCTTAAAAAGTATCCGTCTGTTATGGATTTGCTTTTGCTTTAGAGAAGTCAGAAAGTCTGGCTGTTAGTGAGTGGTTTAGTCTTCTCTCACCATTGGAACTGAAAGACATACTGATGAGGTAATAATGAACTCAAAAGTCTGACCAGTGCCTGAGTGGGAAAGGAACTCAGACAGTAGGCATGCCTCACTCTGGAGCCTGCCAAGATTTTTACTTTTTAGTAGAATACATTTCGAGGTTAACAGGTAGACTTTCCTGGATACTTGTCAGAAGTGTAACATGTCATTCATGGGTACCAAAGAGGAATGTATGTTATCTTACTCTGGATGTAGCAAGTCAGAAGTCTTAGTCACAGTCACTGGGGATAATCCAATCATAGAGAAAGCATTGGAAGTAGGATTTGAATGCAAAGTCCATGTGCGTGTGTGTGTGTGTGTGTGTGTGTGTGTGTGTGTGTGTGTGTGTGAGAGAGAGAGAGAGAGAGAGAGAGAGAGAGAGAGAGAATTAGTTGCAGAGAATTAACTATGGCCACCTTTTACAAGGTGATTGGGATAAATATGTATATCATCTCCTTGGTGATCTCCCCTTCTTCAGATTCCTAATGAGCTGACTCTTCCTTTGAAGCTTCCATACAGTAACTTGTGCATATCTTTAAAAGGTATTATCACATATAAAAATCTCTATATATGTCTTTTCCTTCCATTAAAAAATTATCTGATACATATTGTATGCTATGTTAGACATCAGAATTATTACCTACTCCTATTTGATTTTTTTCTTATTTTAAAGATTATTTATTTATTTGAGAGAGAGAACTGGTGTGTGCAGGGAGGAGGGACAGAGGGGAGAGTCTTAAGCAGACTCAGTGCTGAGCGCAGAGCCCAACGTGGGGCTCGATCTCATGACCCTGAGATCATGACCTGAGCAGAAACCAAGAGTCCGATGCTTAACCTACTGTGCCACCCAGGCACCCCCAGCTACTCCTATTTGATTTCTGAAAACGTTTTCTAACAATCTCAAAATCAATTAAAAGCAGTGTCCATATTTAAAGTTTAAGTCTTTCAGTTTTGTTTTCATTATGAATGCTAGTGAATCTCTTATAACCCTAAATTCACTTTATACTTCCATTAACCCTTTTTTTTTTCCAGGTTTCACAACAGTGAAGTATTTAATAGCTTATGCATCTGTCCCCCCTTTACATACTCTGCCTCCACTGGTAACAGCCCCTCATACACATACGCTTTGTCCTGCACAGTAGGCAACTTGATGTAAATGTACAAAAATTTTTAAAGTTGATTACTGGATGTGTACTAAACACAGAATATTGGTGGGCTTTGAAAGTCTCTAAAATTGAAAAATAATTATATGTAGTAAAACTTAAATATTATTTTGGTAATATATGATACTCTGTATTTCTCAATGTTCCTTTTATAAACATTCTTGTAACCAAAACTCTTCACAGCAGGAAAACTTTCTATGATGAGTTGAAATGTCACCTTCTTTTTTTTTTTAATTAATTTATTTATTTGTCAGAGAGTGAGCACAAGCAGGGGGAGCTGCAGGCAGAGGCAGAGGCAGAGGGAGAAGCAGGCTCCCCACTGAGCAGGGAGCCTGATGCAGGGCTCAATTCCAGGACCCTGGGATCATGACCTGAGCCAAAGGCAGACACTTAACCAGCTGAGCCATGTGTGTGTTCCAGAAATGTCACCTTCTACTAGACAAGAAGAGTTATGTTTCTTCCTTTGCTTTGGCAACTAACTTTTTGTTTTTTGTAACTATTTTTTAATTAAGCCACTCAAATGAAAGTATAAGATGGTTTTAAAATTTCTGATACTTGGTCTGTAATTCAAATAATAACGTGATTCCAGTGTTTAAGACATGGGCTGTTTTTTTACTGTGGAAAATTTTAAACATATTCAAAAGTTGACCAAATAGAACAGTGAATCTCTGTATTTACCTATCATTCATCTGTAACAGTGGTCAACTTGTGGCTAATTTTATTTTATCTATATCCTCACTTCTCCCATTCTGTTTTATTTTGAAGCAAATTATAGACATCATATGATTTTATCCTAAATCTTTCAGTATATAGTTCTAAAAGGTGAGAATTCTTTTTAAAAAACATAGCAACAGTACCATTATCACAACTGAAAATATTAATGTCACCAAAGTTAATGTTAATATTTCCCAGGTTCTTTCTTAAATGGTTTGTCATTTTGATTATTTATAGCTTACGGAGCTTGGCATCCAAATCAGTGTACATATTGCAGTTAGCTTACAAGTCTCTTAACTCTCTTTTAAGTTACCCGTCCGTCTTTTCTACCTCTTTCAGTGTGTTTGTTGAAAAAAAAAAACAGAACAAATTCTTAGCTCTGCATATTAGATTTTGCTGATTGCATCACTGTGGAGATATTTAACAAATTCCTCCATTAATAGTATTTCTGTACATTGATTCTTAGATTTACAGGTCTATCACATTAAATTGTCATTTTTAGTAATCATACTTTTGCTGGTAGTAGTGGTATTTAAAGACGCAGGTCAAAATTAGAGATAAAATCTCTGCCACTTTTTTGGCTATGTAAATTTGAACAAGTTAATTTATCTGTGTCTTTCCTATCTCAAATGAAGATAATCACATCTACCTTTTTGGGTTGTTGTGAAAATTAAATTATTATCATTATTGGTTGTGGTTGTGGCATTTATGATCATACTAATGAAAAGATTGATTGATGGCTTGAAAGTAGTCCACTGATTTCAAGAAATATTTGATAGAACAGTATCCTAATATGTAATGAAAAACTTGTCGTTTTGGTATTCATAAAGAAGCTCTTTGGCTTTCCCTTTTCAGCTTTAGGCAGAACATGAAATTTGGAAAGTTTTAACAAATTATCTTATTAATACCCATCCAGGTTTCCATTTTTTCTTTATCTGTAGTAGTTTAGGAGATTGATAAGGAAGAAACAGAAAACTACATTTTTAAAAAGAAAATATGAATAAAAGCACTTTGCATCAGTGTTCTTGGAGTCTGTACTGATGCACATTTCCAAAATGTCAAGGTCTTTTCTTGTTTAGCTTCCACTGATAAATTTCAAGGAACCTACAGTGTACTGTTTTAAACTAGATTAGAGGATAAAAAAAGTTGCCAACTGATTATGTCTGGAGGTTTGTTTGGTCAACGTTGCTGATCTTGTCTGGTAACCCCTGAGTTTGGCATTGTTTCTTGTTCTTTTTAACTAGCATTTTCTGCTATAGGAAAACAACCCTCAGAAGCCAAGACAACTGATTTTATTGTTAAGCATATAAATGAGGGCATGTTTCACAGAATCCTGTAAATTTAACATTAGAAGGAGAAGGCAATTCAGTAAAAAGAATGTTATAATTTTAACTTTCTTCATTATGTTTGCTTTTCAGATTTGATTTTTAAATGAATCTAGCTGGAATAAATTCTTCTATAGAAAGTTCTTCACATTGTTTGGAGATTGATCTTTGGTTCTTTTAATTACTTATCCTGGTTTTCCTCCTACCTCTTTGGCCATTTTTTAAAGGGCTCCTTTTTCTTTCTTTGCCTTAAGGTTTATGCTCCCCATGAGTCCATTTTCAGTTCTCTTCTCTTCTCCTCTACTTCCGCTCCTGATATTATCTCCCCAAGTAATTTTAACTATTTAATGGCTTCTACCATGTATATGTGCTGATGACTTCCAAGTACAAATTGACACACACACATACATTGTTTACTCCATCCAGCCCGTCTCTCTTCCAAGCTTTGAACATTTGTATCAGCAACCAACTGTAAATGACCTCCTAAACATTCCAACAATCTCAACATGGCTAAAATTATGCTCAGCATTTTCTTTTATGAAAACACTCTTGGGGAGCCTGGCTTGCTCAGTCAGTGGATCATGTGACTCTTGATCTCGGGGTTGTGAGTTTGAGCCCCATGTTGGGTATAGAGATTACTTAAAAATCAAAAACAAACAAAACCACTCTTACTCCAGTATATCCAATAATAATAAATGTGAGCCATTCACTCGGTTGTTCAAGGCAAAAACCCGTAAATAATTACTAATGACTGACTTTCTTTTGCCCCCCACAGCTTTTTCAGTCATGTCTTACTGATCTTCAGAATTATATGTCCACAGCATATTGTATTTCTCCCTGTAGCAGTTGTTCTCATGTTTTATTGCTTTAGTTTTTGCAACACCATCTTAAATAATTTTGCAACATCATCTTAAATAAACAAAACTCTGACAGTTTTGTCCTTTGCTAGTACTTTTCTTCTGTTTCTTCCAGATAACTACTTTTTAAAACACATATATGGTCATGTCATTTCCCCTTAAAATTTTCCAAAGGCTATTCATTGCTTTCATGATAAAATTCAGGCTCTCTCAGTTCTTTCTCTGGTCCTTTCCTTCTGTTGACCATTCCCTGGCCCTTAGTACCTCACTTTCATCTTGTTTCTTCCTCCCTAACTCCTCCCTCTGTTTTTCTTTTTTCTCTTTCCCTTCCCCCACCCTTCTCTGTCAATTTGGTACCACAGCAGGGAGTAGTCACCACTTTCTCTGAGTTTGATCTGAACCTCTCTTACTGCTTGTCATTTTCTACCACCAACTGAAATTAACTGTGTGCATGTTTTCTTTTCTATTAAATTATAAGCGTCTTGAAGCAGTGTTAGGATCTCTTTTACATCCCGGCAGTATAACTGTGAATAAGACACAGTCTCTGTTCTCAGGGAGGAAGGGAGGGTTCTCACCTTTTTCATTCTTGGAACTCCTAAAGAGTTCATTTGATAAATGAATAGATGTCTGTTTAAAAGGTAGCTTTTTTTAAATCTTAGAAAAAGTTGTATTTTTTGTCAATTTCTATATATATCTCTAATATCTCAAAAATAATTTTGTAGCAGTCTAAACCAAATCAACTACATATCACACAAATATTTAATGATAGCCTTCTATGAATGAAATCCTATTTGGTATGCAAAAAGATGCAGTAAATACACCACCACCACCACCACTAATAATAATAATATTATTAGATTGTTTCACATTTTCTGAGTGCATACTGTGTTAAGTTAATTTATGGAAGAAGCCTCATCAGCCTGTGAGAAAGCTGCCTTCAGTGTACTCATATAATTGAGGAGACTGAGGCTCTAATAAAGTGAGAGTAATTTTGCAAGTTATACTAATAAATGGGAAGGAACAGATCTTGGTTTCTTTTTGCCACCTAATGCTACTCTTATAAATCTTACCTGCTTGAGGAATGGGGAAAATGTGAATAATTAAGATACTAAAAAAGGAGATGTTAAAGTAATCCAAGGAAGAAATAATGAATTAGGGTTATGTTAGAGGTAGACAATGAAGAAAACTTGAGGAGGTAGAATGAAAGAAGGTTTAATGACAAAGGGATATGTGGACTCTGAAGGAAAGGGAGGAGTCAACAATGATTTAAGCTAAAAGCTCCCAAGACTTTTGACCTCTATTTTCTGGTATGCTTGGTTTCTCCTTTAAAGAGACTGGAGAATAGTTTAACAATTCCCACTGGAAGCAAATTATAAAAGCTGAGACAGAGCTACTTATTTATTTATTTTTTTCTGTCTCAGTGAATGTTTATTTATTCAGTTTCTCAAGCCAGAAATCTGTATTCTTCTCATTCTCACCTCAAAATCATGAAGCTATGTCTCCATTTAATCATTATTTCCACTTAATTGTATTATATCACTCAAAGCCATCCTCTTCTCTTAGGTCAACTTCTGCATAAACTTACGTATTGTTCTTTCTCTGCTGTGTTTCTGCAAGTTTTCTACCCATGTGTCTTTATTCTTTTCCCACTTAGTTCTATGCCACTTGCCGCTTGAGTGCTCTTTCTCAGCGTAAAGCTAATACGGTCTCTTGACTACTTAAAGGCCTCACATTGCTCATTCTGACTTTCAAGATAAAAATTAACTATGTGGCAACGTGTCCTGGGCACTTCAGTATCTCTCTTGTGCTCATCTCCCCAGCCTTTCACATTGTCCTTTCTTCACATCACATTCCTTATTTTTGCCATACTTTTTCAATTTCTAGACATGGTTGGTCATTTATTTATCTATTTTTAAATATCCTCACATTTCATTTATTTACTTATTTATCTTTTTTATTTACTTATTTATTTTTAAGTAAGCTCTATGCCTAACATGGGGCTTGAACTCACAACCAAGAGTTACACGCTCTCCCAACTGAGCCAGCCAGGTGCCTCTAGACTTGGCTGTTTAAATTTAAATTAGTTAAAACTAGGGGTGCCAGGTGGCTTAGTCAGTTAAGTGTTTGACTTGTTTTCTGCTCAGGTGATGACCTCAGGGTCTTGGGATCGAGCCCCACGTTGGGCTCCTCACTGGGCATGGGGCCTGCTTGGGATTTTCTCTCCCCCTCTCTTGTTGCCTCTCCCCGCCAAATTGAATTAATTAAAATTAAATAAAATTTTGGGGAGCCTAGGTGGCTCAGTCGTTAAGCATCTGCCTTCGACTCAAGTCATGGCCCCAGGGTCCTGGGATCGAGCCCCGCATCAGGCTTCCTGCTCAGCGGGAAGCCTGCTTCTCCCTCTCCCCCTCTCCCTGCTTGTGTTCCCTCTCTCTCTCTGTGTCTCTCTGTCAAATAAATAAATAAAATCTTTTTTTTTAATTAAATAAAATTTTAAGATCTGTTCCTCGACTCCTATATTGGACAGCACAGATAAAGAACATTTCTAACATTATGTAAAAGTTCTAATGGATAGTGCTGTTCTTGGGTATATATTAAGCTCTCTTTTCCCTGTGTCATTACGTATGTTTCTCTCCTTTTCTAAATGTGTAATGTGCCCTTCCTTGTTTTACCTAGCTATTTGTTTTGCTTCTTAAATTCCATATATAAGTGAAATCACATGGTATTTGTCATTCTCTGAATGACTTGTTTCACTTAGCATTGTAGTCTCTAGCTCCATCTACGTCATTGCAAATAGCAAGATTTCATTTTTTTTTATGGCTGAATAATAAAGAGAGAAGAGAGTGTGTGTGTGTGTATCTCCTTTATCCATTCATCTTTCGATAGACACTTAGGCTGCTTCCATAATTTGGCTACTGTAAATAATGCTGTTAGAAACATAGGGGTGCACGTATCTGAGATGGGGATATTTGAATCCTAGAGCCAGCAGCAGTGGACTCAATGCTGAAATTTTAAGTAATATCTTTTGTTTTGTGACTGAGAATCAACATCCTCTATTATGTAACTAGGAACAGCAATTTCACTTTTTAGAGGACCAACATTTTCTATTATCTTCTTTTGTGAGATATATAATTAACATACTACATGACTATGGTGCAAAATCATAGTACAAAAGGACTTAAAAGGGAAAGCAACAGTACTACCTTTTCTGCCTCCGTTCGATCTCCTAGAGTACATTATTTTTTCTTTTTGAAGTTTTTTCATTACTCTAGTTTCAATACTGTTTTTTCTTACTGACTCCTTGCTACAAATGTTAAGATTTAGCTCACTTACACTTCTGCTTGCCTTCCCTCACTGTCCCAGTACTCCTGTTTGTTACCTGTGTGACTTTGAATCATGCACTTAAACTGTAATTGCTGTTCTGTCAATGCCTCATAGGCTCTCTGATGAGCTACTATGCAAAATAAGTTCGTCAGTATCTCTACTCTTCTCTCTACTTCTTTTCCCCTCTAGCCTCCAGCTCCTAAATGTTGACAGAACTTTTATTTTTATTCATTTTTATACAAGACACACAGCAATGCTTTAAAATTGAAAACTCATTTTTTTTCCTATTCTGGGAAATTAGCAACAATTACCTGTTCAAATATTCTTTCCCCAGTCTCTCTAGAGTTCTTTTCTTCTGCAACTCCTAGTGGACTTTATACTAGAGTCTCTCAGTTTTCTTCCATGTCTCTTAATTTCTCTTGTCTATTTTTATCTCCTTGTCTCTCTTTTCTGTGTTCTGAGTGAATTCCTAATACTATCTTCCAATTCATGTATTCTGTCTTCAACTATGTTCAGTGATAAGTCTCACACTTAATTTAGTTTTTGTTTTTAATTTCAGTAACTTATTTGTTAAATTCGTTTTTGAAATACACTACACTTATAGGACTACATTTTTACAAGTCGAAAAACATGTAAATTGGTCCCAGTTCAGGGAACACAGTATTACCGTCTTCAGAAGCCATCTTTGTGTTCCCCTCCCTTCAGTAACCAGCATTCTGACTTCTAAAAGCATATATTGATTTTACCTCTTTTTGTATTATCTAAAATGGAATTATAAAGTAAATACTGTGTCTAAGTTCTTTCACTTTACATTTTTATTCCACTTGTTACATGTAGTTAATAGTTCTTTCAGTCTTGTGCTATTTATATTATATCACGTGACTGTATCACCTATTTATCTAGCACTTATCCATCTAATAATTTCTGTAATGTTGATGGAGACATAGATTATTTAGTTAAGAGCACTTAAAAATAGTGGTACCATGAACATTTTCAGTATAATGGTGGTTCCTGATGTTGAAGCTTTTACAGAGATCAACTCACAGAGCCAGTAAATGTCCTGGTTCTGTTTCTATTCTTGAGGCTGTCTTCCTGATTCTCTGTGCCCTAATCCTAGAGAGCAATTAATTATTGGGAAGGATGAGGGGTAAGGAATTTTGGCTTCTAGTTTTAAGTAATGAGCTTATATCCCCTATAAACTGCTTTTAGTCCCATCATCCTATGGGAGTCAAATTCGAACCACTCCAGCCTACTTACTGATCCAGATTACAGGCAGGCTGTGTATCCAGCCCTGCATCTCACTTTCTACTTCTGTTCCATTCTGATCCACAAATATGTTTAGATTATATTTAATCCCAGCTACAGCTTTTTAGAGTGCTCTCTGTTTTATCTGTCACTGCTATATATTTTATGCCCAAAAGCATGAATTTACTAAAACATCTTGACCAGAAGTCTTTCTTTGAAGACTCCGGGGTTTAGGAATATATCCATGTCTGTTTTTCCCCCTTTGCTTTAAGCTCAGAAAAGTTCTAGTATTAGTTCTTTGATCATTTTCTTTTCTCTATTTTTACTAGTCTTCTAAAATCTCTAATATTTGGATTTGAGATCTCACTAGATTAATCCTCACTTTCTTTTACATTTCTAACTTGTTTTCTTCCTTCTGTTCTAGGGGTATTCTCTTGACTTTATCTTCACTGCTTTTGAATTTTTTTATTTTGGTAATGAGATTCTAACTTTCTCATAATTTGAATGTTCTTTTTCATGCCCTCCTAAATCTTGTTTTGTAGCTTTAATATCTTCATGAATTTCTCTGAGAAAAGGAATTAAGTCTTTTTTAAAAGTTTTGTTTCCTGAATTGTTTTTCCTTCTACCTCAATTATTAAGATTTAAAAATGTCTCTCTCATTTTATTTTTTTAAAAACTTATTTGAGCGAGAGCAAGTGTGCACATGCCAGTGGGGGTGGGGGGAGAAGGAGAGAATCTCAAGCAGACTCCCTACTGAGGGTGGAGCCCCACACAGGGCTCAGTCCCACAATCCATGAGATCATGACCTGAGCCAAAACTGAGAGTTGGATGCTTAATCTACTGAGCCACTTAGTTGCCCCTCTCTCATTTTAGAGGTTTATCATATATATCTGATGATCCATAATTGTCATTTATATTTAAGAACTGAGTTGATTGTAGGAGGTGGCTGAATTGAGATTCCTTTGTTGGTGTTTGTAGGTTTACTTCTCTGCTAGCCTCTCCTCTGAATGGTGTAGCTGACAAGTAGTTTTATATACATAAGCAGAACTTGTCAACTGGCAGAGATCTCTTTAGGATGGATGGGCATAGATTCAGCTGTTAGGTTGGAGGCTATCCCCAAATTCAAGAATTAAAAATTTATTCAGAGCCACCAACCCTGACATAAACAGCCCTTATATCTCCCCAGCTAGTTTAGTTAGTGTCATAGAGAAGATCCCTTCAGAGTTCTTTAATTGCCTTTTATAGTTGGGGAAAATAACAAGCTGCTTGTTGTATATAAGAAGACAGGAAAGTGAGGAGGAGCATTACACTGTTCAAAAGATAGACCTTTAATGTGAAATCCCTTATTTTTGGCTTCTCATTTCTATTCCTCACACATGTTGATTTTTAGTCCTGAATTTCTTCAGAGTTTTCTAGAAGATCTCCCATTTCAGCATTAGTCCTCTACTGCATAAATCCTGGACTGTAGTTCCCTGTATTTCTGTTCCTCTGTCAGCCTACTTGTTTTCATGTTATTTCTTCCAGAAATGTGTTGAATTCCCCCATCTGATATTAATACCAAAGAAATACAAGTAGAAAATAAACCCCTAAAAGAGAAGTTATATCCCCCTTGTATTTCTTTAGTATTATTTCCATGGGGTCTCCATTAGACTAGGAGAGCTTTCAGACACCAAGCTGAAAGGGATAATTGGAAAATTCATTTCACTACTGACGAATGATATAGTTATTTAACATCAATTAGTTCATGTGCCACCTATTAAATAGCCCTTGTGTGCTAGAAGGTATTCTAATATCAAGAGATACAAAAGTGATTAAGACAGACAAGGTCCCTGCCTTTATGGACTTTACATTTTAGTGGGGGAAATGGAAGTAAAATGGTAAATAAAATAGTTTTAGACAATGAATAAGTAACAGGAAGAAACTATAAGAGTTCTTTTCAGAAACGTAGACAGCTAGAGGAGTTTGATGGTATACTGGGAAAAACTTTAAATAAAGAGGTCAAGAAATGCTTTTAGTCATTCTTTTTTTTTTAATTTAAATTCCAGTTAGTTAACATAATGTGTAATATTAGTTTCAGATGTACAATATAGTGATTCAGAACTTCCATACATTACCTGGTGCTCATCACAACAAGTGGACTCCTTAATCCCCATCACCTATTTATCCCATCCCCCCACCTACCTCCCCTCTGGTAACCATCAGTTTGTTCTCTGTAGTTCTCTCAGTTGGCTTGCTTCTCTTTTTTTTATCCCCTTACTCATTTGTGTTTTTTTTTTTTTTTAAGATTTTATTTCTAAGATTTGACAGAGAGAGACACAGCGAGAGAGAACACAAGCAGGGGGAGTGGGAGAGGGAGAAGCAGACTTCCCGCCCGATGCGGGGCTCGATCCCAGGACCCTGCGATCATGACCTGAGCCGAAGGCAGATGCTTAATGACTGAGCCACCGAGGCGCCCCTACTCGTTTGTTTTTGTTTCTTAAATTCCACATATGAGTGAAATCATATGGTATTTGTCTTTCTCTGACTGACATTTTGCTCAGCATAATACTCTCTAGCTCTATCCATGTCGTTGCAAATGGCAAGATTTCATTCTTTTTTATGCTTGAATAATATTCCTCTGTGTGTGTGTGTGTGTGTGTGTGTGTGTGTGTGTGTGTATGTATACCACATATTCTTTATTCATTCATCAGTTAATGGACACTTAGGCTGTTTCTATAATTTTGCTATTGCAGACAGTGCTGGTATAAACATCAGGGTACATGTATCCCTTTGAATTAACATTTTTGTATTCTTTGTATAAATACCTAGTAGTGCAATTGCTGGATCATTAGGAGTTCTATTTTTAACTTTTTGAGGAACCTCCATACTATTTTCTAGAATGACTGCACCAGTTTGCATTCCCACCAGCAGTGCAAGAGGGTTCCCCTTTCTCCACATCCTTTCCAAGGCCTGTTTCATGTGCTGATTTTAGCCATTCTGGGAGATGTGAGTTGATATTTCATTATAGTTTTGATTTGCATTTTATTTTTTAATGGTAACTGATGTTGAGCATGTTTTCATGTGTCTCTTGGTCATCTGTATGTCTTCTTTGGAAAAATGTCTATCCAGTTCTTCTGTCCATTTTTAAATTAGATTATTCTTTTTGTGTGTGTTGAGTTTTATAGGTTCTTTATATATTTTGGATACTAACTAACCCTTTATCTGATATGTCATTAGCAAATATCTTTTCCCATTCCATAGGTTGCCTTTTAGTTTTGTTGATTGTTTCCTTCACTGTGTAGAAGCTTTTTATTTTGATGTAATTCCAATAGTTTATTTTTTATTTTGTTTCCCTTGCCTCAGGAGACATATCTAGAAAGAAGTTGCTGCCTGCGCTCTCTTCGAGGATGTCTGTAGTTTCAGATCTCACATTGAGGTCTTTAATCCATTTTGGTTTTTGTTTGGTTTTTTTTTTTTAGGGTTTTATTTATTTGTCAGAGAGACAGAAGAGAGCACAAGAGAGGCAAGCAGAGGGAGAAGCAGGCTCCCATTTGAGCAAGGAGCCCGATGCAGAGCTTGATCCTAGGACACTGGGATCATGACTGGAGCCGAAGGTAGATGCTTAACTCACTGAGCCACCCAGACGTCCCTTTAATCCATTTTGGAATTCATTTTTGTGTATGGTATAAGAAAGTGGTCCAGTTTCATTCTTTTGCATGTTGCTGTCCAGTTTTCCCAATACCGTTTGTTGAAGATATAGTCTTTTCCCCATTGCATATTCTTTCCTGCTTTGTCGAAGATTAACTGACCATATAATCATGGGATTATGTCTGGGTTTCATAGTCCCATTGATTTGTGCCAGTACCATACTGTTTTGATTACTACAGCTTTGTAATATAACTTGAAGTCCGGAATTGTGATGCCTCCAGCTTTGCTTTTCTTTTTCATTGATTTGCTTTGGCTATTCAGGGTCTTTTGTGGTTCCATACAAATTTTAGGATTGTTCCTCCTAGCTCTGTGAAAAATGCTCTTGGTATTTTGATAGGGATTGCATTAAATGTATCAATTGCTTTGGGTAGTATAGACATTTTAATAATATTTGTTCCTCCAGTCCATGAGCATGGACTGTCTTTTCATTTCTTTATGTCATCTACAATTTCTTTCATCAGTGTTTTATAGTTTTTCAGAGTACAGGTCTTCACCCCTTTGGTTAGGTTTATTCCTAGGTATTTTACTGGTTTTGGTGCAATTGTAAATGGGATTGATTCCGTAATTTCTCTTTCTACTGCTTCATTATTGGTATATAGAAATTCAACAGATTTCTGTACATTGATTTAGTATCTTGCAACTTTACTGAATTCGTTGATCGGTTCTAGCAATTTTTTGGTGGTTTCTTTTGGGTTTTCTGTATGCAGTGTTATGTCATCTGCAAATAGTGAAAGTTTGACTTCCTTGCCAATTTGGATACCTTTTATTTCTTTTTGTTGTCTGATTGCTGTGGCTAGGACTATCAGTATTGTTAAATAACAGTGGTGAGAGTGGACATCCTTATCTTGTTCCTGACCATAGAAGAAAAACTCAATTTATCCCCATTGAGGATATTAGTTGTGGGTTTTTCATATATGACCTTTATTATGTTGATGTTCCCTCTAAAGCTACTTTGTTGAGGGTTTTTATCATGAATGGATGTTGTACTTTGTAAAATGCTTTTTCTGCCTCTATTGAAATGATCATATGGTTCTTATCCTTCTTTTTATTAATGTGATATATCACTTTGATTGATTTGCAAATATTGAACCATCTTTTAGGTCTTTCTTGAATTTATCTCCTCAATATTGAAAAGAAATTAACCATGTGAATATCTAGGGTAAGAGCATTCCCGGCAGAAGATGGTGCAAATATAAAGTAACTGAGGCAGAATTGAGCTTAGAAAATAGAAAAAATATTTTTCCCTTCCTACTATCTTCTTTTTTTTTTTTTTTAACATACAATGTATTATGTGTTTCAGAGGGACAGGTCTGAGATTCAGTAGTCTTACACAATTCACAGTGCTCACCATAGCACATACCGTCCCGCCATAGACCAAATATCTGGATCCTACAAAATTCATATGTTGAAATTTAATCCCCAAGGTGATAGTATTTGATGGCAGGCCCTTGGGGAGGTGATTAGGTCATGAGGGTGGAATCCTCATGAGTGGGATAAGTGCCCTTATAAAAGAAACCACTTCCCCTCTTCTGCCTATATGAGGACAAAGTAAAAAGATAACCATCTCTGAACCAGGAACCAAGCTCTCACCAGACACTGAATCTGCTAACACATTGATCTTGGATCAACTAGCCGCCAGAACTGTGAGAAATAAATTTCTGTTGTTTATAAGGCAAAAAACAAAAAGGAAGGAAGGAAGAAAGGAAGGAAGGAAGGAAGGGAAAGAGAGAGAGAGAGAGAGAGAGGGAAGGAAGGAAGGGAGGGAGGGAGGGAGGGGGGGAGGGAGGAAGGAAGGAGAAAGAAAAAGAAAGAAAAGAAGGAAAGAAAGAAGAAAAAATAGAAAAACAGAAAAAAAAAGAGACCTTTGAGTTTAATAAAAGAGGAGATTCATAGGAAATGTGCCCCAAACAGTTGGAAAGACCCAGGTCATTTAAGACTTTAAAGGAGTTTGAGTTTTATTCTAAATGAAGTAGGAAACCATTGAAGTATTTTAAAGAGGGTGTTGGCATGGTCCAAGGTATGTCTTTGAGACTTATAGACCTATCATATATTTTGTAGGTTGAGCCTTTGGCATTCTCATGGATTGAATATTGGGGGTTAAGGAAACAAAGGGATTAAGAATGGCTCATTTGTTTTTGGCTTGAATAATTGATCCTGCTTAGTTCTAGGGATACTCCTATTTTGCTGTGGTGCTGTGTCTTGGGTGGCTCAGATGGGTGGCTGATTTCTGCAGCAGCCACCATGGTGACCTGTACTTAGGTTCCAAGATTTCTAATTTACACTCATGCTCAGACATTTATTTGGCATATCCAGGGTGGGTAAAATCAGAAAGACTTATGAGCCTAGCAATATGCTGTGCTGGAACTAGTCTTCTCCCATCAAGATGTCATGTTTTTGAATTTATGAGACAACTCTAAATTTTTAAGAAGCTACATGAATGTGAGGAGTGCACTGTTAAGCTCACATAAGTAAGAAGATTCTGCCTTGGCTGTTTGCTCCAGTTTTTCAATCTTGTTTGCCTATAGAAGCAAATTCAGATGTACTCAGTGACCAAACAGGTAATATAAATTGTTGAAATGGGACATAATATAATGATTGAAGTGGGACATTCTGAGGCACTCAACTTCATTACAAATGCCATGCAGATAAATAAAACTGTAGCTGACCATATTTATACCACAGGAACCAATTTCTGATAACTCTCTACAATTTTGTTTGTTCTTGATGTGGGGGGTAGGGGTGGAGTGGAAAGGCAGAGAAGTGATGTCAGCTTTGTGGCTATATAAGATGCTTCTCATTTTAGTCCTTCCCACACACCCCCAACAATAAATACTTGGCATCCATATACAAACAAGAGTGTCTTTGTGGGAGCTATGGGATTTCCCACTGGACAACAAGGAACCTGGAAAGAATCTTGCCCACCCATACAATATAGAATAGGCAGACAGACCTTGTTCCTGTCTGTGGACGCTGAAGTGATCCATGTATCAGGTCTTGACCGAAGTCTGGGAGCCCCTGGAAAACACTAACTCAGACAATCACTAACAAAAAAGAAAGCCTTTTTGAAAGTCTAAGTGCACAGAGGATGCAGCACTCTACTGGAGCAAACAAAATGCGAATTTGGACATCCTGGAGTGGGTTGAGGCTCCCACTTCAAATGTGAAGACAACACAAAATTCAAAGAAACACCAGTAATCAAAGAAACATGACACCACCACAGGATCATGATAATCTTCCCATTACCAAACCCCAAAACATGGAGATCCACAACTTCTAAAGAGTTCCAAATAGCTATTGTGAGGAAATTCATTGAACTACAAGAAAGATTCAAGAAAACACAGAAAGAAAAAAAAAATCACAGAAAGACAATTCAACAAAACTGTGAAAACAATGTATAAACAAAAG
Organism: Zalophus californianus; assembly: GCF_009762305.2. Lineage (NCBI taxonomy): Eukaryota > Metazoa > Chordata > Mammalia > Carnivora > Otariidae > Zalophus > Zalophus californianus. The sequence continues at coordinate 103,467,590 of NC_045603.1, forward strand.
TTTAACAATGAGATAGAAACTGTGAAATGGAACCAAACAGAAACTCTGGTACTGAAGAATTCAATGAATTAAATAAAAAATGCCCAGTAGCAGGCTTGATCAAGCAGAAGAAGGAATCAGTGAGAATTAAGACAGGAACTTTGAAATTATCCAGTCAGAGGAAGACACAGCAAAAAGAATGAAGGAAGTCTACATGATCTAAATGATACCATCAAAAGGACCAATTTGTGAATTATTGAAGTTCTAGAAGGAAAAGAGAATGAGAAGGGGGCAGAAAGTTTATGTAAAGAAATAAAAACAGAATGTCCCAAATTTGGGGAGAGATTTGGATATCCAAGTTCATGAAGCATGTAAATCACCAAACAAAATCAACTTAAAGAGATCCTCTCCTGGGGTGCCTAATGGCTCAGTCAGTTAAGCTTCTGCCTTCGGCTCAGGTCATGATCCCAGGGCCCTGGGATTGAGACCCGCATCAGACTTCCTACTCGGCAGGAAGTCTGCTTCTCCCTCTGCTGCTCTCTCTCTCTCTCTCTCTGTCCAATAAATACATAAAATCTTAAAAAAAAAAGAAGAAGAAATCCTCCCCTTTTTATTCAACATAGTACTGAAAATCCTAGTGTGAACAATTAGACAAGAAATAGAAATTAAAGGCATCAGAATTAGAAAGGATGAAGTAAAGTTGTCTTTATTTATAGATAACATAGTTTTATAATAGAAAATCCTAGGGATGCCTGGGTGGCTCAGTCAGTTAAGCATCTGCCTTTGGCCCAGGTCATGATCCCAAAGTCCTTGCATCAAATCCCACATCAGGCTCTGTGCTCAGCGGGGAGCCTCCTTCTTCCTCTGCCTACTGCTCCCCACCCCTGCTTATGCTCTTGCTCTCTCTCTCTCTCTGACAAATAAATAAATAAAATCTTTAAAAAGAAAATCCTAAAGACACTACCAAAAAACTGTTAGATCTAATCAGTGAATTCAGTAAAGTTGCAAGATGCAAAATCAACATATAAAAATCAGTTGCGTTTTTATCACTAACAGTGAGTTATCTGAAAAAGAAACAATCACATTTGCAATAGCATCAAAACAATAAAATAGTTAAGGATAAAGTTAACAATGGAGGTGAAAGATCTTTACAGTGTAAACTACCAGACATTGATTAAAGAAATTGAAGAAGATACAAGTAAATGAAAAGATATCCTGTGTTCATGGATTGGAAGAATTAATATTGTTAAATGTCCATACTATCCAAAGCCATCTATACATTCAGTGTAATCCCTACCAGTATTTTGATGGCATTTTTTACAGAAGTAGAAAAAATCCTAAAATTTGTATGGAACCACAAAAGACCATGAATAGCCAAAGCAATCCTGAGAAAGAACAGAGCTGGAAATATCACACTCTCTGATTTCAAATGACATTACAAAACTATAATAATCAAAACAGTATGGTATAGGCATACAAAAAGACATATATATCAGTGGAACGGAATTGAGAGTCCATATATAAACCTACACATATACACTCAATTAATTTATGACACAAGAGCCAAAAATACTCAATGGGAAAAGCACAGTCTCTTAATAAATGATTTTGGGAAAACTGGTCACTATCATGTACCATATGCAAAAGTCAGCTCAAAATAGATTAACAACTTAAATGTGTAAGATCTGGAACCGTAAAACTCCTAGAAGAAAACATAGGAATAAGCTCCTTAACATTGGTCTTCAAGATGATTTTTTGAATTTAACACCAAAAGCAAAGGAAACAGAAACAAAAATCAGTGAGTGGGACTATATCAAACTTTTAAAAGCCTCTGTACAGCAGCGGAAACCATAAATAAAATGAAGAGCCACCTATGGAATGAGAGAAAATATCTGCAAATCACATATCTGATAAGGGGTTAATTTCTAAAATATATAAAGAACTAATACAGTTTAATTGCAAAGTAACCCTCCAGATATCCAATTAAAAATGGGCACCTGGGGTGCCTGGGTGGCTCAGTTGGTTAAGCATCTGCCTTTGGCTCAGGTCATGATCCTAGATCCTGGGACCAAGCCCCATGTCTGGCTCCCTGCTCAGCAGGGAATTTGCTTCTCCCTCTCCTTCTGCCCCTCCTCTCCTAACCCCCTCCTCACCTGTGCATGCCAGCTCACTCTCAAATAAAAATAAATAAAATCTTAAAAAAAAAATGGGCACAGGACCTGAATAGCCATTGTTCCAGAGAAGATACCCAAACGGTCAACAGCTATATGAGAAGGTGCTCAACATCACTAATCATCAGAGAAATGCACATCAAGACCACAATAAAATATCAATCACCTCATACCTGAGAGAATGGCGTTCATCAAAAGGACAATAAATAGCAAGTGATGGGGACGATGTAGAGCAAAGGAAAGGTTTGTGCACTGTCGTTAGGAATGTAAATCCGTGCAGTCACTATGGAAAACAGTATGGAGTTCCTCAAAAAATTAAAAATAGAACCTACCATATGATCTAGCAACTTAATGTCTGGGTATGTATCCAGGAAAAAAATCACTATCTCAAAAAGATATCTGTACCCCCATGTTCATTGTAGCATTATTTACTATAGCCAAGACATGGAAACAACCTAAGTGTCCGACAGGTGAACAGATGAAGAAAATGTGGTAGATATATACAGTGGAATATTATTCAGCCATAAGAAAATAAGGAAATTCTGCCATTTGCAACAAAATAAATGGACCCTGAGAGCATTATACTAAGTCAGAGCAAGACAGATACTCTGTTATCTCCCTTATATGTAGAATCTAAAAAGACCAAGCTCATAGAAAAGAGATAAAATATGTGGTTTCCAAAGGTGGGGAAGGGGGAAATTGGGTTGGGCTAAGATGTTCAAAAGGTACAAACTTCCAGTTATAAGATTAATAAGTACTGGGGATATATGTGTACAGCCGGATGACTATAATGCTGTTAATTTTTTCTCTTTATAAAAGAGTGAATACTGATATATTTAAATTCAGTGATAAATATTTTAAGAGGGAATGAAAATCACTTGTAATCCTACCTAGAGCTAACTAATTAGTCATTATATAACTGTTCAGACTTCATTCTCTGTGTCTTCAGGAAAAGAATTTTCCAGTTTAACAATAAATATGAAAATCTTTTAAAATCAACTAATGTTGATCTTTATCATTATTTTCAATGGTAACATAATATTCTTGTGAATGATATACCATAAATTATTTTTCTGGCCCCCTTTTGTTAAGGATATGGTGTTTTCCATTTCCTGTTATCTTAACCATAAGTGGTATGCTGTCACTTTACTCCACCTCTGTGTTTACTGTTCTTCTAGAGGAACAAATACATATTGGTTTAAAGCATTAGATACTAACATTCCTATTTTCCTTTGAAATTCTATTCATTCTATACTATACAAAATACGTGACAGAATTTAGAGACTGAATGAAGACTTGCAGAGACATAAACTATATCCCAGAAATATACATTATCTGCTAGAGAAATTTAGTTATTTAACTAAATTTAGTTATTTAACTAAATTTAACTAAATATTGAATCATTAAAACTATTGAGTGTCTACCATATATCAAGCATTGCTCTAAAGCAGACTTTCATAGTCATTATATTTATGTTTTAGCTTGCAGTTGTCTTTTTAATTCAGGGTTTTCTTTATGGAGATAAAAAACACAAAACATTATATTCACCATTTCAACAATTTTTAAATGTGCAGTTCCCTAGTGTTATGTATTTTACACTGCTGTAAAACCTATCTCCAGATCTTTTTTACCTTGCATTAACCACCTCTTCTTTCCCCCCTCCCCTCTGCCCCTGGTAACCACCATTCTACTTTCTGTTTCTATGAATTTGACTATGTTAGGTAGGTGTAAGTGGAATCATTCAGTATTTGTCTTTTTGTGATTGGCTTTTATCTCTTAGCATAATGTCCTCAAGATTTATCCATGTTGTAGCATATAGCAGCATCTATATTTTTTAATAGGCCAGAAATTTGAGACTTTGAAATTAGCTTGCCATACTTTAGGTAATTCTGTTGACAAGTTTATTTCTGAATCACAGAATGGATATTCAAAACTTTGAACTTTGGAAAAATATTTATAAGAACTTCTTATATTTCACAAAATGTTAAGCAGTTTGTACCAGTTACTGGTCTTTTGGGAATACAGGAAATCATATATTGTGATGATAGATATAATGGAGATATGAACAGGGTTCAATGGGAGCTTGAAGAGTGAGAGGCGCCCAAGTCTACCTGGAATTAAGATAGGCTTCACAGACTACCTTTTTTCTTATGGAGAACTAAGAGAAGAAAGCATTGGAAGTATTCTTAATAGAAAAAATAGAATATGAAAAGTCATAAAGTTGTGAAATATTAAGGTATATTTGAGAAACTATCAGAGATTTAGTATTGTTGGAACAAATAATATTCAAGGTGAATTCTGAAGGATAAAGCTGGTAGGTCTTGGGTGCTATGCCACTAATTAAAATTTTTATTCTGTATGCATAGGGAGCAGGAAAATGACATGATCCAATCCATATTTCAGGAAGATAATGCTGGCTCTGTTAACAATGGAGAGACTAGACCAGAAGACCAGTAAGGAATCCATTATATAGATCCAGAAGGGAATACTCTCTAAATTTAAGAATGAAATAAATATCAGTATATATGTAATCTGTCTTTTTTGCCTGTCGCTCACGCTGTCTGCACCTCTTCCCAGCCCCTAAACTAGCCAGTCCTGGTGCTAGGCAGCTTTGAAATGTTTAAGAAAATGTCCCTGTTTTGACAGAGTAGAGTAGAAGCACCTGGACTTAGAGCAGACTTTACAGCTTCTCCAGGGATTTCTCATGTAGGCAACATGAGATCAACAGAGCCCTGTGCAAATAAGCTTTATAAGCAAATGACCATTTTTTCCATTATAAATTCCATCACTCCAAAGAAAGTACCACTTGTTACAACTAGTATTTCCCCTTTTACCTGTATCTCTGATTTTAAAATATTTCATGGGATATTTAAATTATAGCAGCTTTGATATCAGCCTTTGTATTTTACAGTTTCAGAACTCTGTTTCTCATCATTTTGGCATGAAAATATCCCATTCAGTCATCATATTTTAAAAGGTTGCTATAAGCTACATCAGGAATACTGTACCTAGCATAAAAACTACACGTCTCTTCTTCCTTCAAGCAGACTGTAACTTTAGAGTTTAGTTCTGTTGATACTGATATTGAGTCATTTTCTAGGAAGTTATGTGGTTACTGTCAGCTCATCACTTTCATCAGCCAGTCACTTAACTACCCTTCCTATGCTCTCAGAACATCTGTGTCATGTGTCTTCTTCACTCTCTCCCTTCTAACTCACTTCTCTGATGCTTTTACTTCATCCTCTGCAGGACTGGGAAAGATCAGCACATATATACTTCCTGGTAGTGCTGGGCTTTCCTTTAGAAAGTGCTTCTAAACTACATGCTAATTTAAATAAACTGTATTCTGAGGCTTATCTTTTAAATCATGAATTTCATGTGTAAAAACATTTTCTTCCTTGTTCATAAACAAAACATGTAACTGTGCATTCATAGAACTGAAGTCAGGGGAGTGTCCACTTCGGGGGAGGGTCTTTTTTTCTTCTTTCTTTTTCTTTTTTTTTTTTTTTTCGTTTTTTAAGATCACTGATCCACTCTTGTGTTGTTTTTCTTTGCTAATCGTGACCTTACTTTCAGGATGCAATGGATCCTGGCAGCATCTCAATGGGGAAAAGAGACTTTTAATACACTTTAAATATAGTATTTTGTTTGCGTTGAGTCAAGAAGATACTGATTTCTCAGCAGGAGGAAAGACTCTGGAACCACACAATAGTTTATATTGTGAAACCCCTTTTACAGTGCATTTTGGTCATCATGTTGTAACAAAGCAAACAGTCCTTAGCCACACGAATCTAGGGAAATAAGACTTATGACTAAAGGATTCTTGACTAGATGTTAAAAGATATAATTGGAGAGAAATATAAAACCGAGGGTATAATTGGGTTTCTTCTTTCTATTTCTGTTCTCACAACCTGACCTTGAAGGAAAATTAGTATTTGTTAAGTGCCTTCCATGTGCCAGATTCACAGCTATAATGAGGTTTATTATTTGTAAGTGTCTCGATCTTAACAACTACTTTGGGAAGTTTAAGAATTTGTACTACCATTTTATAGATAAGTTCAGGAAGTCACTTGTCTCAAGTCACACAGGTAGTATATGGCAACATTGAAGTCCAAAGCACATGTTCTTATGTCTGATAGTGCACCTCAAGTCAGAGGTTTTTATTTATCTATTTGTTATTCTGCTCTTTTTAAAAATTTAAACAATAGCAGGGGCACCTGGGTGGTTCAGTCGGTTAAGCATCCATCTCTTGGTTTCGGCTCAGATCATCTCAGGGCCCTGGGATCAAGCTCCACATCAGGCTCCACGCTCAGCAGGAAGTCTTCTCGAGATTCTCTCTCTCCTCCCCCCCCAACTCATGCATGTGCTCTCTTTCTCTCTAAAATAAATAAATCTTTTAAAAAATTTAATCAATAGCAGAAGTAGAAAAAATAAAGCAAAAAAAGCTTAAAAGTTAAGTGCTTAGGAAATAATCATCATTTGGAGTGAGTATTGATTCCTGTCATATTTCTATGCACATATACAAAAGGGAAAATAGGGAAATAATGGCATCATAACAACATGCCATTTTGAATAAAAATTGAATTTAATTTTACTTGACTTAAACAGAATGAACAAATGGAATTTCAACTGAATATTTCTTTACTGTACAGGAGAATTTCCAAGACTTCCTCTCAAGGATAAGAAAAAAAGATTAAGAGATTAGGGTCATGTTTTTCAATAACACTTAATCAGTATTAATTCACCCCATGCTCTAAAAAATTAGGAAATTAACACTTCTCACCAATATTTAAATACATTTTTCTCATCTCAGCTTTGCCGAGGTTTGTATCATTTACATTTTATTGTAACTGTAATTCCCAGATTTACTTAGTCTACGTTCTACATTTAAATTCAGTGGTTATCACTATCCTTTATCACATTTTCTCTTCACTTTGTTTTTACTTTACTTTTTACTTTTTTTTTGTTTGTTTATTGAATGTTATCTTTTTTAATAATTTTTAAATTTTTTTTAAGATTTTATTTCTTTATTTGAGAGAACGCCCGTAAGGATGAGTGGGGGGGGTAGGTCAGAGGGAGAGGGAGAAACAGACTCCCTGCTGAGCAGGGAGCCCAACATGGGGCTCGATCCCAGGACCCTGTGATCATGATCTAATCCAAAGGCCACCCAGGTGCCCCATGAATTTTATCTTTAATTGGCTTTTTCAGGAAAGATTTATGGATATTGAATTCCTCTTTTAATTTCTTTTTTTGTTTGTTTTTGCATGCCTGATGTTTATTTTGACATTATACTTGAAGAACTACTTAGCTGGTTATAAAATTCTTGGATGTGTTTCTGTTAATGTGGAGTGGGTGAATATTCTCTGATAACTTTCCTACCCCCACCTTATCTGAAACCTGGTTGCTTCACAGTAGTGTAGTGCTGAAATGACTTTGGTCTGCTTTTCCATAGCCTGAGGGAGGTAAGGAGATGGGACAGTACTCAGCTAGAGCCATGCATAGTCTTTGTTGTACCACCTGGGCTCAGTTTTTTTGTGTTCTCTAATTTGATAAAATGTCACATGGTCATCCTGGTAGGAGTGAGTAGGATTCAGATCACTTGTGAAATTCCTTAGTGATCCCGGGATAATGACCTATCCTGGTAGTTTTCTTGCCTGTACTCAGGCTTCTGTAGGTAAGTATTTCTCCTGATTGTCATTTTGTAAGCTGTCAATTCACCCTTCAATCTTATTTTCTCCAAGGTTGGGGTTATTACTCAGAATCCTCACCATTTTGTTGCCTCGTTTCTGACTTTGATACTGTTTGTGGCCTTAGAACACAGTTAAGAACTCCCCATTCCCCACCAGCATTTTTGTTTCATTTCCTTATCTGTAGCTCAAAATAAGGTTGTGTCCTTTGTCTTGTTTGGTTCCTGCAAGTGAATATTTGCAGGGTTTTATTTATTTCTTCTAAATATTGGAGAAGACATTCTGAAATCTGTCACTTTTGGGCAAAATTGCCATATTTAATTTTAAAAGGCAATCTATATGATTTCACTTAATGTGGAGTCTAAAGAAAAAATGAACAAACAAATAGACTCATAAATACAGAGAACAAACTGATGGTTGCCAGAGGGGTGGGTTGGTGGGAAGAAGGGCAAAATAGGTAAAGGAGATTAAGAGGTACAGACTTCCCATTACAAAATAAATCATGGAGATGAAAAGTCCGGCATAGGGAATATAGTCGATAATACTGCAATAACATTGTATGGTGACAGGTGGTGACTACACTTATCTTGGTGAGCATTGAGTAATGTATAAAATTGTCAAAATCAATGTTTTACACCTGAAGCTAATATAACATAGTATGTCAACTATAATAATAAAAATGTTTTTAAAAAGAGAATACAATTTAAGCAGGGTGCTACAACAGACTGCTGTGTCAGGTGTGGGCCAAGAACAGCCTCATCTTATCTCAGTTTTCTGAACAAATATCACTTCCTTGTGCTCTGTGATCTGGAAAGGATTGGGAAACACTGATCTAAACTCCAGAACCTGAAATCCACATGTTTTGTTCTTTTAACAACAAATTTTGTTTTGTTTTGTTTTGGATGTGGATTACCTAGGATACATTCTCTATGTCTCTATAGGCTATTCCTTTCCTAGGCATAAAAAGTTTTGGTTTGTAATTAGAATAATTAAAAATAGCAGATGAGAACTGTAATTAAATTTCTTGTTTTTTAAAGTTGTATTTTTTTGTAAGATTTTATTGATTTGTCAGAGAGAGAGCACAAGCAGGGGAAGTGGGAGAGGGAGGAGCAGGCTCCCCTCTGAGCAGGGAACCCAAAGCTGGGCTCGATCCCAGGACCCTGGGATCATGACCTGAGCCAAAGGCAGACACTTAACTGACTGAGCCACCCAGGCATCCCTGAAGTTGTATATTTTTTATTGAAGAATAATTGATACACAATATTGTATTAGTTTCAGAGGTACAACATAGTGACTGAATATTTGTATACATTATGAAATGGTCACCACACTAAGTCATTACTGTATGTTACCACACATAACTGTTACAGTATTGTTGAGTATATGCTGTACGTTATATCTCTGTGTCTTATTTATTTTATTTTTTTTAAGATTTTATTTATTTATTTGAGAGAGAGAGAATGAGAGATAGAAAGCACGAGAGGGAAGAGGGTCAGAGGGAGAAGCAGACTCCCTGCTGAGCAGGAAGCCCGATGCAGGACTCGATCCCAGGACTCCAGGATCATGACCTGAGCCGAAGGCAGTCGCTTAACCAACTGAGCCACCCAGGCGCCCTCTGTGTCTTATTTATTTTAAAACTAGAATATTGTACCTCTTAATTCCCTCTTCCTGTTTCATCCACCACCCACCCACCTCTGCAACCATCAGTTTGTTCTCTATATTTATGAGTCTGTTTCTGTTTTGTTTGTTCATTTGTTTTGTTTTTCAGATTCCACATGTAAGTGAAGTCATTCGTTATTTGTTCTTCTCCATCTGACTTATTTCACTTAGCATAGGTCCCTTTAATCCATCCATGTTGTTGCAAATGGCAAGATTTCTTTTCTTTTTTGTTTAATGGCTGAGTAGTATCATATTGTGTACATTTCCCATTGTGTACATTTTTTTAGCCATTCATCTATTCATAGGTTGCTTCCATATCGTGACTATTGTAAATAATGCTGTGAGGAACATAGGAGTGCATGTGTCTTTTCAAATTAGTTTTTCATTTTCTTTGGTTAAATACCTAAAATTGGATTGCTCGATCATATGGTAGTTCTATTTTTAATTTTGGGGGGGAATTTCCATTACTGGTATCTTCTCTTTTTTTTTAAGATTTTATTTATTAATTTTGAGAAAGAGAGCATGAGTGGAGGGAGGGACAGAGAGAGAGGCAAAGGGAATCTCAAGGAGACTCTGTGCTGAGCGCAGAGCCCAATGTGGGCCTGATCCCCTGACCCTGAGATCATGACCTGAGCCGAAACCATGAGTCAGACACTTAACTGACTGAGCCACCCAGGCACCCCTCCATTACTATTTTCCATAACGGCTGCACCAAATTTACATTCACACTAACATTTTTCTCTACATCCTCACCAACACTTACTATTTCTAGTCTTTTTGATAATAGCCGTTTTGACCGATGTGAGGTGATACCTTACTGTGGTTTTGATTTGCATTTTCTTGATGGTTAGTGATGTTGAGCATCTTTTCTTGTGCCCATTTTTTTGCTCTTGTGTCCCATTTTTTAATCAGATTTTTTTTAATTTAGTTTCATGAATTCTTTATATATTTTGAATATTAACCCCTTATCAGTAAAATTACATATTTTAAGTGTTTATGTAATCTGGTTATATTGAAAATTTAATACAAGTTTGTTCATTCAGTAAGTGTTTATTGAATACCTATTTTAGATGCTAAGGAGGGGGATGTATAAACAAATATATGAAAGCATGATCAAAATAAAAAATGGGAGTGTATACCTACAGCCATGTGTGTTGCCACCCTGTATCATTCACATATTGACTACAACTCAAGTTGTGCTAGGCAGTTGGCCATGTATAAAAGTAGCACAGAATTCTGGCAGTGGTCAAATTATATGAGACACAAAGGAATTGATGAGCAGGATGGCTTCGAGGAAGTTTTGATATCAGAAAAGCTGGCTAGCGGTTGATAAGACATGGAGAATTGTAAGTAATTGAGTAATATTAAAGCATAAATTAAAATAGATAATGGGAGTGAGAAAGCCATAATCATAGCTCATATGCCATGGTGAGGAATTTAGCCTTTATCCTATATTACTTACATATTTCCACATAACAAGTTATCCCAGATTTAGTTGCCTAAAACAAAAGTTTTTGTCTCAGCTTCCAACGGTCAGAAATTTGGGAATCCTTTAGCTGTGTGTTTCTGACCCCTGACCTCTTATGAGACTGCAGTTAAGATGTCAGCTTAGGCTGCAGCCATCTGAAGCTTGAATGTGGCTTCAAGAGCTATGACCCAGATGGCTAACTCACATAGCTATTGAGAAGAGTTCTCATTTTTTCATTGGCTATTTGCAGGAGCCTTTACTTCCTCACAGAATGAGCCTCTCTGTAGGCTGCTCATAGCATGGCAGCTAGCTTCCCATAGAGTGAGTGATCCCAGGGTGAGAGGACACTGAAGACAGAAGCCACAATATTTTTTATAACATGAGCTTGGAAGCAATTTACATCACTTCAAGCATCTTATCTTATATTGGTGACACAGATCACCACTGGTATGATATAGAAAGAGTCTATAAATGGTATGAATACCAGGTTGTGGGGACCAATGGGGGCCATGTTGGAGGCTGGCTATCCTATCCTGGAAGCAATAAAGAGCTACTAAATATTTTAAGTGTAGAAGTGACATTTATATTTTCATTTCAGATACATGATTCTGCTATGGAAAATGAGGTGTAGGGACAAAATTAAAGTCATGAAAACACTGTAGTAATCTAAAGTTTTTGAGACCCTGAAATAAAGTAGCACTTAAGAGGTTTAAGAGATTTTTGAGAAACACTTAAAAGACAGAAAAAGCATAATTTATTGGTTGGTGATTGGATATGGTGAGTTAGGAAGTAGAGGAGTTAAGGATGACTATTAGGTGTCTGGGTTGAGAAACTAAGTGGATATTGATGTGGTCCACTGAGATGTAGGACAGTAAAATAGACCTATCCAATAGACATTTGGGTATCTGTAGGTTTGAAGTTCAAACAGAAGGAATAATAGTATAAAGTGAGAAGAGGGCCTACAGTGTATCACTAGGGCATTCAACGCATGGATGAGGGGGGAATGATCCTGCAAAGGAGATGAAGAAGAATTGTTAGGAGCTAGATAGTAAACCAGCAAAGTGTGATTTTTATAAAAGCCAAGAGGGAACCCTGTGTTGAGAAAATAAGGAAGTATAGCTAACCTATAATCATTAAAATGTAAAGCTCAGTGAAGCTCTTAAGTATAGTTTGAAAAGCCTTAACTAAATGCTTTAATTTAGTTGGTATGGTGACCCTAACCTCAGTGTGAAAACAAAATATAATTTTTTCCAAGATAGTAGGATTTAATGATCCCCTTTCCATTACCCCCTCCAGAACAAACACACACACACACACACGTACATGCATGCACATGTGCATCCACCCTCCCACACACACAGAGCCCACATGACTTTATAAGACAAAATTAGCTGCTTCTCCACCCCTTCCACATCTTACTGTAGTGGACAGCAAACTTTTTTCCATAAAGGGCCAGATAGAAAAGATGTTAGTCTTTGTGGGTCATACGGTCTCTTTTACGATTACTCGGCTGTGTCACTGTAGTGTAAGAGCAATCCTAGACATTATGTAAATAAATACGTGTGGCTGTGTAACAGTACAGTTTTATTTACAAAAACAAGTGGGACAGCAGTTTTACTTCTAGGTACCTACCCAAAATAATTGAAAGCAGGAACTCAAACAGATACTTGTACACCATTGTTCATAGCAGCATTTACAATAGCGAAAAGGTGGAAGCAACCTAAGTATTTTTTTTTAAAGATTTTATTTATTTATTTGACAGAGAGAGAGCAAGAGAGCACAAGCAGGGGGAGCGGCAGGCAGAGGGAGAATCAGGCTCCCCACTGAGCAGGGAGCCCGATTCAGGGCTCAATCCCAGGACCCTGGGATCATGACCTGAGCTGAAGGCAGATGCTTAACGACTGAGCCACCCAGGCGCCCCGTAACCTAAGTATTCATTGACAAATAAGTGGATAAACAAAATGTGGTGTGTATATGTATATACACAATGGAATATTATTCAGTCTTGAAAAGAAATGAAATTCTGACATATGCTACCACATGATGAACCTTGAAATCATTATGATGAGTGAAAGAAGCCGGACACAGAAGGACAAATATTACATGGTTCCACTTATCTGAGGTACATAGAATAGGCCAAATTCATATAGACAGAAAGTAGACTAGAGGTTATCAAGGGCTGGGCAAGTGGAGAATGGGGAGTTATTGTTTCGTGGGTACAAAGTTTCTGTTTAAAAATATGAACAAGTTCCAGAAGTGGATTGTGGTGGTAGTTGCACAACACTGTGATGTACTTAATGCCGCTGAATTGTGCACTTAATGGTTAAAATGGTAAATTTTATGTATATTTTACTACAATTAACAACAACAACAATAATGATAAAATAGAAGGGTAAGTTTGGCTCCTGGGTTATAGTTTACCAGTCCCTGGACTAGAAACTCTTTGAGTGCAGAGACTGTGTTTCTTTGAACTTAAATCCTTAGCATCTAGCACAGCTGTTTTATTAAAGATGTACAGAAGCTCAACATAGCCAAATGAAATTAAGAATTTGGGTCTTTCTTTTTTACTTGTATATTTATTTTCATAGTCTGTTTAATGTTTATTTAGTACTTAAGTTTTTTATTGCAAATTGAACACATTTACTCTGATGTCTAAAGATCACAGGAGGAAAAAGAAAATATATTTTTGTCATTAAACATTAAATGACTTTAATCTTCTCCATACAATTTTGAAAAATATCAATTTTAATGAGCTCATATAAAAATAAAATGTTTATGTTTTCTCTTTGTACATGTAACAGCCTTAGATTTTGCACAAGTAACTGGCTTATCTTCATGGTAGAATCTGTGACAATAAGTGGTCTGGGTGAGAAGTGGACCTGACTGACAAGAGTAGCTTTGTCTTCCTGTGAAGCTTCATGTTGGTCTTTAGAAATCACTAGTGGTGGAGAGAACATCCAAAGGGCTTTTCCTAGAAGAAAACCTGTACCTTTTTCACATTACATTTATATCATTTATGTTTTTTCAGGGCTATTTACAAATATTTATTAATGTTCATTTTTTTTTAATATAGGTCCCTCTTTACAAAGGAGGAAACCGAGAGGGTAAAGCTTGGTAAACTTCAAAGGGGATCATAGTTCTTAATGACAGGAAGAATCTTCATGTTTCAATTAAGAACCTTAGTCAGCTATGGCCCAACTCAAAAAGTTGACAACCTTCCTTTCATTTCTAGGAGAATCACTGATTGATTGACCCTAACAGAATAAGTAGATATTATCAGTCAGCCACTGTAGTATATAAGAACTAGAGTATGTTGTGACATTTGTTTACTTAATAGATGATTTTGGAGTTTTTTGCTTTTTGGTTTTTTTGTTGTGCAGTTTGTTTGGTTTTTTTTTTTAGACTTGGGGTCAGAATCAATTGAGGATGGTATTTTTTAGTTCATTGTTTAAGTAGAATTGAATCAAGAATCTTAGCTGTTTTCAATTGTATCTTCTTGAAATATGTCATTGAAATACTAGGATATATATTTTAGTGCCAGTACTAGTGGCACAGTTTAGTTTTTCAATCTGTGCTTAATTTCTTAGTCATTTTAAAATGCACCCAAAACAAAATTAACTACCTTGAAGGGGAAAATTGAAACAATATAGTAGTTACTATGTAGAGAAATTTTTTTTTAAAGATTTTATTTATTTATTTGAGAGAGAGAGAATGAGAGATAGCACAAGAGGGAAGAGGGTCAGAGGGAGAAGCAGGCTCCCCACTGAGGAGGGAGCCCGATGTGGGACTTGATCCCGGGACTCCAGAATCGTGACCTGAGCCAAAGGCAGTCGCTTAACCAACTGAGCCACCCAGGCACCCCTGTGTAGAGAAATTTTGATGGTCTATTTTGATGGTCCTTAAGCTGTATTTCCTACAAAATACTAAATAAATTTTGTGATTTTTATCAGTTTTCACATAAGCCAAAAAGTATTCTTCTCCTGTCAGGTTGAGAATTGAAGGCTTCTCTAGAAAAGAGGGCTTTTTTTTTTTTTTTTTTTAGTGCCAGTTTTTCATATATCTTTCCAATTTGTTGATTCTCTAGAGTGTGATCCATTTTAAAGCTTAGCTGCAGTGTTTATTTACACTCTCTGGCAGGCTGTGAAGGCTTGTGGCATTTCCTAGTGAAAAACAACTCCAGGACCAATGTAAATGATTGCTAACTGCCTCTTCATGATTTGGGTATCTTTTCTAGTAAGACACAGATGCAAGAAGTGAGCCAGAGGTCATTAAGAAGGAACATATCTGCCCCTCTTGTTTACAGAAGCTTTAATATTTATTAATTAAAGAACTTTTGTTACTGAATTCTTTTTAGGAAACTTTTGGATTGTATGGTCAATGGTAAAGAAGCAGCTTTTAAGAAAAAAAAAGTGTAATGTCTTAAACATAATATGATGACAAGATTTACAAAAACCTGTGTCCTTTGAGATTTATGAGCGATCAATCCCATTGTCATCAACATGTAGTTTGTTTGTAGTTGCTGAGAATTCCCATAGTCGTTTCTTTTCTGTTTTTGATTCACTGGAAAGCTTTTGCCTTGATAGGCCTATGATTCAATTATTGTAGTTTGCCTTGATCTCCAGTCGCCTTGCTCAGATTTTTTGAACACCTCATGCATATGTACAGTCCAGTCACGTTAATGACTTGGGAAGGTGTGAAGAGGCTAAGGAGCTAGATCTTTTCTCTTGACCTGTTTCTTATTGCAAAGGAATGTAGTAAAGCACTGCAGCTTTTTGTATCTATTGATCGCATGTGCCCAAAACCTATTCAGTCAAGTAGGTCTTTATTGAATAAAAGTAAATTTGCCTCTGTTGTATCCCAAAAGATCAGGGCATTGGGATCAGTTCTGTGATCATAATAGAGAGTCCCAACACTTTTTCTCCAGGGTTTCCTCAAGAAGTATAAAATAATATTCGTATGTGATGGGCCTTTGACCTGGAGGCTTCAGTAAATTCATAAAGTGATATTGATTGTCTAGCTAAAACTGACATCTTGGCTTAAAAGTAGTTCTTTTTGATAACCAGGAATGTGGTTTTGTTTGTTTTAGTGGCTTTAAGCATTTTATTCAAAAAGTTGACATGAAAAGATAACTTGATGATTATACTTAGATCTTAATGTAAAAAGCCGTTAGGAATTCAACAAACTTAACTTTTACAACTGGTTAGATTTCCAGTTTTCCCAAACAACAGTATGGAACTATTACCAGTCCTGGTTTAAATTATATCTGATACCTGCATAAGTCGCACTGATTCCAGTATTAGGTCTCCAAGCCCAAAGAATGTCCTGTTGACTTTGTCTCTAGGATTGCTCTAACTGGTGCTCCTTACTGAGTTACCTAGAGGAAAACCAGGTTCCTAGTCATTTGCTTTTTTATTTTGGGCACCAAAAAGTGCTCTTCTTGGCTTATGAGTTTTAAAGACTGGGAAATTTGACACGGAATATTATTTTTTGAGTGGGTAAATAAAGTTAGGGAAAAGCGGGGAACAAAGGAGATAAAAAGGGATGGGATGCACAAATTTATTCTGTAGTTCTGTTTCCATAATATTTCACTCAAAAGGGATTCATTTTGAATTTAGGATTTAGTGTTAAAAGGAACAGAGCTGGGGCAAGTGCAGGCCAGCACTAAGTAACAATGGTGGATTGAGACCTATTGTATTTTTTAAGTGATTCCAGGGCTGTCCAGGTGTCCTGATTTAAAGGCTGCTTCTTGAGTCAGGAAATTGTATCTTGTTCGGAGGTTTACTGTAATAAAGTGCATAGTCCTAGGGGATGGTACTGCTGGCCTCATGAATCACTTTACAGGCTGGCTGTACTGACCCAAGCCCCATGATTTATGTATGTCATACCATAGTAGGAATGGCAAATATGTAAGGCACACATGGTTTCTGAGATGCTTCCTTAACAGGAAAACTGCCATAAATCCATAAAGTGAGATAGGGCAGATCCAGCCACAGCTCATGTCATGTCCAAGAGATCTCGTCCTATTTTATAGGATGTATAGTTTTAGAACTGGTTAAATTTAACATTCTTCTTGGAATGTGTCCATGGCCTTTTTGTGTACTATGTTTTAGTCTACCCAGTCTTAGATTCATTACTTACATCATCTTTTGTATCTAAGCTTGTGATTG
Organism: Zalophus californianus; assembly: GCF_009762305.2. Lineage (NCBI taxonomy): Eukaryota > Metazoa > Chordata > Mammalia > Carnivora > Otariidae > Zalophus > Zalophus californianus. Next base: position 103,484,721 of record NC_045603.1, read on the forward strand.
CCAGTATTGCAGTAAGATTAGAATTTTACCTCGTGTTTGAACTTCGTTTGATTCCCAGCACTAATAAAGAGATTCTCTTAGAATTGCTCTTAGGATTTAGGCTAGTCTTAGACTAGTCAAATACTGAGCCAAAATGGACAAGATAATTAATTTTTCATTTTAATCTGAATGAAATAATGTTATTTTAATTAAACTTTTTATTTTGAGATAATTGTAGATTTTGTAGATTCACATGTAGTTGTGAGAAACAATACAGAGAGATCCCATTGTACTCTTCAGGCAGCTTCCCCAGTGGTAACATCTTGCAAAACCAAGATGTGATATTGTATACAGTAGCACAACCAGGATATGGACATTGATATGGTCAAGATACAGAACATTTCTGTCACCACAGAGATCCCCTTTTATACTCCCGCCTACTCCACTCTCATCCCACCTTCCTTATCTCTTGGCCACGTCTAATCTGTTCTCTAATCTGTTCTTATAATTTTGTCATTTTAAGAATGCTATATAAATGGAATCATACAGTATATAATCTTTCCAGATTGTTTTCATGCTGCACAGTTATCTGGAGATTAATCCAGATTAATCCATTTATCAGTAGTTCATTCCTTTTTATTACTGAGTGATATTCCATGGTCTGGATATACTACCATTTGTTTAACCAGGACCCTGTAGGATATCGGAGTTCTTTCCAGTTTTTGTCTATTATGGAAAAACCCTGTTATAAACATTTGTGTATAGTTTTTTTTGTAACTTAAGTTTCCACTTTTCTGGAATTAATGCCCAGATGTACAGTTGCTGGATCATATGGTAGTTGCATATTTAATATTTTAAGAAACTGTCTAATTGGGTGCTCAGTCAGTTAAGGATACAACTCTTGGTTTCCGCTCAGGTCATGATCTCATGGGTCATGAGATCTAGCCCCACCTCGGCTCTGCACTCGGTAGAAAGTCTCCTTCAAGATTCTCTCCCTCTGTCCCTCCTCCAACTCGTGCTGTCTCGCACACACACTCTCTCTCTCTCAAATAAATAAATCTTAAAAAGAAAAAAGAAACTGCCAAACTGCTTTCCAGACTGGTGGCACCATATTACATTTTTACAGTGTGTAAGTGATCCTATCTTTCCCACATCCTTGCTAGCATCTGGTATTGTCTCTATTTTTATTTTAGCAGTTCTCATAGTTGTATAATGATATCTCATTGTGGTTTTTACTTTGCATTTCTCTGAGGGAGAATGATGTTGACTATCTTTTCATATGCTTGTCTCCTGTATATTATTTTCAGTGAAATATCTCTTCATGTCTTCTTTCCATTTTCTAATTAGAGTGTTTATTGTTGAGTTTTGAGAATTCTTTATTCTGTACAAGTCTTTTATCAAACATGTGGTTTGCAGATATTTCCCCCAGACTGTATCTTATCTTTTCATCCTCTAAACAGACTCATAACTGTGACTTTAATAATTCAGTATATCTTTGAAATTAATTTTATTTTTGAGGACACATTTAGGTTAACAGCAAAATCAAGTGGAAATTACAGAGAGTCCCCATACACTGCCATCTCCATATATACACAATCTCCCCCATATATACATAATTTCTCCCACTATCAACTATGAATACCAGGGTGGTATATTTATTACAATCAATGAACCTACATTATGTCATTGTTACCCAAAGTCCGTAGTTTATATTGGAGTTCACTCATTGTTTTGTACATTCTGTGGATTTTGAAAAATGTATGTCATGTATCAACCACTGTAGTATCATATAGAAGTTTTACTGCCCTAAAAATCCTTTGTGCTCATTTATCTCTTCCTCTCCCTACCTCCTGGAAACCACCTATCTTTTTACTGTCTCCATAATTTTGCCTTTTCCAAAATGTTGCATAGTTGGAATTTTATACTATGTAGGCTTTTCAAAATGGCTCTTTCACTTAGTAATATGTATTTGAGTTTCTTTTACATCTTTTTATGGCTTCTATAACTCATTTCTTTTTAGTGCCAAACAATATTCCATTGTCTTGATGTATCACAGTTTATCCACTCATCTACTGAAGGACATCTTGATTGATTCCAAATTTTGGCAATTATGAATAAGACTGCTATAAACTTCCCTGTCCAGGTTTTTGGATGTAAGTTTTCAGTTCATTTGGGTAAATACCAAGGAGCATGATTGCTAGATTATATTGTAAGAGTAAGGGTTAGGTTTTTGAGCAGAAACTGCCAAACTGTCTCACAAAGTGGCTGTACAGTTTTGTATTCCCACCAGCAGTGATGAGAGTCATTTATTCTCACCAGCATTTGATACTGTCTGTGTTTTGGATTTTGGCCATTCTAATAGGTGTGTAGTGATATCTCATTGTTGTTTTAATTTGCAGTTCTCTAATGACATACGATGTTGAACTTTTTTTCATATGTATCTTCTTTGGTGAGATGTCTAGGTCTTTTGGCCATCTTTAAAATCAGGTTATTCATTTTATTATTGTTGAGTTTTGAGAGTTTTTTTATATTTTGGATAACAGTCCTTTATCAGTTGTATCTTTTGCATATATTTTCTCCCATTTTAAGGTTTGTCTTCTCAGTCTCTTGAGATCTGAAATTTTTAAGCACGTTTTATGAAATAACAGTGTATGTTTGTTTTACAACAGACGTATCCAGAGTACAAAGACTTGTATGCTTAAATTAAGTAATTTAAAAGTGTTTGTTTTAATGTTGAGACATTATTAATGAAATGTAGGGGAAATAATTTTTAGATATACTTGTTAACCAAATAGGAGAGGGATTATTTTCCAGGTTTATAAGTGTCACTTACAAATAATTTTTTAGAAGGAAACAACCAGTTCCTTTTTTGAATAATATTAAACAATTGATAAATAAATTACTACTTAGTATATACTGCTTCAAAAAGCCCCCAAATCCATTAGGCCACCAGTTGCTACCCAGCACAACATACTATTCTCCCCACAGCTTCAAAAGGCCTAAGTCTTCACCTGCCTTATTGCCTCTAAGGGCACTCCAAGCTCAGTCTACCACCAGACTTCATAATGTACCCTTGTTCTAGTCACCTAGATTTCTCAGGATAACATTTTAAGATTGAGGCCTTATCTTGGCTCAATGCTTAGTGTGATGTTTATCACATACAAGACATTTAATGAATGTGTACTGAACTGAGCTGAACCAGCTGGAGCAAGCGGGATTAGAAGACTGAATTTTAAGTGAAAAGGATTTAAAAGGCACTAAGAAAGTATAGATTTGAAATGTGAAAATTTTCAAATGACTAAAGCATCAGGCTGGAAAATTTGGGTTGGAGCCAAACTGAATGGTTTGAATGTCTTGTAGTTTGTAAATTGATATACTTATCTTTTACATAGAATGGTGAATTTTTATAGCTAAAAGGTATTTAGAATTTATATTCTTAATCCAAAAAACATCAAATTGAGATCTGTCAGTAGATCCTCAAATAATTTCTCTTTCTCCTCTACCTTCAGTCTTAAAGCAAGTATCCTCAAGTACTGGCACATGCAAACAGAATTCAGAGAAATTTGCAAAAACTAAAATAACACACATAATTAGAAATTATCTGGGGTGTTTTTTGAGATTATAACACTTGCTTTTATTCTTTCTGTTGCTTTCTCTCTCTTTATTTCTTTCAAAGTACATCCAAATACAACTTCTTATATTCATGATCCCCTCTGTAAGACAATGTGTATTTACAAAAAGACTGTAATATTAAATGCCAATTCAGTATGTGTACTCAGTCAGTCTCTTAGTTTTCATTGTGATAAAATTCTCAGGTATGAGAAGCAATCAAGTCTTCTTACCCAGACATGTGTTTGGACAAATCAAATAATCAACTTTATAAATTAATACATAATGTTATGTTGTGTTGTTTTTACCTTCACAAAAAGCTTTTAATTTTTTTGTTAGACTAGTAGCAGAGATAAGGTGTCTTAAGAATTGCTGTTCTGCGGAGAGTGTCATAGAAACTACCACAGGAAAGTTGACAGAACTCCCAATCAGTAGATAATAAGCCCCTTTGTTAGGGGCCTAAGTGGCTCAGTCGGTTAAGTGTCTGCCTTCAGCTCAGGTCACGATCCCAGAGTCCTGGGATCGAGTCCCTCATCAGGGTCCCAGCTCAGTGGGGGATCTGCTTCTCCCTCTCTCTCTGCCCCTCCCCCCCCACTTGTGCACTCTCTCTCTCTCTCTTTCTCTCTCACTCTCTTTCAAATAAATAAATAAAATCTTAAAAAAAAAAATAAGCCCCTTGTCATCTGTGATATAATTCACAGGAAGTCATTTCATTTTGCCTCATCTGACTCAAGCAAGAACATTCCGTGATAATGTTATATTTTAATCCCTATAAAATTTAGTAGTATCACTCTAATCATGAACAAACCATGGAAGATGCACATTTGTTGTTTGTACTCTTTATAGTAATTTCTTAAGCCTTACTTTGTTCTCCAAAATAATCAAGGCAGGAGTTCCAACATCAATTAACTGTTTAACTGAGATTGTAAGAATAGACTTTACTCATGGACAACTTACAGATTGCTTTAAATAAAATATTGGGGTTTGAGTTGAAGATGGTGGCATATGAAGTTAATAAATTCACTCCCTTCCCTGGATACAATGAATATACAACCATATATGAAATAATTTCCTAGAAAAAGACTAGAAAATTGGATGAGCAGAGCCTCCACACACACAAAAAAAGGCATCAAGATGGGTAGGAGAGGGAGAGACACTGTCTTGCCAAAAAAGACCTACCCCATTTGCTGCAGTTCACCATTATGAGAGATCTCAAAAATACTTAACTATTCCCTGATAAATGAGCAGGTTTTCCTCCACATCAGGCATGCCAACCCTTGGATCCTGCAAAAGAAATAAGACCCCTAAATGCCAGGTTTTGAAAAACAACAAGGACTATGTCCAGGAAAGCCATAGATCTGTAGGGAATAGAGAACCACCCAACACCCACCCTCCGCCCTTAAAGGGCTCACTCACAGACTCATTCTCTTTGGGACCTAATGCAAAAACACCAATTTGAAAAGCACATAGACCAGATGTGAAAGAGTTCCACTTACTAATCTTAAAGTGCCTATTGGAGAGGTAGGAAACTGTTGGGACTTTCTCCATGGATGGAGACATTGGCAAATGCCATATTTGCCATTTCATTCTACCTTGCCATTGTCAGTGCCCCACATCTTCAGTGCAAGTGTGTGTCACAGCCAGGTTGGGCGACAGCCTAGCCCACATGTACTCTCCAATGTCAGTCACATGTTGCAGCTGGGCTGGGCGAGAGCCCTGCCAACCCCCTCACAACAAATATGCCCCATCATAACATGGGAACCCACAGTCCACACAGGGGACACCCCTTGAGTGCCTAGCTCTGGTGGTCAGAGGGGATTGCACTTCTGAGATCCATGTACCATCTCCTTAAAAAGGTGACTGACTCCTTTAAGAGTGGGAGAGGTAGTTCTTTTGCCTAATACACAGAAACAGAGTCAGGCAAAATGAGGAGACAGAGAATAATGTCCCAAATGAAAGAACAAGACAAAACATCAAAGAAAGACATTAATGAAATGGAGATAAGCAGCCCACTTTGTAAAGTATTCAAAGCAGTGGTCATAAAGATGCTCACCAAACTCAACAGAAGAATGAAGGAACACAGTGAGATCCTTAACAAAGAGAGAAAACATAAGGTTTCCAAGAGAAGTTACAGAGCTGAAGAATATAACTGAACTGAAAAATACACTAGAGGAGTTTAATAGCAGACTGGATGAACCCGAAGATCAGATAAACAAACTAGAAGACAAAGCAATAGAACTTACCCAAAGTAACAAAACAACAAAAGAATTTTTAAAAATGAAGATAAATTCACTTTGGGGATAATGTCTAGTGGAATAATATTTGCATAATAGGGCTCCCAGAAGAAGAGAGAGAGTAAAGGCCAGAGAACTTATTTGAAGAAATAATGGCTGAAAACTTCACTAATCTGGGAAAGGAAACAGACATACAGGTCCAGTAAACCCAGAGAGTTCCAAAACAGATGAACACAAAGAGATCCACACCAGACACATTATAATTAAAATAGTAAAAGTTAAAGAGTGAATCTTAAAAGCAGCAAGATAAAAACAACTTAATGCATACAAAGGAAACTCAATAAGGCCATCAGCAAATTTTTCAGCAGAGACTTTGCAAACCAGGAGAGAGTGGCACAACATATTCAAAGTGCCAACAGGAAAAAAAAACTTTCAATAAACAATTCTCAACATGGCAAGACTATCATTCAGACTTGGAGAGATTAAGAGTTTTCCAGACAGATCTAAAGATGGTGGCTTTGGCAGTGAGGGACTCTGTGGTGCTGTACATGAGTACTAGCCAGCCCATGGCTTTTGTCAGAAAAATTCCCTGGACCATGGCCTCAAGTGAGTTGAGCAAACACTTTGCACAGTTTGGCCATGTACGAAAGTACACTGTACCTTCTGACAAAGATACTGGATTTCACAGAAATATGGATTGGATTCAGTTTTCTTCAGAAGAACTTCAGGATGCACTGCAACAAGAATATCATATTACTGATGGAGTAAAGCTCCACATTCAAGCTCAAAGGCCAAAAGTTTTGCAAGGGGATCAAATATCTGATGAAGAAAAAGATTTTCAAGACTATTACTACCTATTAAATAAACAAAATTGAAAACAAAGTTTTCCAGACAAGCAAAAGTTAAAGGAGTTCATCACTACTAAACTGACCTTAGCAAGAAATGATAAAGGCACCTCTCTAAACTGGAGGGGAAAGCACTAATTAATCACAAGAAAAGATACAGAAGTAAAAATCTCACTGGAAAAGGTAAATATGTAGTAGAAGTAGTGGACCAATCACTTATAAATCAAGCATGAAGGTTAAAAGACAAGAAAAATTAACTAAAACTACAATAATTAGTTTAGACAGTAAAGGATGTTTAAAATGAAAAGATGTAAAATGTGACCTCAAAAATAGATTACTTGGCGTTCAGTTTTCCCACTGCTTGACTTATTTCACTTAGCATAATCCCCTCCAGTTCCATCCATGTCGATGCAAATGGTGGGTATTCATCCATTCTGATGACTGAATAATATTCCATCGTATATATGAACCACATCTTTATCCATTCATCTGTTGAAAGGCATCTCAGCTCCTTCCACAGTTTGGCTATTGTGGATGTTGCTGCTATGAACACTACATCAAAAACTAATGATGTACTATATACTGGCTAACTGGACATAATAAAAAAATAAATTACTTGGGCAGGAATGTAAAATTTTGAAGTGTATTCAAATTTAAGTTGCTGTCAACTCAAAATAGCTCATTCTATACATAAGAAGCTGTATGTGAACCTCTCGGTAACCACAAAACAAAAACTTATGAATAAATACCAGAAAGCATGAGAAAGGGCAGACAGAAAGCAATTAACAAAATGGCAATAAGTACATGATTACTTTAAATGTAAAGAGACTAAACTCCAATCAAGAAATTGAGTGTTCAATGGATAAATTAAAACAAGACCCATCTATGTGCTGCCTAGAAGAGACTCAGTTCAGAAGTCAGGATACATAGAGACTGAAAGTGAAGGGATATAGAAACCATGCAAATGGAAACAAAAAGAAAGTTGGTGTAGCTATACTCGTAGTATACTAAACAGGTTTTAAAACAAGACTGTAGCAGTGCCTGAGTGGTTCAGTCGTTAAGCGTCTGCCTTCAGCTCAGGTCATGATCCCAGGGTCCTGGGATCGAGCCCCACATCGGGCTCCCTGCTCTGCGGGAAGTCTGCTTCCTCCTCTCCCTCTGTGTCTCTCTCTTGTGTTCTCTCTCTCTCTGTGTCTCTCTCTGTCAAATAAATAAGTAAAATCTTAAAAAAAAAGACTAATGGACAAAAACGTACATTATATAATGATAAAGGGGTCAGTCCAACAAGAGAACATAACATTTATAAATATATACACACCCAACATAGGAGCACCAAGATATATAAAGCAAATATTAAGGGACCTAAAGGGAGAAATTGACAGCAATACAATAGTAGAGGACTTTAACACTCCCTTACATCAATGGTTAGATCATTCAAACAGAAATTTAATTAAAAGGAATTACTGACTTTAAATGACACATTAGACCAAGTGGACTTAATAGGTGTATACAGAATATTCTATCCAAAAACAATAGAATGCACATTCTTCTCAAGTGCACATGGAACATTCTCCAGGATAGATCACATGTTAGGCCACAAAACAAGTCTCGATAAATTCCAAAAGATTAAAATTATATCAAGCATCTTTTCTGAACACAGTGGTATGAATCTAGGAATCAATTACAAGAAGAAAAGTGGAAAAAACACAGAAATGTGGAGATTAAACAACATTCTACTGAACAACCAGTAGTTCATCAGAGAAATAAAAAATACCTAGAGACAAATGAAAATATAAATACAACATACAGAAATCTTTGAAATGCAGCAAAAGTGGTTCTTAGAAAGAAGATCATAGTAATACAGGTCTAACAAGAAACAGGAAAAATCTCAAACAGTCTAACTTTACACCTAGAAAAAAAAGAACAAATGAAGTCCAAAGTCAGTCGAAGGAAGGAAATAATAAAGATCAGAGGAGAAATGCATGAAATAGAGACCAAAGTAAACAAACAAAGAGATCTATGAAACTATGAGGTGGTTCTTTGAAAAGACAAACATAATTGACACGCCTTTGGCTTGACTAATCAAGCAAAAAAGAGAACAAGCTTTAATAAAATCAGAAATGAAAGAGGAAAAGTTAAACTGACACCACAGAAATGCAAAGAATCATAAGAGACTATTATGAACAACTGTATGCCAAAAAATTGGACAACCTTAAAGAAATTGATAAATTCCTACAAACATACAATCTTCCAAGCCTGAATCATGAAGAAATAGAAAATCTGTATATGAGTGAGGAGATTGAATCAGTAATCAAAAAAACCCAACAGAGTCCAGGATCAGACAGCTTTACTGGTGAATTCTACCAAACATTTGAAGATTTAATACTTATTCTTCTCAAACTGTTCCAAAAAGTTGAAGAGGAGGGAACACTTCCCAACTCATTTTATGAGGCCAGCATTACCATTATATCAAAACCAGGCAAGGATACCACACACACAAGCACACACATACACACAATTACAGGCTGATATCATTGATGAACACTGATGGAAAAATTCTCAACAGAATATTAGCAACTGAATTCAGTAATATGTTAAGAGGACCAAACACCATAATCAAGTGGGATTTATTCCAGGGATGTAAGGATGGTTCAGCAGCCACAAGTCAATCAGCGTGATACACCACAATAACAAAATGAAAGGAAAATATCATGTGATCATCTCAGTAGATGCAGAAAAAACATGACAAAACTCAACATCCATTTATGGTAAAAACTCAACAAACTGTGTAGAGAGTGAACTTACATCAACATAATGAAGGCCATATGTGACCCACAGCTAACACCATACTCTGGTGAATAGCTGAAAGCTTTTCTTCTCAGATCTGGAACAAGATAACAATATCCACTTTTACCACTTTTATTCAACATAGTATTGGAAGTCCTAGCCATTATCAATTAAGCAAAAATAAATAAATAAAAGGTGGGATGCCTGAATGGCTCAGTCGGTTAAGCATCTGCCTTCGGCTCAGGTCATGATCCTGGAGTCCTGGAATCAAGCCCTGCATCGGGCTCCCCACTCAGCAGGGAGTCTGCTTCTCCCTCTGTCCTTCCCCCATTCCTTCTCTCTCTTGCTCACACTGCCTCCCTCAAATAAATAAGTAAAATCTTTTAAAAAATAAAAAAAAGAAAGCATCCAAATCTGAAAGGAAGAAAACTATTTGCAGATGACATGATATATATTAAAAAGACTCCACCAAAAAAACTGTTAAAACCAATAGATGAACTCAGCAAAGTAGCAGTATGCAAAATCATCATACAGAAATCAGTGGTATCTCTATACACTAATAAAGAATTGTCAGAAAGATAAATTAGGAAAAAAATCCCATTTACAGTTACATCAAGAATATAATACCCAAGGAAAAATTTAACCAAGGAGGTGAAAGATTTATACAATGAAAACTATAAAACACTGATGAAAGACATTGAAGAGGACACAAATAATGGAAAGATATTCCACGCTCATGGATTTCAGGAATTAATATTGTTAAAACGTCCATATAACCCAAAGGAATCTATGGATTCAATGCAATCCCTATCTAAATTCCAATGGCATTTTTCACAGAATAAGAACAAATAAATAATTCTAAAATTTGTATAGAAACACAAAGAACCTGAATAACCAAAGCAATTTTGAAAAAGAATAACAAAGCTGAAGAAATCATACTTCCTGGTTTCAAACTATACTACAAAGCTATAGTAATCAAAACAATGTGATATTGGGCATAAAAACAAATAAATCAATGGAATAGAATTGAGGTCCCAGAACTAAACTCACACATATACAGACAACTAATTTACAAGAAAGGAGCCAAGAACATGCAATGGAGAAAGGACAGTCTTTTCAATAAACGACGTTGGGAAAACTGGACAGCCACATGCAAAAGAGTGAAACTAGACCACTGTCTTACACCGTACACAAAAATTAACTCAAAATAGATTAAAGGCTTAAATGTTAGACCTGAAAGCATAAAATGCCTGGAATAAAACATAGGTGATAAATATTGATATTGGTCTCAGCACTATTTCTGTGGCTCTGACTCCAGAGGCAAGGGAAACAAACAAAAACAAATAAATGGGATTATATCAAACTAAAAAGCTGCACGGTGAAAGAAACCATCATCAAAACAAACTGATTGGGAAAAGATTTTTGCAAATCATATATCCAACAAGGGATTAAAATCCAAAATACATAAAGAACTCATGCAACACATCACAACAACAGCAAAAAAACCAACCCACTTAAAAATGGACAGAGGTTCTGAAAAGACATTTTTCCCAAAAGAAGACATAGAGATGACCAACAGGGACATGAAAAGTTGTTCAACATCACTAATGATTAGGGGAATGCAAATTAAAGCTGTAATGCAGTATTACCTCATACCAGTTAGAATGGCTGTTACCACAGCTATGAAAAAGACTAGAAATAACAAGCATTGAAGAGGATGTGGAGAAAAGGAATCTCTCATATGCTCTTGGTGGGAATGTAAAATTGGTACAGCCATTAAGGAAAAGACTATGGAGATTAATCAAAATATTAAGAATAGAACTACCATATGAACCAGTTCTTCCTTCTCTGGGTACTTATTCAAAGAATTCATAAATGCTGATTTGAAAATATATACCAAAAAGAGATATCTTTATTGTAGCATTACTTACAGTAGCCAAGAAATGGTAACAACCTAAATGTTCCTTGATGGATTAATGGATAAAGAAAATATTGTGTATGTGTGTGTCCATGTACACACAAACACAGGCACACACATATACACATATAATTGATCCCTTCACTCATTTTGCCCGCCTTTCAGCCTCCTTCCCCTCTGGTAACCACCAATCTGTTCTCTCTATATATGAGTTTTTCTATATTTTGTTTTGTTGGTTCATTTGTTTTGATTTTTTAGATTCCACATATGGGTGAAAATCTTACAGTGGTCTTTCTCTGTGTGACTTATTGCACTTAGCATAATATCTTCAAAGTACATCTATGTTGTTGCAGAATACAAGATTTCATTCTGTTTTCATGGCTGAGTAGTATTTCAATGTGTCTGTGTGTGTTTACTACTCAACCTTTTTCAATATGGCTTCTGCTACCGGCCCTGAAACTGCTTTCCACAGTACCTAGAAACATTCTAAAAGCTAAATCAAATGGCAGTTTTGCAGTCATAGTTTTGACTTGTCTATAAACACTTTAAAGTATTTGATCATTTATTTCTTGAAACTTACTTTCTTTAGCTTTCAGGATACCACTGTCTCCTTGTTTTCTTCTGTTGCTGAGACTGCCCCCCCCTCAGTTCTTTACAGACTTTTATTCCACCAATGCTATGTGCCTCGCTTCTGATCTTGGTGCTTTCATGCACTCCTATTATTTCATCGACCTCCTATGTTGATCATTTCCACATCTATCTTTAATTCAGGGCCTGGCTCCAGGCCCATCAGTACAACTTCCTACTACATACCTTCTTTCTCAAATTCATGGAGTCTTTATAAGGATTAAATTACTTAATCCACGTAAAATGCTTAACAGAGTAGCAGGGTCTGTAGTAATCATGTTGGCGGTATTGATCATGGTGAATTTTTTCCCAGCACATTCATATTCTTTTATTCATTCTTTTGAGATCCATTAGTTTATTGTTAAGTCATCACTTTCCAAACTGTGTTCTTGGAATATTAGTATGCTTCCAGGTGTTAATTGGTGTTCCCCAGAAAACTGAGGAAGTAGGGTTCTATGGTCAACTAACTTTGGGAAATAGTTTATAAAAGGGTTGGTAGACTTTTTCTCTGAAGAGCCAGATAGTAAATATGTTGAGTTTGGGGACAATTTGGTGTCTGTCATAAGCACTAAGATTTTCTGTTGCCATGCTAAAGTAGTCATAGAAAATACATAAACAAATGAGTGTGTTTTGCCTCATTCATATTTTGTTTATAGACATTGAAATTTATATTTCAAATCATTGTCATAAACTATATTTTTATATATTAGAATATAAATTATATATTTTATATATGTTATATTATGTCACAAAAATATTTTTCTTTTTGTTTTTTTCAACCACTTAAAAATGTAAGAACCATTCCTTGCCTATAGGCTCTACATCAACAGGTGGTTATTCAGTGGCCTATAGGCAGTAGTTTGGCTACCCCTGCTTTAAAATATAGCGTCCTATTAAAGATATGTAATCTACACCATAAAAAGCTCTTGTGAGTTCTGTACCGGCAGGCTATTAGGCCCAGTGTTCCTCCTATTTATTTGACCATGGAAATCTTTTTTTCACGGGACATTTGTTAATATCTCTTTCCATACTTCTGTGGAATAAACTTTTGAGAAATGTTGACCTAGAGAATAACTGTATGTGCTAGAGGTGAAATTTTGAGCTGTGGAACAGACTGGAAGTAAAGGAAAGTATCTTGCCCTTATTACCTCTGATCAGGTAAGCTAACTAGTCATAGAGAGAATGCACTTTGGAAAATTGAATGACCCCTGTAAGAAAGGTACCAGTTAGACACTACAGCTGAGTCAGATTGGCTGAGTTGCAGGTAGACTTGATAACATTCATGCCATCAGTCAGCTTTTAGAAATAGGGAAAACATGTACATTGCTATAACATGAAACAAAATGGAGGGCGCCTGGGTGGCTCAGTTGGTTGAGCAACTGCCTTCGGCTCAGGTCATGATCCTGGAGTCCCGGGATCGAGTCCCACATCGGGCTCCCTGCTCAGCAGGGAGTCTGTTTCTCCCTCTGACCCTCCCCCCTCTCATGTGCTCTCTCTCCATTCTCACTCTTGCAAATAAATAAATAAATAAAATTTAAAAATGGAGCTGCTCTAAGAGAGATAAAATATTCAGTTGAGGAGGAAGACATCCAGAGGCCATAAACAAAATATAATCAGTAATAGTTATCATTTTCTCTAGTTTTAAACTATTTACTATTTTTAAAGTAATAAGCAAAGTTACAGAGTTTTTCTTTTTAAGTAATCTCTATACCCAATGTGGGGCTTGAACTTACAACCCTGACATCAAAAGTCACACACTGCACCAACTGAGCCAGCCAGGCACCCCTAAAAGATTTTTTTAAATTTTAATTTACATATAGTAAAATTCTAGAACTTGTTTTGAAATAATATTTTCAGTTGTCATTTTCCTATATCTTTGAGAAGTAAACGTGTGACTTAGTAGGCTGTGATGGTTATTATGCTTTACTACTTTTGAACATATTAAAAATATTATTTTCCCTATTAAAAATAATACCACTGCTATGGAGAGAAACTTCAAATAAAAAAAAAAATCCACACTTATCAGAAGATTCTGCATTTCCCATTGTTTTATGCCTACTGTAACCATGTGCCCCTTATATGCATAAGAAAAAATAGGTGTAATAACCATGCTTCCCAAATTATGTTTGGCATTTTACAAGTAGCTAAATCCTAAGAAAAGATGCAGAGAAGGTGGGATCATCCAAGCTGGCAACAATAATAATTCATCTGCCAAATGCAAGCACAGTTCCTTGCCCATTCCTATAGAATTTCCCCACCAGATGTTTCATTCCAAAGCTGTGTAGGAGAGGAGTTGTTCTTATAATTTTTGCCAACAAATTGATAGCAGATGGACGATAGAATTGTTGAATCATTAATAGAGGAAGGTAATAAATTACTGAATTTGTTTTCATCTGTTTTGGCCACCAAGTGCTTTTGGTGACCTTCAAGATCTCAGCAACCCCACTGTCTCTAGTCCCCTCTCAGCACACCCCATAGTTACTCATGTATATCCCTGTAGATTTTATATGTTTCATATATAGCCTAAAGAATATTGTAGATATTTAGTCATTGGAACTTTACCCACTTTTTTTCATGCAGTGTACCAACCAATTCAAACATTACATGTTCTGTATAATGTTGGATTTTTTTCAAATCAAGACACACTGAGCTGTTGATTATGCTGCAAGGTGGAGAAATGAGTACCATGATACCACAGGCATTCTTCTAACAAATGTCATAGCAAACAGACTTGGAATGCAATGGAAGCTTTAAAAACAGAGGCAAGCCGGCCTCCACGGTAGCACAGTGTGGACAGCTGGTACGGACATGTTATCCATCTATGACTGGGAAAGGTTAACTAAACAGTGGGACAGTGACAAAGTGCAGGGATTAATTGCTTAAAGCATTCAGTAATTCTTAAAACAGACAACTAAATAAATGGAGCTATTCTGGAGTTTGAATTCTGAGAAACAATGTAAGACTTTATTTTCCTTTGGAAATAGAGACTTCCTTAAGAAGACACAATAAATGGTATAGCCTGAAAGTGTGAGTTAAAGAACAACAGGTGTGCCTTATTTTGAAGGGACTATGTCTTTATAAGGGGGGTTTGTATTCTGAAATTTTCTGTTCATATTATACCATTAAACTTGAGGCAAAACAGACATACTATTATGAAATAGTAAGACAAAATGAAAGAAAAGGCCAGTATAAATCTTTTTGTATACATCATCCCCAGATGTTACTGTGAACCCACCACTTAGCTTCATCTCTTGAGACTCATGCTAAAGCTGTCTCTCCACCCCTCATCTCCAACAGAAATCAGTGGGTTTAAGAACATAATTCACTAGGGATTTGATAGGATTTGAATAATGCCCAACAAAAACTCCCTTGGCTGCCAGCTATTGTTAAGGCAGAGATTTAGAAAGCAGAAGATCCTAAGTTCACCTGTCTGTCTTGTGATGGCCCTTGCCATAAAGAAAGGAAATTTACCTATGAATGCATTATGTGATGTTCATAATAATATATTATATAATATATATAAATATATATCATATATATGATAAAGAAGATATATATATATACACAATGGAATACTAATCAGCCATCAAAAGGAATGAAATCTTGCCATTTGTAATGATGTGGATGGAACTAGAGGGCATTATGCTAAGCGAAATAAGTCAATCAGAGTCACTCATATGTGGAATTAAGAAACAAAATAGGATCATAGGGGAAGAGAGGAAAAAATAAAACAAGATGAAATCGGAAGGGAGACAAGCCGTAAGAGACTCATAGGAAACAAACTGAGGGTTGCTGGAGGGGAGGGGGGTATGGGGATGGAGTGGCTGAATGATGAACATTAAGGAGAGCACATGATATAATGAGCACTGGATATTATATAAGACTGATGAATCACTGACCTCTGCCTCTGAAACTAATAATATATTACATGTTGATTAATTGAATTTAAATTTAAAAATATATTAAAATAAATAAAATAAATTTTGACCAGGAGGGCAAAAGGGAAAGCATAGCAGTTTAGGGAAAAGTAAGGCCAATGGAGGCTTTTTTTTTCTTTTAAGAATAAGATAATTGTAGCATGGGGAGAGCCTGAACAATCAGTCATTTTAGATCAAATAAAATGCACATTTTTATTTTTTATGAGTTCTCTCTGGAAATAGCTAGGCATTAGATAGAATCAGAAATCACTTTTATACTGAACCAGAGATAGAGACAACTTACTCTAATGAACTGTGACTATATAGAGAACAGTCCAAAGCTCTTACCTAAATGATACTGCTTTCCTTTCTGATATAATGTTTCATTATAAATTGTAGTTCCCTGCATAATACATTGAAGGGACTTTTGGTGTCTACATATTTGGGTATCACAAAAAATACATCATTAGAATGATGAATTCTTCATCTAATTAGAATCCTCTAGAATGTGTAGATGCATTTATATACGATTTGGTAGTTAACTAATTTATAGTTCTAGATTTCTTTTAAAGATAGGTACTGTATACTATTATGTTACAAATTAATGTGGATCCTATAAATTTTTAGTGGATCTTATTCTAATCAGTAAGTAAAGTGACACATCAAATGAGTAGATACTACCTTAAAGTAATCCTTTCTTTATAACTTTTTTTTTTAATGTATTCTGGGGGGCTCCTGGGTGATTCAGTTAAGCGTCCAGCTCTTGATTTCGGCTGAGGTCAAGATATGATCCAGAGTTGTGAGAGGGAGCCCCAGGTCCACTGGGCGTGGAGCCTGCTTAAGATTCTCTCTCACTCTCTTCTTCTGCCCCTCCCCCTCCTTCTCTCTCTCCCTCTCTTAAAAAAAAAAAAAATGTTTTAAGAGCGCCTGGGTGGCTCAGTTGGTTAAGCATCGGCTTTAGGCTTAGGTCATGATCCTGGAGTCCCAGGATCGAACCCTGCATCGGGCTTTGCACTCAGCGGGGAGCCTGCTTCTCCCCTCTCTCTCTGCCCCTCTTCACTCATGCTCTTTTTCCTCTCTCTCTCTCTTAAATAAATGGATAAAATCTTTTTAAAAAATGGATTCTGAGACTAATTCTGAAATTTCTCTTCTAATTTTTAGATTCCAGTTATATTGTCTGTTTTCCTAAGACTTTTCATATATTTTACTTCATATATGCAAAATGCTAAGGAGATTTAAAACACTTTATTAAAACCAGTTAGAATAGATGTTCTCCTGCTTTGACAAAAATAACAGGGTAAACTGTATATAAATCTGTGTCTCTTTCATGTAATAGCCCAAACTGTGGTATTATAATTCTGCTCCTTGAAGTTTTCAGGGGTTCAGAGTCTGAACTCCTCTCTTTTGCTTTGCCCATCGCTGAGGTGTTACCACGTGATCCAAGATGGCTCACTACCACATTGCATTCCAGCCAACAGGTAAGGGAGAAGGAAAGGGCACACTGAGCTAAATGAGCAATAAACTACTTCAAGTATAATTCCAAAAGTAAAGAAACTTAGAATATCAAAAGCAAGAGTTTGTATGTCATATTCATCAGAAGGAAATTTCAGATATAACATTGTGTAGAAGAGATTGTGTTTTCCTGATCTACTCCTAAAGAATATGAGGTTTGTCTAAGAATTGGTAAGAATATTTTTTTTTAAATAAGAACATTGGAACATCCAGCTGAGTGTCAAAATATTATTATCTGGATAATTTTACACTGATTCCATTGGTGCTGTCATTGCTAAAAATGTATTTGTAATCCTTTTCTTAAGAGGTGCTTTCAGAGCCAGATTGTAAGATGCCCCCAACATAAATATATGCTTACTCATTGTGGTGTAAAAAACATATCATCCTAATTCGCTGTCTGACTTCAGTGCCCCAGACTTGACGTCAAAACTAAAATTCAGCTTAATAAAAAGGATATTTGTCATAATTTCAAATACTTAAATAATGCAATAATTTTGAAGCCAGTTTTAAAGAAAATTGGCAGCATCATTAGAATAAATGTTTTCTAACAAATGAATTCTTTGAAAGCTTTCATTTGAAATGTAAGTACAGGTGTATTTCATGAAGGAAGCAACTGGATAACTTTTGCTGTATTTTAAGGAAGTATAGGATAAGAAGGAACGTCTTTATATCTTACTAATGTTGAATTTGCAGCAGTCCTAAGGAAGCACTGGAATTGAGGCCATTGACTTTGGGAGAAGCCCATTTAATCACTGAACGTAGATTATGCCCCGGTGGACAACTGTAGTCTGCAAGTGCCTCATCATTTCTGCAGTCTTACCAAAATCAGTCTTACTCTTGTCCACATGGAAAATTTAAAATGGGTGCCCAAGCTTTGTTAAAAGAAACCTAGGCTAAAGATTTTCTAGTTTGTTTTTTAACACGGAAGGAACTTTCCAACATTTTGACACATGGGTGTTATCAGTAGAACTAAAAAGAGCTTATTAAAGTTTGCATGATGTCTAACATTAAAGAGCAGAGAGAAACTCGTAATTATTTAGTCATGTGCCTAATTTTGCTCAGTGTCTAGTTTCTGTAATAGACTAAGTTCTGTGAAGTCATCATTTCAGTATATCAGTTGTACTTAGCATGGACCTGGCACATAGTAGGCACTCCAAATATTTGGCAATTAGTAACTTACATTTTATTTTGTTTGTGGTAATGGGATTCTAAGTGTCAGGTCATAGGTTAGTAAGTAAATAAAGTAGTTCATGCTTCTGGACCCATTGCTGCTATAAACATCGGGGTGCATGTACCCCTTCGGATCCCTACATTTGTATCTTTGGGGTAAATACCCAGTAGTGCAATTGCTGGATCGTAGGGTAGCTCTGTTTGCAACTGTTTGAGGAACCTCCATACTGTTTTCCAGAGTGGTTGCACCAGCTTGCGTTCCCACCAACAGTGTAGGAGGGTTCCCCTTTCTCCACATCCCCACCAACATCTGTCATTTCCTGACTTGTTAATTTTAGCCATTCTGACTGGTGTGAGGTGGTATCTCACTGAGGTTTTGATTTGGATTTCCCTGATGCCAAGTGATGCTGAGTACTTTTTCATGTGTCTGTTGGCCATTTGGATGTCTTTGCAGAAATGTCTATTCATGTCTTTTGCCTGTTTCTTGATTGGATTGTTTGTTATTTGGGTGTTGAGTTTGATAAGTTCTTTATAGATTTTGGATACTAGCCCTTTATCTGATACATCATTTACAAATATCTTCTCCCATTTTGTTGGTTGTCTTTTGATTTTGTCAACTGTTTCCTTTGCTGTGCAAAAGCTTTTTATCTTGATGAAGTCCCAATAGTTCATTTTTGCCCTTGCTTCCCTTGCCTTCAGCGATGTTTCTAAGAAGTCGCTGCAGCTATGGTTGAAGAGATTGCTGCCTGTGTTCTCCTCAAGGATTTTGTTGGATTCCTGTCTCACATTTAGGTCTTTCATCCATTTTGAGTCTGTTTTTGTGTGTGGTGTAAGGAAACGGTCCAGTTTCATTCTTCTGCGTGTGGCTGTCCAATTTTCCCAACACCATTTGTTGAAGAGACTGTCTTTTTTCCACTGGACATTCTTTCCTGCTTTGTCGAAGATTAGTTGACCGTAGAGTTGAGGGTCCATTTCTGGGTTCTCTAGTCCGTTGATCTATGTGTCTGTTTTTGTGCCAGTACCATACTGTGTTGATGATGACAGCTTTGTAATAGAGCTTAAAGTCCAGAATTGCGATGCCACCAGTTTTGCTTTTCTTTTTCAACATTCCTCTGGTTATTTGGGGTCTTTTCTGGTTCCATACAAATTTTAGAATTATTTGTTCCATTTCTTTGAAAAAAGTGGATGGTATTTTGATAGGGATTGCATTAACTGTGTAGATGGCTTTAGGAAGCATAGATATTTTCACAATATTTGTTCTTCCAATCCATGAGCATGGAATGTTTTTCCATTTCTTTTTGTCTTCCTCAATTTCTTTCATGAGTATTCTATAGTTTTCTGAGTACAGATTCTTTGTCTCTTTGGTTAGATTTATTCCTAGGTATCTTATGGTTTTTGGGTGCAATTGTAAATGGGATCGACTCCTTAATTTCTCTTTCTTCTGTGTTGGTGGTGGTGTATAGGAATGCAACTGATTTCTGTGCATTGATTTTATATCCTGCCACTTTACTGAATTCCTGTAGGAGTTCTAGCAGTTTTGGGGTGGAGTCTTTTGGGTTTTCCACATAAACTATCATATCATCTGCAAAGAGAGTTTGATGTTTTCTTTGCCGATTCGGATGCCTTTTATTTCTTTTTGTTGTCTGATTGCTGTGGCTAGGACTTCTAGTACTATGTTGAATAGCAGTGGTGATAGTGGACATCCCTGCCACGTTCCTGACCTTAGGGGAAAAGCTCTCAGATTTTCCCCATTGAGAATGATATTCACTGTGGGTTTTTCATAGATGGTTTTTATGATATTAAGGTATGTACCCTTTATCCCTACACTGTGAATAGTTTTAATCAAGAAGGGATGCTGTACTTTGTCAAACGCTTTTTCTGCATCTATTGAGAGGATCATATGGTTCTTGTTCTTTCTTTTATTAATGTATTGTATCACATTGATTGATTTGCAGATGTTGAACCACCCTTGCAGCCTAGGAATAAATCCCACTTGGTTGTGGTGAATAATCCTTTTGATGTACTGTTGGATTCTATTAGCTAGTATTTTGGTGAGAATTTTTGCATCCATGTTCATCAGGGATATTGGTCTGTAGTTCTCCTTTTTGATGGGGTCTTTGGTTTGGAGATCAGGTAATGCTGGCCTCATAAAATGCGTTTGGAAGTTTTCCTTCCATTTCTATTTTTTTGAAACAGTTTCAGAAGAATAGCTATTAATTCTTCTTTAAATGTTTGGTAGAATTCCCCTGGGAAGCCATCTGGCCCTGGGCTTTTCTTTGTTGGGAGATTTTTGATGACTGCTTCAATTTCCTTAGTGGTTATGGGTCTATTCAGGTTTTCTATTTCTTCCTGGTTCAGTTTTGGTATTTGATACATCTCTAGGAATGCATCCATTTCTTCCAGATTATGTAATTTGCTGGCATATATTTGCTCATAATATGTTCTTATAATTGTATTTCTTTGGTGTTGGTTGTGATCTCTCCTCTTTCATTCATGATTTTATTTATTTGGGTCCTTTCTTTTTTCTTTTTGATAAGTCTGGCCAGGGGTTTATCAGTCTTATTCTTTCAAAGAACCAGCCCCTAGTTTCATTGATCTGTTCTCCTGTTCTTTTCGTTTCTATTTCATTGATTTCTGCTCTGATCTTTATTATTTCTCTTCTCCTGCTGGGTTTAGGCTTTATTTGCTGTTCTTTCTCCAGCTCCTTGAGGTGTAGGGTTAGGTTGTGTATTTGAGACCTTTCTTGTTTCTTTTTTTTTTTTTTTTTTAAGATTTATTTATTTGACAGAGATAGTGAGAGAGGGAATACAAGCAGGGGAACTGGGAGAGGGAGAAGCAGGCTTCCCGCTGAACAGGAGCCTGATGTGGGGCTCAATCCCAGGCCTCTGGGATCATTGTCCTGAGCCAAAGACAGACCCTTAAAGACTGAGCCACCCAGGCGCCCCAGAAACCTTCCTTGTTTTTTGAGAAAAGCTTGTATTACTATATACTTTCCTCTTAGGACCGCCTTTACTGTATCTCAAAGATTTTGAACAGTTATATTTTCAGTTTCATTTGTTTCCATGAAATTTTTAATTCTTTTTGAATTTAATTTAGTTTCTTTAATTCTAATTTAATTTAATTTCCCATTCATTCTTGAGGAAGATGCCTGTTAGCCTCCATGTATTTGAGTTCATTCCAACTTTCCTCTTGTGATTGAGTTCTCGTTTCAAAGCATTGTGGTCTAAAAATATGCAGGGAATGATCCCCATCTTTTGGTACCAGTTGAGACCTGATTTGTGACCCAGGATGTGATCTATTCTGGAGAATGTTCCATGTGCACTAGAGAAGAATGTGTATTCTGTTGCTTTGGGATGGAATGTTCTGAATATATCTGTGAGGTCCATCTGTTCCAGTGTGTCATTTGAAGCCTTTATTTCCTTGTTGATCTTTCGCTTAGATCTGTCCATTTCAGTGAGGGGGGCTGTTAAAGTCCCCTATTATTATTGTATTATTATTAATGTATTTCTTTCATTTTGTTATTAATTGGCTTATATAATTGGCTGTTCCCATGTTAGGGGCATAGATATTTAAAATTGTTAGATCTTCTTGTTGGATAGACCCTTTAAATATGATGTAGTATCCTACCTCATGTCTTATTTTAGTCTTTGGTTTAAAATCTAGTTTGTCTGATATAAGGATTGCCACCCCAGCTTTCTTTTGATGTCCATTAGCATGGGAAATGGTTTTCCACCCCCTCACTTTAAATCTGGAGGTGTCTTTGGGTCTAAAATGAGTCTCTTACAGAAAGCATATTGATGGGTCTTGTTTTTTTATCCAGTCTGTTACCCTGTGTCTTTTGATTGGGGCATTTAGCCCATTTACATTCAGGGTAACTATTGAAAGATACGAATTTAGTGCCACTGTATTGCCTGTAAGGTTACTGTTACTGTATATTGTCTGTGTTCCTTTCTGGTCTATGTTACTTTTAGGCTCTTTCTTTGCTTAGAGGACCCCTTTCAATAATTCTTGTAGGGCTGGTTTGGTGTTTGCAAATTCTTTTAGCTTTTGTTTGTCCTGGACGCTTTTTATCTCTCCTTCTATTTTCAATGGCAGCCTAGCTGGATATAGTATTATTTATTCTTGGCTGCGTATTTTTCTCATTTAGTGCCCTGAGTATATCATGCCAGTCCTTTCTGGCCTGCCAGGTCTCTGTGGCTAGGTCTGCTGCCAATCTATTGTTTCTACTGTTGTAGGTTATGGACCTCTTGTCCAAGCTGCTTTCAGGATTTTCTCTTTGTCTCTGAGACTTGTGAGTTTTACTATTAGATGTCAGGGTGTTGACCTATTTTTATTGATTTTGAGGGAGGTTCTCTGTGCCTCCTGGATTTTGATGCCTGTTTCCTTCCCCAAATTAGGGAAGTTCTCTGCTATAATTTGCTCCAGTATACCTTCTGACCCTCTTTCTCTTTCTTCTTCTTCTGGGATCCCAATTATTCTAATGTTGTTTCGCTTTATGGTATCACTTATCTCTCGAATTCTCTCCTCATGATCTGGTAGTTGCTTATGTCTCTTTTTCTCAGCTTCTTCATTTTCCATCATTTGGTCTTCTGTATCACTAATTCTCTCTTCTGCCTCATTTATCCTAGCAGTTAGAGCCTCCATTTTTGATTGCACCTCAGTAATAGCCTTTTTGATTCCAACTTGGTTAGATTTTAGTTCTTTTATTTCTCCAGAAAAGGATTCTCTGTTATCTTCTATGTTTTTTTCCAGCCCAGCTAGTATCTTTATAATCATCATTCTGAACTCTAGTTCCAACATCTTACAAATATGTCTGTATTGATTAGGTCCCTGGCAGTCGGTACTGCCTCTTGTTCTCTTTTTTGAGGTGAGTTTTTCTGTCTTGTCATTTTGTGTAGAGGAGAATAGATGAGTGAGAGAACAAAATGCTAATAGGGCAACAAAGACCCCAGAAAAATATACACTAAAAAAATCAGAAGAGACCCGAAACCATGGGGGAAAGAAGGGGGGAGAGAAAAGAATATGATCAGGCTGGTGAATAGGACAGGGCCACACACTAGATTTTGGGTGTATTTTGGTCTGTTAGAAGAAATTACGTCCCAAAATTTTTAAAAAAGAAAAACTTATATACAAAAATGAGGGTAAATACAATGAAGGGATGGAATAGGACTGAAAAGCTGAAAATTTTAAAAGATTTTAAGTTGTGCCTGGGTGGCTCAGTCTTTGAGCATCTTGCCTTCAGCTCAATTCATGATCCCAGGGCCCTGGGATCGAGTCCCACATCGGGCTCCCTGCTCGGTGGGAAGCCTGCTTCTCCCTCTCCCACTCCCCCTGCTTGTGTTCCTGCTCTCGCTATCTCTCTCTCTGTCAAATAAATAAATGAAATCTTTAAAAAAATAAATCAAATAAAAAATATTTTAAATGAGGAATTGGTAAGAAGTTGTTTGAAAAAAGAATGAAAAAAAATTTTAAAAAGAATGTAATCAGGCAGGAGACTGGGAAAACATCATACACTATATTTAGGGTATATTTTGGTCTGTTAGAAGAAACTGTATCCCATAATTTTAAAGAAAGAAAAACTTATATGTACAAAAAATAAGGTTAAATACAATGAAGGGATAGAATATGACTGTAAAAATGAAAATTAGAGATTTTAAAAAAGGAATTGATAAGATGTTGGTTGAAAAAGGAAAGAAGATAAATTCAGCAAAAAAAAAATAGAAAAAGAAAAAAATAAAGAAAATTTTAAAAAATTAACTTTGAAACACTAAAGAATCATGGGAAAAAAGCCATGAATTCTATGTGCTGTATTCCCCTAGCACTGGGGTTTTGCCGTTCTTGGCTGGATGTTCTTCCTGATCTTCTGGGGGAGGGGCCTGTTGCAGTGATTCTCAAATGTCTTTGCGGGAGGTGGAATTGCCCCGCCCTTGCCAGGGGCCAGGCTTAGTAATCTGCTCGGGTTTGCTCTCGGGAGCTTTTGTTCCCTGAATGCTTTCTGAGAGTGAAAATGGTGGCCTTCCTATCTCTGGACCCAGAGGATCCGAGAGCTCAGTGCCCCACTCCTCAGTCAGCCCTCATAGAAAAGCAGTCAATCACTCCTCTCTCCCCAGTCTCTGGCCACACTCCGTGCTCACCCGGCCTGTGACCCATGGTTTCTATCTCTGGCACACAACCCCGTTTGGAGTCTCCAAACCCAGCAGATTCCTGCAGTGTGTTCCCGCTCCGCTCCTCCCAGGGGAGGAAGGGGAGTCTTCCCAGATCTGCCACTTGTTGGGTCCCTGCTGGAGGAGTAGTGGCCCGACTGTGCCACGGATCAGGGTTTATGGCCACCCCGAGCTGAAAGCCCACTTTTTATCTCCATCTTTGCAGCTGGATTCCCCACTCCAATACCTGGGAGCTCTGCCAGTCAGGCACCCCCAGTCTTTCTGTGACCCCGAGGGTCCTGTGACTACACTGTCCCAGTGAGGGTTCCACACCCCCCACACCCCGCCCCCCACGTAGCCACTGGAGCAACGTTCCTCAGTGGAGCAGACTTCTAAAAGTTCCGATTTTGTGCTCCGGGACTCTATCACTTGCCGGTAGTGGCTGATGGAGGCTCCCTCCCCTCCTCCGTCTATCTTCCCGAATATTGCCTCAGATTCACTTCTCTGCCTGTCTTACCTTCCAGAAAGTGGTTGCTTTTCTGCTCATAGGATTCCTGCTATTTTCTTCCATCTCCTGGGTCCTCTCAAGGGAGATCTGAGATGTCACAGAGTATTCCAAAGTTCACTTGGCTCCCCATGGGTCCCTGCAGGTGTCCGTGCGTCTGTCCAGAGGAACATGTATTGTGTTAACTTTGATTCTTTTCAAGGACTTCTGAAAAATAAGTCAGTCTGTATTGGGATAAGTTTTCTACCCATTCTTACATCACTGTATTTCTTAATATAAATTGGCTTTCTTCCCGTATTTCAGGAAATAGACTAAAGCAGGAGAAGATTGAGAAGATTCCAAATTATTCTGGGCAAAGGCCTTGCTACTATGCTGCAAGAAGGTTATATGAGGGAGGACCCCAGCATGCATTATTGGACCAAATGCCCTGAGATAGTCTGTATTTGGGACATTTGAAAGTTATTTTCCAGGGGTGCCTGGGTGGCTCAGTGTGTTAAGTGTCTGACTCTTGGTTTCTGCTCTTGTCATGATCTCAGGGTCCTGAGATCAGGTACTGCATCGGGCCTCTGCTCCTCCCCAGGCTCACGTGCACACGCTCTCTCTTATCTCTCTCTCTCTTTCATAAATAAATAAAATCTTAAAAAAGAAAGAAAGTTACTTTCCAGCATCAATACATAAATGTGATATATTTTTATATTTCATATTCATTGAATTATATAGTGATTTGTCATAGTCCCACCTGTGACTCGAATCCACAATTCAGACAGCATCATTTTATTCTTCATTCCTTAAAAATAATTTTTGTAATATGAGAATTCTGTTCATAATACATCTCCAGCAGTAACATTCTGACCTTTCTGCTTTGAGAAGCATCCAGTCTCCCGTGTATGCCTCTAAATCAGTCTTTTCTAAATCCTTTACTTTTGTGGAACTTTTAATGCTACCATATTATCAAAATCAAATCATTTATTCAGCATTTTGAGTAAGCCCTATTTGTCAAGGTTAAGTCAGAATCCTCAAGGATTTCATAATCTATGTTTATTCCTTACTGCTATTCCCGGACCATCTCCACTCTGATCCAAAGCCACCTTTTCAGTCTCTCTTTCCCCATAGAAACCCTTGAATCCAGTTATGCAGTGTGTCTTCACATATGCCTGTGCTTTTACACTTGCCACTTTCTCTTTCTCACTGTCCCTGTCAAAATAAGGTCCCTCTCAAGTCCCACATTCTCAACCCAAGATGATTTGTTTGTCTACTGTATTACTTGAACATCTGCTGTCCATGCGATTTATTGGCACTTATCATTTATTGTCTCATTCATTTTGTTGAAATACTACAGTTAAAGAGGATAGACTAACTCAGAAACAAAACCATTTATACAGTGTCTCTGATAATCTCTTTAAACACCCAGTCATGGAAAGCTCTACCAGTTTTTAGGCTTCCAATTCTACTTGTTAACAAGAGTTAATACATTAGATGTTCATTATATAAACTGAAATCTCTTTGTGATTTTCCTCCCTTTAATGCCATTTGTGCCCTCTAGAGGAACACAGATTAAATGTCTTTTTCTGCTATTCTGACAGCAATTATCATATTATATGGATAAATCTCTTTGGATTAACATGCCCTTTTATAACCCCATCCTGTCACCTTCCTTTGGATATGCTCTACTTTGACACTGTCTCTTAAATTACAGCATCTAGAATTGAGCCTATGACTCCAGTTGTCATCTGTCTACTTAGAGAAAAACAAAACTCTTTAAGTGAAATATAAATTAGCTAAAGTTAGTGGTCTCTTTTCCAGTCTTGGTTTTCTTCATGTTTTCACATTTTTCCCCACTCTCTGTGCTCTCTAGCCTTCCATGCTATTGGGGAAAAAACAAAAAATAAAAAAAAAAAACTTAAAATGAAATAAGGGAATAGCTTCAATAAGTTGGGAAAGCAAACCACCACATTGGATAGAAATGGAGTCAGTATTGGAGGAGCTGTTGGTTCAAGATAAATTTGTGAAGTGCCTACTCCATTCCAGGAACTATTCTTGGCACTTGGGATACATTAGTGAACAAAACAGATGAAGATCCTGCTTTCATGGAGCTTATATTCCAGTTATTTTGAAGCAAAGGCTTTAGGCCAAAAGAAGACAAACAGTAATATCAGAGTATATAGAATGCAGAGAGTAACTCATACCAAATAAAAGAAAAAATTGTAAATGGTTTAGGCACATGCAATGCAGAAAATTAATATTTGTAAGCTTCTGGTGTGCAAAGCCATAAATTAAGACTCTAGAAGGAAAATTATATATTTTTAAAATTAAAGATGGGATATTATTTACAATAGGCAGAGGTGGAAGCAACCCAAATGTCCATCAACTGATGAATGGATAAACAGTGTGGCGTATACATACAGTGGAAATTATTCAGCCTTGAGAAAGAAGGAAATTCTGACACATGCTACCACACAGATGAACCCTGAAGACATTATGTTAAGTGACATAAGCCAGACACAATAAGACAAATACTGCGTGATTCCCTTTATGTGAGGTTCCTAGAGTAATCAGATTCATAAAGACAGAAAGTAAATGGTGGTTGCCAAGGGTTGGAGGGGGAGGAAGAATGGGGAGTTCTTTAATAGGTACAGTTTGAGTTTTGCAAGATAGAGTTCTGGAGATTGGTTGCACAACAGTGTGAATGTACTTAACGCTACTGAATGTACACTTAAAAATGGTTAAAATGGTCAACTTTATGTTATATGTATTTTACCACAATAAAAAATAAAAAATTTAAAAATATTTTTAAATTAGAGTTAATAAATTGAAAAACCAATAAACTCATAGAAACATTAAAAGAAAATTTTAAAGACATAAACCTAAACATAATATAGTTGAGGAAGCAGACCCTTGCATGTGTAGAAGAATTTTTTTTAAAAAGATTTTATTTATTTGAGAGAGAGAGAATGAGAGATAGAGAGCACGAGAAGGAAGAGGGTCAGAGGGAGAAGCAGACTCCCCGCCGAGCAGGGAGACCAATGTGGGACTTGATCCCGGGACTCCAGGATCATGACGTGAGCCGAAGGCAGTCGCTTAACCAACTGAGCCACCCAGGCGCCCTGCATGTGTAGAAGAATTGAAGGACATTTACAGAGCACATGCCTGTTAGTATCACTGAAACTGAATTTACTGAAAGGAAATGCTGAATAGACAAAAATTAGCAGTCAGGTGAGGAGTTAGGTTTTAAAGGAGAGAAAGCTACAGGCATTTCAGGTAGAGAGCCTAGCATAAACCTAAGTGAAAACAAGTAGTAACTCAGTGATACAGGGTCCTTGGAGGACAATGAAGAAGTTGGTTGAAAATTATAGCTGGTCAGATATTAAGCCAAAGCACTTAATGTGGTAAGAAACCAGATGAAAGTGAATTGGGAGAGTAGGACATTGTAGAAGGATGGTGAAATCAGAATGGGCTTAAGAATTGCATAGACCCAGGGTGTCTGGGTGTCTCAGTTGGCTAAGTGCCTGCCTTCGGCTCTGGTCATAATCCCAGGGTCCTGGGATTGAGCCCTGCATGGGGCTCCTTGCTCAGTGGGGAGTCTGCTTCTCCCTCTCCCTCTGCCTGCCACTCCCCCTGCTTGTGCTCTCTCTCTCTCTCTTCAAATCAATAAAATCTTAAAAAAATGATGTAGACCCATGATAAAAAGATGGTAGTGACTATGATAGTGAACTTGCAGATACAAAGTCATGGGCTTATTAAAAACTATTAGGAAGAACAAACAAAATGTGAATGTTGGTTAGGGAGAGCAAAGAAATCAAATTACTTAGATGTTGTCAGCCTTTGGATCTAGGAATATAGTGCTTTAATTAACATGGAAAAAAATTTATTATGGTAGGTGAAAAGTTTTATTTAGTGTTGACATTCTACATTAAAGATATTTTGGGGTACCTAGAACAGAGATAATAAGACAGTCGGTGACCAGAGCTTGAAAGATCTGACATTTCAGTCAGGATTGCCCAAGTAGGCTCACCTACAGGCTGGTTTTCACTGAGCTTAATTAAGGTAGAGTGTCCACCTTACTCTCTGAGTCCCCTCTGTAAGTGAAGTTAGAGAAAATAATAATCAAAAGGATTTTTTCAGGAAATGATATGGAAGAGTGGAAGAGATATCCCAGTAGTTTACTACTCACTCTGGATAGTTAAATGGTTAAATAATAAGTAAAGGAGGCATCAGAATCAAGGAGGCATCAATAAGAGAATCTAGATTTCAGGTTTATTTTAAAATTGAAGTAGATTACTATGCTTACATGTCCATGACAGTAATAGATCTAAAGCAACCGACCTTATTCTTACTTTCCTCTGATCTCTCTCCTGATGTTTTCAGGATTATGGAATTTATGAAACATGATTGTGTAATCATTCAATTTGAAATACCCAGTTGGAGGAAGAGGGAAAAATAAACCTTGGTGGCATCCCTTCATCCATACCCCTTTTCTGTCTGTCATTTCTATTAAAAACACTCACATATTCAGAACTCACTCTTAAATTGTTTACCACCATCATTCCAACACTGATTATATTTCTTTTTTACTTGTGATAGCAGGCTAATATTGTGTTGTTATCAAAGATTCAGGCATTATCAAAAAGATTTTGCGCTCCATTTATTTGCCTTGGATATTTGCATCCTATTTCTAAATGTTCTCAGAAGGGAGAAGGGGACAGAGGAGGTGGTCTTACTATTTCTTAAAGCTCAAATGACACAGTAGAGTACTTTTAGGGACATCTTGATTCTATTAGAATTTTCAGGTCAAAGGGCAGGTTCAACTGTTATGTAGTTTAAAGCACCAGGGATGGATTGACAAGACCTCTTTAATGACTTAAAGTTGGATTTCTGCTACTACCTACTCATTATGCAAGTAATATGGCATGTTAGTCAAGCAGTAGGGGGCCACTAATCACTTTGAAAGGTTCTGTGTATACATTTTCTTTTTCTTTTTTTTAACTGAGGAAAAGACATTAACAGAACAAGGAGAGTAATTTAGCAGGACGAGCATTGCAGTTCTTATTTTGCTCTGGGCTTGTGGCATACATATATTACCTTTCACATTATACGTGCTTGTATCACTCCCTAGGGGCTCATGGGAAATGAAGTCAGAATGTGCTTCACTAGCAAGTCTTCCTTTTCTGTAGATAGACTTTAGTTAGTAAAGCTCTTGAAGTCAATTATTAATCCACATCAAGGTTCATTTTCTTTAAAATAGCCATGTTAGACTTAGAATAGGTGACTTCCACATCTCAAGCAATTGATTCTGATTTAAAAGGAACTATTTCTGGTATTTTTATCTTCTTCTTTTTAGTTTTCTGGATCTTCCAGTTTTTATTCCAGGAATGCATATTACTTTTGTCAGAAAATACCTTTCTTTTTTCAAAGAACCAATTATATTAAGAGTTAAGTGGCTACAAAAATAAGATTCTTTTTGTAATTTGCTTTTTTTTTTTCCCACTCTGAATTCCATTCCCTCTGAAAAGCAGGATGTTCTTTAAATTTTTCTAGTTTCAACACTTTTGAGTGCTCTCTGTAAAACTTAACCACATAAGTTCAACCATACCATACGGTCTTTTCTATCAGATGTATTGAGGGAACAGCAGTTTTTCTTATTCCCAAAAATTAGATGGCTGTTACTATTTATTAGCTTTAATATTCTTGCCTATCTTGCAAATTTTTAAGAGATTGCTCTCCCCTGTAGTTGTCTATTTCAAATTTACCAAAATTGTAGACAAGAGAACAATATTCTCTTTCCAAAAACAAAAGAAAAACATAAAAGCTAATATATCCATAAAAAATACTGACATTACCCAAAGTTTATATGCTTATATTGCAGTATGTAATCAACACATTTTATTCTCCTAACTATCAATTGACCTTTTTAGGCACATACACATGTAGAAATCACTATTAGGAGTATACTTTTAAGATGGAAAAGACAGTGGTATGTTAAGCTGTTAGGGAATTTTTGGTTGAGAGCAATGGGTATGGGAGAGAAAGTTTGATTCTGTGCAATTTGTAGTATATTATCAATGCTCAATAAAAAACATAAATGACAATAAAATTTCTATTTGGATTTTATATAAAAAGAACGAAAGACTTGAATTATGTATCTTAGTAAAAAAGGCATTATTCCAGTGGCTCAGAGTCTAGTACTACATCCTTTATTTTAAAATTTAGAATCTGAATTGTCACCTGTTATATCATATTGCAGTTTGGGAATGTGACATTTTACCCCAGAGATTAACTGTACCACCCACCCTAGCTGGTCAAGCATATCATTTATAAAAGAATTTGGAATTCAGTCAAGATGCTTCACCAACACAGAATAATTTTTACTATTTCACATTGTGATGCTTTTCTTAAGCACAGAATGGAACTCAGATCCCATCACCTTTGTATATTCCATTTTGCAAGGGTGCACTTTACTTCATCTGATTGGATAGAGTAATTTATCTTTCATCTTCTGTTATTTGCCTGCTGCTAAATGTGTACTTCTGACTATTGGTGCACAGAAATACTGCAGCACCCTTATTGAGAAAACACATTTCTCATTACAGCTTTGTCAGTGTTTGAGCTTCCCCAAAGGGAACAGATGACAGCAATGAGCAGGAAATTGTGCATAGTGAGACCAACTTGAACTCCTTCACCTTTAAGCTTATTTCACCATTTAACATATTTTTTTCAAGTGGTCAGTGGATATATTTAGACTATTGTTATCCCTTTGCTGTTGACTAAAGCTTCATGGGATAAGCCGTCTGCTGTTTTTTAGAATTATATAGAGTGTGGGGACAGTGGAAAATTACACTGGGGTCAATGAGAATCTTTTTCCCTTCCAACAACAAAGACTGGTTAAACAAATCTTCATTTCCATGATGTAAGCTGATCTATCTCCTCCATTTGTTAGTACTGCTTGTTCAGAGTTCTCCAGACCCTACCCAACCAGAAAACAGAAAATCCTTGTCAGAATATGCAAAAGATAGTCTTCCAGTTTGTGGCTAAACTAAAACTCTTCCAGATGACTACTATTGAAGCATAATTATCTTAACAAAAGACAGAAGCAAGGTTAAACTTGGGCACTTCATTCTCAGATTCAGCATTTCCTCAGGTCAAAAGCTCAGGCCACTTAAATAGTTCCTGTAAATCAAATCTGCGTTCTTACAGATGATTTAAATAATAGATGAGCTATTGAGGAATGCATTTTTGCCAAGGAGAATAATTGTTCACCAACTTCGTTCAGATTATTTTGTAAATTTCTCATGTTCACCCCTCTTCTAAATCCCACCTTCTTTTCCTTCTGGATGTGAACCAAAAAGTAGTTAGCTAAACCACAAGGAATCTGTAAGGTTCAAGTTATTGTTTCAAAGTGCACAAATCATTGCCAAATAAAGCCACGACTGGAAACTTATTTGCATTGATGAGAGAAAGAGAATTGTAGATGTTTAGAATGTCCCAAGAACAGATGGCTGATTTTCTAAATCCTGTTTCCTAATGTTTACAATTTGTTACACACTCTATACATAAGAATGTTTTCAGTTTCAGTAATGCCTCAATTTGTCTGGCAGGTACAGAATGCTTATCAAAAGAATGAATTAAATGGGTAAAATGTATGGGTGATAGTTTTATTCTTAGTTTTAAAAAGTTATTAATTTTATTTACTTTTTAAGTCTAACTATAAATAGGAACTCTTTATTAAGATGTCAGTATAACACATGATAAAGACATTTAGAGTCGGAGAAACCTGAGTGGGATTCCTAGCTGCACCATTTACTTCAAATGTGAGCTTGGGCAAGCTATATAAACTCTCTGAGCCTTGGTTTCATCACCCATAAAATGGGGGTGATAATAGTAACTTCAAAGGATTGTTTTGAGGTTAAATGAAAGTCCTGGAATTTTCTTTATTTTGTAGGCAAGAAGCTCTTCTGGCTGCCATTAGTGAAAAAGATGCCAACATAGCTCTTTTGGAGCTTTCATCCTCTAAGAAAAAGACCCAAGAGGAAGTGGCTGCCCTGAAGCGGGAGAAGGATCGTCTGGTGCAGCAGCTCAAGCAGCAGGTATAATGAAATGCCAGGGAAGGCCCATGGTGGAGGGGCAGTAAGACCAGCTCTCACGTCATTCTCTACCTTTGTCTTTGCCAGCTTATATTTTAAGGTCTCGCGTCTCATATTAGACGTCTGATCTTTTTATCTAGCTAGGTTGTTTGTTTGTTTTTTTCCCCCAGAGGGAGAGAGGGGAGGGAAGGGACAGACAGAATCCTAAGCAGGCTCCACGCCCAGCACAGAGGTCTTTGCAGGGCTCAGTCTCACAACCCTGCAATCACGACCTGAGCCAAAAATCAAGAGTTCCATTGCTTAACCAACTGAGGCACCCAGGCGCGCCTCTAGTTAGTTTTCATAAGCAGGGACTTTAATCTTCTTCACAAATCTTCTGGCTATACCTAGGAATTAGAGAGTGTTCTTGGTAAGAGCACTGGTTTAGAAGATGTTACAAGACTTCTATGAGAGGGTTTTTTTAATATAGCTGGATGAAATTAGCAAATTTCTGCCTGCTTAAAATGAAAAAGGCTTATTTTTTACATCCAACCAAAGTCCTACTATAGAAGGCACTAAGTATATTTTTACTTAAACAATTTCTAGCTACTCAGAGCTGAGTAAGCTTTGAAGGTAAGAGCAAAGTTTTGCCCTTTTCTTTTCCGACCTAATCCCTCCCCAGATTTAATGCTTCATATTTATGTAAGACCTGTGAAAATAAAAGCTAAACATTTCCCCTTTGTTAATGGTTGGACAACGGTGTAAATGTACTTAATGGACACTTAAAAATGGTTAAAAGGATAAATTTTATGTTATATATATCTTATGATAATTTTAAAACTTGGGGGAAAAAAGTCTTTGAGAATGAAGAGAAAGCTGAATTTTAAAATCTAAATCCCCTTTTTTATCTTAATGCTCTTCGCTGGCCACTCTTGCCGTGTCCGCAAGTCCTGTCTTCCGGTACCATCTGCATTCTCAGTAACATTTTCTGTGCATTGTGTCTGCCTGGACTTGCTCTTCTACCTGAAGTAGTAAGACTGGGAAAGAGTTTTTCAAGTGAAGGAATTTCTTCTTTTCTACTCTGGGGGATCAGTCATCAATTGATAGCATTTTTAACAT
Organism: Zalophus californianus; assembly: GCF_009762305.2. NCBI lineage: Eukaryota > Metazoa > Chordata > Mammalia > Carnivora > Otariidae > Zalophus > Zalophus californianus. The sequence goes on from NC_045603.1 coordinate 103,519,143, forward strand.
AATATTTAATGTTCCAATTAACAAGAATCAGTATTTAAACAATAAAGATATTTCTGTTTGTAGACCAATATTAAAACTGCTTAGAAATAGATTTTATGTTTTATGTGGCCAACCACATAAATACCAAAAGATCTCCCTTTTCTATAGGATAGGTCAATGACCAGCAAAAAAAATAATTCTTTGCCCATTTATGAGCAGAAGAATCTTTTCCAGTGTCCTAAAATATTTTGCCACAGGAAGAAGACATCATCTAGTATTTGGATACCTATTAAGTAAAACAGGAAGAATGTGCTTAATATTAAAGACATCTGTCCAGTAGTTCAAAACTGAAATTTGGCTTATCGAAGCTGATAATATGAGTTGAATAGTGGTTTCAGTGGCCTAGGAAGGTGGGGAAGATGGGGAGGTGTTGGTCAAAGAGTACAAAGTTTCAGTTATGCAAGATGAATAAGTTCTGGGGATCTAATACACATCATGGTGACTATAGTTAATAATATCCTATTGTATATTTGAAATTTGCGAAGAGTAGATTTTAAGTGTTCTTTAAAAAGGTAACTGTGAAGTAATAGAAATGTCAATTAGCTTTATTGTGATAGTGATTTCATGATGTATACATGTATTAAAACATCACATTGTATACCTTAAATAAATACAGTTTATATTTGTCAGTTGTATAACTGCTGTGGGGGGGTGCTGATATATGAAAAAGGAGGATATTGTTGACGAAAGGCGTTCACTAGTTTGTGAGTGTGTATATTTAGCAATATCGGTTCTCCTAAGTAGTTAGGCCTAAATATATAGACATAAGATTTAAGTGGTTCCTGGTCCCTCTACTTTCAGACACCAAACAGAATAAAATGTCTAGCAGACTAGAGTACTGTATTTCATTCATAGTGGCTTTTGATTACTTCATTCTCAAGGCTATATGTTTTCAGTAGGTGAAAGTTAAGGATATTCATTAATCTATGAACTCATAATCTTAAAAAAGAGCAGCTTAATGTCTTTCCATCTCACTATATGCCCTGAATATTCTGTAGTGATGTGATCTATGTAAGGAGAAAGATAAATGTAGTTCTTGGGAGTCCTTCCAACAGTGTTTTTTGTCTGCTTTCCATGTAAAGTTTCACATTCCTGCCCTCTCGGAGTGTCTAGGATGCTGTGAGCAAGAAGGAACTGGTCTTGCCAAAGATATTTGATTCTTTAATTTTTTCTAAGTGTGTGTACTAACTTTTAGACAAGGGAGAGGCCTTTTGGAAAGAGGATATGGCATCAATATTGTTTTAATTTAAAGCTTCTAGTCCTTGAATTGCTGGAATGTGCCTCAATCCAAAGGCCATTTCCTACCAAGGAGGCAGTCAGCGTTGACCAGGCTTTCCAGTAAGCAGAGCTGCCACTGCCTGATGGGCTCTTGGCATTCGCGTGCAGTTCCTAGTGTTCGAAAGAGGTGAAGCAACAAGGGGTTTACAGATTTGGGGGTCACCCGCTTAAATGGGCCCAATTTGCATACCCACCCCAGGGTACCTTGTCTCCTTGACTCATTCATGGCAAAGCAGCACTTGGAGAGGCTGCATCAGAGGAAGGGGCCAGAGCCAATGAAAAAACTAAAAAATAAAGGTTGTCTAACAAACTCCAGATGTGCTGTGGTGGGTGCCAACCAGTGTGTTCAGATTATAAGTCATGAAGAAGCCCCCGCTGTGATTGTCAAGCACCCACGCTGGATTTAATGTAAACTCACATGGAACCCTGGAAAGCTTGAACACAGTCTGTTTAGCCACAGCAGCTGTCACAAGATGGCCTTTCTCTCAGCATTATTTTCTTCTTTTCGCCGCTGGAATTTTACAACCTACATATTGTATTTGCTGTTAGTGTAAAGTCTGGCTCTGCCCCTGTGTGCTCTATACAGAATGTGTCATGGGCAGATTGGGCTTTTCAAAACAAGCTGCATGGTTTGGTTTGGTTTGGTTTGGTTTTTTTCCTGTTTTTTAAAGGTCAACTATAACATTAGAAGAGGAAAGGCTACAAACTTAAACTGATTTGGTTCGAATCTAGACAATCTCATTTACAGCTATGATTATAGAATCCTCTGCATTAGGATGAAATGTCAGATAATATATTCCTTTGTTCCCATGGTCTGGGCGTGAGGGATAGAAAGAGACAGTACTTGCCTTAAAAAAGAAGCTCACAGTATAGTGCTTAAAATACTAGTTGTTCTAAACATTTGGCAAAACCATTCTGTAGAAGGGAGCCTTACCATCTTTTCCTGCTGACAGCCTCAGCAAATCATCCCTGCATTACATGATTTATTTGCCCATTCATTTCAGATTCTTTGAGTATCTGCTGTGTCAAATATTGTATTCGTGGAAAATGAATGTCTCTCTTCCTAGTTAACAGCCTGGCAGCTAATCAGACCTAGGTTGTACCTCTAGCTGTCTCTTTTACCAGTTTGACACATTATTTCTCTGAGATTCATGGGCCTCATCTATAACATTTGCATAATGTTACCTACCTCACAGGGTTGGTGTGCACACCCATAGCACTTAAGCTCCCACTTCTGTTCCCTCTCAGAGATCTCTGTTTCAAAGTGAGCACTGTGCTATGGGTATTACAGGCTACATTGAGAAAAGGGGGGACTTCAACAGCTATGGTTCTCATTCAATCATCTATAATAACTATTGAATTTTCAATAGGAGTATAGTATTTTTCTTAAGATTTTATTTTTAAGTGATCTCTACACCCAGGGTGGGGCTTGAACTTACAACCCTGAGATCAAGAGTCACATGCTACCGATTGAGCCAGTCAGGCGGCCCTCAATATGACTGTAGTATTTAGAATTCTACAACTAGCACATTGTGTTCTACTCCTGTGAGGAAGAACATATTTCTCAGAGCAGTTATCAGAATAAGTGGTACACTTTATCCTTCCTTTTTTCTACCTGTTTTTTTTTAATGATACAACTATAAGATAGCTGTTTTCAAAAATAATTTTAATATGTTTTTCTTAAGTCTTACATTGTCATCATCAAAGAGCATTATTAAAATGCCCACCTGCCTGAAATTGTCAGCACTAGGAACATTATAACTCCAAGCATGCGTTCTGTCTCACTCATTCTCTAGTTCTGTGACTTTCCACTTGCATACATGCCTCTTCTATCCCTGACTCATACGACTTTGCAGAAATATGTGAAAATAGAATAACTACAAAAATGGCTACCACTTATGAGTTGACTATAATATGCTGGGCAGAGTTGCTTTTTATACATCATATCTAATCCTCACCACAGTTCTGGACATATATGTCTTTATTATGTGGATGAACCACCTGAGACCCCAAAACATTAAATTTCTTGGGTAAACTTCCACAAGGACTAAGTGGTGGGACGAGAACTGGTTCTCTTCTTACTCCTACCATCTTATGTGGCAATTCCAGACAGTTGGTAATTAGAAAAGTTGTAGTGGAATTAGAATAATACAAACAGTGCAGGGGCACCTGGGTGGCCCAATCGGTTAAGCATCTGCCTTAGGCTCAGGTCATGATTCCAGGGTCCTCGGGATCAAGCCCCGAGTCAGGCTCCCTGTTCTGTAGAACAGCCTCCCTGTTCTGTAGTTCTGCCTCTGCCACTCCCTCTGCTTGTACTCCCTTGCACTCTGTCTGTCAAATAAATAAAATCTTTTTTTTAATTAAAAAAATAATACAAACAATGCTATTTCAAGTCTTTATGGCACTCATTTGTTCCCCGGAGAGATAGGAAAGGGTATTTATTTATATTCCAAACCCTCCCCTCTCTGCCTCCGAAGAACTTGAAACAAAAAGGAAATGGTGGATTTGTCCCTGTTCTTCAAATTACTGAAAGGAGTGATATGAACTTGAAGCTACAGAATTACAGTGAAGTATAATTTAGCTTCTTTTATATCTTTGGAGATGGCAGTCCTATAGCAGAACTAAACATGCTATTGTTCTCACAGGGCGCCTTCACGTTCTGCCTTCTTTGAACCATCTGCAAACAACTCCTAAAAGCACCAGCTGGGAGCCAGCCTCCCAGAGACTTTGACCATCCTGAGTATATGGAGACTTCAACTTCAGAGCGATTATAGAGGAGTGTTTGGTCCCCTGGGTCCCCAGCCTATATATCGATAGTGAGGAATATTCTAACTCTGTAGCTATCCAGCAGGTATCCTGTGTGGCCAGTCTGTTTGGCCTTTACATGGGGTTAAGAAAATTGCCCACCTAAGCAATTCCCCCTGAACCTTTATCACCTATGAACGTGACGTGCATGAATTAAAGAGCAATTACAATCTCCTTCCGAGAGCAGGCAGTCAGAGTAGTCGTTTCAGGGTCCTAGAGGTTTAAAACTATTGTTCTTAAAGAATATTTAGCTGACCACCCACTTGAGATTTAGACTGAATTAATTTAATTGCTTTTCAGGATGAGTTTCTTTTTAAAAAAAACAAAAGGGGCGCCTGGGTGGCTCAGTCGGTTAAGCATCTGCCTTCAGCTCAGGTAATGATCCCAAGAGCCCCCACATCCGGCTCCCTGCTCAGCAGGGAGCCTGCTTCTCCTTCTCCCTCTGCCTGCCACTCTGCCTACTTGTACTCTCTGTCTAGCTCTCTGTCAAATAATTAAATAAAATCTTTTAAAAATACAAAAACAAAACAAAAATTAGAAAATCATTATGCTTTTAAAAAATAATCTGAAGTAACCACCTCTAAAATACTAATTTTTCACAATCACAGATTACCTTGGAAACTTAGTTCTCGATGATGTTATTCACTGTGAACTTTAAGCTCTTGAGTTCCATAGGCAAATGCTCTACTTTCTGTAATAAGATAATGCTAAATTAGATCTAAGTAAAATAAGTAGATAAGGCAATTCACTCATAATGAGAAGCCCCAAATTTTGATTGGTTGCTTTTTTTTTTTATCAATCACTGCTTTTGAGTTATATCACGAAAATGTTTTAGGCTTTAACCTTTTCTTATCAAATATTAATTTCTTGTATTCATAATTTTTTATGAAAATTACTGTCAGCATTAAGCCTGTGATTCTTTATACCTTCTGTATTCCCCTTCTCCTGCAGGACTGGAACTACTCTCATTGATGATATGTTAAGACAACTATCAGGAACTCTCCTCTGTGGGGATACTGACATCAAAAATCAGTTGAGTTTTAAAAAGATCTTTATAAAGTCAGGATAGCCTCACATCTTTTATTGCACACACACACGTTTGGCTCTCTGTAATGCTGAGTATTTGTCTTGCTCCCCGTTGTTGTGTTTGCAAAATTCTATCATCATTTTCTAATATCTCCTGTGAGGAAAACACGTTATTAATAATGTAGTTCCATTTCACAGAAAGTAAAATCAAGGCCACTGATCAGCTAACAGCACAAATCAGCTATAGGTATCAAAGAGTAGGTCATACTTTAGCACAGATAGCATACACCATCCTGTTGGTGTTCCTACTTGGAATTCTGGGGCCGTAATACAAGACAACCTTAGCATTTCCCCTGCTGTCCAGGAATCTCTTCTTCCTTGACCCACACCCTTTACTGTTAACAAACCCTTCCAGACTCTCATCTAAACTAATTTAGCAACATTCACCAATTATTATTTAGTGCTTACTATATACCAAGCCCTCCCCTAGGTGTTGGTGATAGAAGGGTAAGCAAATAAATATGGCTCTTGGAGACTTCTCTTTATTGCACATTCAACTACTTTAGCATACCTAGGTATTTTGTCACATAAGAATTTTCAGGTCATCTAGTTTGGCATAGAAGTTGTACTTCTTTCATACTACACAAGAAAATTGAGCAAAAATACTTATTAATGATTTGTCACACAATTTCTCATTGTAAGAACTCTAAACTAATTTTAATTTGTCCTTATTTTATATATTCTGAACAAATTGTCAGTTTCCAAAATGCTCAAATACAAGAATTATAAATAGATTAAGGATAGCTAAGTGTACTAGCTGAGTGGGCCTGAAGAATCATAAATAACGCATATATATAGTTTGGTGGATACAGAAAAACCTTGGATAAGTTGCTATGTATCCGTGCTTCATTTCTCCCAAACAAAATGAGTATTATCTCTGTCCTCTTTCTGTTCAGGAAGTTTGAAGATCAATTAGAACCAAAATCTTCTTGGGGCATCTGGGTGGCTCAGTCAGTTGAGCATCCAACTCTTGATTTTGGCTTGGGTCATGATCTTGGCGTTGTAGGATGAAGCCCTGTGTCGGGCTCCATGCCCAATGACGAGTCTGCTTGAGATTCTCTCTCTCCCTCTGCCCCTCCCCCCACTCGCTCCCACTCTCTCTCTAAATAAATAAATTCTTAAAAAAAAAAAAAAAGACCCAAAACCAAGATCTCCTGGAGAAGAAGATCTGTATATAGTATATAAGTACAGAGCTGTGTGATGTATCAGGATCTCCTGGTATATATTCTGCAGAAAGGTGTTTGTCACATGGGGAAGCTAGCTGACTGTCAGATACTAATGCCCAGGTTCATCTGCACATTTCTCAGCTAACCAGTCTTTTTACTGTTCAGCCTGAATGTCACCTTTCTGTTCACAGTCTTTCCCAGTTGTACCAGTTCTGTTTCTTTGCAGTTACACCCAGGTGATCCTGATTGGTAGTGGAGGTGATCCTATACTGTTCAGTCAAGTGTCACCATCTACTTTCTTAGTTTTCTCTTGTATTATGTGTATTTTATTTGTTTAACCCTCATAAGACTACTTTATTTCCCTAATCTCTATAAGTTCTTAATGGAAATGAGTTGCTTCAGTCTTGCTCCAAGTATTTTTAATAAGTACAGTATGAAAAACATCTGAAGTGAATTATACTTTGTCTTTTATTAAGTTCTGCCCACTCTCTAGTTAAGTTTTTTAGTCTCTTGCAAGGAACTATGTATGATATATATGATACCTTGTATGATACTGTTATTTATTGCTTTATCAGGTAGAGCTAAGGACTTTGACAGCCTCTGATTAGGTCCAGGAAACTGGCCTATGCTTTGAGTTGGCACTTAACTACAGTCCAGCTTAGCATACCTTCACTCATCCATAAACCCACATCTATATATTCTCTCAGACTTCCTCGTCCCTGGTTACCGAGAATGACAGTATACAATGTGCTGTCCACATACCTCACTCAGAAACAACCTATTCTATAATATGGACTTGTTCTCTTTTGCTTCCTTTATTTCGGGTTATTTTACACCCTTGTTAATAGTGAGCAGAATGTGTGTATAGGTTAACACCCTTCTTATTTTGACTTTAGACCCCTTTTCTCACATGTTATAGGGCTGACCATTGGCCCACCTTTAAAGAGAAATCCATCATCTCTCTTTTCCTCCTCATAGCAGTGAAGGCTACTATTATACTAGCATGATATGCTAACTATGAAGTTATAGTTGAAAAGGCACTTATAACCACTCCAGGCACTTGGAACTTTCCAAATAAATTATCCTTTGGACTAAAATTTCTCATGGTTATTCATGGTCCAAAGGAGAATAAATATTTGAAAGTTCATAAATTCCTTTTGTTTGGTACTGAGAGGGCGCAACAAAATATCATTTGTTCCAACTCCAACTTTGGTGCATATGTTTTTCTTATCACAGTTTCGATGAAAGAAAATGCTGTTTCAATATTGATTCTAAGTAAGCCAAGCTCAAATCATTTTATTTTGTTTGAAGTATCTTTTTCTCTGCCTATCTCATAGTTTTGAGTAAAGAATGTAAATCTGTTGTTTTGTATGTAAAAATGTGATTGTTTCTTAGATTTACTAAGTCTTGGGAAGAACTGGCTAAACTTTATTCTGAAAAATGAAAGTATAAGTCAAATATATTAGAACAAACACAACAACTCACATTTGGTTTTCATATTCTTAGCCCCAGGCCCTGACCCACTTATTGAAGTAACATTTAGAACTACCAAGTTGGAGCATGGTAAATAATTGGATTCTTACTTGCCATACTTATTGTTGATTCTCCGTAGTGTGCATAGGTTTTTTCTGAACAGAGCTAAAATAGTGTGAGGGCATACTAATAATATACCAGTATGAACCCAGTTTAGTGAAGGTCACGACTTTGGATTTATCATTTTTTTTCCTAAACGGAAAAAATTTTACGAAAAGTCCTTTTAACTAGCCAAGAAAATAGACATTTCAAAGGCTGCTTATTCATTTAAAGCTTTTTCCTTGTGAATGAAATTCTTCATGGAAGTGTTTTGCCAGTAAGTTTAATATTTGTTAAGTTCCGGGGCGCCTGGGTGGCTCAGTCGTTAAGCGTCTGCCTTCGGCTCAGGTCATGATCCCAGGGTCCTGGGGTCGAGCCCCGCATCGGGCTCCCTGCTCACCAGGAAGCCTGCTTCTCCCTCTCCCACTCCCCCTGCTTGTGTTCCCTCTCTCACTGTGTCTCCCTCTGTCAAATAAATAAATCTTTAAAAAATATATGTATATATATATATTTGTTAAGTTCTCATAAACATAAAAGGACAAGCTAAGCTGTCCTTGGGGTGGACACACTAGTGTTTTTCTTTCCTGTCATATAAGAAGCAAGAAGGAGCCAGGACACACCTTCAGGCCTCTAGCTGGAGGTCTCCTTAACTAAATCACTCAGTTCATCAAGTGCAGTTTTTGCCCTTCCACATTACAGCTGGTAATGTTGTTGCTGAACTTTCTGCTACTACTAAACAAGGATCCCCTTCACATGTTGCTCACTTCTCTTGAGGGCCCCATTCGTAGCCTCCTCAAAACCTACGTCTCTACTATCAGTCTATTCAAGGCACATTACATTTTCACTAACACTGTTCTCAAAATCTTTCCAGCTCTTCCAGCTTCCACACCACTGCCCAATTCCAAAGCCACTCCCACATTTTAGGTTTTTGTCATGGCAGTTACTACAATTATTATCTATTACTGCGTAAAAATTACCTGTACTTTAGTATCTTAAAACAACAAACATTTAGGGGCTCCTGGCTGGCTCAGCTGATGGAGCGTGTGACTCTTGATCTCAGGGTTGTAGGTTCAAGCCCCACAATGGGTATAGAGATCACTTAAAATTAAAATCTTTAAAAACAAACAAACATTATGTCACATAATTTCTGAGTGTCAGGAATCTGGGAGCAGCTTAGCTGATTGTTCTGACTCAGGGTCCCCTATGAGTTTGTAGTCAGGCTATTGGCTAGGTCTACAGTTATCGGAATGCTTGCCTGGAGCTACAAGATTCACTTCCAAATTCACTCATTGTATACACCATCAAGGCTTCTCTGTAAGGTTACTTAGTACATGACAGCTTGCTTCCCCTGAGCATGTGATCCCAGAGAGCAAGGAAGACGGAAGCCACAATGTCTTTTATAGTGACATAAATAATCATAATCTCAGAAGTGACATACCATCACTTCAACTTTATTCTGTTGAGCACATAAACCAACCCCTATGATATGGGAGGGAACAACACAATTGTGTGAATAACTTAAGACAGGGATCGTTGAAGGCTGGCTATCACAAGTGAATGAATAAACAAATTGTGGTGCATACATGCAATGAAATACTGCTTGGCATTAAATAGGAATGAACTACAAACACACATGACAATGTGGATGAATCTCAAAAACACACCAAGCAAAAGAATCCAGACAGAAGAATATTCCATATTTATATTAAACTCTAGAAAAGACTGTTTAAATTTATGACCTCAGAAAGCCGATCAGACAACAAGGCAGAACTGGTTTCATCTTCTCTTCCCTACCTCAGCTCACAAGCAGGGCCTACAGTGGGAAAGGGGCAGGTTCTGTTCTCTCTCATTCCTGTTTATTTCTTCCTTTGGTGTCGGGGGCCTCAGATGTTGTTGCAGTCCTCTCATGCAGTTCTCTGACCAACACTGACCCCCAGTTCTTTGGGGAAGAGCAGTAACCGAAAGACACAAACCTGGCTGCTTTCTCTAATGTCACTTGCCTCGTAGGGAACTTACGCATCTTTGCCATGCCTGTTAAAAAGTGAGCATCTATAAGCCTACAGATTTGGTAGTTCTCTGTCCAGCCTTCATCTGTCTCCAGTGGTCTTTTTGCCTTCTCAGATAAGCACAAGGCAAATCAACAACAAGTCTGATGCCTAAGTAGGCACCAAACACAGGAATGAGATGCCAATTTCCTTTCCTTTTACTCTGACCCAGTGTTTAGGATTGAATACACTAGGATTTAGGATTGACTTCTGTTTGAGCCCTCTCAGCTCAGACACGGGACCCTCATGTGATTGAATATATATCCCTGTGCCATCAGGATTACTTTCCCAGTCCTAACATCACCCCCACAGCAGTCTTAAGCAAAAAAGGCATGTGCTCACATGTTGGACAGGTGGACAGTTGTCCCTTTTCTGCCACTTCTTAGTAAGCTTTCTTTAAAATATGGCTTGTTTAGCTCTTCTTTGTCCCCAGCTTTAGTCCCTAGTCGCTAATTCTGGAACCACTGGAAAAAACCCATTCATTATAGTATTAACACTAGTTTAAAAAGGGACCTCTAAAATTGGAGAGAAAACAGTAAAACTATGTTACATTCTTTAGAAAGAGAATATTAGTAAGGTAAAGCTACAAAGAGCTCCTGAGTTGTTAATGAACAAAGGGGAAAATAGCCATAGCAAGTGTTGAAGTAGCTTGAGTACTACAGAAGCTGTTGGTGGAAAGTAAAATTTAGTAATCATCTGTCCATCTCACTAGGCAGTTTGATAATGGAGAGCATTCAAGTATCCATTTGTCCACCACAAATATATAGTGCCAGGTATCTTTTGCTTGACGGGGCAGACATTCTTCAAGAGGACATGTGTGCAGGCACACCCCTTGATGTTGCACTTGACTCTGCCTGCTTTCTCCTTTATTTGCTGTATATACATGTCCACCTCTCAGCTCTCCAGTCTGCCATTGTCTCCTGCGAGTGACTGTTATTTTGTGATCACAGAAAGTGAAAACCATCTGTCTAGCTAAACACATAATATTCAGAAGTTGCCAGAATAGAAGATTGCAGTTCAATCAGTATTTAATGATTCAACAGCCCTTATTGACTTGGTCATATAAAAATGTTAATCTCAGTGGCTCAGTTGGTTAAGCAGCTTAGGTCATGATCCTGGGGTCCTGGGATCAAGCCCTGTGGGGCCCTCCACCCGCACCCCCTCACCCCGCTCAGTGGAGAGCCTGCTTCTCTCTCTCCCTCTGCCCCTCCTCCCCACTCATGTGCTCTCTCTCTCTCACTCTGCTCTCTCTCAAATAAATAAATAAAATCTTTAAAAAAATGTTAATCTCTTTTTAATTATCCTATCTCCCTCCAAGTCTAGATTTTAATGTATTAAGTATTCAGTATACATATTTCTTTCTCTAAACCACTACAAATATTAAGATCAGCTAGATTTTTCCCGCTGATAGTATCCAGATTTATTTGAAAGGAACTGGATGCAAAGCATTTCCCATTCACTGTCCTCACCTCTGGAATTGCCTCCTGCTTCCTCATCTTAATTTCTACTTTAATCTTCACTTCAAGACTCATCTTTGTAGTTGGAATTTCCTAACCATGAAATCTGGTTTGCATTGTTGTTTTTTTGTTTGTTTTGTTTTGTTTTCCTTAGCAAAGTCATTCTATGCCTTTTTTCATTTACACATTCATCCTCCTTTGGGTAGAAGTTGAAACATGAGAGTCAGGGAAGAAAGAAAAAGAGAAATTATTCACTGATAGTACTACAGCTATTAATTTTATTTATTCCAAGCCAAATTATTTTCATGGGGCATGGCTGTTTCTTCAGATATAGGAATTCCCATTCTGTAATGGTACAGTAGAAATAGCACGAAACTGAGTGTCAAGAGACCTGAGCTCTAGCTCCAACTCTGTTGATAACTAAGTGTATAATCTTAAGCAGTAATAACACTATCAACTAAAATGCACAGTTCACAGTTTACAAAGCGCTTTCAAATACCTTATGGCACCTAACCCTGTGCCTGAATGAGCCAGGCATACATGGGAGGTTAAAGAAGTGAGTGAAGTGTGTAAACAGTAAGAGAGAGAGACAGTGATTAACTAGAGGCCACGTGCTTTTTCTATAAAAGCAGCCAGTTTTAATTCCAACATGGGACCATGCACGATGTGACCCTCATGTTATGCAAGCATCCATTTTTTCTTCATAGAATCCACAATTTTATGTAATAAATCTCTTTTCTTAATTGAGATATAATTGACATGTAACACTGTATTAGTTTTAGGTGTATAGCATAATTTGATATATATATGTACTGTGAAATAATTACCACAATCAGTGTAGTTAACATCCATCACACACATGGTTACACATTTTTCTTATGATGAGAATTTTAAGATCTACTATCCATGACTTCCAAATATACAGTACAGTTTTGTTAACGATGGCCACTGTGCTGTACATTACATCCCCGGGACTTATGTATCCTGTAACTGGAAGTTGGTCTTTTTTGACCCTCTTCACCTTTAAATCTCTTGATACCTAAATGTTGGCATCTAATTTATTTTTTGTTTGTTATTTATATGAAGCCAGGCCACAAGTTGCCCAACTTTTACCTCTCTGGGTTTTATCTTCCTCATCTATAATATTGGATGGATAGATAAAAGGAATTTTGAATCTAAAGTTCTTTATTTTCCATGTTTTGACAAATTAATGTATTTTCTTATAGCTATAGTATCTGCTAATTGCTGACATTAGGAATATTTTTAAAAGAAGCAGTTATAGGGGCGCCTGGGTGGCTCAGTCATTGAGCGTCTGCCTTCGGCTCAAGTCATGGTCCCAGGGTCCTGGGATCGAGCCCTGCATCGGGCTCCCTGCTCAGCACGAAACCAGCTTCTCCCTCTCCCACTCCCCCTGCTTGTGTTCCCTCTCTCGCTGTGTCTCTCTCTGTCAAATAAATAAATAAAATCTTAAAAAAAAATAAAAGAAGCAATTATAAAGCATAAGAAAACATATGGATGTAAGGATTGTTTAAATCTGTCTATAGAAATTTGCTTTATTTTATGAAAGTATTGCATTTTGAAGTTGAAAAAAAATCCTAGTTACTTAGTATCCCTTGAAAACCTTTTTTATATTCTACAAAGAAATAGATCATCTTTTGATGAGTTTTGCTTGTTTGGAGTTAAGCGAAGTCCAGAGGTTGGGAGATGTGGGGAAATCTGGATTCCTCCCAGTCTCCTTTCATCCATCTGTTCCATCATTTTTGTCATCAATTCCAGATGTAGGAAAATTCTTCACAAAAATTTGATAAGACTTTTTCTTCCCTTCTTTTCTAGCATCAAATCTAACTTGCCCTTCCTATTGTCAGGCTGCTGCCTTTTATGATGCAACAGGGAATTTATAAATCTTCTGAATTTCCTGATCCCTCTTGAATTGTCTCAATGCAAATAAATCAACCTAGGTTTCCTGCCCCCATGCTTGTACCCCTCCTATTCCTGCTTCTTCTATGTCTGTCAGGTGGCATGATCTACAACTGTGTTTCTTGTGCTCATTGACCTTGGTCTGAGGAACTCATTAAGCATAAGTAAAACTAGAAAGATTGGTTTGAGGGTGTTTCCCCTTTCCCCCTCTAAACTTGTCTTGGTAGGAATCAGTCAGACCAGTATATTCCACACAGTATATTTCTACTGCCTCTTTTTGTCTCTTTTGAACTAATGTGGATACTTATTAAAAGTGAATATGGAATTAAATGATACTTACATTGAAGAACAAGAAGAGTAATATTGGATATTAGATAAGCTACAACATTTGCTATCACAGAGTGCCCTTTACATGGGCAGTTTACATAACCAAATTAAATCATACATACTACTACAGATGAAAATAGTATTCATGCCATTAGTCATCTCACAGATAATAATATCTAACATTTATTGAGCTAAGCCTTATTTTGAGTGCTTCACATGAATTAACTAATCTCTACAACAACCCTGTGAAGTAGTAATCCTCATTTTACTGAGGAGATGCTGGGAGAGAGAAGTTAAGTAATTTGCCCCAGGTCACATGGCCAGTCAGTGACTGAGCCTAGGAATCCTAACAGATCCTGTCACTCCAGTGCTGACCTACTAATCACTACACCAAAAGGTGTTGCCGTCACTCTGTGCTTTTGGTTAGCGATTTCAGTAGTCTTCAGCCATTATTAATGACCTCATAATTCTGGCTCGTGATAAATAGTACTTTAATAATCTCTTATTTGTTTGTTTATATTCCAGTATAATTAACATACAGTGGTACATTAGTTTCAGGTGTACAGTATAGTGATTCAACAGCTCTGTACATTTCTCAGTGCTCATCATGATAAGTGTACTCTTAATTCATTTTACCTGTTCCCCACCCCCAATCCCCTTCCTCCTGGCACCCACCAGTTTGTTTTCTATATCAAAGAGTCTGTTTTGTTTCTTTGTTCATTTGTTTTGTTTCTTAAATTTCACATATGAGTGAAATCATATGATGTCTGTCTTTCTCTGATTGACTTATTTCACTTAGCAGTATACCCTCTAGATCCATCCATGTTGTCGCAGATGACAAGATTTCATTCTTTTTTATGGCTGAGTTGTGTGTGTGTGTGTGTGTGTGTGTGTGTGTGTGTGTGTGTATATATATATACACACACACACCACACCTTCTTTATCCATTCATCAGTTGATGGACATTTGGGCTCTTTCCATAATTTGGCTATTGTAAATAATGCTGCAGTAAACCTAGGAGTGCATATATCCCTTCAAATTAGTGTTTTTGTATTCCTTGGGTAGATACCCCATAGTGTGATTACTGGATGTTGTGGTAATTCTATTTTTACTTTTTGAGGAACCTCCATACTATTTTCCACAGTGGCTGTACCAGTTTGCATTCCCACCAACATGCACAAAGGTTCCTTTTTCTCCACATCCTTGCCAACATGTGTTGTTTCTTATGTTGTTGATTTTAGACATTCTGACAGGTGTGAAGTGATATCTCATTGTGGTTTTGATTTGCATTTCCCTGATGATGAGTGATGGTAAGCATCTTTTCATGTATCTATTGACCATCTGTATGTATTCCTTGAAGAAATGTCTGTTCATGCCTTCTGCCCATTTTTTTAATAGGGTTATTTGGTTTTTTGGTGTTTGGTTGTATAAGTTCTTTATATATTTTGGATACTAACCCTTTATTGGATATGTCACTTGCAATTATCTTCTCCATTTCCATAGGTTGTCTTTTAGTTTTGTTTCCTTGGCTGTACAGAAGCTTTTAATTTTGATGTGGCCCCACATAGTTTATTTTTGCTTGTTTCCCGTGTCTTAGGAAACATCTAGAAAAATGTTGCTAAGGCTGATGTCAGAAAAAGTACTGCCTGTGCTCTCTTCTAGGATTTTTATGGTTTCAGGTCTTACATTTAACTCTTTTTTTTATTTAAAGATTTTATTTATTTGATAGAGAGAGACAGCGAGAGAGGGAACACAAGCAGGGGGAGTGGGAGAGGGAGAAGCAGGCTTCCTGCCGAGCAGGGAGCCAGATGTGGGACTCGATCCCAGGACCCTGGGATCATGACCTGAGCCGAAGGCAGACGCTTAGCAACTGAGGCACCTAGGTGCCCCACATTTAACTCTTAAATCTATTTTGAATTTATTTTGGGTATGGTGTAAGAAAGTGGTCCTGTTTCATTCTTTTGCATGTAACTCTCCAGTTTTCCCAACACCATTTGTTGGGGAGACTTTTTCTCATTGCATATTCTTTCCTGCTTTGTTAAAGATTAATTGACCATATAAGGTTTATGTTTGGGCTCTCTATTCTGTTCCATTGATCTATGTGTCTGTTTTTGTGCCAGTACCATACTATGTTGTTTACTATGGCTTTGTAGTATATCTTGATCTCCAGGACTGTGATACCTCCAGTTTTGCGTTTTTTCAAGATTGTTTTGGCTATTTAGGGTCTTGTGTGATTCCATACAAATTTTAGGATTGTTTGTTCTAGTTCTGTGAAAAATACTGTTGGTATTTTGATAGGGATTGCATTGAATCTGTAGATTGATTTGGGTAATACGGACATTTTAACAATATTTGGGTAATACGAACATTTTAACAATATTTGTTCTTCCAATCCATGATCATGGAATGTCTTTCCATTTGTTTGTGTCATCTTCAGTTTCTTTCATCAGCGTTTTATAGTTTTCAGAGTATATGTCTTTCACCCCTTGGTTAAGTTTATTCCTAGGTATTTTATTATTTTTGGTGTAATTGAAATAGGATTGTTTTCGGGTGCCTGGGCGGCTCAGTTGGTTAAGCGACTGCCTTCGGCTCAAGTCATGATCCTGGAGTCCCGGGATCGAGTCCCACATCGGGCTCCCTGCTCAGCAGGGAGTCTGCTTCTCCCTCTGACCCTCTTCCCTCTCGTGCTCTCTATCTCTCATTCTCTCTCTCTCAAATAAATAAATAAAATCTTTTAAAAAAAAAGAAATAGGATTATTTTCTTAATTTCTCTTTCTGCTACTTTGTTATTAGTGTATAGAAATGCAACAGATTTCTGTGTATTGACTTTGTACCTTGTGACTTTACTGAATTCGTTTATTAGTTCATGTAGTTTTCTGGTCGAATCTTTTTTTTTTAAGATTTTATTTATTTATTTGACAGAGAGAGACAGTGAGAGAAGGAACACAAGCAGGGGAAGTGGGAGAGGGAGAAGCAGGCTTTCCGTGGAGCAGGGAGCCCGATGTGGGGCTCGATCCCAGGACCCTGGGATCATGACCTGAGCCAAAGTCAGATGCTTAACAACTGAGCTGCCCAGGCGCCCCTTTCTGGTGGAATCTTTAGGGTTTTCTGTATATAGTATCATGTCATCTGCAAAGAGTGCAAATTTTACTTCTTTCTTACCAATTTGGATGCCTTTTATTTTTTTCTTGTCTGATTGCTGTGGCTAGGATTTCCAGTACTATGTTGAATAAAAGTGGTGGGAGTGGACATCCCTGTCTTATTTCTCACCATAGAGAATAGCTCTCAGTTTTTCACCATTGAATATGTTAGCTGTGGGTTTTTCCTATATGGCCTTTATTATGTTGAGGTATGTTCCCTCTAAAGCTATTTTGTTGAGGGTTTTTATCATGAATGGGTATTGAAATTCTATTTCTATTGAAATGATCATATGGTTTTTATCCTTTCTCTTATTGATGTGATGCATCATATTGATTGATTTGCAAGTATCAAACCACCCCTTGCATCCCAGGAATAAATCTCACTTAATTGTGGTAAATGATTTTTTTAATGTATCATTGGATTTGTTTTGCTAATATTTTGTTGAGAATTTTTGCATCTGTGTTCATCAGAGATATTGGCCTATAGTTCTCTCTCTCTCTCTCCTTTTTTTTTTATAGTGTCTTTATCTGGCTTGGGGATCAGGGTAATGCTGGCCTCATAGAATAAATTCGAACACTTTCCTTCCTATTGTATTTTTTGGAATTAGTTTGAGAAGAATAGGTATTAACTCTTCTTTAAATGTTTAGAATTCACCTGTGGAGCCCTCTGGTTCTGGACTTTTGTTTGTTTGCAGTAATCATCTCTTATTTTAAATTATACTAAAAATATATAAATTATCATAAAAGACTGCTCTCAATATTGAAAAATTATTCAGAATCTCTTTTTTAAGATGTATTTACTGATTTTAGAGAGAGTGAAAGATCGCAGTGGGGGGGGGGGGTGAAAGGCAGAGAGAGGAGGAGGGACAGTCCCAAGCCAGCTCCATGTTTAGCACAGAGCCTGATGTGGGGCTTGATCCCATGATCCTGAGGTTACAACCTGAGCTGAAACCAAGAGTCCAACGCTCAACCAACTGTGACACCCAGGCACCCTTTGTTCAGAATCTTGACAGGTCAAGACTCTTCCCTATCTTATATCAAAAGATGTCTTCTCATTTCAGGGTAGTCTTAGAAATTATTGACTGGGTTAATGAAAGTTAGAGATCAGAGAGTTCTGATTCAAAGAATATCTGAAATCAGATAGACTGATTTTTAATCAGCCAAGTTTGAAAACCTGTGTGCTGGTAACCCTAAATTACCATCACAAATAATTCTGGTATGAAAATAGTCATATATACATATATATTGAAATCTGGCCCCAAGGTATGACATGGCATTTATTAAGATAGCTTTAGGACACCAACATTTTCTAGTTTTAAGAATCAGTAAATTTGCAGGGCACCTGGGTGGCTCAGTGGGTTAAGCATCTGCCTTTGGCTCAGGTCATGATCTCAGGGTCCTGGGATCGAGCCCCACATCAGGCTCCCTGCTCAGCGGGGAGTCTGCTTCTCCCTCTCCCTCTGCCTGTGTCCTCCCCACTTATATCATTACCATGCAAGACAATAATCCAGGATCTCTTGATCTCTCACTCTCTCTCTGAAATAAATAAATAAAATCTTAAAAAATAAAGAATCAGTAAATTTGCATTCTCAGGAAGAGCTCATAGGAATGAGAGATTGAAAAGCTGTTATTGGAAAGCCTCCCCAAATTAATGACTGTCAAAGAATGAACTTTGATTATACCTGAGCTCAAAGTTTTTTTCCCCTCATATTCCCAAAAGTTTTATAAAATATAAGAATTTAATTAACTAAATTGTTGAGCTTTAGTACAAAAATAGTATTGTGATAATTGGTTTTCAAGGTAGACAATGCTTAAAATAAAGTTTATGGTATCACCAGTCATGTTCCCGAATAGGGCATTCTGAATTGGATATGATGTTTTCCCTAGACTTGTGTAAAATTGCAGCCTACTAATGGCCAAATCTTAAATTATGAAATCTCTGAAAACAATTTTGAACATGCCCTAGCTTTTAACTAGCCAACTTACCAGAAGTACACAAAGAGATTCAATTGATGTTTAAATGTCTGTATGTTCTCTTTAAAAGTATAGCCAAATTACATACCTGAAACCAATACCAAACTGTCTATTAAGACTCAAAGTGAACATACTTAGAAGCCTAGCTGACTCTTCATTGGCTCTGTCACTGGCCTGAAACCAGTGAAAGAACATGGTTATATCTTATCCCTGTAGTCTGTGTTCAACATTTGTTAGTATCAGTCATTGTTAAATGGAAGATTCTTAACATCAAGTTGTCTTTGTAATGGTTTTCCCACAACTGCCTCTCTATTTGCCTTATTATTTAGGGGGAAAACAAAATAGCCAAGCAGAATTATATGGCACAGGAAACCAGTTTTCAGTGCTGGTTCTACTTCAGCTGATTGCCATCATTGACTCTATTTGTATTTAGACATCGAAACAATGGTCACAGCAATATTTCCTAATCCTGGATTATTGTCTTGAATGATAATGATATTACTAGCTACTGGCTTGCAGCTGTTCCTATGGCTGCACAGTGAAATAAATACTTCTCTTAATGTGTAATAGGAAAGATAGCTAAATTATATCTTTTAATCTGAGACTAAGATAGGTTTCTCACTTTTATGTCAGCTGGTGAGGACACTCATAACTTAACATCTTTCATTACCATAACATTATAATTATAGAAAAGACAAAACATGAGCTATAATTGAAGGAAATGACTTTCCATCAAAGATCATTTCTGCTATTGCTTAAAGCTTCTTGTGATACAACCTTTTGAAAAAATCTTTTTTATTGAAATACAACTTACACATAGAAAAGTCACGTCATAAGTATACATATCAGTGAATTTTCACAAAAGAACTTATTCATGTAACCAACATGCACATCTAAAAAGCAGATGATTAGTTACCAACACCCCAAAAAGTAGCATTCATGCTCCGTTTCAGGCACTGTACTCTACCCAGGCTTGCAAGAGTAACTGTTCTCCTTGACTTCTAACAATATTGGTTAGTTTTACCTTAAAATCAAGACTAAAGATATTATATTACTGAAGCTGCTGGGGGTAGGGGGGCCCAGAGGCAGAGGCCAGTGGAGCCAGCACATGCCTAGAGGGCAGAGCTATGAGCCACACAGGCTTAGTCACAGGTCTTGAAACTTAATAGAATTTGTTCTGCTGGATTTCAAACTTACTTGGGACTGATGACCCCTTTATTACTTCCAGTTTTTCTCTTTTGGAATAGAAATGTCTATCCTGTCTATACCTGTCCCAGCATTATAGTTGAGAAACTGACATGTCAATGGAGAGGAATTTTCCCCAGGCTGGATCATACCCAGAGTATTCTTGACCCAATTTTGATGATGAGATTTGAGACTTTTGAGCTGACAGTATTTAGATGAGAATTTAAATTTAGAGTTGATGCTATAGTAGGTTAAGACATTGGGGGATGTGGGTTAGAGTGAATGTATTTTGAATATGAGAAGGATATGAATTTGGGGGGCTAGAGAACACGCTACGGTGGGCTGAATGGTGCTCTCTAGAAGTGGATGTACATGTCCAAATCTCTAGAATCTGTAAATGACCATAAGGTCCAAATAATTCCCAAATAATTGGAAAAGCAGTCTTTGCAGATGAATTAAGATAAAGATCTCAAAATTAGATCATTCTGGATTATCTCAGTTGATCCCAAATCCAATAATAAGCCCTTGTAAGACACAGAGGAGAAGGTAGTGGCAGAAACTGGAGTGATGTGGCCATGAGCCAAGGAATACCAACAGCCACCAGAAGCTGAAAGAGGTAAGGAAGAATTCTCCCCTAGAGCCTTCTGAGGGAGTATGCCCTACCAACTTTTGGATTTCTTGCCTCTAGAACTATAAGAAAATGTATTTATGTTGTTTTAAGACACTAAGTTTGTGGTAATTGGTTATAATAGCTTTAGGAAACTAATACATGGGTGTAGATGGTACAACTTCTTGAGTCCTTCATACTAACCATTTCATTCTCCTATATTCAGGGTCCATAATATATAAATAGAAGTGGTTATAAAAATATATAACTTTTTACACTTATATTCTGAATTTTATTTTGTCTAAAGTTTACTCTGGGATGTGGGGTAGGAATTCAGTTTAACCTTTTAATTTGTGCCAAGTATTTTTCTGGGTGTAGGAATACAAAGACAAATGGGACAAATTTGTTGTCTTTGAATGTGTTAGGTTTGCTCTTTATTTGAAAGAGAAATATAAATCATTTCTATGTAATGATTAGCATTCATTGATACAGATGAGATGTATGCATTCTATCAACAGACATTGTTGAGACAGCCAGGAAGCAGCCGAGGTCAAATAATATTTTCTGAGAAAGGAGAATCCTGAAAGACTAATAAGAGGTAGCTTCATGAAAAAAACTGGTAAAGAATCCTTTTTAGGCAGAGGCATCAAATGAACAGACATGCTAAAAGCATGAAGCATCATGAGATCAGAGGACTATAAGACATTCATTATTACCAAGTATATACTGCTCATGGGAGTGACATAAAATGAGACTCTGGAGCTGGGAAAGAATGCTATCATAGAAAGCCTTGTATTCACAATGCTGAGGTTAGTTTAGAATTGATTGTGTAGGTAATGCCAGGCTGCTAATAACTCTGGGAGTTAATAGGAGTTTGAGGGGTCCTGGAGTAATAAGAGGGTAGTAAGGTTAAAGACAAGAAGATGGAGAGTCTATTCCAATTATCTAGATATGAAAGGATGAAGCTGAGAATACAGGGCAGAATCAAGAAGATTCTGGTAAGATGGCATAGTAGGAAGCACCAGGAATCCCCACCAAAACTGTTGTCCTGGCAAAATCTGTCCATTGTAACTTTTTTGGAACTCTGGAGTCTGTTGAAGGCTTGCAGTTTCCAGGGGGAAGACTTGGTGGGTAAATTATGGTTAATTACAGTCAATTTCAGCTCTTAGCAAAGTAATAGCTACCCATCCTCCACCACCAGCCATGTGGCAGGCAGCTGTTCATGTGTTCCTGTAGCAGCTTGCGCACAGCTTGCAGGAGGCAGAATTAGCAAAAACGGCCCCATCCTGCAAATTCTGGATATCTGTGATCTGATCACTGATTTCTGCTTCTGATCACCGAGGTGCAGAGAAAGAGGCAGATAGTCATTGTTGTTGTTCCTCCCTCTGCCCCCCCCCATTATTGTAAGGCC
This sequence comes from Zalophus californianus, assembly GCF_009762305.2. NCBI lineage: Eukaryota > Metazoa > Chordata > Mammalia > Carnivora > Otariidae > Zalophus > Zalophus californianus. The sequence goes on from NC_045603.1 coordinate 103,541,152, forward strand.
CTCCTCCTCTGGCTGAAATGACTTCCAGGGGACTTAAAGGGCTAGCACCATTTCCCCCCCTTTCATTCTTTGCATTTTCTGCAATTGGGAGCCAAACTTTAAAGACCAGGACATTCAAAAACAATTGAATATACAGGGAAAATTAGAAAATGACCATGCATGCTAAGGGAAAGGCTCAGAGGTCTGAAAAGACCTTAACTTTACACCTCAGGCTGATCCTCAGCAGAGAACCTACAACAATAAATCAATCAATTAAAATAAATTAACTCAATTAAATTTAAAAAATATTTTTAAGTTCAAAACCCTAGTGAAGAAAGAGAATTTGATTTCCAGAGTTACCACATTAGCAAATTCAGATGTCCAGTATTCAACAAAAAAATCATAAGGCATACAAAGAAATAGGTAAAAGTTTGTGGTATTCAAAGGAAAGAATAAATCAACAGAAACTGTCCCCGAAAAAGATTTAATGGCAAATATATTAAACAACGACATTAAAACAGCAGTCTTAAAGATGCTCAAAGAACTAACAGAAGATGTGGGTAAAGTCAAGAAAAAAATGTGTGAATAAAATGGAAATATCAATCAATAAATAGAAAATGTGATAAGAAACCAAAAAATTTCTAGAGATGAAAAGTACAATAACTTTTGAAGTATAATAAGTACAGTTAAAGCAGAAGAATCAGTGCACTTGAGGATAAGACAATGGAAATTGTCAAGGCTGAGGAGCAGAAAGAAAAAAGATTACAGAAAAGTGAGCATAGGCTAAGAGATATTAACAAGTGGATGAACATATATGCATCATAGGAGTTCCCAAAGGAGAAGAGAAAGGGTTAGAATAATTGAAGAAATAATGGCTTAAAACATCCCAAATTTGATGAAAGACATGAACATAACATGCAAGAATCTCAACAAACTCCAAGTAGGATAAATTCAAAGAGATCCACACCTAGACATATTATAATTTCAAAAGATAAAGAGTGAACTTGAAAAGCAGCAAAAGAGAAGTGAATTGTCACATACAGTGGGGGTTTTGATATGATTTTCAGCAGATTTCTCATCAGAAACTTTGAAGCCAGAAGACAATAGGCTAATACTCAGAGCACTAAAAGAAAAAACAAAAAGAATCCTCTATCTGGTAAAACTGACCTTCAAAATTAAGACATTCCCAATTAAAGGGAGTCAGTCCTGCAGTGAAATGAGAGGACACTAGACAGTAACTTGAAACCCTGCAGAAATAAAGATTTCAATGTAGGTAAAGAAATAGAGACTTTTAAAATCTAGTATTTCTGTAACAATTGTTTGTGACTTTTTGTTTTCTATATGATTTAAGAGGCTAATACACTTTCAACAAGCAGTTATTAACGTAAAAGCTCGTATTACTCTAACTTTGGTTTATAACTCCACATCTCATTTTCTGTATAATTTAGGAGATGAGTAATTTATGTTTTCAGGTACACAATGTATAAAGATACAATTTTGTACATTAAAAACTGAAAAGGTTGATACAACTGAAAAGGAGCAGAGTTTTCATATATTACTGCAGTTAAGCTGGTATAAATTCAAATTAGAGTGTTAGAACTTTAGGTTGTTAAATGTAATCCCTATAGTAACCATGAACAAAATAGCTATAGAATATACACAAAAGGAAATGAGGAAGGAATTTAAACATTTCACTACAAAACAAAAAATAAATACAAAATAAGATAGTAATGCAAGAATTGAGTGATAAAAAAGCTATAAAGCATATAAAAAACAAATAGCACAATGACAAAAATAAGTCCCTCAGCAATTACTTAAAATGTAAATGGATTAAACTCTCCAAAAGACAGATTGGCAGAATGGATGCAAAACATAGGATCCAACTATATGCTGTCTGCAAGAGACTCACTTGAGATCTAAAGACAAAAACAGTTTAAAATGAAAGGATGGAAAATGATTTTACATGCAAATAGTAATCAGAAAGAGGGGTGGCTGTACTAATATCAGACAAATAGACTTTAAATCAAAAATTTACAAAAGACAAGGATATTATATGTTAATAAAAGGTTCAACACAGCAAGAAAATATATAACAAATTAAGCATTTACATGCCTATTGACTTCAAAATACATGAAGCAAAACCGGACAAAACTGATGGGAGAAATAGACAGTTCTACAGTAATAGTTGGAGACTTCAATACCCCACTCACAATAATGGATATAACAACCAGACCTAATATAAGTAAAGAAATAGAGGATTTAAACAATGCAGTGAACCAACCAGCCCACACAAACATAAAGAGCACTCTACCCAACAACAACAGCAAACGCATTCTTCTCATGTGAACATGGGACATTTTCCCAGACAGACTATATATTAGATCACAAAATCAGTCTCTATAGATTTTTAAAGATATCGTATAAAGTATCTTCTCTGACCACAACACAATGAAGGTAGAAATCAATAACAAAAGTAAAACAAAAATTTAAAATAATTATGAAAATTAAACAATATACATTTAAATAATAGATCAAACAGGAAATGATGGGTGAAATTAGAAAAGACTTAGAGATAAATGAAAATGTAGATAGAACATACTAAAACTTATGGGATAAAGTGAAAGCAATGCTAAGAGGGAAATTTGTAGCTGTGAATGCTTATGTTAAAAAGCAAGATCTCAAGTCAACAGCCTACCTTCCCAACTTAACAGAAGTAGAAGAACAAACTAACCAAAGCAAGCAGAAGAAAGGAAATAATAAAGATTAGAATAGAGATAAATGAAATAGAGAATAGAAAAACAGTAGAAAAAAAATCAATGAAACTAAAAGTTGGTTCTTTGAAAAAGTTGACAAAATTGGTAAACCTTTAGCTAGAGGGACTAAGAATAAAGAGAGAAATCTCAGGTTACTAAAATCAGAAATGTAAGTGCAGACATTACTACTGATTCTACAGAAATAAAAAGGATTATAAGAGAGTATGGCAAAAACTTGTATGCCAAAAAAATTGGATAACATGCATGAAATGGACAAATTCCTAAAAACACAAAACCTACCAAGACTAAATCACAAGAAATAGAAAATCTGATTAGACCTATAACTAGTAAGAAGATTGAATCAGTAATCAAAAATCTCCCAACAAAGGAAAGCTCTGGTCCTGAGGGCTTCTCTGTTGAATTCTACCAGACATTTAAAGAACTAATGACTATCCTTCTCAAACTTTTCCAGAAATGTGAGGTCCAGGAAATACTCCCTAACTCATTCTGTGGGGCCAGCATTACCCTGATACCAAAGCCAGAGACTACAAGAAAACTACAGACCACTATCATGAACACTGATGCAAAGATCCTCAGCAAAATATTAGAATACAAAATTCAGCAGTATAGTAAAACAATTATACACCATGTCCAAGAGAGATTTATTCCTGGGATGCAAGAATGATTCAATACAAAAATCTATCAGTGTAATGCACCACATCAACAGAAAGAAGGGGGGGGAACCACATGATCATCGCAATTGATGAAGAACAAGGACTTGGCAAAATTTAACACATTTGCATTATAAAAACACTCAACAAACTAGGAATAGAAGGAAGCTACCTTCACATAATAAAAGGCATATATGAAAAACCTGCAGCAAACATCATACTCAGTGGTGAAAGACTGAAATGAAAGCTTTCCTCTCAGATGAGGAACAAGGAAAGAATGCCCACTTTCACCATTTCTATTCAGTATAGTACTGGGAGTTCTAGCTAGAGCAATTAGACAAAAAAAGAAGTAACAGATCCACATTGGAAAGGAAGAAGATTATATCTTTGTGCAGATGATACGATCTTCTATGCAGAAAACCCTAAAGATCCACACAAAAGAAGCCTGTTAGAACTAATGAATTCAGCAGAGTAGCAGGATGCAAAAAGTCAACATAGAAAAATCAGTGTATTTCTATATACCAACAATGAACAATCTGAAAAGGAAATTATGAAAGCAGTTCCATTTACAATAGCATCAAAAAGAATATTTACCCAAAGAAAACAGAAACACTAATTAGAAAAGATATATGCACCCCTATGTTTACTGCAGCATTATTTACAACAGCCAAATTATGGAAGCAACCCAAGTGTCTGTCAACAGATGAATGGATGTAGAGAAGGTGGTATATAAAAACAACGGAATATTACTCAGCTATAGAAAAGAATGAGATCTTGCCATTTGCAACAACATGGATGGGAGAGGATATTATGCTAAGTGAGATAAGTCAGAGAAAGACAAATACCATATGATTTCACTTACGTGGAATTAGTCATTACTAAGGAGACTTCAGAGTGACAGAATTAAGCTATAAAAATGTAAACAGGTCGAGATCATTGCATTGCTGCACGAAGAGTAACACCTCACAGAGTCAGCAAGACATGTAGCGGATTCTGTGTAATGGAGAAATTATCTTTTACAGTGTTAAACCACTCAGATTATGTGGTGTTTGCTATCACATTACAGCCTACGAAATATACTGTCTCTTCATCTCAACTGCCTTATATTTAAAAAAAAATTTAACTTAAAACCTTTTTCTTTTTTTTATTGTGGTAAAACATATGTAAAATTTGCCATTTTAACGATTTTTACATGTACAGTTCAGTGGTATTAAATACATTCACACTGTTGTGCAACCACCACTACCATCTAATTTCATAACTCCCTTTATCTTGTGACTTGGACATTCTATACTTATTAAACAGTCAGTCCCCAATCTGCCCTCTCCCTAGCGCCTGACAACCACCATTATATTTTGTCTTTATTATTTTGATTACTCTAAGCACTCCGTATAAGTGCAATCATACGGTATTTGATTTTTTGTGACTGGCTATTTTTATTTGGCATAACGTCCTCAAGTTTCATACATGTTGCAGGATATTGCAGAATTTCCTTCCATTTTAAGGCTAAGTAATATTTCACTGTATGTACAGTTGACCCTTGAACAACATGGTGGTTATAGGCACTAAGCTACCATGCCGTTGAAAATCTGCATATAACTTTTGACTCCCCCAAAACTTAACTACTCATAACCTACTGCTGATTTAAAGCCATACTGATAACATAAACAGTCAATTAACCCATATCTTATGTTACATGTATCATATACTGTAGTCTTACAATAAAGGAAGCTAAAAAAAACGATATTAAGAAAATCATAAGGAAAATATATTCATAGTGCCATATTTATTGAAAAAAAAGTCCACGTATAAGTAGACCCATGCAGTTCAAACCTGTGTTGTTGAAGAGTCATCAGTATATATCACATTTTACTTATACATTCATCCCTTGATAGACATTAGGGTTACTTCCACATTTTAGCTATTATGAATAATGCTGTTATGAACATGGGTGTAAAAATGTCTCTTTGAGACCCTGCTTTCAATTCTTTTGGGTATATACCCAAAGGTGGAACTTCTGGATCATACGATAATTCTATTTTTAACTTTGTGAGGGACTGCCATATTGTTTCCCACAGCAGCTATACCATTTCATATTCCCACCAGTATGGCACAAGGGGTCCAATTTATCCACATCCTTGGGAACATTTGTTTTCTATTTTTTTGATAGTGGTCATCCTGATTGGTGTGACATGATACCTCACTGTACTTTTAAATTTGCATTTCCCTAATAATTAGTAATATTGACATCTTTTCATGTTTTTATTGGCCATTTGTATAACTTTGGAGAAATTTCTACTTAAATCTTTTGCCAATTTTTTAATTGGATTGTTTATTGTTGTTTTTAGGAATTCTTTATATATCCTGGATATTAATTCCTTATCAGACATATGATTTGCAAATGTTTTCTTCCATTCTGTTAGTTGCCATTTTACTCTTTGGATAGTAACTTTTGATGTACAAATTTAAACATTTTCATTAAGTCTAATCTATTTTTTCCTTTTGTTATCTGTGCCTTTGGTGTCATATCCAGGAAATCATTGCCAAATCCAATTTCATAAAGCTGTTATAGGAGTTTTATTGTTTTAGGTCTTACACTTAGGTCCTTGATCTATTTTAAATTAAATTTTAGTATATAATGCTAGGTAAGGGTCCAACTTCATTCTTTTGCATGTGGATATCCGGTATTCCCAGTATCATTTGTTGAAAAGATGGTTCTTTTCTCATTGAATGATCCTGGCACCCTTGTTAAAAATAATTTGATCATATATATGAAGGTTTATTTCAGGGCTCTATATCCCATTGGTCTATATGTCTGTCTTTATGCCAATTAGCATACGGTTTTGATGACTATAGCTTTGTAATAAGTTTTGAAATCAGAAATTTTGTTTTGTTCTTTTTCAAGATTGTTTTGGTTATTTGAGGTCCCTTGAGATTCCAGATGAATTTTAGAACAGATTTTTCTAGTTCTGCAAAGGCATCACTGGAATTTATATGACATCACACTGAATCTGTAGATTGCTTTGGATATTACTTTTTAACACTATTAAGTCTTTTTTTAAAAAGATTTATTTATTTAGAGAGAGAGAGAGCAAGTGGCAAAGGGTGGGGGAGGAGCAGAGGGAGAGGGAGACAGCAAACTCCCTGCTGAGTGGGGAGCCTGATATGGGGCTTGATCCCAGGACTATGAGATCATGACCTGAGCCGAAATCGAAGATTGGCCACTGAACGGACTTAGCCACCCAGGTGCCCTAAATAGTAAGTCTTCGAATCCATGAATATGGGATGTGTTTCCATTTATTTACGCTTTCTTTAATTTTGTTCAGGAATGTTGTTTGTAGTTTTCATTTTGTAAGTCTCCCTGGTTAATTCCTAATATTTTATTCTTCCTAAAATTATATTCATTTTTCTCCTTGTTTAAAATTGAAGTATAATTAACATACACTGTTATACTATTTTCAGGTATACAACATTCATTCAACAATTCCATACATTACTCAGTGCTCACCATAAGTATAGTCACCATCTGTCACCAAACAACATTATTACAATATTATTAACTATATTCCCTATGTTATACTTTTCATCTCCATAAGTTATTTGTTTTATAACTGGAAGTTTGTACCTCTTAGTTCCCTTTATCTGTTATACCAATACCCCCACTTACTTCCCCTCTGGCAACCATCACTTTGTTCTCTATATTTAAGAATATACTTATTTATTTATTTTTTAGATTCCACATAAGTGAAATCATATGGTATTTGTCTTTCTCTGACTTATCTCACTTAGCATAATATCCTCTCCCATCCATGTTGTTGCAAATGGCAAGATCTCATTCTTTTCTATAGCTGAGTAATATTCCGTTGTTTTTATATACCACCTTCTCTACATCCATTCATCTGTTGACAGACACTTGGGTTGCTTCCATAATTTGGCTGTTGTAAATAATGCTGCAGTAAACATAGGGGTGCATATATCTTTTCTAATTAGTGTTTCTGTTTTCTTTGGGTAAATATTCTTTTTGATGCTATTGTAAATGGAACTGCTTTCATAATTTCCTTTTCAGATTGTTCATTGTTGGTATATAGAAATACACTGATTTTTCTATGTTGACTTTTTGCATCCTGCTACTCTGCTGAATTCATTAGTTCTAACAGGCTTCTTTTGTGTGGATCTTTAGGGTTTTCTGCATAGAAGATCGTATCATCTGCACAAAGATATAATCTTCTTCCTTTCCAATGTGGATCTGTTACTTCTTTTTTTGTCTAATTGCTCTAGCTAGAACTCCCAGTACTATACTGAATAGAAATGGTGAAAGTGGGCATTCTTTCCTTGTTCCTCATCTGAGAGGAAAGCTTTCATTTCAGTCTTTCACCACTGAGTATGATGTTTGCTGCAGGTTTTTCATATATGCCTTTTATTATGTGAAGGTAGCTTCCTTCTATTCCTAGTTTGTTGAGTGTTTTTATAATGCAAATGTGTTAAATTTTGCCAAGTCCTTGTTCTTCATCAATTGCGATGATCATGTGGTTCCCCCCCCTTCTTTCTGTTGATGTGGTGCATTACACTGATAGATTTTTGTATTGAATCATTCTTGCATCCCAGGAATAAATCTCTCTTGGACATGGTGTATAATTGTTTTACTATACTGCTGAATTTTGTATTCTAATATTTTGCTGAGGATCTTTGCATCAGTGTTCATGATAGTGGTCTGTAGTTTTCTTGTAGTCTCTGGCTTTGGTATCAGGGTAATGCTGGCCCCACAGAATGAGTTAGGGAGTATTTCCTGGACCTCACATTTCTGGAAAAGTTTGAGAAGGATAGTCATTAGTTCTTTAAATGTCTGGTAGAATTCAACAGAGAAGCCCTCAGGACCAGAGCTTTCCTTTGTTGGGAGATTTTTGATTTTGATTATTGATTCAATCTTCTTACTAGTTATAGGTCTAATTAAGACGAGACAGCCGGAGGGTTCAGTACAGTTTTTTCTATGCTTGGGCCCAAGGTCACTTCTACCCACAGACCATTGGCCAGTCAAATATCTGTTTTGGGTGAGTGGAGGTAGTTTCACTAGTTGAGACAATTATTCCAGAAGAAAGACCCTATGTGGAGGAGAAGATAGAACATTCCTTTTTATTAAAGTTGAATTTAACTTATCTGTAGGATATACCCAGGTAGAGATATCAAGAAGGCTATTAGACAGATAAATACGATGTTTCAGATAAAAGTGAGAGCTAGAAATAGTGATTTTTGGAGTCATCAAACAGAAGTGCCTATAGTTAAAACCACAAAAATAGATTACCGTAAGAGAAAATATAAGTAAGTTTTGTTTACTTTTTACTCTTTTCTGAGACTCATATTAAAACATTAATTGGGGGCGCCTGGGTGGCTCAGCGTCAGTTAAGCGTCTGCCTTTGGCTCGGGTCATGATCACGGGGTCCGGGGATTGAGCCCCGCATCAGGCTCCCTGCTCAGTTGGGACCCTGCCTCTCCCTCTCCCTCTGTCTGCCACTCCCTCTGCTTGTGTGAACACGCTCGCACGTGCTCTCTCTCTCTCTCTCTGTCAAATAAATAAAATCCTTAAAAAAAATTAACACATGCCATTCTTTTCAGCCTTACATAATATAATGAGTATATGCCCTCTATACAACTTATTGTTAACTAGTTTCAGAATTTGCTTTATTGGATATGAACTGAACAAGTTTTTAAATGAGGTTTCAGGGCTTTTAAGATCTTTTTTCCATTTTGTAGGTCTTAAAAATGCTTTAAGCATTGATGGCACAATATATCACAGGCGGTTGTTGTGATATATTATGTACCCCATAGCCATTTTACTGTTTTGACATTATAAATTTAAATGTGTTCCTGGAAACAAGGAGGATGGGTGTATAAATGCTATGCCAACATTTCAAAGAGGTAAAATAAATGCAGGCCAAAAAAAATTCCTTAAAGAAAATAGTTCAGTCCAAATCCTATCAATTGCAGGTTATTTTCTCTATTTCCCTTAAAGCATCCGAAGTTTTCAATCTTTATGCTTTCAATTCCTTAGCAAAACTATCTAGTATCATTTTGTTTGTTTGTTTATGCTCTTGGGTAGGTTAACCTATTCATTTTAAGTGCCATTTAGTTCTTTCATATATTTGGGTATTCAGTTGAACTTCAAAATACAAGTAGAAGTTTGATTTTTTTTTAATTTTGGTTATTTCCTTCTAATCATAGTAACGAAAATTCTACATTATGACTAGTAATTAGCTTATAAAAAACATTTTAACAGAAATAAACCAGCCTGTTCGGTGATGAACCTATCTTTTGATAGCATTAGAATTGATCCTTAGCCAGTAAATTTCTATGTATTTGTAGAACAGTATAATCCCCTGTAACATAAATTAAGAGTTTTTAAAAATCAATTATATAATAAATACCAAATGTCCATTAATACTGATTAATAAATCAACTTTAAAAATTAATAAAGTAATTTTTCAAGTTGATAAAAGTAAGTATTAATGTATTGATAAATTACTGATTTAATAAAATTAGTATTTATTGTTGTTAATCTAAATCGGAAGGAGCTACATGTGTGACAAAGAAGGAATTTTTTTTAACCTAAAACAGGAAGGAAAATTAGAAGTCCCTACCTGAACATGCTTAGGAAGTCCAGAGGTATTGTCAGTTCTTCTGGAAGGGTGTGGAGGGCACTTAATTACTTCCAAAATGAATCTAATGTCAAACATAATTTCTGGGTGATTAGATAAACCCAGTTGCAGCACTAGGACCACAGTCTTTCTGTGGCCTTTGGAGTCAAGTGATTATTATCTAGTTTTTCTGTCTTGCTACTCTGGCCCTTTCTGTGGCTAGAGAACAGAGGCTTTTGCGGTTTGTGACCGTAAGTTGCTGGGTTCTACAACTCCAAGTCTGGATATATGGGGCAAAAAGGAAATCCAGGGAATTTACCATTTGTATCATTCTTTGGGCCACAGTTTCCCTAATCAATTTCCTGTCTTTTCACTACCCTTTTTATGTTAGTGTGGGTGTGGGTTTGTATGTGGATGTAGTTTTGGGGGGGGGGAGCAGTTAAAGATCTATTTATTTCAGTGAGAGAAAGAGAGCGAAGGTGGAAGAGGGAGAGAGGAACTCAAGCAGACTCCCCACTGAGTGTAGAGCCAGATATGAGACTCGATCTCACAACCCCAAGATCAGAACTGAGCCAAAACCAAGAGTCAAATGCTTAACTGACTGTGCCACCCAGATGCCCCAGATGTAGTTTTATATGTATATATACATAGCTTATAGACAGTTTTTAGTTTTACTTTTTTTTTTAGTTGTACTTTTGTACTTATTGGAAGGGTTAGGGAAAAGTATGTCTGCTCCATCTTCTAGAAGTGGAAGTTAAAGCTAACATTTAGGGGCACCTAGGTGGCTCAGTTGCTTAAGCATCTGCCTTTGGCTCAGGTCATGATTCCAGAGTCCTGGAATGGAGACCTGCTTTGGGCTCCCTGCTCAGCATGGGAGTCTGCTTCTCCCTCTCCCGCTCTCTCTCACTCACTCTCTCGAATAAATAAATAAATAAAATCTATAAATAAATAAATAAAATAAAGCTAACATTTATTCTTGAAGGAAGATGGGCAAAACTACCTTTTCTATTTAGGAAAACAAAAAGTGTGTCTTGGGTTTAGAATATCTAAGTAATCAATAGGCTGAATTTTAAGGTACTTGAGTTTATCAAATGATAAGTGAATTATTTCAACAGCCATAACTATAAGAGATCATTTAAAGTACTCTTTAAGAAGTAACTTTGGGGAATGGAGAAAACACCAAGAATGTACTGGTCGTGGTATGCCAGTTCTAACAATTTATCCACATATAAAAGTTTGTACAATCACATAGGTACAGAGAAATCCTTTTACAGTGAATTCTCACAGAATCGGAAGAAAAGGTGGGATTGCAGAGTTTGGCCTTATGTCAGTTCTTTCAGTATGAATGATTTTCAATAAAAATCTGAATGCTTTCATATCCCCCGGTTTATTTAAAGATACTGCAGGGTACATGTGCTGGAGCGTTCGGTTTGTAGTTAACTTATATTTTGAGTCAATTTCATTCTTTCCTTTCCCACACATGCACCATGATTTTGTGAAAAGGAAAGATAAAATTTCCTCAAAACTTCTTACTTTAAGGATTTTTGATTCATGTCATCTAAAGTGCTTTTTTTTTTCTTTATGCGTGTGTATTTAAAATGGTCAGAATTCTTAAAGGTCACTTCTCTGCCTGCCTAGTTATTCTCAAACAGGATAAAAAAAATTTTTTTAAACAGGATAAAAATTTTTTTATCGAAAGCATTAAATAATTTCAAGTTGATTTCAATGTATTTAGGAAGGAAAAGGCTTTTTATTTGAAGGGAGAATACTAAACTTTTCTGCTTTGCAACACTAAATTGTTGGGTGGAAGGTGTATTATAACTGATACCTGTGGTTTGTGCTACAGTCTAGAGAAAATGATTTTTTTCACTTGTGTTTAACACCATCCAAGATTTTATTTTTTAAGTATCTTTTCCATTACATGTGAAGAAATTTAGCGTCACCTCTTTTTTCCTGGCCTTCTGTATTGGTAAAATTTTAACTGTATACTCAGCCACCCAGATAGCCTTGGCCATAGACAAAACTCTGTGGTAAATGTTCTCAAATCCTGACCTTTGTTTGTCGATTTCTAGAATAACAGAAAACACCTGCCTACATTTTCTTCTTTCATTAGGTATGATGGTGATTCTCACTGGATCCAGCTAATATTCCCCTTAAACATTCTGGTTGCTTTCCAGAATGTAGGGTGTCCATTTCTTAGAGAATGGATACAGCTGGCAGAAATTATCCTAATGATATTAAAACTGGAACAGGGTTACTTTAGACTTCTTGCAAGGATGAGGAACTATGTGCTAGAAAGTAAGGCTGTGGTCAGGAAGAAAATTTCAGTTGAGTCCCGATGCGGGACTCAATCCCAGGACCCTGAGATCATGACCTGAGCTGAAGGCAGACGCTTAACCAACTGAGCCACCCAGGAGCCCCAAATTAAAAATTTTTAAATAAAAGTTTCTATTCTACTCTTAATTTTGACAGCTGTGATGTGGCCTAGTGTGCAATACGTCGGGCTCCCTGCTCAGTGGGGACCCTGCCTCTCCTTCTCCCTCTGCCCCTCACCCCGCTCGTGCTTTCTCTCTGTGTCAAATAAATAGATAAAATCTTTTAAAAATTTTAATTTAAAAATGCTGAATATCTCTTTATCATCATGTTAATTTTTTTGGACAAAGAAAATATAGGCTGCTGTCATCCACAGTTAATGTCTGCGTGGCATATAGGAAACTGTTAGCTATACACAATAATCAGGATTAACCATTAATATAGTCTCCCTGACAGCTAAGATGGGTTCTCTTCAGTTCAGTGAAATCTATTAACTGTTTAAAAATTCTCCCGGCTATATTTTGTGTCTCTGTGTTATAGAAGCAAAGTATTACATACAAGCCTCTCTAAGAATTAAGGAATGATCGTAATGAGATGGAAGAGGTTAGGCTCCTACAAACAAGTAGATAGATAGTTTTGTGAGCATTTGTTGTTGTTGTTTTGGGTTTTTTTGTGTTTTGTTTGTTTTTCTTTCTACCGAGAGAATAAAGAAAGTAAGATTTCGTAGGAAATACAGAACATTGAAAGAACAGACATCCTATGAGCTTAATGCCATAAATGGTGATGGACCCAAGAGAGCTCTTTTTTCCCCCAAGAGAATACTCTTGAGATTAAGAGAGGAAAATTACATGAAGCCTTTATTTTTTTTCCAGAAAAAATTTTTTTAAGATTTTATTTATTTGTCAGAGAGCGCACAAGCAGGGGTAGCGGCAGGCAGAGGGAGGAACAGGCTCCCTGCTGAGCAAGGAGCCCAATGTGGTGGGACTCGATCCCAGGACCCTGGGATCATGACCTGAGCTGAAGGCAGATACTTAACTGACTAAGCCACCCAGGCATCTCTACGTGAAGCCTTTAAAAAAAAGTAAATAAATAAATAAATAAATAACCCACAGAGTACTAAAATAAATACATGAATATCTGTAGTCAAAAGTTTTCCTTTTCATAAATAAATCCATTTGTATATGAGAAAATCAAAGAAAAAAGACTTAATAAATACTTATAAACCAGAGTCCCCAGAGTCTGGAGCTTTTTTTGAAGCTAGTAAAAGTAATAGCAACTGTGGGTTTTGGGGGGATAAAACTCTAGTTAGTTAAAATGTCTATTTTCTTTCCTTTTTGCTGAGATAACTCATTGTGGTAATGCTGAATTTTTTGTCATCATGAGAAATTCTACTTGGTAAATCTATTTTTAATTAATATAAATGGAAAAGTATATTATTAAATGAAAGTAATTTGATAGAAAAAGCTTTCAAAATATGAAGCTTATTGCTGGAAAAATAACAAAATATAGTCCCAAAGGGTGGAAAAGGTGGAAACTACTAAATTATCTTCATTTTGTATCAACCATGAGAAATAGACTCTGGAATTGGCAAACATATTGAGGATCTTATAAATGCTGGCAATTTTACTAGGAACTGAGTCGATACAAAGGTGAGTGAGTCTTTGTCCCAGCTCTCATAAACTCATAATCTTTTGGAAGAAAATATATGTAAACAGATTATTACAATCTGACAGAGGTTCCAGATAACACTGAAATGCTTTTGTTCCAAACCTAAAGATGCAAGCTTTAACTACCTCTCAAAATTTGTGATGCGTGATTGAGCTCATTGAGAGAAAGGAAAGTCTCCAGGTGTCAGAAGCAAAGAGGGGCTTAGAACACAGAGATGGAGGTGTATGAACGAATGCAACAGCAGCCCTGGGAGTCATGATTGGTTATGACCCAGTTACAACCAGGAGCTTGGATTTCAGTGCCTGCCTAAGGAAAGGGGGAGAGACATTAGGATTACATGAGGTGGAGAGTGAGAACTGAACTTCTACTGTAGGATAGGACAGCCAGAGGAATGTAATAAAAGGAAAAGAAAGACTAATTCAGTCAAATTTTTACAACTGGTGGGTGACAAAGAAGCTTTTTCTCTGCCATGCCTCTGGAAGGAAACCCAACGTCCCCTGGGTGTCAGAATTCTAAAGTCTGTACCTCCTACAGATTCAGAGTGCAAATTTACACTTTGTGTGGAAGTTCCCACCTGAAATATTAGTATAAAAATTTATCCCAGACTTATATACCCCTTTAAAGCAATTATAGGATCACTTCAACAACCCAAACTTCACAGTATTCCCATGGAATGAAAGGTGCCCCTAAGATGAGTTCACAATCAATCCATCATGAGGAAGATGTAAGAAACAGGAAGATCACCTCTTTAAAGACTTGAGATTATAGAGGAGCAATATTTTTATTTTTTTAAAGATTTATTTATTTGAGAGAGAGAGCATACCCATGCACGGGGGAGGTGCAGAGGGGGGAAGGAGAGAAAGTCTCGAGGAGACTCCATGCTGAGCTTGGAGCCTGACTTGGGGCTCAGTCCCAGAATCCATGAGATCACAACCTGAGCTGAAACCAAGAGTCAGACACTTAACCAACGTGACCCAGGAGCAATATTTTTAAATGATTTTAAAATAAGAGATAAAGTATAAGGAAAAAACGAGGGATACAGTATAGTGTAGTAAAGAGTATGGGCTCTTAAAATTAAGACAAATGTGAAACTACAGAAAAGAAATTGTCACAAACACCTACTATCCCAGTAAAAAGAACTGCTAAAAATTCAGAAAATAATTTAATGGAGGGGAAATGGTTAAAAGATCATAGGGAAGAAACGCAGATGACTTTGCCTATTCTAGGCATTTCATATAAATGGAATCCTATAACATGTGCCCTTCTTTGTGGCTTATTTTACTTAGCACAGTATTTTCAAGTTCCATCCACACTCGTTGCATGTATCAGTACTCCATTCCTTTTTGTGGCTGAGTAATAGTCCATTATGGGTAAACCTCATTTTATTTACCCTTTCATAAGTTGCTGGATCATTGGGTTATTTCTCCTTTTTTACTACAATCAGCTGTGAACATTTGTATACAGTTTTTTTTGTTAAATATATTTTCAGTTATCTTGAGTATACACCTATGAGTGGAGTTGTCAGGTTCATATGGTAAGTCTATGTTTCACCTCTTGAGGAACTGTGAAAGTGTTTTCCAAGGAGTTATACCATTTTATAATCCAACTATCATTATACTAGCATTCCTCCACATTCTCACCAGCACTTGTTATTGTTTCTGATTATAGCCATCCTGGTCTGTGTTATTTCATCATGGTTTTCATTTACATTTCCCTAATGACTAATGATGTTGAACATCTTCCCATGTACTTATTGTTTATTTGTATATTTTCTTTGGAGAAACATTAATTCAAATTTTTTACCCATTTTTTAATTGGGATTTTTTTTTTCTTACTGAGTTGTAAGAGTTCTGGATATAAGTCCTTTATCAAATACATGATTTGTAAATATTTTCTCCCACTCTGTGGATTGTCTTTTCACTTTTTGATAGTATTATTTGCAGCATAAAATTTTTAAATTTTGATGTAGCCTAATTTATGTGTTTTTTTTCTTTTTTTTTTTCCTTTTTCTTTCTTTTTTTCTTTTTCTTGAGCGGGGGTGGGGGGCTGGGGCAGAGGGAAAGGGAGAGAAAGAATCTTAAGCAGGCTCTATACCCTGCACAGAACCTGATACGGGTCTCGATCTCAGCAACCCCTGAAATCATGACCTCAGCCAAAATCAAGAGTCAGAGGCTTAACCAACTGAGCCACTGAGGCACCCGTGGCTTTTTCTTTTGATATTCATACTCTTTTGATGTCATCTCTCAAATATTATTGCCTAACTCAAGATCATGAAATACAGTTACTCCTGTGTTTTTTTATAAGAGTTTTATAGTTTTAGCTCCTACATTTAGGTTTGTGATCCATTTTAAGTTCATTCTTTCGTGTGAGGTAGAGGGCCAATCATTTTTTTGCATATAGGTGTTGATTTGTTCCAACACCATTTGTTGAAAAGATGTTCTTTCTCCACTGAATTTTCTTGGTACCCTTGTCAAAAATTGACCATAAAAGTTGAAAGTTTATTTCTGTACTCTCAATTCAGTTTCATTGATCTGTATTTCTTTCCCTATGCTGATATCACACTGGCTTCTGTAAGCTTTGTCGTAACTTTGAAATCAGGCAATATGACTCCAGCTTTGTTCTCCTATTTCAAAATTGTTTTGGCTATTTTTATGTTATTTTTTATAACTGCATTGAATCTATAATTATCTCAGAATTAAGTTAAAAGAAATATGGTAGCAAATGAAGAGAAGGGGGAATAAAGGAAACAAGTAGAGCAATATAATGATTTCTTTCTTTTTTCTCCTTTTGTGTAGTTTGAAGTTCTCAATATAAAATGTTTTTTTTTTTAGTTATAAAAAAGAGTAGAGGTTCTTCTAGTCTAGAAGCTAGACTGTTGGTATTAGATTCTAGCCGTGTGAATTAATTCATCATATGAACTTTATCATATTACCTAGGCTCTATGTACCTGTTGCTTCATATATAAATTGGGATGATAAGTACCTACTTCATATCGTTGCTATGAGGATTAAATTAATTAAGTTACCTAAAGCTCTTAGAATAGTGCTTGGCACATAATAAGCATTGGGTTAGGGAGGAGGGACTATTAAAAAAGTATATATAGATTTGCCAAATAATCAATATGAAATGAAACAAAAAATCTGATTATTTAATTAAAAACTTATTGGGCAAATTAACACATCTAAAAAGAAAATTAATGTTGTGAAAGGTAACACTGCAAAAATTACCCAAAATACAAAACAGATAAAATGGGAAAGAAAATTAGAGAGATTAACAGACACGAGAGATAGACTGAAAAGGTACAACATTCATCCAATAGGAGTTTTGAGAAAAATGATAGAGAAAATTCAGAAGAGGCAATATTAGAATGGATAAAAACATATTTTTATTATTGATGAAAATCATGAATCCTCAGACTGAAGAAGCACTACAAGTCTTTTTTTTTTTTTTTTTAAGATTTTATTTATTTGACAGAGAGACACAGCGAGAGAGAGAACACAGCAGGGGGAGTAGAAGAGGGAGAAGCAGGCTTCCTGCTGAGCAGGGAGCCCAATGGAGGGCTCCATCCCAGGACCCTGGGATCATGACCTGAGCCGAAGGCAGACGCTTAATAACTGAGCCACCCAGGCACCCAGAAGCACTACAAGTCTTGAGAAAGACCAATAAGCACACATACAAATCTTAGTGAAACTGCAGAATGTCAAAGAGAAAGACCTGTTACAAGCAACCAGGAAGAACAGGCAGATTACCTACAAGGATACAAGAATTTGTCAATAGATTCAATAGAATCAATAAAAGGCATAAGAGGAGTGAGTTGATAAATATCTTCAAAGTGTTGAGGAAAAGTAATTGCAAATCTAGAATTCTGCACCCAAAAGTATGGATGAAATAATATTTTCAGACAGATGCTGAGAGAGTTTATCACTCATGCTCCCTCATTTAAAAATGAACTACTTCAGTAAAGAAGAAATTAGATGAGATGCCAGAAGCAGTGCGGGGTGGGGGGGGTGGGGGGGTGGAGAATGAATGTGTAGGCAAATCTCAATAAGCGTTGAACATAAAATGTTAATTTAGTAACAATGACAGATTGCCCCAAGTGTTCATATTATTAAGGAAGGAGAATAAAGATGCAATAACTTTGTGATACTTGTCAAGCACACGTGCTGGTATTGTAAATAAGCAGTAAAGTAAAAGAAATAGAGTGTAAAATTTCAAAATAATGAAGGAAAACACTAAATAAAAATTTTCTTCATCCTTTCACCTTAAGTCAAGAAAGAGGTAGTAGGAAAAATACCTATATGTTATCAAAAATTCTGGTAAAATAAATCTAAATGTATCAGTAATACAGTAAAGGTAAATAGGTTAAATTTTATTGAAGAAAGATGAAAAAATACAAAATCTAGCTGTAGGCTATTTTTAACTTCAGCCAATATTCTTTAAAATGTAAACTCCATGAGGGAAGTGGCTTTATCACAGCACCTAGAACAATGTCAGACATCTAGTATTTGTTGAATGAATGAATGAATGAAGATGCTGTTTTTGAGAAACATATCTAAAACAAAATGATACAGAATGAAGGAGAGTTCAATGATTTTTTTAAAATATGCTGGGCAGGGGCACCTGGGTGGCTCAGTCATTGGGCATCTGCCTTGGGCTCAGGTCATGATCCCAGGGTCCTGGGATGGAGCCCCACATCGGGCTCCCTGCTCGGCGGGAAGCCTGTTTCTCCCTCTCCCACTCCCCCTGCTTGTGTTCCCTCTCTCGCTGTGTCTCTCTCTGTCAAATAAATAAATAAAATCTTTAAAAAATAAAATAAAATATGCTGGGCATATACTGACCAAAAGAAAGCCAGTAGAGCTCTATGATTATTGGACAAAACAGGTTTTAAAGCAGAAAAGCAAAATTAGGTATAAAAATATTATAATTACAAATGGAATAATTCACCAGAAAGATATAACAGACATGAAGCTCTATGGACCTAAGAACACTGTCACCTAAAAAGAGAAATTCCCAAGTTTACAATCATGTTGAGAAATTTAACAGATCAAACATGAAAAAACTAAGAAGGACATAAAAAACACAGTTAACAGTCTTTATCTGTGTGTACATATAGAATCCTGGACCCAACAATTAGAAAACATACATTCTTTAGAAGCACACATGAAACATTTATAAAAAGTGATCTCATACTAAATCTTAGAACAAGACCAACAAATGCTTATGAGTTTATACTATTCTGATCAAGTTCTCTGCATGTAATGCAGTATAGTTAAAAATCAATAACAATAAATACCACACATTTGGAAATTTTAAAGCTCATTTTAATCATGAGTCGAAGTATAAATCCTAAGGGAAATTGCAAAATATTTAGAGCAACAATGAAAATACTACATAACAAAATTTGTGCGGTGCTGCTAAAGTAGTTCTTGGAAAATTTATACCCTTAAATGCATAAATTAAAAGATTAAAAATTAATAGCTAGCATCACTCAAATTTAAAAAGATATAAGAGTAAATCTCCCCCCACACACAACAAAACAAAAAAACAAAACAAGAAAGGAAATAAAAACAAATTAATGAAACAAAACAAACCTTAGAGAAGGTTAATGAAAACAAAAGCCAGTTCTTGGAGAAGACTTACAAAATAGAATTTAATGACTTACTTGGAAATGAAAGGAGGACAGATTGTTCAAGAAAAAGACCAGATATAGATAAACAATATTTGGGAAAGGCAAAGGAGACACATCTACAGCTACAAAAGAGACTTTTAAAATCATAGGAAAATAGGATGAATGGTAGGACAACCTGTAACTCACCAAACTTGAGTTTTGGTTTTTTTGAAGTTTTTTGTTTTAATTCCAGTATAGTTAAAACAGTGTTATATCAGTTTCAGGTGTACAATATAGTGACTCAACACTTCATACCACACCAGTGCTCATTATGATAAGTGTGCTCTTTAATCCCCATCACCTATTTCCCCCATCCCCCGACCATCTCCCCTCTGGCAGTTTGTTCTCTTGTAGTAAGAATCTGTTTCTTGGTTTCTCTCTCTCTCTCTCTCTCTCTTTCTCTTTCCTTTGCTCTGAGCAGTTCTTGAAACTAACAAATTTAAATCAACTTAAAATCTTCCTAGTAGTAGATACAAAGCCTGGCTGTTTTTAGAGGTAACTTCCACCAGACAGCAAACAGCAAATAGTTATTACCTTAAAACAACCATTCCAAAGAATACAAAAAAAGGAAAGTTCCCTGATTCATTTCATGAGTTTAGCATAACTTTAATGCTAAAAATGCAGACAAATAGAAAAAAATCATAAGCCAATATTACCTATGAATGTAGATACAAAAATTCTAAATAAAATATGAGCAAATTCAACAATGTGTAAAAATATTACACAATTGCAAAGTACAGTTTATCTTAGGAATTTGGGGAAGGTTTAATATTTAGATTCAGAGCAAATGGGAAAAAGGGATAATCTCAATATATTATGAAGAAGCCTTAGGAAAATGAGGCTGGAGTGCTATGATGTGGTCAGACAGTGAAGGCCTTTGGTGTGTTCACTGTGAGGGCCAGTGGATAGATTTTTTTTTTTTTTTAAGTAGGATAGTATTAGGATCAAATGGTCTATTGGAAGATAACTGTGACAGCAATTTAGAAGAAGCAATAAAAGAGTACACCAGTGGTAATATAGATGAAACTGGACAGTTAATTACTGGGGAAATATTTGGAAGCAGGATCACCAGGGCTTTGTGGCTTAATCGGATATAGACATTTGTGGAAAAGGAGGAGTGATTCTGAGATTTTTAGATTGAGCAACTCAGTGAATGATGCCTACATTCATGGAGCTAAGAAACAGCAAGTGGAGAGTTACACGTGGAGTGGTGGGGAAGGAGCGGGGAGCTCGCAGTAGTCCTGCACGGTGATATGTTTGACATATGCTGTCCTTTATGTGTCTTCATGAAGCTGCCACACTGATATGAAGAAACAGGGTAAAGAAAATAACATAACAGTTTGGAAGAACAATTTTTGATTCATAAGGAGCCTCACAAACTACCTCTATCCTGCTTGTATTTGTCACAAGTGTAATAGCCTTAACTGTGATTTAATCTGCTGTCCCTTTCCATCTCTGTTGAAGGATTGAGAAACCTTTTTTAGGCTGGCCAACAGAGCCTGCAACTATAACTCTTAGATGTTTTATCAATAATGAGAACATAATATATGCTTATATCATTATTTCCATAAACCTCAGAAATAATAAAATGGGTGCAAATAAGATACTTGAATATATTGACCTTTCCATATCAAATAGGAATACATTTTTCTAATAGGTGTATACATTTTTTATGCCATCCTTCTTCATTAATCTTTATTTAATTTAAGTAAAAGTCCATTAGATATATGGGTGTTTTTATCCATTCTCTCACCCTTCCTTACCTTTGGGTGAAACCAGGTATGTATCTTAGGAACCTGGACTTTCTAACATTCCATTCATATGACCAGACAGATTTAGGCTTTTCACCTTAGGGAGAAAGCTGTTATTTGGAGGAAGAGTGGTATAAAACCTAATGATACTTAGTTTAATCAGTTCAAATTTGTCAGTTTTCACATGTAGAAGATTATTCTTTGCAACATCATTTATAACAGCAAAATATTAGAAGTAATCTAAATCTGCATCAACAAGTCAGCAAAGAGAACGAGGCAGCTCTTTATGTACTGATACGGAAGGCTCTTCAAGATGGAGTTAGATGGAAAAAAAATAGTTCAGGACAATGAATAGAATATGCTCCCATTTGTTAGACTAGGGAAACGTGTGTGCGCGCGCACATGGCTGTGCCATTACATAGCCACGGAATGTCAGGAAATCTTTGGCGGTACACATAAGAAACTTGAAAAGGAACTGTCAGGCGTAGGAGATAGACTGCCTTTTACTGTTAAAAACTCTTGTACACATAAATGTACAAAAATATTCAAAAGAATAATTAAATTTTTAAAAACAGCATGGCAGTGATGGGGAGAATTGGTCAGTTCAGGTCACTGCAGCTGAGATTCTTTATGGTTTCATTTTTCTTGATGTATAATAGTGTTTGCAGGATAATAAACTTCAAGATTCCATCAGTAAACTGAAAATACTAATCAAGACCACCAAAGTTAAACTACCAAACTGATTTAAGAATCAAAACAAAATCAGTGGAAGATACATTTTCCTGTTATAGAACTTGAACACCAGTTGAGAAAATAAAATGCAAAGGTAATCTGACTATGACAGCTGTTGAGCTAAATTCAGTACAGACATTCCTTCTAATCTTACTGCCTTCCTCCTCATACTGCACTGCCTCACATTGTTCTTCTCAAAGCTGTTCAACAGGTGGAAAACAAACTGTCCTGGCTACAAAGATAATCTTCAGTCATTTGTGTATAAAGAGACAAATATATAGCACAACTCAAGAATAATTAATGACCGGGGCCCCTGGCTGGCTTAAGTCAGTAGAGCATGCAACTCTTGATCTCAGGGTTGTAGGTTTCAGCCCCACATTGGATATAGACATTACTAAAAAAATAAATAAAATATTTTTTAAAAAGAATATTAATGATTAATTTATATTTTTTCATGATATGAAGTTTGAAACAAAGCTCAAAGGTAATTTATCGAGATTGTGTTAAATGTATAATGAGCGGGACACCTGGGTGGCTCCGTCAGTTGAGCGTCTGCCTTCGGCTGGGAATCGGGTCCCGAGTTGGGCTCCTTGCTCAGTGGGGAGCCGGCTTCTCCCTCTGCCTGCCACTCCCCATGCTTGTGCGTGCTCTCTGTCTCTCCTTCTCTCTGACAAATAAATAAATAAAACCTTTAAATAAATAAATAAATAAATAAATGTATAACAAGCACTGAACCTGACACAGTGAACTTCTTAGGGATTGAACTTCTGAACGTCTTAGGGATTATGCTTTTTTCATTTTGTATATCAAATACCAATATAACTAAAGCTTAATTACAATTCACTGTGATAAAAGTATTTCCAAGGTTTAACAAATATATGCAGAAGTAATTTTAATATTTTCTTAAGATAATTATAATTGGAACAACCTAAATTAGTAAGGGTAAAATTTATTCACAATATGTTTGCTAAAATATCTCAGAATATTTCCAACTATTATTATTTCTGAAACTAATTAGATAGCTTAATAACAATAGCACAAACTGAAAAGGAAAGATTAGGGAACTAGAGAAAATCTTAAAGACTGGAATTCAAACCTTTTCTTTAAATACCTGGGTTTGGATAACTAACATACACCATTTCTTACCCTAAGTATTTTTCTCTAACATGGTTAGGTTTTCTCTGATACGTTTTTTCTAACACCTTGTTTGAGCACTGACATCTTAGAGAAAGGATTACGGAATAAACAATGAACTCCTTTTCCTCTGAGAGGGTGTGTATGTCTGTATACATAGATAGGCATTTACAACTAAAGAAGTTTATTTTAGTAAATTTCTTCCTTTTTCTTTCCCTTCTTTTCTTCAGTCTTACTATGTCATTGGATCAAATCAGGGGAATTCAACAATCTGCACATGCACGTGGCATGGTTCAAGAGAGAAAATATCTGGATGTAAAGTATCTTTCATGTCAGTAAAACATGAAGGACTTACTCCTTTGCTTATTGGTCTTATCTTCAGAAGAGCATAGTACAAGAGCTCCTTAGGAGCACAGAGTTCTACAATCTGTATAATTTCTAATGCTCCGTGAGCGGTCAGTATTTTAGAGCTCAACCTCATGACGATGCAGGGAACAGACTTCAAATTTCTGAACACTAGATGTAGAAACACTAAACTTTAATCATCTCCATGTCTTCTGGAAATGGTGAACTAAGTTCTTATGACTATTTCTTCATTCACTTACATGCATCAAATCAGTAATCTTTGGTCTTATCTGTCTACTGTGATCAGTGCCTTTGGGAGGATTTCATACTCCCTCCTAAGAAATATTTGAAATGCCTTCTGCCTTAAAAGTGGATTTGTTTTTTTTCTTAAAATATGTTGCGTTGTTTCATAAGTACAGATCTGTGATTCAACAGTCTTGCACAATTCACAGCGCTCACCATAGCACATACCCTACCCAATATCTATCACCCAGCCACCCCATCCCTCCCACTCCCCACCACTCCAGCAACCCTCAGTTTGTTTCCTGAGATTAAGAATTCCTCATATCAGTGAGGTCCTATGATACATGTCTTTCTCTGATTGACTTATTTCACTCAGCATAACACCCTCCAGTTCCATCCACGTCGTTGCAAATGGCAAGATCTTGTTCCTTTTGATGGCTGCATACTATTCCATTGTGTATATATACCACGTCTTCTTTATCCATTCATCTGTCGATGGACATCTTGGCTCTTTCCACAGTTTGGCTATTGTGGACATTGCTGCTATAAACACTGGGGTGCACGTACCCCTTTGGATCCCTACATTTTTATCTTTGGGGTAACTACCCAGTGGTGCAATTGCTGGATCATATGGTAGCTCTGTTTTCAACTTTTTGAGGAACCTCCATACTGTTTTCCAGAGTGGCTGCACCCAGCTTGCATTCCCACCAACAGTGTAGGAGGGTTCCCCTTTCTCCACATCCCCGCCAACATCTGTCGTTTCCTGACTTGTTAATTTTAGCCATTCTGACGGGTGTGAGGTGGTATCTCATGGAGGTTTTGATTTGGATTTCCCTGATGCTGAGCGATGTTGAGCACGTTTTCATGTGTCTGTTGGCCATTTGGATGTCTTCTTTGGAAAAATGTCTGTTCATGTCTTTGCCCATTTCTTGATTGGATTATTTGTTCTTTGGGTGTTGAGTTTGATAAGTTCTTTATAGATTTTGGATACCAGCCCTTTATCTGATATGTCATTTGCAAATATTTTTGCCCATTCTGTCGGTTGTCTTTTGGTTTTGTGGACTGTTTCTTTTGCTGTGCAAAAGCTTTTTATCTTGATGAGATCCCAATAGTTTATTTTTGCCCTTGCTTCCCTTGCCTTTGGCGATGTTTCTAGGAAGAAGTTGTTGTGGCTGAGGTCGAAGAGGTTGCTACCTGTGTGCTCCTTTAGGATTTGGATGGACTCCTGTCTCACCTTTGGATCTTTCAACCATTTGGAGTCTACTTTTGTGTGTGGTGTAAGGAAATGGTCCAGTTTCATTCTTCTGCATGTGGCTGTCCAATTTTCCCAACACCACTTGTTGAAGAGACTGTCTTTTTTCCATTGGACATTCTTTCCTGCTTTGTCAAAGATGAGTTGACCATAGAGTTGAGGGTCCATTTCTGGGCTCTCGATTCTGTTCCATTGATCTATGTGTCTGTTTTTGTGCCAGTACCATACTGTCTTGATGATGACAGCTTTGTAATAGAGCTGGAAGTCCGGAATTGTGATGCCGCCAGCTTTGCTTTTCTTTTTCAATATTCCTCTGGCTATTCGGGGTCTCTTCTGGTTCCATACAAATTTTAGGATTCTTTGTTCCATTTCTTTGAAAAAAGTGGATGGTATTTTGATGGGGATTCCATTGAATGTGTAGATTGCTCTAGGTAGCATTGACATCTTCACAAGGTTTCTTTTTCCAATCCATGAGCATGGAACGTGTTGCCATTTCTTTGGGTCTTCTTCAGTTTCTTTCATGAGTATTTCATCGTTTTCTGAGTACAGATCCTTTGCCTCTTTGGTTAAATTTATTCGTAGGTATCTTATGGTTTTGGGTGCAATTGTAAATGGGATCGACTCCTTGATTTGTCTCTCTTCTGTCTTGTTGTTGGTGTATAGGAATGCCACTGATTTCTGTGCATTGATTTTATAGCCTGCTACTTGACTGAATTCCTGTATGAGTTCTAGCAGTTTTGGGGTGGAGTCTTTTGGGTTTTCCACATACAGTATCATATCATCTGCAAAGAGTGAGAGTTTGATTTCCTCTTTGCCAATTTGGATGCCTTTGATTTCTTTTTGTTGTCTGATTGCTGTGGCTAGGACTTCTCATACTATGTTGAATAGCAGTGGTGAGAGTGGACATCCCTGCCGCGTTCCTGACCTTAGGGGAAAAGCTGTTGAGAATGATATTCACTGTAGGTTTTTCATAGATGGCTTTTATGATATTGAGGTATGTACCCTCTATCCCTATACTCTGAAGACTTTTGATCAAGAAAGGATCCTGTACTTTGTCAAATGCTTTTTCTGCATCTATTGAGAGGATCATATGATTCTTGTTCTTTCTTTTGTTAATGTATTGTATCACGTTGATTGATTTGCGGATGTTGAACCAACCTTGCAGCCCAGGGATAAAATCCACTTGGTCGTGGTGAATAATCCTTTTAATGTACTGTTGGGTCCTATTGGCTAGTATTTTGGTGAGAATTTTTGCATCCATGTTCATCAAGGATATTGGTCTGTAGTTCTCCTTTTTGATGGGGTCTTTGTCTGGTTTTGGGATCAAGGTAATGGTGGCCTCATAAAATGAGTTTGGAAGTTTTCCTTCCATTTCTATTTTTTGGAACAGTTTCGGGAGAATAGGTATTCATTCTTCTTTAAATGTCTGATAGAATTCCCCTGGGAAGCCATCTGGCCCTGGGCTTTTGTTTCTTGGGAGATTTTTGACGACTGCTTCAATTTCCTTAGTGGTTATAGGTCTGTTCAGGTTTTCTCTTTCTTCCTGGTTCGATTTTGGTAGTTGATACATCTCTAGGAATGCACCCATTTCTTCCAGGTTATCTAATTTGCTGGCATAGAGTTGCTCATAATATGTTCTTATAATTGTTTGTATTTCTCTGGTGTTGGTTCTGATCTCTCCTCTTTCATTCATGATTTTGTTGATTTGGGTCATTTCTCTTTTCTTTTTGATAAGTCTGGCCAGGGGTTTATCAATCTTGTTAGTTCTTTCAAAGAACCAGCTCCTAGTTTCATTGATCTGTTCTACTGTTCTTTTGGTCTCTAGTTCATTGATTTCTGCACTGATCTTTATTATTTCTCTTCTCCTGCTGGGTTTAGGCTTTATTTGCTGTTCTTTCCCTAGCTCCTTTAGGTGTAGGGTTAGGCTGTGTATTTGAGACCTTTCTTGTTTCTTGAGAAAGGCATGTATTGCTATATACTTTCCTCTTAGGACTGCCTTTGCTGTATCCCAAAGATTTTGAACAGTTGTGTTTTCATTTTCATTTGTTTTCATGAATTTTTTTAATTCTTCTTTAATTTCCTGGTTGACCCATTCATTCTTTAGTAGGATGCTCTTTAGCCTCCATGTATTTGAGTTCTTTCCGACTTTCCTCTTGTGATTGAGTTCTAGTTTCAAAGCATTGTGGTCTGAAAATATGCAGGGATTGATCCCAATCTTTTGGTACCAGTTGTCACCTGATTTGTGACCTAGGATGTGATCAATTCTGGAGAATGTTCCATGGGCACTAGAGAAGAATGTGTATTCCATTGCTTTGGGATGGAATGTTCTGAATATGTCTGTGAAGTCCATTTGGTCCAGTGTGTCATTTAAAGTCTTTATTTCCTTGTTGATCTTTTGCTTAGATGATCTGTCCATTTCAGTAAGGGGGGTGTTAAAGTCCTCCATTATTATTGTATTGTTGTCAATGTGTTTCTTCGCTTTTGTTATTAATTGCCTTATATAATTGGCTGCTCCCACGTTCAGGGCATAGATATTTACAATTGTTAGATCTTCTTGTTGGATAGACCCTTTAAGTAGGATATAGTGTCCTTCTTCATCTCTTATTACAGTCCTTGTTTTAAAATCTAATTTGTCTGATATAAGGATTGCCACCCCAGCTTTCTTTTGGTGTCCATTAGCATGGTAAATGTTTTTCTACCCCCTCACTTTCAATCTGGGGGTGTCTTTGGGTCTAAAATGAGTCTCTTGCAGACAGCATATGGATGGGTCTTGTTTTTTAATCCAATCTGATAGCCTGTGTCTTTTGATTGGGGCATTGAGCCCATTTACATTCAGGGTAGCTATTGAAAGGTATGAATTTAGTGCCATTGTATTGCCTGTAAGGTGATTGTTACTGTGTATTGTCTCTGTTCCTTTCTGATCTATGCTGCTTTTAGGCTCTCTCTTTGCTTAGAGGACCCCTTTCAATATTTTTTGGAGGGCTGGTTTCGTGTTTGCAAATTCCTTTAGTTTTTGTTTCTCCTGGAAGCTTTTTATCTCTCCTTCAATTTTCAGTGAGAGCGTAGCTGGATATAGTATTCTTGGCTGCATATTTTTCTCGTTTAGTGCTCTGAAGATATCTTGCCAGTCCTTTCTGGCCTGCCAGGTCTCTGTGGATAGATCTGTTGCCAGTCAAGTATTTCTACCATTGTAGGTTACATATCTCTTCTCCCGAGCTGCTTTCAGGATTTTTTCTTTGTCTCTGAGACTCGTAAGTTTTACTTTTAGATGTTGGGGTGTTGACCTATTTTTATTGATTTTGAGAGGAGTTCTCTGTGCCTCCTGGATTTTGATGCCTGTTTCCTTCCCCACATTAGGTAAGTTCTCTATTATTTGCTCCAGTATACCTTCTGCCCCTCTCTCTCTTTCTTCTTTTTCTTGGATCCCAGTTATTCTAATGTTATTTCCTCGTATCGTATCACTTATCTCTCGAATTCTGCCCTCATGATCCTGTAGTTGTTTATCTCTCTTTTTCTCAGCTTCTTTATTTTCCATCATTTGGTCTTCTATATCACTGATTCTCTCTTCTGCCTCATTTATCCTAGCAGCTAGTGCCCCCATTTTTTATTGCACCTCATCAATAGTCTTTTTGATTTCGACTTGGTTAGATTTTAGTTCTTTTATTTCTCCAGAAACGGTTTCTCTAATACCTTCCACGCTTTTTTCAAGCCCAGCTAGTATCTTTAAAGTCATGATTCTGAACTCTAGGTCCGACATCGTACTAATGTCCGTATTGAGTAGGTCCCTGGCTGACAGTACTACCTCTTGTTCTTTTTGCTGAGGTGATTTTTTTTTCGTCTTGTCATTTTGTCCAGAGAATAGATGAATGAGAGAACAAAATGCTAACAGGTTAACAACCTCCCCAGCAAATATACTGTATACAAATCAGAAAAGACCTGAAACCAGGGGACAAGAAAGGGAAAGAAAGAAAAAAGAAAGAGAAAAAAAAAGATAAAAACAAAAACAGAACAATACAAAAAAAGCAGAATATGATCAGATATGATCAGGCTAGTGCATAGATCAGTGCCACACACTAGATTTTGGGCGTATTTTGGTCTGTTAGAAAAATGTGCCTCCTAAAATTTTAAAGGAAGAAAGACATATATGTACAAAATAAGGGTTGATACAATGAAGGGATGGAAGATGACTGTAAAGATGAAAATTATAAGAGATTGTATAAAAGGAATTGAAAAGAAGTTGTTTGAAAAAAGAAAGATTTAAAAAAAAAGAAAGAAAAAAGGGAGAGAATGTGATCAGGCAGGAGACTAGAACAAAGCCATACACTAGTGATTTAGGGTATATTTTGATCTGTTAGAAGAAACTGTATCTCAAAATTTTAAAGAGAGAACAAATTATACATATATGCCAAAAATAAGGGTAACTACTATGAAGGGATAAAATATGATTCTAAAAATGAAAAATAAAAAATGTTTTTTTTTTTAAAAAGAGATTGATAAGATGTTGGTTGAAAAAGGGAAAAAGAAAAATTAAAAAACAGTTAAAAAAATTAATTTTGATGAACTAATGAATCATGGTAACAAAAAGCCATGAATTCTATGTGCAGTATTCCCCTAGCGCTGGAGTTCTCCGGTTCTCCTTGATCGGTAAACTTGGTCTTGGTTTGCTGGCTGTTGGTGCTGATCTTCTGGGTGAGGGGCCTGTTGCCGTGGTTTCTAAATGTCTTTACCCCGCCCTTGTCAGCCTGGGCTAAGCAAGCTGCTCGGGTTTGCTCTCAGGAGCTTTTGTTCCCTGCAAGCTCTCGGTACAGCTTTGGAGAACCAGGGTGAAAATGGTGGCCTCCCTATCTCCACCCGGAGGAGCTGAGAACTCGGGGCCCCGCTCCTCAGTGCGCCCCCAGAGAAAAGCAGTCACTCCCGTCTCCCTGGTCTCCAGCTGCACTTTGTGCTCACCCGGCCTGTGACCGAGCGTTTCTATCTCTGGCACCCGACCCCGTGTGGAGTCTCCAAACCCAGCAGATCCCTGCGGTGCGCTCCCGCGCTGCTCCTCCCGGGGGAGGAAGGGGAGTCTCCCCGGCTCTGCCGCTTGTTGGGTCCCTGCTGGAGGAGCAGTGGCCCGACTGGGCCACGAATCAGTTTATGGCAACCCCGAGCTGAGAGCCCGCGCCTCGGCTCCGTCTCTGCAGCCGGCTTCCCTGCTCCGATACCTGGGAGCTCTGCCGCTCTCAGGCACCCCCGGTCTTTCTGTGACCTCAAGGGTCCTGAGACCACACTGTCCCGGGAGGATTCCACCCCCCCGCTTAGCCACTGGAGCGACGTCCCTCAGCGGAGCCAACTTCTAAAAGGTCCGATTTTGTGTTCCGCGGCTCTATCACTTGCCAGAAGCGGCCGGCGGAGGCCCCTCCCCCGCCGTCTATCCTCCCGAATATCGCCTCGGATTCACTTCTCCCCAC
This sequence comes from Zalophus californianus, assembly GCF_009762305.2. Lineage (NCBI taxonomy): Eukaryota > Metazoa > Chordata > Mammalia > Carnivora > Otariidae > Zalophus > Zalophus californianus. The sequence continues at coordinate 103,571,740 of NC_045603.1, forward strand.
GTCCTACCTTCCAGTAAGTGGTCGCTTCTCTGTTCAGAGAGTTGTTGCTACTCTCCTCTTCGATCTCCTGTTGAGTTCGTAGGTGTTCAGAATGGTTTGATCCCTATTCAGATGAATTCCTGAGACCAGACAAAATCCAGGTCTCCTGCTCCTCTGCCATCTTGCTCCGCCTGCTCTTGTGTTTTGGCTGCTCTATCCTTCAGGCCAGTGGTCTGTAAAGGCTCTCCTGGCCTGAATATGGCAAGTTTTTGTTTTGTTTTGTTTTTTAGTTTATTCTTTTTTGTTGTTGTTGTTATGTTAATCACCATACATTACAAGATTAGTTTTTGATGTAGTGCTCCATGATTCATTGTTTGGCAAGTTTTAACCAGGTGTACTCTGATCCACTTGTGAAAAGAGACCTGACAACAACTCCACTGGAACGGAGGCCCTGCAGAACTCTCTGGTCAAGAGATGTGGTATGGGTAGGGGTTTGTACTGGACTTTTGGGGGAGGGGCCCACTGCACTGGGACTGAGACAGGCTTGACTGAGAAGGGCAGACCTGCCTAAGCACAGGGGGGTGGAGCTTTGTGTAAGCAAGTTAGGCAACCAGTGTAGGCCTTGTGCTGCTTCCCACAGGTGGTTCTGTGTTTTGCTGAGGGGTTCTGCTGCCATCTTCAACAGACTGTAGAATAATATTTAATGGCATGATAAATTATGTTCATAGTGATGGTGATAGCTAAAATATATTGGGTGTGTATTTTATGCCAGGCACCTTTCTAAGTGCTTGTATTAACTCAGTTGATCCTCATCACAGTCTTATAAGGAGAAAGTATTGTTATCCTCATTTTAAAGGTGAATAAACTCAGGCTCAGAGCATTTAAGTAGCTTCCCCAAACTTAGATATAGCAGACAGAGCAGAACTAGAATTCAGACCCAGGCAGTGTGCCTCTAAAGCCCTTACTCAGGCATTATCACATGAAAAAATACCAAGGAAAAATCGCTATAAACTTTCTCATGGAACTAATCAAAGTGCTTTTAATCTAGGAAAGAAAATGTGTTCAAGATACCCAATCAAATTTTGACAAAAGAGAATTGGTAGAGGGGAAGGACTTATCGTACCCGCTATAAAAATATACTATAAGATAATAGTAATTTTTAAAATACTATATTGGGGGCACCTAGGTCGCACAGTCAGTTAAGCATCCGACTCTTGGTTTTGGCTCAGGTTGTGATCCAGGATCATGAGATCAAGCCCTGCATAGGGCTCCATGCTCAGTGTGTGGAGTCTGCTTAAGACTCTCTCTCTCTCTCTGCCCCTCCCCCCGACCCTGCTCTCTTGCACGCATGCTCTGTCTCTAAAATAAATAAAGAAGTCTTTTTTTTTTTTTTTTAATACCTATTTTAGGGGCACCTGGGTGGCTCATTCGGTTAAGTCTCTGCCTTCAGCTCAGGTCGTGATCCCATGCTCCTGAGATTGAGCCCCACCTCCTTGCTCAGTGGGGAACCTGCTTCTCCCTCTCCCTCTACTGCTCCCCCTGCTTGTTCTCTCTCTCTTTCTGTCAAATAAATAAATAAAAATCTTTTAAAAAAATACCATATTATAGTAGAAATAGGGAAAAAATAGGGAAAAAAATCAGAAGAGTATGCCACTTTTTATGTTTATAGGGAAGAGGCTGAATGGATACACTTAAATAGTAAGACTGATTATTACTTATCAGAGATGGATTTACAGGTCATTTTTTTTAATTTTTCAGATTATCTACAGTGAACATTTTTAAATCACATAATATTAGGAAGTTTATTTCAATGCTTTAAAACTTTAGGTTTTAACTATATTTTGTTAGTGCAATATATTGCTATTTAGTTTTATACATAGTCGACCCTGCATTTTCTGAATTGTTTGGTGTACAAAGTGTGTGTGTATGTGTATATATACACGTATATTGTGGGTCACCCCGATCAGATGGGGGGGCCAGCAGCCAGGCAGTGAAAGATTTCACCCAAGGCAAAACAAAGAGGATAGACGTTTATTGAATACACTGCAAGGGAGCAGCGGGCAGGACAGAGAAGGAGAGACTGTTTGCAACAAGGCAGTGGTGAGGGACCAGTTATAGGGCAGAGTGAGGAGTTATGGGAACGTATTGAATTTTCCCTTTTTTGGTTAACCGTGCCTGGTTGTATGTAGCGCATGGGTTAGTTATGGCCTGTGGCTGTTTCAACATGGGTCGCTTAATGAGCCTGTTTGCATCAGCTTGGTGGTCGCTGTGGGCCCTTTCATCTTACTCAAGTTCCATTGCTCAAGCCTGTTGCCTAAAAGCAGCCTCTACATTTATATTTCCATTTATCCTTATGCTTATATTTATATAATACATTTATGTGTGTGTGTGTATATATATATATATATATTTTTTTTTATGTATTCATTCATTTATTCAGGTCTTGTATTAACCAGTCACACAGAATCACCAATCCAGCCCTTTTTGGTAAACATGGATAAAAGACAATGGGATAATAATCTTCTAGCCTAGTGTTGAAGAGAAGAATTTCAGAATCTCTGACTTATTTTGAAAACCCGAATGTTTATTGATGGTGTTAAGAAAAGCTATTGAATTTTATGTATGTAGCTTCTGTCTGATCATCTTACTGAACTTTATTATAAGTTGTAATAGTTTTTCAGTTGATTCTCTTAGATTTTCTAGGCATATAATCATTTCATTTATGGATAATGATAACTTTTTTCCCCAATATTTATGGTCTGTGTGTTATGTAACATCCCCTAAAATGGAACAGTTGTTTAAAAAATGAGTAGTTCTTATTGTAACATGGAAATGTGAGTCCTACATATCATGAAGTGAAAAAACAGTTACAGAGTCCTATCCTAGGTATGGTTTAATCCAGTCTTTATTTTAAAAAATAAAGCAAGCACTGCATAAAGGGCTTGATTTGAGAAGATTACTCATTCCCTCAAAATTTCTGTACTAATTTAGGTGCCTGTCTTAGTTTGCTTGGGCTGCCATAACAAAATACCATAGACTTGATGGCTTAAAGCCCAGTCCGGAGGCTAGGAAGTCCAAGATCAGTGTGCCAGCTGATTCAGTTCCTGGTGCAAGCTCTCTTCCTGGCTTGCAGAAGCCAGCTTCTTACTGTCTCCTCCCATGGTGGGGAGGGAGGGAAAGAGAAAAAAGGGAGAGAGAGAAAGAGTGTAAGTGACTGAGAATGAGAATGAGAATGAGAATGATCTCTTTCTCTTCTTACAAGGCCACAGTCCTATCAGATTAGGGCCCCACCCTTAGGACTTCATTTAACCTTAATTACCTCCTAAAGACTCTAGCCGGATATAGTTACATTGAGGGTTAGGGCTTCAACATGAATGTGGGGTGGGGTGGGGAAGGGGTGCACAATTCAGTTCAGAGCAGTGCCTAATTTTCTTTCCCTGATATCTTCAGAAGTCCTATGTTTAATTTTATTTCAGACAGAATTAGTTTTATTATTTCTAATGACATTTTTAAAAGACTTGTTACTTTACAGTGTATCATAGAAATTTTATCTCAGTTTAACTTCATGAATCATTTCTTCTTAGACACAAAATCGAATGAAGCTAATGGCCGACAACTATGAGGATGACCACTTCAAATCCTCCCATTCCAATCAAACCAATCATAAACCCTCCCCAGACCAGGTAAGACTGTTCTTGAATGTTTTATAAAAACAAATGTGCTTTTATTTTCATGTATCTTATACTAGCATGTTACAAATTCCAGAGTATAAGTTAGAAAAATAAAAATAAATAATTAATTTCTGAAATCTCCTTCACTCATGTTTTTAAACATAGATTCAATTTCTGTACAGGAAGGTGGTGATAGATGATTCTGAATATTTTAAGAGGAGATACTCAAAAGATTTGAGGACTATAAGGAATCCTTGAATTGGTTGAGAAAAAAATTAATCTCAGAGATACATACTAATTTGTAAGTGTCCTACTTTTCTTATTAAAACAATGCCTTATTAAAAAAAAAAGACTTGTTCCTTGTGAGCTCAATAAAACACAATTCTGTTTAGAGATAACTGTTGTTTAATTACAAATCTTTAAATCTCTCATCATCACCTATTATTAAGAGTGAAAATTTCTTCTCTCCCATTTCCTTGGTTAATCCCTCCAGTATATGTTATTCTCAAGGAAAATTGTTGCCTTCAACTTCTCAGCAGTGCAAAAGAGGCATTGATGAGTCTGAAGGGAACCATATTCAACTCCAGTCTTTTGGAAGAAGGGAGCTCTCCCAAGATCTTGAAAATGATGGATGGGGGAGAGTGGTGAACAGATTACCTCATATCCCAGTGCCAAAAATTAGATTTCAACATCTATATCACACTCAATCTTAAAATATATAGCAGAAGGAAAAAAAAATAATAGTTAAGTAATTACATCCATATGACTAAAGAGCCAAGGGAAACTCCCCCACTAAATATCTCCACTGAATGATAGCCGTGATATTATCTTAGAAGAAGAAATATTGCAGATGAAAACAGCAGTAATATCCAAATTGCAATTTTTTCTAAGATTCAGAAGGTATAGTCACAGTATGATGACATTTACTAAGCCAGTTGAGGCAAGCCTTATATTTTAGAGGGAAAACAATACCAATCTTAATGTAGGCAGAATGCAGAACTGTTTGCCTGATGTCAGCCGTCTTTCTTTGCCAAGAAATGATTTTGCTATCTCTGCCTGTTCTTGATACCCAGAATTAAATTTATGCCAGTGTATATAAGATGAGTATTAGATCTTTTCCTTGAAACAGGTTTTGATAATGAATAAATATGAGAAAGTGGATGCCTGGGAGTAGTGGGAAGCAAACAGAAATGAGGAAAGTTTTTAAAAAAGGCAAAAATAAAGAAAAGCCTCCAACCTGATAATTTTGCCCAGATCCAGCCCTGGGACAGAGACAGTGTCTTGGAAGGGTAGGAAAGTAGAAGTGTAATGACAAACTAATTACTAATTTGGGTAGGTTAGGGAATTTAAAGAGTTAGAATCTAATATAAAAAAGGGTCAAGCAATTAGAGACCATTTTCTTCTACATTATGCTTATGTCTTTGTTTTAAATACTAACCAGCTCTTTTTCATTCCCATGCTGCTCTGGGGCATTGTTCCCTTTGTCATCTCTCTCCCCTAGGATGAGGAGGAGGGTATATGGGCATAGCCAATCAGATGCTCTTAGTTCAGCCATTTTGTTCAGAACGGTGAGAAACACCTTTCCTTAACTATAGAAATGTTTTTTGTTTGTTTGCTTTCAGTTTTTTTTTTTACACAATCATTCTCACATCTTGTTTCTCTGTAATTCATGAAATTGTTTGGTGTGCCTCTGTTTTATCATTTTCACATGATTCCTGTGTGTATTGCTATGCTTCTGACATAGTGGGGTTGGGTTTTGTGGGGTTTTTTTTCTTTTTGTGTGTTAATAGTCACTTTTATAATTTCTTTTTATACATTTTTGGGAGAACTTCCAGGGCATATAATTAAATTTCTCCTATTGTGATTTTATTAATAAACTACCTTATCTAGTGTGATTTTACAGTGTCCTGGTAAGGTTTATAGTGACTTTATCAAACTGGAACTAGAAAATTGATCAAATACTCTGCCAGTAGGTTTGGGATATACTTTTTATGATAATTAATTATAAATATATGTCTTTAAAAAAATTGTACTGTGAACTAAAACCTTTTGGTTCTATCTGTAAAAGGATGCTCTGAATTCTCAGGGTCAGTGGATCTTATAGAGTGTCTACCAAGGACATCCCCTAGAGCTTTGACATTACTCTCAAACTGTCCTGAAAAATAAAGAGAAGTAAAGGAAGACCTTTTAAAAAATCGGTCTGAAGAATTCTTTTTCCTCTCTTTTATGGATTGCTGCTGTGTTAAACAGTTGCCAGGACACTGTCTAGATTCTCCTTTCCAGGCCAATTGGCTGGAAAATATAGTCCAGCTGTGGCAGTATCTCCCTTTGATCTGATGCCCTGGAGGTTTGACTAAGGAAATCCTTTTCTTAGAAAAAATAATAATTACAATTAATAAGTTCACACATATTGGTGGCCTTGCACTCCCTGGATTCACTGCCCTTGCTTATTGGTGATCTCACTCTTTTGGAGTCAGTTCTGGCTGAAAAGTCTGTGTCTTGGTGTTATACTTCTTAAAATGATGAGAACATGTGTAGACCTCTCACTAGCAAACACAGCCAAGAAGGATGATGAGGTAAGTTGTGGAAAGGGGCACATACTGTGAAGATGGGAACCTTTCCAAATGACTTTATCCTGCGGGTGTACAAGGCAAAATGTATACCAGCCAAAAAGCTATTTGGATTAGGGTGTTGCATGCCAGACAAAGCTAAAGCTGAGAAAATTCATTTGCTAATTCTCTTTATCTACACTGCCCCCTGCAAGGGTAATTATTTGTCATCATGAAGGATGTGGGGGCCATACAGTAGTTGAACATAGAATACCAGTCCCCTCCTTCTAAATGAACCTGACTTGTCTATTTTGGCAGAACATAGGAGCCTCTTGGCATGCTTAGCAGGAAACATGTCCCTGACATATATGAATAGGATTGTATTGGTTGTATACCCTTTTTCTAGCCAATCAGAAAAGACAAGTTAGTGTTACAGGAAAGAAGGCCCTAGATAACCTCACCAGGAGACAGAAAAATGTTAAACCTACACAGACTTGTTCCTAAAGTCTCCATTTTATTTTCTCTTCTTCCCTAATAGAATAGCCCCTAGTAAGAGTTTAAATGCTATTAATTTTGTTTTTTTTAATGGTTGCACTGTTGAGCTTATTGCACTAAAATATTAACTGCCATTGGTTTAACACAGTGCAGTTGCACTTAGCTGGCCATAACTAGAGTTTTTATGATACAATACTTCAAATTTTTGAAAATGTGCTATAAATGTCATAATATCATAAGGATTTTACCTAAAGAAATGCATGAGTGACCCCTAGAACATTGCAGAAGTCTTGACTTGATCTCTAGTTTTCTTCACTTTTTTTTCTCGCTAATTCTAGAGAACAGATTTTCTTAACAAAATTTCAAACTTTTGAAATTGATTATTTACCTTATCAAACTTAAGAATGTAAATAATGCTTTACGCCTAAAACATTTTATAAAACACGGTATGTATGTCAACAAAGCATGAGTCTTACTGGATGTAATCAATACTCAGACAGGAAGAGAATCATAGAAGTAGAGAGCCAAAAGGGGTCTAGGCAATTTCACAAGAAGTAGTAGAACATAATGTTTAAGAGTCGAGGCTTTGGAGCAGAATGCCTCTGGGTCAGATCATAACACCACCATGTATTAGCCTGTGACTTTGGACAAGGTATTTAATCTCCCTGTACTTCAGTTTCTTCATCTTTCAAATGGAGGTTGTTGTGAGAAGCAGGTGAGGTATTACAGGCATAAACTCTGGAGCCAAACTGCACAGCTTTGCATCCAGACTTCTCCACCTTCTCTGTGGCCTCGGGAAATTAACTCATCTTTGAATCCCAATTTTTCTGTAAAAATGGGTTTGTTTGTTTATTTATTTATTTATTTTTGAGAGAGAGTGCAGGGAGAGGGAGGATCAGAGGGAGAGAGAGACTCTTAACAGGCTCTGCGCCCAGCGCAGTGCCCTAACATAAAGCTCAGTCTCACAACCTGGAGATCCTGGCCTGAGCTGAAATCAGGAGTCAGACACTTAAGCAACTGAGCCACCCAGGCGCCCCTGTAAAAATGGTTTTATTAATGGCCTACTTTATAGGGTTGTTGGACAGGTTATTAAGTTAATGTATGTAAAATGAATTAAACAGTGCTTCTACCATGTACTCTGCTTCTATTATTTGTTGTTGCTGTTGTCATCATTAACTTGAATCCATCTCCAGAAAGTAGTCAGTGTTCAGTAAGTGTTAGTTACTATTTTTATTAATATCTAGTCCAGTGCCCTCATTCTGTAGGTAAGAGTGCAAAAAAATAAATAAATAAAAGGATTTAGATGTGATGTTAAGGCCCCCAGGCATTTCTGTGATCTGGAAGGAGGAACTAGTAGCTGACAGTGAAAGAGATAATCTAAGACATACTGGTGATTATATCTCCCTTTCATCACCAAAAATTTAATCTCTTATATGCTGAGGAATTTTTTCCCTTGAGAACACACCTTGAATTTTTCTATAAAAGGAATTTATTCATTGAAACTTTCTTTAAATTTGCTGTCATAACCCTCCTGAGACACACAGAATAAAGCAAGTGTTACTTCCAGTTAGAAAGCATGAGAGTCCCTTCTCTCTCCCCTCAACCTATAGCAAACCCATGTGGAATGTGTCCCTGCTACTGTCTGTCCTTTTACTTGGTGTTTTCTTTCTTGTTGTTCCCTGACAGTAGAGTGTAGGCCCCATGGGAACGGGGACTTTAACATGTTTGCTTTTATATTTCTACCATCTAAAATAATGCCTAATATACTAGAGGCTCAGTAAGTATATATTGAATTAATTAACTTCTGAATTCATGAAGTCCAGAGAAGATAAAGTAAAGTTAACATTGAAACCAAGAGCATAGAATTAGCTGTTACCTTTAATATCAGCATTACTAGTACAAGAAAGGGAAATTTTGAAAGGGAAGATAGGAAAAGTGTCTAGAAACAAAAGACCTGTAGAGAGAAATGTTAAGACTTTAAAGTAAAGTCATAATTAAGTTAGAATCTGGCTCCTGTAGTTTTATACTAAATAAAAAAGAGTTGAGTATAATTCAGAAATCTTTTCTACTTGAAAACTGAACATCTTTCAGGTGGAAACTTTTCTCCTAGTAACCTGTGGTTCATAGCCATCAAGAAGAGCCTGGAGCATAATAGCTTTCATGGCCATGTGCTCTTTGTGGACCTCATTCTGGAGAGGCACTTTGTGTAAACTAGCACCAAACCCCTCAAGTAAAGGATGTACTTGTCAAGAAGCTTAGCAGTTGGTCTTGTTATAAAACCATTCCACTGACTAAAATCTGGAAATGAGTTGCATGACTATTAAATCAGCACTATAGCATCTCAAAACATGATTTGAACCAGTATGTTATGAAACTTCTTTTTTAATTAGAGATGATATCAGTGTTAAGACAAGCGTTTAAGACAGATTAAAACAAGTGTCTCTTTCTTTTGGCATTTCCTTTTCCTTATTGTCTGTCCTAGTTGAGTTGTCCACAAAATCTTCTTAATCAGTTTGAAACATCCTGAAAGTAGTCTCTTGGTTAGTACTACAATGGAAATCTCTTAAATCTGTAGAGAATATATCTCTAGAAGGGAGGTATTAGATTAAGATGTTACAGAATTGATTGGGATAGTGAATTAGAATATTTTGTCAGTATAGTCCAAATTATTTATTGGACCAACTGTTTAAACAGTTTGAACCAACACCAGGATCAGTTTTTGACGTAACAGGCAAGAAAGAATTTGACCTTGTATTTTCAGAAGTGGATCAGAGATTTTAGCAAGATGCTTCTTTCCTAAAAAGCTTGGTAGGCCTGTAGAATTAAGGAAGAGGGAGGATCCTAGTTGCAGGAAAAGGTAACATTTGTTAAACACTATGGGCCAGACACTTTCATATCTCTTATCCCATATTTAATTTTCACAACCACTCTAAGAACATGTTTATCAATGAGGAAACAGAGTTCATAGAAGTTAAGTAATTTTCCAAGATGACACAGGTAACAAGCAGCAGACATTTAAACCCAATACTGACATCAGATTCCCATGCTCTTTCCACTATACCATAATTAAAAGAGAAGGAATATTCCACTTTACAGTTCCTTGGATATAATGAGATGCATGGCAGAAGTATGTTGAATTGAATTGCATTCCTGTGTAGGAAAATAACAAAACTGCCTTTGCCAGTAAGGGATTTCCCTTATGAAAGGTACCTAAGTGGATTTCTGACCTCACTTCACTGATTTTTTTTTTTAATATAACTACCCAGGAATCTGGTGACAAATTTGGAACTGTAGAGATTAGGAAGGGACAAGAAGTGGGTCTTGGAGGTTGAATAAAGTTTGGGTGGATGGAAGGAGAAAGAAAAAGAATTTTAGATGGGAACTACCTTGAAGGAAGACCCTAAGAAGGAATAGCGGCCAGTGCAGAAACCAGCCTTGCTAGAACAAAGGATGTCATTGTCCTTTTATTTTTTCATTGTTATGTCCCAACCACATTTCTGTTTTAATATAGGGTACCCATAATTCAAATAGAAAAACTACAAATATGAGTATCTCACAAGAACAGTTATATATTGAACTCTACAAAAGATTAAAATAGCAGTCAGCTTCCTTTGAACATAGTCTGAATTCCTGTGTTCTGAGTTGATTGCCTCCTCATCTAGTTCTGATGCTCTTGGGTCCTAGTCAGAATGTGGGCTTTGGGAGCAGATTGCCTGGTCCAAACCTCTGTGTACCTACTTTATTCATCTGTAAAATGGAAATAGTAATATACCTACCTCATAGGGTTGTTGGATGACTAAATTATATAATATAAAGCCTTTAAAACTGTCACAGTTGCTTGATTAATGTTACTTATTAATGTCTGCAACCTGAGGACACACACTGACAATTTATAGCCTGATGCCCACCTCCCTTCCCTTTCTGCCTCCCTCTCTTTTTCTTCCTCTTGGTTCTCTTGTTCTTTTAATAGGAGGATTGGGTGAGAATTCATTAACAGTCCTTTGGATTCAAAGTGTTCTTATACCACCTAAACTCTAGTTTTACAGCATTTCCTGTATACTCTCCTAAGAAATGTCTTAAGTGGTTTCTTCTTTGTCCTAGGTACACAGCCTTCTTTGTGCTTTTCATATTCTCCTCCTCCTTCCTTTCCGCTTCCGAAAATTAAATTTAGAATTCTCAGTTTTTTCTGCTTTTCATGATTTGCCAGAGGGTTCTACTCCTAATCTTTCCATCCTACGTTCTCTCTAGCTGTCTCAAAACTCTGTCCTCTGCCATTATCATGCCAAGCTCTCTACCATCTCTGTCTGCATACCATACTCAGCAAGTCCCTTCTACAGGCCCCTCATTGTTTAAGCCGCTATCTCTTCTTATCATTAGTATATAACTATTATATATATATATATATATATATATATTTAGATGCTGTGTCATTTTTTTTCCTGGTCTAAAGCAGCTTAAACCTACGTCAAATCCAAAAAGATTTTGGAAAATAGAGCTTTTCAACAAGAGCATTGGGGAATAGAGACTAAAAGATGCTGACGCTAATAGTTACCATTTAAAGAACACCTACTGGGGCGCCTCAGTGGCTCAGTCATTAAGAATCTGCCTTTGGCTCAGGTCATGATCCCCAGGTCCTGGAATCGAGCCCTGCATTGGGCTCCCTGCTCAGCGGGAAGCCTGCTTCTCCCCCTCTCCCACTCCCCTGCTTGTGTTCCCTCTCTCACTGTCTCTCTCTCTCTCTGTCAAATAAATAAATAAAATCTTTAAAAAAAATAAAGAATACCTACTAAATCCCGAATACTTAGCTTAAGCTTATAAGCATATTATTGAATAAGAATATTCTTATTATTGAATAAGAATATGCTTATAAGTTTAAGCTGAGTATTTGGGATTTAGTAGGTATTCTTTGGTTTTTTTTATTTTTTTTAAAGATTTTTTTATTTGACACAGAGAGAATACAATACAACAAGCCTAGAAAATAGACACCATTCTCATGATTTTACTGCTGAAGAAACTGAACTTCAGAGAAAGAATTTAGCAAACTTATCCAAGTTCACATTGCCTGTAGGTAGTAGAGGCCAGATATGAACCCAGGTAAGTCTGACTAAGCCAAAATTTGACCCACTTCCAGTAAGGAAACATAGGACAGTTTTTTTTTAAAGGTTATTATGCTTTTTTATTCATACTAATTATAAGAGAAAAGAGAGTAAGAATATTAAATTACAATTTAAGAAAAAAAATTAATGAAGAATATCAAAAAGAAACCCCTTGTAAAAACCTAGCTTAACAAGTAGAAAGACCCCATAGTAACGTAGAGAAGGAAAAGCTTTCTCCTCTGCTTTCTTACATTCAGTGACTGGCACCTGTGAATCAAACTGATAAAAGACTGATTAACAGAAAAGAAAAAAAAAAAAACCAGATTCAATTTTGCTTGAATGCCCAGGAGCTTACAACAATTGTAACCCAAGGAGGCAGTTAGAATTTGGGGTTTATATATCATTATAACAAAGGGAGATAAATTGTGGAGAAGAAGCTAAACAAATTCAAGGCTTCTGGGGAGAGGGTAAACTATAGGAAGGTGACTTGGGAATATATGGTAAATAAGGGTTATTTAGTAAGGTTTGTTGCAAGTAAGAGTCTCAAGTAATAAGAGTTATCTTTGAAGTTGTTCTTTTCCTGGTAGAGGAGAGAGAGACCTTTACAAAGGGAAATATATGTCCTGCCTTATGACAAAAAGGAAGATTGGCAGAGAGCTATGTGCTTTTAGCTCAAAACAACCCTTAATGCCAAAGGGGCATATTTTGGGGTGGCATACTCATCCCATTTAGTATGTATTATTAGACTAATTTGTAACTGAGTAATATTCCATTGTCTGGATGTACCACACTTTATCCATTCACCTACTAAAGGACATCTTGGTTGCTTCCAAGTTTTTGCAATTATGAGCAAAACTGCTATAAACATCTGTGTGCACGTTTTGGGTGGATGTAAGTTTTCAACTCCTTTAGATAAATACCAAGGACCATGATTGCTGGATTTTATAGTAAGAGTGAGTTTAGTTTTGTAAGCAAGAAACTGCCACTGTCTTCTAAAGTGACTATTATCATTTGCATCCCCACCAACAATGAATGAAAGTCCCTGTTATTCTTGGCAGCATTTGGTGTTATCAATGTTCTGGATTTGGGCCATTCTAATAGGTGTGTAGTGGTATCTCTTTATTTTTTATTTTTATTTCTCTGATGACATATGTTGTAGACCATCTTTTCACATGCTTATTTGCTCTGTATCTTCTTTGGTGAGGTGTCTGTTAAGGTGTTGGTCTTTGACCCATTTTTTAAATCCGTTGTTTTCTTATTGCTGGGTTTCAAGAGTTATTTGTATATTTTGGATAATAGTTCTTTATCAAATATGTCTTTTGTAAATATTTTCTCCCAGTGTGTGGCTTGTCTTCAATCTTGAGATTGTCTTTCACAGAGAAGTTTTTTATTTTAATGAAGTTGAGCTTATCAGTTATTTCTTTTATGGATCATGCCTGTCATGTCTAAAAAGTCATTGCCATACCAAAAATCACCTAGGTTTTCTCCTGTATTATTTTCCAGAAATGTTATAGCTTTACCTTTTATGTTTAGGTCTGTGATCCATTTTGAGTTGGTTTTTGTAAAAAGTGTAAGGTTTGTGCCTAGATTGATCTCTTTTCATGTGGCTGTCCAGTTGTTCCAGGTTCATTTGTTGAAAGACTGTCTTTGTTTAGTTGTATTGCTTATGCTGCTTTGCCAAAGATCAGTTGACTCTATGTATGTGGGTCTCTTTCTGGGCTGCTTTATTTGTCTGTTCTTTTGTCAGTACCACACTATCTTGGTTACTGTAGCTTTATAGTAAGGCTTGAAGTCAGGTAGTGTCAGTCTTCCAACTTCATCTTCTCCTTCAAAATTATGTTGACTATTTTCTGTCTTTGGCCCCTCCATATGAACTTTATAGTCAGTTTTCCAGTATCCACAAAATAATTTGCTGGGATTTTAATTGGGATTGCACTGAATCTAGAAATCAAGTTGGGAAGAACTGACATCTTGACAATATTGATTCTTCTTATCCATGAACATGGACTATCTCTCCGTTTGTTTAGTTTTTCATTGATTTCATTCATCAGAGTTTTATAGTTTTCCTCATATAGATCTTATACATATTTTGTCAGATTTATACCTAGGTATTTCATTTTGGGCGATGCTATGTAAATGGTATTGTGTTTTTTATTTCCAATACCACCTACTCATTGTTGGTATATTGGAAAGCAGTTGACTTTTTTATATAAACCGTGTACCCTGCAACCTTGTTATTGTAATTGCTTATCAGTTCCAGGAGTTTTTGTTGTTGCTGCTCTTCATTCATTTGGATTTTCTACTAGACGGTAATGTCATCTCTGAACAAAAATAATTTTATTTTTTCCTTCCCAGTCCATGTATATTTTATTTCCCGTTCTTGTCTTATTGCATTAACTAGAACTCCTAGTATAGTATTGAAAAGAAGTTGTGCAGGGACTAGCCTTAAATGTACATGATCTTAGTGGGAAAGCCCCAAGTTTCTCACCATTAAGTACGATGTTAACTATCTTTTTATTTATTTATTTATTTTGGTAGATATTCTTTATCAAGTTGAGGAAGTTCCCCTCTATTCCCAGTTTACTGAGAGCTTTTATCATGAATGTGTGTTGAATTTTGTCAGGTGCTTCTTCTGCATCTATTAATATAATTATGTGATTTTTCGTCTTTTGCCTGGGTTAATGTGATGGGTTACAGTTACTTGATTTTCAAATGTTGAACCAGCCTTGCATACCTGGGATAAATCTCACTTGGTGTATAATTCTTTTTATGCATGGGTGGATTCAATTTGCAAATATTTTGTTGAGGGCTTTTACATCTGTGTGAATGAGAGATACTGGTCTGTAGTTTTCTGTTCTTGTAATGTCTTTGCCTGGTTTTGGTAAAGCTGGCCTCATAGAATGAGTTAGTAAGTATTCCATGTGCTTCTATCCTCTGAAAGAGATTGTAGAGAATAGGTACAATATCTTCCTTAAAGGTTTCATAAAATTTATCAGTTAACCCCTCTGGTGTAACTACTTTCCTAGGTGTTAATCTTAATCTTTGTGGTAATGCATCTTAAATTAGTAGGCTACAAATGCATTTTCCAAAAAAATTATAAATCCTAGATATATTTCTTTATGTAGCTATAATATGCCTTCCTTGCTTCAAATATCAATAACATATAGTATAGAAACTCCATATAACTCCAAGCTTATATGCTCTTTTTAAACCTGGCACTCACATCCTGTTATTCTGTTTAGTAAGTCTCTCCATGTTTAAGGAAGAGTCCTATTCTTGGGGAAAATAAATTGTTTTCTATAAAATAAATTTCTGAATTGAAATTCTTTTTTTTCAATTAATTTTCCAAATCAAAATGGAAGCTATGTTTTTAATCAGATTTTATTCAAGGCAAAAAAATATTGAAAACAGAATCATTGAAGGAAGTGGGGAGTTGTTTAATGGGAATAGAGCTTCAGTTTTGCAAGATGAAAAATAGAGGTTGGTTGCACAACAATGTGAACGTATTTAACACTACTGAACTGTACACTTAAAAATGGTTAAATGGAAACTTATGTGTGTTTTACTACAGTTTTTTTACCACAATTTAAAAAAAGTTTTTAGAAAATGTAAAAACCAGCTGATAGTATCTTCTGGCAAAATATATTCAAAATACGCACTGAATATTATTTAAAACATTTTACATCTTAGTGAAGTAAGAAAGAGAGACATCCTTCTTTCCCAGATAAATATCTCAAAGTTTTGAAAAACGATTGAGCTTGTTTAGCCTTTTGTTCTCTGCTTGGGAACAGGGCTATTTATTTGTTTATTTTAGTAGTTTATCTATTAGCATATTAAAGAATTTGTGCTGTTTGCTGGGCTTCCTTGAGTTGAACTGCTTAGGATAGGAAGCCCCTTCAAAAGGGTCATTTACATAATATATTATTTTTAAATATGCTCACATTGGGGCTTATTTTAACAAAGGTCCACAACTTATTACCAAGGCTTTATTTAGGCAGCCTAGCAGCTACAGGAGTAGTTTTGTGGGTTTTTTTAAAGATTTTAATTTTTTTTTTAAGATTTTATTTATTTATTTGAGAGAGAGCACGTGAGAGGCGGGAGGGTCAGAGGGAGAAGCAGACTCCCTGCTGCCAGGGAGCCTGTTGCAGGACTCCATCCTGGGACTCCAGGGTCATGACCTGAGCCGAAGGCAGTCGCTCAACCAAATGAGCCACCCAGGCACCCCAAGATTTGATTTGATTTGATTGATTGATTGATTTGATTTGATTTTTTTAATGTTTTATTTATTTATTCATGAGAGTCAGAGAGAGAGAGGCAGAGGCAGAGGGAGAAGCAGGTTCCCCGCCAAGCAGGGAGCCCGATGTGGGACTCCAGGGAGCCCGATGTGGGACTCGATCCCAGGACCCTGGGATCATGACCTGAGCTGAAGGCAGACGCCCAACCATCTGAGCCACCCAGGCGCCCTGATTGATTGATTTTAAAGATTTTGTTTATTTATTTGACAGAGAGAGACACACAGCAGGAGAGGGAACACAAGCAGGGGGAGTGGGAGAGGGAGAAGCAGGCTTCCCGCAGAGCAGGGAGCCTGATGGGGGGCTCTATCCCAGGACCCTGGGATCATGACCTGAGCCAAAGGCAGACGCTTAATGACTAAGCCATCCAGGCGCCCCTTATTTATTTATTTGACAAAGAGATAGAGAGCACAAGTCAGCAGAGCAGCAGGGAGAGGGAGAAGCAGGCTCTCCGCTGAGCAGGGAGCCCGATGCAGGGCTCTACCCCAGGACCCTGGGATCACGACCCAAGCCGAATGCAGATAGATGCTTAACTGACTGAGCCACCCAAGGACCCCATAGGAGTAGTTTTTAAGTGAGTTGACACACTAAGTTTAGGAACCACCTTTTAGAAATTAGCATTTACAAAAACACTCTGAACAAGGGTTTTTAAAGTAATTTTATCAGCTTCAGTGAACTGGGGTCTTTGCTTTTTTTTTTTTCAACATTTTATTATGAAAATTTTCCAAAGCATAGGAAAGTTGAAAAAAATTGTATCTTAAACCCAGAGTTTCTAATTATTTTGTTGTATTTACTTTATCATATCTTTCCATCTGTACATCAATCAATCTCATTTTTTCATGTATTTTAAAGTAAGTTAAGAGACACTTGTATACATCACCCCATGCATATTAATTAAAATTCAAAATCAGTTTATGGGTTTCTTTTTTTTGTTAGTGAAATGCACAAATCTTAAGTTACACTATTCTATGAGTTTTGACTAATGTATATGCATATTGTGTAACCTAAACCCCTGTTGAGATATAGAAAGGGGTTACCAAACTTTTTCAGAGTCACACAGTAAGGACACCTGGGTGGCTCAGTTGGTTGAGTGTCTGACTCTTGATCTTGGTTCAGGTCTTGATCTCACAGTTGTGAGTTCAAGCCCTGCATTGGGCTCCATGCTGGGCATGGAGCCTAGTTAAAAAAAAAGTCACATAGTAAATATTTAGGTCTCTGTAGCAACTACTGAAGTCTGCCACTATAGTGAAAAAGCATCAGTGGACAATAAGTAATTAAATAAGAATGGCTCTGTTCCAATAAAGCTTTATTTATAGTCACTGCAATTTGAATGTCATAAAATTTTCATACATCATGAAATAATTTTTTCCAACCATTAAAAAAAAAACCATTTTCCAACCAATGCAAAAACTATTCTTTGCCAATAGGCATACAAAAATGACAGCTTCCTGGATGTAGACCATTTGACCACTGGAGTTTGCCAACCCCTGATGCAGAACATTAACATCTCCCAAGAAAATTTTCTCTTGCCTTTTCCCAGTCTGTATCTACTCTCACACCTAGAGGCAAACACAGTTAATGTTTGTGCATTTATTTGATGTAACTTAGTTTTCCTGTTCTAGAACCCCATATAAATGGAATCTTACAGTCTGTACTCTTGTGTAAGACTTCTTTTATTCAGCATAATACATTTAAAATTCATTCATTTTTTTGGATTTAAAGACCTAAATGTGAGACCCGAAACCATAAAAATCCTTAAAGAGAGCACAGGTGGTAATTTCTCTGACATCGGATATACCAACATCTTTCTAGACATGTCTCCTGAAGCAAAGGAAACAAAAGCAAAAATAAACTATTGGGACTACATCAAAATTGAAATCTTCTGCACAGCAAAGGAAACAACCAACAAAACTAAAAAACAACCTACTGAATGGGAGAAGATATTTGCAAATAACATATCTGAGAAAGTGTTAGTATCCAAAATATGTAAAGAACTTATACATAACTCAACACCAAAAAAACCACAAATAATCCAATTAAAAATGGGCAGAAGACATGAATAGACATTTCTCCAAAGAAGACATCCAGATGGCCCACAGACACATGAAAAGATGTTCAATATCACTCATTATCAGGAAAATGCAAATCAAAACCACAATGAGATATCACCTCACACCTGTCAGAATGGCCAAAATCAAAAGCTGAGGAAATAACAAGTGCTGATGAGGATGTGGGAAAAAAAGGAAACCTGGTGCACCATTGGTGGGAATGCAGACTTGTGCAGCCAGTGTGGAAGACAGTATTGGAGATTCCTCAAAAATTAAAAATAGAACTACCATGGGGCTCCTGAAAGGCTCAGTCAATTGAGCATCCGACTCCTGATCTCAGCTCAAGGTCTTAATCTCAGGATTTTGAGTTCAAGCCCCACCTTAGGCTCCATACTGGGCATGGAAAAAAAATGGAACTACCCTATGATCCAGTAATCACACTACTGGGTATTTAGCCAAAAACACTAATTTGAAGGGATATATGCACCCTTGTGTTTATTGCAGCATTATTTACAATGGCCAAATTATGGAAGCAGCCCAAGTGTCCATCAATAGATGAATGGACAAAGAAGATAGTGTGTGTGTGTCTGTGTGTGTCTGTGTGTGTGTAATGGAATATTAGTCATAAAAAGAATGAAATCTTACCATTTGCAACAAAATGGATGGAACGACAGAGTATAATGCTAAGCCAAATAAGCCAGAGAAAGACAGATACCATATGATTTCACTCATATGTGTAATTTAAGAAACAAAACAAATGATTAAGGAAGAGAGAGAGAGAGAGAAACCAAAAACCAGATTCTTAACTGTAGAGAACACACTGATGTCACCAGAGGGGGGGGAGATGGAGGATGGGTGAAATAGGTGAAGGAGAGTAAGAGTACACTTATCATGATGAGCACTGAGTAGTGTATAGAATTGTTGAATCACTGAAACTTTTACAACAGTGTATGTTAACTACACTTGAATTAAAATAAAATAAACTCATTCATTTTCTTAATTGTAGAAGTAGTTTGTTCATTTTTATTGCTGAGTAGTATTCCGTTGTGTGATGACTGAGCGCAGTTCATTTGGATCTCTTGAATAACCTGGCTTGTTTCCAGTTTGAGACAGTTATGGGTAAAGCTACCATGAGCATTCTTATACATATCTTTTGGTGGACATATGCTTTTATTTCTTTAGGTAACTACCTACAAATGGACTTGCCTTCATTATGTAATAGTTATATATTGAGTTTTATAAGAAACTGCTACTTTTTCAAAGTGGTTATATCATTTTATGCTCCCACCAGCAACATCATAATAAGATTTCTGGTTGCTCCATATCCTTCTAAACATTTGATACTTTCCATCTTTTTAATTTTGACCATTTTTATGGCTGTGTAGAGGTATTTCATTGTGGTCTTCATTTTAATTCTGCCACTGGTTAGTGATGAACACTTTGTCATGTGTTGACTGGCTATTTGTATATAGTCCTTTCTGAAGTATCTGCTCAAATGTGTATTTTTAATTGGATTTTATCTTATTAAGTTGTAGGCATTCTTCATATGGCCTAGATACCAGTCCTTTTTGAGATAAATATTTTGCAGATATTTTCTCCTAGTCTGTGGCTTGTTTATTCAGTTTTTTAATGGTGTCTTTTCATTATCAGAAGTCTTTAATTTATTGAAGTCTTATTTATCAGTTTTTAAAGGTTATTGTTTTCTGAGTTCTACGAAACTTTTGCATAACACATAGAGCTAAAATATTCCCCTCTTTTTTTTTCCTTTTTCCAGACCCTTTATTGTTTTGCTTCCATGTTTAGTTCTATAATCTATCTCAAGTTAATTTTGGTGTATATTAAGATAGGGGTCAAGGTTCATATAAATTTGTTTGTTGTTTTTTTTTTTTTTAAGATTTATTTGTTAGAGAGAGAAATAGAGAGCACAGCAGGGGGAACGGCAGGCAGAGGGAGAAACAGGCTCCCCACTGAGCAAGGATCCTGATACAAGACTCAATCCCAGGACTCTGGGATCATGACCTGAGCTGAAGGTAGACGCTTAACTGACTGAGCCTCCCAGGCAACCCAGTTTGTCATTTTCTATGACAAATCCTGCAGGAGGGATATTGAGATTGCATTGATTCTGTAAACCAATTTGGGGACAGTTTACATCTTAACATTATTAAGTCTTTCAAATCATGAATATACTATTTTTCCATTTAATTAGATCTTCTTTGGGGTGCCTGTGTGGCTCAGTTGGTTAAGTGTCTGCCTTTGGCTCAGGTCATGATCCCAGGGTCCTGGGATCGAGTCCTGCATTGGGCTCTCTCCTCAGAGGGGAGTCTGTTTCTCCTGCTCCCCCTGCTTGTGTTCTTTCTCTGTCAAATAAATAAATAAAATCTTTTTTAAAAAAATAAATAAATAAAAATATCTTCTCTTTTTCCTGTAGATTTGCAAAAGTGTCTAGTTTCAAATTTGGGAGTTTTTTCCTAGGTCATATTTTTATTGATTTCTAGGTTAATACCACTGTGATCAGAGAATATACTTTATATTATTTTAATATTCTACATTTTCTGAGACTTTTGTTTTATGGCCCAGAATATGGTCCACTTTGGTGAACATACTGTGTGTTCCCGAAAGGAATGGTATCCTTTGGTTATTACATATAGTGTTCTATAAATATCAGGTAGGTCCAGGTAGTTGATAAAGTTGTTCAGATATTCCATGACTTTACTAAAAAAAACTTATAGGGTGGGAGAGTCCAGTCTATTAGTTGTTGAGAAAGAAATATTAAGATCCTTGAGTATAATCAGAATTTTTCTGTTCGTCCTTGGAATTCTTCAATTTTTGCTTTGTGTATTTGGAAACTATTATTATTGTTATTTGCACACCCATTTATGCGTGCTTTGTACTCTTGCTAAACTGTTCTTCTTGTTATTATTAAATATCTTTATTTCTAGGAATGCTCTCTGTCTTGAAATTATTTTATTAGTCTTAAATCAACAAGGAGCAATATAAAGTGACAGTAGAGGTCACTTAAGTGTTGTCTGGCAAGTAATAGGCATTCAGTGAATCCTTCTTGAATATTGACTTTCTCCAGCTTTAGTTTTTCTCAAGATTACCTTTAACTATTCATGGTCTTTCATGGTTCCATACATATTTTAAGATTATTTCTTTCTGTGAAAAAATGTCATTGGAAAATCGATAAGGATTGCATTGAATCCTAGATTAGATTACTTTTTGTAATACGGACATTTTCACAATATCAGTTCTTCCAATCCATGAGCGTGGGATATATTTCCATTTATTTGTGTCTTCTTTGATTTCTTTCATTAATGTCTTATGGTATTCAGTAGACAGGTCTTTTATCTCCTTGGTTAAATTTGTTCCTAGGTATTTTATTCTTTTTGATGTAATTGTAAATAGGATGGTTACCTTAATTTCTCTTTCTGATAGTTTATTATTAGTGTATAGAGACACAAAAGGTTTTTGTGTATTGATTTTGTATCCTACAACTTTATAAAATTCATTTATTAGTTGTAAAGTTTTTGGTATAGTCTTTAAGGTTCTCTGTATATGTTATGTCATCTGCAAATAGTGACAGGTTTACATCTTCCTTTCTGATTTGGATGGCTTTTATATCTTTCTCTTGTTCGATTGCTCTGGCTAGGACTTCCAATACTGTGCTGGAAAAGTGTTATTAATAATACATTCTTGTTTTGTACTGATCTTAGAGGAAGCACTCCCATTTTTTTTGTCGCTGAATTGTTAACTGTGGGCTTGTCATATATGGCCTTTATTATGTTGAGGTATGTTCCATCTATGCCTGCTTAGTTGAGAGTTTTTATCATAAATGAATGTTTAATTTTGTCAAATGCTTTTTCTGCCTCTATTGAGATGATCATATGATTTTTATCCTTCATTTTGTTAGTGTGATGTGTTGACTAATTTTGCAAATGTTGACACATCCTTGCATCATTAGAATAAATCCCAGTTGGGTATGATCCAGGGGTATGATCCTTTTAATGTATTGTTGAAATTAGTTTGCTAATATTTTCTTGAGTATTTTAATGTCTATATTCATCAGGGATATTGGCCTGTAATTATTTTTTCTTGTGGCATTTTTTGTTTCTGGTTTTATCATAAAATGAGTTTGGAAGAGTTCCCACTCTTCTTTTTTTTTTTTTTTTTTTTTTTTGAAGAGTTTGAGAAGAATTGCTGTTAATTCTTTAAATGTTTGGTAGAATTCACCAGTGAAACCATCTGGTCCTGGGCTTTTCTCTTTGGGGAGGGTTTTGATTACTGATTCAATCTCCTTCCCAATATTTTAGATTTTCTATTTCTTCATGATTTAAACTTGGTAGTTTGTATGTTTATAGAAATTTATCATTTTCTTCTGGATTGTCTAATTTTTTGGCATATAATTGTGCCCAGTATTTCTGTGGTATCAGTTGTAACATCTCTTTTATTTCTGATTTTATTTGAATCCTCTCTCCTTTCTTTCTTGGAGAGTCTAGCTATTGTTTGTCAATTTTGTTTATCTTTTCAAAAAAACCGCTTTTAGTTTCGTTGATTTTTTTTTCTATTGTCTTTTTAGTTTCTGTTTCATTTATTTCTGCTCAAATCTTTGGTATCCTCCTTCTACTAACTTTGGACTTTATTTGTCCTTTCTCTAGTTCCTTGAGGTGTAAAGTTAGATTGTTTATTTGAGACTTTTCTTGTTTTTTAAGGTAGGCATTTATCACTATGAACTTCCCTCTTAGATCTTGACATTTTAAAGAGAAATAAAGTAAACACTGAAGTAGTCCCCTGTGATTTTCTTTACGGGCCATCTGCTGAAACATTATATCTTGAGAAGAGCTGATGATATATATACTCCGCAGGTCAGTAGTAACTCACTAACTCATAGCCAGGGAAAACAACAGGATGGCTTGGGACCTCAAGAAGCTTTTATTTGAATCTTTAAAACCTAAGAAACTTTTCTTTTCTTTTCTTTCTGTTCAACTGGTTGTTAATCTTTTTAGCTTTGGAATAGCACTTTGCTGCTTAGACTAGAAGAGAGCTAGGATTCTTTGCTGCCAGGAAGTATTTCTTTCACATTCGTAGTTCTGTTATGTAAAGGTACATGTGTAATTTTGTTAAGGCACTTTGCTGGATTGTGTGTAGTAGTTGGGAGTGAGAATACTTTTTGGTATGTGGTTTTGCTGCATTTCCTGTGGGGATAGTAATATTTTCTTGCAACAGTGGATGTTTTCTCCTTTCTGCTTTCCTCTTTCCCCCCAAACATAACAGTCCTGATGAACAGAGCAGAGAAACAAGCATTGTGCACCAGCATTCTCACCAGCCTCACCAGATCCCAAACTTACTCAGCTAAGAGAGGTGCCAGTCATCTGTACCTATTCAGCCTTATCTCACAGCAAGGAGTGAGACAGAGAAAAAATTGGTTACACAAATAATTATTCCTCCGTAAACAAAGGTCTCATGCATATCATTCCTCCTTGATGTGTTTTGGCCTTTCCAGAATAACTATGGGACAATGTTGATCTGTTTACATGACTTGGACAGAACTTTTAGCACAATCTTTCAACTGCCAAAGTTGTTTTTCTCTAACAGACTTACTATTAGGATCAACTATCATTTTTCTGGCCCTAATGCACTGAGAAATTAAATTCCTCAAAGTTCAAATATGTCCGTTTTTCTGTTTCACATGAACTATCCAAGAAAAATGTAGACAGCTGTTTGATATAATTAAAAAAGCATTGAATGAAGGTCAGAGATTTCAAGTGATTCATTAACCTCTTAGAACCTCAGTTGAATTATTCATCTCCTAAACAAGTGTGATGATAACTATCCTATTTCTCTTAGGGCAGTATAATGAGTGTGAATGTTGTTTGTGAATCCATAATTTGCCATACAAACAGTTAAGTGTTATTTGGTGACATACACAGAGCCAGCACTCACTTCTCTATGGCTTCTGCATGGTCCTTGAAGTATAATACAGTCAGCCTTCATTTTTAGTTTTAGAACATTTTTAATGGATACATCAAAGGAATGCTGATGGGAGCAGGATATAATTGTTTGAAACCAAATCTCTGTATTTTTAACACCAATTTTATGTATTTTTAAGGTTAGTCACTATTCCTAAAAATCAACATTTTCTGAAGCCCACATGCTTTGTGATAGCTTACAGATATTCTCCGAATTCTAGGACCTTTGCTGTAGGCTACAGTTTTTGCCAAATTCAAACTACAACTATGTTATATACTTTGTGGGCTATAATAGTTGATATAGTAAGATAAAGTAGTGCATGCTAGTGAGATTTGAAAGCTCTATCAACATTATCATAGAAATAGAATACTGCTTTTATTTCCTAATGATAATCATGCCCCAATTTTTTTCACCATGTTTTATCTACCTTTATAATTCTAAATTCAACCTACCATTCTCTTTTCCTTCATAATTTAGGATGGTCTGTGGCCAGATTTTATCTTTAACTTTTTTCTTTTTCTTTCCCTTTTTTTTTAAGTATAATTTCCATTTTATTTTTTTCCAGAGGATAGCTTTTCTTCAGACTTAAAATCTCAGCTCCTTACATTGGCTTTGGCAGAGATGATAGGGCAGCACCTGCAGGTCTAAATCAGGATGGGGGTGTTTGGTCCTTCCAGTCCAGGCTTCACGAATATCATTCCTGACTACCTTGCTGTGAATGGCAGTAATGTAATTCCTGCAGTAATGTAATTCCTGCAGTAATGTAATTTCACTTACAGCTTGAGAAGCATGAAGGTGTCAAAGACCCTTGCTTCAGAAATGTCCTGATGGCTTCATCCTCTACTGTATTTCAAACAATGAACGTCTTAATGGCCTACTCCTTGGGTACACATCAGGCACAGTTGGTGCAATGAATAAGCTGCACACGGGTGGCAGCACTTTTCTTCATGATAATTGTTCCTTCTTTTCTTGGCCATACTGGAAGCAAGCACCCAAGAGCTCCACTTTTTCTTAAAAAAAAAAAAATTTCTGCTGTAGAGATATTATTATTAAGTGTTGGGATTCCTTCAAGATGGCTTCCTGTGCCCTCCTAATAGCCCACTAGGACATTTAGGCCCCCAGGAGCCACAACACACTGGTACTCCAGATGAATTTACATATCTTATTCCCACCTAGGATTTCTCTGATAACTGGTCAGAAATAACTGATAACTGGCCTAGAAATACCTCAAACCCCCTTTCACTACTTTTTTTTCTTAAGCCTAGATAGAGTCTTCCAGAACTGGATTACCATCAAGATAGAGTCATACCCAGTTCCATTTTCCCCTTCCACAGGCAGGAAAGGAGTAGGCCTCACTGTAGCTCTTAGATTTATATATACTCTCTTCTTTCTACCTGTCAGAATACGCACATACTGCATAAATGACTATGTGAGGACTTCCTTTGTGTGAAACCTAGGTGTCTTGATGCATATCTGAGTTTTTACATGAGGAAGGCAGATTGAGAAGAGGAGGATTTGTAGTCAACACTAACCACTTAGCTTGGAAAATAGAAAAGAAAAAGAATTACCCATAATCCCACCACCCTGATGCAATCTCAGTGAATATTTTGTTGTCTCACAGTCCACTGTTACTGTCTTTCTGATATGCGCTCTTGTCATAGTTGTGATACATGCACATTAGTGCACTTACAAGCTTCTACTTTCTTAAAAATGTAATATTACCTCCCACCTATAAAACTGACAAAATATATTTTCTTTTGTGTCCTTTATAAGTCCATTGTATTCTTTTTATGGCCTTTTAGCTTGGTGGTAAATAGCATGTTTTGTCTTTAGACCTAATTTAAATGTTCCTTGGTAGCTGTGTAATTTCCCACAAATCACTTTACCCTCTTCTCTCAGTGTCAGGTCCCTCATTCGTTAAATGGCAATAATAAAACTGCAGCAAAGGCTATTGTGCAGATTAAATATAATCAGGTATTTAGTGCACTTAGCCCTTTGCCTGGCATATAGGAGGTGCTCAATAAATGATAGTAGCAATGACATTTATAGTGGTTGTGATACAACCCTAGAATATTTGCGAGACCCACTGATGCTACTGTTTATTTTATAGATTTCTTCTCTCTCCTAACACTACTGTAATTGCACAAGTAACCCACAATCCTAATAATTAATTTTTCCTGCAGCAAAAGAAATTAATCTTTCGTGAATCTCTAATTGAATTGTTCAAGTTCACAGGTACTGCCTGAGCAACAACATAGGTACCTCTCCAGGGCCTCCAGGCATGGGAGTTAGCCACACATGTTGTCAGACCTAATTACCTTTCAGAAGCACCCCGTGGTGGCACATGACTTTTTCTTCTGGAGTTTTCTGACCTGAGGGTGATTTTCAGGCAATAGTAAGAAGCAGAAGCCACCATCTCTACACTATGGTTCTAAAGTAATTCTGTACAGGCTTGCTGATTACATGAGCGCAGTGGAGGCGGAGACCTCTTAGACTACATGAGAAAGTTGTAAATAATTTGAGGGGGAGACCTTTCTCTTAAGTATTCTTAAGACATCATTTATACACGTACATCCTACATTTTTGTAGTTTCTGCTGAATAATGTAAGGTGACATTGCCCTGTGACTCACATGATTTATCTCTCAGACTCAAAATTACAGTGTTTTAAATGTCTCTGGAACATGTGCTCCCAGATTCATTGGTCCTTATCTTAATGATTATGAGCCTTTGACTAATGAGGAAAAGCTATCTTTTTCCTCTTTGCGATGTAATTTGTGATTGAGACATTCTTCCTGGACAATAAAAATATCCTTGCGCTTTAGGGGCACCTGGGTGGCTCAGTTAAGCAGTCAACTCTTGATTTCGGCTCAGGTTATGATCCCAAGGGTCCTGGGGTCAAGCCTCATGTGGGGCTCCCCGTTCAGCAGGGAATCTGCTTGAGGATTCCCTCTCCCTCGGCCCCTCCCCCCACTAGCTTGCACACACATGCGCTCTCTCTCTCTCAAATAAATAAATAAATCTTTAAAATATCCTTCCACTTTGTGCAAAATAAAATTCTTCACACCTTACTTGATTTTCACAGTCATCTGAAAATGTGGGGGCCCTGCAGAATTCAATACATATTTATTGAATGAAAAAGCTGGTGAGTTTTTACCCTAATGGAAAGTTAACATTTTTTTTTCAAGTAGGCTCCACGCCCAATGTGGGACTTGAACCCACCACCCCAAGATCAAGAGTTACATGCTGTACTGACTGAGCTAGCCAGGCACCCCATAAAGTTGCATGTATTTTATTTAAGGTTTTATGCATTAGTAGTAGATATTTTTAATCTTTTAATTTCCTCTGTACCTTAACAAGTTATTTATCCTATAATTTGACACCATTCATGTGTATCAGTTTCCCAAACTGATCTTAGCTCCAGTCAATATCTAGTGCATCTTCTAGAATATATCATTCAGTTCACCCCCCACACCTACCAGTTAATATATGATAGGACCCCCTTTTAATAGTTTTGGAAGACAGGCCTAGCAGTTGCCTATTATATCATATTTTTATTTTATAGAGTTATGTTTTGGAGGATATGATTTGAATCACATTTTATCTGAACTATTAAACAACAATCTTGTTACAATAGGGTTCTACAGTATTCCTTTCATTAACTTGTCCTCAGCTTCTCACTAATTTGTTATTTTCTATACATTCTCTCTGTCTTTAAGATTACTATCTGTTTTGGGTTAAAGGAATATTTTCTTGGATACAAAAATGCATCATCAAACCAAAACAAAAGAGTTATTCTCCATTGATGTGTCTTCCTCCTCCTTCCTGATCCGAGGATGACGAGGCTAAAGTTTCCAGCTGGATCTGGCAGTCAGCATTTCTGGGATAAATTAAATGAGCACACTTGATTGAGGTGTAGCTGGACTGTATCACTGTCTTCCTATTATCCTGGGAGATCAAAGCAGAGCACAAAATGGGGCTTAGTCTTTAAAATATTTGAAACAGATGGCTGGTTCTTTTTGGTGAAAATTCAGGTTTTAAGGCAGACCACTTGTTAGGAAGACTTCATTTCTTCTCATTGAAAGAATAGTCAACAATGAACACTGAACATATACCACTCTTTCTTCCTCAGTTTCAAGACTAGAATCACAAACTTTTTGCGTGAGGATGGATTTGGCCTAGAAAGCGCTTGGACTATCTGGGTTCCTTTTTATGTAAATATAAAATAAGTTATTCAAATTTTGCTTTTGACATTTTGGGTATTAAATGAAAACATCTTAAACGTTTAAATTTTCATAGTCATTTTGTTGATGGGTCACTATTTAAAATCTAGCATTCATGTGGTTGTATCTTCCAGAAATTGAACCAGGATGTTTATCCCTCACTTCATGTTTTAACAAACTGAAAAGCCCATTCACAATTCTTTATCATTGACATCTGGGTCCTAAGTTCACATAGAATAATTCCATAAGTGTGGTTTGAGATTTTTATTGTTTGGTTTAAAACGGACTGAAATGAGAAAATTAACTCAAGAAATATTTATTGGGAGACTACTCCCAATCCATATACTGCACTAGGTATATGGATTAAAATATATGTTTCAACACTGTAAAACAACTAGTAAAGCATGTATTCTCCAACAGTGACAATTATACAAGGCACAATAGGAGAACCCAGGCCTCCACAAGAGACTCAAGGTCTCACAGAGAAGGTGATGCTTGAGCTGCCTCTTAAAGGAGCTGTTGGCATTTGCCAGGCACGTGTAATTTTAGACAAGGACATAGACGCATAAACAGTATAACATATTTGGTGTACTCTTAGTAGTTTATGAGGGATAGTGCTTAGGATGTATATTAATTATTTGTATATAACCTATTACCCCCAAACTTGGCAGCATAAAAAAAAATAATAAGCCTTTGTTATCTCAGTGGTGGTGTCTGTGGGTCAGGAATTCAGGAACCACTTAGCTGGTTAGAGTCTGTTATGGGGTTACAGTCAAGATGTCAGTTGGGACTGCAGTTATCCAAAAACTTGGCTGGGAATGGAGCATCCAGTTTCAAGATGGCTCATGCACAGTTCATGCTGGTTGTTGGTTAAGAACCTTCAGTTCTTCGCCATATGGATCTCTCCACAAGGTGGCCAACTTCACCCAAAATAAATGATTCAGGAGAAGAGAACAAGGATGAAGCCACAAGTGCCTTCTGTGACCTAGAATCAAAAGTTAGATACCATCACTCTTACCATATTCTGTTCCTTAGCAGCACGTCACTAAGACCATCCCACATTTAATGGTGCAGAGTATCTTGGGCTCTACTTTTTGAAGAGAGGCATGCCTTAGAATTCATGAACTTATTTAAAAAAAAACACCACAGAGTGTCAGGGTAGGGGGATGACAGACCATGAGGGTGATGCAGTCAACAGGTCGATCATGAAGACCTTAGTGTGCCACTGCAGTCTGTACAGGATGGACAACAAGGGGAGAACACTGGAAATAAGAAGGTCAGTTAAGATTCACTTCTTATTTTGTCCTGGAGAGCAATGCTGAAGGCCTTAATGGATGCAATGGTGGAAGAGTTAGTAAAGTGGGAATGTGTTCATTATCAAGAAACATTGGTTCTTCTAAGAAATGTCCCAAGTTGTTTCCAATCTTCCTTGGTTTAGAAAATCGAGAACACAGTCTGAAAGCCCAGTTACAGTTCAGAAAGTTAACGTGTCCACAGGAACTATTCAGATAAAAAGCAGTGAATAAAGCCTGCATGAGATATAATTGTTCAAGATGAGAAGCATCAAGCTGTGATGCGCGGCCACCTGCTGAGCAACATAGCTCCTAACCATATTTACAGGTCAGGTTACCTCTCCAGGCCTTGAACTTTTCATTTAGAAAGTAGGGCAAGGAGAAGGGAAGTAGATGACCTACATGATCTCTAAGATTCCTCTCATCTCTTATGTTTTGTACTCAAAATGAGTACAGGATACTGTTTTGATCCAATTAGTGTTTAATTTTTGACCTTGAGAATGTTTGACTGAATAAAAATATTTGACCTATTCACAAACATTTATTTTTTTTTGAGAGAGAGAGAGAATGAGAGATAGAGAGCACCAGAGGGAAGAGGGTCAGAGGGAGAAGCAGACTCCCTGCTGAGCAGGGAGCCCAATGTGGGACTCGATCCCGGGACTCCAGGATCATGACCTGAGCCGAAGGCAGTCGCTTAACCAACTGAGCCACCCAGGCGCCCTTCACAAACATTTAAATCAGGATAGACCAGTGTCAGGGAATTTTCACTGAATATTTGCCATAGCTGAATCTAAGTTAATTAGTTTAATTTATTTAACTTATTAAACTCTATTTAATTTCTTTTTTTTCTTTGTTTAAAGATTAATTTATTTGAGAGAGAGCGTGTGTGTGTGTGTGTGTGTGTGTGTGTGTGTGTGTGTGTGAGCAGGGGGAGGGGCAGAGGGAGAGGGAAAGAGAGAATCTCAAGCAGACTCCCCGCTGAGCATGAAGCCCGATGCAAGGCTCCATCCCAGGACCCCGAGACCACGACCTGAGCCAGAATCAAGAGCTGGCCTCTTTTTTTATTTTTTAAGATTTTATTTATTTATTTGACAGAGAGAGACACAAAGAGAGAGGGAGCATAAGCAGGGGGAGTGGGAGAGGGAGAAGCAGGCTCTCCGCTGAGCAGGGAGCCGGACGTGGGGCTCGATCCCAGGACACTGGGATCGTGACCCGAGCCAAAGGCAGACACCTAACGACTGAGCCACCCAGGCGCCCCCAAAAGCTGGCCTCTTAACCAACTGAGCCACCATACATATAATTGAAAATATCCAACTTTTTCAATATTCTTATTTTACTGAATCATTTTAGTATCAGTTTTTTTCCATATTTAAATTATATTATGATTGGAGCACCTGGGTGGCTCAGATGGTTAAGCGTCTGCCTTTGGCTCAGGTCATGATCTCCAGGTCCTGGGATCGAGCGCCACGTCAGGCTCCCAGTTCAGCGGACAGTCTGCTTCTCCCTTTCCCTCTGCCTTTCCCCTCGCTTGTGCTCTTTCTGTCTCTCTCTCTTTCAAATGAATAAATAAAATCTTTAAAAATGAATATATAAATTGTATAATGATTTTGTCATTCAGAGCTTTGCCCATATCAAATTTTACTAATTAAAACTTTCTGCAACTGTGAATTTTCTTTCTATGCCTGTTGCCAAATTCAGTTGTCTATTTTGCCAGTGTTTTGTTTTGATATTACTGTTGATGCAAATAATATTCATTGTGAATTGATTTTTCTATCATTTTATTCTTTTCATCATGATAAGTGTATATTCTCCTTATTCCTCGTCCTCTGTTTCCCCCATCGCCCCACCCACCTCCCCTCTGGTGACCATCAGTGTGTTCTCTGGAGGTAAGAGTCTGGTTTTTGGTTTGTCTTCTGACAGGAGTGAGGTGATACCTCGTAGTCATGAATTGAATCTTTTAATGGTAATTATTATTTATTTCTTAACTACTCTGTGAGAAAATTTTAAGAATTTCCTAATATTACGGTTACCCCATTGTCTGGAATTGATCTATCATAGGGATTGGCAAAATTTTTTGTAAATTTTTGTAGACATCATAGAGTAAATATTTTGTACTTTATGAACCCTGTGCTCTGTCACCACTATTCAGCTCTGCTGCTGCAGTATGAAAACAACCATAGGCAATGTGTAAATAGCAAGCATGACTGTGACCTAATATAACTTTATTTAGGTGCTAAAATTTGATTTTTGTATACTTTCTACATGTCACCACATGTTCTCGTTTTCTCTTTTTCAACCATTTGAAAATGTAAAAACCATTCTTAGATGATGGATTATAGAAAAACAGGCAGTGGTGTTAAATTTGGTCCACGGAGTATAATTTACCAATCTCTGGTCTGTTGCTTATCCAGTTCTTCTTTGTTGTTCTCATCACTTCCCCTGCTGTTATCTTGCCGTCCACAGTTGCTGGTGAAGCTAAGCACAGATGATAGGGTTAAAATGTCCTCAGGGTCAGAATGTCAGCTAAAGTTATCAAGAATAACTTGTATTTTACATGGACTCAAATGCATTTTATTGATGATGAAACAGATTCTTGAAAATAATAATTGTTAATAATTACTGAAAGAGCTTACTATGTGGTAGACACCTGGGTTATTAAAACCCCATAAAATTTACTATCCCCAAAGTAACTTGTCCTAGGTCTCATAGCGAGAATGTTGAAGAGCCTGGAGTTAAACCAGTCTTCAGAGCCCATGCTCTTAACTACTGCACAGTATTGCTCTATAGTTCTTCACTTCCTCACAGAGTTATCAATAGAGTGCAAACATTTTATAGCAGATAATGTAAGCGATACAAATCTGTCTCTAGTGAGGGCAGCCTCTGGGTAAAAAAGCCTTTCTTCACTAGTCTTTGAAACTGGATGCCCCATAATTAACATGATTACCAGCCAAGGGCCTACATGCTCTGGCTACAGTATTTGAGTGAGTCATGTTTATGGCGACAGCCAGCCACATTGCCTTCCCTGGCACAGAAGAATGGAGGCTACTGTGTCTGCTCAGAATGTAGTGCTATAAGGCGTGAGATGCCACAGCAGCTTTTGCCAGAGAAATATTCAAGTCGATAAGATTCTTACTAAAATCATAAGATACAGAGGGCCACCTACATTACTTTAATTCCATACCTAACTAGCAAAAAATTTCAGAAGTAACTAATATGAGGGTAGATAAGGCAAGTAGCCAGGCAAACAACTGTGCTTTCCTATAAGGTACAAGTTGTAATTGCTTCCAAGAGACACTGCGATGCAGGAGTTCCAGATCAGAGGAGCCTGGCCCCTGCCGATCAAACCATATAGTGCCTGGGGTTGAGGGGTGTTAAGTAACATGTGAACCTGATGCTTTATTCTCGTGCACAGAAAAATATGATTGTTTAGATGAGCATGTTAATGAAATCAGGGAAAGCTGAAAATATCCCAGTACGTAGAATGTACGGCATTGAACTCACAAGATAGTCTGAGACACAAATGTCAGCCTTAGGATGGCTTTGCAGTATTCTTTGAAATGGTACATCTGGGAAACGATGTGTGGATGGTTTATTAGGTAGACAGATACAGAAGTACACCAAACCAAATGAGACCTTATAGTTCAGATGAAGATGGCAGAGACTTTGCTTCCTGTGGATGATCTAGGGCTTTCGATTTCTGGCCAGCAGTAACATCTCAAATATAAGATTATAGCTGCTGAGGCCTACAAAGCAACAGAGTATGAAGAATCCCCCAAATTGTATTTGAACAGATTGCTTAAAGCATGGAGAGGGTTGTTCCTCCTGTTAGTTGCTGTGAAAGTCTGTGACACTGAAAGTATACTCCCTGGAAAGAGACCAAGGAAGAGCACTTAATGACATGAACAGATTGACACGGTGACACAAAGGTGTATTCTGCATTCTCTTGTCCCTTTTCCTCTTTGCTTGATCTTTAGAGTTGGAGTTTCTACTTCACTCTTTCGTTCTGTTTCCTATTTTCTAAACACCCATAATGTGTTACGTATTCTGATTATATTAGGAACGTGGTCTCTGTCCTTCGTATTTCCTCACTGAAACTGTTACAGAATTTGGATGTAGGTCCATATGTATGGTAGCTTTTTCATGAGGACTAAAAGCTGGGGCTGGAGCCTGGGAGATAAAGCAAATATGAAGATTCTGCACAAACATAACTTTTTCCCCCACTATCAAGTCCCTTTACATCTCTACCAGGAGCCTTCCTACTCTGTTGTATCACGTTGCTTCACCTGCTTCAGTCTAGATGTGCTCCCATTTCTGGGTCCTCGGAGCTTTCTCCCTTGGTCTGCTGGCACTGCCTTTTTTTACTTGGTAGTACTCTGCTGTTTTTCTCTCAGGATCTGTCAGCTCGGTCAGAGTCCTTGTGTTGCTTTCTGACCACTCTGTTCCTCACATTCCACTGGGACTGTTGTGCTCTGCCATCAGACTTCAGAGTTGATCTTCAGTTGGCACTTAATGAGCCCTGTATTGGATCAGAGAGAATCAGGGCACAGGGATCCTTCTTCCAAAAATTGGGTCATATATATATACACACAGAAAAGCTTGTCTTGCCCCACATTACTTAATCCTGAAATCCCCTGGCTGTTAACTTACAACATGGAACATCAGTCACAACTTGTAGAATTTCTGGTATTTCTATGCTGAGCCTATTTTGTCATAGTAACACTTTTATCCTCCAATAATAATAAGGCTTTGCTAAAGCATCAACTACTAGTAATAATGAAATGGTGATATCTGTCAGAGTTTGTGTTTTGCTAAGAAATTTTCACTTTCAGAGAGGGGGGAGGGGGAGATTAATTCAATGACTATATGGGACGTTTATTCTCAGATAAAGAAAATGGGTAGAGAAAACCATCTTCCTAATTTTTGTTTTTCCCAAATCTTTTTTTTTTCTCCACCCAAAGCCTGGATTACTCCCAAGGTAAAAGGAGTAATGTCTGGAAATCGTTAATCCGTGGGATTTGTTCATGGTGTATAAAATTTTCAGAAAGAATTTGCTTTTTAAATATGATTTCCTGATTGACTATGGCAGACATAAATCCAGGAAGGACAGCTCTGTCGGAGCAGCCAAGATCCCTCCCGCATTTTTTGGTGTGTATGTGTGGAGTGGAAATAAAGATTCTCCGTGCGGGTAGGTCAGGAGGAGAGAGAGGCAAAGGGGAAAGGGGAGAACAGTGATGCTCCTGGGGTGAAAGTAGGGGCCGCACACCCTGACCTCTCCTGGAATTCACTGTGAGCTCACTAGGATCCTAGCTTTATTTCAGTTTATAGTAATGAGAGAGAGAAGTTAAGGAGTCACCTTTTGTGCCTCCTCTCTGGTACTGTTTTCAGTTCTTGAAGTTCGGAAACATACCCATCCTCTCAGTTGGCAGAGTTCGAAGCTGTGCTCAAGCTGAAAATAATGGCTAAGGGCCATCTTACTCCGATCTTTCCTTCCATTTTGCTCTTGTCACCCTCCTGCCACTACAAGCACATACATGTGCCTTCTCATACACACCAGATCGCGTGGCCCTAACCTGTTTGTTTCCTGGTTATTTCTGACTTTAAGAGATCAAATTCCTGTACGTAATTAGTCTTTCTTTAAAAAGCACAGATACCCATTTCTGATATTTATACACAGCTGCGGATACATTTATATTTTCCCCTGCATTTCAAGTGATAAGTAGACTCTCCTTCTCTCCCACCTGTACCCTCCTAGGCCATGTTTAATGAGGAGCCATGTCTACTAAAGGCTTCAGACACAGAACGAGCCCCTCAGTGGCCACAGCCTGTCTGTGAGCATTCTGCAGTGAACTTCTAAATACCTCCATTCTCCTCTTGTGTTTGATTTGACACTAGAGTTGAAATAATAACTTGACTAATGGCAAACTATCCCATTCTACTCCTCCCAACTCTTTTAGGTTTACACACACACACACACACACACACACACACACACACACACACACACACACACACACCTTTAACCTGAACTTGAAATAAGCTAATCACAGAACAGTCTCCTCCAGAGACTGGCCTCTGTTTGGGAGCCCTTATAGAGATAAGCTATCCAATCTCATAGTTACTAGATAATCATACTTGGCTCTTTTTTTCTCTGTATTCCTGTAGACTGTGAGAAGGAGTCAGTGGATATGTTCCCTGTAATGTAGATTCACATCCTTTGTTATGTCCTTCCTTGTTTATTGCCATATGTCAAGGTCGGAAGGTTCCTTTTGTTTAACCTGGGCACCTCCACTTGGCCTTCTCTTCCACTTCCGGTGCAATGGTACATTGCATTAGAAAGAGAAGAAAATGAGATGTTGTGATAGGTTGTTATTGTGGTTTGCCCGGCAGGCAACAAGCGTGTTGCAATTTGTCAGATCCATCTATCTAGCAGACAAGTAATAATTCCAAGAAGTGTTGTTGTGCTTGACTGCAGCAAACAATTATAGCAGGGGTACCTTAGGCACCAGCCCTCAAAGGATCAGAATGGAGTGTGAGTTACAATTCCAGCACTCAGGGATGTGCACAGGCATGCGAGGAGTTGAAGCCGCCATTTTTGCCTGTGGCCAACTGTCTAGTTTTTTTCCTTTTAAATGCAGCATCAGCATTCGTTTGGCTTGCCTGCTCAAAGAATGTGAGCCTCTCTTCTCCCTCTTCTGCCTCATTTTTCTCCCCCATACCTAGAATTTTTTCCACATAATTTCTCATTCATGAGTGTATAGCTGTGGAGCTTTACTATAGAACGGGGAAGTCGTTCATCTGTTTTATCGTGTGCACACTTTTAGGTGCACACACACAAATATTTAAACTCTACATTGTTCACTAAAATCCAGTAAATGATTTATTGTGAAGAGGCAAGCCGCAGCCAAGAACTGAATCGAAGATGCTTTCCCATCTTTATTAGCTCTTAAGAGCAAGGAAGAATTTTGGAACACACACCTGCTCTTAGCATTTCTTAATCTAGCAGAGTGGATGGCTTTTTTTTTTTTTAAGATCTTATTTATTTATTTGAGCCAGGGTAGAGGGGTTGGGGAGGGAGAAGCAGGCTCCCCGCTGAGCAGGGAGCCTGATGTGGGGCTCCATCCCAGGACCCTGGGATCATGACCTGAGCCAAAGGCAGACGTTTATCCGACTAAGCCATCCAGGCTTCCCGAGTGGATGGCTTTATTAATTCTAGTTATCTTACTCTCTCATCTGACCAGATCTTCTGGGAGCCTACTATGTGTCCTCTTGATTGGTTAGCTTATGTAGTAGTTTCTGTGCCTCATAATTGTATTCTCTCCTCTTAATGTCCATTTATCTGCACTTCTTCATCTGCACATATTTGTCTGCCCCCTTATTGGTAAATGACCTTATTTTCATGTATCTTACAAGTTTCCAAATATTAAAGTAGGTACTTGAAATACCTACAGCCTTAACATCCTCCATGAGCGTATAAATAAAGGGGCTCAGCAGATTTCCTTCCCTCACTAGTGGGCAGGCCCCCAACACTCTGCTATATTTGAGTAGCATTTATTATACTGCATAAAATAGGATAGGTTTTAACAAAATGGAGAATAAATAGGCAAAATATAGTTAGCAGCTCTGTAGTTCAGATTTCAGGATTCATTTTATTCTGTACCCTGTTTCCTATCTCCTTATGACTTTGAGTACAGAATTTTTTCTCTCCGTCTGGATCAACAAGTAGGGGATGATTTGTTTTGTCTTGCTGAAGTGGTAATCTATGCTTAAAGAAAAATGACAACAGACTTCTGAGCTGTAAGACTAAGAGGAAATGATCACATGTTATTTTAAAAAATTATTCCCACTTTAGTTTGTACTTCAAAACCCATAGCCTTTTTCAGTTTTCATAGACACATTTAAACTTTAACAAACCATAAAGCCCTTTAAATCTGAAGCCCTTGAAGAGAGTTTTTACTTTAAGAACCAGATATCTCTATTTGTGGTAAGATTTCTGATTAACATTTATTCATCTCAGTGATCCAGTGGTCCCTGGACCTGAACTGCTAGTGATAACCAAGTATTTACTATTCCTCTCCTTTACCCAGTGTTAAAGAAAAAAAAAATTATCCGTTCACTTTTTAAAACAGCAAGACAGACTTCATTCAGGACCATTATGATAGGTATAGGGACCACTGCAATGGAGTTTTTCAGTGGGGAGAAAGATTGTGCTTAACAATCTTTGAATTGAATACAACAACAAGGAAAAGTGGAAATTTAGAGCCAAGGAGCAGGGTGGGGGTCAGTGGATGGAGGCTTACTAAGAGGAGAGACATCAGGGAGAAGGACACATCCTGGCTAAGCCCTTCTAACAGGAGCCTTGCTGAAGGCAGGCCAGAGTGATCAGACATCATCTGGAGAATGGTGGAGGATGAGGAACCTGACCAGATGTTGAGGGTGATCAAATATCAAGGATGGGAGATTCTTGATAAACCAATTTAGCAGAATTCTTGCTAGAGCTGGACAATGTAGAGATGAACACAGAAGCTCCAAATTTAGGGCCCAGTTGAGAAGAGAGTTCAGGGGAGCCTAACTAAAGTTAGGTTAAAGAGAGAATCTTTGTCACCAGTATATAGATAAGGTCATGAGAATGTTAATAGAGCCAGTTCAAATTTTTTATTAACTGTCATAATAATAGCAGGTCATCCATAAGGGAGGGTGAGAAAGGGATTCTGCTTGCTAGAGAACTCATATTTGAGGTACTTAGTAAATATTTATAACACAAGTAATATTCTGAATTATTTTGCTTTTGTCATGATTTTTATTTTTGGTTTGGAAGGTAAGTGTAGGACAGTCACATTCTATAAAATATGGGGAGTCAAATAGATATACATGAAAAATAGTAATGAAGTGAGGGTCAGGATTTGGAGCCCTTAAGTTTCTTGCCTTTAACTTTAGGTTATCTGTTAATTTTTCCTGAAATTTTGGAAGTTTATTGACTTTACCCCTAAAAGGAAGGCAGCTATGCTATTATAGAATTGTTTTTCAGTGACTAGTCCTCTAAGCAGAAACTAAGTCTAAAGCTATTAAAATTTTCCAGATTCTCAATGCTAACAATAAGGTTTGGTTTTTGATGGCGGTTATATAGGTATATCTTACAAACTGTTCTGAAGTTTTGACTTTTTTATAGGTTATTATCAGGGTGCAGACATGCTAGGCATATTTTTGTCCAAAGTATCTCTTGCCAGAGAAATATGAAATGAAGGCCTTCTCAAATATATGTATTTTTTTCTATTTCGTAGGGTTAAAAAATGGGTAAGGACTGTAACACCAAAAATATTTAGAGAGTCCATTAACTGTCCTTCTCTTTGGGCTTCAAATGAGAAGGCTAATTAAGAGGTTGGATCTCAGGGGTGCCTGGGTAGCTCAGTCGGTTAAGCATCCGACTCGATTTTGGCTCAGGTCATAAGACAGGCTCCACGCCTAGCGTGGAACCTGCTTAAGATTCTCTCTGTCCCGGGGCGCCTGGGTGGCTCAGATGGTTAAGCGTCTGCCTTCAGCTCAGGTCATGATCCCGGGGTCCTGGGATCGAGCCCTGCATCGGCTCCCTGCTCGGCGGGAAGCCTGTTTCTCCCCCTCTCACTCCTCCTGCTTGTGTTCCCTCTCTCACTGTGTCTCTCTCTGTCAAATAAATAAAATCTTTAAAACAAACAAACAAACAAAAAGATTCTCTCTGTCCCTTTCCTTCTGCCCCTCCCCTCCTCTCTAAAAAAAAAAAAAGTTGAATCTCAGAGACCATTAAGAATAAAAAACTTGAATTTTATGACCTTATGTATGAAGACTAAATTAAGCTAAGCTTCACATCAAGGCAAAGAGGTTTATTTAGCAATTTAAGTGTTTGCCTGAAGTAAACTTCAAAAGTAAACATAAAGGGCACCTGGGTGGCTCAGTTGGTTAAGCGACTGCCTTCGGCTCAGGTCATGATCCTGGAGTCCCGGGATCGAGTCCCGCATCGGGGTCCCTGCTCGGCGGGGAGTCTGCTTCTCCCTCTGACCCAACCCCCTCTCATGTTCTCTCTCTCTCTCTCTCATTCTCTCTCTCAAATAAATAAAATCTTTAAAAAAAAGTAAACAAAGATAAATCATGAATTTATGCAT
Source organism: Zalophus californianus (assembly GCF_009762305.2). NCBI lineage: Eukaryota > Metazoa > Chordata > Mammalia > Carnivora > Otariidae > Zalophus > Zalophus californianus. The sequence goes on from NC_045603.1 coordinate 103,611,483, forward strand.
TTTAATTCTTATATACACTCAACACATTCATTCCACTATTTCATGATTTTTTTTAAATGTAGACCAGAACCACACCTTATTCTTAATATTCTCATCAGCTAAAACCAGACATGGCATGGCACAGAGACATTCACTAAATGTTTGTTAAGTGAATTAGATAACTTTAGTTTTCAATATATGTCATTTGATAAGCAGTATATCTAATCAATGTAGGCAAAGTATTATGAGGGTTACTATATTTTTCAAATAACTCTATTCTTTCACCAAATAGCTGTATTTAAGTGAGAACATAACACAACGCTCTAAACCTTTGTGAAGAGACTTAACACCGTCCTTCATCTTTCTGATCCTTGGGTATGTTATTGGTCAAGAAGATAAACTTAGTTATTGAGGAGGAAAAAGACTTTGAGACTAGATTGATATATTTTATTTTCTTGTTTCCTTTTTTACTTTTCGGAGTTAGCTCTCCGCTGGGGCCTCTGGACAAGAATGCAATTAAGAGTAATGTCTCTGGGAAGTTAATATGTTGTTCTGGGACTTTTTTGATGTACCTACATGACAGAAGTATAATGGTAACCCAATAAGAAATCAGAACTACCACTAGCATTGATGCGATTACATACGGACAGTTGAACCTGCCTCTGAAGGCTTCAGCAGCAGAGAGAAAGAAGAACAAAAAGATTTTGTAGCCAATTAAGGCGGTCAGCTAGCCACAGAAGAATCATAGTAAATTTAAAAATAATTTACAAGGAACACAGTAAATGATCAATAAATGTTAGCTTTTTAAAAAATGGTATCTTCCAAACAACAAAATATTAGTTACCCCAAGAGCAAATACCTTAAGTCCCAAATAATATTCAGTACCTATCCATTCAGTCTTTATGATGTAGATATACCATTCCTTTCAAAATGAGTTCCTAGAATGTGTTACAACCAACTAACCTATACTTAGAGTAAATGTCTGACACGGAAACAGTAGAATGGGAAGAGAAAAGCAGGCTGTATAATGGACTGGTTTGGAGTCTTTCACTCTGCACATTCCATCCTCATATTGAAGAGTCAAATGGTCTAAGAAAGTGTGTTCAGATATCATAGATAAATGGGTTGCAGAAATGGAATACTGTGGAATTTTCAGTTACAATCTACATCGAACAATACAGGAGCAACTCATCTGTCTTCCAAAAGACCTTTACCCATCTAATCTCACTTAAGTGGAAAGGAGGTTAAAATAAACACCTCAGAGGATCACTGTCCTCTGTCACCATACATCATCAAACACTGGCCTGTGAAGTCAGTTTGAGAACCTAGTACATTAGCAAATAAATCCTTGCAAGAAGAAACAAAGCTATCAGTACATCAACCAAAAAGTCTCTTCATCCCTTTTTACAATTTAAATTCTTTTCCTTAACAATTTGGTAAATATAGGATTGGGGGAATATTGCCATTTGGCATCATATTTGATACAAACAGAAGTTGTCTTGACAAGTTCATTTTTTAACTTCTTTTTGCCAAAAAAGGTGTATAACCATTGTTCTGTATAGCTATAGAGCTAATGTGGCCTGACCACATTTCTCATAGTTTTTGGTAGGACTTCTTGCCAATGGACCGAGGTTGTATGTGGACAGAAGACATAACTTATGGATCCTGTAAGGCATCCTCATTCTACTCTGCAAGTGTCCCTCTTCCCTCTTGAGATTAGGCAGGGGCAGTTCTACCTTGTGGGAAATGCAGTTTCTTTTCTAAGTGGCCTGTCCAAGTCAGATAGAGAGGAAAAGGAAGAGATAAAGGCATTTCCCACATGATGGACATGGTTAAATGTGTCCCAGAGAGGCCAAAGTGATTTTTTTTTTAGTGGGTAGATTTGGAAACTGTGCTATTTGGGCTGTTTCCTATGCTTTCACATAGTAAACTCAGTGGGTTTTGTTTTGTTTTATTTTGTTTTTTTAAAGCAGTTCCCTTTGGCATGGAAAGAAAGGATAGACATCGGGGTTATTACATGGAATAAATCTTTGTCCTGGAAAAAAATGTCAAATTCCATCATATTTTAACTTTTCAACTTGGACTTTGAAAAATTCTAGAGTGCAAAAGATTCTTATGTTTTTTAATCAGCACTTCAACATGAAATGCATTTAAATCAGCTTGAAATTTATCTTTGATTAAGAACAAGGACCTAAAACAAATTTTTCCATCTCAAGTTATATAGTGGTGAGGTAGTATCTTTCTAAATTCCATTTACTTAGAAGAAATTTGACTTCTCCACTACTACCATTTATCACATTGTCCCCTTTCCTCTATGGTCATACCTTTTTATGCCAGTTTGCCCATTCAAACATTCATTACCTAAGATACCAGCTTTTTCAGCCTTGCAGCCCAGGTGTGATAACAACTATAGACACACACACACACACAGAATGGGAATAAGTGGAAATCCCAAAAGTGAACACCCCCCAAAGTTGTTATCAATGTGTATGTGAAAGAAGACAAGGCCAATCTAAAAAAAAAAAAAAAAAAAAATGTAAAGTGAAATAGGGCTGCATTGCTTGAAGGCCTCAGGGATATGGTGTGTGGTAATAGAACCATGACTAGGCAGTTTAGTTACTAAAGTGCAAAGTGTACATTCATTTAAAGGAATACTGCTTTTAAATTGCTTTTAAGATTATGCTTTAGAATTCTTTATAAAATTTTCTGCAGTGAGTATGCATTTGTGATCAGAAATAAAATACAATTCTTTTTGAGAGATTGATGATGTTTGTGAAAAGTTATCCAACTTCCTCGCTCTCCAAATCCTCTGCTTTATTGAAACAATCCCTTCCTGGGTGCCTGGGTGGCTCAGTCAGTTAAGCATCTGCCTTTGGCTCAGGTCATGGTCCCAGAGTCCTGGGATTGAGTCCCTCATCGGGTTGCCTGCTCTGCGGGAAGCCTGCTTCTCCCTCTGCCTCTCCCTCTCTGTCTTGCTCATGAATAAATAAATAAAATCTTAAAAAAAAAAAAGAAAGAAAGAAAGAAACAGTTCCTTCCTTCTGTGATTGGCACTGTCGATATGTCTGTCATAGGTAGGAAAGGCCAGCACAGAACTGGTACCATGAGCCTGCTGCTAGGGGTCTCTTACAGAGTCCAAGAAACTTCCACACCAGCACCTAAGTGTTGAACTTTTATCCTTAAAGAATTGTGTATGTGAGTTTAAAAAATAAAATAATGCTAAGTTGATTTACTTTCTCTGGTTTGTATTTGAATTTCTATAATGTGTAATACTCGATAGGCCTAAACTCTGAACTCTGTTCTTTTTAATAAGCTAAAGATTATTTTAGCAACTAAGCTCTCAATTATTTCATGGAAATAACATCAGAAACAGAAGAAATGTGATGTATTTATAAAGCAACCACTAAAAACCATGTTTTCCAGGAATACGTGATGTTTGAATAGTACTCATAACATTAAATGGATAAGCAATATGTATCAAGGGAAATATGAAGTGTGATACTATTAAAAGCTGATTTATAAAAGTTTATAAAAAGACTTAGAAGAAAATCAGTGTTGCAAATGGTAGTCTTGTTGGAACACTTATGCCTATTTTATTATTTCTTTTACACTTTTTCCCCATATTTTTCAGAGTAAAATATGTGTTGATTTCATAATAAAAAATATAAAACTGTGTTCATTTAAAAACTCTGAAAGAGAAATGAAGGAAAGCAGCAGGAGCAGGCCTCTAAGGAGGCCAGGGAGAAATCGGTGTCACTTTTGAAAGTAATACCAGTCCTTGTTTCTGAAAATGAAGATTATTGAGCTCCTTATTCATGAGGTGGGTCAGAGGTGTCCTGTGCGTGGAAAATGCCAGCCCAGTGACATGCAACAGGTGCAGACCTCTGCCTTGTAAGCCCTGGGAACATTTTGAGAATTGCCAGCATTTTGGTGGGGCTTTGCAGCTCTCACAGCTGCTGTGGATCAAGCAGATGCTGCTCTAACATTCCAGCATATTCTGAGATGTGAGATCGGACCCAGCTCTTCCTCAGCACACCAGGCTTTGACCAACTACCAAGTACCTGACCAGAGAATTGTCATGAGGGCTGTCAGATGAAATTCTGGGGCAGAAGCCATCTGTCATTTAACATGCTTCCAAAGGGAGTCAAGGGATAGTTATTCACCCAGGGTAAAGGAAATAGCAAAAAAAAAAAAAAAAAAAATTCTTTTTTTTTTTAATGCAGGACTCTTTCTCAAGAAAAACATCAAACCAGTGTTACAACTGAGAGAATTTCAGAGTCCTTGGCTGTGAGTCAGGTGTTTGGTGTTATGTAAGGATTTATCAATCACTGTTTAAAAAGAATATCGGATAGCTCTGTGAAATGAATGAGGGGAGCTTAAGGCAGGATGAGGGAGATTTAGTAATGAGTTCACTCATCACATCTCATGGCCAAGAAAAACATACACCTTCTCCAGAGACCGAATTTTTCTTCCATTCCAGGAGGTGAAGGAACACATGAAGTATATGTTGTCCAGGCTTTCAGTGAGCAAATTTCACTAGCAGTTTTTTATAACCACTCATAAATAAATGGGAAGAGAAATTGTGAGGTAACTGGAGTCTTTCTGTATCAGGAATGTCATCTCTGTAAAAACAAGTTAGTCCTGTGTTTAATCCCCCGCCTAAATACGGAACTCTCAGTTTCATGTTGATAGACTAAGCCAACATTCCCTACCTGTCTCCCAGAAATGGATGGGTGTGACAAGTGTAAATGTGCAAGTGTGTGGAACTGTATCTTTTTATAATCCTGAAGATTTCAGTGGTGCTTAGAGGAGCTTTAGTCTTTGGTCAGTTTTCTTTGACTTGGGAGGCATGAAGATATTTGAACTTCTTGTTTCAGAATGACCTTGACTTTCCTCAATGTTTTCACTTCAGATCATCCAGCCCCTCTTAGAACTTGACCAAAATAGAAGCAAATTAAAGTTGTATATTGGACACCTGACAGCCCTCTGCCATGACCGAGACCCCCTGATCCTTCGTGGACTCACTCCACCAGCTTCCTATAACTTGGACGATGACCAGGCAGCTTGGGAGAATGAGCTGCAGAAGATGACCCAGGAACAGGTAAGTCTCTCACTTGAACTTTGACAAGACCCTGATAAAATTCAGCTACTCCTTAGGTTAGGGCAATAGGAGCTCCCTTGGGATGTTCAGTGTTCAGATTCAAGATTCTTAGCAACTGGCAGTTCCTCAATAGATAATAGGAATTACCATTTGCAAGAAGTACCACTTTATTCTTCCCTCAGTGTAACTTGCTCAAGTATCAGAAAGGGCTGCTTAGAAAGGAGAGGGTTGGGGTGCCTGGGTGGCTCAGTCACTTAAGCGTCCAATTCTTGGTTTCTGCTCAGGTCATGATCTCAGGGTCTTGAGATCGAACCCCTAGTTGGGCTCCAAGCTCAGTGCAGAGTCTGCTTGAGACTCTCTCTCTCTCCCTCTCGCTCTGCCCCTCCCCCGCTCATGGTCTCTCTCTCTCTCTCTCTCTCTAAAATAAATAAATCTTCGAGAAAAAAAGGAGAGGCTTATCTGCTAACATGCCATACTTTATTTCATACAAGTGATGACCACTAATAATTATAGCCACTGAAGGAAAATCTGAGTTAAGGATACTTGGATAATGGATTTTTTTTCTTTTAAGATTTTTTATTTATTCATCTGAGAGAGAGAGAGAGAGCCAGAGCACAAGCAGGGAGGAGGGTCAGAGGGAGAGGGAGAAACAGACTCCCCACTGAGCAGGGAGCCGGTTGCGGGGCTCAATCCTAGGACTCTGGGATCATGACCTGTGCCGAAGGCAGATGCTTAACCCACTGAGCCACCCAGGTGCCCCTGGATAAAGGATTCTTGACAAGTCAGTAGCAAGTATCTACAGTTGTCTTTAGGCAATAGTGGGTTACAACTATTTTTTAAGTGAAAGAACTATTAGATGAATTAGTTTAGGTGCTCCCCATGATAACATTTTCGGCCTATAAAAATCCAATGATTCTCTTTTGTTCATATTGTGATTTTTTTTTTTTTTTAGTTCAATAAAGAAAGGCTAGTCTGGAGACAAAAACTGGGGGTAAAAGAAAGAGATAGGGGCTCCTGGGTGGCTCAGTCAGTTGAGTGTCCAACTCTTGATTTTGGCTGAGGTCATGATCTCAGGGTCCTGGGATCGAGCCCTGAGTTGGGCTCCCTGCTCAGTAGGGAATCTGCTTCTCTCTCTCCCGTTTTCCCTCTTCCCCCCACTCATGCTTGCGAGCGTGCTCTCTCTCTCAAATAAATAAAATCTTTAAAAAAAAAAAAAGGAAAGAAAGAAAGATAAAAATGGATAAGGCTAGCTATAAAGAGCAGACATGGAGAGTGAAGGGAAGAAAGACTGAATAAACACAGAAAAAGAGAAATAGAACAGTTTCTAAAACCTTAACTCCTAAGCCCCTTTAGTTCCTCGTTTACAGAGGGGTTGATGATATCCCTACTAGGCCACGATTGTACCAACTGAGAGACTTAATTGCATTCGTGCTGTAAATTTACTAAAATTCTCTGGAATTTTGGAGCCATATGCTATTTTCCAGCTAAATCCTTGCTATTTAACACTGTTTGTTTACTCATAATGTGTGAAGGAAGATTGTGTTAAATACAGACACTTCCATGGTATGACAGCAATGTCAACCCACAGATCAAGAAATGCAGGCTGGAGTCTTAGAGCTGTGCTTACTTCTCCATGGTATGGATATTGCCTTAGTAGACACATTCAACAGCCTAATTACTTATCTACTTTACTTATTTGATGAGTAAAGATAAAGCCTACCTCTCAAATTTAGCATGTTGCCATAGAAATTTTAAATTCTCTCTTCTTGAAAGAGGGAGGAAGAATGTAAAGGACAGAATGAAATTGGATTCCTAATAGCTAAAGGACATTAGTAACCATGTAGTGAAAATGCAACTGAAAGCCCACTGGAAGCGGAATGCATGCCTAGTTAATTTCAAAAACTTTTACTTCAAAATTTTACAGAAGAACAGTGCTTCTTAGGGCGCCTGGGTGCTCAGTCAGTTAAGCGTCTGCTTTCAGCTCAGATCATAATCCCCCAGGGTCCTGGGATCAAGTCCCCTATCAGGGCTCCCAGCTCAGCGGGGAACTTGCTTCTCCCTCTGCCTGCCGCTCCCCCTGCTTGTGCGCTCTCTCTCTCTGTCAAATAAATAAATAAAATCTTTAAAAAAGAAAAAAAAAGAACAGTGCTTCTTAAAGCACTGACATAGTGATATATCAAAATTGAACTGGCATTAAATTATTTCTTTGTATAACAGATTGTCTTTGAAATGAAAAAAATATTTCTGCTTAGTTCTGTTTTCAAATATGCTTGAATGGACTTAACTCAGATTTTCTAAGGGAAAAAAAATATCTCCAGAGTGAGACCAAAATAGGAAATTTCAAACTAAGAATTTTTCAGAAAGTTTTAAATAAATGAAACCAAGAATTCATTAATCGGCTTGCCATTATATATTATGTTACGATCAAGCTACGGGTAATCATCAAAAGAGTTTTGCTCACATACATGAATTGTGTTAATATGTTTCTTCTTGACTGAGAATGTTCTTCAGTCACTGAAGTTATTGCTTGAGGTGTGTGAAGTTGTATCTTTAGCAGGATTCCCTGGGAACCCTGAGAAACAGGGGACTTAGGTCATCTGTAAAGGAATACAGCAACTAACACCACCTTCTGCTGCTAAAGGTTGGTGGAGAAACCAACCAATTTTCTGCCAGCTCACCACAAGTAAGAATTTAACGGGACAGTGCAGGCTATTGAGAAACTTGACCCCTAGTACTATAAAATGATTGGTCCATGATCAAGGTTTACTTTAGTTTTTGAAGCCCAAGAAACATTAAGACCTGAATCATTGACAAATATGCACATCGGTTTATTTTGTGTGTGTATGGTGTGTTGTGTTTACATTTTTGTTTTGGGGGATGTAGAGCCCTCTGCAACTGACATTTGTGTTATCCAACTGTGTGTGTCCTGTGCCTTTCACTGCCACCATGCCACCCCCCCCAATAACACCCTCATGAGGACAGGACAGGAGCCTTGTCTATCCCAAGAATAATGCCTAGCATATAGTATCTGCTTAATAAATATTTGTTGAATAAATAAGAGACAGAAGAAGACAGACTGGATAAATTCCATACTCCTTATCACATCCTACAAGACTTTCTTTCATTGGCCTGTTTATTAAATGCGCATCTCTTCTCATCCTAGCCTTGAAGCATACCCAACCACTTAGTTTTAAACTACTTGAAGTTTTTATACTTCTGACCTTTTGCTCATATTGATCCTTCTGCCTAATATGCCCTTCCCTACCTTGTCTCCTGGGCAATACCTAAATAGGAATCTGAGTTTTTAAGCTCAGCTCAGACATCATTTCTTCTATGTATCCATTCCTGAAACCCTAGGCAGATTGTGTCACTTCCTCTTTAAGGTTTCTGTAGTACCTACAACACGTATACTTACTTGTTTTCTTATCTGTCTTCCCATTCTAGCCTTTCTGTCTGTTAAAGACATGAACTATATAATTTTCATCTTAAAATTAGCACCACATCAACAAGTACCACTTGCTCAGTAACTTAAATGAGTAAGTGAATTCTCGTGAGTTCTGCATAGCTTATTAGTTTGTATTTCATATTTGAGATTCTTATTTCTCCAACTAGGAAAGTTTCTTCACTGCCAGAACCATGTCTTATATTTCTAAAGTGCCTAGCATAGTATTATGTGCATAGGGAATGTTTAGTATATATTTAGCTGATTATTTCTCTATTGGGCAACCCAAGACAGTTTCCTCAGTGCCATTCAGTAGCTTTGGATAAGCTTACTATTGATGTCAGGAACCATTCAGACTCATCCTGAGTCGTAACACTATTATCTGCAAGTGCCCAGCCTATAGACACAGAACCTTATATCTGAAGATTTACCAGAATTGTTTTATTGCCATTGCCATTTTTGGAAGCTGGCTACCGTACCAACTAAACTTACAGATTTGCTTATTTTTCTTACTTACTGGTTTTTGTTTTATGTATCCTGAAGCTCTGTTATTGAGTGCATACACATTAATGATTATTATGTCTTCTTGATGAATTGATTTTTTTATTATTATGTGACAGCAACATAACCATTCCAGCTTTCTTTAGGTTAGTGTGTGCATGGTATATCTTTTTCCATATATTTGCTTTTAAGCTATCTGGGTCTTTATATATAAAAAGAGTTTCTTGAAGATAGCATATATTCCACCAGCACCAGGCTCAGGTCTAGGAGACAAGGTTCCTCCTTGGTTCCAGAGGGCAGGGCTACCTCCTAAGTTTCAACAGACCAGGCTATCACCCAGGGCCAGAGGGGTGGAGTTGCCTGGGGGACAGAGCATCCAGCCAAAGAGGATTATTCTTGAGCCTTAAAATCTAATAGTTTACCCTGCAAAGTTTTGAACTTGGGTTGGGACCCATGACCCCTTCTGAAATAGGAATGTCTAACCTATATGCCTGTTCTACCATTGTATTTTAGAAGCAGATAATTTATCTGGTTTCAGCAGGTTCACATCTAGAGAGGAATTTTTGCCTCAGAATGAATCATGCCTTGAGTCTTATCCACATTTGATTTAGATGAGATTCGGGATTTAGAATTGAGGCTGAAATGAGTTAAGACTTTTGGGCTGTTGGGAGGAGGGTTAATGTGTTTTGCATGTGAGAAGCACATGAATTTGGGGGGGGTATGGAGATGAGGTATTATGAGCTGAATTATGTCCCCCCAAATTTGTATATTGAAGCCCTAACTCCCAGAATGTGACTACATTTGGAGAGAGAAAGTTCGATGAGGCAATTAAGTTAAAATGAGGCTGATGGGGTGGGCCCTAATCCAATCTAACTGGTATCCATATAAGAAGAGATCAGAACTTACAGAGAGATGCTAGGAGTATGTAATCACAAAGAAAAAACAAAAATGTAAAGACACAGAAAGAAGGCAGTCATCTGAAAGCCAAGGAGTGAGACCTCCGAAGAAACCAACGCTGCTGGGCGCCTGGGTGGCTTTAGTTGGTTAAGCGACCGCCTTCAGCTCAGGTCATGATCCCAGGGTCCTGGGATGGAGCTCTGCATCGGGCTCCCCCTGCTCTCCGGTGAGCCTGCTTCTCCCTCTGCCTCTGCCTGCCACTCCGCCTGTTTGTGCTCTTTCTCTCTCTGTCAAATAAATAAATAAAATCTTTAAAATAAAAAAAAAAAGAAACCAACCCTGCCAACACCTTGATCTTGAACTTCTTACTTCCAGAACTGTAAGAAAATAACATTTTTGTTGTTGAGCCACCCAATCTGTGGTACTTTGTCTAGCAGCCTTGCAAACTAATATGCCTTCTTTTTGAAAGATACTCTTCTCTGGATATAGAATTCTAGGTTGACTGTTTTGTTTTTTAATACTTTAAAGAGGCTGTTACATTTTCATCTGGCTTCCATAGTTTCAAATGAAAAATCTTTTATATTCATGTATATATTTTTTCTTGGTCATGTTCCTTTTTTACCTGACTGCTTTCAAGATTTTCTTTTTATCTTTTGTTTTCAGCCATTTGAAAATAATGTGCCTACTTGTGTTTTTCTTTATATTTCCTGTTTGGACTAAAATCCTCTTTTGGATCTCTGAGTCTCTTGGATCTGTGTTTTGTTGTCTTTTATTAATTTTAGAAAACTCTTGGTCATTATCTCTTCAAATATGTTTTTGAGGGACCCCTGGGTGGCTTACTCTAATAAAAGCATCCCTTTTTTGAAAGGTAGAAGATTATGTAGACCCAAAGAACTATTAAGGTTTTTTTTTTCAACCTATCAGACTTAATAGGTTGGTAGCTTAATGATAATTATAGGATAGCTAGAAGGCAGAATGTGATGAATTCTTTCTACGCTCTGCCTTGAAACTGTTCATAGCAGTGACTTTTAATTTCTGAGTTTTGTAAGTCTGCCCCCAAATTTTATACTCTCTGAAGCTGGCTTTGGGTGTGATAATATTAGTTTTGATTGGATCAAACTTGATAGATGGGTACACGGATAACAGGCAGGCATATATACATTAGTACTACTGGTGTCAGTCTCATGGGAGATAATAAATGGTAGATGATAGTTCCTCACTATTTTCAGTTATTATTTTACTAAGACTCTGCCCGATGAGCCCCCATCAACCTTGGAATTTTCACTTGTGCTAAAATCTTGAACATGAAAATTTCTGACCCTCTATCTCTAGGCATACTGGGCTTTCTTAATTTCAGGCTTCCTATCATTCTATATCCATGTTGTTATCTTAGAGAGTAGTCTTAAGTATATATATTTTAGGAATCATAAAATTTTTTTGCAGAAGATTGAGAAAACCTATAGTTGCCATTTTTTTATATTATATATATATTTAGTTGCTGTTTTGGTCCATATGTTCTTCTCTGTGTGTGAGTGTATCACATTATTTTTAATCAAATATTTTAAGCATTCAGAAAAACTATAGAGATTAATATAACATCAGCTTTATACTCAGAATTAACAAATATTAGTTTGTTATATCTGCTTCAGGGTTTTTTTTAATGCTAAATATAATAAAGTCTTCATACCCCTTCTCAATTGCATTTTTCCTTTTTCATCTATAGTGGCAATCGCTATCCAAAACTGGTGTGCATTTTTGCATTCCATGTTTTTACCTTTTTAATAAAAAGCACTTATCTGTTTCCATAAACAATATGCAATATTGTTTAATGTGATATAAATTTGAAATAAATGGTATCAAACCACTTAGGCTATCTTTCTGTTCATTATTGTTTACTGAACCCAGGCCCTGTAGTCACTTAGTATTGGAAAAAGAGACATTGTTGAAATTTTTTCAAATAAGTATAAATCTTACACCATTTTACATACAGTTCTGGAGCCATAAAGAAGCTTTCTTTGAAAAAATAGATTGAGGTAGTGTCAAAGTAGAATGCTATTATGGTACAAAGTGGCTAGCACTAAGAAAAAGTTTTATTAAGTTCAGTTTTAGATTTGAACATCTTCTGTGTCTATTTTAGTCCCGTATTTGACCACTGTCTGTTATCTTCCAGAATCACAACTCATAATGACAATTCCAGGTCTGTGTTTCCCCACTACACTTCTACCCACTTCTGCATAAGGTGCCATTTCTTTGTCAAGCCCTCTTGCCAGCTCTTGGGCAGGAAATCTTGTTAGTGTCTCCCTGAATCCAGCATTGACACTAGCTAACATACGACTAATATCTACTCAAGGAGTTGGTTCTTGGGGCAAGTAATATAGAACCGTGAAAATTGTGGGGAATTGTCAACTAAAACTTGTCAGTCTATGGAGACAATTAGCGGCTTTAAGTTTTCAGACTTACTTATTTTCATTGAGCTCAAGAATTTGGGTCTTGATGTATTTGGGAGGGATAACAATGAGTTTAACCTAAGTGTTATGTATGTCTTTAAAAGGTTATATCAAACATATGCTACATACCATCTCCTTGGTTTCAGAAAGATACAAGGTAGGACACTCCAGATATTTGCAGGTGCAGATACTAGAAAGACCATACCCCTATGTGTAACCTTTCTCATAGCTGCAAGTGATTGTGTTCAACTTTACAATGAGGTGAAGAAACATTTATAAGTCTCCAGTGGCTCTCCTATTCATACACTTCTGTGTTGTATAACATGATTTCCCTGCAACAATGAACAACTTTTCAACTTGTCACCAGCACAATGGCTCGTAGAAAGTGAATGTGGTAACCAGATTGGAGCATAATATTGTTCATGGGTCAAAGTACCCTGATTTGAAGAAATTGTATGCATTGTGATTTACACACACTGGCCAGAGTCAATATAGTCACCAAAGACTAAATAGATTCGTTTGGGAATACCTATAGTTAATTGTATACACTTTCAAGTGGATATATGCAGATTATATTTTGAAGACTTAGTATTTGGGTCCTATTCCTTTGGTTTTCTATCTCTACGCTTTACCAGACATACATTGTTCAAATAGTGAATTTAAGGCTACTTCATCTCTAGCTGTGATCTTGTCAAGGTCTGGCAACCAAGTAAATTTGGAACAGGTCACATTTGAGATAGTTTATGGCCAAAGAAAGCTTATTTTTAAATATCTTGTATACACGAAAGAACCATTATTTTATCTTTGAGATAATTTTTTGTAGCTCACATTATATTATTTTTACTTCTTATCATAAAATTAAGAAGTTATATTCACAATATTATATTCATTCAGCTTTGAGGTTAAAGGGAAGCATGTTCCAAAAGGATGGAATGAATAATCAGAAACTCAGTTCTAAATCTTAAAATACTCTAAATTTAGTGAGTAGTTACTGAACAGTGCTTCTCTGAAGGAACAGAGAATATTAGAATCTCCTGAAGAACTGTCCTCTATTCTGCATTCCCATCTTCATGATTCTAATAATCAAAAGGGAATGAGATTAGAGAAAAATAAGGTGAATCCAGAAGTGAGCTCTCAGGCACTGTCAAGAGAGAAACTTGATTGGTTTTGCAGTTTGTAGTGTGGTTTTGCAGTTTGTAGTGTCTTACAAGATTAAAACAAATCAGGAGTCCCCATGGGTCCTGACCTAGGATCAGATTATAAGCCACATCTTCAGCATCCTTCCAGTATATACAAAAATGAGTTTTATAGGCTTTTTAAAAACACCTCAACAATATAATAACATCAGAGTTCATTTAAATAGAAATGATTTTAAGGAGATCTTAAATATTGCTGCCCAAGTACTCAGATATTCAGGACTCCTTGGAGACATGTCTGAGTCTAACGCTGTGTGTGGTATAGTACAACATAAATCTAGAACATCTTACTATACCAGAAAGTAAGTAAGTGTTCCAAGAGTGGTAGAATATGTCAAAAGGACACGGGGCTTTCAATGGCAAAATTTTGAAGAATTTGAACAGCAAAATCAATATTGATAATAGATTATAACCCATTGAATAGAATAGAAGTCTGTGAATCTGTACTGGTATAAAGAAATGAATGAATAAACAAATGGGAGAGAAAGGAAAGCCATATCATATAGGAGAATGTGAGCTGACAAAGGTGGAAGGAATGATGGAATTAGAGAATCACTATTTGGCAACCATCATAGTAATAACTGCTTTGGGCAAGAATCATCAAGAATGTGAAAACCAGTAGGTAAAAGTTTGTATTTGCATAGTCTGAAAGTATCTCTTTCACAAAGTATTTCACTTAATTAGCACAAAACTCTTTTAGTTAATTTACATTGGAAAAACCTAATAAATACCATTTAAACCAAATGACTAAAGTTAACATCACTGTTAGTGGGACAAATCAACATTATATGTCTTCTGATAATATGCACTGAGAAGAACACAGGTATATTTCTGCCAAATAATATGTAATCTAAATTTAACAATTAGGAAACATACGAAGTTACATATAGATATACTGAATGATAAGGCAAAGATAGTAAATGTTAGCAATTAAGTAATCTGGGCTAAGGGTTGAACAGTTCTTTGTATTCTTGCAATTTTTCTGTAAGTTTGAAATTATTTTGAAATAAAAAAAATTGGGGGACACCTGGGTGGCTCGGTTGGGCGTCTGCCTTCGGCCCAGGTCATGGTCCCAGGGTCCTGGGATCAAGTCCCACATCAGGCTCCTTGCTCGCCAGGGAGCCTGCTTTTCCCTCTGATTGCTGCTGCCCCTGCTTGTGCTCTCGCTCTCCAACAAATAAACAAAAATGTTGAAAAAAGTAATAAAAAAACAACAAAAAAAATTTTTTTAATTTAGGTCAGTAAATATGGGGTTCAGATTTTCATCATCTTGTGAAAATGGAGATGCCTAAGAGTATTGAAAATATTAAGAAGTGTATTAGCTAGCCTAGACAACTCTAAAATACTACCTTTAGGCAGCAACAAGATGATACAATCAGTTACAGAATGAACTTTTTGTATATTGACTGATTCAATGTTACCCCATCACCAGTGGGGTAGACATTTTAAGAAGGTGTTTTTTTAGTTCAACAGAAAGAAAAACTTACTAGATCTGTCAGCAAAAAAAATGGACAGCCATATATGAAATCAGTTTTTCATTGGAGGAGAAGCTGCTCAGTTGGGTTGTAGGAGGAATTCAGCATTGGGAGATGATTTGAGTCAGATTATATCTAAGGTTGGTTTTTCCCCCCCCCAACCCTGGTTGTCTATTATTCTAATGTAAACAGCCTCCCAAAATTTTAGGACTGTATTTGAATGTGACATTGTAGGTCAAACAAAAAAAAATAAGTAGAAGGCTTAAAAAGAGGAAGATAGAAATATTTTAAAATAAACAATTGTTTCAGAAGAGAAGCTGACATAGAAAAATTAAAGTTACAGAATTCAATTACAGGGTGAAGGCTTTTGTCTAAATGGTGAGGAGGCCCATGTTTCTCCTTTTTTCTATTTCTTCTGAGGGCAAAATGAAAGAGTATATTAAATTACAAAAAGAAATATTTCAGTTAAACGGGGAAGGATCTGTGAACATGGAATAAATTCCAAAGGGATGTGGTAAAATTTCCTTTCAGAGAGATTTAAAAACTAACGTTGAGTCCCAGACATTTAGTGCCCCCGCCCTAACCCCATCATACTTGTCAATATTGTGCCCATTTGATACAGATCATCTCATGCTATCAGTAAATATATATATGGCCTATATGTTGAATGATTGAGTATTTTTGAAAGTGCAACTTTCATTTCTAAAACTTTAATTAAAAGCCCTGGTATTTTAGTTAAAGCCAGTGTTTTTGGTTCTAAGATTGTGCCTTTGTAAACAAGGATTAGCAATAGGTAGTTGTTTTTAGGCCTTAATAAATGTGTTTTAATTTCAGATGTTAGCCCAATGGCACATATGTAGCTAAAAGTACCCCCACTTTAGCAAGCACAGAAACATAAAACACTACACATAAGAGAAAAAAAATGAAAAAAAATTGGACTTTATCAGAACTTTAAACTTGTGTTCATCAAAATGCTGGGAGAAAATATTCACCGTGCGTGTGTGTGTGTGGTGTGTGTATGTGTTGAGCAGAGGACTTCCACTGAGAAGATAATTTAAAAGTCCATAACAAAAAGACAAAACAATACAATTTTTAAGCAGACAGAAGACTTGAAAAGACACTTCACAAGAAGGAGATACACAAATTAGACACATGAGAAAATGCTCACACAAATGAAAGCCACAATGAGATTGTACCACAATCCCACAAAAATGGTTGAAATTAACAAAACTGGCAATACCGGTTATTTAGTGAGGACGTGGAGTAACTGGAACTCTGACACATTGCTGGTGAGAATTTAAACTAGTACAAGACTTTGGGAAACCATTAGGCGGTTTCTTACTAAATTATATATATTCCTGCCCTGTAACTCAAGAGAAATGCCCACAGAAAGATGTGTACAGGAGTGTTCATAACAACTTTATTTGTAAAAGGGCAAAACTGGAAACAGTCCACATGTTCATTAACAAAGTAGATACTTTTAATTATTATGTATCATGTAATGGAATACTACTAAGCAGTAAACAACAGTGAACTAGTACAAGCAACTTTACCAATGAACCGCAAAAACAGTATCAAGCAAAAGAAGCCAGATACAAAATAAAATGTAATTCGTGTATGATTTCATTTATATGAAATTTATATATTTCATTTCATATATTTCATTTATATGACAGTTTATGAACAGGATAAACTAGTCTATGGTAGTAAAAATTAGAACACTGGTTACCAAAGGAATTGACTGAAAAAGAGTACAAGAGACTTTCTGGGATGTTGGAAATGTTCGGTAATTTGGTTGAGGAGACGGTTTATGTGTATGGATTTATCAAAATTCATCAAATTGTACACTTAATCCGTGTGTTTCACAATATGTCTGTGATAGTTAAAATGAAAACAGAGGGGTGCCTGGCTGGCTCAGTCGGAAGAGCATGTGACTCTTGGCTCCTCGGGGTCGTGAATTTGAGCCCCACATTGGGTGTGGAGCCTACTTTTAAAAAATAAATAAACTTAAAAAAAAACTTTAATAAAAAGTGAAAACAGGAAAATCATACCCCACTACCAGTCTCTTTTTAATTTTTTGAAGCAGTTTGACTGATAGGCAGCATCTGCTAAAAAGCTAAAAATGGAATTTCTCCTTAGAGTACAAATTCTTTTTTTCCACTGTGAATGCCAGCCTCCCATCAGGGGCCTGACCACACTGGAATGAACTTGTATCAGCCAGCCTGCTCTGTGGGTCATGGAGCTTTGGATTCCGCTCCCTTTCCCAGCACTCTGTCCCATTTTTTAATTTCCAGGGAAGTATTGTTCCAAAACTTGGCTCAGACCTTGTCCTCTTCTTGGATTCCTTCTTCCATTTGTTTTCTTGATTATGATCAATCACTCTTTGGCTTATATCCCTCTCTTTTCAAGGTGGTGAATCAGGGGGGTTTAATGCTGGGGCAGTATTGGGCACAGAACCTAGAAGTCATCTCCCTCATTTGGGGAAGGCATCAATCATCCGTCACAACAGGACGTTTCATTCTTCTCTCTTGAATGCATTTGCACAGATTGTTGTGCCATACAAGTGAGCCAAGTGGACTTATGAGCTCTTGGGGGGCAGGGGATAGGCAGCAGGAAGAGAAAATAAGAAAGAGAGAAAGAAAAAGAATGGTTCTCTGTGGGGCAACAAACTTTGTTCTGGTTCCCAGCCTGACTGTTTCTGATCTGGTTTTCTTCTTTTTGTGATGTTTGAACTTGTTTCCTCAGCTCCAGTGTTGAACTCTTGTCCAAAAAACTAAGAGCAGCAGAGTGTGAGAGGCTGAGAGAGGCAAGACCAGCAATCCAGCAAAAATAACTGCAGAGCTGTGAAGATAAATGTGTGTCTGTATCGGAACTGGGCTTGAGAATGGGGGTGTGTGTGTGTCTTAACAAATTTATGAGAAAAACCCTGTGGAGTAGCCTCACTGCTTCTCTCCCTCTGCTCTCACACAGTCTGGCACTTTCTCCTCCCTCTGACAGCTGCCATTAACCTTTTTCTGCAAAGAGCAGAGTATCTTGCCAGTTGGATGTTGAAAATCTGGCAGAGAAAAGCTTGTTCAAAAAAAGGGGGAGGAAGATAGGGAAGAGCTAGGCAGGTACCACAGGAGAGGACAGGTGCTGACAGGGCGCTAAGCTGGACCATAGGACACAACACTGTTGCCTTAGTTCTGGACAAAACCCCCCAAAGCTGAGTTGGGGAAAGGAAGAGGAAATGAGGATTTGGATATAGAGGCGATAAGGACCTCTTACATAGTTGAAATTACACAGTTACTAAGCTTTATCTGCAGCTCACGCTCGGTGTGAGAGAGTAGCCTTATGGTGTGCACAGGAAAGGGTGCACTTCAGTGGGGACAGAACTACAGGCTTTGTGCAGAGTGTAGAATAATCTTGCTTGTGGAGAGACAGAGAATATTAAGAGACCTAGCTAGACCAAAACTTTTTTTGAAAGAAAAGATCCCTCCAACCATTTCCTTTCTTACCTTGTCTCAGAGAAGGGGACTTCTGTTTCTGTTTTGTCTGCAGGTCTTTCCCTCCACTTCTTGACTAGGATAGCTCTTGGTCCTCATTACTGGTGCCTACCCCCAACTAGCCTGCGCTAAATAAAAGTGAACATAAAACACCTACTCTGAATTCAGGTCTCATGTGTCCTTGGCTCTGCAGTGAAAAATGCAAGAACCTTTTTTTAGCCTAGTTTTTATTAGCTTGGCCTTGCACTGGACTCTTTAGAGTTCTAAAATATGAATATGGAATATTTTATTAATTACAAAGCTCTGTATTTGTAGAGATCTTAATGTTTTCTAGCTGCCCTAATTGCATTTTTCCCTTTGTGTTTCAAGTATTCCCATGGGGGAAGAGGTTAACACTCCTGATTCCCTAGAGCTCCTGCAGGAGCAATTATTTACCATCTTGGAATTTTAATGAGTCTTGACAGTTACTACAGTCCAGTACATTAAACACGGGTCTGTCGTCTCCAATGTCATCTTACAGAGATAATGCTCCCCCAACTAAGCAAAGAAGAAAAGTAATCCTGTGGATAACAAAAACAAAAACAAAAACAAAACATGACCAGTATAGGCACTGCAAACTTAAAGCCTGCGGAACTTAGAAACTTTGGAAATGACAGTTTTTTGGTCTAGTCAAGAGCATTTGAAATAAATGGCCCTTAGCTTTCTTCCAAACTGTTTAATTCTTTACCAGTGGTTTGGTGGGACAGTCTAGAAATAGAAGTAACTTAAATTTTTTATGGACAGTATCTCCTGTGTTATGTGCCAGGGGCTCTCAACCATGTTTCTGCGCCAACACACCAGAAGGATACAAAGCTCCTATAGTAACAGTGGCTAGGTGCAACAGTAATTCTCTAAGGGAAACCTATTTAAACTTAAGAAAAAACAAAGGTGTGGGACTGCACCCCTCTCCCAGTGGGGCATGAGCTCTTAGGTGTAAAATCAAAAGGGTACCCTGAAATATAAGCAGTCTTCAGTCTACACGCAGGCAGTGACTGTCATTCCTGACTTGGCTCCCCTGTGCCCCATAACTTAACGCCCTGCTTCCGGAGAATGGGGGGCAATGCTGCCCCAACCTCCCTTCCTGTATTATTCAGTAGTCTGAAGAGGCCCTGCTCCTTGAATGAGCTGGCCCTTTGCAGTAGCCACTACCTACTGTTCTAGCTATTGTTGCTGTCACTCCCCAAGCCCCTAAGAGAACCTCCTGCACCCCTTATAAGAACATCCTGCTGCTGGAGCCACCACCATAGAAGTGAGGTTTTCTGCCAAGGAAAGATGGGACTGGGCCACACTCACTTAACACTGGCCCAAGAGAAGATGTATTTCTGATGTCTGGAGTTAGAACCCGGAAGGCATCTACCAGTATGTAAAATGTTATGAATGGTGGTTAAGTTCTGCGGCACCATACACCAACAATATTGTATTAGTTTGCAAGGCTGCCAGAACAAAATACCACAGACTGGGTGGCTTGAACAACAGTAATTTATTTCTCACAGTTCTGGAAGCTAACAGTCCAAGATCAAGGTGTTGGCAGGGTTGCTTCCTCCTGAGGACTCTGTCCTTGGCTTGCAGATGGCCGCCTCCTCGCTGTATCCTCACATGGCCTTTCCTTCATGTGCATGCATCCCTGGTTTGTCTGTGTCCACATTTCCTCCCCTTCTTCACAAGGACACCAGTCGTTGCAACAGGATGCCCCCTAACAGCCTCATCTGAGCTTGGTTACCTCTTTAAATACACCTCAAGTCTCCACCTGCAGTCACATTCTGAGGATATGGGATTAGAGCTTCAACATGTGAGCTGGGGGAGGGAGCGTAATGCAGCCCATAACAAGCATTATGGGTCAGTAGTCTCATGGGGACTACTTGGGAACGTAACTACCACTTAGGTAATTGTTTCTGGGTTTCAGACAACTGACTTTCAAACAAACTCTGGAAACGGCGTTCCAAATAAATCATGGGGCCCTGCCTATTAAAAGGTAGGGGGGTCCTGCACAATCGGTTACTCACATCCCCTAATTACAGAGTACTCCCTCAGGGGAGTTGCAGGGCGTGCTGGTGACTTCAATCCAGAATGCTGTATGAAAAGAACTTAGTAATTGGACCTTTCTTAAAAAGCTGTGTAATCGACATAAAGGCACATAAAGCATGAAGCAGATACTTGTTTAGTGAATGAATTAAATCAGGAACTTTCTGGAGGTATTCTACATGGTATGAATGTTATCTTACTGCTTTGTCTACTAATTTTTATACAAGAGACCACCTAGGCACAAAAGAGAATCTCTCTACCTGGTATATGCCCTCCTGGTGAAAGTGAGCCTTTAATTTTAACACTTAACAGATCTTGCTGTAAATTGCAACGATGCTCAATAGCCCTAAAGATCAGGTTTTGATTGATGGATTAGGTTTTAACATTATCAGACTAAAAAAAAAAACATCTTACTGTTTTCTTTTTTTTTTTTTTAAGATTTTATTTTTAGGTAATCTCAGCACCCAATGTGGGGCTCAAACTCACAACCCCAAGATCAAGAGTCACATGCTCCACTGACTGAGCCAGCCAGGCACCTCCAATCTTACCCTTTTTTTTTAAGATTTTATTTATTTATTTATTTGAGAATGTGAGCAAGAGAGAGAGAGATAGAGCATCAGCCGGGGATGGAGGGAGCTCAGGGAGTGGCAGAGGGAGAGGGAGAAGCAGGCTTCCCGCTGAGCAGGGGGCCTGGTGTGGGATTCAATCCCAGGACTCCGGGATCATGACCTAAGTGGAAGGCAGACACTTAACCGACTGAACCACCTAGGTGGCCCTAATCCTACCCTTTTCTAATGTAATCCCTAAGCCAGAGGTCAGGCGCTAACATCCTGTTGCCAGTTTAACAGAGAAGAATGATATGATAGTGGCTTAAAAGTAGTAGGATGGGATGTTTAGTAAAGCTCCTGCCTATGTGCCTGAAATCTCACTGTTCAGTTTATTCCTTTGAATCAATTATCCCTCCAAGGTATTACCTCTTTAAATGCAGATATTTCTAGGAAGGCTAGGATGTAGACATCATCACCTTTGCATGCCTGAGGTACCCAAACACCAGAATGATAAAAACAGTGAGTAACTGGGGAAAGTTCAAAAAAAGAACCAAATTGCCAGATTAAAAACTAGATTAAACTCCTTCTCAGGGTAACCCAAGCCTGGTGATAAACCATCATTATACTACAGATTCTCTGATTTTAGGCTGTTTGATACATCCAGAATATATGGGAAATCACACCAACCTTTTGCGAGTGTTTAGCCTAAATTTGAACCTAAAAGTCCGTTTACCACAGATGGATGTTAGGATGCACCTAGCAGGAAGGTAAGGAATCATCAAAAAGATAAAAGTACTGGGTTTTCTCTAACATCCTATGATGAGACGCAGTGGAAGTATTCGTGAGATTTGAAAAACTCCTCTATCTAGAAATAGCCTGCAGGCTTTCAGTTGGGGATTACTGTTCTTACCGTGTTTTATCAGAAATGAGCTATATTTATTCATAGATAAAGCTGGAGAGAATTTAGAGATCTTCAAATCTCCTCCCCCCCCCCTTTTTTTTTCTTTTGCACACAAGAAGGCTGAGGCCAGAGAGGTAAAGTGACCTGCCCAAGATGATAAAGCTAAGTGGCCCAATAGGGACTGGACATTTCCTTCCATTTCAGACCTTTTCCCGCTATTGCACCTTGAAGCCCCCTTTGGAAGAAAATCCTCTTAGCTGGTCAGAGGCCCTAGTAGTAACGGTACTATCCTACAGTGATGGGAAACCATCTTCGTGATGCTGCAAGGCCATTTTTGCCTTCTAGCCCAAGCAGAGTATGTGTCCATAACGGATCACAGCAGAGAGATGCACATCTGCTCCTGCATTGTGCACAGACCAAGCACTGTGACTTTCTTTGGGGGAGAAAAGTGTGGGGTAGACCACTTAAAATATCTGTTAAGAACTTTCTGTAACATCCCTCAGAGCTGCAGCTTTGCCAACACCCCTCTTCCTCCCTGCTCACTCAGTTGAACCCTTAGCGTTCAGCTCTTATGTACCAGCTAGGGTAGTGCAGTCCACAGGCAGCAGTCCTGTCAGCACTGGAGATTACTGGAAAGAGCCCCATGCAGGACTTGCTGGGGTGTTTATTTGGCCTCCTTGGGTTCTGTGTGGTGGGATGATTCCATGACTTCTCCATCTTCTCTTGAAGAGCTCATTTTCTCACTTGGCTGCTTCTGAAGGTTGAGCTCACCTCCCTCTCCAGCTGCTTCCTCAGGAAGAGAGGTAGAGAGAAAAGATCTGGTGATCCTTCCTTTTAATAAGCTAGGTGAAACCTCCCAGAAGTACTTGCTTTGGTGTGGACTTTCCTTCTCAGGCTTGGTCATTCCTTCCATGTGGAAATGAAGCTGGGTGAAGCCACTTGAGCTCTGGACTGCTGTGGCCTTGCCTACACTTTCTGGGGGAACTATGCTCATGAGTGTGGTGAGCCTCACCGTTCACTGAGCCAGGTTAGACTGGAAATGTCCCTGGAGTCTCTCATTCTCACCCTTCTTCACCTAAATAAGCACTGACGGCAAAATTTTCTGAGCATTAGGAGGCTATGGGACTATTTTTCCTCCAACCTCAACCATCCCCAAGAACTTTCGAATCACATCACGTATTTTCTTCCCTTTAGCAATCCAAAATTAGTTACATACAACTCCAGATCCCTACCTCATCCCCAACCTTCTCCATGTCACATGAGACCCGATTTACTATATCACTGCATTATGCCTGCCCCTCACAGCTGCTCATGGTCCTCCATAAGATGGCCATGTGTACCCAGGGGAATCACTCAGAACAGCCCACATGACTCCAGAGCCTTGGTCAGCAATGGCACCCCTTCCAAGACCCTTGTAAATTACTGGGCCAGCAACTCGTACCACACTCAAGGGTCATTTTGTCATCTCACCGAGGAGTCAGGAGACACCACCCAGGGAATGTATCAGGTTGGCAGTAAAAAAAAAAAAGAAAAACTCAAGCAATATCCATAGTTTCCTGTGGGAGGCTTTCCAGTCTATCCCTGCCACACTCACCCCAGAATCAGATCCAGGTGCTGGAAACAGCACACAGCAGTCCTGGACATGAGTGTGCATTGAACACATGCCACCGTGGTAAAGGAAATTTCCTTCTCTCTTCCTGCGTGGCCAGAGAGATGAGCTGGAACTGGATCAGGCTTTGTGCTGGTTTAGCACTAAAGTCTCAGCTGCAGCAAAGCCTTGTTCTTAACGCCCTGACAGTTTCAGCTTTAGATTTCTTATTAGTTGTTTGGGTTTTGTTTTGTTTTGTTTTTTTCACCCTCTCCCTTTTGACACTTTTCTTTTCTGAGAGCCAAACCAAATACACTGGGCTGGCTAGCTAGCCTGTCTGTGTCTGCGATTCCCAGAACTCTGCTGCTGTTCTGATGGATCCCTTTGGCAAGGAGGGAAATTTTTCTCCATTTTGATAATGACAGGCCCTTCATTGTAATGTCTCTATTTACGTAAGTTAACAGATTTCTAAGAGATAATGTGAGATACTACCAATCAACTTAGGCAACCATATTAAAATTCTGCCTAACTGGAAAATACGGTTCTTTGTTTATAACACTCTACACTTTCTCAAGTCTCAAGTACTACCTCGGCAAGTCTTTGGACTGGTAAAGCCTTGTGGAGACCATGCCATCCATCTCTCTGCCTCAGGTATGTGCTTCATGTGAGCACCCCACCCAGATGGGTAACTAGCTGGTTCTTTTCAGCTTTACTGAAATAAAATTGACAAATAAAATGGTAAGATGTTTAAAGTGTACAATGTGATGACTTGATATACATTGTGGAAGGATCCCCCCTGCCCCGCCGTTAAGTTAATTAACACATCCATCACCTCACATATTTACCTTTTTTTTTTTTAAGTTCTACTCTCTTAGCAAATTTCAATTATACAATACAGTGTTATCAACTACAGGCTTGTTTTCTGAGTGGGATGATACATCACAGTTCCCTTGATGTTCCAGGAACTTTCTTACACTAAAGATGATTCCCCATTCTCTTGTATCAGGGACCAGACAGACCAACGTAAATCTTGGGTTTTATGGGGATTTTCTATTCCCACTTTTAACTTTTGCAGACATGTCTTCTGCTTTCTTGCCATACTCCTCTGTTCACTCCCTTCCTTCACTTGCTCAGAGAAGGTATAACACCTATATCAAGATACAGTCTTTTAGGAAAGATGGTAACCTGAGAGGTTCTCAGAGGTACAGAATACCACACAGAAAACACTCAGATTGTCTCAGCAAGGGAAGAATGCTTTAGCCAGGAAAGCAGCAGCCAGCATTTTTGAGGCGTCTAGACATAAGTAGCTTAGAAATTAAAATGTTGGTGACATCTGCAAATAAAAAATAGAGTTCTCAGAAAGCAACAATTTGTGCTGGTTTATGTACAGATAAGTGTCTAAGTCTGGATTGTCACATCATTGTACTTGCCTGGTTCCAGCTCTGCTATATGTAAGGAGATTAATTTAGAGTGGCGGGTGTTAGCAACATGTGTTTTGGTCCCATAAATCTGTGGGACCCCAATTCATTTTTACCACTTATACCTGGGTTACTTGACCTCTCAGTTGTTGCCTTTCACAAAATCATGACTGACTCTAACTTTGAAAAGAATAGTAAGCAACAATGAACAATATGACATTTTTTAAAAAATTATTTACCTTAGAGAGAGAGAGAGCATGAGCAGGAGGGGCAGAGGGAGAGAAAATCTGAAGTAGACTTCGCGCCGAGCGTGGAGCCCAATGCAGGGCTCGATCCCACAACCCTGAGACTATGACCTTAGCCGAAACCAAAAGTAGATGCCTAACAAACTGCGCCACCCAGGCACCCCAATATGACAACTTGTAAGCGGTCTGATAGTTCGCTAGCAAGACCAGATTTCTTGTAGAACTTTCCTCTGAGGCAGGGGAGACTTCCTCTTTTCTATAGAGACCTTTTGCATCTGGAGACAGTAGAGTTTGAGCCCCTAGCTACTCAGTGGTTGGGCTTGAAGGATAACACACAAGTGTTCCTGAGGCAAACACTTCTGTCAGTCTTAACTCTACTGGCCACTGTACCTCCTTAGGCCTCGGTTGTCTGACTTCCAGGGCTAGAGAATTGAACTGGTAGTTCTTAGCTCCCTTCCAGGTTTATGATTCTCAAGTTCAGAATCAGTAGTTCCACTGTTTGATATTTTGTCAGGGAGGGTGTTAGTGTAGAAAACTAAGTTACAGGCTTTGTGTTAATACAGGGTTCACTAAAAATCTTAACTACTTATTTCCGTCAGAGCTAGGGAGCTGCCTGTGGGGCACTGCAGGATTTTCAGAGCCACAACTAAGAAAGAGAGCAGCTCCTGAGTTGCTTTTGTTTTCTTTTTAACCTTTGAAAGCTAAAGGTAAAAATTACATAAAGAAATCTAGCTACCCCAAGGCATATGGCATGCATTCATTCAACAAATATTTGGGGAGCACCTACTATGTGCCAGGCATAACATGCTCTTGAAAGTACTAGAAAATACTAGAAAGTAATTTATGATTTTCTTGCTTTGAGAGGCTTAAGTACCTGGGGTTCCCTCCTACCTTAATGCTTCTGTCATGAGGGAATGAAAGGAGGAAGTTCCTTTGGCAATATAAAACCAAATGATTCTTGGGAAGATGACTGGACTATCATACTGTTCAGCAGTGGAATTTTGAGTGTGGGTCATGTATATACAGGTTCCCTTGGTGGAGTGGAGCTAAACTCTTGTTTTTATTATGGCATTTTGTTTAAGATTCGTCTTGGAAGAGCAGCAACATCTTATTTACTTTTTGGCCTAAGACAACAAATAGCCTTTCCTTCCTTTTTTTTTTTTTTTTAAGATTTTATTTATTTATTTATTAGAGAAAACACCAGAGAGCGCAAGGCATTAGGGGGAAGACGGGGGCGGTGGAGGAGGCAAAGGGACAAGCAGACTTGTGCTGAGCGTGGAGCGCACTCCAGGGCTCAATCCCATGGACCCCAGCCGAAATCAAGAGTTGGCCACCATCAGACCGAGTCACCCAGGCACCCCTAGCCTCTCCTTCTTATGAGAACAAAATCAGACATTGCCTGACAAAGGAGTTCATTACAAGTTAGGGAAGAGAAGGCCCGTAGCAACCTCGTGATCTTGACCACTTCCACTCAGCATTGCACAGAGCCTAGGGCCGTGGTGGCTTTGCTTCAGGCCCAACATGCCAAGCAACTGGGGCAGATGGAGACTTCAGGAAGAAAACTAGGAGATTCAAGCTGCAAGCTGACTTGAAATACCAAGGAAGAAAGGATTTTGCAGTTAATCTGTGGGAAATAATCATAGGACAAATACTTCAAGAGCAACTTTAGTTTTCCCTGGTACTAAATGCTAGAGGGACTCTACAGAGTGAAAAAGTGGCCAAATACCTGCTGAAAAGTAAATGACTAGACAAGAAATACCCACCATGTGCTCCCTCTGACCACATGCATTTTATGTTTTATCAACAGATACTGTGGCAAAAGGCATTTCATTTTATTCTAGTTTTTTCTAGTTTTTCAAAAATCCAAACTCAGAAGTTCTTTCATGTCTTCATACCTCCTAAGCAGATGTGGTTGCACAGCCTGCTAATTGGGGCTGGGGGGCTCCGGCCCAGATCTGGCCAGCACAGAGAACCATTTCAGCTTGATCCATCACCTCCAAAAGGCTCCAGTTACCATGCCAGTTACTACCCCAGACCTCATGGCCTATGCATCCTGACACCTAGCTGTTAAAAACCTCAAGTTCAGATTCTTGTCTGCTTCGACCAAACTAAGCATCTCTGTGTAATTTCCTGCCCACTGCAAAACCATCCTCAGAAAGGAATTAATCTGAGTCACTGCCAACCACAACTGAATTCATTCAGTTCCATCTCTTGTAACCATATCCTTTCTCCGTATCCGTCCATACATTGTCTTCTTTCACCTCGCCCCCCTGTGACTGCGAAAAGAGCTCTTTACCTTGAAATAAAGCTATTTTCTCTCCTTTAAGACTAATTTTGTGAATTTCTGTTCACTCTCCCTATGCCTTTACTTGGCTATGAAGAGATATGGTAGGTATTCTGAAATCATGACCTGTGTTGAGCCATAAATGTTCTGGGGCAATTTCCCTGAACCAGTCGGCACATCCCTCAGCTGTACTTCTTCTTTTTTTTACCCCCCTCAGCTGTACTTCTGTTCCTCCATCCAGCCTAGCTACATTCCTTATTATTCTTCACACCATTAGCTCTGTTCTCTGACAGAGAACCATCCTAACGTTGAAAGCAGGAAGAGAACTCGATTGGCTTCCCTTACAGCTGGCCTCTTACAACAATATTTTGGATGGGTGTGAGGTTGTAGAACATCATCTCTGAAATACCTCGTTTCTTTCTCAGCTTCCCCTGTCTGCCTGTCCCCTGACCAGTGGTTGAAGCTGAAGCATTCTCTTCTTCCCTTGTGTTCACACACTTCTAGTGTGTGTTGCTTCGAGCATTCAGATTGAGTTGCTTTTGCATTTGTGATTCTTGGCTCATGTCCCTCTAGAAATCATATTACTACTCTGAGTTCAGGGAGGGCTGGAATAGCTACTAAAAACAGAATACATTATAATAACATTCAGCAGACAAAGCCAGAAAATTCCTGCCAGAGACCACCTTAGTATCCTTTACTTGGCCCATATTCCATTTTTTGAGAACTTTAAACCAAGTGAGATGCCACAGTATACAGTTTATGTGCCCTGCTGTAAGGTCTGCATCATCACACTGTCTTGATTTTGAGATGCTTCACATTTTATCTTAAAAAGCTCTTTGGAAAGTTATCAGTGTTTTCCCTCCAGAATTAACATGTTCCTTCGCTTTATACTCCAGTCACTTCTCGATCGCCAGCTTTGGACAAGGTATTTTGCTAGGCAGCACTGGTATGTAAAAAAGAACCCGTCAAGGAATTTGAAGAAGAGTTGGGGAATTAAACAGATCGCCAACTCTTGAAACACGAGACCAAATTAATACTTTAGCAATATTTACCTCTGAACAGAGAAGGCTTCACAGAGAGAAGAGCCCATTGTGCTCAGTCATGAAGGATAAGTAACATAGGGAAGAGAGGTGTGTAGGAGGGAAGATTGTCTGCATTCTAGGACAAGGGAAATACAACAGAATAAAAGCAAAGATGAGGGCATATACCGGGAGGCTAGATGCATATGGCAAGGCTGTCCCAGGAGATGAAATTGGGAAAGTAGGATGAAGTCAGATTGGGCTCTCTTTTGTAAGTAGGAAATCATTTAAGATATTGGAAGAGAAGGAGGGAACCTAATCCAACCTGTTTTTAGAAAGAGTGCTCTTACAAACCAAGGTTGATGTACTTGTGAAGCTATTACAATAAGCGAAAGATACTAGAATAAGAGAGCTTATGTTACGGCTGTGACCAGGAGATCAGCAGGGAAGAAACTAAACCAAAAGAAACATAGCCTGGAAAGGGTGTTAACAGGAATTTCCCAGAAGAAGAAATGGCCAATAAATATATTCATAAATGTTTGGCCTCAATTTTTGGCTTCACTACAAATGAAAAGAATTACAAAGAACTGCAAATGAAAATAGCCCTGTCATATCAGCAAGGTTGGGGTGTGTGTGTGTGTGTGTGTGTGTTGCCCCAGTATATTGAGTAGGTGGGGTAATGAGCACCCTTATTCATTGCCTAGAGTCTGAAAATTAGTACAGCTCTTCTGGAATAGTTTGGTAACATGTCAGAAGCTTAAAGAGGTATATACCCTTTGACCCCGGAATTTTAAGAAAATGATCATAAATATGCAAAGATTTATGTACTAGCAAGCAACATTGTTACTGTTTGTAGTAATGAAAAATTGAAAACAAACTAAATTTCTAATAATGGAATTATTTAAATTATAATACATCCATAAAATGGATTACAATATGACCCATTTAAAAACTGTGTTTTAGGGCGCCTGGGTGGCTCAGTTGGTTAAGCGACTGCCTTCAGCTCAGGTCATGATCCTGGAGTCCTGGGATCGAGTCCCATGTCGGGCTCCCTGCTCAGCAGGGAGTCTGCTTCTCCCTCTGATCCTCTTCCCTCTCGTGCTATCTCTCATTCTCTCTCTCTCAAATAAATAAAATCTTTTAAAAAATAAATAAATAAATAAATAAAATAAAACCTTTGTTTTAGAAGAATATTTAATCACATGAAAAACTATTTGTAGTAATTAAGTGAAAACAACAGTTTATTAAACAGTATGAACAGTATGAGTTGACGTGTAAGTGGAACATTCACAAAGAAGTGTTTATTAAGCATTTGAAAAATGTGGGTCAAACTCCGGAGAGAGAAGGGAGTTAGAGATGTAATTATATTGACATACCTTGATAATCCTTAAGTTTAGGTCACGTATGGGTTATTTTACTATTTCCTTTTGAATGTGTGTGAAACTTTCTATGCTAAAAGTTATTCAGACCACACAAAACCCACAAAAACCCATCTCAAAAAAAATAAATTGGCAAAAAAAGTAGATTAAACGTGTTAATGCACTAAGGGACTTAGAATAATACCTGACCCATAATAAATGTCCCATAAGTTACTTGTTGTTTTTATTATAAAGCTAAAGATAGACAGTGTTACCCCAGCAGAGGACAAAAGAGGAAGAATGGAAGAATGCCCCCCCCTTGAGCCCAGGAAACCCCTGCATGTGTGGGAGGAAGCAGAAGGAAGAACAGCAGTAGGACAGAGAAGAAAGAACAGGGAGAGGAGAACAAGAAAGTCAAGAAGAGAGATTTTAGAAGGAGGTGTTATCAGAACAAACAGCCCAGAGGAGCTCAAGCAGGTTGAAGACACTTAAAGCCATTGAATTATGCTGTTAGGGAATCCTTGAGGTTCAGTTCTGGTTTTTGTGTTCCTTTATAACATGCATGCAAAAAAATACACAGGTGATAAGATGCAGTTCAATGAGTTTTTACACACTCATGTAATGAACATCTGGGACAAGAAGCAGAAAGTTCCCAGCACCTCGGAAGCCTCTTGTCATGCCACTACTCCACCCTCCATGGGTAACCTGACTTCTAACACTGGAGATCAGTTTTACCTGTTTTTTAACTGTTTATACCTGGAATCATACAGTGTGAACTCTTTTGCATCTTGCTTCTTTCATTCAACATCATGTTTATGAAATGTGTCTATTATGATATACATAGGTATAGTTCATTCGTTCTCATTGCTGTATGTCACTCCATTGTATGAATGAATATACCACAGTTTATCACCTAGTTGTTGACGGACATTTGAGTTATTCCCAGGTTTGGACTATTTTTCTGGCTTCCATTGGTTTATATGCCTGTTCTTGTGCCAGTTAACAAGCTATGTTCATAACTATAGCTTTATAGTAATACTTTTCTTCATGATTGTTCTTCACGTTCTTATAACTTTGTTCTTTGAGATTGCCTTGGCTATTCTTGGCTCTTTACATTTCTACTTATGCCTTGAATTAGCTTGTCATTTTACACGCACGTGTGCACGCACCTGCCAGAGTTTTTATTTGGCCTGTATTGAATCTGTAGATTAGTTTGGGCAGAATTAACACTTTATGCTATTGAGTCTGATGATCCATGGTCATCTTGCATTCCTCCATTTAAGATATCTTTTATTTCTCTAAATGTTTTATAATTTTCAGTGGAGAGGTCTTGGCTTAGTAACCTTTTGAGAGAGCAGTTCCAGTGAATAGCAGAAAGTAAATTCTTTGGTGCTAAGGAGGGAAATGGGAAACAGAGGTAGCAAATGTAAACCATTCCTTTGAGATGTTTGATGGTGAAAGAAAGAGGAAAATTGGTGTTAGCTTGTGAGATTCGAAAGGTCGTTTCGGGATGAGAGTGCCCTTGGAAGCCATGGTGAAACACCCAGGGAGAGGAGAGGTTGGAAGCAGAGAGTTAATTAAAGGGTCAGGGACCTGTGGCTCAAGTTAGCCTGGAGAAGAAATTAGGAGCAAGGAGTGTTGTGAGGTTATTGTGAGGTAGTGTGTTTCACGTCTGCATTACCTTAGTCACAATTTCCTCAGACTCACTGGTTACTTACACAGTGAACAGTACTGAGGCATACGAGTGCTGTGCCCTTTGTCACTAATGGCACAGAACCCGCATGCAGGATGTTTGGAGCAGCAAAACTTGCTGCCCTCACGGTCATCCCTAATCCACATGTTCAAATCCCTATTTCTTTAAGCAAAGCATATTACTTTCTATTTTCTCTACTGTGCATACCTATTCATCTATTATTCTGATAATCCCTTCTTCCAGAGTATCTTAGTTAAATGAAGGCTTAGTAGATAGGGGCTTTTCCACTAAATCTTGAGGTGCCCGAGAGACTTGAGGAAGATTGTGTAGTAGAGATTTTATATATGGAGGAAACGAGGGTGCTGAGATAAGGGATTTAATGCTTAAGTTCTAGAAAAAGCTTAGTTTAGTGGAAATATTTTACTGTGCAAGTGTTTTTACATTTGTTGTTGTTTGCTTTAGATACAGAGCTTTCAATACATACACAGAGAATTGCATCTTCCTTATCTAGAGAGGGCATTGTGCAAACTTACGTGCTATATGTAATTATGGTGTTTTTAAGAAAGTAAACCAAGAGGACAGTATTTTTCACTGTAGTACTTATAGTGGTGGAATTAGCCTGCCAATATTAGAAGGGAGAGAAGAGGAAGTGGAAGATCTTGTTGGATTACTCAGTCTTATATACTAAGTTTGGATATGTAGCTTTAACAAGGAAGGGAAAGAAGGAGAGAAAAGGATTTAATTTATTGCACTAGGATATAATAAGCATTTTCATTGAGTCCCAAATATTACATGTTTGTACTTTTGGGGAGGTTCTTTTCTGATGTTAAGTCTAAAATGGCCTTTCTTTGAGGAGGAGGTGAGAGTTGAGTAGGCAGGCATGGGGGCAGAGCATGGGCAGTGGGCAGGGGGTAGAGGGAACAGGAATGTCTTGATTGAGATCTGTTAAATTACACTTCAGAAGCTAGAACACACTTTTCCCAATTTAACCATAGGACCCTTCCCTTTTTACCATACAAAAACTTCCCTTTTTTAACATGTGACGCACATGCTAAAAAAATATTTTAAAATAACAAGGTACTAATACATTTCAAGATTTGTTTTCACACCTGTGCTGTATAGCACATCTGTCTATGTTTTTAGTTTGATTACTTCACATTGCCTTTCTTTCCTAAGTGCTTTTTTTCTTTCACACATTCCTGTACTCCTCTGACTTCAGAATGACTAAAGCTTTGCGTTTCAAAGTCAAAATAAAAATCCTCATTTTAAATGTAATTCCAGTCTCACAAGAAAAGTTGAGGTTTTTGTTTTTTTTTTAAGATTTTATTTATTTATTTGAAAGAGAGAGAGAGACAGTGAGAGAGGGAACACAAGCGGGGGGAGAGGGAGAGGGAGGATCAGGCTTCCTATGGAGCAGGGAGCCCAATGCGGGGCTCGATCCCAGGACCCTGGGATCATGACCTGAGCTGAAGGCAGACGCTTAGTGACTGAGCCACCCAGGTGCCCCTGAGATTTTTTTTCAAGACAGGAAATGTTAGCATATAATGGATCAAGTGCCAATGAACTCTCTCCCTGCTCAGCCATGCCCACATCTAATATTGCTTGCAGATAAAACGCAAACCACTCATAATCCCTGGAGAACAGAGAAAGCCCCACCAGATGGAAAGCAACTCCAGCTAATGAAGGAACACTTCCTTCTCTAAACTTTGTGGTTGTTCTGATCCTTCTCTTTTTAAACACCTTCTCCCAGGCAAATCATTCATTAGCCCTTGGAAAAAGCATAGTCTTACAGTCCGCCTCTGGTTTTTTCCCCCTAATCTTTTTCTATCACTTCTAGTTGCCCTTCTTCCTCCAGTGCTAAATCACCCCTCCCGCTTCTCTTGTACACCCTCCTGACATTTGTAGGTCATAATCATGTTCCCTCCCCTTAGTGTTCAGTTAGTTCAGGTCTGCCACTTAGTTCTTCTAATCCTGCCTCATAAAATGATCCTTTCAGCTTCTTAGTCATGCCTGCCATTTTCCTTTGAACTTACTTCAGTTTGCCTCCATTTTTTGGGTAACAAGGTGCCTGAAAGGGAACGCAGTGCCCTAGGTGTGGTTTCCCTGAAACCACTGAACAGAACAAGGATCCTCTGAAGGATAGTGCCCAAGCCTAGCCAGTCCAAAGGCCTTTTGTCACCCTCAGAGACTGGTACTGCTTCTGTCAAGACCCAAGATCCTGTATTCCTCAACTTCAGCGAACAGCCAAGTGCATGTCCTCCTCCGTGCCTTGTGAGCTCATACTATTTCAAATACATGCTATTTGAAATACTATTTTCAAATACATGCAGCTTTGAATATTTATATATTTTTATCCATATTCCTTATCATATCAGTGCTGCTTGTGGTATGAAATCAAACAATACAGAAGTATATAGAGTAAACAAAATGAATTAAAGACCTGAATGTGGGAGGGGCACCTGGGTGGCTCAGTCCGTTAAGCGTCTGCCTTCAGCTCAGGTCATGATCCCAGGGTCCTGGGATGGAGCCCTGCATTGGGCTCACTGCTCTCAGTGGGGAGTCTGCTTTTTCCTCTTCCTCTGCCCCCCGCAACCCGGCTCGTACTCTCTCTCACTCTCTCAAATAAATAAATAAAATCTTTTAAAAACTAAATAAATTAAGAGCTGAATGCGAGACCTGAAACCATAAAAATCCTAGGAGAAAACATAGGCAATAATGTCTTTTGCCATTTACCTTGGCCACATTTTTCTAGATCTGTCTCCTCGGGCAGGGGAAACAAAAACAAAAATGAACTATTGGGATTACACTACAATAAAAAGCTTTTGCACAGTGAAGGAAACCATCAGGAAAACAAAAAGGTAACCTACTGAATGGGAGAAAATATTTGCAAGCAATACATGCAGTAAGAAGTTAATATCCAAAATATATAAAGAACTTAAACCACTCAACAGCAAAAAAAACCCTCCAAATAATACAATTAAAAATGGGCAGAGGGGGGCGCCTGGGTGGCTCAGTCGTTAAGCATCTGCCTTCGGCTTAGGTCATGATCACAGGGTCCTGGGATTGAGCCCCACATCGGGCTCCCTGCTCAGTGGGAAGCCTGCTTCTCCCCCTGCCTGCCGCTCCCCCTGCTTGTGTTCCCTCTCTTGCTGTGTCTCTCTCTGTCAAATAAATAAAATCTTTAAAAAAAAAATAAAAATGGGCAGAGGACTTGAACGGGTATTTTTCCAAAGAAGACATACAGATGGCCACCAGACACATAAAAAGATGCTCAACATCACTGATCATTAGAGAAATGCAAATCAAAACTCTGATGACATGAGATATCACCTCACACCTGTCAGAATGGCTAGAATAAAAAAGATAAGAGGTAACAGTGTTGGTGAGGATGTGGGGAAAGGGAACCCTTGTGCACTCTTGGCAGGAATGTAAATCCATGCAGCCACTGTGGAAAACAATACCGGAAGTTCCTCAAAACATTAAAGATAGACTAATGCATGGTCCAGCAATTTCACTACTGGCCATTTACCCAAAGAAAATGAAAATAATACTAATTAGAAAAGATACATGTACTCCTATCTTTATTGCAGCATTATTTACACTAGCCAAATTATGGAAGCCAACCCAGGTGACTATCAGTAGAGGAATGGATAAAGAAGATGTTATATGTGAGAGAGACAGACAGACAGACAGGTGTATCTATACACATACGTATATATTGTAGAATATTACTCAGCCATAAAAAAGGAATGAGATCTTGCCACTTGCAACAATATGGATGGACCTAGAAGGTATTATGCAAAGTGAAGTAAGTCAGACAGAGAAAGACAAGTACCATATGATTTCACTTACATGTGTAATCTAAAAAACAAAACAAATGAATAAACAAAAAGCAGAAACAGACCCATAAATACAGACCATGAGCTGGTGGTTGCCAGAGGGGAACGGGGTAAGCGGCTGGGCAAAATGGATGAAGGGAAGCGGGAAATACAGGCTTCCAGTTATGGAATGAGTAAGTCGTGAAGATAAAAGGTACAGCATAGAGAATATAGTTAATGGTATTGTAATAGTGTTGTATGGTGACAGATGGGAGCTACACTTGTGGTGAGCATGGTATAACATATAGGTTTGTTAAATCACTATATTGTACACCTGAAACTAATGTAATATTGTGTGTCAACTATACTTCAGTTTAAAAAAAAACAAGGGCACCTGGGTGGCTCAGTCGGTTAAACATCTGCCTCCGGCTCAGGTCATGATCCCAGGGTCCTGGGATCGAGCCCTGCATTGGGCTCCCTGCTCGGCAGGAAGCCTGCTTCTCCCTCTCCCCCTGCCTGCTGCTCCCCCTGCTTGTATTCTCTCTCTGTCTCCCCCAAATAATAAGTAAAATCTTTAAAAAAAATTTAAAAAGAACAGTAAAATTGAAAGCCCTTTCATCCGTTCAAACTAGCCATTCTTTAATAGTTTTGGATTTCTCTTTATATATACTTTGGATGGATGGATGGATGGATGGATGGATGGATGGATGGATCTCCGAACATATCAATCTCTCTCACTTCTTGTTCGACCCTGAGGTTGTTAGTAAATTTTTGTTCTTACAGATTGTCTTGATAAACTTGTGTATACATTCTTGAATTTCTTACTGGTATTTTTATAGAATATACTCTTAAAAGTGGAATTATTTGGTCAGAGGATATTTGTGTTTAAATTTGGTTGATGAGAGGTGCCTGGGTGGCTCAGTCATTAAGCATCTGCCTTCAGCTCAGGTCGTGATCCTAGGGTCCTGGGATCGAGCCCTGCATCAGGTTCTCTGCTCAGCAGGGAGCCTGCTTCTCCCTCTCACACTCCCCTTGCTTGTGTTCCCTCTCTCGCTGTGTCTCTGTCACATAAATAAATAAAATCTTTATAAATAAATAAATAAATAAATAAATAAATTTGGTTGATGAGACCAAATTGCTCACTGTATTCCCACATAGTATAAGAGTACCCACTTCCCCAACAGTGATTTTGTAGCAGTCTTTTGGAAACTTTTGGCAATGTGATAGGGGGAACAAAACCCTATCTTGTTTAATCTGTATTCCTTTAATTACAAATGAAATTGAGCAATTACAATTACAAATTGAAATTTTTATGTGCTTATTAGCCATTTGTATTTCTTCAGTGAATTCTTTATTCGTATCCTCTGCCCATTTCTCTGTTATTAGGCTTGTAGTACCACTTTCATAATACGTTGATACCAATACTTGTCCTTTTGTCTTTTTTCCCTTTAGTTTATGCCAGGGTATATTCACTCTGCCCTCTTTGTTGACAGTTGTTATCATAAATGGATGTTGAATTTTGTCAAATGCTTTTCCTACATCTGTTGAGATGATCATATGATTTTTATTATTCATTTTGTTACTGTGGTGTATCATATTTATTGATTTACAGATGTTGAAGCATCCTTGCATCATTGGAATAAATCCCACTTGATCATGGCATATGATCCTTTTAATGAAGTATTAAATTCAGTTTGCTAATATTTCATTCGGATCTTTGCATCTATGTTAATCAGGGATATTGACCTGATTATTTTCTTTCTTTGTGTTGTCCTTTCCTAGTTTTGGTATCAGAGCAATGCTAGGCTTATAAAATGAGTCTGGGAGTATCCCTCCTCTTCTGTTTTTTGGAAGAGTTTGAGAAGGATTGGTATTAATTCTTCTTTAAATGTTCAGTAGAATTCACCAGTGATGAAGTTATCTGGTCTTGGACTTCTGTTTGTTGGAAGGTTGATTAATGATTAATGATTCAGTTCCCTGGCTAAGAATCCATTCAGACTTTTTGTTTCTTCATGATGCAGTTTTGGTAGGTTGTGTGTGTCTAGGAATTTATCCATTTCTACTAGGTTGTCCAATTTGTTGGCATAGAGTTTTTCATAGTAGTCTTTTTTGATTCTTTGTATTTCTCTGGTATAAGTTGTAACAGCTCTTCTTTCACTTCTGATTTTATGTATTTGCATTCTTTTGCTTTTTTTCTTGGTAAGTCTAGCTAAAGTTTTGTCTATTTTGTTTATCTTTTCAAAAAACCAGCTCTTAGTTTCATTGATCTTTTCTGTTGTCTTTTTAGTCTCTCATTCATTTCCACTCTCATCTTTGTTATTTTGTTCCTTCTACTAACTTTGGGCTTTTGTTCCTAGTTCCTTGAGGTATAAAGTTAGGTTGAGCTCTTTCTTGCTTCTTAATGTAGGCATCTACCACTATGAGCTGCCGTTAGGGGTGCCTGGGTGGCTCAGTTGTTTAAGCATCCGACTCTTGGCTTTGGCTCAGGTCATGATCTCAGGGTTGTGGAATCAAGCCCTGTGTTGGGCTCCATGCTCAGTGGGGAGTATGCTTGAGATTCTCTCTCTCCCTCTACCTCTGCCCCTCTTTCCCCTCTCTCTCAAATAAATAAATAAATCTTTCTTAAAAATGCTTTTACTGTATCCCATAGATTTGGTATATTGTATTTACATTTTTATTTGTCCCAAGGCATTTTTTGATCTCTCTTTTGATTTTTTTCTTGACCCATTGATTTTTCAGTCACATGTTGTTTAATCTCCAAATATTTGTGAATTTTTCTGTTCTTTTTATAACTGATTTCTAGTTTTATACCATTGTGGTTGGAAAACATGCTTGATGTGATTTCAATCTTAAATTTATTAAGATTCATTTTAAGGCCTTACATATGATCTGTCCTGGAGAATGTTTTTTGTGTATGCATGAGAAGAACATGTACTTGCAGTATAATTTTTAAATCTAGACCTTTAGGTAATTTTAAATTTATGTTTATATATGGTATGAGCAGGAATCCAACCACAACTAGGCCCAGTTGACCTAATACAATTCATTGATTTCAAATGCCTCCTGATCATATTCTAAATCCAGTGATCTAATTTTATCAGCACAATACTCTTCTAATTATTAGTGTCTTTTTGCAGTATGTTTTATAATCTGCTAAGCTAGTCCACACATCATTTTTCTTCCTTTCAAATATTTTCTTGGCTCCTGTTATATATATGGATAAATTTAGAATTAATTATCAAGCTCTGAAAGAGCCTTTGGGATTTGGTTTGGAAACGTATTTGTGGTATATTTTTAGGTGAAAACAAAATCAGTTCACAAATACCCTATATACTGTCATTGCCATTTTGTTTCTAAAATTACATGTATATATAATAAAACAACATCTCAAAGAATATACAAAAAAATATGTAACAGTGGTTATCTCCTGATGCTAATATTATAGTTGATTTTTTTTCCTGGTTTTTGTTTTCCAAATTTTCTACAACGTGTGTGTAATACTTTTTAAATTAGTAAAAAAAGATACTAAAAAAATACTAAACTAAAATGTATCCATTAGTAACTTCATGATTATCTACTTAACAAACAGAAGCCAAATGGGAATAAAAAATGTTCCACAGGAAATAAATATGTGAGTTGTAGAGAGTGAAGTGCAGACACCTGGCTCAGAATATAAACCAAAGATGTCTGGAATGTTCCTGGGAAGGACTGAGATGGGGAAACGGAGGCAGTACAGCTGTACAGCCTCCTCTCTTACTTTGTGTGGTTGACTTCAGTTCCGTTCAAGAGACGTGAGCCTCCTCACCTAGCAATCTTTCCGGGCTATATTCTCTGCAGCTGGATTTAAAAGGCACAGTTTCTTTGGTTTCCCCATTTCAGAGATTCACTTTCATACGACACAGCCAGGCCTTGAAATGCGTCAAGACTTAGTGTAGTCTAAATCTGGTCCTTGCATGTCCTGAGGTTTTAGTCAACATTTAACAGAAAGAAGATTGCAAAATCTGTTCCCAACGCTTTGATATATTTGAAGCAGCAGCATGCTCATTCTTGGCTCACAGCATGTAGATTCTGTCAGCGGTGTGATTAAAACTTGGTTCTGTTTGCTTTTTAATCGACATGGTCTGTCAAGGTAATCTTACCAATTTAGCAATAATTATAACAACATCTAACATTTATCAAACATTTTCTGTGTGTCAAGCATTGTACTGCACTTGATATGAATATCTCATTAGATCCTTAAAACAGCCCTATAAATGTATTGTTCCATTTTATAAATGAGAAAACTGAGGCTCAGAGAGATCCAGGTCATACAGACTAGTAAGTGCCACAGGTGACATTGAAACCCAGGCAGCCTAACTCCAGAACCTGCATCCTTAATACACTTGGAACTCAGTTTTTAATCCTTCTGCTTCCCTAAAAACCTGCTCTGCCTCCTGCACTTTCAGTCTTATTTGCCTAATGTCCGCAGCTAGAGCTGTCAAAATGATCCTCCACCTCTCTCCTTGAACTTCACCTCCTACCAGTCAGTCCTACCTTGAGGAAGTCTCACACCCATCTGTCGCCCTCCCTGTCCCCTGGCCCTGCCCCATGGCCCCGGGCTTGACACAGTAACCTCGCTTGGCTGATTCTTCCTTTCACTCAGTCTAACTTGTTTTTATCTTCACAGTTCTCTTCCGAGAGCATGAAGCTGATCATGTCACTGCACTGTTTAAGAGCTCTTAGAGTTCCTTTTTTGTTTGTTTGTTTTTTAACCAGATTAAATCTGAACTGCTTAGCTCTCCATCCACAGTCTGGCCCCCGTCTGCCTCTTCAGCTTCATTTCCTGTCATTCTCTACACAGTCCCTTTACCTTACGCTCCCACCGCACTGAAAGGTTCCGTCTTCCCAAGGTCTGTGCCAAGCCCCTTCATAGCTCTGCGCATCTGCATTTCTTTCCTCTGCTTGAAAGCCTCTTCTTTGATCTCCCCACAAACTCCTCTGCAGCTCTCAGGATCCACATCACATACCGCCTGCAGTAACATCTGCCCAGACCCCTCCAGGATGCAGCTGTCATTCTTGGGTCTTCCCCTGTAGCACGCGTTCAGGCCTCGCTTGTGGTAACTAATTATCTGTGCATGTGTTTTTCTCTTCCATTAACCTTCATGGATCTCGGGGCAAGGACCAAATGCATTCATCTTTCAGCACCGAGCACACAGGAGGCCCTCGATAAATGCTGGCTTAATGCTTGAAGGAATGTCCAAGAGAGCGTTTGAAACAATAGGAAGTTAGAATTATACTTACTCCTAAACAGAGGACTATCTTATGTGTTTCTCAGAGTAATCTCTTTTAACTAAATTAGCAGGCCTAAATTAGCAGGTAGTCTAACATACTGAATAAAAGTGGTTTATAGCAGGGCGCCTGGGTGGCTCAGTTGGTTAAGCGACTGCCTTCGGCTCAGGTCATGATCCTGGAGTCCTGGGATCGAGTCCCACATCGGGTTCCCTGCTCAGCGGGGAGTCTGCTTCTCCCTCTGACCCTCTTCCCTCTCGTGCTCTCTGTCTCTCATTCTCTCTCTCGCAAATAAATAAATAAAATCTTTAAAAAAAAGTGGTTTATAGCAAACGGGGAAAGGTCTATTAGATATAAGTTTCCCTGGGACAGAGGACCATTATGCAAGATTAAGATCCATCTGAGATCATGGGTGTGCCCCTCTCCCCTGCTGGGCATGGGTGTAATATTGTGACACAGTGGAGAGAACATTCTCCCTGGCGTGAGAACACTGGTGCTGGCTTACCCCCTTTGGGACTTGGACTAGTCACCTCTTCACGAGCAAACACTCGATGTTAACTTGGACCCATTCCTGATTGGGAACTTTGATGCAGGAAGACTTCCCATAGAAAGTGCCTCTCCTTTTTTTGGTCATTTCTTTTTTCATTCCAGCTTTATTAAGGTTTAATTGACAAATAAAACTGACATAAGTGTACAACATGATGGTTTGGTACACATTGTGAAGATCCCCATAGTCGAGGTAATACATCTGTCCTCTCACATAGCTCTTTTTTTTTCCCTTTTGAGAACATTTCAATTTTACTCTCTTAGCATATTTATTTTTTTAGGTGGGGAGAGGGGCAGAGGGAGAGAGAGAATCCCAAACAGGCTCCATGGTCAGCAGCACAGAGCCCGATGCAGGACTCGATCCCACGACCCTGAGATCATGACCTGAGCTGAAACCAAGAGTCAGACGCTCAACCAACTGAGCCACCCAGGCTCTCTTAGCATATTTAATTATACAGTACAATGTTATCAACTGCAGTCATCATATTGTACATTAGATCTTCAGACGTTATTTATGTTATAACTGAAAGCTTGTACCCCTTTACCAACCTGTTCCCATTTCCCCCACTCCCCCAGCCCTTGGTAGCTACTATTCTACTTTGTGTTTCTGTGAGTGTGTCTTTTCCCTCCCACCCCCCATTCCACTTAGAAGTGATACCATGCAGTATTTGTCTTTCTGGTTTACTTCACTTAGCATAATGCCCTCCAGGTTCAGCCATGTTGTTGGAAATGCCATTTCCTTACTCATGAGCAATAACAGTTAACCCAGTGCGAACAGCATCATTTTATCTTATCTGAAGTCCATCTTTCCTTTCCCTTTCAGCTTCAGGATGAGTTAGAAAAAGGTGAACGGGACAATGCAGAGCTACAGGAGTTTGCCAATGCCATTCTCCAGCAGATAGCAGATCACTGTCCCGACATCCTGGAGCAAGTGGTCAATGCATTGGAAGAGTCGTCCTGACCCTGCTTTGTGGGAGCGGCCAGCCCAGCAGCCTGCTGGAATAAATCCAGGAGTCAAGAAAGAAGAACTGTAAGGAACGGGCACCCAGAAACTTCCTGGCACCCAACAAACACTACAAACTCTATCCTATCTTGGTTGGTCCTTTGAGTGTGATTCCAGCACCCTTTCTACAGCTGGACATCTTGACTCTGCCTTTCAACTTTGGATATTGTCTCTACACTAATTTTCCTGATGTCCAGGGTGGGTAAGTGGCCAGGTTTCCATGAAGAACTGCCATCCA
Source organism: Zalophus californianus (assembly GCF_009762305.2). Taxonomy (NCBI): domain Eukaryota; kingdom Metazoa; phylum Chordata; class Mammalia; order Carnivora; family Otariidae; genus Zalophus; species Zalophus californianus. Next base: position 103,653,994 of record NC_045603.1, read on the forward strand.
GTCATCAGCAGTGGAGAACTGTGGAAGCTGGTGGTTCTGCCCTTACAGAGGGACATGGAGTGGAGAGCCCTTTTTCCTTCTGCCCTTGACATGAGAACTAAACCTGGAATCTCCTTGGAGTTCAGCATATTGAAAGAAACTTCCCAGTGGACTAGAGAGCTGAGTGTTCTAATATCACAACAGGTGCTTTCTCCTAAAAGGGTAAAAAAAAAAAATCTTAAGGGGGGAAAAGAGAGAACAGGGACAAAAGAAATTGACTCTTCTTTTTACTGTCCCTTTTGCTTACTTTCATGTGTAATGTTTTATGCAGGGGAGCTGCAAGCAGGCCTCATGATGGCTTGGTGAACACTAATACCCCAAGTTTGGAGTCTTTACCCAGCCCTCTCTGTCTCACTCATCCTTGTTCTTCTCAACCAGTTAACAAGAGGATGGTGTGGACAGTTCTCCCCCGGGTCCCTCTTGCTTAAGACCTTTGACCTTATACTTAGGTTGTCAGATCATACATCTGGATCTGAAGGAGAAGAAGGGTTTGACGTGAGGCCGTGCTGTCACCGCCTAGAGCTCTGCTTCTGTAGAAGTTCCCTGGGGCCAGGCTGGTTTCTCCTACACATCTCCTTCATTGGCATTCTAGGCCCCTGAGCCCCAAAAGAATGATTCTGCCTTCCCACCGTCCATGTTCCACCCACCTCCCTCCCTTTTAGCTTTACTCTTGATGTGCACTCCCAGAACCATAGCCTCGAGCATTGTCTGAAACCTTCTGGCACAAATGAATGTCTCTCATCCCACACACATTCCTTCCTCCATCCTTTCATTCAGAGAATATTTATCAAATGCCTACTGTGTGCAAGTCACTGTTGGGTACCCATCCTTGACAAAAGTCTCTTTTCAGTGAGGGAGAAATGTGAAGGACTCTCTGAGACATAACCTGGTTGAGTCAAAGCAGTCAAAGGCATACCCTTCCCCTCCCCACTCCTTCTCTTAGTAGAAGTTTTCTTTTCCAGATGAATCTTTCACAAATGAGCCTTTCTCATTTCTCCTTATAATGGAATTGATGAGGGGGGCTTATCCCCCTTGAGGGGGGCTCAGTCAGTTACTTGCCTGCAGGATCTTATTTGGTGGTTCAGGATTTTTGTGGTGGTTGTTACCCTGCAAGGGTGTAGTGTTTAGGGGGGCTACAGCCGCGGATGGTGTTTTCTTAACACATCCATGCACATCACGTGGAACTTGGCCAGCTCCGTGTGTCGCAGATCAGAAAATGGACCCTAAAGTTGCAAATCCAGTTGAAGGTATTGGCATTTTGAACGGCATTCTTCCCAAGCTTAGACAGTGGCAGTCATGAATAATCAGGCACCAAGAAAGAGACCACTTCACCCAAATCTAGCCCTTTGACCACCTCTCCGGCCAGACGCCCACCAGACACTCACGTCTTCTGATAAGAGTTGCTGGGCTAAATGTTTTTGTCTTGCATTTTCCTCTTTCCCCCTCCCCAGTTACTCACCCAGAGAATCTGATGCTGCCTGGAAAGTCACCACGGCTGTCAGTCTGGTATCTTCCCACCGGCAACTCTTGACTGTCCCATTAACTTACAGGGTCATATCTGCAGCTGCCCGGATTCCCTGCTATTGTAAAACAGCCTCTCCTGTGAGAAGCTGTAGAATGTTTTGTGTCGAAGGTTTAAATGGGTTCTGCTCATAAACTTCTTACTGAGATGCTTCCTGATAGCCTGGCCGGCCAGAAGTGGGCGAGCTGGGAGCTGGAGGGGTTACACAGTTAGTCATGGTGGTTTGTGGTCAGTCACCTCAATTCCATGTATTTCTTGCACTGCCTGTTAGTGATGTAGAAAGCCCCCCGTATCTTAGGCCTGGAGTATTAGAATCTCACTTTATCTACCATAACCAGAGACCTGAGGGATGAGGACACCCTTACAGGACCCGCGCAGAGCAGGCAGGAGCAGAGGCCGTGCCCAGACGGGTGGCCTGGCCCTGGCTGCTACCCTCTAGCAGGTGGGGGGGGGAGGGGGGCAGCAAGCAGGTCTCCCCGGGTCCTGCTCATTCTGTCTCTGCTCTCAAATATGGTACCTGCCATGCTCGCCCCCCTGGGTGTGTGACTCTCACTGCACCTCCTTTCTTCCCCTTTTCATTTCAACCCCTCCTGTTGGTTCCCCTGGAAGTCCTCTGGACAGGTGCTTCTGAGAAGAAAAATTTCTGGGCAAACATCATCTGTCCGGTCTCTGTGAATCTCCTTGATTCCTCTTGGGTAGTCATCCTAGCACCTCAAATGGTTCTGAGGACTCTTTGGTTCTAGATGAAAGTAGGTTTTGGCTAAACTTTAATAGCAAACATGACCTGACTTTATATTACAAGGGCAAAATTAATACAACGTCTAGCACTTAGAGTATCTTATCGAGTTGGGATCATTCATCGAGCCAACTTTTACTAAATGCGCAATTCCCATCACACAAAGACTTACCACTGCATGACCCTCTTCTGGTGTTCATTTTCACAAGGTGACTCAGCTGCTGGGGAAGGTCTATAGCCTTGAAAACTCACTGCAGTTGCCTATTAGATTCACCAAATTCATCCATTCCATTGGCAGGTCTAGTTTCCCCTTAGCACCTAAAGATCTGTACCCCAAATCAAGGTCATCATAAAAGGGGACAGGAAGAAGAAGAGTGTGTGGAATCTAATGTGGGGCTCATGACTGATGAAACACAATGTGATTTTTCTCATCTTCTCATATACCTCTATCCCAGGTACTCATTGAGTTCTTGGTGAAGTATCTGAATTGAGATTTACAAGGACTTGGATACCATTTGAAATGGAAAAGATTTTAAATGGGCTTTAATATGTTAAGAAATATGAACGGGAATCCCCAAATCCATCTCAGCTCTAACCTTTAACCTGGTACCTTATAGTCTAATGAAGAGCTAAATGCTTCTCTCTCTTCCTCACACTTGATCTTTAGAAATGCTAGTAAAGCAGATGGGACCCAAGACTGCCTTCAGGGTCCATAGTGGCAGTGTGACTTGGCACCTTTTGTCAATAAAAGTCTGCTTGGTTTTCCACGAGGAGTTCGTTGGCTAACCCACTCCTCAGAGAGAAGAGGAGGAGGAAGTCATCACAAAGTTTTAGTCAACTGGTGAGCTAATCCCTCCCCTATGACGTTCAGGATTGGCATTTGGATTTGCTGCTAGAGAGTCCTGCTGATCCCAGAACCATCCTGCCCACCCCTTTGACCCCAGTCGTGAGGCACAGACCCACTGGCTGCCCTCGGGGGGTTCTGAGGAAAGAGCAAATCAAGGAATATGGTGCCACATAGAATGTGACCCTCCCACGGCCGTTCCTGAGTCACAGTGGGCCCTGTGGCCGTAATGTCAGTAACTTCCATGTCTGCCTCCCCAGCCTCACCTGCCACCCGCAAGAGTCCAGAGCTGTGGAAAAGCAGACGAGGGCGGAGTAGACGCAGCAGAGCCTGCTGCTCTTTGCCAAGCCTGCAAGGCCAACCCATCCATCACTGCCAGTCCCTGGGCCTCTCAGGACAGCGACTTGAACTGGTCAAAGAAATGTTTTAAAAAGAATCTGGAGTTTTCCCCACGTGGACTAAGGGAATGTTTGGGCAAGAAAAAACACACACGCATTACAGGGACATCCTTCTGAACAAAATGGCTGTCTTTACTTACTCTTTGTAAGCAAAAACTGTTTCCAAACTTTTTAGTGTCAAAACTGTAACCAAGTGTCTCCTGATTTTCTCCAATGTGTTTGGCGAGTGCTGTGACCCTCTTGTAGGTATTTCTCCTCCTGACTCTTTTGGGGGAAAGGTGGTTTTAGGGATTGATTTGGGGGGAGCGGGTTTTTGTCCCATCCCACGTCCTCTTTTGTTTCTCCGCTTGTCGATATTGTCTGTGTGGTTCAGAGCATTGGGGCAGTTACATTGTGGCCATTGTTGAGATTATTAAGATATTAAAAAGTAGTTTGTAGAACTGAAAAGTTAAAGAGCTGTGTTTTAAGAAATGCAAAACGATATCATGTTAATAAAGGAATTCAAGCTACGGGGCAGCCGAACTCCTCCCCCACCTCCCCCAAGTTGGCCAAGGTGGCAGCTGGGCTAGCCCCTTGGGAAGCACCAGTGGCCACCCTCCAGGTAGTGAAAGAGACAACTGCTGAGTCAAAGGAATTGGAATCCGGGGCTCAGAGGGTCCCCACTTGTGCCAGAGATCTCCTCTACATCCTCAGGACCTCTGGGTAGAGGTTTCAAAGTTTGTGACCCCATAACCACCCTCAAACCCACCTTGGTCCCAGCTCAGTGTGCCTAATACTGTGTGGTAACCCGGGCTTGGCTCTGAAGCCTCACAGCCGGCGGCAGCCCTGTGCGGGCCGCAGACCCTCTCTCCTGCCCACTTGGTGCTATATCATCCAGTGACCCATCCAGCACGGCCAAGCGCCGGCCAGCCTGGAGCCCGCAATCCAGGCCAATGAATTGTACTCAGATCTCGGTTCCTTCTGGCTTCAGGCCCCAGGTTCTTTCCCTTTAAGCTTATTAGCGCCTACATCTCCCAGGCCCAGGCTGTCTCTCTAGGCCCCAGAGATGCCATGGTCAGGAAAGGACGGGATCCCTTGCTGAAGCCAGAGAAATTCCCCCCTGGGCCCCGCACAAGCGCTCCGGGCCCAGCCTTTGTTTGCACGCCACACCAGTATTGCATTCATGCCCTGACGCAGCCAGACCTACCCGAGGGCCACCCCCCCGCCTCCCCCCCGTTCTGGCCGGGCTGCCCACGCGGGCCTAGCCCACTGGCCTGGGACCCTGCCAAGCACCTCGGGCTGTCCAGGATGGAGACCCGACGTCTCCCCGGGATCTGCTCCCCTCTGCCCCAGAAGACAAGTGCTGCGCTCTAGTGAGAGGAGCTGAGGGGCCCTGGGCGCCGACTCCTTCTAGCTTGAGTTCCTTGTGCTGACAGTAGCAGCCGCTATGATGGTGTCTGTGATGCAAATGCACCCGCTGCCTTCAACCGCGTGCGTGCGTGCGTGTGCGTGCGTGTGTGTGTGTGTGTGTGTGTGTGTGTGTGTGACGGCCGGAGTCGTGTTACTGACAGGATAATGACATTACAAAGAAATTGTGTTAGAGTCAACTTTGCCTTGATAATTATTGTAAACACTTTGTCCATTTTTTTCTTTTTTATTCACAAACTAAATCCATCAGGAAATTATAAAGTTATTTAAAAATCGTGTGCTGTGTCTTTCTTTGAGTCTCAACTAGTCTGATAAGCCAAGTGAGATGAGTCCTCAAATGCCAGAAAAGCAGGGAGAAGCCAGCGGCCTCCAAGAGATTAACGCCGTGGTAGGTGAGCCAGGAACCCACTGTGCCCGGGGTTAAGGCGGGGACGGGGAAGCCAAGGCTGGGCTCAGCTGTGACGGGCCTGGCGGGGTGATGTTCTCGGAGAGAGGAGTTGGCCTCCTTTAAGTCCGCACCTGAACGCTGGACTGGCAGCCCCCTTAATTGCTTTTTGAAGTCAGTTTCCACCTCCCTTTCTCCTTCCTTAGGCCCTAGGCCCCGAGCCAGTTTCCCCATTTCTCATTGAGCTGCGTTTCTGGAGCTGGTGCTCAGGTTAGGGAGCAGCCAGGGCATGGCAGAGGGGGTTTCACTCAGGCCTGGGACTCAGGCTTCTTTTCGGTGTATCCGATGTATTAGCTCAGGGATGTGGGAGCTGCAGCAGCCAACAGAAAGTGCAAATACCAAGAATAAAGGAACCAAAGAACCTGTGCTTGAATATTCCCCAGTTTTGGTATTTGTCTTTGGCCCTATTATGCTCAGTAAGAAATTATTCGGGGGGGGGGGCTACTTCTTGTATGAGAATTAGTTTTCTGCTTAGCTCCATTTCCCCATCTACCCCCAGAGGGGATCACCCTGCTTGCTGCGCTCTGCCCTCACCGCCCCCCCCCCGTGGAAATTCCTGCCTGCTGTGCACTGGCACTTGGGAATTGGACGGGAGAGTCAGACATCACCCCTCCTGGCAGGTTCTCCCTGCACCTGGGCTCTGGCCCTGCCCACCTCCAGCTGGAACAGCTGCTGAGAAGTCCCACCAGGTGGAGGAACACCTGGGAGACTGCGCTATTTACAGGACTGGGAACCTGATGTTGCTCGTCATGTCATCATGAAGCAGGAGCAATTTCCCTTGCAGAACATGTATCATACTGCAAAATATAAGATCACAACCACAAGCAGATGTGTCCACAGAAAGCTGTCAGTTTACACTGGTCAGCTCTTTCCAGGGTTTTCCATTCATCTTCTTTCACTATTTGTTTATTCACTCTGTGGTCTACCAGCACTCCATTGCAGACAAATGGACGCAGAGACCACAAGGTTCAAGGAAAATATGAAAGAACTTGCAATTGAGAATTCCATCCATTAACTTGGTTTTCTCTCTGAATTAGAAAAAGACTGCTATTATTTGATTTTTTGAGGTGGAATATCTCAGGCTGGCTCAAAGATGATTAAGAACTAGCCAGTCTTGGGGCACTAGGTGGCTCAGTCGGTTAAGCGCCCAACTCTGGATTGCTCAGGTCGTGATCTCAGGGTGGTTGAGATTGAGCCCCCACGTCAGGCTTCATGCTGGATGTGGTGCCTGCTCAAGATTCTCTGTCTCCCTCTCCCTCTGCCCCTCCCAACCCCCTACCCTCTCTTGTGCGCTCTCTCTCAAAAAAAAAAAAAAAAAAAAAACTACTTAGAGTCTGGAGTGAGGGAGTGTTTGAGATCCACGAGCTTTCCCAGATGTCCTGGAAAGAGCCCTAGACTCCCAGCCCAGAGCCTGCCCCCTGACCTCCCAGCCTCTCTTCCACCTTCCCATTGAAAATAAGGCCGCCTTCATCTAGGTCACAAAGCCATAAGCCATGAGAAATAATATATATTATGTGTTCCCTTTTTGAAAGCTCTTTTAAGAGTGTAAAGCATAAAATTGCTTTTTTCACGTCTGCAATTTGCTTTAAGCTAATCCAGCATGTGTGTTGGGGAGGTGGCAAGGAGCAGGTCACCCATACAGAAAGATGGCAGTGGGTCAGTAACTGCTGGAGCTGGGGATCGGATGCCCGGGGTTCGTTATCCCATTCTATTACCATGTATAGTTGAAATTTCCCCGAGTTAAATACTCACGTCCTTCGATTGTGCTTCCCAGTCACCACACGTGGACCTTTTCCCCCAGGATCCAAGTAATCCGCCTTCACAGATTGCCACCAGAGCCCTCAGTTCAGTATTCATGTTCTGCTGTGTTCTGGGCACCAGTCATGCCAATAAGAGCCTGGGGCATGTCTCCCAGGAGCCAGCTTCAGCTCTCCGCACTTCACCTGTTTTCTCTCCTTTCATCTCCGTAGCCATCCTGTGAGGCGGGTGCTGCCATCCCCATTGTACAGATGAGGCACGGGGCAGTGGGACCACCTTCCCTAGGTCCTGCAGCTCGGACCTGGTGGGGCTAGAGGTTCAATACGGCTCTGGCTCCAAGGCCTGTGCTCTTCAACCCACTACTGTGGCCGCTTCTCTTGGGGACCTGGGTCCAGCGGAGGAAAGGAATCCCAATAAAATGTGGGAGCGCAGAAGAGCAGGCAATGCTCTTCACAGACCTTCAAGTTTGACCTTGAAAGGTAAACTGAATTTGGCCAGCAGAGGAGTTCAAGGATGAAGGAGGCAGAAAAGAGGGCCTGAGCAAAAATAGGGATGTGGGAAGGGACACAGGGTATTTGGGGATAGCAAGCCGTCTAATGTCAAGATCAAATACTGCTTGGCTTAAGACCATGGAGGAGAATGGGGCTCCTGGGTGACTCAGTCCATTAGGTGTCTGCCTTCGGCTGCTGTCGGGATCCCTGGGGTCCTGGGATCGAGTCCCTCATCGGGCTCCCTGCTCATCGGGCGTCTGCTTCTCCCTCTGCCCGTCCCCACTCCTCCCCTCTCCCAGCTCGTGCCTCTTTCTCTCAAATAAAAAAATAAAATCTTAAAAAAAAAAAAAAGACCATAGAGAAGAAGACATGGTGGCCGCAAACATAGCTTCAAAGGAGGTTGGGTGGGCCCATACTGTGAGAGATCTCTAGTGCTCTGGAAAGGACGGCAGCTTGGGAAACCTTAGCCACACCGGTGACGGCACTACAGCCACCACGAGAGGTCGATCAAGAAAAAAAAGAAAGAAAAAGAAAAGCACCTGGGCGTGTCCACTCTGGAAAGTGTCCAGGCCCAGCGACCGTAGGGGCTGTTGGGGTTAGCGAGGAGCAGCCTGCGGCCGGAGCCGTGCGGGGAACGCGCCCAGCCCTACAAGGCCGGGAAGTGATGGGCCTCTGGTCAAAGCTGGGGCGGTCTGTGCGCCAGTGTCTCTCCGCAGTTCCTTTCGCCCGGCCCCGGGCACCGCCTGAGCCTGAGGCCAGACAGCAGGCCTGGGAGCGGCGGGGCGGCTCCAAGCTCGCTGGAAACCACGTGCCTTGCTTGTCCCGCAGCCGGAGGCCCGAGGCACGCGGGAGCTGGCGCCGCCCGGCTCTGGGCGCCGTGTACTCGCCAAGGCTCAGGCAGTGCCGCGTGGTGAGTGCTGTCTCCCCCAGGCCCTCGGTGAGACTGGAATGAGGTTGGAAGAGTCGGTAATGCCACGTCAGCCCTCCGCGTCCCCCGAGACCATGCCCCCGCCACGGCGAGCGGGGAAGATTGATGCCCCCCCCCCCCCCGGAAGCGGCGCTCACAGGGGACTGGCGCTGGTCCCTCCCTTGCTTCCAGCTGTGCAGCGACAGCAAGCTGGCTTTCCCGCCCTGAGTTAGCACTCCTTCCAGTCTCCCTTGTCTCTCTCGGCCTCAGGGCCCCCCCTTCCCCGCCCCCCAGCACTCCAGCCTTGCTCCTGAGGGTGAAGAACTCCACCCGCCTTCACTTAAGAGGGAGAGCCGGGCGTGTGAGGGAAAAACGTCCATCAAGTGTCTCTGCAGAGTTTCCGCCGCCTCCGGCCCTGGCGGCATTCACACTCAAGACGTGGTTCCTGTTGGGTTCGTCTCAGGCTTGAATTTTTTTTTATTACGATTTTATTCTTAAGGATTGTCGGAAATGAGGCTTTGGGGCGAGTCTGCTGGCAATCTTCACTTGGAGGGGCGTGCGCATCGGTTGGGGCAGCCTCCCGGACTCTCGCCCTGTGCGTGTGCGGCCGAAAGGTGCTGGAGCGAAGCCCAGCGCCGAGCACTTCTGTGCGAGGCCCGCAGCCACGGCTGCCCCTCCCGCGGCGGCCGAACGTGGTCAACCGAGGGGACGCGCGCCACGGCCTCGGAAACGCACGGCAGGCTCCAGGGGGAGTGGGTGACTGGAGGTTCTTGTATCCAGTTTTCCTTTGATCGTTATCATGAGCGTTGACGTCAGGAAGATCCCGCAGCTTTGAGGCATCATCTGACTCCAGGGAAAAAGAAAAGTCAAGAAGCCTGTCAGCCCTCCGAGGCCGTCGGGCTCCTCGCTGGCCATCCCCGCGGCGCCAGCTGCCCCAGAGGATCCCCGTCCAGCAAGGGGCCGTGCCACCTCGGGCGGCTGTCCCCCGGCCACAGCGGCTCCTTGCCCTGCACAGCCTCTGTGGGGCCCGCAGGGCTGTGGGGGACGGGATGCTTATCCCGCCGACTGCGCGGAGAGCAGAAGCAACGGAGGGCTTGGCGCGTGCGAGCCCTGGCCCAGAAGATGAAGGAGGACCCAGGTTCTCCTCTTCTCTTCACTGCTTATTAGGTGTGTGGCCTTGGAGAATTCACTTGGCCCCTTTGACCTTCAGTTTTCTCATTTTTAAAAAAGAAATAAGAGTGCCCAGGGGCGCCTGGCTGGCTCAGTCGGTTGAGCGTCCGACTCTTGGTTTCGGCTCAGGTCATGATCTCAGGGTCGTGGGATCCGCCCCGTGTTAGGCTCCAAGTTCATTGGGGAGTCTGCTTGAGATTCTCTCTTTCCCTCTCCCTCTGACCCTCCCCCCACTCTCTCTCTGTCAAATAAATAAAATCTTTTTTAAAAAAAGATTTTATTTATTTATTTGACAGAGAGAGACACAGCGAGAGAGGGAACACAAGCAGGGGGAGTGGGAGAGGGAGAAGCAGGCTTCCCGCTGAGCAGGGAGCCCGATGCGGGGCTCGATCCTAGGACCCTGAGATCATGACCTGAGCCGAAGGCAGACGCCCAACTGACTGAGCCACCCAGGTGCCCCTCAAATAAATAAGTCTTTAAAAAATAAAAATAAAGAAATAAAGTGCCCCCTTCACAGTTGTACAGTGCAGTTAGGTGAGCTAATGCATGGGAAGGCACACGGGAGCCCCAGCAGCTGTTTGTTGCATTAATCATGATGCTCAGGTGAGCCATCCTTTGCCTGGGAAACCCTTGCTGGGTCGCACCCACCATCCGCAGGGTAGAATTATCCCCATGGCCTACGAGTAAATCCACACGCAGTTTTGCCTAAAGACTTGCCAAGGGGACCATCACCTGCCTAAAAGGTCATCCCACTCTGACCGGGGCCTGTAAGGGCTATTTCCCCCTGTCTGAAATCCTACAGATGGGAAAGCTGAGGCCCGGAATGGGGAGTCTCATGTAGGGGAATTGCCACCCACCTCTTCCCTCCGCCCCCGTCCCAGGCTCCCTGCCGCCAGGCATGAACTCGGGAGAGCACACGGGACAGCTCTGGGCCTGCCTTCTGGGAGCCCGCTCCGGGCTGAGGCTGCGGTGCCCTCCCCCAGGGGAATCCGATGCCAACAATCATATTGCTTCTGCTTTAGGAGGAAAAAACTCCAGATGCCAATGTGCCTGCCTCATCAGCTGGGGCCGTGTTATCCTCCTGCAGGGATGGGCTCCTGAATGCGAGCTTTGTCTGGCCTGCCTGTTAGTCACTGTGACAAAAGAGACCCGGGGAGACTGGAGCCCGACGTGGGATTCTTTGGCCAGAACGTCAGGTCGTGGAGGCCAGGCCGCAGCGTGCAAGCAAAGCCCGGTTCCAGGACCTCTGAGCTCTCCTGCACGCGCTGGGCCCAGCAGAAGGCCCCCGAGGCGTCCCCACTCAACCCCACCCGTGAGCACACACTTTGACCTCCCTGCCTTCCCACCGGGGCCCCATGGCCTCCTCACCTCCCCATCCCCTCTGCCCGGAAGGCCCCTGAGGGCAGGAAGCGTGGCTGCCTCCCTCCTGGGTCCCCTGCAGGCCCCCAGCACACACTCTAGGGCTTACCAAGTGCTTCCAGTGGGTGTGCTCCCTTGTCGGCTTCCCTGGAGCTCTGTATCCTGGGATTCTCTCTTCCACAGCTGGCCCGGGGCTAGCCCATGTCACTGGAAACGTATCAGTCCCTGAAATATTCCCGCAGACATCTGTCAGGAGCCCAGCTTCCCCCGTGGGCAGGACGGGTCACAACCAGCCCGTGCCAGAGCTACTTGGTGTCACGGGGAGTCCCAGCTTGCTGCCTCCTCCATTTCAGACCAGGCCGCAGAGCAGCAGGGTCCCCGCGATTGCCGCTCGGGGACACACAGCTGGGAGGGCAGCAGCTGGGGTTTGACCCTCCCTGGAGCCTCGGGGTCCTGTTTGAGGGGCTTACTTCTCCATTCCGCCTGTGCTGACCTCTTCACGGGCTTCCCTGTGCGGTAAGGGCCGGTAGGAGCTCTTCACAGGAAAATCTTCATGCCGAAGGGCTCAGTTGATGTCTTGGGAGCTTGCCAGTCTTTCTAAAGTTTCCTCCTGTCCCTGTGAGTGTGTGCATACATAACAGCCGTACACCCGAACTCCGTGTGATACACACACATTCACACTCACACACACACGCGCGCGCGCGCAGGCTTTGGCCAAGTGTGAGGGTCTCCATGTTATGAAGGGAATAAGTAAACAAACTCAACATTTCTGTTTCCCTCTGAGGCTTGCAAAGAAGGTGTTAAGAGCACAAGATTTAAATCATAAACTTTATTAAAAGCCAAACAGCCCAGTGTGTGACTCTTGCCAACTCGGACAGAGTCTTTGGGGTAAAGCTGCACTGAGCTAATCCAGAAGGAATCAAGTGGAGGAAGATGGGGCAGGAGCCCAGGTAAGGCCTTCAAAGTATTGAATCGTGTTTTCTAACTTTCCTCCTTCTATTCCCGTAACAAATGGAGCCTCTTTATACCTGAAGGACTCCTGGCAAGGCAGGGGAGCACGTACTCCAGCCAGTCTCAGAACTGGCCAAAGTGGCTGGGTGAGTAGCGTTTGAGCGACGAGCAGGAGAGGAACGCCCCAGCTGCTCCCCGACCAGGCTCGTCCCCACCCGACCTGAGGCAGCTTTCCTCCTCCAAAGATGAGTTGCCTCTTTACCAGGGGCAGGGACTACGGCCGCAAGACACAGAAAGAGGAATGAGATCACGGCTTGCGAGGAGTTCTAAATCCAGTTAGGGAATCAGAACAAAGACACGAATCAACAGTAAGCACTGTGGTTCAGGACAGGATCAGAGCGGAGGGGGCCAAGCGGAGGAACTTTCCCTGGGCAGACGGAACCACTCTGACCTCCAGCCCAAATTTGGCTCCAAGATGTCTTCCCAAAATGGCTCTGCCAGACTCAAGCTCTTCACTAACCCTCAGCCCGGCTCCTGTTCCCCATCTGTCTCACCTCCTGAGGACACTTCGGCACCACTAGAGTCGCTCGGGATGTTGTGTCATTGAACTTGAAGAGTCTCATCTCCGCTCTCTGACCCAAGCTGGCCCAGGACGAGAGCCCGTCTCTGCAGCGCCCTGTGGCCCCTGGGATAGCAGCCATCCTATTCCACACAAGACAGAAGCCCTCCACCCCTGAGCTGGCCCCAGGGGGCTCCCGGCCCTGAGGGGGCCAGTGAGGACCCACAGACAACAATGAGGCCAGGAGGAAGGGAGGCAGCCTCGGTTAACGGACACCGGGACCCTGCTGGTCTTTTTCCAACCAGTTAGACTTCACGGGCTGTATGGCTTCAGGAGACCCACCTGTCTTAACAAAGTATTGGTTTTATCATAAGGTGTTAAACATCATCGGGTGCCTGGCTGGCTCAGCTGATAGAGCACAAGACTCTTGATGGGGTCGTGAGTTTGAGCCCACGCTGGGTAAGAGGTTAGTATAATAATAAAATAAAATGCATTTTTTTTTAAATCATCAGCACAGCTTGGGACTGGCCACAGCATTCTTCCAAATCTCCTCCGTGTAATCTCCTGGGAGTACCGAGGGCCTTTGCCCAGAATCTCTGCAACCTTCAAAGATCTGGAGCGTGGGGGCGGGTCTGGCAGGACTTATCTAATCCCCTTGGAACAATTTCCCATATACGTGTGTTTGTAGGTGTCTCTGTAAATAGCAATTAAATATTCTTGCCTGGATATCTGTGTCTGCAAACCAGGGCTTCTATTAAATGTAATTACTTCCTCCTGGAGTTCTTTGAATTCTCCCTCCTGAGAGAGAGAGAGAGAGAGAGAGAGAGAGAGAGGAAGAGCGGAGAGGTGTGTGCTTCGAGCCTCGCCTGAGAAGTGAGGGCCCGGAGGTGGCTCACGCAGGCTGTGTGGCTGGTCACACTTGCCCTTGACAGCCAGGAGACACCCAGGATCCAAGAAGACCCGGGCCTGCCGTCCCTCCACCTCCTCGCCCACACCTGCCACTAAGCGGCCCCAGGGGGACAGCTTCTCCTCCCCAAACCTGCCCAGGCTTTCCCAGCAGCTGTTCTTTCTTTCTCTTCCATTTTCTCCCTTTGCCTAAAAAGATCCCACCACAAAAATAAAAAACAAAACAAGTCTTCTTCTCTTCCTCCATATGTAGCCACCAGATCAAGAAACCACAGGGGCTGGAAAATGCACTGGTCTACGAGGCCGGAGGTCACTCTATGCAGATGCGGGCCGCGGATGGGTTCAAATTCTGCTCCGTTCCCAGCAAGCGTGGGAAGGAATGTGTCCTGCGTCTCCGGGACACACACGATCCCAGCTGCCGGCGGGGCCAGGTTGGTGGAGAAACTCCATCATTTATGTCCCCTGCCTCTCCCCAGCTTTTCCTGGGATGCCTTTTGAGGTTTGCTATATGTGTTTGTTTCCAGGTTTGCGTCAGTCACTGTTGACTGTGGGTAACTTTCGTTACCAGGGCAAACCTGGGCCCGGCCAGCTCCCCACGGTGCCTCCGAGGCCTCCCACCCCAGCGGCCGCCGGGTCACCCCCACCTCGGCCTCCCCTTCACGCACACTGCTCTCCGTCCACACCACCCACCCCTGGGTTCGCCGTTATTTTCACAGTGGCCCTCTGTGAATTTTAAAAATGAGCATTAGAAGAGTTATTTATACGAATACCTCCACAGGAGGTTATTTATATGAGAACATACAGTATCCTTGATCATCCAGCTGCTGAGTTGGAGGGACGGAAAGAACCCTTTATTAAGTGCTTCTGATGAGTCAGACCCCGAGCCAGCCCTCTCCTGTGTGGCTGGGATCACTGTCCACGTTTTAGACAGATGTGGAACGCGAACACAGCGCACATCTGTTTTGTCATCCGTATATCCTTGTGCTTAGAAGGGTGGCTGGAGCTTTCTAGGCGATCAGTAAAAACGTGTTCCATAAACGAATGGAAAGGAAGCAGAGGTTCAGCGCGGGATGCCGCTGACATGGAGTCCCGCAGCCTGACCATGACCAGATGGATGGCGCCAGAGGCCTGCCTGGCCCTCAGCCCGGGCTCTTTCCCTCCCCCTCCCACGGGTCTCCCTCATCTTCTCTGGATGTAGCCCCCGGGCTCTCACAAAGGCTGGTGTGTGACCCAAACAGCACGGTGTTTCCTCAAAAAATTAAACAGAGAACTACCGTATGATCCCGCAACCCCTCTTCTGGGCATAGAATGGAGGGCGGGGTCTCAAAGAGACGTGCGTACACTTGTGTTCGTAGCCGCATTATGCACAACAGCCGAAAGGTGGAAGCAACACAAGTGGCCGACAGGGGATGAACGCATAAAACAAAATAGCCGTCAGTGGAGTATTACTCTGCTTTAGAAAGGAAGAAGCTCTGACACAGACCACACAGGGCTGGACCTGGAGACATTACGCTGAGTGCTTAAGGCAGGTGCAAAAGGACAAATACGGTGGGATTCCTCTTATGTGAGGGGCCAAGAGCAGGCAATTCGTAGAGACGGAAAGCCGATTAGAGGGCAACACGGGCTGGAGGAAGGGGGCAGGTCCGTGTTTAATGGCAGAGTTACCATTTGGGAAGACGAACCGTGCTCCGGAGAGGGATGGCGAAGGTGGTGCAACGTGGATGTGCCTCATGCTGCCGAACTGTACACGTACAGATGGTCCAAATGGTCATTTTTATGTGATCTAAATGGTATCCCAATAAAAAGTTAATTAAAAGTAATAAATACGAACAGAAAGTAGAATAGAGTTTTTCTTGAGAACAATGAAAAAGTTCTGTGTGTGGACGGTGGGGATGGTTAGCTAGCATTGTGAAACTCCATCCCACCGCACTCTATACCTACGAATGGTTAAAATTATAAATTCTCTGTTATGGGGGCGCCTG
Organism: Zalophus californianus; assembly: GCF_009762305.2. Taxonomy (NCBI): domain Eukaryota; kingdom Metazoa; phylum Chordata; class Mammalia; order Carnivora; family Otariidae; genus Zalophus; species Zalophus californianus. The sequence continues at coordinate 103,669,468 of NC_045603.1, forward strand.
GGTGGCTCAGTTGGTTGGGCGTCTGCCTTCGGCTCAGGTCACGATCGAGTCTCAGTCGCATCGGGCTCCCTGCTCAGCGGGGGGTCTGCTTCTCCCTCTGCCTGCCTGTGCTTGTCTCTCTCTCTCTCAAATAAATAAATAAAATCTTTTTTTAAAAAAATAAAATATACCTGAGGGCTTCTTCCATTTTCTAAATGGGGAATAGGGCACAAAGAGGTTGAGTAAACTACCTTTTATTAGATTTGTTCGGTTTAGAGCAGAATGCTCCTGAGGAATTCACTTTATATTAAAGAAAGGCTGCTTTTGATTAAGGGCGTCATAAGAGGGCAGCGGGGGTCCCCCTAACTTCCCTCTTACGGCGGCACCCCTCTCACTCTCTAAAGCAGCCGGTTCCATTTTTGAACAGATTTTTATGTTAGAAAACTCTTCCTTATAGGCTCATAGATAATGAGAGCTAGAAAGGATCTTAGAAATAATCCTGTCCACTCTTCATTTTCAACAGAAGGGAATCTAGAAATATTAAGCAACGTGGTCAAGATCCCACCTTTGGCAGCACCCAGACCCCACTGCTCTTGAGCCTCAGGCTCCCTCCAGCATGGCACGTAAGACCTCTGAGTTGGGGTGACCCAGCCCTAGCTACATCGGACACCGGCTAGAATCTTCCTCCTACAGCCTGTTCTTCCTCCTGCTGCAGCCCCAGCAACATGCTCCCCTGCTCAGTCAGGGAGCCTCCCTGGCCAGCAGCAATGAAGAGCATGCCTTCCCCAAAGTTAACCCAAGAGCTAGTCAACTAGAGGCGAGGCACGGGCTGGGCCTGGATACCCATCCCCCAGTCCTTTCTACCTCAACAAGAATAAATCTGTTCCACCAGAAATAGCAGAGATCAATATTATTTGCTGCAACTAGAAATGGATACTCCGCTGGGACCGCCTATGAAAAGTGCTTCTCGCGTTTATTTAACAAGCTGATGTTATCTCGTGGAAACAGCAGAACACCGTGTGCTGCTTGCAAACTATAATGTTCACTTAGATTCCAAAATTGCCAGCAACTACGAAGTGTAGATGTGAGCCTTTGGGGATTACATGGGGAGTCACCCGTTCCCCACTTTGGAGCCAGAAACTATATATCTGCTGCCTAGGTTTGCCCCAAATTCAATCACTGTGTCTGACAAAAATGTGAATATATTCAGCTTCATACACGGCCTCTTGAAATGGCTTGAGGAAATGAAGCCCAAATAACTTTGAAATAACTTAAAAAATAACTTTTCAACCTTATAAAAGTATAGGGAGTAGACTTTCATATGAGTTCTCGTGGTAGCCAAGAAACAAGAAAACTGAAAAAATTTATGCTTTTAAACTTTAACTTCATGTGTGAAGAGAATATCCCATATTTTCCCTGATATTTTGGTGTCAGTGTGGGAGGACTGTCTGAGCTGAAGGACAGGCACACACAGCCACAACACTGGTCTACACCGCCTTCTGCTCCCTCCTGCCCCAATAGACAGTCCTATCAAAAAGAAAATGAGTCTAATTTGCAGTGATTTTTAATGACTCCAAATTGAGTCCTAATATGTAATAATTTCTTTTCAAAGTGTCCAGAAACAATTTAATAATTTTCTCTAAATTTTTGCTGGAGACTAACATTAATCATTAAGTGTGTGTGTGTGTGTGTGTGTGTGTGTGTGTGTGTTTGAATCCCTAGAGCAGAGAGTGCAAAACTGTTTTTTTAAGTTTATTTATTTATATTCTCGGGGCGCCTGGGTGGCCCCATCAGCTAAGCGTCTGTCTTCAGCTCAGGTCATGATTCCGGGGTCCTGGGATTGAGCCCCACGTCGGGCTCCCTGCTCAGCGGGGAGCCTGCTTCTCCCTCTCCCTCTGCCTGCTACTGCTGCTCTCTCTCCCAATTGCACTCGCTCTCTCTCAGTCACGCTTTCTCTCTTTCAAATAAATAAATTAAATCTTTAAAAAAATGTTTTTAAAGTCTATTTATTTATAGTCTTTACACCCAGCATGGGGCTCGAACTCACAACCCTGAGATCAAGGGTCACACGCTCCACCGACTGAGCCAGCCAGGTGCTCCAGCAAACGTTTTCTGTAAGGAGCACGAGAGTAAATATGTTCATCAGTGCTGGCTTCCTGGGCAGGCACACAGGACCCTGGACCCTGATTAGAGAGGCCACCATACTTGTTTTATTTTTTTTTTAATATTTTATTTATTTATTTGACAGAGAGATAGCGAGAGCAGGAACACAAGCAGGGGGAGTGGGAGAGGGAGAAGCAGGCTCCCCGCAGAGCAGGGAGCCCGATGCGGGACTCGATCCCAGGACCCTGGGATCATGACCTGAGTCGAAGGCAGACGCTTAACGACTGAGCCACCCAGGCGCCCCACCATACTTGTTTTAATGCTCTATTGTTGCTGTCATGGAATTTTTAATATTCTTTTGTAACAAGGGGCCCCACATGTTCATTTTGTACTGCAAATTTTGTAGCCAGTCTTGCTCACAGGCCCATACAGTGTCTAATACAACAGTTCAGCCGTGCTGCAGCCATAGGCAATAGGGAAACAAATGCATGTGTTCCAATAAAACTTTATTTGTAGACACTGAAATTGGAATTTCATAGAATTTTCACATGTCACAAAATATCGGTCCTCAAAAATACTTTTCTCCAACCATTTAAATATGTAAAAGCCATTCTTAGCTTGCTGTGCAAAAGTAGGTTGTCGTCCGGATTCCGCCCCTGGTGTAGTTGGCTGACCCCTAGTCTAGAGAAAAATCTGGGGAGACCATAATTTTCCTCTTGTTTAAATTCTGGATGTTGGTTCAGATTCCTGGGAATTTACACAGGCCATGCTAGTGTGCCGCCATACTGGGGACAGGAATGGGATGTTATCAGTTAAGAGCAATGCGTGTCTGCACCATGGTGGAGAGGAGCAAAATGGACCTTTTGGCAACACCTTCCCACCTATCCCCTCTGACACCCTGGATCTGGCCCACCCAGTGAAAGTAGAAATGGAGATTCAGCCGCCGCTCCCTTCCTCTCCTCCCCCTACGAAGACACTGAGTTGTGATGTCAGCTCATCTTCCTCTGCCGGACCAGAGAACAGGAGGGACACTAGAGACCTCGGTGTCGACATATGTGCTGAATCCTTCCCGCAGCCTCTTACCTATGTGTTTCTCTGGGGAGCAATGGCGGATGGCCGGGCCCCAGTCTGACCCCAGAGCATCAAGGCTCAGGAACACCCAGAACTTCCCTTTCAAAGGCACCCCTGAGCAGATGCCCACTACCGCTCACTGGCTCAAGAGCCCTCCGAGAAGCGCATGGAGACAGAAAGGGGAGGCGGCCTTTCCCACTCAAGTGCCTTTGACACAAGCTCCGTCTCCAGGCATCTGAGTTTCACAAACACCCTCCTCCCACTGGCTGTCTCCCTCAGAGCCTCGGCCCTGACTGATGTTATGAAAGGCGATGAGATCAGGCCCAGTCAGCAACAGCCCAGCCCTTTCCCCAGCCACTAATTCTTCTTCAGTTACACTTTCTATAGCTCCCTCCTAATGTGCTCATCCCGAGAGATGGATGACTGCGGCTAAGTGCTGGTGTCTGAGTTCATTCCAGACTCACGTCTTGAAACTGAAGGAGCCAAGTCGGCCCCCTAAGGAAGGTTATAATTGCTAAAGGAAATAATCATGAGGCGACGGGTGGGGGATGGGTTATGGTGAAGACATTGGACATCTGAGACTTTTGCAACTTGGGCTTCTCCAGGAAAGAAGAGAAGAAGCAAGAATTAGAACGTCATTGGTGGCTGGACCTCAAGCCACCAGCACCCTCAGCAGTGACTGTGTCTGAGGCAGGATCATCCAAATAGCTGACCGGAGGCGAAGGTGGATATCCAGCTGTGGGTGTGAGAATAAGCTCTCATGATTAGTGGCTATTTTAAAATCAGTTAACGAATTGGGCAAAGGGCTATTGAGAATACAAAGTGGGCTAAGCTAAGGAACTTGCCATCTTGTTAGAAAGGCAAAACGAAGATGTAAGTAGACATTTAATGTCAATACAAGGCCATATGTGATAAGTTCATAATTCACTTATTCAGGAGGCCTCTGCTGAGTGCCTACTGTGTACTAGGCAGAGACCTGAGTTCTTGAGTGTGGGGGTAGGCAGAGTGGGCTTCACGGACAGTGAAGACCGTGAAGATGGATAGAATCTAGATGGCCTAAGAACAATGTAAGGATCTCTGCAAGTAATGATGTGTGCAAGTCAGTCTGGGGCCATAAAATATTTCATTTGGAGGAGACAGTTCATGCGAAGCACTGGACATTGTTTTTTTAAAGTAGGCTCCGCGCCCAGCGTGGAGCCCAACATGGGGCTCAAACTCATGACCCTGAGATCGAAACCCGAGCTGAGATCGAAACCTGAGCTGAGATCAAAAGTCAGACGCTTAACTGACTGAGCCACCCAGGCACCCCAACACTGGACATTTCTGAAGGAGGCAGTTGGTCGGGGCCTCGAGTGCCCAAGTACCAAACCGAGGATTGGCTCTAGACTTATACACAGGAGAGTCACAGGAGAGCAAAGTGCTGTTAAAGGACATAAGCTTTCAGAAGGCAAGGATGCGTTCTGATTAGCTTATGTGGTTGCCATCAAACAGGATAACCTGAGGAGTGAGCCATTCAATCAACAAGGATTAAAATAAGTGCACACAGGGCTCATTTCTGAGTGCTGGTAATTTGGGCAGGCAAAGCCAAAACTTGACCACGCCATCCTCCTCATGCACTCAACCTCAAAAACTCATGTGCACTTCAACTCCCTAAAGGAGGACAGGCTTTAAGATCAGGCAGACTTGGTTTGAAACACAATTCCACCACTTCAGGCCTTGGTCTCCTTGTCTATAAAATGAGATAATAATACATACTTCAAACTGCCATGAGGACGTCAAATGATGATCTTTGGAGAATGCCTGGCTCAGGTCCGGGCAAAAGATAAATGTTCCATAACGCTCACTTCCCTTGTCTTCCTTGTCTCTTGAAGCGCTGAGCGCATTTCTTCCAGTCTTTTTTTTTTTTTTTTTTTTTTTGGTGATTATAGATTCACAGGAAGTTACAAAAGTAGTACAGAGAGGTCCCCTGTGTGCCCTTCATCTAGTTTCTGCCAATGGCCACATCTTACCTAACAATATCAAAACCAGGAAACTGACATGGTATAAGCTACGGACATTCAGAGTTCACCAGGTTGCTCATTTGCATGTGTGTGTTTCTATGCAACATTATCACATGTAGATTCTTGTCAGTCAGGATACAGAATTGTTCCATCGCCGCTCCCTTATGCTATCTAAATACTCCCTCCTCCTGCCCACCTCGTCCTTAACCCCCGACACCACTAACACATGCCCATTTTTATAATTTTGTCAGTTTGAGACTTTTATATCAACGGAGTCGTACTTAGGTAACATTTTGAGTTTGTCTTTTCTCGGCATAATGCCTCTGAGATCCATCCAAATTGTTGCATGTGTCAGTAGTGGGTTCCTTTTCATTGCTGAGTAGTATTCTGTGGCATGGGTAAACAGTCACCTCTTGCAGGATATCTGGACTGTTTCCAAGTTGGGGTTATTACCAATAGACCTGCTGTGAACTTTCACAGTGCTTGTGTGAGCATCTGTTCTCGTTTCTCTGGGATAAATGCCCAGGTGCCCAATTACTGCATTGTATGGTCAGTGTACGCTTAGTTTTTTTTTTTTTAAGAAACTGCCAACACATTTTCCAGAGCATCTGTACCATTTTATATATTCACTGGCAGTGTATGAGAAATCCAGTTTCTCCATATTCTGCCAGCATTTGATGTTGTGACTTATTTGTATTTTAGCTATTCATTAATACATGTGTAATGATAGCTCACGGTGGCTTTAATTTGCATTTCCCTAATAGTTCATGAGAAACACGTTGATTTTGTATAAAGTGTGAGATTTAGGTTGAGGTTCATATTTTTTAATCTACGGATGTCCAATAGCCCCAGCACTGACTGTTGAAAGGCTAGTCTTCCTCCACTGGATTGCTGTTGTATCTTTACCAAAAGTCAGTTGGGCACATTTGCGTGGGTCTCTGGGTTTCTGAGTTCTCTAATCTGTTCCATTGATCTGTCTGTCCTTCCACAGAGACCATATTGCCTCGATTGCTCTAACTACGTAGTAAGTTTTCACATCAGGTAGAGCAATTCCTCCCATTTTATTCTTCTAAACGGAGTTGGTTTTAAGACAATATTCAACTAGATTTCATATTAAACAGGAAATTTCAACATAAATTGGGTGATTTGAAAAAAAATTTTAGGAACCTGTTAAAAGGTGTTTTTTTTTCCACAAAAAATGAGTGAACCAATTCTCTTTTCCTGTTTGTTTTTCTTATTATGGTAAAATATACACAACATAAAATTTCCCATTTTAGCCATTTTTAAGTGTGCAATTCAGTGCCATTAAGTGTATTTACATTGTTATGCACCCATCCATCTCCAGAACTTTTCCATCATCTCCAGCTGAAATTCTGTGCCCATCAAATAATTAAAAACCTGCTCTCTCTCCCCGCAAGCCTCTGGCAACTATAAGTCTACTTTCTGTCTTTATGAGTTTAACTAGGTACTTTCTATAAATGGAATTACACAATATTTGTCCTTTTGTGTCTGGCTTATTTCACTTAGCATCATGTCTTCAAATGTCATCCATATTGTAGCACGTGTCAGAATTTCCTTCTTTTTTAAGACTGAATAATGTTCTGGGCCGCCTGGGTGGTTCAATTGGTTAAGTGTCTGACTCTCAGTTTTGGCTCAGGTTACGGTCTCAGAGTTGTGAGATCAAGCCCCGCGTAGGTCTCTGCACTGGGTGGGCATGGAGCCTGCTTAAGATTCTCTCTCTTCCTCTCCCTCTCTCTAAAACAAATAAATAAATCTTTAAAAAAAAAGAAGACTGGATAACGTTCCATTATTTACCCATTCATCAGTCAATGAACATTTATGTTGTTTCCACCTTTTGGCTGTTGTGAATAATGCTGCTATAAACATCCATGTACAAATATGTCTTTTGGGTCCCTGCTTTCAATTCCTTCGGGCATATACCTACAAAGGGCCATCCCCTCTTATGCCAGACTCGGGACTTTGTTCAAACATCTGCTTCCTTCTCTTTTGTCAAGACCCCAGGGACCATCAGCAAGTGGGTCCATTGGGCCACTAGGGGGAGCTCCCCACCCTGGGATTTGGTGGGGTCTTTGCTTGCTTTGCAGCTTGATGGAAGTGAGAAAGGACACCGTGACACCACGATGGAGGAAAGGGCAGCCCTCCCTCACACTCAGAGGCCGTTTCTCATGGGTTTGACCCAGTTACAGCCAGAGCAGACTTCGGGGATTCTGCGCCCTGGCGTTCTAAGCACACCCTCAAACATGCTTTATTAAAAAGAACACATCTGTGTCCCAGGGCATGAGAGATTGAGGAATCAAAGAACTGGCCTTTCCTCAGTCCTTAGTCTGGGGAAAATTGGTCTCCTGCCTTATTGTGAACTTGAACAGATTGTATATAAAAAGCACTTTATCTTCCACATTTGTCTCCAGCCCCACACTTCCTCTCCCACTACTTAGAGAATTAGGACCAGAGTGGATCTCCTGCCCCTGAATGACTGCAGGCTGTGCGAATGGAGCGCTACCTCCCGGTTGGTCTGTGGTGGCCTCGGGCAGAGACTTTGACCTAAACAGTGGCAAGGGGCCTCCCCGTTCTCTCTGCCCACAGGCTCTTCCCCAACGGCTGTGCAGCTGACCCCATGCCTGCTGGCAACAGAGTCATGGGTAGGGAACTTGACCTCTTGGTTTTCTCATCTGTAAAATGGGATAATAATAGCGCCAACCTCATAGTGTTGTGAGGATTAAATCCCTCAGCGCGCCGTAAGCACTCAGTTAGAACTGGTTATTATGATTGTTGTCCTGCTGTTATTATAATTCTCCTGCAGAAGTGAGTCCTGGACGAAGGCAGGTGTCCATCCGCATACTTTCTCACACCACAGGTCAATAGAATGTACATGAAAACAAATACCTAGGGCGACTGGGGGGCTCAGTCGTTAGGCGTCTGCCTTCGGCTCAGGTCATGATCCCAGGGTCCTGGGATTGAGCCCTGCATCGGGCTCCCTGCTCAGTGGGGAGTCTCCTTCTCCCTCTGCCCTTCACCCTGTTCATTCTCTCTCTCTCTCTCTCTCTCAATTAAATAAATAAAATCTTTAAAAATAAAAATAAAAATAAAAACGAACACCTGTACATACCTGTGCGGTGCGATTGACTCCCTCATTAGCAGTCATGGAAGCTATCCGAGTCCAAAAGATTTTCCCCGGGGACTGAGCTCCAGGATCTATGCTACTGAGACTATGCTTCTAAGGCTGGGTTCTGCTGGAGAGGGCGGTCCCTCCCCAACCCACTGCGGATCATCAACCCCACCCCCCCACCCCGCCCCCGCCCCCCAGCCACTGCGCCTGGGCCGCTGGGGTGAAACCAGAGAGGAGCTACTGGGCCCGGTCCTGGAGAAGACGGACATCTCCTGCAGTTAGAAACAAGGGCCGAGTGGAGTTACTTACACCTCCTTCCTTCTGTCTCTCCCGGCCGCCCTCTGGAGCAGAGCAGGGGTCAGGTGGGAAGTCCCAGAAACAGCCCGGGGTTCAGTGGTCCCCCTTGTTGCTGCAGCCTGAGGGATGAGGAGTTAGCTGACAGGAGGGGATGGCGTCCTGAGGCTGCCCCATCTCGTCCTGGGGCTCCAGGAGCCCGGTTGATATCTGTGGGGTCAGCGGCTCCAAACACCCTTTATTGCTACCAGTCAGCCAGCCCCTCCCTGACCCCACTGAGATCGGAAATCAAGTTGTAGTGAGGTGCTGTGGGTCTCGGCCTGGGGGCTGTGGTGTGAATGGGTGTTGGTGTGCTGCTTGGCAGCATGGATCCCGGAGTCCAGTCCAGAGCAGGGCAGCCCTCCCTCACTAGGTGTTACTCCGTTCCCTCCTCTCGTCTTTGGCCCTCGGAAGACAAGGCTGAGATCACACTCTGTTTCAAACAGGGGTGAGAACTCCGGAGGGGCCCCTCAGGCCCTGGCACCTGCTGGTGAGGAGGACCCAAGGCCCTCTCAGGCGGGGCTCAGTCCCCACGGCATGCCCGCGGGCTCTCCTTTCTTGTGCCGTCTGGGGACCCCCTGTGCCCAAGTGCTGCTGGCTCCAGGCCGCCCTCTCTAACTCCTGGCAGCTCGTAGACGGCTGCTCCCAGAGAAGAAACTCCCCTTCTCTCCCCATCCTGGCGCAACTGCCAACCTGCCTGGTTCATTCCTCCTTCCCACCACATGAAAGGCACACGGGCCTGGCTTGGACTGAAGTCAATATTTCTGTGTTTGATACTGGGAGCAAATGAGCGTCCTGTGTCTGTCTGGGTCACTGTCGTCGGCCATCATGGCAAGCAGGGCCAGACTGAGGATTCTCTAAGTGCAAAGAGACAAGGTTTTTAAAATACGGGTTGTGACCAGATTTGGTCTGATCTTTTAATTGGTAGAAGGAAGGCGTCTTTGAAACACGCACTGAAAACCCTCCCAGGGAGGAAAAGTCCTGAGGACTGTGGATTGCCTGGCATAGGTTTCAATGACCTGGGCCTTCCCTGCCAGTTTCTGGAGACCCTGTCCCTGTAACTTACTGCAAAGCCAGATGGGCATTTAAATTAAGGAAGGCAAGCAAGCGGCTCCTGGCTGCCTGCCACCAGCTTGGGCGGTGGGTAGCCCTGAGCAGAGTGCCTTAGGGAGCGGACGGAGGCGGCAGCTGCCTGGGTGGTAAGACCCAAAGACACCGGGGAGGTTCCCCGTGGACTCCCCCACCTCCTCTGGGGCCCTAAAATAGCCCCTTAGCTCAGAGGCCTCAGTGCCTGAAATTCCAGCACCAGAGAATCATCTGCTGGGGATCTGGTAGCTCTTCTGTTTCCAGAATTTTCTGCTTAAAGCCCACCACAGATGGCAGCCCAAGCATGAGACAGGCAGGTGGGGATACAGGTATGGTTACCAGGCTACAAGAAAGGCAAAAAGGAACTTAAAAGGGGAGGTAGGAGGCCGGGCATGAAATAGGACCACAGCATCCGCATGAGGGTGAGGTTACTAGCCAGCGCTACCCCTCCCCGGGCCGGTCGCCTCTTGCCCTGTTCTCTCCTTATCTGGTTCCCTCCTTCCTCCTCCTTCCTCCTCGGGCTCGGGGAAAAGCAAGTCAGCTCCTCCAGCACATTACTAAGCCTATAAAACCAGTGGTATTTATCTGTCCGTTCCCCTCTTAGATTCGAAGGTGTTCAAGGCCTGTATCTGAACCTTGGCAGGAAAGGAAGTATTGACTGCAACTGTCAGTCTCTGCTGATCATCGTTCTTGATCTTGGTGTCTTGATGGCGACGCACGAAGTCTCGAGAAAGACTTCTAGGACGGGAGAAATGTCCAAGTCTAATTCACAATGGAGCTGATCACTGTTTTATAGGAGTCATTTTTATTGATCAACCTACTGAAGAACCTCAAGGATTAATGCAGGACTCTCCCGTTAGTTCGGCAGTAGGACCCAGATGCCTGCACAACTACATAGTGAGAAAACAGACAACAAGGGAGAGAGTTGAGCCAAATGCTTTATTTTTGTTTTTTGAGATTTTATTTATTTGAGAGAGACAGAGAGAGAGAGAGAGCACAAGCCGAGGGAGGAGGGCAGACGGAGAGGGAGAAGCAGACTCCCCGCTGAGCAGGGAGCCTCTCACAGGCTTGATCCCAGACCCTGAGATCATGACCCAAGCTGAAGGCAGACGCCCAACAGACTGAGCCACCCAGCCACCGAGGCCAAATGCTTTCAAGTTAACATTCTGAACGTTAACAATCGTCCATTACAATGATACATTTTCCCATGCTGCTTGTGGTACAACCACGTTTCCTCAAGCCAAACACACACTTCACATAGGAAACTGCCTAGCAAAGCATCCCAGCCCGTAGAGTGGAATTCGGGAGTTTATAAATGCTTTTGAGGATAATTATAGGTCAGGAGACAAACTGTCACTTACCTTGAGATGTTTGGATTACCTGTGGATTTCCTTTATCATCCTTATTAGTACCATTTAGCAAAAGTTAACTCAAACACGGTGGTGATGGCAGCATCTGGAATCCAGTCTCACTCAGGCTGAGCGCACCCCACCTAGGCCTTGCCCAGGCCAACGCAGGAAGGAACCAGGCTGGTGGAAAACCAGGTGGATTAGAGCTCTACCCCACTCCCTTCCCTTCCACCTCCACTGCAGTGTGGCCTGAGACAACTGGACTGGTAATTTCCTGGGGCTCAGGGGTGGCCACAGCCTTCTCCAGCTTTACACCGGCACATTTCAGCAAGTGCCTCTCCACCCCAGGCGGCTGGCTGGGTGCGGGGCCGCTGCGACCCCGTGACTGAGCCTCACACCGGCTCAAGGGCAGAATCACCTGTGGGGCCTTCAGAGTTACAGACTGCAGCCACACATGCGTAGGCGGCCTGACGTGCGGCCTGAGAATCTGTTTCTAACATTCATTCTTTGCTGGGAAATTCTGATAAACCGGCAGTTCAACCCATCAGTGCCCTGGGAAGCCTCCCAGGTAGCTCCCTTAGAGCCAATGACCTTGGGACAGCCTCTGGTCACAGGCATAGGTGTCTCTCCTGCTTGGGGCCACTTCAGGGCTCCTGGCTGCAAACGCAGCCTGCTTTCTTCCTCCCTAGTGCTCTGGGTACTGCCTTTCCGGGCTTTCCTGGCATCCTAACAGCCTCCAGAGAGGAAGGAAGAAGGGGCCCCTCACGCTCTGGAATGCTACCCCCCAGCTGAGTTCCTGGCCTCCCTCCTGGCGGGGAGTCACATCTTGCTCCAGCGCTGTCCCATCCCTTTCTAACAGCAGGGATGTCCCACCCTCCCCACTTTTCTTCCCTCTGCTTTCAAGCGTGTCCAGGGCTCCCTTATTGTGAAAACCGCATCACTTGAACCCACCGCCCCTTGCGGCACTGTCAGGGCCCTCCCCCGCCCTCCTTAGCTACACTTGCCGGGATTATCTGCACTTATGTGCAAGTTCCCCACCTTGGCCCTCACAGCCGCTCTTTCCCAGCTCCCTTCACGAGGTGGCCACCGCATCTCCAGCCACCCTGACCCTTAGCCCTCCTCCCGCTTCTCTGTTCTGGCTGTCAACCCTGGCCGTCCCCGTTGGCACTCCAAACACAACAGTGCAGTCAAATTCATTGTCTTCCACCCGCGCTTCCGTCTTTCTCAATTTCCCCTCTGACTCAACCATAGATTCCTTTAATTCTGGAAGAAACCTTAGGGATTATTTAGTTTATTTAGATTATTTAGAGACCCATGCTCTTTACAGGTGAGGACACTGAGGTCCAGAAATGTCCAGGGTAAAGGAGCCGCTCGAGGAAGGAAGCGGGGACAGCCCAGGCCTCTACCCTTCGTCCTGACGGATGGCTGCAGCTGCCGGGCTTCAGCCCCTGTGGGTGTCGACCGTGGGCATCCGTCTTTGTCCTTCGTTTGGTTTCCCTTTGCCTGCACCCTGTCCCCACCACGAGAGCAGAGCTCCTTGAGGGCAGGTGCCCTGTCTCCCTTCCCTCAGTAGGTGTCAGCACAGAAAGGACTTCAGTCAAAGCTGAGAAGGGGAGACACAGGATGGACCGAGGCCATGTGAGACTCTCAAAAGGGAACATAGCATTTCATGTTGATTACAATTCCAAATAGTGCCTCATATTTTGGTCAAGCGTGGGAGTAGCTTATTAATAGGACTACATTCGTTAGCACTTCTGATTTTCTCTTTGTTTTTTTAAAGATTTTCTTTTTAAGTAATTTCTACACCCAACATGGGGCTCAAACTCACAACCCCGAGATCAAGAGGCACACGCTCTACCTACTGTGCGCCCCTGATTTTCTCTGTATGGGACCTGATAGGTGGCACCCACTTGAAACTCTTGCTTCCCCAGTCAGCTGGGGGCTCTGGGTTTTGCCAATTCTTAGTGACACCTTCACCTGTTTCATTCTAGATATTTGTAAAGCAGGAATTCATTCAAGGGATAATTCAGGACTCTGTTCTCTTGAGAGGAAAAAACGGGGATTAAAATCTAGGAGTTCAAGGACTAAGCAACATTAGCCTGTCCAAAAGGAAAATCCAGGTCACGTCTACCTAATAGTAATAGTACTATTGTTAATATTCATCTAGTATATACCACAAAAGGCATGGTTCTTGTTTTTTTTATGTGTATCATTCAATTTAGTTCTCGTATTCCCATAAGGTAGACAATCTTGCCACCGCTCCCTTTCAGATGAGGACACTGAGGCTTCGACACCAAGACCCAAGACCCAAGATCACACAGGTAGTGTGAGGCCAGTAGAGGTTTCCCCGCGTGGGCCAACTAGGAGCCACCTGCCCAGTAGCCAAGCTAGACCCTGTCCCTGGAGGGCATTCACCTCTCTTTTGGGGAGAACTCTCCAAGCGTGGTGAGCGGGACTCTTCTCATTTGATGGATCTCTGTTAACATAAAAATGGAAAGGCCATTTCTAAACTCGTAAGTTCTCTACACAGAACAGGTGTTAAGACTATCAAAACTTTCATCGGCCCTTCTGGCTTTATATAAATGCCTTCACCTGCTGGTATCTTCACGTGAGCTTTTTCCCAAAAGTAAAAGGCAGAGTCAGATTCGAACTCACGAGAGCAGAGTTTTCTTCTCACCAAGCCCGCTGCCTTCAGCTCTTAGAATTTTCCCCGACCCAGATGTCCCAAATTGTCTTGTGAGTCTGTGGGGGTATTCTATGCATGATGTCCGGATATTTGGGTCAGAATCTACCAGTTTTTCAAGCCCTAGTTCTTAGGAAAACATCCAGATAACAATACCAGAGGAGCCTTGAAGAGCCCAGACAGCAGAGGTAAACCACCTGCCAAGCGCCTGTCAGGATAAAAGGTCACTCGCTTTGCCTCTCCGATCGTTAGGGGCTTCAGAGGCTCATCGGGACATTTTCTGTGCATCCTAAATACATGCTTTGAAAGCCACCAGAGAAGCAGGCTGGGGTGGACTGGGAGGGCTACTCAGCAACAGGGGCCACCAGGGGCGGGAGCAGAAGCATTACCTGAAGCCCTTCCTGCTGGGGCCGGGGTGGCTAAGGGGACAATTGCCCTAAGAAGGCACAGTCCAGGGGCCAGAGGTCAGCCCCAGATCTGCCCCCCATGGGAAAGCCACAGAGAGCTAAGGAAATGGAGGAGGCTGGCTCCTCTCTCTTTCCGACAAGGTTTTGTGAGCCGACCCCAGGGGGTGGTTGGTGGCCTGTGAGGGCATGGCCAGGAAGGGGGAACCATGTCTCCCTCCACCAAACGGAGCAGGAATCAGTACATGTTGTCATAGGCCCAAATATTTGTTTTTCTTTCTTTGTTTAAACCACAAATGCCAAGTCAGGATATGTTTTATTTGGGGGAGAAGGCAAGAGACCCCACCCAGCAATCACAGACAAAACATGGGTGAGAGCAGTCCACATTCCCATCGGGGCTGGCCTCCAGGGCTGGCTCTAGACTCCCCAGCAGCTCGCTGACTCAAGCGATGGGGCGCTCACCACTTCCCTTGGGAATCTCGCCCAGGACTCTGTCCGCTCCTCATTCGAATGTTTTCCCAGTTACTGGGCCACGAGCTCCTTTCCTGGGGGCACCGCCGCTTTCCTCCGTGGGCCACAAGTTTTGACTCATCCTGGACAGAGACTGTGGCAGGAGGGGAAGGATTACGTGCACGCGTTCAGCTGGGGGTGCTGTCATCTGTCACCTGCTCTTCTCCTGGGTCGTCAGCGGGACACCAAGCAAAGGTACCCCCTCTTGTGCTCATTCTAGGCCCCGAATGAGAAGTGTGTCCCCAACTCCACCCCACTCCTTTAGACTTTAAACTTCCTGAGCTGGGAACCGGTCTCAGTCATCTCTGTATGTTGAGGGCTCAATAAACAGTTGTATGAAGTGGACCCCCCAAAATCCCCCAGGTTGCATTCCGGAATGATAGGGGCCTCCTGGACAAGACGTTCCCTTGACTTCCCACAAAGACCCTAACCCCAGGACTGATGCTTTCCTCCGAGGAGGAGAGGAACTGAGCCTATTTGTAATTTGACAAAGTGGATTCAAAGCTTTTATGGCTGCTTTAGACCAGCTCTGCCCCCAGTCCCATCTGTCCCCAAAGAAAAAGCCTTGAACTAGCTCCCCTCAGTGAAGGCAGGCCCCCACCACCACCATGGCAATTATAGGCCATTCATTTAAGGTTGCTGGACCTGGTCTCATAAACCCCATTCACTGTGAGGTGAGAAAAGTCGTAGAGAACCTCCGGCCCAAGGCAGCACAATTCCAAGGAAGCCTTTCCCTCTAATTAGTCAGGTATTTGCTAAAACAGCTCTTACTTTCCTTATTGTAAAAGCCCGAGGACAATAGCTCCTTATTGCCAAGCCAATGTGGTGGGTTCCTGGTCCCTCACTCCCTCACGCTCCCTGTGGCCCCCTTCCCCCATGAAAGGGGGAAGCTGTCACCTTGTTTGGTTACTAATTAAGAAAAGGCAAAGCCTTCGATTATTACTATTGTTTTGTTTTTTTCCTCACTGTACTGCATTCAAAGGCAATTTCTTTGGCAGGGTGACCTCCTACTCACTCAGGGAAGAGAAGGGGTTTCAGAATGTAAAAAAAAAAAAAAAAAAGGCATTTGGAAGGCACCCTGGATCCTTGCTGGCTGCTCTCGGTTGGTGCCCTGTTGTTACTGGGGTCTGGAACAGGGTCCAGCAGCTGGAGCTTGAGCTTCTGTCTTCTGTGAAGCCTTGAACTCCATGGACAGCTCACCCAGGGATGCTGTGAGCTAACTTACCAACAGGACTTGGGAACCTCAGTAAAAGTATTTAAACATCGGTCTGGGCTCAGGCTAAAAACTGGGCTCTAGGGACTTTTCAGACTACTAATTCCCTTTAGTAATTATGGACTGGTAGTGCCAATTTTCTATGCCTCAGTTTCTCCATAAAAAGGCAGGCCAGTATTTCAGCCTGTCGCACCAGCGATCAGAGGATGCATTCCCCGTTAGGAAACATTTCACTTGGTGAGCCCCCTCCTCCACCAGATTTCCTTATCCCTGAGATCTCTGCTGGGCGCTGTAGGAGAAGGGTGGGGGGTCCAGGACCAGGAGAGGATGACTTGTGTCTGTAAAGCGGAAATAACAGATCACTCTACTTCTTTGTGGGGCATTCAAAGGAGGATGAACGCATGCGAGCGGCTGATGGAAATGGAAGAGCTGTTGTTCTATCCCTCTCGGCTCTCAGAACCTCCAGCTCCGCAGCGCCCCGAGTTCGGTGCTCCTGGCAGGAGGGCTGGGTGCCCCGAGGGGGCTGCTGGACGGGGTGAGTCCCGCAGGTCCTCTCGGGGGACCAGGTCGAGTCCTGGAGAAGGAGGCGGCGGGTGTGCTGGGCGGGAGGAAGGGGGCGGGCGGCGGGCCTCCGGGGCGGGGGGGGCACTGGCACCCCCGCGTCGAGGCCCGGGGAGGTTCTGCCGAGGGGCCGAGGGGGCGGGCGAGAACGCCCGGGCGGCGGGAGGCAGGTGCGGAGGTCACGGTCCCAGCGCCTGGGAGGAGCCCTGAGGAGGGGTGTCGCGGGCTCGGCCGGTGGGAAGGAGCTAGCCGGGGGCCGGCGCGGCTGCCGGGGGGCGGGGAGGAGGCGCGGGAGGCGGGGCGGAGGCGGCGGAGCCCCGGGGATCCACTCGCCCAGCGCCGGCCCCTGCACTCCGAGCCGCGGCCGCCACCCGCCCCGCAGCCAACTTGGGGCCGAAACTTCTTCGGGTCCCGCGCTCCGGAGAAGAGCGCGCAGCCCTGCGACGACCGACGGCGGCGCCCCGAGCCGGGCGCCCTGGGCCCAGGGCCTCCCTCCGGCTCGGCCGCGGGCTCCGCTCCCCGACTGCCCCCGCCCGCTGAGCTCGGGGGTCCCGGGCGCCGAGCAGGGAGCACCCTCCCTCCCACAGCCGGCGACAGCAGGGTGCGCGGACTCCGAGACTCAGGACCGCCCCGGGAGGAGGGGCGTTCCGCGGGGCCCGCGAAGGCTGCCCCCGTATCTGGGGGTACCGAGCAGACGCGCCGGCGGGACCCCCGGAGGGGAGCGCGCCGGTCCGCGCCGCCAGCCCCGCGCCGGGCGGCGGATGAAGAGTCCAGTGCGGCGGCCCGAGCGGCTCGCTAGCTGAGAGGAGTAGGCAGGGTCTGCCCCGGGCGCGCCCGGAGGGGTAGGGGCCCCCAGACCGCGCGCCACCGCGCCCGGCCGACCCAGCGCAGCCGGGCGCTGGAAGAGCCGGGCCGAGCCGAGCGGCGAGCCGGAGCCCGCGGGCCTGCCGGGCGGCGGGACATGCAGGTAAGCGCCCGACTGCCAGCTGTGGGAAAGGGAGCCGGCGGGCCCCCGCCGCCGCGCCCGGCCCTCGGCCGTCGCCGCCCGGGAGGCGTCCCCGTCCCGGGTTCGGCGGCCAAAACTTCCCGGAGCGCCCCGGCTTCGCGGCGCCCTGGGCGCTCGGCGGCGCGCGGCTGCCGGCAGCGGGGAGGGCCGAGGGGCGGCGCGGCGGCTCCGGAGAGCGGGGCCCTGCGCTCGGCGGGGGACCGCGCGGTGCTCGGGCCGAGCGGGCGGCCGCGGGTCAGGTGGGGGGCAGGGAGCGCCGAGGGAAGCGCAGTCCCCCGCCCCCCGCCGCGAACAAAGCTGGGGGCTGTGGGCTCTCGGCGCGCGGCTGCCTCCAGCGAGCGTGCGGGGCTGGGCGCCCAGGGCGCGCTCCCGGCCGCGGGCAGGTAGGCTGGGGCTTGCTCGCCCTCCCCGCTGCAGCCCCGGCGCCCGCGGCTCTGCGTCCCCAGGGGAAGGCGGCCGGGGAGGGCGCCGGGCGTGCGCCGGGACCGGTGCGAGCCCCTCGGACCTTCTCGCTCACTTTTCCGGGCTTCGTCGGCCCAGCTGGACTCCTGTGCTTGACGTCTGCGTCCCGCATCAGCAGACTGGAGCGAGGACTACATCTGGATTATTTTAACCCCCACGAGCAGGGTTAGTTTGGCGCCCGAATTCCTGCCTAAGCCTCAGAGCAGGTAAAGCCCTGAATGGAATTGCGACCTTCCTGTTTTCTTTCATTGCTTTTCCGCTCCTCTGCCTCATCCATCCCTGCCCTGGGAGAAGTGAGCAGTGACCTCTTTCTCCATCTTCTCGTGGAGCCTCCGTGGCTATTTGGCCATGCACTCCAGTCAGAGCCAAATGTCCTAGATAGTTCCATCCTGCAGATGATTCAATGTGCATGGAGCATGACTGCTTCCGTTTTGCAAGAGGGAAACCGAGGTGGCTCAGGCGGGGGGTTGGTTACCCTTCTGGGAACGGAGGCATCTGCTCTCCACTCTGCCCAGCCCCTCCTTCCCTGCTTTTGCCACCTGACCACATTGGCAAAAGCTTTCAGTTACTGCCACCCCGGGCAGAGTGTCAGCCTGGTACCTGGAGGAGAAAGGCTCAGGATCATGTTACCAGTCCTCTGAACTGCTACAGTCACCCAGGAACGTGCCCACTTGACAGAGCTGTGATGGGACATGTGTGCCATGCCATCGATGTGGGTGCAGAAAGCTCTGGGTCAGTGGGGCAGGGCCCAATACCAGCACTTATGCACACACATGGGTGGAACCTTAGGGTGCCCCCTTCTGTGGCTGGCCCCTAAGGCAACAGGGGGTGGGGGGAGCAGCGGACCCACCCTCAGAAAAACCTGGGGACCCTTTCCTGGACCCAGCCACTCCTGCTGTCTGATTCACATGTGGGCTTGACTTATCAAAGGCAAGACTCCCAATCTCAGGCATGGATGAGTGGATGCCAGGCCCCAAGCTTGTGCCCACACGCCTGTCCAGGCTCACACACACACAAGTCCTGGCAAACATACCGACCTATGAAAGGCTGAGTGGTGGTTTTCCTCCATTTCAAAATAGTGTCTGTTCTCTCTTTGACACAGAAGATTTGTGGTTATAAATGGCAAGAAGGAGGTGTGTCTCCTGGGAAGGGAAGGCAATGATGAGAGACCTCTTTTGCACAATTGTGAGGAGTGATGTAGCTGGGCTCTTCATGGTGATGCCAAGTCCACGAGCCCAAGGGAAGAGGCAGACTTAACACCAGGTCTCAGCACTAAAATGTGCAGGTGGAGCTGACACCAGGGTAGGAGCTGAATAGAATAAAAGGACCTAAAGAGACAATTTGTGGATAAATACCTAAGGGCAGCCACAGCTCCCTCTCCTTTCCTAAAGAAAATCAGACCAAGGGCGTGTGGCACACTGAGGGCCTGGCGGGGAAGGGGCTGTGTGTGTGGCGGCAGTGGGGGGGGGGGGTCTGACTGCCGGGGGGCAGAAGCCGGCCTTGGAGGAGCTGGCTGACCCTCTTCCATCTGTGGATTTCCTACTTTCCTAGGCTCTGGTTTCTTATATATTTGAGTATGAATGTACGAGGGCGTGTGTGTGTTAGGGGTTTGTTCAGGGTGCCTGAAAACCAGTCTCGTCTTTAGTCCATTTGGCAGTTGTAGTATCTCGAAGGGTGTCTTACTGACTTGAAAAAACTGTTTCCTGAAATTTTTTCTAACCCCAAAGCATAAGTGAAAAGGCTATTGCCAAATTGCTGGGCGCCATATGCTGTGAAAAGCAGAAATCTGGGATTGTTATTCACCTGCGTATTTCACGCCTCCCCCACTGCACCCCCACCCCCGACTCTAGCGGCAGCTGAAAGATTTTTTTGTTTGCTCTTCTTCAAGAAGGGCAGAGGACTAGTTCTAATTTTTACTTCTAGGATAGTTCTGCTGGTTTCTGGACTGCCCCACCTGGCTTCTCCAGCAGGGGAGGAAATTTTTATATGAGGTGGTAGTCCTTGCCTTCTCTGAAATAACAACCAACAGGTCCACAAAGGCGTTCCTGTTCGCTCTTCTGATTTTGTTCTCCCTAGCTCCTTTTCAAACTGTCATTTATCTCCTTAGTCTTCTACACACGCCTCCTCTCAGACTCCACCTGTGTTCCAGCCCCACACCTGAATGCAGTCCTCAGCTGTGCTGGTGGGTTTTGTGATTCCTCAGGTTGCTCAGGACCCACAACAGCACTGATAGAAAGATCCCCTAGCAGGGAGAGAATATGGGGGCTCCCCAGCCTCATCTGGGCATCCTTGGCTGGTTTCTGTCTTTCTTTTTCTTTTTTTTTAAGATTTTATTTATTTATTTGACAGAGAGACGGCCACACAAGCAGGGGGAGTAGGAGAGGGAGAAGCAGGCTTCCCGCTGAGCAGGGAGCCCGATGCGGGGCTTGATCCCACTACCCTGGGAGCTTGACCTGAGCTGAAGGCAGACGCTTAACTACTGAGCCACCCAGGCGCCCCTCTTGGCTGGTTTCTACTGAGCATCGTCAAATTGTGTGCCTGAGTCCAGAAAAATCCAGCAGAGGGGTTGGGAATAGAGACTGTGATAGAGACGAGAAGATCTGATAGTTTCCAATCTGAGCCACCTTTTAAAGTAAAAATAACCTTCTCCCCAGTGCTGAGGAGCAGCGTGACCCCCTTGTTGGCGGAGCCCCGGGAGCCGGCCTGGGAGCGGGCCTGCTGTTTGGGGCCGTTCCTGCCACACCCTCCCTGCAGAGAGAGGTGCCCAGCTCCGCGGAGCAGGTGACTGCTTTGCTGCTACCAGGCCCTCTCCCCCCGCAGAGGCCCTGTTTACCTGGCTAAATTTAACCCTCCACCCCCCTCCATCCCAGTTCAACCCACTGGCTGGCAGGCTGGCCGCTGGGCTGGCTGCTCCAAAAGCATTTCCTGACTCCTTTGCCCCTGCGGTTGCAGTTGGGTCTTTTTGTGCTGCATGAATCCTCTTCTAGACTTTCTAAAGTCGGTCTCTCTCCTCCCTGCTTCTCCACCCATGTGGCTTTCTTCCCAACTCTTTTCCTCCTGGGTGACTTGGCACCTGGTTTGGTACTAGGGGGAGACCCTCAAAGTGCCATGCACGGAGGTTTCAGGACACCTAGACTCAGGGTGCCGCCAAAGGTCCCCAGGGCCCATGCTGACTGGTCACTACCCAGGCCCGCCAGCCTGCCCGGCTCTGGGACCCCCGTAATAGCAAGGACCGTGCTGGCAGCAGTGCAGTTCTTAAAGGCACAGGGGGGTTTTCTCAGACTTTCTTTTTGCACCCCCAAACCTCCAAACCTCCCAAATCCCAACCTGTCTGTCTGTTCAGTTCTTGGCATAGCCTCTTTCCCTGAGATGTTGCTGTGAAGGTTATATTGGGGGGGGAGTGTTTGCTAGGGGGTCGGGAGCGGGATGCATTGTAGCCTCTGCCTTTGGGGTGTCAGTTGTCGCTTCCATAGAGTGAGGGCGTTGGAGACCCCTCCCAGGGCTAGCATTCTGTCGTTTTCAACAGCTTTAGCTGGTTCTGTGTTGGAAATCCGTCTGCTTGGGCCCAGGCCTGGGGAGGGGAAGCAGCCAATCAAAGGAGGTGCGTTCCCACCGGAGGGGCGGGCTGGGCCGGCTGCCTTCACAGAGTTACTGTTTCACAAATCCAGGTCTTGCAGGCAGGGTTTGTGGTGGAGCAGGAGGCTCTGGTTGTGCTCCTGGCTTTGGGCTCAAGCCTGGCAGGGGCCTCTGTGGTTAATCGGCCTCCCGAGGAGGATTATGGCCAGGCTCTTTCTCTAGCTTCGGGTGACTTGGGGCTGGTGCCTGAGTTCCTGGGGGGAGGCCCCCGGAGTCCATTCTTAAAAGGGTTTCCAGTCCTTTCTCCTCTACAGCCCCCTTGAGCCCCAGAAATGCTAACTCCGCAAAGGTTGCTCTTGTCTGACTAATTGATAAAAGGTCAGGAGTGGATTTCCCCAGGCCTGGAAACCGATAGCTGGGCTTAGTTAGAAAAGGCAGTGGATTAGAAGTTTTTGGTTTGCAAACTTTAGCCCCGAAAGGTCACTTTAGAGTTATCTAGAATGTTCAGTCGGTAGGTTTGCTCTGATTCCTGCTGGGGGGAGTGAAAAATACGGCAGCAAAGCTTTTCTGACACGAGCTGGGGGTAATCCAGTGTACTGCTGCGTCTCCCCTCTGCCCTCCTTCCACGGAGAGGGAGTCAGGACTTTAAGGGGAGAAGCTGCACAGCAGCCTAAGCTCTTGTGCCTGCCCGTGGGACATCTCCTGGGTCAGAACCAGGACTCCGGCCCCAGCCGGCATTTCTCTTCCCAGCAAATAACCCCGCAATGGTAGGAGGCTCCTATCGCGGCGGGACGCCGCAGCTCAGAGGAGTCCCTTCATAGATCATCTCTAAGATTATATACTTCACCGAGAAATTTCTCTTGGGAAAATTTCAATAATGAATTACTAAAAACTTCACACAAATTTTGTTTGGGGTGCAAGAGCTGCAATCCCGGTAATTAAACCTTTAAAGAGATTTTGCACATAAGGTTAGAACTAGAACATTCCAGGTGACATTCAGGAGCAGGAGCTGGTGAATGGGGCACGGGCAGGGGGAGGGGAGAAGAGGCCAGGGAGGAGGTCTGGCTTGTATTATCAGGATATGCCCATGATACAAGGGGCTGTAGAGAGCTAATACAATAGAGACCAGGGCGTGGGAGTCAGGCTGCCTGGGCGTGAATCCCAGCGCTCCATAGCAGCTGTTTAGCCTTGGGCAACGCACATTACCTGACTTCTCCGTGCCTCAGTTTCCTCCCTTGTAAAGTAGGAACAGTAACTTTGTACTTATGTGATTGCTGTGAGATAGGCTGTAGTAAGCTCAGTGTATATAAAGCACGGCAGCTGTGCCCAGGACCTTGCAGGACGGTTAACGGTGCTATTGATGAAGGCCTGTTGGCAGTGCAGTGAGAAGTCCGCCCCGGTCCCTGACCCCTGCTCGCTCTGCATTTAAAGATGGAAGCTGTTTTGTGTGGGACGCCAGCAGCATACCTGTTGCTTAAGTCAGCATGTGCTGGCCAGTTCTCGAAGGACTCTCATGAACACTGATGGAGTCCAATCAAGCTAGATATTTTGTCTTAAAGATTTTATTTATTTGAGAGAGAGAAAGTGAGCACGAGCAGGTGGGTAAGGAGCAGAGGGAGAGGGAGAAGCAGACTCCCCACTGAGCAGGGAGCCTGATGCAGGGCTCGATCCTAGGACCCTGGGATCATGACCTGAGCCAAAGGCAGATGCTTTTTTTTTTTTTTTTTTTTTTTTTTTTTTTTTAAAGATTTTATTTATTTATTTGAGAGAGACTGAGAGATAGAGAGCACGAGAGGGAAGAGGGTCAGAGGGAGAAGCAGACTCCCTGCTGAGCAGGGAGCCCGATGTGGGACTCGATCCCGGGACTCCAGGATCATGACCTGAGCTGAAGGCAGTCGCTTAACCAACTGAGCCACCCAGGCGCCCCAAAGGCAGATGCTTAACCGACTGAGCCTCCTAGGCGCCCCAAGCATAGATGTTTTGATCATTACATCAATGGGAATTGAGGGTCCCGGTTTGTGGAATGACCCAAGACAGGAGGGCACAGATTTTAGGGCTGGCTGTGATGAAGGGAGGGAAAAGTGGAACAGTTTCAGGAGAGCAGATGCGGTCCTGTAGGGTTGAGATAGGAGCAAGTTCCTGGCTGGGAAGGAAGGGGTCTTGCTGACCCCATCTCAAACAAGTCCATTGTTTTAACTAAGCAGATGCTGATATAATCCCTGTGTTTGGAAACCACTCAAATTCTTGACATGTTGTATTTTCTTATTCTATTCTTAAGAGGGTAACCTCTATGGTATCAAATCTAAAATAAGTTTTAAATATAAAGGGGGAGATGAGAGTTGAGAGTTTTCCTTTCTCTCCTGGGCCGGGTCTGGTTCCCACTGTGAGACAGAGCAGTACAGTATATACGCGGATGGAAACACTTCAGGGTCTCCCGCTCACACGTCCCCGGGTGTCAGGCAGGTAGCTAGACTGAGTGAGGGAGGAGGTGAGGGTTTATAACACAGTAGTGGGTAAAGCAGAGTTCCCTGTGGCAGACTTGAGAGTGCCTTCCCATTTACAGGCATTCCAGTTCAGACATTTAAAATTCACTGTCCACCCTCCCAAACACCTTTGCCCTTGCAGAGACCGAATCGCTTTCCTAGCTAAGAGCCCTTCTCCAGAATGGAGGTGAGGCAGCCCCTAAGGGGTTGGATTGGGTCCTTTAGTTTGTCAAAACCCAGAGGTTACCCATCGTCAATCCTAAAGTAGTTGCTCCTTACCTAATCTGCCGGATTCTCTAAGAGAAAGGCATCTCTTTCAGAGGTGTCAGAAACAGAGCCACTACAAACAGGGTTTCTTACAGAGTTTGTGTATCATTCCTGAAATTCACAGGGAGCTTTCACACTTCCTTACCCTCCTTCCCTCCATTGCAACTTAAAATACAACCCAGCCCCGGGGCACCTGGGTGGCTCAGTCAGTTAAGCATCTGACTCTTGATTTCGGCTCAGGTCATGATCTGAGTCTCTGACGGATACCCCTCGTGTCAGGCTCTGTGCTGAGCATGGAGTCTGCTTGAGATTCTCTCTCCCTCTCCCTTGGCCCCTCCTCAGCTCCTGCACGTGCACATGTTGTCGTTCTCTTTCTCTCTCAAAAAAAAAATTTATAAAAATAAATTAAGAAAAAGACAACCCAGTCCTGCATGAAGGTCTTCCCAGCCCTCCACAGCCTGGCTCCTGCCTCTCCGGCCTCATCTTGCACTGCTCTCTGCCACACCCAGTTCCTGCCACACATGGGTGTGCATGATGCAGCTCAAACACCCCAAGCTCGTCTGGGGCCTCTGCACCTGCTGCTCTCTCTGCCTGCATGGCTCCGGCCTCTCTCTGGGCCCGATGGCTCCTCCTCACCCATTCAGGTCTCCGCTTCTCAGGCAGGGCCTGCCAAGCAGAATTGCCACCTGCCTGCGGCACTCTCTGTTTCCTCTGGAGCCCTTCCTGCCCTCTGTAAGTCTCCTGTTCATCTGTTAGTTCTTGTTAAAAGTCTGTCCCTGCCCCATGTTTGTCTGGCTCTGCACCGCATCCTCAGAGCTAAAACAGCGGCTGAACAGTGTCTGAGCTTAAAAGATGTCCAGTGTATACTTGTTATTGTTGATCTAAGGGCAATGAACGTTGGAATTGTAGAGCATGTTCTTTGCTAGAAATTGGTCCATTTTGCCTAATAAGTATGCCATCCTTTACTGATTTTCTGATGATGATTGGATTATTCATATAACAAATATTGATCCGGGTATGCCCCAGGTGCTGGAGACGCAAGATACAGCTTCTGAACTTCAGTAGCTTTCCTTCTGGTAACTTCTACAACATGCAAGTAGCAAATATGCAGTGTTCCCAAACCTCTCAAGTCTTTTATCCTCCCATATCCTGTGCTTCAGACCCCTCTTATGATCGTGCACATCACAGGCGGTTTGGACATGCAGTAGAGGGTGGAAATACAGAAAGAACGGGAAGTCGGAGGAAACCGTCCAGGCCAGAGAGAGAGGGAAACTTGGAGACCATGTGTCATAGAGGAGACCCCTCTCCTGGCTCATTCCACCAGCAGCTCTCTCTGGGCTCACAGGGATGGACTCCTGACTGGTCTCCCTGTTGACCCACCTCAGATCCTGCCACTCTCCCCCGTCAGAGCCCACCGATGGCCTTCCGTCTGGCCCAGGGAAAAGGCAAAGTCCTTACAATGGCTCACTAGCCTGGGCGGCCTGACCCTTGCTTCCCTCTACGACCTTGTCTGTTCTCTCCCTTCGCTCCAGCACAGTGGCCTTCTTGCTGGTCTGTGAGCCCCGCAGGCACGCTCCTGCCTCCTGCCTGGGGGCTTTGCTCTTCTTCGGCGGCACTGCCCCTACCTCCTCCCCCCTTCCTCCTCGCCCCTCCTCCCGCTGCTCCCTCCTCTGGACTTCCATCAACGATTGTCCCCTCAGCAGGGTCTTCCTTGGCTTCTCTGTGTAAACTAGAACCCGCATACCTGTTTTTGACCCCCTTCTCCGCCTTATTTTTCTCCATAGTACTTATCACCACCGAACGTACATATTTTTATCTCTTTTACGTATTTGTTCTCTTGGCTGCTTCCTCTTACTGGAATATCAACACCCCAAGAGCAGGGGTTTTGTCTGTTTTGTTCAGTGCTGTATCTTGAGCCCGTAAAACAGCACCCGCCACATGGCGGGTGAGGGGATTGAAGGAGCCACAGGGGTCTCCCACACTGACTTGGAAGAGTCTGCAAGTGGAAGAGGGGGTCCTTCCTCTGCTCTGCGCCTCCCCATTTTTCTTCCCTCGTCCCTCACCAGATCCCAGAGGCAGGGCACTCGGGGAGGAATCTGTGGCCCCAGGACATACCTCTCTTTGTTCTAACTGATGAGATTAAGACGTGCTCACTGGAAAACACAGAATTGTTTTCATTTTTTCAATTCGTCCTTATTTTCATGGAAAAACACGGAGAAAAATAAAAATATGAATTCCAAGTTAGAGACAATCACTGATAATATTTCGGAACATTCCTTCTCAGTCTTTTCTGCGCACACATGGACAGGCACATCTGTGTTCCTAGATGTGTGTGTGTTTCTGTCGTGCTTTCTCCCTTCCCGTGCCCGTTCCCATCTTCAGTGCCTCTCAGGGCCTGGCCTGTAGCAGGTGCACAAACTGGGCGATGAGAGGAATGATGAACAGGTGCGTGGTCTGTGCCGAGCCAGCCCCGGGGTTTCTTTGCCTTTTCTTTCTTTCTTTCTTTCTTTTTTTTTTTTTGTTGGTTTCTTTGCCTTTTCGTCTCATGAGCAGCAGGCCCAGCACCCCACCTTTACCACTTCTGTTTCCTTGTGGTTCTAAAACGGTGTTTCTGAACCTCACCCCTATTGATTATTTTGCACCTGATCATTCTTGGTTGAGAAGGGCTGTCCTGTGCATGGTAGGATGTTTAGCAGCATCCCTCACCTCTCCCCATTAGATGCCAGGGGCACCCCCCCCTCCCAGGGGTGGTAAGGAAAAGGGTCCCGTGGGGGCCAAGTCTCCTCTGGTTAAGCACCTTTGTTCTAAAGTGTCTCTCCTGTTCCCCTTGTTTGCGTGTTCCCTAAATCCTTTGGAAATGATATTCGCCTGTGCCACTGCCCGAGTGCAAGGTTTTATGCATCCCACGGGAATTATGGCCCCAGCTTTCCCGCCGGCTGTTTGCCCCTGGTCCACGCCCCACAAGGACACCTCTCACCCTGCTCCCACACAAATCATGCTGTTGCTCTCGGTCCCTCTCCTGCTCAAAATTCACGGGTGACCCCGCATTTCCCTGCCGAAGAGAGATCTTTACTCTGCTATTCAGTGCCCTTCAAAATCTCACCCTGACCTACCTTTCCAGATCTCTCTCCTGCTACTCCCCTGCACTGCTGCCAGACTAGAAGTCCGGCTTCTTAGTGTTTGCTCACACCACTGGCTCCTCTCAGATCCCTTCCCCTTCCTTCTCTTCCTAGTCATACCTACCTGTTCTTCACGGTCCAGCTCAGATGCCGCCTCCCTGGTCGCCTCTGCCAGCAGTGATCTCTCTGTGGCTGGGAGCTAGCTCCCCGAAGAGCTCTTACAGTTCAGGGGACATTCGTGACAAGGGCCCTTTCCACACTTTGCCCTACGTTGAAATTCCTTGTGCTCACGCCTTTTTTCACCACGAGTTGTGTGGTTGGCTAAGCTGTCTTCCCACATGCAGCTAGGACGGTGTCCAAATCACCTGCAAAAGGTGAACAGCCGTCCTGCTGATCAAACGGGTCCCCAGATTGGGTGAGTTGTCCCATAGTGGAAGGGGTTTTGTTGTTTTCTGTGTCGTCGTTTAGATAGAACATCAGCCTTCTAGACTTCAGGTTAGTGGAGCAGTGAATTTCAAATGTTGGAAAGCCTTCATCCTCCCTGCTTTCTGTCCCCTGTCCAGTAGAAAGCACATGGCCTTTGGGGGGCAAAATGGACTCCAGTTTGAACCCTGACCAACCTCATGCTGGCTATTTAGCTTTTCTGAACTCCCCGTTCTTCATCCTTTAAACATTATTAAAGGGTTAATAATGCCCAACTCATAAGGTTATTTTGAGAATTCGGTGTGATAATGTATGTGAATGAGGGCAACTCCTAGCACTTAGGATGTACTCGGTGTTAGCGCCTTTCTTTAATTCGTCACTGAAAAAGAAAAATGGGTGTCAAGAAATTGTCACTGAGATGCTCCAAATACCTGCTCAGAATTTGGTCCAGAAGAACTGAGTGTTTCGTAATTTGATTGGTCTCGACCGTGAGGGGACAAAGGAGACCTGAAAAACACTGTTCCAAGCTCTGCAGCTCCTGGCTCTTGGAATCCTCCTTGAGGACCCAATCTGAGAGGTGGGTTCTGAATGGTGATGATGTCTTTACTCCTCTTTGCTCCTCTCTTCCCACTGATGGGCCCAGCACTCGGCATTGTTACTGCTTAATAATGCTGATAAATTAATGAGCTGGTGGCTTCCACAGAGCTTATCATCCCCAGTTTGAGAAAGCTGGTCTTGAATCATCATATTTCATCAATACTAAGATGCATTTTCATAGATCTGAGATTAGGTTGCATCTTAAAATCAATGGGTGCCATAGTTTAATTGTGAGAACTTTTCTTTCTTAGTGGTACGAAATAATGGTGCACTTTAGAATCTGTAGCCTCTAATAAGTCAGGTAGCGTCACTGATCACTATTTACCAAGATGACCCATTGTCATTTCTTGGTGCTGCCTTAGTGTTCCCTTGGAAATGTGCTTCTGTTATTTTGCCAAATAGGATAGTTCAAGTGTCACCTTCATGTTGAATATCTCCCCACTAAGAGTTGAAATTGAGATAGGAAATACCGGGCAGAGAGCAGATGTCCCATGGGGCCTGGCCCCTGGTGCTCCAGGCTGCTCAGCCTCCCAGCAGTCATCGGGGAATCCAAAGTCTGTGCTTTGTGCCCCTGTGTTACCAGGGAGCTTGGGCAGAAGATACCTTGGACAAGTCTCCCTGTCCTCCTTCGTTAATGGGTTCACAACGTAGCCCCACCTTGCCTAGCTCACAGAGTAGTTGTTAGGATTGAGCCGGTGTGTATGAAAGTGGTTTATAACCAGTGTAAGGCACTGTTCCTACCTGTAGAAGTGGAAATGTGCAGAGTGGAAATGTGACCCAGACAGAGACTTTTTAAATCCACTGACAAGACGCAGCCCCGGGTGACTCAACAGTGATTCATAGCTGGCACTTGTCTTATTGCTTTATTTCTAGGAAAGAGTCTTTGAAACTTTGTAGAAGCCTGTCTGGTGAGGTGAAATAGTATCCCAAAGGATGAAAGACAAGTTATATCCTATAACTAGAGTACACGCTTTTTTCCTTTTATTCCTGTTTTGTGTTTTCCTGTTTCCCCGCCTCGGCATTGGAAACTTCGTCAGATACAGTATCATTAACATTAACACAAATATGGGGCCCCTGGGTGGCTCAGTCGGTTAAGTGTCTGCCTTCGTCTTCAGGTCATGCAGTTCTTTTTTTTTTTTTTTTTTTAAGATTTTATTTATTTATTTGCCAGAGAGAGAGAGAGAGAGAGTGAGAGCACAAGCAGGGGATGCGTCAGGCAGAGGGAGAAGCAGGCCTCCTGCTGAGCAGGGAGCCCGATGTGGGACTCAATCCGGATCACGACCTGAGCCGAAGGCAGACGCTTAACCGACTGAGACACCCAGGCGTCCCTCGTCTCAGGTCATGATCCCAGGGTCCTGGGATCAAGTCCCACATTGGGCTCCCTGCTCAGCGGGGAGTCTGCTTCTCCCTCTGCCCCTCATCCCCCTTGCGTGCACGCGCTTCTCTCTCTCTCTCACAAAAATAAATAAATAAAATATTTAAAAAAAAACAACACAAATATCTTTCTCATGAAAGAGTGGGTCTAATCTCTTGTGTACAGTGCTGAAGAAATCAATCAGGTTCTGCGGCCCAATAGGTGCTTCAGTCTCAGCCCCGAAACTCACCAGCAGTGTGAGTAGCCCGCAGAGGTGTCCTTGAGCAGTTACCCCCAAACCCCCTTGACCTCAGTTTTCTTGTCTGTTAAAACCCTTAAGAGGCCCTGGTGAGGATTACACAGAGTGCATGGAAAGCATTTCGCAGGGCCTTGCGCACAGAAATCACTCTGTAGCTGTTTGCTCTAATTATGTTCCTAAACCAGCAGGAAAAATGCTATTGTGCAATCGCCAGTGACTTATTCTGCTGACATCATCAAAAGCTTGGTTGTGTCTGGAAAGAAGGGATGGAGTTGGTGTTATTTTCATAGTTAGACATGGCTTTAATAAGCTACCCAAGCATGTCAATTCCGCAGTCATTGGACCTCAATACCATTGCATTATTGGATACATACAGTTTATTATACTGTAACTGAATCCAGGGAATCCTGGTCCAAAGTTTACCAGACAGGTTTTAAATACTTTCTTTCCAGTGAGATTCTTTTTTTTTTTCTTTAAAGATTTTACATATTTATTTGACAGAGAGAGACACAGCGAGAGAGGGAACACAAGCAGGGGGAGTGGGAGAGGGAGAAGCAGGCTTCCCACGGAACAGGGAGCCCGATGCAGGGCTTGATCCCAGGACCCTGGGATCATGACCCAAGCTGAAGGCAGATGCTTAACGACTGAGCCACCCAGGCGCCCCTCCAGTGAGATTCTTGAAGTGTACTGTTCACCATCCATGTGCTGAGGACTCATCTTCAGGAGTATCCTCCTTTCATCCTTAAAAACTCGCTCTGGCTGTCCTCAGAGTGAGCTGTGGGGAGATGGTGTGCCACGGCTACCTCGGGCCAGAAGGGAGCACACACTTCTGAGAAAATGTCGTGAACTTACTTCTACAGTCTGTATCTGGGGGTTAGGCTAAGTCTCAGGGCTCAGACTCATACACTTTATACATTGTGTCCTCTGTTTCTTCCCACGCTGCCCTGTATTGCCATAGCTGAGCAGTGGGGATGCTTCATACTTTTCCTTTTTAATCAACTGTATTGAAGTATAATTTGCATACAGTAAAATCCACTAGTTGTAAGTGCACACCTCAGTAAATGTGGACACCCATGCAACCACCACCCCAATTCTGTTTCTACTTCCTGAGAAAGTCCCCTGGACCCCCTCACAGTCTCCACAGGCCAACCCCCCCCCCCACCTCAGGTAAACACTGATCTGATTTATGTCATTCTAGGTTACTTTTACCTGTTCTAGAATTTCACATACATAGAATTGTATCAGAATTCTCAGTTTTTTAGCTCTTTGTTGTCCGGCTTCTTTTGCTCAGCATAGTATCTGTGAAATGTGTCCATGTTATCAAGGTATTAGTATTTTGTTCCTTTTTATTGGTGAATAGTATTCCATCAAATGAATATGAGACAATTTGTTTATTCCCTTTTGATGGATATTTGGGTTATTCTAGATATTTGGTTAATATAATAATCTTTTATTTATTTTTTTAAAGATTTATTTATTTATTTTAGAGAGAGAGAGCACGAGCAGGAGGGGCAGAGGGAGAAAGAGAGAGAATCTCAAACAGTCTCCCGACTGAGCGCAGAGCCCGATGTGGGGCTCGATCCCAGGACCCCAGCTCATAACCTGAGCCTAAACCAAGAACAGGCCACTTAACCGACTGCATCACCCAGGCGCCCCAACAGTTTGTCTTTTAATTGAGATATTTAGTCTGTTTACATTTAGTACCATCTTTTAACTTTTTATTTTGAAATCATTTTAGACTTACAGAAATGCTGCAGTGGTGGTTCAGAGAATACCTCTATGCCCCTCCCTTAATTTCCCCTAGTGATAACAATTTAGACAACCATAGAACGATGACCAGCAATAAGAAAGTCACATTGCACTATTATTAAGTCATTCACAGATCTTATTCCAGTATTGTCTATTTTTTCCTCTTGTCTTTCTCTGTTCCCAAGTCTAACCCAGTTCTCACCTCCAGTCAGTGACACTTCCTCAATGTCTCTTATGTCTTTCATGACCTTGACATTTCCGATGTGCACATTTATAGAATGTTCCTCCCTTGGTTTGGGTTTGGGCTTGTCTGATGTTTTCTCAAGATTAGATAGTGGTGGGGCGCCTTGGTGGCTCAGTTGGTTCAGCGACTGCCTTCGGCTCAGGTCATGATCCTGGAGTCTCAGGATCGAGTCCCACATCAGGCTCCCTGCTCAGCGGGGAGTCTGCTTCTCCTTCTGACCCTCCCCGCTCTCATGCTCTCTCTCTCTCTCATTTTCTCTAATAAATAAAATCTTTAAAAACAAAAAGATTAGATAGTGGTTACACATTTCTGGCAGGAATACTACAGACTCGATGTTGTGTCCTTCTCAAGTGCATCATATCACAGGGTACATAATGTTGGTATTTCTTACTACTGGCGATGTTAACTTTTGATCATATAACATAATTTTTGATATGGTTTGGCAAAGTCTACCATGTTGCTATTTGCTTTCCGCTCATTCCCTCCCATTTTGTTGTTGTTGTTTGTTTTTGGTGGGCCTCTAAGGCTGGCTACAAGCATCCTTAACTTATCAGGGTCTATATAGAATCCACGTCACACCTCTTCACCGTCCACACTTTACAGACGTGATAAAGTTACAACAGTGTAATTCCATTTACCTGCTCCCATCCCTGGATACTGTCGTATCTTTTCCCTCAATATGTGTTACAGACTCCTATTTACGGAGTTAGTACTTTTGCTTTACATAGTTGTCTTTTGGGTAAATTGTGGGAAGAAGGAAAACAAGTTTTTTATACTTATACTCTTATTTATCATTTCAGGTGCTCTTCATTCTTTCCTGCAGACCCACATTTCCAGCCTGATGGATATCCTTTAGCATTTTTTTTTATAGTGCAGGTCTTTTGAAAGTGAATTCTCTCAGCTTTCATTTATCTGAAAATGCCTTTATTTCATTCATATTTGTTTTTGAAGGCTAGTTTTGCTGAATATAATTTTTTTTCTTTTAGCACCTCAAAGATGTTGTTTCTTTGTGTTCTGTCCTCTGTAGTTTTTGATGAGAAGTTGGCTGTCTTTTTAAAATGTTTTGTTCCTGTACATAATGTGTCTCCCCCACCCCCATTCCCCACTACTTTCAAGATTTTATCTGTATCTTAAAGAATTTTGATGATGATGTGCCTAGGCATAGTTCTTGCAGTTTATCCTTCTTGCAGTCTAGGGAGCTTCTTATTGCTATCAGTTAGTGGTTTTCATCAAATTTGGGAAATTTTTGGTCATTCTTTCTTCCAGTGTTTTTTTTGTGTGTGTGTGCCCCATTATCATACTTTTATGGTGATATTTTAATTACACTTGTATTAGACTGATTGATACTATCACTCAGGTTCCTAAAATTTAGTTCATTTCTCTTTAATCGCTCTGTTCTTTAGATTAAGTAGTTTCTACTGATGTGTCTTAATGTTCACTGACTCTTTCTTCTGCCATTTCCAATTTGATGTTAAGATTACCCAGTGAATTTTTCATTTTAGTTATTAGTCCTTAAATTTTCATTTGGTTCTTTTTATAGTTTCCATTTCTCTGCTGAGATTCCCTTATTTCCATATGAAACCCATATTTTTATTAAGTTCTTTGAACATATTTTCCTTTAATTATTTAAATATAATTATAATAGCTACCTCAGTCTTTGTCAGCTAAGTTCAACATCTAGGCATGTCAAATTTGATTTTTTAAAAAGATTTTATTTATTTATTTGAGAGAGAGCGAAAGAGCGGGGGTGAGGAGGGGCAGAAGGAGAGGGAGAAGCAGACTCCTCACTGAGCAGGACCCTGAGCTCATGACCTGAGCCAAAGGCAGACGCTTAACTGACTGAGCCACTCAGGTGCCCCTCAAATTTGATTTATTTTGACTATTTTGTCTCAACTTTTTCCTGTTTTTTTTTTGTCTAGTGATTTTTGGTTGAATATTGGGTGATCATATGTTTTAAAGACTCTGGATTTTGTTAGCATTCTCTGAAGTGTGTTGATTCTTGTTTTGGCAGACGGTTAAATTGCTGGGTGAGCACTTTGTGCTTGTGTAGGTTTGGTTTAACACTTCGTTAGCGCAGATCTGAAGAAAGAATAAACTTTAACTTAGCAGGACTCATACCCTAGCTTCATCTTTTGTGCAGATCTTGTTAGGGCTCAGTTTTAGACTTTATTAGATTGGGTCTAGAGAAGGCCTCCCTGTAGGGCATGGCCCTTACTCCTAAGGCATGTGCCAGCTGGATTCCAGGGGTGTTAACTACCACCTACTTTATATATACATATATATACACACATTTTATATATAAAACATATATATATATATAAAGTTTTATTAAGATATAATTCACATGCCATACAATTCAACGATTTAAAGTGTACAATTCAGTGGTTTTTATTATATTCACAGAGTTGTGCAACCATCACCACAATCAGTTGTAGAACATTTTCATGTCACCCAAAAGAAACCCCATAACCATTAGCAGTCACTCTGTTTTTCCCGTGCCCCACTACTGGTCCCAGGCTGCCACCAGTCTGCTTTTGGTCTCTATAGATTTGTCTGTTCTGGACATTTCATAAAAATGGAATCACGCAATATGTGGTGTTTTGTACTAGATTCTGTTGGTTAGCATAATGATTCCAAGGTTCGTCAATGTTGCAGCATGTATTGGTACTTCATTTCTTCATGTGGTGAACACTAGTCCATTGTACACATTTTCCACCTCTCTTCTTTCATCAGTTGATGGCCATTAGGGTTGTTTTTACATTTTAGCTATAATGGATAATGTTGTTACCAATATTTGTGCACAAGTTTTCAAGTCTCTCAGGCAGATACCTAGCAGTGGAATCGCTGGGTCATTTGGCAACTCCGTGTTTAACATTTTGAGGAACTGGCAGACTACTTTTCAAAGTGGCTCTACCATTCTGCAGTGCCACCAGCAGTGGATAAGTGTTCCAGTTTCTCCACATCCTCATCAGCACCCGTTATTATCTGACTTTTTTATTATAGCCATCCTCGTAGGTATTGGTATAGACTGGTTTATGTTCCCCTGAGATTCCCATGTTGAAGCCATAACTCCCAATGTGATGGCTATGGGGCTTTTGGGAAGTAATTAGGGCTAGATGAGGTCAGAAGAGACACGAGAGTACACACAGTCTCTGTTTGCCTTGTTGAGGACACAGTGAGAAGGCGGCTGTCTGCAAGATAGGAAGGGAGCCTTCGCCAGAACTTGACCACGCTTGCACCTTCATCTTGAGCAGGCTCCAGAACTGTGAGAAAATCAATTTCTGTGGTTGAAGCTACCTAGTCTACAGTAAGACTAAGACATGTCACTTCATAGTGATATTTCATTATGGTTTTAATTTGCATTGTTGGCCATTTGCTAATCTTCTTTGGAGAAATGTCTATTCATCCTTTGCCCATTTAAAAAACTGGGTTATTTGTCTTTTAATTATTGAGTTGTGAGTGTTCTTAGTACCTCATAGCTTACCAGATTTTATATTTGCAAATACTTTCTCCTGTTTTGTGGGTTACTTACTCTTGGGTGCATTGTTTGCACCACTAAGGATGAAACTGAAACATATTAAGTAGCTAAAACAGACCTCTGAGGCATCCTGCATTAGTTATCAAGAGAGGAAGTGACCTGAAAGTCTTTAGAGAAGCCAGTCAAGCTGTGATAAATTGCCAAAAGATGAATCTCTTATGTAGAGAGAGTATTTAATGTTGTTTTCTTGTATAATAAGTAGAAAATCCTGTAATTGTCACTAACTGATATTGTTAGGGTTCCAGGAGCTCAGAAGCCTAGGGACTTTGCTTTGGAACAGATGACTTGTGCGTGAAAGGCCTATCTGACAGTTGCCTTGTTGAAGGGGAGTGTTGGCTGAGTGAGGCACCTAGTGGTTAGAGCTCAGGGATCTTAGGAATGTCCAAATTCCACAGTAACTTGAGCTTTTATATCCTTAGCGTCTTTTCATAATTTTAGAAGCTTATAGGCGAGTGAAAGTCCCCTGAAAATAAAAGCAAACTTTTTGGAATGGAAGCATGTGTCATTACGTGTTGTGAGAATTCTTCCCTCGCTTCTCCCAAAATACTACATGCTGTGTGTCTTTTAAATGTGAATTGAAATTGAGTTTTGTGTTTCATGACAACTCTTAAGATAATTATCTTAAGATAATTAGAGCTAGGGGCGCCTGGGTGGCTCAGTCGTTAAGCGTCTGCCTTCGGCTCGGGTCATGGTCCCGGGGTCCTGGGATCGAGCCCTGCATCGGGCTCCCTGCTCCGCGGGAAGCCTGCTTCTCCCTCTCCCACTCCCCCTGCTTGTGTTCCCTCTCTCGCTGTGTCTCTCTCTGTCAAATAAATAAACAAAATCTTTAAAAAGAAATGATAATTAGAGCTAATTCAAGACAACACAAAATTCTAATTATTATCATCTTGTTAACTACTCTGAAAAGCATTTCCAGGAGTCATATTTCAATGGCATGTCCGTCACTGGGGATGAGTCAAGTCTCCCACACCAGCCTGTTCTTTCCGTCCGCGAGCACGCTTGTAGTTCATGGGAATCATCTTCCCAGAGCAGGTGATAATGTGCTGATGCTTCACATGTGTGTGTGACCTCAGGCAAATCATTTCACTCTGCCATTGGCCCACTTGTGTGGTAGTAAGAATGCTTTGAGGTGTTTGGATTAAAGATGAGGTAGACAGGTCCTGACTCGGAGAGGTCTGGATGTGAGAACTCCCCATCTGACCCCAGGCCAATTCTTGCCTTTCCTGAATAACGGTTGCCTGAGGCGCCCTCGTGTGCCCCCCACTTCCCTGAGGTGTCGTGAGGATCGATGAAGGGATATGTGTGAGTGGACCTTGAAACCGGCCCTCGAGTCCCCAGATGTGGAGGATCATAGGGGGTGCTGTCAGGGCTTGTTCTGGGGGGTGGGGGGCAGCCCCCTTGTCGCGCAGATGGCCCACGCAAGAATGGGCGGTTCGAGAACCAGGAGGCCCAGGAGAAGGAATGTGGGAACTTCCCGCTTCGGGGCTTCCACGAGGTCTCCACACTGATTGACTACGTGGTCGCAGATTGTTTCTGTACAGCCCTGTTTACTAAGCTCTCTGTCTCACGTGTGACTTCCACCCGATGGTTTCTGTGGTCTCGGGAGGTCTATGAATCCTGTGTTCTTAGCTTGCTGTCATCTTCGCTGCAGGGGCTTGTCAGCGTTTCGGCATGGCAGATCCATTTAATCCTTACGGACTTTCTCCTCGGCTCTTCCCCGGGGACACATTTTCTGTCAGCCACCCCATATTAAACATACATACATGCCTCAGGCTCAGGATTTAGGAGGGTACATGAGGTGAAGTGAATTAAATGAATTCCTGCGGGCAGCCGGTTTCCCTCCGACATACTCTGCACTTTCTTCAGAGGAGCTCTTTCTCCACAGGGGAAATAAAAACCCTTCTTGGGACAGATAACTGGGAAATGTGGCTCACACCCTTACGTTAGGCTACGTGTATACGGTGCTCGGTTGCAGAAGGCCAGTCGGCCTCCTGAAGCACAGCTGGAGCTGCTCACCGCACAGCTGGGGAAGGGCTCCCGCCGTAAAGGCGCAGAGGAGCTGAGAGTGGGGATGGGGGCTCCAGGTTCCGCAGAGGAGTCACCAGGCCCCATGGACCCACGGGCGCCGCGGAGAGGCCGGCGTCAGACCTGGGCTCCGGCAGGCCGCAGAGAGCCACCGCCTGCCCGGGCGCTCACCTGCCTCCGGCGCTCCACCCCAGGCCCCCTCCTGTCGTTGGTTTTGGTACACACACACACACACACACACACACACACACACACACACACACACACACACACACGATTAACCCCTTGGTGGTCACATGGCCTTCGTTTCACAAGTGTTGGTGCCGGGGTGGCTGGGCACCAGCGGCTGTTCAGTGCCGTCCATGCTGGCGCCCAGAGCCGAGCGGGCCCCGCAGGTCAGTCTGAGCAGGCCGACCAGCCCTCTCGCGGCTTCTGATTTCCCCACAACCTGCTGCCGGCCAGGAGGGGCGCCACTTGGGTAACTCTTGGCCACCTCTGTGTAGGCCATACAATCAACCCTTCTTTCTTCTTTCTGTGTCCTTTGGTACCTTTTTCTCACCATCCTCTCTGACGTGGCAAGCACAGTTGGCTGCTAAAAATGCCAAACAAGAGGGGCTCTTTTGATGAAGATTATTTAGTCCAAGAACTGTTTATTCACTGTCTATTTGTGGCGTGATGCTGTGCTAACTTCTGCCGACTACAAACATGACTGAGACATGCTCCTTGTCTCTAAGGAGCTTATGTTCTTTTTTTTTTTTAAGATTTTATTTTTTTATTTATTTGAGAGGGAGAGAGAGAACACAAGCTGGGGGAGGGGGGAGAGGCAGAGGGAGAAGCAGACTCCCCATTGGGCAGGGAGTCCGACGTGGGGCCTGATCCCAAGACCCTGAGATCATGACATGAGCCAAGGCAGACACTTAACCGACTGAGTCACCCAGGCGCCCCTAAGGAGCTTATGTTCTAAAGGAAGACTTTTTTTTTTTTTTAAAGGCACAAATTACTGTATTACAAGTCAGAACCATCTCTTAACTCTGAGACCTTGGGAAAGTCACCCAACTCAGCTTCAGCTTCCCCATCTCTAAAGGGGGTTATGAGATTTCACCTCCAGGAATTATTGTGAAGTAATTTAAGAATGAAAGAAAGTATTCTTTCAATTTATGTGTATCATCTTTTCAAATGGCTACTAAGTTTTTGGAATATTAAAGGCTCATTAAGTTCTTTGGACTTAACTACTGAAGAAATTGATCTATTACGTATTTCTTTCTTTTTTTTTAAAGATTTTATTTATTTGACAGAGAGAGAGAGAGAGAGAGAGAGGGAGGGAACACAAGCAGGGGGAGAGGGAGAAGCAGGCTCCCCACTGAGCAGGGAGCCCGATGCGGGGCTCGATCCCAGGACCCTGAGACCATGACCTGAGCCGAAGGCAGACGCTTAACAACTGAGCCACCCAGGCGCCCCATGTCTATTAGGTATTTCTTTTCTTTTTTTAAAAAAAGATTTTATTTATTTGAGAGAGAGAGTGCAAGCATGAGCAGGAGGAGGGGTGGAGGGAGAGAGAGAGAATCTCAAGCAGACCCTCTGCTGAGCTGGGAGCCCAACGTGGGGCTCGGGGACTGGATCCTAGGACCCCGAGATCATGACCTGAGCTGAAGGCAGCTGCTAAACTGACTGAGACACCCAGATGATCCCTGCTATTGGGTATTTCTTTTGGCCCGGGCACTCCATGAAAACGTATTGGGATGCTAAGCTTGACATGAACCAAGGGCTTATCGACTCTAAGATGTCTTTGGTTTTACGTGCTACTTTTATTTCTGTGTCGCAAAGAAAGACAAACACTGCCAATAACCTATGATACAATGCCTCTGAGATAATCCTGGGGAACACAGGAACTGATGCCAGGCTCACTTGCTTTGTGGTTTCTTTCCTATCTTCCATATGATCCGAGGGATTCGTCCATTTCTCTTGCCTCCAGGTGCATTGTTTGGCCTGTAATCAGCATATCTTTGTAGGAAGTAACTTAACTTTTCCTACCTGTGTGTATCTTTCTTAGGTCCCACAAAGCTTTATTGTTTTGCAATAAAATTTGGAACTTTGGTCATTCCTCCAGTGGCAAAAATGTAATGTAAAATTTATATTCTGTCCTGTTTCCATGCCTTTCTATGTACCAATGACTTTGGGTTTCAGTGCTGAATCACGGCGTCATCGTTTTGCAGACATTTAAAACGGCAGTTAAACTCAGTGTGGGTAGTACCAACGGTGCACATTACTCAGACGAGATGACAACAGTATAAACACTATGACCGAGTTCTGCCCAGAGGCAGCCACGATTATGTCACGACTGCATAATTGCAGCAGTGAAATGTGTTTGGCTGGCAGCATTGACATTTGCACTCAGATTTCAGGGTTGTTCAACTGTGATAAAATGTATGCTTCAGTGTCATCTTGAGTGTCCGACTTTCATTGACCGATGCTGGCTCCCTTGGCTTGTATACTTTGTTAAGAAGGATCATGAGGCCAAGTGTGGGTTCGGCGGGAAAGAGTGCCCTGATCCATTACTGATGTGTTCTGATTGGCGCCTGGGCTAGGTCAGAAAAGAGGGGCCTGTGTGTGATCTCCCAGAGTTTGAGGATGGAGAACATTTAGGAGGCCGCTATAATAGGGGTCAGGTGGCACAGTGAGACTCCACAGGGTGGCACAGAGGCAGATTTGATGAGACTTGCCACCTGCGTAGTCACGGGCAGTGACTTACTTGGCTTCTGTCTCAAAGGCCCGTGGTCCCCAAGGACATGACTTCTCTTACTTTGGGGCAGAGTGTTCTCTTGAAGGCCCCCTGAGCCCTCTCTCAGCCTTTTTTGGCACCCAAAGAATCTCTGTGGGACCCTCAGACGTTTCCAAACTTTCCGAACTGATTGGGTCCTTTTTCCCTTCTGGTGGAGGTTTTCCTGGCTTTAGCTTTCCACCAGTTTGTTTTCCCCTTCGGACTTTTTCAGGCTTTCTGCATCATTTCTGTCCTCACTCTGGGCCTCCCGCGTGACCCCTTCCCTTTAGCATCTCACCCCGCATCCCAAATCATTATCCTCTTAGAATAACTGTTAGTGTGTATAAAACCCGATTATATTTCAATTACTCCAGTTCCAGCCCAGTGACTTATTCTCAATCCACACAGTGGTGGGTTTTAATGGCTGAAAGGCAGGCTGGAAACCGTCTCATCCAGCACTTTTCCACATGTGTTCCTCCCTAGAGGCTAAGAGATACTTGGTGGGGGAAAAAAAAGAATTGTGTGATTAAATGAGTTTGGGAAATGCTGGTTTTGACCAAATTAAACACTTTTGTTTCCCCACCACCACCACCACCACCACCACATAACTTTAATGTGTTCATATGCACTGTGAATCCCTCAGGCGGGGGAGTGTTTCCCATGCTTATATGACTGTGAAACCCTCTTGTCCGAGCACGTCACTGCCCTAGTCCATTGCCATATTTAGTAGATGAGCAAACTCACACGG
Source organism: Zalophus californianus (assembly GCF_009762305.2). Taxonomy (NCBI): domain Eukaryota; kingdom Metazoa; phylum Chordata; class Mammalia; order Carnivora; family Otariidae; genus Zalophus; species Zalophus californianus. Next base: position 103,710,495 of record NC_045603.1, read on the forward strand.
ACTAAGCACGTGACGTCACTGAGGTTATTCGTCTTCAGCGGACTCCAGTGACTGCATCGTGGCCACCCTGGGGGATGTTTATGAACAGTGCATTCAGCAAGGGTTCGACCACTGCCGTGGTGCCTGCAGAAAACTGTTCTGAACTTTCGCAGCTGAAAATGAGATTCAGCTACAGAATCTGGTGAGCTCCTAGCCAGCGTAAGCCCTTTTACTAGGGACCCAGGAGCAGCTGGACCCTCACTCCTGAGTGTGGAGTTCCAAGCCCTTCCTGCCCGTGGGCCTTTGCACATTCCTTCCCCACTGTTGGCAGTGCTCTTTTGCACCCTGCAAGCCTCTCAGATGACCACGTTTACCACTAGATTCCTTCAGAGGGGCCTTCTTTTCATGCCTCCCTGACCTCCCTGGGCAATGTTGCTTTCTCCTCAGAGCTACCGAAATCCTAACCCCCAAAGTCTAACACGCAATTTAGCACATTCCTTTAATGATTTGATTTTCATTTGTTCCTTCACCAGACCGGGGCCCTTGAGGGCAGAGATCCCTTCCCATTCACTGCTGTGCCCGTAGCAGCTCACCGTGCCTGACCCAGAGTAGATCTTGGTGAATTTGGTTAAATGAATGATCCTCCTCTGGTGAGGCTCACCGGTCAGAGGAAGTGGCAGGAAAGCCACCAGCATGGGAGATCCAAGGGAGCCTTTCAGAGACAAATGGCTTTGGAGGAAGCACTCGGAGGAAACCATCCAGTTGGCAAGCAAGAGAGGTGCAGGGGAGAGTGGAAAAGGAAGACGGTGGAGGTGTGGCAGGGAAAAGGAGCAAAGAAGGCAGAAGAAATTATTCTCCTGGACAGAGCGGGGAAGTGAGGTAGGGCAGAGGAGCAAAGAAGAGCTGTGATTTGGCAAAAGAGAGGGTGGAGGGCTCTGATGGCCCAACGTGCTGTGCGAGGAGGTGGAGGGAGGCAGAGGGGGGCTTTGCCAGCGGGGGAGGCTCCGTGCCCCTCTGGCCTCCAGCAGCAGGGTGGTTCTCTGGCCAGTGCCTCACCCAGATGTTCGTTCGGTGCCCAGGCCAGGCACTGAGCGAACATCCAAATAACGGAAACCATCTCAGAGGAGGGTATATTTTTAGCCAGGGGCTCTGGCTGTGGTAGGTGATGACTCTAATCATCCAGATAGTTACTGCAGTGGCAGAGAGGCTTGGATGGCCGAGGCAGATTTGAATTCTAATTCTGACCTCCCTCCTGACAGACTGTGAGGTTCTGGGAAAGTCACCTGATCCTTTCTTCTCGATCACACTTTGCCATTTGTACCGAGGGAGAATAGCAAAGGCCCATACAAAGGACTGAACTGAAAAAATGAATAGAGGATATCTCCCAGCTAAAAGATGCTACACCAGAGTGTTAATAGTAGTTCTCTCTAGGTGATAGGGTTTTAAGTGTTATTTCTTCCCATTTCTTATTTTCTAACATTTCTGAAAGTAAACAGGTAATATAAACTAAAACCCAAAATTACCTTTAAATAGGCAAATGCTAATTAATTGTAATAAAAAAAGAACCCTTAAAACATGTAGTATGTACTGGAATAGCAGCTAAGACCTGGTTTTTACTTGACTTTGACATTGACTTAGTATTTGGCAGTCACTTAACTTGTCCATACTTTTTCTCTGTATTAAAAGAAATTTAGAATGCCAGCTATTGGGGCTCCTAGGTGTCTCCGTCGGTTGAGCTTGAGCGTCTGACTCTTGGTTTCAGCTTGGGTCGTGATCTCGGGGTCGTAGGCTTGAGCCCTGGGTGGGGAGTCTGCATCCCCTCTCCCTCTTCCTCTGCTCCTCCCCTGCTCATGCACGTGTACGTGCACGCTCTTTCTCTCTCTCAAATAAATAAATCTTTAAAAAAAAAAAAAAAAGGAATGCCAGCTGTTAAGACAAATATTTATAGTTCATGCCAGTGGTACTTTGCCAATGAAATTACGCGACAGTACCCCTGGTTGCCGTGTGCGTTTGGTCTCTGTCTCAGAGGGCCGTGGTGGAAGTCTCACTTCTGTGGCGGTGGGAAGGAGGGAGCCAGTTGGGAGAGTCCTTATTTCTCCCCAACGATGGGCAGTGTTGCCTGACCTCCCTGGAACGTTGTATCAGTTCTGAGGGTCCCCTAATGGTGCAGGGTAAGAATGCGTTACATGTGAGGTCGCAGTCAAAAAGGCCTCCGTGTGTCTTTTGACCCAAGGGGTGCTGCTAGCTATGAAATGGGGCAACAGAAAGGGGGACACTCTCCTTTCAACCTCGCTTCGTATCCGGGGGCAGAACTTGGCCATTCACTGAGCTGAAGAAGCTGTATATTCTGATAGGGACTCGTGGAAAAAGACCTTTAATTTCTTCAATTACCTGACAGGTTCACAGACGTTACTGTGTTGTTGTTTTCTTTTTTAAACACAATAACGAAATTGTTAATGTATGCAACATAAAATTTACCACTGTTAAGTGTACGGTTCTGTGGCTTTAAGTATACTCTTGGTGTTGTGCAAACATCACCACCATCCACCCCCGGAACTCTTTTGTCTTCCCCAACTGAAACTCTACCCATTCAACACTACCTCTCCGGTCTCCCCGCCTCGCTCCAACCCCTGGCAACCACCATTTTGCTGTCTGCCTCTGTGAATTTGACTATGCTGGGTGCTTCACTTAAGTAGAATTCTACAATAATTGTCGTTTTGTGTCTGGCTTATTTCACTTAGCATCATGTCTTCAGAGTTCATCTACGTGTCATCTCAAGCACGTACCACATTTTGTTTATCCAGTCACCCATCGTTGAACATTATTGTTTTTTAAAGTTTCTCTAGTTAAGGTTCTTAACACCTGATAGTGTTTCTCTTCCCTATTGCACTGTAAGCTCCTTGGTGATTTTATTCATCTTTGTGCTCCTGGTGCAGTGCATTGGTCAGTAATGTGCTGAATGAGTGAATAAACGGGTGAGCTGGCTGGGGCTTGGATTTGAATGTTTGCCCAAGAATCAGAACCAGCTCTGCCCTTGAACCTGATGTTCTGGATAAAGGGAGCTACAGATCTTTACTTCTCGGAACCTTCGTATCTATGACATTGGGACGTCAGACTCGCTACTCGATCATTTGCCTGATCCAGCACTCTGAGCTTTTCAGGTTAAAGTTGCTATTGAAACGCTCAGGAAATTAACGCTAATGCTTTTTTCCCCCCAGAACTCTTCTTGAATTTAAGAAATTCAAAAGTGGCTCCATTTAAAACCATTCAAAACTTGCCATGGATTTATGTTTAAAAAAATTATTGTTATATGAAAAGAAAATAGCTTGAAATATGCCCAAACCCATGTCTTTCTTTCCATTTCTGTTGTAGCCAGGGCTTCCCCCACGACATCTCCTCTCCTGGCTCCTGGGCCCCCAGACTCGCCCAAGACCTCTCCTCTCACTGCATCCTTTTCTGAGACCCCAACTTATGTCGAGTCTGCCTTCTTCTCTCTTTTCTTTTCCTAGATGATTTTTTTTCTCACTGCATCTAACCTATTGTCACTATCAGGGTGATTCCCAAAACTTAATCTCTGCCCAGACTTCTCTCCTGAGCTTCACTTCTGCGCTCCAACTGCATCTAGATATTTCTATCTGGAGAAGTTCATGTGTCTGACGCGAAACCTACATTTCTTCCCACATGCCACCATCCTCCCCACGAATCCATCTTTCTTCCTCCTTGACCCTGAACATCTCATTAATTACCCAGCAAATCTCTTTTGCTGCTGGATGATACTGAATGACAGGTGCCAGGCACCATTCTCAGCACATAATTAGCGGGTTCGTCCAACAATTCAGAAAGTGAATCACCAAGCCTCTAATCCACAGTCTCTAACAGTTCTCTGGCTTCTGTTTCCTTTGCTGTTCCAGCACCTATTCATTTCCTAGGGCTGAGGGGACAAAGCTCCACAAAGTAGGTGGCTTAAAACTGCAGACATACATTGTCTCATGGTTCTCGAGGCCACAAGTCTGAAATCAAGGCATCAGCAGCATTAGTCCTTCTGAGGCCTCCCATGGAGACTCTGTTCTGTGCCTCTGTCCCGGCTGCTGGTGGCTTAGCATCCATCTTTGGCTTCCTCGGCCTTTAGACACGCTCCAGTCCTCCACCTTCACATGGCAGTATCCCTGTGTCTCTGCACACAGCCTTCTCTCCGTGCATGTCACCCGATCTGGATTTCCCCCCCGTTTTTTAAAGATTTTATTTATTTATTTATTTGAGACAGAGAGTGAGCCGGAGAGCATGTGCACAAGCGGGAGAGGGGCAGAGGGAAAGGGAGAAGCGGGCTTCCCGCTGAGCAGGGAGCCCGATGCGGGGCTCAATCCCAGGACCCTGGGATCATGACCTGAGCCGAAGGCAGACGCTTAACTGACTGAGCCACCCAGACACCCCTGAGTTTCCCCGTTTTTATAAGCATACTGGTCGTATTGGATTAGGGCCCACCCTAATGACCTCACTTTAACTTGATTACCTCTGTAAGGACCATATTTCCAAATAAGGTCACATGAATGAATGAATGGATGGATGGTTAAGTGAATGAATGAATGAATGAGTTGGTCTCAATCTGCCTTTCCAACCTCTGTGCCATCATTCCCATCCAAGCACTTTGTCCTCTGGTCCAGTGTTTGGCTTCTGTTCTCCATGCTATTTCCTTTCCCAGCCCCCTCAAGTTCAGATTCTAGCCCTCGGCTAAGGCCCATCTCAAGCTAAGGCCCATGCTGCCATGACCCACTGATGTCTGCCTTCTCCTCACCCTGGTAGTGCTCTGCCGGTGCCTCCTCCGTGGCACCGTTAGCTTCAGCTTCGTGTGACAGTGATGTATCACAGAACTTTACTCTTGTTAGAAGCCATCTTACAGAGGGGCCAAGACCAGGATGTCTGCATTTGACCACTTGGGGGCATCTTAAAAACCATGACAGATCCCCGAGCCCCACACTTTGAGATTCTGACCAGCAGGTGTAGGTGGGGGCCTGGAATCTATAGTTCCAAAAGCTCCTCCCGGAGATTCTGGTACCCAGTCAAGTATGAGAACCACTAATCCAATCCAACCTCCTTATACTTACAGGGAAACGAGCTCCAAAATTGTTGTATGACTGGCCCAAGGTCATGTAATTAGTACCAGAGTCATCCAGTGGTATGGTTCTCTTACCTTCCCAGTCAGGTTGAAGCAGCTGAGGAACAGAGTCTGTATCTCTCTTATCTTTGTAACCTGTGTGCTACCATCACCGTACATCAGTCCAGACCAGCAATTCAAAGTAAGTGCTCTTACTAAGTCACAGACTAGTGGTCATACCAGAAGCTCTAAGAGGACAGCTACGAGATCTGTCTTTGCTTACCTGGCATAGTGCCTGGCAAATAGGAAGGTGCTCAGTTAATACTGGTTGGATGCACAAAGCATCTACCACGTACCAGGCACTGTAGTAAATGCTTTGCATACGTCATCTCATTTCACTGATCTCAACTATGACCCTGTGAAGTGGGTTTTAATATTCCCATTTTACAGACGAGAAAACTGAGGGCCAGAATTTGAATAACTTATTCAGGGTCGTGCAGCCAATAATTGACATAACTGAGTTTTAAACCCCAGCTCTGTCTTCAGTGCTCAGCTCTCTTCAGAAGCTGTAAGTCACCCCCAAACAATATCTAGTGCAAAAGTATTTAAAAGCCCCCAGATATTTAGAAAGCTCAGCTTGGTTCTCAGCTCTAACTCAGCCTCGCTGCCCCATGAGGTAATAGGAAAGGTCGGTCCACCGAGAGTTTTATTGTGAATGTCACAGAACATACAGTACCTGACCATTTGTGTGCTTCTATGAGTGTGACTCAGCGCTATCAGAAGCTTTTACAAGTGTTTCTTCCTCTTTCCCTTGCTTTTCTAAAAACGCTTTTAGGATCCCCCTCCCTTTGTAGGGCAGAAGTGACAGGATCAGGGCAAGCAGAGTTCAGAGAGTGTCCCAGCATGAACTATTCTAATACCAGGTTTCAAATAGGAGCTGATGACTGGGAAACCAGAGTAGGGGGTGCAAGCGGGCCCCACCCACCCAGTCCCCCACCCAGTCCCCCGCCCAGATCACTTGCACGGTGAGCGGGTTTCCTCTGTACCAGAGGCATCACGTGTCAGAGACTACGTGTCTAGAAATGGCAGGGCTCTGATCCGAGCTGTCAGGCATGAGAGGAAAACCTCTCTAAGTAGCCACATCCCAGAGACAGAGTTTCAGTTTTGTCATCTGAAATGTTTCTGTTATTTTTTCTCTTTCCAATTTGATGATGTTTTACTTGGATCTCGGCCTTGAATCTATTCTCCATGTCGACAATTTCCTCGTTCCTTGTGGCCTCCTTTTCATTGCTTCTGAGACCAGTCCTTTCTGGGACTGTAAGGTCACCCATCCCCCACCCAGCCTCAGGGGCCCAGGGGTGAGTGAGGAGGGGTGGTGCACTGGTAGGGTCTTTCGAGGAGGGGCCAGCCTCCCACTGTGATAGCCTCCTACCTCCTCCTACTTCCAAGCAGGCTTCCACCCTGTCCCTGAATTTTTCAAACATGTACATACATTTGTTTCAAATTCTTACTTATCCTCCTGCCTTTTAAAGGGCCTCCAACATAATTACTTTAAGGACTCTGGTCTTGTAAATAACCAAGGAGGAAGCTGGGATGGTGAGCCCACGCCCAGAGGGGTGCCATGAAGTCATGGGTGGGCCTGGGGAGTCCTGACAGTTCTTTGCTCTAGGGTAGTAAATTTCCTGACTACCTGAGGAAACCGAATAAAGTGAGGGGGTCCCGGGGAGTAGTGTTTCAGTGTCGGGTTGTGTTAATATGCAGCCACACTTATGGTGAGTCAGGGCTTGGAAGCCATCGCCTGTCTGCATTATCGGATCTACCACCACAAGGCCAATATATATATATATATATATATATATATATATATATATATATATATATACACACACACATATATACTATAGACAAAATCTTTTTTTTTGAAAGATTTTATTTATTTCGAGAGAGAGAGAGAGCGAGCAAGCAAGCAGGGAGATGGGCAAAAGGAGAGGGAGGGAGAACCCCAAGCAGGCTCCACGCTCCGCTCAGAGCCTGATGTGGGGCTCAGTCTCACGACCCTGAGATCGTGACCTGAGCAGAAATCAAGAGTCAGATGCTTAACGGACTGAGCCACCCGGGCGCCCCATAGGCAGTCTTTTTACAGTAAAATCGAAAACACCGTCCAAATTCCTTGGTAGTATAGCTCTAAACTTTGGCTGATTAAGTCTTACTGGAGTTTGTAGACCATGAGCTGAATTCCAGTTTTTTTTTTTTTATTGTAGTGATATGTGTTTAATGGAATCTGACCTATATTACTTCTGCCAAGAGGGAATTCTGAGTTAATGTGGTACAAAGAACCCCAAACTTCTCATTCTCAGGATGTGAACAGGAGTGAGTCTTTAATGAAAGCATTGAGTCAGTAATTTTTGTGGTTTAATATTACCACATGTAGTTCCGTAGGCTCAGAATAGATTCTCCGAGACCGGTGCTGTAGTAGAAAGAGCAAGAGATTAAGCATCCAGAAAGTAGATTGGCCCCTAGTTCTGCAACCCAGGGCAGTTTACCTAACTTCTCTGTGTACCCATTCTGTTGCCTATAAGATGGATGGGCCGGGCTGGACAGGTGGTTTTTGAGACAGTTCTTACTGAGGAGCTAGTGTGAAGATCCTTTCCCTCTCCAAGTTTCACCTGCATAAATGCCTTTATTTCTTATACTTCAACATGTGATTTTAGTAGAAAAGCAGAGTTCTAGCTCTTAAAAAAAAAGTTTAAAACCACTGGACTAGATCATCACCATCTCTATATCTTTGTGATTCACTATAAGGTCTCCCTGTCAAATTGTCTACACCTCTGGATGGTACTCTCATGTTTTTAGGAAGGGTCTCTACATCAAAAGCGTGAGTCAGTCAGGTTCAGCATGTAGGCAAGCTCATGCTTTGGGACCCTTCTAGTAGAGTCCAAGCCAGAAGGTCCTTTTGGGCAGCAGAGAGAGGGTTCTTATCAGTGTCTTTGGACAGGGCACAGGCAGCAGTCTCTAGAACAATCAGAAGAGACAAAGTTCTCTAACACCTCGACCATCCTGGCTGGACTGAGGCAGACCTAGTATAGAACTTCGGAAGAGAAAATGAGATTCCACCTCTCTGGACTTCTTAAGCTGCATAGTACAGAAGTCAATCTCTGTGGCTCTGAAATGGGGACCAGGAGAATTGGGTCCCATCAAATTGACAAGGTAATTTGAGAAAAGGCAATGGGAGGTGTGATGATGGGACAATTGTTTCTTGTTATCAGCTTGGCCTCCTCTTGACATATGCTCTTTCTGCCCCCAGTCATTCTTTCTTGACCCCTGCTTATGATGACCAGCCACTGGGAAACTTCCTCCATGCTGAGGAGGGGCAGCCATCACTGCTCTGCTGGTTCCATTTGCCTCCACTCTGCTTCCTTCCAGCCCTTATGCCCAGTCCTCTTAAATGTTCATGAAAGATTTCCCAACTCATGGAAGTGAAATGATCCCGCTTAGATTGTAAACCAGGAAATTATTCCTCTGGACCAGAGAGAAGAGAGAAAAACAGGAAACACAACAAACCCAAATGGAATATGTGAGAGGAAGACATACATATTCTATAGTTTCCATTAAAACAAAAGCCCCATGGGGAAGGGAATTGCAACTGTGAGATGTGCAGTGGATTTCTTTCACATATGGGCATTCAGGAAACATTATTAATGAATGATAATGATTTGTCAAGTGACTGAAAGTGTTTCAGGGAAGGAACAGGGAAGGAAAAATGGAGACATTCTTATATCTCAGTGGGGAATTGCTAGGCAGGCCATCCAGATGCCTTTACTTTGGGGGGTTGTGAATTCCTTGTGTGTCCGGCCATCACTGTAGAACCTTAGTTTGTTCTCTCAGAACTATACGCAATCATTATATATATCATTTTATACACACACACACACACACACACACACACACATACACACATATACATACGCAAGTATATATAAACATATACATGTATATATAATTCAAGTGTGCTTCTTTGAGGTCTCTTGGGGCTGGGCAATGCAAAGTATAGTCCCAAGACATTAAGAATAACCTAGAGTAGCGATGCCTGGGTGGGTCAGTCAGTTAAGCATCGGCCTTCGGCTCAGGTCATGATCTCAGGGTCCTGGGATCAAGCCCTGAGTCGGGCTCCCTGCTCAGTGGGAAGCCTGCTTCTCCCTCTCACTCTCCCTCTGTGCGCGCGCTCTCTCTCTCTAATAAATAAATAAAATCTTAAAAAAAGAATGACCTAGAATAATTACCTTTAATACTATAATCATAATAATCTTAAAAATATCTTCATAAGGGTGAAGAGTAAAGAACACAGTAAAATTCTTACAGAACTATGGAAGAGAAAAGGAAAAGACGGGTGCATCTTTATATGTGGTAACAGAATCAATATCATCTTTATGTGCCTATGTGTATGTATTTATGAAGAACGTGTCTGTAAGTTGAAGCAATGAAATAGCCTGAACTCATCCTGTCTCTTTGTCTTGCCTTATCATTTTTCTCCTTTTCATTTTTCTTTTTCTTTTTTTTTAAAGATTTTATTTATTTATTTGATAGAGCGAGAGAGCACAAGCAGGGGGAACAGTAGAGGGAGAGGGAGAAGCAGGTTCCCCACGGAGCAGGGAGCCCGATGCGGGGCTCGATCCCAGGGCCCTGGGATCACGACCTGAGCTGAAGGCAGACGTTTAACCATCTGAGCCACCCAGGCGCCCTCCTTTTCATTTTTCTTTCTAAGTTGAGGAAAGGTAGTGGTGGTTTGTGTAGATTATTTGCGTGGTGAGGGAGCCACCGGTCAGGGAGTGGGAGAATGAGGCAGGGAAGGGAAGGCGGCCAGTAACAGGTGGGCTGATGACTGGTTACCACTGGGGGCCTTTGAGCCTGAGCCCTCTGGAGTAGGCAGCGGCATGGGGGGCTGGAATGGTTATGCACCAATTGCTGTCAGTCACTGGCTGAGAGCCGTCCCAGGGAGCCTTACTTCCCAGTGCTTAATTCCTAACAGGATGGGCAAAGAGGGCTTTGCCCTCTTTTAACTGGAAAAGGTGGGCTCCTCTGTCCTGAAGTGGTGAAGCGGAGGGGCGTTGGGGGGGGGGGGTGGCGCGGGCTGCATGATCTAGACCTGCAATGCGTCTTTTTTTTTTTTTTTAAGATTTTATTTATTTATTTGAGAGAGAGAGCGTGAGCATGAGGGGAGGGAGGAGCAGAGGGAGAGGGAGAAGCAGACTTCCTGCTGAGCAGGGAGCCCAACGCGGGGCTTGATCCCAGGACCATGAGATCATGACTTGAGCCGAAGGCAGATGCTTAAATTACTGAGCCACCCAGGCGCCCGTGCAATGCGTCTTTGCTGAATTGCACTGTATTTCACTCTTGGTGATTCCCTGTGGTCTTTCCTGGATCTAATGGCAAGGATTACGTACACTATTTTGTCTGATTTAACAAGTGAAAAAGATGAGGCAAGGGAAGGTCAATCAAGCTAAGCCAGGGACTAAATGAGCAAAGTGGAATAGGAGGTTCTTTATTATTTTGCCTGTTTTGGTCGGAGCATACACTAAATATTCGATCAATCTTTGATGATATGATCATGGAGACCAAATGGTATTAATTCTCCGCCGTCTCTCTTGATGTTTACTTGGGCGGTCTCCCGAGCAGTTGTGGTAATGCGGGTGGGGGTGGCGCCACGGCCAAGTACAGACGCAGCGTCGTCACAGCGGCGCCTTGTCCCATCTGCCGAGTCTCCAGAGAGAGGTCCCTGAGAGACAGTGGCAAATTAAATGTGCCATTATTGTCAACAGTCCTCGTTCCACGTGGCGTTCGTTTATGACTAATAATCAGTCATTGTGATGGCCATTTGACTGGGCAGTCCTTCAGTCACTGTTTTTGAATCTTGTGACTGTCTTAGATTTTAGACATACTTGTGTATATCTCCACAAGCATGTTTTTGTATGGCAGTAGTTGTGAAACACTTGCTTTTTTAATCAGCAAAGCTTAACAACGTAGCCCCTCAATTGCATAAACCGAAATAATGCTTTAAAAAAGATACTTGAGGGGCGCCTGGGTGGCTCAGTCATTGAGCATCTGCCTTCAGCTCAGGTCATGATCCCAGGGTCCTGAGACCGAGCCCCACATCGGGCTCCCTGCTCAGCGGGAAGCCTGCTTCTCCCGCTCACTCCCCCTGCTTGTGTTCCCTCTCTCGCTGTGTCTCTCTCTGTCAAATAAATAAATAAAACCTTAAAAAAAAAAAAGACTAGCATTTTAAAAAAAATAAAAAAGACACCTGAGATATTCTAATCATTGTGCTGTTGCTTTGACTTTGAAAGGGTTACCTTGGAGTAGGGACACAGCAGTTATCAAAGAGTGACTTATTAATAAATCTGGGCTTTTCATAGATTTCTCACTAGCAAGGTTCGTGCAAGATTGTCCCTATTCCGTTTGTCGTCATTACTAAGAGCTTCGTCTGTCTCCTTCAAGTCAGATTCACTTGAGCCTAGTGTGCAAAGTATGTACCTTCTACTGCACTTGTTTCTCAGACATTTACTGAACCCCTGCTACACACCAGGTGCTTCCCTGAGTGTAGGGGTCACCAACGTGAAGACAGTTCCTGTACTGTGGTCACTTGAGGCCTCACCACCCTGAGCCTGGTATTTCTACAGAGTCTTAAGTTCCAGAGCTGGACATTCTTCTACCAAGGGGATTTCAGAGACCTCACCGTCAAGGATGGGGAGGGATGACCCAAACTGTAGGGGACAAGGGAAATGACACCCACGTCGGCAAAAGTTAGTTTTGGTGGAGGGGACATTTTTTATAACAACTATACTGAAATGTAATTAATGTAGAACAAATTGCACTCATTTAAAGTATACAATATGGTGAGTTTTGACAGATGTATATCCCACGAAATCACCACCACAGTCAAGATACAGAGCTTTTCTTCATCCCAAAAAGTTTCCTCCTGCACCTTTGCAATTGGACACAGGGAACGTTTTAATGCGAATAATGTGCCTTTTAAAATTCAGGAACACTTTCATCTGATCAAAAGAGTATTTATTATACTTTTGGCTTTTCTGGCACCAGGCCCTGTGCACTGTCCTTAAGCCTCAGCCCATCTGGTACTTCAAAAAGTCCCTTGCACTGGACCACCAAATCCAGACGAAGGTGCCAGGGTGCGAGAGGTTAGAAGAACCTCCACCTCAGGGGCGCAGGGATGCTGGCATATAAAGGTTGGGGACAGGCGGCAGCGGAGAGGAAAGGTGGGGGCCAGATCACTAAGGGCCACGGATGGTGTGTGGCACAGTTTAGATTTTAACCTATAGGCAAGAGTCACTGGAGAATTGTGACTGAGGAAGTGATAGAATCAGATTTGTGCATTAGAAAAATCACTCTTGGAAACTGGGTCAAAGTTACAAATACGAAGGACAGTTTTAAGGCGGAGGTGGTGGGAGGAGAGAGGGGCAAACACGTGGAATCTAGAAAGCCGGACTGACAGGCTGGGAGGCTCCGGTTGGGCATAGCGTTCAATAAGAGAGCGAGAAGAATCATACATAACTCCCAGGCTTATTGTTTGGCCAACCAGGGGTTACCTTTTAGGGAAACTAGATTATTTGGGCAGGTAGAGTAGGTTTGGAAAGATGTTTAGTTTTAGATGTGCTGGGTTGAGATTTCTGCTAAGTAGAGATGTCTAATAGTCGGGCCTGTGGGTCCAGAGGTCTGGGCTGACTATTTCAGGATCATCCTCATTCAAGCGACACTTAAGAAAATGTGTTTGGGGGGCGCCTGGGTGGCTCAGTCCTTAAGCGTCTGCCTTCAGCTCAGGTCACGGTCCCGGGGTCCTGGGATCGAGCCCCACATCGGGCTCCCCGCTTGGCGGGAAGCCTGCTTCTCCCTCTGCCACTCCCCCTGCTTGTGTTCCCTCTCTGGCTGTGTCTCTCTCTGTCAAATAAATAAATAAAATCTTAAAAAAAAAAAAGAAAATGTGTTTGGAACATCCCAGTGTGCAGGCAATAGCTAAGATAGCAAGGGTAAGCCCTGGCTTTGTTTGGGAGACAGTCTCTGACTCCTAGGCCAGGTTACGTCCTTTTGATTTGGGTCCCTCACCCCCCAACCTGTACTAAGTACTTTTCCTATCAGAACATTCTTCCCCCATCGTGGTACTTACTAATTGTTTCTTTTCCCCACAAGGCTGTAAGCTTGTGAGACTGGCACCAAGCTTGTTTCTTTGCTGTGTCCTCAGCACCTCTTACAGAGCTGGGCAGCTAGTAGAAACTCAACACATACTTTCATGCCTGTCAATTGAATGCCACCCCAACCACCCACGACTAGGAGATCCTTCTAGGGAGAGGGAGCAAGGCAAGACAGAGCCAGAAGTGCTAAGACTGGAGCCTCGTACAACATGTTGTGGGGACACACAGGAGAAAGTAATGGAAGGCTCTACAAAGTTCATTTGAGCCAGGCCTTGAAGGGTGAGGAAGGGTCCTCCAATCAAGCTGGGTGGGAAGCACATTCTCGGCCTGCGGGTATAAAATATGTAAGGGCACAAAAGGAGTGGAAAGTTTGCATGTGACCAGCATAAGAGGCTGGGACTTGGAAGGGTGAGGACTGGCAGGTGATGGGTCTTGAAGAGTCACTGGAGACCCTGAAGGCTTATGGTTCTATAGCAAGGAGTTGGGACTCGACTCTTTAAGCAACAGGAAGCTAGTGGAGGTTTCTAAGCAGGATAACACTATGGTCAGATTACAGCTTTAGGGAGAAATCTCTGGGATAGAGTAGAGAGATTAAGAACTCCTCCCCCTGGGGTGCCTGGGTGGCTCAGTTGGTTAAGCGACTGCCTTCAGCTCAGGTCATGATCCTGGAGTCCCGGGATCGAGTCCCACATTGGGCTCCCTGCTCAGCAGGGAGTTTGCTTCTCCCTCTGACCCTCCCCCCTCTCATGTGCTCTCTCTCTCTCATTCTCGCTCTCTCAAATAAATAAATAAAATCTTTAAAAAAAAAAAAAAAAAAGAACTCCTCCCCCTGAAAAATGCATTTTTGGCAAGCGCCCAGGTAATTCTTCCACAGGTCATCCTGAGACCACACCTGAAGAAACAGTGGCGTGAAAGAGAAGCTGGAGCAAGTTAAGGCTGGTGGTAGAAGAGGTGCCTTGGCAGGGAGGCACAGCGGGTCCACTGGGAGCTAATGAGGCCATCCCAGCTAGTCAGACAAAGGAGTCTTCAGAACCTTCTTCTGCAGAGCATCTGGGGGGCTCAGTCTGTTGGGCATCTGCCTTCGGCTCAGGTCATGATTTCAGGGTCTTGGAATCGAACCCGGTGTTGGGCTCCCTGCTGAGCAGGCAGTTTGCTTGTCTCCCTCTCTCTCTGCGCCTCCTCCCCACTTGTGTGCTTGCTCTCTCTCTCTCTCTCTCGCAAATAAATAAAATCTTTAAAAAAAGAAAAAAAAAAAGAACCCTCTTCTGAGGCATCCAAAACTCATAACCTCAGAGGCCCTAGAGCATCAGTGATAATAAGCCACATGAAGCTTTGCAGTCCAGCCACATGGATGCTTTTGTGGTTGGATGTGGGCAGAAAACTTTGGGGACATGGCCAGCAGGATCCTACCTTACTTCAGATGTAATCTGATCACCCCTGGTGTCCTGATGACCATTTTAGTCCTAACGTGAGCATTATTATGCCTATTGGAAAGGTTTTGGTAGGAATTCATTGGAAAAACCAGGGGCCTTCTTTACAAGTCATCTTTGATTAACTTAATAGTGTATTTCAAAAGTACTTTTTGGCCAGTAATGACAAACAAATTGCTTCTGAACTAGATGGGAACGATCTAAACACATCCTCTAAGCACAAGTGTCAAAAGTATCTCTGCTTGTCTTTATTTGCCCTTAAAAATCTGTTCAAAGAAATATGAACAGACTCTGGACTCTAAGAATAATATTTTCTGTGGATATATATGGACAGATAAGCAAAACCTCACGGGAGAAAAAACTTCTATTAAAATAAAAATAAAGATCCCCCACAGCTTTATCCTTTGCTCACTGGGGTTTCTTTCTTCCATTTTGAGATAAAAGTACTTCAGTTTCTCAGGAGATGCTGATTATGAGTGGAACAAAAAGTATTTTAATCTCTCTACATATCTCTATCTGTCTACCTTCCTACTTACCTATCTCTGGCCCTGAATCTTCCAGCCATAAGCGTAGACCTTTCTGCGTGGCTGGGGTTATGGTACTTTGAGTAAACACTAACACTACTGCTCGGGATCCCTGGGGAGAAAGCCCTCCTCCTCTCTGGTCAGTGAGAATACTGTGCTCAGGGCTTCTACCCCATTGAAAAGCCCCTATCTGAAGCTCATGGAAGGCTCTCTGGGATCCGAATCTCTCTCTCTCTCTCTCTCTCTCTCTCTCTCTCACACACACACACACACACACACACACACACACATACACACACGCCGCCTGGCACACTGTGATCCTTGCTCCTGGAGTTGCTTTTGGCTGCTGTCCATGCTCTGTGTCAGCATCTGGAGCTGACAGTCGTGGGAGCCTGCGGAGGCACCTGGCGTTGGTCAGCAGGAACACAGTGAGTGGAGAGTGCGGTCAGTTTTTACGTGCATATTGGAGGAAGAGCACAGACAGGGTTACTGTCTCTGTGGCAGTATCTCTGGGAACTGTGCTTCGATCCTGGGGAATTATTATGAAGTGGTATGCAGGTGGGCGGGGTGCCTGACAGGCTCAGTCAATAGAGCATGTGACTCTTGATCTCCAGGTTGTGAGTTCGAGCCCCACGTTGGGCATGGAGATTACCTTAAAAAAAAATTTTTTTTTAATAAAAAGTAGTAAGAGGGGTGCCTGGGTGGCTCAGTCAGTTGAGCATCCAACTCTTGGTTTCAGCTCAGGTCATGATCTCAGGGTTGTAGGATCAAGCCCTGGGTTAGGCTCTGCCCTCAGTGGGGACTCTCTTTAGGATTCTCTCTCCCTCTCCCTCTGCCCCTCCCCCCGCTCGTGATCTCACTCTCTCTCAAATAAATAAATCTTAAAATAAATAAATAGGGGCACCTGGGTGGCTCTGTCATTAAGCGTCTGCCTTCGTCTCAGGTCACGATCCCAGGGTCCTGGGATTAAGCCCCGCATCAGGCTCCCTGCTCAGCGGGGAGCCTGCTTCTCCCTCTCCCTCTGCCACTCCCCCTCCTTGTGCTTGTGCACTCTCTCTCAAATAAATAAATGAAATCTTAAAAAAATTTTTTTTAATAATAAATAAGTAAATAAAGTGATCTGCAGGTTGGGCAGGAACTCTGGACTTCCTCCCTTCTTAGGGTCTTCTGGAGAGAAGGTCCCATCCTAAGAAAGCAGCTCAGGGGAATATCCCCTTGCTTGTGGAGCCCACGGGTGTGTGTATTTGTGTCCACACCGAGACGCACATGACAAACTGCACACAGTGCCTCAGCACAGCCCAACAGGTTTTTTCTGTTTACATTTAACTAGCTTTGAACAGCAGGAGGAAACCTTAAATATTTCCTTTCTTCTCACAAACGCTTTCTCTAATAAAACAAAATTACTGGAGATGAAGCAGAGAATAATTCAAATAGTCATTTAAATCAAGGACCTGGTTTGGCTTGGCCTCCCTTGGAGACTTTTTAGCTTGTGCTAATAAAGGCCAGGCAGGCTAAGCTGACCTGAGCGGAAGGTGGGAGGCAGTCCCAGAGACTTGGGGGGGCGGGGGAGGAGGAGTGTAGGCCATTGGGGCTCCTGTAGCCCCTCCCTCAGTATTTTTGTCCCAGTGAAATCAAGCTGAAACTGACATGGAGGGCTTCCTCCGGGAGGTGGGGGGAGACCAGGAGGAGAGCAGTTCCTGGCGGTCACTCTCTGGGGGAAGTTGGAAGGAATTCGGTGTCATCTGTTCACAAACCTCATTTTGGCCTCCTTATCTGCCACTGGCTGA
This sequence comes from Zalophus californianus, assembly GCF_009762305.2. NCBI lineage: Eukaryota > Metazoa > Chordata > Mammalia > Carnivora > Otariidae > Zalophus > Zalophus californianus. The sequence continues at coordinate 103,727,508 of NC_045603.1, forward strand.
CTCTTAGAGCCACAACCACCAACTTTCTTTCTTTTTTTTTCTTCTTCCTAAAACACACATGAGGCGCACTCCCATGGGCATATCCAGATTACAGGCCGCGGCACAGATAAATCAGGCTGTGGGTTGGGAGCGGTTCCCAGTGAAACTCCGCTTCTTTTTCTCCCACTCAACAAAGCAGACCTCCATACAAGTGAATGTAAGACGTTACTCTGTGTCCTGAGCCCTGGGTGCAGGATTCTGGCCAATAGTAGCTGCCAAATAAATATTTACTAAGTGAAAGATAGCCTTGAATCCACACTAATTTGTATTTTTGAAAAGTCATTCATAAATTCTAGCATTTTAACTATTAGGAATTAATCCCAATTAAGTTAATCCCAATAAACCAGCAGGATCTTGTGATTGTGAACAACTGTTATGTGGGTTGGTCAGAAGGAATATTTGTTAGCATTTTTATAGGCTCTTAAAGTAGTTTTAGCTATACAACTGATAAAACCAAGCACAAGCTTTATCAGTCCTGCCACTTGCCTTTCAGCACCATGTAGATAAACTCATAATAGTTCCCAGAGAGGAACTTAAGAGATTCTTAAGCGGGAGACCAGGGGAGAGATACTCTTAATGTTGCCAGATCACCAACATATGCTGGCATAAGGTTAATTTCAAGATCTTACACAAATCCAGGATAAGATTCTGTATCAGATTCAAATTTGGGGCATTTGTCACCTCACTGCTGTTGGCAACTCTGAAAGCTGGAGTTGGGTCCAGAAGAATACAGCCCACTCTGTCCCCTGGGATGTCTCAGGAGAGGGAAATGGCATTAGATGAGGGACCGAAGGCTGATTTTGACTTGTCATCCAAATGTTTCTATTCTGGATGATTTTTTGTAAGGATTTTTTGAGATAAGGATTTATGTATCCCTTTGAAGAACAGCCTTAAGTAGGCAGGCATACTTTAGTTAAAATAATACTTAAAACTGTGGTGTAGAGATTGCCACCACCAGTCTAGACGATTCTGGTAAGTTCCATAGCTGTTGAGAGGTGCCGGGGCAGACAGAGCAGGGCAAGCAGGGGAAGCCAGAGTCAGGTGCACAGCGATCCCAGTCAGGGTCTGTGATTGCCGAGTCAAGATTGTTAGGCAGGGAAGTGGTGATTTAGGGAGTTGGGTGAGCCAGATGATAAGTGTGCCCATAATAATGGAAAATGAGTGAAGAGGGAGAATTTTAGAAATATGAAGCAACACAACCCAGGTGAGCTGAGCAGGAGTCAGGTGTAGACTTCAGTTATTAAGAGCATGAGAGAAGGAGCTAGAGAAGACACCGTAGAGAAGGAAGGCTCCATTTCTCCCTGTAGGTTACCCTGCCTGGTGCGATCTGGGGAATATTTCTTCTCTTCTCCATGGATTCAAGAGCACTTCCCAATGATTTTAGGAATGCCAGCTAGACATAATGAACTTTGGACCAATAGCATTTCAACCTCAAGATGTAATTTCCTTCTCTCTTTAGGCCTTAAACAAAATTTTCTTTTCGTTAATTTGAAAGCCCATACTTTGTACTTCTTAATTCTAATTATGGTAATCTTGTTTTTTGAGTGGAAAATTAAGAAAGTTGGTCTTAACGTTGTTTTTTACATACCTTTCTGATCTATTATTTTTTAAGATTTTATTTATTTGACAGAGAGAGACACAGCGAGAGAGGGAACATAAGCAGGCTGAGTGGGAGAGGGAGAAGCAGACTTCCTGCGGAGCAGGGAGCCTGATGCGGGGCTCGGTCCCAGGAGCCTGGGATCATGACCTGAGCCAAAGGCAGACGTTTAACGACTGAGCCACCCAGGCGCCCCATACCTTTCTGATCTAATGAGAGTCTGAAAGATGTTCACATCCCAATGTACTAAAATCTTCAACCGCCCTGAAAAATTGAGATGTGTTGTCACTGTTTTATCAAATTATTGTTTTAAAATTGCTGTTTTACTCTTCCCCAAACTGGCTTTGGTAGGAAGAGCGACTTCTAATAAAACAACCGATACTTTGTTGGATACAGTATGTTAAAAGAGTGGAGAAGTATAAGAATAATGATGAGTATTAAACTAATGTTGGGGCGCCTGGGTGGCTCAGTCGATTAAGCGTCCGGCTCTTGATTTCGGCTCAGGTCATGATCTCAGGGTCGTGGGATCGAGCCCCACGTCGGGCTCTGCGCTGGGCAAGAACCTGCTTAAGATTCTTTCTCTGCCCCTCCCTCCTCCCTCTCTCAAAAAAATAAAATAAAAATAAAACAAAATAAAATAATGCTGATAAGCCGAGGAAAGAAGCAAACAGACATTCTGGGTAATGATTCAGGAAGTGTATCCGGGAGAGGAAGATTTGGAACAACTCTCCCTTTGAGTCAGACTTATGTCATGGTTTGCTCCTTATTTAAGGAGTCAGGCCCCCTTAGACTTTTTAGAGCGAGTCCACTGTCCCCGCTGACGTGCTTGAATGTACCACTTCACCTTGCTAAAACAAGTTCATCTTCATCTAAAGTAGGCTGAAAATTATTCACTCCTGGAGAAAGCTGTCACAATATTTTGATATCCAGCAGAAGTAATTCTGCAAGCCTGTCTGTCATTATTTGGGGAGAGGACCCCAGAGGGGCCACCCTTACTTGCTGTCTTTAGGGAAACTGTATGGCCCCCTCCTCCTGCAATTACCCACCAAAAAAAGTGTGAAGGCCAACGTAGAATACTAGGATGGTGTTAGTATGAAGTATCTAATGTATTCAGTGTAATAATTGTGCTTTTATCCATCCGGTTCTCACTTGTTTAGGGTTTTTCTACTGGAAAACTGAAAAATCAGTAAGGCAAAATAAATCAAGAAGGCATTTATACTGGGGCACCTGGGTGGCTCAGTCGTTAAGCATCTGCGTTCGGCTCAGGTCATGATCCCAGGGTCTTGGGATCGAGTCCCACGTCAGGCTTCCAGCTCAATGGGGAGTCTGCTTCTCCCTCCTCCACTCCCCCTACTTGTGTTCCCTCTCTTGCTGTCTCTCTCTGTCAAATAAATAAATAAAACCTTAAAAAAAAAAAAGGGATTTATACTGACAAAAACAGACCAGAGTGGTTTTTTGGGTTTTTTTGTTTGTTTGTTTTTGACCAAAGGTGTTTTAGGGACTTTGAAGAAAGGACCTAAAAATTGTTACTCAGCCTGGCATTTATTTTACAATATGTGCTGACTTCGGGGCGCCTGGATGGCTCAGTCATCAAGCGCCTGCCTTCGGCTCAGGTCATGATCCCAGGTCCTGGGATCAAACCCCGCATCGGGCTCCCTGCTCTGCATGCAATAAGCCCGCTTCTCCCTCTCCCACTCCCCCTGCTTGTGTTCCCTCTCTTGCTGTGTCTCTCTCTGTCAAATAAATAAATAAAATCTTTAAAAAAAAACAATATGTGCTGACTTCTAGCTTTCAGAGCTGAACAGCCTAATCCTTGATCATCCCAGAATGAGTTTAGGAATTTGTAATCATTTCCTTTTTACTGGGTATTTGCATACATCACTAACCAGCTCGGTTGAGAAGGATGAGCAGTTCCTCTGTGCTGAAATAGAATGATGAGAATTTAGGGCCAACCTGAAATGTTCATTTATCAGTTAGTCCTTAATGAGCATTTATGTGTAAATGACAATGTGCAGAGAAGACAAATTCCCTTCCATAGTGTACATTTTCAAATAGGCTAATAAGAATGGTTAGAGTTTTATATTTTTATCCATGGTTTGCATTAGGGCTCTGTGTTGAGGGGAAGGGTCAATGTATATAAATAAGAAGAAGGATATCTGGCAAGATTGGGAACATGACCTCTTGCCCTCCAAAGCCTGGGAAGCCCTAGTGAATGCTCCCAATCTTAGCAGTGTATGGACATGGTGTGAACTCTCCCCTCTGCATACAGAGTGGGGGTTAGAGGTTAATGAATGAGTGCTCTCCTCACACACGAGATCCTGTTCGATGGTGGTTTTATAAATAAGGGCTTAAATGGGGTCAGAATAGGACCTGCATATTGCTTCCAAGCTCTCTAAATCTTTTTGAAGTGATGGTGTTCAGAGATGACACCCTTCCACCAGGGAAGGGAGATGTGAGGCTCTCATGCTTGGGGAACTGGACACTGCTACCGGTTCCATATGTCTAAAAGCAGGACCCAATGGAAAACAAAGCCGGGGGGGGGATCCTTGCTGCCCCCTATTCTTCTCTAGTAATCCCTTAAAAAATAATTGCAGACCCAAACCTCTGGCCTCCAGCACATTTTCCACTTGATTAGAGGCCTTTGTGAGGTAGGGAAAGGGACCTGCAGCCTTGTACATTGTGCTGAGGCCTGAAATGTCCAGCTGGGATTTTTTTCCATCAAAAGGGGATTTTAGTAAAACCATTATCAGGGGCTTAAGAAGAAAAGCTGTTGAGCTGCAAGTGAGGGGGTAGATTAGCATTAGCAGGCTTGTTTTGGGCCACTGGTGGAAAGGGTGGGAAGGTGTTTGCATCCCTGCACACAAGGGCTGTAGTTTCTCTGCGAGTTCCTGGCAGGTGCAGAGGCAGGAACGGGTACAGGAGTGGGAGCTCATAGGCTTGGGAATTGTCCATAGGGGGGCTTGGAGGGGTCCATGGGGCATCAAGTGCAAGGCACCCCAAATCCAGGAGGATTGCACTCCCTGTGCCCCTCTGCTCTCGGAACTCGAGAACCGGGACATGTCTGTGCTGGATTAACTTGGATGTCTGCGTGGACACCTCTACTTTTGTGGGGCTGGGACTGAGGGGACGTAAGGAAAGCAGCAGCCGTGGCTGTCCTGTGGGCAGATGAGTCGCCAGGCTGTGTGGGCCGGTGAGCTCTGCCCCGGAAGCCCTCTACAGGCAGGGTTTCGGGGGTTCTCTAAAAGTGCCTTCTGGGGATCACTAGAGCTGTGGGCTACACCTTCTTTGCCAAAATGGAGCCCAGAAGGCTGAACCGAGTGCAGCTGGTGGGCATTGGCCACTGGAGCCAACTGCTGTCTCAAGGGCCTGTGTGAGGGATGTCACCCCCCCAGCGGCCCTGGAAACGCCTGTTTTGTGTGTCTCCCAGGGTGCATTGTCGTCCTAGCTTGTTTTCCCTGTGCAACCAGGATGGTGCCAGGAGCATGCAGCTGGAGCATACATATAGCGGGAGCATACAGCTGGAGCATACATACAGCAGGAGCATGCAGCTAGAGCATACATATAGCGGGAGCATACAGCTGGAGCATACATACAGCAGGAGCATACAGCTGGAGCATACATACAGCAGGAGCATACAGCTGGAGCATACAGCAGGAGCATAAAGCTGGAGCATACATATAGCGGGAGCATACAGCTGGAGCATACATACAGCAGGAGCATGCAGCTAGAGCATACATATAGCGGGAGCATACAGCTGGAGCATACATACAGCAGGAGCATACAGCTGGAGCATACATATAGCGGGAGCATACAGCTGGAGCGTACATACAGCAGGAGCATACAGCAGGAGCATGCAGCTGGAGCATACATATAGCGGGAGCATACAGCTGGAGCATACATAACAGCAGGAGCATACAGCAGGAGTATGCAGCTGGAGCAAACACATAGCGGGAGCATACAGCTGGAGCATACATACAGCAGGAGCATACAGCTGGAGCGTACAGCAGGAGCATGAAGCTGGAGCATACATATAGCAGGAGCATACAGCTGGAGCATACATACAGCAGAAGCATATGGCTGGAGAGGAGGATGGCTGTGAGGGGTGGGGCAGCCAAACAGCGACCTGTCTGAGCAGGACGGGGTCAGGCATCCGGTGCTGTCACCTTCCATCACGTCCTCAGTCACAGTTCACCACAGGCCAGCCCGGTGGCCTGTGAGTTGGAAGTTTTGTCTCAGGTCAGACTCCAACAACCAGAGAAAGAGGGCCTGTCTTCTTGGAGATATGTGCTGGTTCAGGAGAGCTGGTCTTGGAGGCTGCCAGTCGTTCCTTCTAACCACCATCTGTTGGAGCTGTTGGTCGTTATATAGTTTATGCTTGCCCTCGATGTGATGTCACCTGCCTTGATCTGGCTCCTCCGCCTGCCCTGCGTTTTCTCCTCCTTGGCTCCGTTTGGAGGGATACAGGCTCTCTATTCCTGCTGCTGCGATCTCTTTTCCTTACTTGGGTTGCCGTCCCTGAATCTGCATTTGGTATGGTCACTAATAGTGGCATATTTGAGCTACGATGCCCATAAAGCTGCCTGGGAAGATTTTCTGCTTTTATAAGACCTTCATGAATGGTGCTGCGAATGGTGATTTGCTTCCCGGCTGGGCCCTGAGTTCCAGAAGGTTTTCCTTTCTTTTCTCTCGTTCTCTAACCCAAAATGACCTTTGTATTACTGAGCTAATAAAGCAGTGCCCCGTCCAGTGACGACAGCTTAGTAGAAGTAGCCATAGGGGATATCCACCTTCTACCTTCTGCATTTTTATTCCGCGCCGGCACCACTGCTCCTCAGATCCAGGCATGGATTCCCCAAGGCCAGGCTGCTGAGCACCAAGAGGGCAAGAGCCCCGAGGCCTCACCTGGCCAGTCCTCAGCCCGTCCCTGATTGTGTCATTTTATGGAATCTGGCCAAGTTGGCTTAGAAGTTCTTTCGCTTTGTTTTAATTTCCCCTACCTTTTCCTAATGCCTGTTTTCCATAAGAGGAATTTAGACATGTGAGCAACCTTACTTCTCTATCAGGCTCTTAAATATTTTCAATGTCATAGATTTTATGAAGATGTCTTCATCTGGGCAATAAAGATGCTAATTTTATAATAACTTAATAAAAATAGGTACTCCTAAAATTTTAAAAATATTTTAGTTTTTCCTGAAAGGCTCTCTAGAATTTTTCATTACAGATGATATGCTTTCTATTTTTTTGCAATAAAAAAAAAGCCAGCACTTTTACTCTTGCTGTTAAAATTATCTCCATGTAGGATTGTAAAATTTCACCCCATTTGTTCTCCCAAACTTCCCAAGTATGGCAATGTAACAGGATTTGTACGAGATGGTCTTTAAGAAAAGTTAGTAATTGGGGGCCTGGGTGGCTCAGTTGGTTAAGTTACTGCCTTCAGCTCAGGTCATGATCCCGGGGTCCTGGGATCGAGCCCCACGTCTGGCTCCTTGCTCACGGGGAGACTGCTTCTCCCTCTCCCTCTACCTGCTACTCTGGCTTGTGCTCTCTCTCTTGCTGTCGAATAAATAAATAACAATTCCAAAAAAAAAATTAGAAATTGATGTTTGATTCCCACAGCCTCCAAAAGCAAAGCACTCACTGTGAACTAAAATCAGGGAACCTTTATGAGGTTACATCTGTCATCTTGCTTGGAAAACAAAGTGCTGCTCACCTGCGCTCCTTCAAACAGCTTCTCTGATGTTTTAAAAATCAATTTCATCTTTTTGGCAACACAAGATTCCTCCTTTGTCAACTCTTAGACCCCGGGGAAATTCTTTGGTTCGGCAGAAGGTGGTGAGGGAGGTGACCAGAGGGCATTTGTCTGAGGGGAGGAGGTCTGGGCGCCCCACTGGAAATAGCCTCCAATTCGCAGACAATGCTGCCGCCTGCTGACAAAACACAGGGCTTGCAGACTTTGTGGAAGAATAAATTTCATCTTTCCACTTTCCATCTTCCACACTGGAAAACAAATTTCCATTCGTTTGCATTAACCATACTTTGTTTTTCTGTCTTATAGTGGATCTTAAAAATCATCTCAGTAAGCTTGGGGGAAAGAAAAACACAAGGTTGGACTCCCAGCTAGACCTGATTCATAGCTGCCTCACAGTAGGGAGGGTCGATCTTGCGTGAGTGGGAAAGGTTTGTTGTTTTTGGTTTTTGTGGAGTGGGGATGGAAAAGGTCAAGGAACAATCTAGAAGAAGTCAAAATTGATTTTCCACTCCTGCTTTTCGATAAAGTGTAGTGCTCGACTTCTGTCTCCTAACTTGTATATATACATTTTTATTTCTTTTAAGTTTTATTTAACTAATCCCCACACCCAGTATGGGGCATGAACTCACGACCCTGAGATCAAAAGTTGCATGCTCTACCAACTAAGCCAGCCAGGCACCCCTACACAATTTTATTTCTAAAGTAAGCAGCAATGAGGCTCTTTGCTGCTAAATCACTGTGTGGTGCTTACTCCAGTGAATTTCTGCAGTTCTTCTTGTGATTCCACTGAAATTTAGACCCTTGTGTGTGGGAAAAAGATAGGGCAGCTGTCTTCCTTTGGACCACACTGTTCTGTCGCCAGTTGACTCTGAGCACAATGGCAGAGCATCTGGCTCAAGTGCACAGACGTCAGCGGGGGTGGGAAGAGCCAGTCGTCTATCTGTTCCAGACTCAAGAGAATGTGGAGACCTTCCCTGCTTCCTACAATGGCAAGCTGTGAGCCCGATAAAGCTTTGGAGGACCCAGAACCTGTCCCTACCCTCTTTGCAGATTCCTGAAACTCACTAAATTGTGTGCATTTGAAATGATGTAGAAGAGCTAGAAACTGTCACTTTGTCATTTCTGTATTGTTTAGGAAACACCTACTTGTCCTTTTTTTTTTTTTTTTTTTGGTTCACGGCTATGAGCTTTTGAGCTATGAAGCTAAGGTTTAAAACACTGAAGTAAAAATGGAAGGTACAAATTAGTTGTCTTCCATCTGAGAACATTAAGAGTTTGAGGGCTGAACTGTTGTGATTCCTCCCTTATTTTATCCATCTGTCCAATTTTAGGCTCGGTGATTTTGCTAAAGATTCTAGGAGTATTATGACTCATTTTTACGGTTCCTCCCTATTTAGAGACCATTTCTCAAAAGCAAAATGGTAGCAGGTAGCTTATTCCTACACAAATGTGTACATAAAATTGCCAGTTTAGGGTAAGGATTTCCTAAGGAGAAATATTTTTATGGGTGTTTGTAAATATTTTCATATTCTTTTCAAATGAAGAAGACAGTTCTTTCCAAGCCATGTTGAGTTATCCCGTGCTATTTATAAAAAGCTAATCTGGTCTCAAAGAATGATTTTCCCACAGTCCAATTCCAGGGACTTGAATCCATGATAGCAGTAGTAATTATTGAACAGACAGCTGTCTGGTAGGCCCCATCCTTCTGGAGTGTGGATTACATAAACTGAGGAGTAATAAACATTAACAGCATGCCTGATATTAACAAATTAGACCCTTGTACTCTTTCTGGACAAGAGGGATTTGTAACTAAAACATCTGTTCAGTCAAGCCTTTTTACCTTTGAATGGAGAGGAATAGCTGGTGATCCTGCAACTCAGTTCTACTTTATGAGGATTGGGTGACAGATATTTGCAGTGCGCTAAACACACTTAAGTCCTTAGCTTCAAGACTACTGCAAGCACAGACTTAACAGCATTCGTACTTCGTATCGCTACTTGTGACAAAGCAGTGCCTGGGAAACTGGCTCAAGTTCTCTGAGGACAACAGGTGACAGGTCTGACACAGCTAGCTACTTCAGTACCCTATCGCCCATTTACCAAATTGCTTCTTGAATAACCCTATACATAATGCTTGCAAAACATATCTAAGTTTGCATAATGTAATGCATATTAAGTAGTAGTAACTTTCAGCACTTGGGTTTGTTTTGTTTTTGTCGGCGGTGGGGGGGGGGTTGCTCCTAGTGAAAATAGGCTCCGGTTTAGCACCCTTCTAAAGCCAAGGGGTCAGGGTGATGTTTTGCAGGGTCTGGGAAAGATCAAAGAGCTACCTGCGTGTTTATCCCCCTCTGATGTGGTCCTTAAAGGCTGAAGCAGTCCTCTTTCTGATATGCGCGCCTCACCTCAGGAGGCAAAACCTTTCCAGCCTTGTCAAGCCTTTTTCCCCATTTATAAAATTAAATGTACACTATCAACCAGATTTGTGAAAACAAACATTTTGAGACAGAAATTGAACACTACGTCGTGACTCAGTTCTTCCAGTAGATTGCATTCACGTCCCTAACACAGTCTGCAGAAGGACCTCATTCTTCTCTTCTTTGTAACAGACACTATTTTCCACCATCACAAATAAAAGCGAACTTACAAGGATATGTGGCATTTGTCCTTTAAACAATTAAAGTCGAAGAGGAATGAGAAAATAAAAACATTAAGTCTTTTTTTTTTTTAAGAAAATGATGTGCCCTTTTCTGGATTAACAAACAGCAAGCAGAGGAATTCCACTTCTATTTTGTTTTATTTGCGGGGCTGCTCAGGATAGCCCACGCACAGTCTGCTGTGCTGCACAGTTAAGATCTCAAGCTTACTTTCTCTGGCACCTTAACTGAAAGATTCGACTTTACATGGTACCGAATGTTCTGGGTTGGTACAGGCAACTCCACCTGGCAAAGTCAGAGCAATCCCTGGAAAAGAGAAAAAGACTGGAACTGATCATTTGTGGACATTTAAATGTACTCATTGTCTAGAAATGATTCACTTTCTCTCCGAGCCCTGAGAGTACATAATTTTATTCTGGCTGTGCACTTACCTTTGCTAAGTTCTCAATTATTAATAGTTGGCAGTGATCCAAATATGAATGTCTTATCTGCTTGATACCATTCACTTTGCACAATATTTTAACTTGCTACATCACGTTTGAACAAAAATGAGAGATGTGGCCTAAGCATAGGCCTGCGTCCGAATATAGCTTTCCGGTGTCTGATCCTGTGCTCTGCAGTAGTTCATCAGAAAGCCTCACCTCGGCCTCCCAAGGGGTTCCGAGGGGCACGAAATTTAGGTCTTGCCCTCTACGAAATGGACAGAACAACCTGAAGAGGGAGTGAGGTGAGCTGCAGGGAAGACAAGGGAGCCGAGAGGACCCTGCCCGTGTGTCTTACTGGAGCGGCCCTCTGTCCAGCAGGGCAGCGCGGAGCGGAGACCAGGGGCCCTCCCTTGCAGGGCACCAGCAAGAGACGGTTGCCAGAATCTGCAAGGAGGCCTCGGTTTTGTTTTACAAATCCGATCCTTTATTCCAGAGGTTCTTGTTCTCTGGAAACACAGTGGTTCCTGGGGGCCACTACCGTTCCCCTTTGAGAACTTGAGTTCACATTTTCTAACTCAGAAGCGGAAAAAGGTTTTGCTTATGTCAAGACCAGCGTCTCTCTAGTAGGCGCGGCAGGAAAGCACCAGGATTTAGGGGGGAGGCCATGCTTCAATTTACATATCAAGTGTCCTTTTTTCAGAGAAAGTTCTTACCTTTAAAAGGAAACTCCAATAAAAGGAAACATTTGCTTTTTCAGATCTTTGTTGTTGATGTGAATCATTAAAGAGTATGATCAATTTGTGAATTTTCTTAACTAAAGACATACTATAAGTTAGGCAAGCATCCCTTTCCCTGTTGCCAAATGTGGGATAAATCGGGCGGGCCCTCCCCTGCCTTAGGACTGGGGAATCCCGCAGGAGGGAGTCCACAGCAGGGAGCATCATGCAGCACCACACTTCTAGCTGGAGGCCTATCACGGCCCTTAGGGACTGCAGAAACCGAACCCCACTGTTGCATTTATCATCTCTTCCAGACTTCAAGGGCTACTACCCAAAGAAAGGTATACGGAGCCCTTTCCCCACCACCACCCAGTTTCTATGAGGTTTATTACTTCTAGGTGATAAAGTTTGCACGAAGTTCCCATTTTGGTTTTTCACTTCTGAAGTTGCAGCAAATACCCAAACCAGGTTTTTTTCTGCTATTCTAAAAACTGCCCTGATGTGCCTTTTAACTTTTGTAGCACCCGCAAAATATCATCATGTCCTTTTCTTTAGTGCTTTGGTCTTTAAAAGCATTTCTTTCCATTCCAGTAGTTATGGTGGAGATTGGATCCACCCATATCCCCTTTTAAGTTGTGCCCTGGGGCCTGGGCTTGTCCACACGGTGATCAGACAGCTACCACTCATTTCTGTGAGGTCACCTCACTGGAACTCAAGGTATGATCAGTAACTGAACCTTCTCAGAGGACAGAAGGGAGCTAGACTTTGGAGCTGGCCCTGGTGTGCGTCCCGGTTTCCCTCCGTTAGTGGCTGGGTGACTTCAGGCGAGTACTACGCCCTATCTGGAAATCAGGATACCTGTTTCAACAGGTTGCTTTGAGGACTGAAAGGAGAAATTTACAGGGACCATGCAAAGCATACCCCCGGTTCTCAACACATATTCATTTCTTTCCATCCACGAAGGTTGAGAGATAAACAGTTAACCTTGGCTGATGAAAGTAAATGGTTTATTCATCGTTTCCAGAGACACTCCAGATATATTCGTAAGTATACCCAGTTCAGGTTGAGGACAGCAGGTCCATGATCTTAACTTTCAAACATTAATTTACCGACCTTTAGTCAGGCTTATCTTTAGCCTTTCAAGTAAAAAACAAAACCAAACAGAAAAGTGGAAAACCCTTCCCGTTAGTTGGTAGGATTATCTTGTGTATTAAAATGAAGAATGTGAGCACAGAGTCTAAGACTTAGGAGGTGCCCAAATTTTTGACTGAATCCATACAGTCATGCAGTCTCTTGAAAGAAAAACAGCCCGAGAACTTACAGCTTGTGGAACCTTCATGCGGTATAGTGCCAAATGCTAAATTAGAAAGTTGACCCTAAATCCACGTCCCGACTTCTTACTAGGGTTCACACATTTTTTTTTCCAGGCAATAAGCACTGTAACCTAAGAGGGAAGGAAGAGATCCACACCTTCCCCAAAGAAAAGGAAGATGGATCTAGTGTCAGGCTCAATTAGACCCAATTGTGATGGCTCTCCAAAAAGGAACAATGCCGCTTTTGTGATATGCTCAAGCAGAAAGCTTGGAAATTTTACAAAACAATCTCACCCCAAGAGAAACTTGGGTTCTAGCTCTCTTCCTGGAAAGAGGTGTCTTTGCAGGAAAGTTTTATACCGCTCTTATTAGCTCTTGCTGGGATCTGTATTTTTTTTGTTGTTTAAAAAAAAAATCTCAGAAACAACTAAGACCTATGTGAAACCAGGAATGTGAATTACTCCGCTGTTGGGAACATTTATACCCTGCCACTTCCGCAGCCCAGCCACAGGGGTGTTGATTAGTTACTGTCTACCAGAGGGAACTCTTTGCTAGATTGTTGGTATTCATTGATCTGCCCCAAATTCAGCCTAAGAGCCCTCACCACAGTGGATCCGAGTGGAGTGGCGAGCTTCAGCGCTGGAAGTGCTTAAAATGCAAATGTGCAAGAACTCCTGGCCAACCTCCCCATCCCCCAGGAAAGTGCTTAAATACAGTGGGGCCTGGAGGAGAATGTTAAAAAGAGGGGCTGAACTGCCTTCCTCCTTTCCACCAGGACCCTCACTCACACTGTGAGATTCAGCATGCATGACTGAGCAAGTGAGCGAGCAAGCAAGGACAGCGCTCTTTTAACTTTTCTGAACAATGGCTTCAGTTCCCTCCACCCTTCACCATTTCACATCCTCCCCACACCCACTCAAAGTGGAAAGAAGCCCGTCTTTTCTTCCCCACTTCCACATCTCATGACCCATTTTTCAACAGGACCCCTGGATCTCATTTCCACCCCGGGGAAATTGTGACTCTTACAGATCTAGTTTTTAAAAAGTTCCATTTTGTTCAGTTTCTTTCAATTTCCATGTTGTTGACAGTTTAAAACCAAAAATTATATAAATCTCCAGTCCAGTCACATTTCTAGCAACAAAACATTTAGATGTCAGTAGTAAACCTTATACAGAATAAATGTGTAACCATGAGCTTACTCACACCACATAGGATGCACCGAACTCTATACCTTAAATCCTCCTAGAGTAAGTACACAAACAGCACCTCCTACTTTGGCATGTACCCAAACACACACTGCCTTCAAAATAATTCACAGATACAAGGTTTTTTGTTTTTGTTTTGTTTTTTTTTTTTTCAAAAACATACTTCATATTTCCTCTTTTATTATATAAATATCAGTTTAACCTTTTACTGTAAGAATATAAATGTTTTAAGAGGATCTTTGTTATTATTTATACAAATTCACAAACAGTACAATTAATTGATAAAGGTCTCTGGGTTTCTTTAACTCCATGGTCTCGCATGTTGCTGTGGAGGATTCTAAAAAAATAAACAAAAACTCCAACAAAAATATACATCCTACTCAAAAGCGATTTTTTTTAAAGCCACAAGTTCCAACCCCCACCAAAATAAAGAAAGCCATCTATGCCTCCATTTAGAAACAGATTTTTGTTAAAACCCACAAATTCCCATTTTATTAACAGAACATAGATAAGACGTGAGTTTTAGTCTCCTCCCCTTCACGTTACAGCCCCAGGGGCTCCGTAGGCCAACTCTGCTCCTCTGCTTCCAACAGGAAGCCTCACCATGTGACCTTTTTTGTGGGGACACTTGGAAGAGGGTGAGGGTAGGGCAAAATTTGCATATATAATAATCATTTTCAAGACACAATCTGCATCTCAAACAAACAAAAGTTCAACTCTCATTTCTTCCACACATTTGTGCTATAAATTAAGTCAAGATTTACGAACACCGTTGGGCCCTCAAATCCCAATGCGCAAGGGAAAAAAAAAATTATAGCCAGAATGTGGAAGTGGGACACACTGGATGGATGGAGTTTGGGAAGAAGCCAAAACAAAAAAGACGTACAAACCCAATGGGCATCTTTCCAGTCTAGGCACAAAAATGTTTGTCTCAAAATATCTCTCTTGTAGAATTCCAGGGCTTCAGAGAAAAAAGTAAACTAAAACGAGGTAGCCAGACATATATATATGTATATATATATAATTTATATATATATAATATATAGACTATATTCAGCAGAAAAAAAAAGGACCGTGATTTCGAATTTCTTCAAAAAATAAAAACATGAAAAAGAAAGACAATTAAAAGGAAATGAGCGTGAACAGCAGAGTACTGTAGGAGAAGTGATGAGAAGAGCCTGGGATTAGTTACAATCTGGAAGGAAGGAGGGTGAAAAGGCCGTGGTAGTTGGGTTTGCTCTTTATACATTTCAAAATAAAAACCAGATCACAGTATTCAAATAAAAGCTTAAGGAAGGCAGACATTTTCCTCAACTCCCCCAGGGTTTTAAGGACTAGGCCATCCCCACCCCTCCCCCATTTCCAAATGTAAAGCAGTGGGGATACAGTAGCTCAAACAGTCCTCCATCCCCCTGCAGAGAGGAGTGGGTGGGTAAGTAGCTGAATCCGGCTCTCCATCGTCAGGGGAAACGAGAGGTGAGTAAGGTAGGGGTAGCAGAGGAACCCCAGATGCAATGGGAATGGGTGTGTAGTGGGCCGAGGTGCTGGAGGAGGGAGAAAATGAGCCTGAGGCTTCGTGTCACTGCCCCCATCTCATCCGCTACAATGATCTATGTGTAAGTGTGCATGTCGAGTGGGGGGCGGGGGGCGGGGGCGTGGTGGTGACCGGAGGAAGAACAGGGCGGGACAAGGGGAGCAGGTGCTGCTGCCCTCACCTGACCTTCTCACTGTCCGTCATCTGCCAGAGTCCCAGGTTGAGTACCTTGAGGCAGGGCAGCTGCGTGATGCGCTCCAGGCCGCGCTTGGTGATTCGGGTACAGCCGTACAGGTCTATGCCAGTGAGCTGACTCAGGTGCTCAGCGATCAGCTCCAGGCCCTTGTCTGTGATGCGCACACACTGTCCGATGTTGAGCGTGCGCAGCCCGTGCATCTGCCGCACCATGCGGTTGATGCCATCATCGCTGATGTGGCAGGAGCAGAGGGAGAGGGATTTGAGGCCGTCCAGGCCCTGGGCTATGTAAGCCAGACTCTGGTCCCCCACCTTGTCACAGAACGACACATCCAGCCCTGAGAGGCGCAGACTGCCCATGGCCAGGTGCATGATGCCCGTGTCACTGATGTTATCGCAGGAGCGCAGGTTAAGGCTGCGTAGGCTGCCCATGTGCGACAGGTGCAGGAGGCCCGCGTCCGAGATGCCCCCGCAGAAGCTGAGGTTGAGGAGCCTCAGGCCCGTCAGCCCCCGGGAGATGTGCTTTAGAGAAAGGTCAGTGAGCTTCTGGCAGTCCTGCAGCGTGAGCTGCTCCAGGCCCAGGCAGCCTTCGGCCGCGCTGCGCGTCATGCCGGCCAGGTGCCCGATGCCCACGTCCGAGAGGTGGCGGCAGCTGCGGAGATTAAGGCTCTTGAGGCGCTGCAGGCCCCAGGCGATGAGCAGGAGGCCGGTGTTGGTGATGTTGCTGCAACCCCCCAGCTCCAGCACCTCCAGGCCCTTGAGGTACTGCGCTATGCGGCCCAGGCTGCTGTCGGTGATCTGCTTGCAGAGGCTCAGGTTGAGGGCACGCAGGGAGCCGATCTCCTGCACAAACGCGTGGCCCAGCCCGTTGTCAGTGAGGTTGTAGCAGCCGCTTAGGTTGAGGCTCTCGATGTTGGCCATGCCCTGGATCACGTAGCTGAGGCTGCGGCGGAGGCTCAGGATCTGCACACGGCGGATACCCCGGGCCTGCAGGCTGGGGAACAGCGACGGGTTGGCCCGGCGCAGGTGCAGCTTGGCCTCCACCCCCCGCCACACCGACTTGTGGTAGGCGGCGTCCCGCCAGGCCGTGCACACCTGCGCCGCGCGCCCCTTATCCCGGACGTCCAGGTAGCCGAAGATCATGGCCAGCAGCTCGGGGAACAAGCACGAGATGTGGGTCTCCATCTTCCTCCTCCCCCCTCCGCGGCGCCGGGGGGAGGAGGCGCGGGCCCCGCCGCTCCTGTCCCGAGAGGCGACAAGAGCGGTTCGCCCCGGCCGCTACCGCCGCCGCCTCGGGCCCAACGGACGGCCCCTCCCCGCCTTCCGGCTCCGGCCGCCGCCGCCGCTCCTCCTCCTGGTCCGTCCGTCCTTCCTTCCTTCCTGCCGGCTTCTCCTCCCTTCCCTTCCCTCCCCCCGCCCCGGGCTCCGCTCGGTGTTCACATCCCGGGCGGGGAAAGCGCCCTCTCACTCACTCCCGAGCCCGGCCGGGCCGCCGCCTCCGCCGCCTCCGCCGCCTCGGGTCTAACCACGCCGCGCTCGGGCCGCGCCGCTCCGCCCGCTCCGCCCGCTCCGCCGCCGCTCCCACGCCCCCTGCCGCATCCTCTGCCTCTTGCCACTGCCGCCGCCGGCCGCCGACGCTGCTGCTCCGGGCCGGCGGGCCGGCCGGGGGGTCCCGGGGGCTGAGAGCACGGGCTCCGGGCGCCGAGGAGGCTTCCTGCTGCCTTTGTCTCTCGCCCGCTTTTCAAACCTCCCAGCCCGGGCCGCCCGCACTCCGCCGCCCAGGCGGGGGGACCTGGAGGCCAATCCGGGCCACCGGGCGCACGTTCCTTCACCCCCACCCCCCGCCGTCCGCGGCCAGTTGGGAGCTGCGGGCCCGGGCACGGAGGACGCCGCGGCCGGCGCGGCCGGAGCGCGGCTCGGCGCCGGGCCCGGGGCGAGCAGGCGGGCCGCGCGTTTGGTAGAGTCCGGGCCGGACCCCTCTGCCCGACTGCTCCTTCGCGCGTCCCCTCCCGCCGTGCTCCCCCCGCGCGCGCCCGCGCAATGGTACGAGCCTGCGCTGCCGGAACTGTCGGGGCCGTTACCCTGGAAACCGAGTTCTTCCTAGTCTGGTTGCCCTGATTTTTAACCCTGTAGGCGCCATTTGAGAGCAGCTGTCAGCCGGGCTCTTCCCCACCCTTCTCCTTTTCACCCCGTAGCCCGCTATTGAGCCATTCCCTTTCTGGGCCACGCCCCAACCCCATTCCTTCTCTTTTTCTTTGCTGCTGACGTCTGCGCAGTCTTTTCCCATAGTTTACCCCTACCATTCCTGACCCTTCCTTTACACCCTTCTCCCTTTATTATCCCTGCAAGACCCTCCTCCCAGTGGTAGTACTCAATAATTATCACTCCAACTCTCCTTCCTTTTTTTACTGTTCCTAATGCCTCTTAACATGTCCCTGTTATCACACCCCCAGTCTTCCCCAACGGGGCTGCTTCCTACGATTCCTTTCTCTCCGGTCTTGTGCCTCAAATTACGGAGAAATTCGGCTTTATTCATGACCACCTTAGCTTGACCCTGACCCTCCGCAGCCCTCATTCTAGCATTACCCATTCCTGCTGCCTTCTAGCATCTTCTGTTTGTTTCTGGACACCGCTGTGGTACTTTATACATAAAAACTTCCTTCCACTTCCGCACTTTGTTGCTGAACTGTGGACTGCCGGGAGCGCCACGGATGCCCTCGCATCGCGCCAGCCTGCTTTGCACTTAGAAGAGAGCAGCCGTCCCTAAGCCTTGCTTTATGATCTTTTTCCTTCTCACCAGCCTCTTGGACTAAATATAAATTGTACGGACAGTTGTGCTGAGAGTATATTTGTATGTACTAACACAAAGATACTTTTTAAATAAAACACAGCGACTATTGAACTTCGTTTAAGGTGCTGCAAGCAAATGTCTGCTGGTTTAGAAATTGGGTTTTATGGAACCAGGGCAGTGCTCTCTTTTGGAATGTGGCTCTTGGGTCTTAAATGCCGGCACAGACGATAGGATTTCAGCGTTCCCAACTAACTATCCCCAAACCAAGAATCTTTGGATCAGAGAAAATGACCCTCTGTACTTTTAATGAACTCATGGGTCCATACAACCTCATACAGGACAACCTGGTATATTTATCGGAAAAGGAAAATGGTTTCATTGATTCTTTGAGGGCCCAAACAAGATATTGAATGGGTTCCCTATTCAGTATGTGAGATTAACTTTTGGCCACCTCTCTTTGCCGGGGAGACCAATACTAGACCAAGTACATACAGATTCACTAATAGAAGATATTTTAGACACCCACCCCCCACCTCCCCTGTTCCTAAATCAGGAAATGCAGATTACAAGTTTGCTTCCTCACCCACGTTACACATGGTGTGAGGCCCATAGATTTTTATAACCTTTCTGAAATAATAGACTGTACTGTTAGTCACCTAGATGATCCAGATGCACTGTGACAATAAGATGTCACGATTCTGCGCCATACCCGAGCTAATACTCTTCTCCTAGAGTATATCTGGCCTTATATTTGTCTCAGTCACTTATGCCTAAATTTTTACCTTAAACTCTACATGAAAGTCACTTTTTTGTTGTTGTGCTGAGGATGTAGATGTGTTTGTATTGATGTCAAAGTATGAATCCCAAACACCTTAATCCTACTGTACACAAAACAAAGTGCTAGACCACACATGGGTCCAGGGGAGTGTATTTGTAGACTGGGAGCATGACCTGAAGAAAAGGAGCTTAGTGGTTCTCCTCTAGACAGGCCATTGTTCTCAAGTCTGAAGAGTCATTCAGAGGTGCCCAGAGCACTTTCTCTAGAAGTTGGCCACCTGATCCTAATTTTAGCAAAACTTTTTCTTGAGGGGAACTCTGGAATTTTATTAATACAGAGCATTTTGTTTAATACATTCAAACATATTTCAAGGATTTTCAGTAATACAATTGTTTTCATGTTCAATAAATAGGAAAATAAACATCAAGAGGCATCTCAGGAAATGAACATTAGTGAACAAAAAGAGGTGTGGCATCAAAGAGCCCTATGCTGTCTGGAGACATAGTGACTTTGTATGGCTTTGAGAAAATGTGTCCCTTTTTGGCTCTCAGTTTCCTCATGTGACACGAGGGTGATTTGACTGGATAACCTTCAGAGGCCTTTCCAGTAGTAACACTCTAGGAGACCATGAGCCTACATTAGTCCTGTTGTCTTCTCAACCCTAGAATTTATGGATTGTGCCTAAGGCAGGCCAAGATTAAGAATATTTTCACATGCAGTAGCTTCTTGGGGATTTTGGTTTCGGTTCAGATTTGGGGCACAAAAGTGGATGGAGGGTATCGTGGAGCAGAGACCCTGATAATCTGAAAAAGATGGATACCAATGTAGAAAATCCTCTGGATAGCTGTTCATTTTTTCCCCCACTTTCCTGAATTTTATTAAAGAAAAAGCAATGATGGTAAATCTCTAGAGTGTAGTCGATTTTCTGGGCATCTTCCCTTGAAAATGTGACATTGGATTTCCAAACACATGCCAGAGTGTACATGGTTCCCAATTGTACTAAGTAGGTGAGAAGCTAAAATCCTAAACTGTTCCCCAGTCTGTGGTCTGTCTTTGGATTGGCAGTAATTGCCTGAACAGCTACTATGTGTGGCTTCATGAATTTTTGTCTGTAGCTCTCCGAGCTCTTCTATGTGCAGCAATCACAGAATTTGAGCAGCTTCATTAAGAACCACATATCTTGTGTTAAAACCAAGAGTTGGGGATGCCTGGGTGGCTCAGTCGTTAAGCGTCTGCCTTCGGCTCAGGTCATGATCCCGGGGTCCTGGGATCGAGTCCCACATCGGGCTCCTTGCTCAGTGAGGAGCCTGCTTCTCCCTCTCCCTCTGCTGCTCCCCCTGCTTGTGCTCTCTCTCTCTCTCTCTCTCTGACAAAATCAATAAATAAAAATTAAAAAAAAAAAAAACCCAAGAGTTGTTTGCCTAAAGTAACAGGCAAGCCCTGTTTTGTTTGATTTGCTGTAGCAGCTGCATCCTGGACCAAAATGCGAATTACCTTAAGCATTACCAGGTAGTCATCCTGACAGCTGAATCTGAAGAAGGTTAGCCAAAGCCATTACACCAGCCTTAAAAATCAGGATTATTTACATCCAGATGGATCAATGCCTCTACATTGCTGGCAATTTTTGTATTATCATGTACCAAGTCCTTGAATTTTTTCAGCATTATCTCCAGACTCAAGTCCTACAGCTAAACCAAGAAGCCAGTCAATTGTTTCTTGCCCGTCTTGAATCCTGAAAGGACAGTTAACATCTCTGAGATACTTTTCAAAGAACTTGGGCTGGTCACTACTGTGGATGTTTCCTAAATTACCTCTGCCTTCAATCTTGTAGTGTCTGATTTTCTGGTCTTCAAGCCAAACAATAAAGTTTCTAAATTCTGGTTCATCTTTGCAGTTGAAGCCAGCAGGGTTATGGTAGTCGAGGGCCATCAGCCTGCCTTGGAACATGGTCCCTCCTTCTTGCCCTAGTTCCCTGGGCTTCTCCGGGGAGAGGGGAGGCAAGGAGGGGCAGGCAGCTCAAGTACTGGCAGCGCTGGATGGCTGTTCATGTTTTAAGGACTTGTTGAGATCTTTCAACAAGTTGCAACCGGAAAGAAGTTTTTTCTGAATGTGCTTCTGTATAGAAGCAGAAATGACAGCCTTATATAGGAAGTCTCTCCAAAACTTTACCAAGATATTTTTAAGGAACTAGATTTTCAGATAGGGTGTGTTTTTCACCTGGGTGAGGCCTGGGAAAACTGAGAGGCCCAACCCAAATATCAAGCTTACTTAAGGGCGTGTATACTTCCTCATTCAGAGAGGGAAGATCTGGCAGGAAAGATCAGAAGAGATCTGTAGCTTTTTAAACTCATTCAAAAAAATGTAGATCCAAAACTAGTGACCCAGAATCTAGCTGGTAGGTATTATTAGACCAAAGGAGTTAAAATATTTTGTGTGTGCTTTATTTGTTTTTTTAAAGATTTATTTATTTATTTGAAAGAGAGTGTGTGAGAGGGGGGTGGGGGGTGGGGGGGCGGCCCAGAGGAAGAGGGAGAGACGCAGACTCCCAGTGAATGGTGAGCCCAACTTGGGCCTTGATCGCAGGGCCCCGAGATCATGACCTGAGCTGAAATCAAGTCAGTCCTTTATCCATCTGAGCCACCCTAGCACCCCTTGTGTGTGTTTTATATTAACTCTAAAGTATCCATGGCACAATGTCCATTACGTAGTAGCGTAGTAGCGGGCACCCTGTAAATTTGTTGAGCTGAAATGAATGAGAGCAGTAATAACATAATATCTTTATGAAAGACTTCAGGCATATCAAAACTTCTCCAAGAGTCTGGACAACCAATAGCAATGGATATCTGAGATTTATAAAATGGTACCTTTCCAACTACTTTCCAACTTCAAGATTTCTTGACAGCAACATTCTTTTCATTTCTAGTATTACTAAACAAGAGAATACCTTGGGGCACCTCTTGGTTAGAGAATATTAAAGATAATAGAGGGCGAGGACTTGATTCACTGATTGCAAATAAAAGATTTAAGCAGCAGCAAAGGAACAAATAGCCTGGTTTTATTTTTTTATTTTTATTTTTTAAATATTTTATTCATTTATTTGACAGAGAGAGCACAAGCAGGCAGAGCAGCAGACAGAGGGAGAGGGAGAAGCAGGCTCTCTGCGGAGCAAGGAGCCGGATGCGGGGCTCTATCCCAGGACCCTGGGATCATGACCTGAGCCAAAGGCAGATGCTTAACGACCGAGCCACCCAGGCGCCCCAAATAGTCTGATTTTAAAATGGGCAAAGGACTTGAATAGACATTTCTTCAAAGAAGATATATAAATGGACAACGAGCATATGGAAAGATGCTAAACACCAGTAATTGTTAGGGAAATGCAAATTAAAAGCACAATAAGATAGCACCTCACACCTATGAGGATAGCTGCTATTAATAAAACAGAAAATAAACAAGTGTTGGTGACAACGTAGAGAAATTGGAACCCTGACATACTGTTGGTGGGAATGTAGGATGAGCCCCTGTGGAAAACAGTATGATGGGTCTTCAAAAACTTAAGAACAGAACTACCATAGGTATGATCCAGCAATTCCACTTCTGGGTTTATAACGCCCAAAATGAAAGCAGGGTCTGAAAGAGATATTTGTACACCCATCTTCATAGCATTATTTACAATAGCCAAAATGTGGAAGCAACGCAAGTGTCCATCATGATGACTGGATAAGCAAAATGTGGTATCTACATGCAGCTTTAAAAAGGAGGGAAATTCTGGCACAGCTACATCGTGGAGGAATCTTGAGGACATAATGCTGAGTGAAATAAGCCAGTCACAAAAAGACAAATACTGTATGATTTCACTTATATGAGGTATGTAGAATAATCAAAGAAACAGAAAGTAGAATGGTGTTTGCCAGAGGCTTGGAGGAGGAAGAAATGGGGAATTGTTTATTGGATATAGGGTTTCATTTTTGCAAGATGGAAAGTTCCAGAGATTTGTTGCGCAACGTGAATATACTTAACACTACTGAATTATATACTCAAAAACAGTGAAGATGGTGAATTTTACATTATATGTATTTCACTGTAATTATAAATGTTTAAATAGGGGCGCCTGGGTGGCTCAGTCGTTAAGCGTCTGCCTTCGGCTCAGGTCATGATCCCAGGGTCCGGGAATCAAGTCTCGCTTCAGGCTCCCTGCTCAGCGGGAAGCCTGCTTCTCCCTCTCCCTCTCCCACTCTCCCTGCTTGTTTTCCCTCTCTCGCTGTGTCTCCGTCAAATAAATAAATAAAATCTTTTTTAAAAATGTTTAAATAGGGTGCGTGGGTGGCTCAGTTGGTTAAGCAACTGCCTTTGGCTCAGGTCATGATCCTGGAGTCCCGGGATCGAGTCCCACATCGGGCTCCCTGCTCAGCGGGGAGTCGACTTCTCGCTCTGACCCTCTTCCCTCTGGTGCTCTCTATCTCTCATTCTCTCTCTCTCAAATAAATAAATAAAATCTTTTTAAAAAAATATTTAAATAGAACATTTTGAAATAAAGATGTAAATAAAAGGGAAAAAATAGGTGAAAATTGTTCTGTCAACAAACTGCAAGGAATACCCTGAACTATTTGTTTACTCTTCCCAAATTATTAGTTTGCTATATTCTATAAACATGGGCTTTAACCACCACAATAAAAATCAGGGCTTGGGGTCTGGGTAGCTAGAGCCCTCTCATTAGGGTGACTGTGCACTTTATTTTTTATTTTTATTATTTGGGGGGGAGGGGGCTTCCCAAGGAATTTATTTGGGCTGACCTGGGGACAGGGAGGCTCTGCATCTAAAAGAAGGTGTTGGGCCTCTTGGTGGTGAAGTGTGGCTTGTGCTGGCGCCACAGGCCCCGGTGGGGCAGCGGGGACTTGATCTGGCTGCAGGCTCCTCCACCTTCATGATGGGGGCACTTGCTGGCTGCAGGCTCCTCCACCTTCATGATGGGGGAGCCAGTGGGCGCCCATGTCCGGGTAGCCCTGGTGACAGCGCCCCCAGTGGTCAGGTGCCGGGACTCCCGGTACAGGCCGTGTGCGGGCGCCGCTCTGGAAGTCGCAGCGCAGCCAGGCCCCGAAGTTCCAAACCCGCCAGGGGGGATTTCTCCAACATCTGTCCACACTGGACAGTTCCCCTGAAGACTCCTTTTTTCTTTCAGATTTTCGTTTATTTGACAGAGACACAGCGAGAGAGGGAACGCAAGCAGGGGGAGTGGGAGAGAGGGAGAAGCAGGCTTCCCAAAGACCGGGGAACCCGATGTGGGGCTCGATCCCAGGACCCTGGGATCATGACCTGAGCCGAAGGCAGACGCTTAACGACTGAGCCGCCCCTACCCTGAAGACTTTTTCGTCTTCTTCCGCTGAGACACGAAGCACCAGAAGGGGGACTTGGCGACCCCATGACGAAGTGCAAAGATTCGCACGCGATAGAGGGGCGCAGTGCGGCGTCTGGGGTGGGCAGGCAGCGCGCCCAGGCCTTCAGGGTGCCGTCCCTGCTCTCGCCGTCACCCACGAAAGGCGACTGTGCAATTTGTTGTCCAAACTGGAAAAACTCATGAGAGCGAAAGGGGTGCTACTAATGATTACACCCCCGCCCGCATGAATGGTCACTCCCTCCCTCTCTGGAAACGAGTTGCCATTTGTAATTTGCAACTTCTGAGCATTAACTCTAGTTATTTTATTTTTTAAAGATTTGACCCAGAGAGGGTGCCCCCTGCATGGGGCTCCCTGCTCAGTGGGGAGTCTGCTTCTCCCTCTCCCTCTGCCTCTCCTCCTGCTTGTGTTCTCTCTCTCTGTGTCTCAAATAAATAAGTAAAATCCTTAAAAAAGGTTTGACAGAGAGAGCACAAGCAGGGGAAGTAGCAGAGGGAGAGGGAGAAGCAGACTCCCCACTGAGCAGGGAGCCAGACGCTGGACTTGATCCCAGGACTCTGGGATCATGACCTGAGCCAAAGGCAGACACTTAACCCACTGAGCCACCCAGGCACCCCGAGCATTAACTCTAATGTATGTTTTCATATTTTCAGGCACCTAACCAAAGGATTAGAAATACTTTGATAGAATAATCTCAAATATCAGCTGTCGTTTGTTAATATTAACAAAAACCTTAGGTACTTGTTAAAAAAAAAAACCAAACTTTAGGTACTTGTTATAAAGCAGATAGATATAACAACTCTAAAAACATAATAATAATAAGTTGTGTTGTAAATACAGCTGTTTCCAGGGCAGGGAACACCTAACAAGGTAGATTTTCAGTCAGTCAGTAGTTTAGGAAACGTTAAAACAATTTTTGTGCTTGGCTCTGTGCTTTGAAGTAGACAAAGATGTGGAAGTGGTGTTTCTGCCTTTAAGGATTGAGGACCAGGCAATGAGCTCCAGGTCACCTGCTCCTAGTGGCTCTTTGCTGGTGTTCCAGTGCCACCAGAGTGATGGAAATAAAATGTTTCAATTTAGAGGGTCACCATAGGGAAGCCTAGAATTGATGAGCAGGTGTTGATGGAGGAAGGTCATTACATAGGGTGGAAACTTATTCAGAGAACAGGCTGAAGTTTTTCCTTGCTTGTTTAGAAAAAAATAAAAACATTACTAGCAGTAATACTTTGCATTGTCATACTTTGTTATGGTTCTTTCATCTTGAGGCATCAGTTAGGTTAATTTTAAAAATCACCTTTTCAAAGAATTTTTGGCTTTTTTTTTCTCTTCAAGAACAAGGAAACTTTAACTCTTATTTATCTGGAATTGGAATTCAGTATCTGAAGTCAGGAAATTTAAGTTCATGGCTTGGAGTTTGCTACTGTTTTTACAAACCAGATTGCCTTGAACAAAAATGTTCTTGGGCGCCTGGGTGGCTCAGTCGTTAAGCGCCTGCCTTTGGCTCTGGTCATGATCTCCAGGTCCTGGGATGGAGCCCCGCATTAGGTTTCCTGCTCAGTAGGGAGTTTGTTTCTCTCTCTCCCTCTCTCTCTCTCTCTGCCCCTCCCCGCCGCTCATTTTCTCTCTTTCTCAAATAAATAAATAAATAAATGCTTAAAAAAAAAAGAAAAGAAAACGGAAAAAAAAATGTTCTTAATTGGCAGTCTTTCTCCTCATTTGCCCAATTCTCTGCTCTCAGACAGTAGAGGCTGATGGCACACATCCAGTCAGGGATGGAGAAGAGGAGCCAGTCAATGTTCTGTCTGGCCCCAGAAAAAAGGCCCAGGGGCGAGGGTGGCTTCCCCGTGTGTCTCCCTTGAATGCCTGGGACATGGGGGCTCCTTAGATCACCTCTGTTCCCATGAGCTCAATCTCCACCAGACTCGGAGTCTGAAGTTGGGCATTGGAATCCTAGCTCTGACATTATAGACACATGGCCTCTGGCAAAGTGACTGAGATTCTTTGAGCTTCAATTTCCTCATCTATAAAATGAAAGTAATTCCTGTTTACAGAAACGTTGTGCAAATTCCCTGAGGGGGGGTGGAATCCACAGGAAAGGAAGGGCCTAGTGTAGAACCTGGCACATAGGAGGGATCTAATGAATGCTATTTTGGTTTTTCTTTGATAAATGCACTGCGGGGGAAAAAAAAAAACCCACACAGGTGTGCCCCCAAATTGTATAGATATACGTTTGCTAACAGTTAAAACATTTTTTTTAATGTTATTTCCTGTTTTTAAGAAATGTGCAGGTTAAAGGAGCGGAAACAGCAAAAGTGCCAGTGCATAATAAAATGATCTTTCAGTTAGAGCAAACCATCCATCCCTCTGCACTCATTGCCTCCTCCAAAAGTCAGGGAGAGAAGCACCTTTCCTTCAGTCACCAGTAGTCCCACACTCTTCTTCTGCCGGAGGAACGTCCAACTTGTTGCCTTCAACGTGTTTTCACGACCAACTCTCACCCTTTTGCTTAGAGCAGTGGTTCTCAAACCTGAGCATGCATCGAAGGCCTTTGAAGCCTTCTCAGTCAGAAGGTCTGGGGTGGGGCCGAGAACTGGCATTTCTAACAAGTTCCCAGGTGATGTTGATGCTGCTGACCCCGGATCACTGCACCCACAACCCCTGGTGAGCAACTTCCTACTACCCAGTTCTCTTTCTCCTGCTTTAAAACTTCTATTAGGGGGCACCTGGGTAGCTCAGTCAGTTAAGCATCTGCCTTCAGTTCAGGTCATGATCTCCAGGTCCTGGGATGGAGCCCCACGTTGGGCTCCCCACTCAGCGGGGAGCCTGCTTCTCCCTCTCCCTCTCCCTCTCCCCCTGCTTGCACTTTCTCTGTCTCTCTCTCAAATGAATAAATAAAATCTTTAAAAAATAAATAAAACTTCTATTAAGTTATACTTCCTAAAGGCTCTCCCTTTTTAGTAGAATAAAAAAATATAGGAAAAAAAGCTATGTTTCCCCCACTCATCTTTTATCTTTTAGATCATAAGCTCATGATGACTGCGTTTTTCCCCCAGTGATACCGTGAAAAAAACATAGGTTTTGTAGTCAGACAGGTTCTGGTTTAAAATCTTGACTCTATTACTTAAAAGCTCTGTGACTTTGGACAAGTTATTTAACCAGTTGGAGCCTTGGTTTTTTTGTCTGTGCAATAGGACTAGTGATTTTTGTGTCTTGGGAGTTTGGGGAGAGTTGAATGGAATAATGCATGTAACCTCCTAGTACACTTCCTGACCATAATGAAAATATCTAATATTTATGGAGCATTTATTGTGCATTAGACTTTCTTTTAAGGTCTTTACATATACGGACTTATCTGTCCTTCACAACAGCTAACCTGTACCCCCTATGAAGAAAGTTCCATTTTACAGACGAAGAAACTATGGCACAGAGAAGTGACTTGCTCAAGACCAAACAGCTAGCGGAACTGGAATTTGAACTTAGTCTAGATCTGGAGACCACATTCTAAATCACTGTGCTTTGCTGCCTTCACAGTGTATGTTAATTGTTCTACCTTGCTAGGATGCAGTTTCTATATGACACCAAAGAAGGAGGGGTCCGGGAAAACAATGGTTAGTCGTGAGTGAGATAGTGACTGGACTGTCACTAGGTGTGACTTTCATGCAAAACACTGGAAGACCCTGGTTGATTTGCTAGCCAAGGTAGGTCAGTATTTGTGATCATGCATGTGTGTGTGTGAGAGGGAGAGAGAGCAAGAGCATGTGTGAGTGTGCATGCTTTGGGTAGACACACTGACCATCCATTTTACACCTCCAGGCCCAGAGGTGGACGCCTGGCTGGCTCTAGCCTCCTATGGTCCCCAAGGAATGCACTTGTGTGTAATTATGTCACCCTCTAGTGGCTACTTCCCCATTATCCCTTTCTCCATGGAACAGCCCACTCAGTGCTTCTTCCAAATGAGACTCAAGGGAGCAGAACCCGGGGAAGACTTGGGCACGGAGGGGCAGGGCTGAGAGAAGAGGGGCATGGCCCAGGGCAAGAAGAGAGTGGGAGGGTGTGGAGGAAGGAAAACGCGCTACCAGAAATAACGACTAGTCTGCTCCTGGCTGGGAGGAAGGGGAGGCAGGAAAAGCCGAACATTCAGACAGAAGGGAGGATGGAAGGTTGTTGCTTTCAAGTGAGCCTCCTACATACCAGTTTTCATCAAGTACTATTTTGTATTTGTGGGACGGGACAGTTACCGCATCTAGAGCTCTTTCCAGAGCTTCAGGACTGAGGGCTGAAGTGGGAGTGGAGAAGGAATATTCTTGGCCAGTTTCAATTCTCTTTTCCAAGGGAAGTAAGCACAGACGGTGGGGCTAACAAAGGCTGGCTACATTCCAGGCTTTCACCACCCTGGAATGGAAGGCTAACTTTCCTGCCTCTCCATAGCCTGAGGCTGTGGTTCTTTCTGCTGGTGAAGGTCATCCTCATAGGTTTGTCATATCTTGATAAATATTTCAAAAGGCAAGGAGGGATCAACATCAATCTCACTCAGAACTGGTTTGTTACTCCACATTGGGCCTGGGACTCTGCTGTCTAAAGCCTTATTGACCCGGAGTTTGAAAGTGATTCCTATTTTGAAAAGGTACTGGGGCCAGGCTTTTCTGGAAAATTCTATGTGGATGAACCAGAGCATTTACATTTCTTACATAATGCCAGACCCAGTGGAGTCTGAGGGACCGGCCCTGGCCCTGTTGCAGAGCTCACAGTTCCCTTTTCTGCCAAGACGGTAGGGTTAAAGGTTTAGAAAATAGCCAGAATTAACTCTTCACACCCTAGAAGAAAGATGGTTAGGAGATAAAAATCAGATCTTTACATCATGTGATACTGCTGTTTTCCTGAATACCAGTCATTCCTAAAGATGTCAGTAATACCAAGCACTGCTTTTCCCTCTTCTGGGAGGGACATGAAAACAGCACAAAAACCTTGTCCAAATTTTTCTAAATTTGGAACAACTCTCAGTTTCCAGGCCTAGAATTCAGTGAGGTTTTTTATTTGTTGTTTACTTTTTATTTTTAAATTTCACTTACCATTTAAGGCCAAAGTGTTGAAGTAACTTAACTCAAATAATCAGTGGCTACTGTTGTAACTATTGAGAATTCTTTGATTTAGCTGGGTGAGGGCACAAACTGAAATTGGAGTTGTCAACATTTTGGCACAATGACAAAACTTAGTAATTAGATGACACCTTCACTTTACAGCTCTGAGAGCACTGTGTGGACATTTCATGGCAGCACTTGTTTGTTTGTTTTGCAAATGGAGAAAATAAAGCGTAAAATAAAGAAATGATTTTCTCAGGGCGTCTGGACGGCTCAGTTGTTAAGCGTCTGCCTTTGGCTCAGGTCATGATCCCAGGGTCCTGGGATTGAGCCCCACATCGTCGGGCTCCCTGCTCCGCGGGAAGCCTGCTTCTCCCTCTCCCCGCCCCCCACTTGTGTTCCCTCTCTCGCTGTGTCTCTCTCTGTCAAATACATAAATAAAATCTTAAAAAAAAAATGATTTTCTCAGGGTCCCGGGGACAATTGAGGTTGAGTGCATCTTTCCTAGGACCTGCAGAGCATCTTTGAATTCTCCACTCAGGTGCATGCTCAGGATTGCCTTTGTACTCGATGTGTACAGTGGGAAGGATAATTAGACATTGGCAGAAGTACGTAGAAATTTGATCACTTATGCTACTAAGTGGTTAGGATTGCTAATTGGTTTAACTGCAATAAGGGAGGACTAGAGAACATTTTATTTTAGATAGAGTGATTATGTGTGTCACCCAAGCATGTTAGTGACAAAGTTCTATGGGAAAATGGAAAACAGTCTTTGGGATCCTTTTTCAGCCTAGTCCTCCATTTTTCTGATTTTAAACCTATAAATTTTAAAAGTTTGGCACAGTTCGAAAAAAATGTATAAACTAAGAAATGTAGCTGACAGAGCTAAAATTGAATTAGCTTGCATTATGATTTCATCATCAACAGGTCTTAGTCTGTAATGCATCACTATAGAGACTGCATATTTGCTTTAGTATGCTACATTTAATATCCTGATTATCATAATTTTCAATACAAGCGTAGCATTTATTAACCACATTCTGGGGGTGCCTGGCGGCTCAGTCGGAAGAGCATGCAACTCTTGATCTTGGGGTCGTGAGTTCAAGTCCCATGTTAGGTGTAGAGATTATTAAAAATAAGTAAGTAAATAAATAAATAGGGACACCTGGGTGGCTCAGTAGGTTAAGCTTCAGCCCCCTGCTCAGGTCATGATTCCTTGCTCAGCAGCGAGCCTACTTCTCCCTCTGCCTGCCGCGCCCCCTGCTTGTGTGCATGCGCACTCTCTGTCTCTCTGACAAATAAGTAAAATCTTAAATAAATAAATAAATAAACTTAAAAAAAAAAGTCTGTAAGGTGTCCTAAACTGGCAAAAAGTTGTAGCTACTACATGATTAATATGCTAACTAAAGTTTTTCTGTGTTCTATAGCGTAAGATTCTAAATGCTTAAAATTTGAGCACTTCTTAATCCTTGATCAATGTAAAGAATCATATGGTTAACATTAAATCATCTTAAATTATCCACAGCTTTGGGAGAAGGCTGGCTGTTCAGGTCTGATGTGGGAATCATGTTCCAAACTGAGGGTTTTGTTTGTTTGTTTGGTTGGTTGGTTGGTTGGTTGGTTTTGCTTTTTTAAAAATATCAAGTTTTAGGGCGCCTGGGTGGCTCAGTCGTTAAGCGTCTCCTTGGGCTCAGGTCATGATCCTGGGGTCCTGGGATCGAGCCCCACATCATGCTCCCTCTTCAGCGGGGAGCCTGCTTCTCCCTCTCCCTCTGCCCCTCCCCGTACTTGTGTTCCCTCTCTCGCGCTGTCTCTCTGTCAAATAAATAAATAAAACCTTTTAAAAAATCAAGTTTTATTTTTATTTTTTTAAGTTTTTACTTTTTTTTAAGATTTTACTTATTTATTTGAGAGAAAGGGAGAGAGAATGAGCAGGGAGAAGGACAGAGGGGAAGCAGATGTGGAGCTCAATCCCAGGACCCTGGGATCATGACCTGAGCAGAAGGCAGACGCTTAACCGACTGAGCCACCCAGGCATCCCATACTTTTTTTTTTTTTTTAAGTTTTATTCATTTATCTAATCTCTACACCCGTCGCAGGGCTGGAACTCATGACAAGATCAAGAGTCGTATGCTCCTCCGACTCAGCCAGCCAGGCACCCCTCAAGTTTTATTTTTTATTCTGTTCATTTGAATTCTAAGACTAGGGACACCTAGGTGGCTCAGTCGGTTAAGCGTGTGCCTACAGCTCAGGTCATGATCCCAGGGTCCTGGGATCGAGTCCCCCGTCTGGCTCCCTGCCCAACGGGAAGCCTGCTTCTCCCTCTGCCTGCCACTCTCCCTGCTTGTGCTGTCTCTCTCTCTGACAAATAAATAAATAAAATCTTTAAAAAAAAAGAAATGAATTCTAAGACAAAACTGGAAAGGGAGCATTGAAGACCTGAAAATAACACTGTCTGCCGTTGCTGTTCTACCATGGAAAAGAAATGACTTGCAAAAAAAGAAAGTTGGCGGGAATTAAGTTTGTGGTGTTATGCAAGAGAAGGCACCCAGATTACAAATAAAAGTTAAACTGCTTTCACACCCTGTTCCTAAACATAGGGGATGCAAATATGTGTCGCAGTAGGTGGGAGCCTGAATGTTTTCTTAAACTTTTCATAAATGTTAGGGATCCTGAAAGACTCCGAAACAAGTAGAAAATTCTATTCTGAATGAGTGTCTGTGTGCCTAGCTCCTGCTTGAGTGGACCTCCTTTTGCCCCCCTCCTGCTCACAAAAAAAGAATAAACTCTCTCTAAACATCGAAATAAAACCAACAACAACACAGCTTTTAAAAGATACATTAGAGGGGCGCCTGGGTGGCTCAGTTGGTTAAGCAACTGCCTTTGGCTCAGGTCATGATCCTGGAGTCCCGGGATCGAGTCCCACATCGGGCTCCCTGCTCGGCAGGGAGTCTGCTTCTCCCTCTGACCCTCCTCCCTCTCATGCTCCCTGTCTCTCATTCTCTCTCTCGCAAATAAATAAAAAAATCTTAAAAAAAAAATAAAAGATACATTAGAGATCCAACTGGATTCTATTCCTGCATTTTTCTGTAGCATATCAATTTGATGTGCTTCATGACTAAATGGTTCTTGATCTGGGTGATGGTTTCGTGGGTGTATACGGATGTAAAAATTCATCAAGCTGTATATTTAAGATTTGTGCATTTTTCTCTATGTTTTGTTTCAATTTAAAAAAAGCTGTTTGTTTAAGTCAGAGGGGGTTTAATGGGTCAAGGAAAGTTTACTTCTCTGCATACAAATTATCACAAGTTCTGTTTGTTCACCAGGCTAACCAAACAGGTAGAGATTCTGCAGCAGCTGCTGCCTAGAATTTAACAGGGATGGGAATTTGGCGCTACCCCTCAACTGCACAGCGCTGTCTTGCTTGTAACTGTCACTCAGTCCCTGGACCTTCCCTGCCCGGCTGCTCTCAGTGCAGAACAAGGACGAGGATTGTGTCCGTTTTGTTACGCCTCACCTGCAAGCCTCCACTCCTGCCTGTCCTGCAGCCCCTGGTACAGTGGATGCAGTCAGCATTCAACAGAGATTGCCTCTAAGTCTGACCATTTGTCTTTGGCTAATATATGTTGGGGGTGGGGGGTAGAGTGGGAGAGAGAGGGGCAGAGGAAACTGTTTCTCTAAAGAATGGATCAGTGAATGAATCCGTGTTGGGGGAAACAACCTGGGGGCAAGGAAGGAGCGGGAATAGAGAGCACACAGACATTTCTGGGTTTGCCTCAGTGTTCGAGAATTGTTTTCTTAATGCTGGAAAAATGCAAGAGTTCTATCATTTGCTGCGCGCCGTTCCATGCTGTTCCCTACTGAACCAAATCAGGTCACATTATACTTGCTATGTTACACTGTGCTGTTTTCCATTGACTTTTTGGTGGTTGATATTGGCCTTTTAGGGTTGGGTGTGTGGTATCTCTTGATGCAAACATGAACATGTTTACCACCGAAACATTCCTAGGGGCCTGGTCATCTTCAGCTGGATGTTGTCCTTGGGATGCGTTTTTACATTCCTGTTTTGCTTCCATCCATGGGTGCCCTCCCGTGGCTTTCCATGGTATGGTGGATGTGCTACATAGGAGTAGAAAAATGCAGCCTCTCTGATGCGGCCAGGAAGTCACGCAAACCATGGTGATGCCATGTGCCATTAACGCACATTTGTCTGTGGCCTAGCCGAGCTTCAGACCCGGCTGTCTGCCTGTTACTGCCATCCCAGACAGGGACATCCGCAATGGCAAGGCCCTTTGCGCAGAAGAGCAAGGACACGCCTCCCTTATTTGTGCTCCAGGGCAGCGATCCAACAGCCCTCCTGCTGATAATGTTTCCTTGCTTTCAACTCAGCGCACTGGCTACTGGGCAGTTTTTACAGAGAATCCTCATTAGAATTTCCTTCTCCAGGGGCGCCTGGGTGGCTCAGTCTGTTAAGTGTCTGCCTTTGGCTCAGGTCATGATCCCAGGGTACTGGGATCGAGCCCTGCATCGGGCTCCCTGCTTAGCGGGGAGCCTGCTTCTCCCTCTCCCTCTGCCACTCCCCCTGCTTGTGCGATCTCTGGAGCTCTCTCTCTCTGACAAATAAATAAGTAAAACCTTCAAAAAAAAAAAAAGGAATTTCCCTCTCTGTCAGTTTTTTAAACTATTTTATTGAAACGGAATTTCTAAATGCTTTTGAAACCAACAGTCTTGTTCTATTTTGCTGCTAGAACCCAGATGGCGGGAGAGAGTTGGTTTCTTCGGTCATTCGGGCACACGCACTGCGTCACTTGGACGCAGATCACTAGAAGGCTGATGTGGGGACGGTGCCGGGCCACAGAGCGTGGTGAGGTTCGGAGAAGCAGCAGAGCCAAAACATGCCTTCTGATTCAACGCTTCGTTCTCTGTGTCACTTCAGCACATATCACGTTACCGGGTTTCTTTTGACAAAAACAAATTTTTGCGTGAGAGTTAGCCAGGCAAAGCCCAGGGTCTCCTTGGCCAGTTGGGTTTGAAGACCCATCTGCCTCTTATGTCATTAGCAGCATTGTTGGTGTAGGGCCTCTCCGTAGAATCTTTAATTCACGGAGAAGCAGAAAGAAGCTCAAACAGCCCAGCTGGATTTCCAGGTCCTGAGCGGAATTTGTAACCCCTTTGACTTCTCAACTGAGAAAATTGGATGCGGCTGTCACAGAAAGAGAATAAATATGAAACCCCACAATGCTATGCTTGCAACCACTTTTCTTCCATTGAATTGAACACATAATGAAAGGCAGGCTGACTCGGGGAGGCACAGAAACGAACCAGTGCTAAGAGTCCTCCAATTCAGTCCGTTGAGCTGGTGACGGTTGTGGGGAAGATAATTTAGGCCCCTTTAGTTGCCCACTGGTGGAGAGATGCGGGCAATAACGTGATCCTCCTGCAAGTGTTCTAATCTTAAAACTAAATGACTGATGAAAGAGGAAATACAAGTGTACCCTCACTAATAATCAAAGAAATGTAGTTTAAAATCGGATGCCCATTTTTACCTATTATGAGAAAAGATTCTTTTAAGTGGCACTATCCAAATATCTTAACTTTTGTCACTTAAAATTAAAACCTAGTGTAATGTTTTATTAGGCTTTACTTTCTTAAAAATAATGTATTTTGAAAGAGCAATCAATTGCCCAATGTACTACTTAATGAGCCAATTTCACTGGGTTGGTTGACTGGTCAGTAGACGTCAGAGATGTTAGGGCAGCACAAGACGTTAGGGACTACATAGTTCAGCCTTTCATTACATCATTGAGAAATCAAGGACCCAGAGCAGCTGTGTGACCTGTCTAGAGTCACACAGTTAGGAAGAGCTGGGACTGCATTAGTAAAATATGGTGGGTTGTTATTTAGATCTTCTTGTAGGTAAAATAGCTTAACATAGGATTAAACTTTTTTCCTTTTTTAATACCTCAAGGATGTTGTGCTTTACCGTCTTTCTAGACAGACAAAATGTCTTAGACCTCAAAGAACAGGAATTCAGGCATTGTTACCCTCGCTCAATCTGTCCTCATATGACTGAGTGGCTGGATACCTCTATATATTTTTAATTAGAATAGCAATTTAAAAAAAAGAATAGCAATTTATCTACAATTGAAGTCCTTTTTTAAAAAAGATTTTATTTATTTATTTGAGAGAGAGAGAGCACCAGGAGGGGGAGAGGCAAATGGAGAGGGAGAAGCAGACTCCCCACTGAGCAGGAAGCCCGATATGGGACTCGATCCCAGGACTCTGGGATTATGACCTGAGCCAAAGGCAGATGCTTAACCGACTGAGCTACCCAGGCACCCCTACAACTGAAGTCTCTTTGATAGTCTTAGAAACCACTTGAGCAACTATAAATAAAAATGGGATGTTTACAGTCCAAAAAGGGGATTTTCTTTCTGATGGGCGTAGAGCCTGATGCTGGGCTCAATCCCACAACCCTGAGATCACGACCTGAACTGAAACCAAGAGTTGGATGCTTAACCAACTGAGCCACCCAGGTGCCGCCGCAAAGGGGATTTTCTTTAAAAGTACATAATACAAGGTAGAATGAGAGGATTGTAAGAGTTTGTGTTAGTTAAGCTAATGTTAGCTTCTGTAATGAGCACACACCCAAATGTGGGCTGGCTCTAAAGCCATCAAAGTTTGTTTCTAGCCCAAGTAGAAGGCAAAATGCATGTTCCTTATTGGCAGGCAGTTCTCCAAGGGGTAATTTTGGGACCTGGGTGTTTTCTGTCTTAATGACTCTGTCCTCAGCCTTCACTTTGAAAGCCACCATGCTTATCTGCATCAAGGTGAAAGAAGGAAAGTGAGCATGGAGGACTGCTTGTTGGTGGATTTTATGGGTCAGGCATGGAAGTGGTAGACATCATTTCTTCTAACATTCCATTAGAAAGAACTCAGTCACATGATGATATCTTAGTGCAGTGGAGGCTGGAGGACATAGTCAAGCTGTGTGTGGTTTCAGCGACTATCAAGTGAGCTCCACCACGAATAGCTCTGAGGGTCCAAAGTGGAAAGACAGCATATGGGGGTGAAGTTACTTCATGGGCAAACATATGTATATATGTGTACATACATACAAACCCAGGAATGCAGAAGTTATTGCTAATTATTTCTACTCTTTTTTAAAGATTTTATTTTTAAGTAATCTCTATACCGAACGTGGGGCTCAAACTTACAACCCTGAGATCAAGAGTCACATGTTCCACTGACTGAGCCAGCCAGGCGCTCCTATTTCTACTATTAACTATATATTTTTTGATAATTTTAATGCATGTATTTCTACTGACTCATTCTAGGTGGTAAATGTACTTCAAGCTCTTTGTTTCTTCAATAGTGGTGACTCTTTTTGATCAATGACATGTATTTGCAAGATGGCTGGATCCCACGGATATCAAACCTGTTCCAAGCACCTAACGGAACCTTGGAGATGAGCATAAAAATAGTGTGGGCTCTCCCCAAAGCTACACGAAGATATACTATCATCAGTATTCTTTATTTCAATTCAGTAGTGATCAAAGGCGAGTGATCTGAGGGCCCATGCTGGTGGTTGGTTCCCATCACTGACATTTGTCGTTCTCATGGCTGCATAATGCACAGAACACACCTCCTCCCCCTCCTTCCACTCAGGCTGCCAGTGCTCTTTTTCTGCCCCTTATCGTGTTTCTGCTGGATTAGTCCTCCCAGCTGGGCTCCTGGCCCCTAGACTCTGACTCTCTATACTCCATCAATCGTGATTGCTGGCAAACTATCAGCAGTTTTCCCAAATACAGACCCAATGATGCCTCTCTCCTATTTAAATGCTTTGGAGAGTGGGCACCTGGGTGGCTCAGATGGTTGAGCGTCTGCCTTCGGCTCAGGTCATGATCCCGGGGTCCTGGGATCGAGTCCCGCATCAGGCTCCCTGCTCCTTGGGAGCCTGCTTCTCCCTCTGCCTCTCTCTCTCTCTCTCTCTCTCTCTCTCTGTGTCTCTCATGAATAAATAAATAAAATCTTTAAATAAAATAGGTTTTAAATGCTTTGGATAGTTTCTACAGATTACAGAATGAAGCCCACACTTAGGCGTGGGGACTCAGGTCTTCCATGGGCAAGTCCCAGTACGAAGGTCCTGCTTCATCAACAATTGATGACTCGTTTCACTTTGAATTTTGGCTTTGGTTCTCTCTCTGTTTTTATTTTATTCTTTAAAGAGTCATTTATTTCTTTGAGAGAGAAAGAGCATGTGCTCACGAGCACAAGGGGGAGAGGGACAGAGGGAGAGAATCTTCAGGGAGACCTCCCCTTGGAGCAGGGAGACTAGTGCAGGGCCCAGTCACACGACCCATGAGATCACCACCTGAGCCGAAACCAAGAGTCTGACGCCCAACCCACTGAACCACCCAGGCACCCGTCTGTTTTTATGTATTTATAATTTATTTATTTATTTATTTAGATTTATTTATTTATTTGAGAGAGAGAGCGCACACATGAGACTAGGAGGGGGTAGGGGCAGTGGCAGAGGGAGAAGCAGGCTGTCTGCTGAGCAGGGAGCCCGATGCAAGGCTCGATCCCAGGACCCTGAGATCATGACCTGAGCAGAAGGCAGACACTTAACCAACTGAGCCACCCAGGTGCCCCTATTTTTTAATTTATTTTTAAGTAAGCTCCACTCCCAGGGCAGAGCCCAACTCGGGGCCCAAACCCATGACCCTGAGATTAAGACCTGAGTTGAGATCAACAGTCGGACGCTCAACCGACTGAGCCACCCAGGTGCCCCTCTCTGTTTTTTATAGTTGGATTTGAGGCATGATATTGTTGTGTGATGTTCTTATTCTCAGAATGTGTCCTGTGTTTGCAGGCCTCTGCACTTTTGCCCAGTGGGAGGGTCTCACTCTCCCATCTCCACTTGTGGGAATTCTGCCTGTCCTTTTAGGGACAAGTTCAAATACCACTCTGTAATGAAGCATGTCCTCCTTTGGAATTAATTACGCTATCTTAGGACTTGGATTTAAAGGATAACAATCAGAAAGCAGTTGGTACCTCCATTATAGCATGTCACTCTGCTAAATATTGTAATCTTGTGCATGTTTGCCTCACCCCTATAAGATTATAAGAATTTCTCTTACTCTTTGAGTAAGACCTAGTAGATGCTCAATAATATTTATTGATTCGAACTGGAGTCACAGAAAGAATTCCATTTATATTACTTTCTGGCATTTTCATGTGACCAGTAGGTATCATACGGGACAGGGCAGTGATACCGAGTTCCTGGGAGAGTAACATCTTATTACTTTATTATAATCTCCCATATAGTGCTAGGTGGTCGATAGGCCCAGACAGATATTTGTTAAATGATGAACATTTTTAAAGATTTTATTTATTTATTTATTTATTTATTTATTTATTTATTTATTTAAGAGAGAATAAGCGGGGTCGGGGCAGAGGGAGAAGCAGGCTCCCCACTGAGCAAGGAGCCCAATGCGGGACTCGATACCAGGATGCCGGGACCATGACCTGAGCCGAAGGCAGACGCCTAATGACTGAGCCACCCAGGTGCCCTTCAATGATGAACATTTGACATTCATCGAATGGCTGCCAAATGCTAGGTGCTTGCCAGGGCTTGTTTGTTTGTTGTCTTCATTTTGCACAGAGCCCCTCGCTGAGGCAGCGCAGACCACGAGCCTGGCCTCCATCACTGCAGCCTTCACCGGGGAAGCGAGCAGGTAGCCACGGGAGCAACTGAGCAAGAGGGCTGGAGCTCTGTGAAGGAGGCCCAGCAGAGCCATCAAAGCAAGGAAAGAATCTCAGCGGTGAACCAGAAACCCCTTTAACGTGCCCCGGCCTGCCTGAATTTGGTGATCTTGCTTTTTCCTGAAGCAGCCACAGAGTTCAATTGTATTGAATTCCCCAAATCAGAACCTGTGAGACCCACAGACCAGGTCTGAAGCCGGCTGGCAGTGAGCCCCGTGGTGATGGGGGTCTTAGCCCTGGGGGGAGACGAGCAAGGCGGCCAGCTTGGCTTCTCACCCGCGAGGAAGGAAGGGAGGCGCCGAACGCTTTCTGTTGATGCTTTTCATTAGAAAGCTGCTTGGCACTTCTTCCCCATGAGGATTTAGGAGCTCTTCCATAGCCCCATCTAAGGGTCAGCTTGAAACATAGGGGCAACAGCTCGGGGGAGTAACGTAACTTAGAGGGACTGGTTTCCCCCCACATAAAAAGCCAAGTGTCATTTCTGCATGAGCAGTCGGCTGTGGGGGGGGTTCGCTGGCAGTCTGTCCTTTCCCACACTGCCGCTGGAGCCCAGCCAGCCAGACTTTTCCTCTGCCCTTGTCCCTGCTGGGGGACAGCTGGGTGACAGCTGGGGGACGGTCGCTGCACCCACCACTCAAGGCCTCTGGGTCCAGAGCGGCTGTTTCTGCTACTCTTTCCACGGCAACATTCACCTCGCACTTGTTGATAAAAACGAAACAACCATCCTGTTTTTCCAAGTGGAAATTGCCAATGTTTGAAGCCTAAGGTTGGCAGCTTCAGTAAGATTCCAAGACAGCAAGAAGACTAGAAAAGGGGAGGCAATAAATTCTCACCCAAACTGAGTTCCTGGGATGGAATGACAGAATTGTTTAGAAAAAAAAGAAGCGTTAGCATAACTGTGTTGAGAAAATTCCGTATGTGCAAATCCAGATTTATAAATAGTTCAGAGTGATTATTCATATAGTAAAATGGCTAGTGTATATGTAACATATATAATACACATATTATGGTTCCTTTAAATAACAGTGGCATACTTAAAAGCCTTTGGGCACCTGACAAGCAAAATGAATGTGTGAAGCAGCCAGGAGAAATGCAATGGAGAAGAGTGGGATTTGGTGGAATTAGGGAGCCTGTGCACCCCTCTCCCACTCACCAAGACATTCCTAATCCAACCAAAGAGATTTATTTCATTGTCTGCCAGTTGGTGAGCCTGCTTTTTTAAAATAGTAAGATTTCCCCAGGGGGCCTGGGTGGCTCAGTTGTTAAGCATCTGCCTTCGGCTCAGGTCATGGTCCCAGGGTCCTGGGATGGAGCCCTGCATTGGGCTCCCTGCTCCTCAGAAAGCCTGCTTCTCCCTCTCCCACTCCCCCTGCTTGTGTTCCTTCTCTCGCTGTGTCTCTCTCTGTCAAATAAATAAATAAAATCTTAAAAAAAAAAAAGATTTCCCCAGGTCTTTTTACAATATGCTTCAGTTGGCAAAAACAGGAACACATTTCCTTGATCGCACAAGATACATTTTTATTCTAATTAGCCCGTGACAGAGAGAGGTCATCCCCCTGCCCAGAATGGGGATCCAGAATTCCATTTCTTTGCTTCATTCACCCTATCCAAGCCAGGGAATTTGCAGAAGTGGGTGGCAGTTTCCCAGGAAAATATTTTTTCCCATAGAACCAGACTCAGTGGAAATAAGGTTACTTGGAGAAAGATGAGACCGCTTTCCCGTCAACTCCTCAACTCTCTTGAAACAACGTCCAAAACCACGGCTGCATGCTTCTAAAACAATTTCCTATACCACACTGGTCGGTGGCCATACCTCTCTGTTTTCTTGGCTAGAGCATCTTTTGAAATTAATTTATCAGGATTTAGGAGAAGGAAAAATTCCTTTCTTACCTTCTGCATGGAATGAGACTTCCGGGCCACCTGGGTGGCTCAGTGGGTTAAATGTCTGCCTTCAGCTTGAGTCATGATCTCAGGGTCCTGGGATCAAGCCCCTCATCGGGCACTCTGCTCAGGAAGGAGAAGCCTGCTTCTCCTTCTGCCCCCCTCCCTCATGCTCTCTCTGTCTCTGGCTCTCTCAAATAAATAAATAAATAAATCTTTAAAAAAATAAAAGAATAAGACTTCTGGGGGGGACTGCTTTTTTTCCCCCCTCAAGTGTGACAGACAAGGAGGGGTCAGCTGGGATGTACCACTTTTGGGAACTGTGCAGGGCCTGGAGTCTCAGGGATTTGCTCTGCCTGGTGTGTGGGATCATTCTGGCCAGGTGTGAGTGGCCACTTTCACACTTCTCCAGGCACTAGGAGCTGGAGACCTGGGAATCGCTTTTCTCTGAAACACCAAGAACTAGATTTTAGTGTGGAGGCATCAGGATCTATTTCTGTGTGCCTGTCACCCTGTGCTGTGATTATGTCCATTTTGCTCCCATACTTCCCAGATTGTGAGAAATTTTTCATAGTGAATGGTAAACAGTTTGTCGAAGAAGGGCAGTTTTGCGTTTTTCTTGAGGGGCCAGATTAAAATCTCACTGCTCTTACCCCGTCTAATCCCTTCGCCCCCACGCCCATCCCCAGAGCATTATTTCTCCTGCAAATGAGAGAAACAAAGAGAAAAGACACTATATGGGAGATGAGTAATATTCTAGCTGGGAATACCTGCTCCAAAAAAAACTTTAATTTTATTTCCACCAACCATCGGGAAAGTAGATCACACAAAAGAATGCTCTGCCTTAGGGCTGAGAGGATTCATTGAGAAAAGCTTAGAAGGAACAGCTAGAGAGACCTAGAGACAGAGAGGCCCTTGGGAGAAATAATTAAGGCTGGCAGGGAAAGGCTATGTTAATTGAGCTGCGAAGAAAGATGAGCATCTGGGGATTCTTTCAAGAGGTTACGGGATTTTCTGATCAAGTCTTGGGTACATAATTGCATTCATCTTTGGTCACTACTTTAAAAATATTTTTTAAGGGAGAAAAGTATACAAAAAAATCCATCTAAGAAAACAACTAGCTATAGGACTAAATGGTAAAGATTGGGGAAAAAAAAAAGGAGGGGGGTTTGCGGCCGGCAGAGGTGGTTTTGCCAGAAGGCGGTTTTGGTCAGATCCTCATTTCCTGGAGTGAGAAGAGAGGAAACAAAATGCTGAGCTGGCCCCTGGCGTGGTCATGGCAGCTGGTCCTACGTGTATAGTCAATGCAGACCTTGCACTCCACGAATGGTACCCATGTGGTTTGCGCTGACCACCCTCCCTCCCCAGCAAGCCCACCCGCCCGCCCTCAAATAGTTATCCCAAGTGGTTGTCTCTGTGCCTAAGTTTTTCAATCTGCATTTAAGGCATAGGTTTCTTTTTGAGTATGAGGACCCTTTTTTAAGCTCCTCCCCACAGAAGGTCACGTGCCCCCGAGACTATAGTTGTACTTTCCACTGAGGAAATATATGAAGATCCTCTCAAACCACTGGGTGTTAATGAGACTTTTTCTCATTTTATTTATTCATTTATTTAAAAAAAAAAAGCTCTAGGCCCAACATGGGGCTTGAACTCACGACCCTGAAATCAAGTCATGTGCTCTGCTGACTGAGCCAGCCAGATGTCCGGACTTGTCCTCATTTTAAAATGTTTTTTGAGGGGCACCTGCGTGGCTCAGCGGGTTAAGCGTCTGCCTTCGGCTCAGGTCATGATCCAAGCATCCTCCCTGCTCCCTCCTTTCAGCTCCCTGCTCAGTAGGGCGTCTGCTTCTCCCTCACCCTCTCCT
This sequence comes from Zalophus californianus, assembly GCF_009762305.2. Classification (NCBI taxonomy): domain Eukaryota; kingdom Metazoa; phylum Chordata; class Mammalia; order Carnivora; family Otariidae; genus Zalophus; species Zalophus californianus. Next base: position 103,770,487 of record NC_045603.1, read on the forward strand.
TCCCCCAGCTTGTGCTCTCTCTCTCAAGTAAATAAATAAAATCTTTTTTAAAAAAAAATTTTTTGGGAGCATCTGGGTGGCTCAGTCGTTTGGGCGTCTGCCTTCGGCTCAGGTCATGATCCTGGGGTCCTGGGATCCAGTCCCACATCGGGCTCCTTGCTCAGCGGGGAGTCTGCTTCTCCCTCTCCCTGCTTCCCCGCTTGTGCTCTCTCTCTCTCTGTCAAGTAAATAAATAAAATCTTTTAAAAAATGTTTTTTTGTTGTGTGATATAACATATATAGAACAATGCATAGAGCATATATACACAACTTAATACATTGTTATAAAGGGGACCGCCACGTACCCATTACTGAGGTTGGGAAATAGAACATTGCTGGCACTCCACAAATTAATTCTCTTATGTCCTATCCTCGTCACAGTCCCCTTTCCACCCCTGAGGAAACCACTCTCCTGATGGACACAGTCATTGTTTCCCTGCCTTCCCCATGTACTGTGTATGGATCCCTATGGAATCATAGTTTATATATTCTTTTGTGACTTGCTTCTTCTCAACGTCATGTTTGTAAGATGCACGCGTGTTGTTGCGTGTAACTGTACTTCATTCACTTTCATCACTGCCTAATATTTCATTGCATTAATATATCACAATTAACTGGTCCATCCATTGTTGATGGATATGTGTGTTGTTTCTAGTTTGAGGCTCTTTTTTTTTTTTTTTTTTTTTTTGAGAGAGAGAGAGAGTGTGAGTATGCAAGCCGGGCAGAGAGGAGCAGAGGGAGAGGGAGAGAGAATCTTTTTTTTTTTTTTAAGATTGTATTTATTTATGAGAGAGAAAGAGCAGAGGGACGAACAGAGGGAGAGGAAGGGGCAGACTCTGCGCTGAGCCCCACATGGGGCTCGATCCCACGACCCTGAGATCATGACCCGAGCCGAAACCAAGAGTCAGACAACTAACCAACTGAGCCACCCAGAAGCCCCTCCAGTTTAAGACTTTTAATAGCACTGCTATTCTTGACATGCATCCTGGTGTGCACGTGGGCAGACGTCTCCAGGAAAATGGAATTGCTGCATTATCAGGAACACTTAAAAAAAAAAAAAGTAACAGCTTTGTTGAGACATAACTCCAATACCATACAATTCGCCTGTTTAAAGTGCACAGTTCTGGGGTGCCTGGGTGGCTCAGATGGTTGAGCATCTGCCTTCTGCTCAGGTCATGATCTCCAGGTCCTGAGATCGAGCCCCACGTCGGGCTCTCTGCTCAGCAGGGAGTCTGCTTCTCCCTCTGCCTCTGCCTCTCTCCTGCTTGTGCTCTCTCTCTCAAATGAATTAAAAAAAAATCTTAAAAAATAAATAAAGTGTACAATTCAGTGGTTTTTAATCTATTCCTGGGGTTGTGCAACCACCACCACTACAATCATCAGTAACACTTCCAAATGGATTAGGGTTTTATTAATTATCAGGGTCTACGTACATGGAGATCATCACAGTGGAAGTAGGTACGCATATGTATTCCTTCCAGAGACAGTGCTTGGCTTGCATATGTTCTTTGGTTTGGGGGCCCCCAGGTAAGGAGCCACTGGTTTAAGGCACTGACAGGTAGAAATTTGCCATTAACATAGATACATGTTCCCTGAAAGATTTAGCGCATTAATTCCTATCAGCTGCTTTATGGCAGAGGTTCTCAGATTTGGGTGTGCACCAGAAGCACCTGGAAGGCTTGTGTAAACAGATTGCTCGGCACCATCTGCAGAGTTCAGATTCAGCAGGTCTGGGTGGGGCTCGAGAATTTGTATATCTAATCAGCTTCCAAGCCATACTGATACTGTGAGTCTGGGGACGGTACTTTGAGCAACCTGGTAGCTGGCTATTACCTTGGAAATCAGAGAACTGAGCGTGGAAGGAATTCATTCAATCATTCCAAAGATAAGAATTAGACAAAAGACACTTACAAATTGTCGGAGGCAAAGGAGGCCATTCTCAGGCTCTTGTAGCTCGGGGTGGGGCCGCGGGAGCAGAGGGAGGGGAATATGCTTTGTAAATACTACGGAGGCCCAGTCAAGAGGACTTGACAATTGGTTGGGCGTGGAGGGTAAAGGAGAGGGAGGAGTCAAGATGAGCAGCAAGATTTTAGGCCTGGATCCAGGAAGAGACTTGGAGGACAAAGAACAAGCAAGATTGTGAGGGAGAGTGTGACCAATCAGTATCTCAACTCCTGTACTCAGCTCTCTGGGAAGATTTACCCAGCCACCATTTCAGGTCCCGTTACTGCAGATCACGCAAGTTTACCTGGGCGACAGATGGCTGAATGCTCGATGGGAATTCAGTATCGGGGTTCAGAGGGACTCCATAAATTTAATGAACAAGAATGAATCTGAGGACATTGGAAATTATTGAAGTCCTTCTTTATTGCAATCTCTCTCCTACCTTTCCCAAAGCACCTTGAAATTTTCTGTCTGACCAAACCCCATCTTTATGGGAAATCCTTCTTCCCCTTTTCTCCTACTTAAAGCTGGCACATTCTTCAAGGTCCTACTCCATTCCCACATCCTGACTATGAAGCATCCCTTGGACTCTTCAGGCACTTCGTGTGTCCTGCCTTTCAGAGTAGGTTTTTCATGTTTCCCACAGCTAGACAAAGCACTGCAAAGAGCACCGTCTTAGACTTTTTCAGGTTATCTTATAATAAACAGCTTTAGAGGCTGCCTGCTACTCATATCTTTGAGGAAAAGGCAGAAACAAAGCTGAGACCTGGAATCTCCAGAATCTCAATTAGCAGCTAACAGTAGATTCCCAAATAGGGATACATTAGTAGAAGCAGCTTTTTCTGTGGGCTGGGCCATATGGAAGCTAAAAGGACTCCTTTGTCTCCATGAGACTGGCCTCCATAGCCTGCCTTCTATTTTCTCTCTCTCTCTTTTTTTTTTCTTAAAGATTGTATTTATTTTTTTGAGAGAGAGAGCCCGAGCTAAGCCTGAGCTGGGGAGAGGGGCAGAAGGAGAGGGAGAAGCAGACTCCCCACTGAGCAGGGAGCCCAGCGGGCCTCGATCCCAGCACCCTGATCCAAGCCGAAGGCAGATACTTAACCGACTGAGCCACCCAGGAGTCCCCATAAAGGATTTTTTTCCCTATATTCAAAGCGAGGATAATAATGACATAGATCACATAGAATTTTAGCGAAGCTTAAATGAGAAAACTGGATATAAAATATTTGTCTCAGTGCATGTAGAAGGTGCTCAATAAGTGTCCTCTAGTATCAAGTATTGTCACCAGTTATCAACCAAGAGCCATTTACTATTGTCTAGTAAAACTATACTAGGCACAGTGGTGCATACAGAGGAAGTAGGGGAGGTAAGTTTGTACGTTCGGGAAACTTTGCATCTACTGGAAGAAATATGCACAGTTCCAAGGCAGCCTGTATGGAATGGTGTCTTCACAGTGCTAAGGAAATCCCAAGTCAATGGAAAGATTTCCATGGCGTGGAATTAATCAAAGACAATTTTACGGAGGAGATGAATCTTGAGCATGGACTTGGAAGTATTATTGGAGATGAGAAAGCATCCCTGGGAAGAGGAGCAGAATGGGGGCTTGCAGGGGGCGGGAGGGGCAGGGCTTGTTATAGGAGCAGGGGGAGATTGGAAAAGAGACCCCAAAGCGGGAACTTCCGGAGAAGAATGAGATGTAAAATGGGCCAGGCTGGGAAGTTTAGAATGGTTGAAGAGCTGGGAACCACTATAAGTCTTCAAATGGGAATATTATGATGCAAGATTTGTGTTTCAGGAAAACTGGTGTGGGCGCCATTGGGTTAGACCACAGAGGACTGCTTTGGTATTCAGGTGTATTTACCTGAAAATAGAGAAGGAGATTACTGAACCTGAGTGCATTTTAGGAGGTGTTTGTCAAGTGTTTTTGAGATCTGTAAAGAATATTTCTTGGGGCACCTTGGTGGTTCAGTCAGTTAAGTGTCTGAGTCTTGATCTCGGGGTCGTGAGTTCAAGCCCCGCGTTGGACTCCATGCAGGGTGTGGAGCCTACTAAAAAAAAAAAAAAAAAAAAAGAATCTTTCTCTACAATGGTGGAAATGAAGTGGCAGAGGGGAGAGGTCTCCATCAGACTGCTCCTGCCCTACCTGCCCCCACAGAAATCATGGAATCACTGGAGGCACTGGGAGTGTGGCCGGAGTTCACAAAGGGAGACACTCCCTTCCCAAAGACTGCTAAGAGTGTCTGTCAGGAACGCTGACAAAATTGCAAAGGTATTTTTTTTAAGGAGGTCCCACATCCCAGTTCGAACTCACAACCCCAAGATCAGGAGTCGTGTGCTCTACCGACTGAGCCAGCCAGGTGGACTGCAGATGTATTTTTTAATCACACGTTCCATAGCTCCTCCTTGGGTCACACAGAAAGAATTAGTCAGTGGCAACCAGGAAAAGGCTCCCATGAAGGCTGTTGGTTATTTCTGGGTAGGTTTTTAGGTGTGAGGGTGCCTGTCTGGGACAACGGGGCAGGTGTGGGATGTGACACCATTTCATATGTGACTCATACCTTACTTGAGTTCTTGGGCTCTGGCGGAGGTCAGTCCTGAGCACCCAGGGGTGGCTTTTGTGAACAGCTAATGACCTTGTCAAAGCCCTTGCCGTGGGGGTGGGGGGTGGGGGGTTGTGTTTCATGGTGGCACTGCTCTGAGGTGTGTGTGGAAGCACAGGTCAGCCCCGCTTGTCCGCGTCTTTCTCCTTGGGCTCCTACCTCTGGGCTAACTACTTAACGGAATGAAAAATGATGACCGAATCCAAAAAAGCAAGAGGACCTGGAGCCCTGTCTTCAGATATGCACCCCTTTGGTTGTGATGGTAAAGCCGGGCATCGCAGTCTCAGTAAGGGACATGGCACAGTGGGGTCCGGGATGTGGGGTCACAGCCCAGCCACCTCCCTATCTCCACAGCAGTTTGAAGAGAGGTGGGCTGGGCAGATATTTCAGAGTCTGGCTTTCCCTACATGACCCCGAAGAATGTACACTATCACCCTTTACCGTTCTTGATTCTCGTCCCGGCTTTCCTTCTCCTTGCAGTATTCACTGGACCTAACCCAGGAGGCGTTTACTTGCTCACTGCCGTGTCTCTGGCCCTTAGAGCAGTAACTGGCACAGACGAGGCCCCCAGTGCACCTTTGATTAATGACTTTAATGAATAAACAAATAACTGACTGAAGAAGTAGGGCAGAGCAGATGGTCTGACCAGCTCCTTCTGGCCCTCTGGAGGCATCTTCCCCTTCCCTGGCCCTCTACCACTAAAGGACAGAGACCCTGGAGACCCCCGTGTTTCACTGCGTTTGCTGTGTTTGCTAGTGGCATTCACCCCCCAGCAAGGGGAGAGGCTTTCGTTCTCTGAGGAAATCCGTGGTTATGACAAAAGGCAGAACAAGGAATTCCCTCCCCTGTCTTTTCCGTATTTACTAGATCTTTCTTCCTATGCAAAGAAGAGCCTCCCCTGGTTGAGTCCTGCTGTAAACCTCACCTGTGAGCACAAACAGGGCTTTCCATGTGTCCCACCCATCAAAGCCCAAACTATCCGGCTCCACCCAGCCTCCCTCCACCCCGGCTGGGCTGAGGCCAGAAATGTTTCCATGCTGCCCATGCTGAGGAAACCAATCACCAGTCTTCACTTTCCTCCTCCCAGCTCGGCACCAGGAAAGCCAAGAATGTAAGCCAGGGCCGAGAGCTGGGCCGTCGGGCTCTGTGACATGCTGAGGGTGGCTCACATCTGCCTACATCCTGACAGAGAACATCCTGAGGGGTTGTCGTGGAGGTGGTGGTGGGGGGATGGCGTGCAATTTCGGGTGCCACACATCTGGAAGGCAGAGAAAGAAGTCACCACACGTGCGGCAGTCTGTTTTTTCTTTTGAAAGTTTTTAAAATATATATATTTTTAATGCACGGCCAGTTTGATGGAAAGCACAGCATGGTAGGAACAGCTGGGCCGTGAGCCCTGTCTCTGTTTATGCTCGTGAGGCACCGAGGGGTGGGATTAGCAGCTCTTGGGAAGTTTGGCCCTAGCTGGCCTGTCGCTGGGAAGTCAAAGCCACAGTGACCGTTAGCAGGCACGGACTCCTGTCCTTGGCTCAGAAACGGTGCCCCCCCCTCCCACAATGTGGCCTCGGTTGAACCAAGGAGTTGCAGAGCCAGAAAGATTTCACAGGAGCTTGACGAAAAGGTGTGGCAGAAGTGAGAGACGCTGGTGTGAGGGGGCCATCCCTGGGGATAAGACGTGTCACCCGTTGGGAGACAGAACTCAGCTCTCGGGCGGTAGGAACGTGTGAGGATGTGTGGGGCCGGCGGGAGGCGCGGTGGCGGGAGGGTAGCTGTGGGGGAGGGAGGAGGACCACAGGGGAATGGGGGCAGCTCAGACTCCTCGGTCCCCAAGAAGGACTGGTAGGTGGAGTTGAGGATGTTTGCACAAGGAAACCCTTTGAAGCTCTTCTCTCGTCCTCCCCTCTCTGGACCTGGTTCCCTCCCCTCCATAAAGCCATTAGCTTCTGGTGCCGGCCCTATCTCTGCTCCATCTCTCTTGGTTCCAGTCGGTGCATTCACAGACCTCCTGCCCTGAGGGACGGGGAGGATTTATGGGGGGTAGAAGGTAGAGGGGGAGGGGGCATCCTTTAGAGGAGGCGAGGTCTGTTAGGAAAGTAGGGTGTGGGGAGCTGTTAGTTGGCGGCGCTAGAGGCCGGATCATTTCCGAGCGGGCTCTGCATGACAAAGGGGAAAGAGCAAGTTTCTTCTTTGATCTGCCCCCTGCCGGCCCCACACACCTGCCTGTTGGTGCTCCCGCCCCAGCTGAGACCTCAAGAAGAAAAACCAAAAGGGGGTGGGGACCAGGCTGTAGCCCAGTTTCCCTGGATCCTGTTCAGGCCACCTTCCTCTCTTGGTGGCCCCAGGACAAAAATATCTCCTAGGCTGATGACCCGAAGCACCTGCCGCCCCCTCCCGGAGAGCCTGGAGACCCAGGGCCGCGGGAGCCGCGCGGTGAGATGGGGTGGGGGCGGCTGGGAGCGCGCGCGCCAGTGTGTGTGTGCGTGTGTAGAGTTGGAGGTGTTAAGGGGTCCTGGGAAGAAGACTCATTGGAGATGTGGGGTCACGCCCTGGATGAAACCTAAGGGGGAAACGAGGTGGGGGTGAGTGGGAGGGGGGCGTGTTTTTATAGACTTGCTCTAGGATCCAGAAGCAAGGATTTTCCACTTGTTTCCAAGGGCTGGAGGAAGGGTGCTCTTTCAGGGGATACAGGCACAGGCGTGAGTTACAAAAAGCATAGGCAAAGATGTGGGAAGCTCTTGAGCTACAAGGGAAGGGGTCTTTGCTTCTGGAAGATGCGTCCTCAGCGCAGACCGTTGAGGCCGGCGTTGCAGACCAAGAGCTCGCTGTTGCCGTCAGTGCTCCGCTCCTGGCCGCCCCTCGAGGGCCACAGCGCAGAGGAGGGGGAGGAGGCCACCTAGGAAGAGACCACTTCACCCAAGGGAGCTTTAGGGGCACATGGCATTTCTCAGAGAAGCTGCCCTGAGAAAGTGCAAAGTCCTCGCCCTTCTGTCTGCTCTATTCCTGGTAAACAAGAGCTGGGATGTGGAAACTTCCTTGGAGTGAGAAGGGTACAGATTGGGAGGGAAGACTCCTATTTGGCTGCAGGCAAATCCAACTCACCAGCTGTTCTTAGCCCAGGAAGGAGCGCTCTGACCGGAGTGAGACGTACAGGGAGGAGTGGATGGTGCCCTGGCTTCTTTGGAGGTTCTGGAAGAAGGGCAGGTGTGAGCTGCAGCAACCACAGCATCTTCCTTGATGCTACCTGGAGCACATTCTGTTCTGGAAATGACTTGTTTTCATTTCTCTTTTCTAGTTTCTCAGCTCATTGTTTCCTTTGGAATTTGGTCCTGGGTAGGGTTCCCACAGTTTGGGGTAAGAGACACAAAAGCGGTCCCCTGGGGAGAAGAGTAGCAGTAGGAGATGGAGGGTGGAAAGAGGCTGAATCTCTTTGTGGGGGGAGCAGAACTTGACATTAGCCGCCCCCCAGCACCTCATCCTTGGTGCTACCCGCCCCCCACCTCCTGTTCCCAGGTCCTGCCTCATCGGCTGCATCTCCACATTGATGCTCCCTCCATTCTGTCTTCTCCAGGGAGCCCCATTTCGGAAGCCGACCGCCCCCGGGGTCTTCCCAGGGCACTGGGGGGGGCCGAGGCCGAGGCCCACCATGGCCAGCCTCCTGCTGCTAGCCGCCGCTCTGCTGTCCAGCTGGGCCCAGCTTCCGGCCGAAGCCAGCTCCTGGTGGTGAGTGAGAGCGGCTGAGGCCCTTCTCTACAACCTACACCTCCTTTGGTAATTAAATGTGGAGAAGGGTCACCGTGTGTTGTGATCATTCCTTTATTGGTAGGAACCCTAAGGACCGCTTTCATCCTAAGAAAACTAGGACACCCTCTTCTCGCACAAGCCCCAGAGGTAAAGGGTCAGCGAGGATAAAGGATTAGTTCATTTGGGCTTTTCCTCTGATCCTGTCTGTTTTCCCCTTTCTGGGGACCTTCCTCCGTCCCCATGGGTTGTTAGAAATAGCTCTTGCGTTGCTATTGGATCAATGAGAACACTGATTTCTTTTATTCCGGTGGGGGCAAGGAGAGGAGAATTCCTATTTCATAAGTCTGAAGACCAGATGAGAGGTTGAGAGATTTGCAGGACCCTTGTGTGGCCTTCTTTTGTGTTTTCAAGACTATTGTCATGGCCAAGTCAACCTGGAAATGGCCGGCCCTCCCCTCCTATCTTGCCTGGTCTGGGCCCTGCTCACATTTGTACTCAGATGGCACATCTCCAGTCCTCTCACCTAACTGAACACTTTACTCTGTCTGGTAGAGGAGGAGCCAAAGCGAGAGCCCCTGAACAGATAGAGTGGGTTAGGGGATTTGTGGGTGGGATATGGAAGTGAAAACCTTTAGACTGTGTTGTGATGTATGTAAATTGGCTTCTGTCTGCAAGGCATAAGGGCAGTGCTATTTGAAGGAATTTATTGCTTTCCATCACATACCCTGCGTACAGGCTAAAGTGAACGAATCATCTGCAGCCCCTGAATGAGTCATGTGCTCTCCTGTTAAGGTTTGGCTGTTTCTGTCCTCCGCCTGGAATGAATGTCCTCTGCCCTCTCTGTTGCCCTTCTCTGCCTGCCCCCATCCCTTAAGACCCACTTCACACTCTGGCCATTGCCTTATAAAATCTTTTCTCTGGCTGTAAGAGCTCTTTCTCTGTCTGATCGCTGTGGATCGAGAAGCTCAAGGCTGGCTTTGGCCCTTGACACCTCCCGTGTCATCTGTTTTTGTGCTTCAGTTTCCTACAGTGCCCTTTGAAGGCAGGGCCTCTGTTTGAGGAAGCTTCCTTTCCAAACCCTTTGTACAGGGCCTTGCACACAGAAGGAAAGCCCTTGCTACATGTGTCGAATGAATGACTTCATGCTGCACACGGCACACTCTCACCCCTTGGCCTTCTGTCCTCTCTCTGGCTCTCCACTGTAGGTCCTTAGCTATGAGCCCGGTGCAGAGACCCGAGATGTTTATCATCGGTGCCCAGCCCGTGTGCAGCCAGCTTCCTGGGCTTTCCCCTGGCCAGAGGAAGCTGTGCCAGCTGTACCAGGAACACATGGCCTACATCGGGGAGGGAGCCAAGACGGGCATCAAGGAGTGCCAGTACCAGTTTCGCCAGCGGCGGTGGAACTGTAGCACGGTGGACAACGCATCCGTCTTTGGCAGAGTCATGCAGACAGGTAAGAGCCACTGACACATGGCTGGCTAGAGGAGCCGGGCTCACCCCCCAGGCCTGGCACAGGGAGCCCTCACCAGTGTCTAAATGAGTTCTTCAAGGTTTGGAAGTGGTGTGCAAGGGGAGAGGGAGACGCACACAGGAAGCGGAGTCTCAGATGCCGTGTTGGCCACCCAGCGAGCGCTCCGGCGAGCCCTCCGCTCCCAGCTTCACCCTGTCTGCAGCGGTCAGCGGCCGCTCGCTCTGGGAGGGTGGCAGAACAGCGGAGTTGAGTCAGAGTGGATTAGCACTGCTCTTTGTCTCAGCACAGGGGACGGGGGCTGGGGGGGGGGGCATGCTTTGACAGCATTGGGTAGAGAACTGAAAATTGCAGCTCTGAAAGTCTAGATGACTTTTACCTCTGCCACTTGGACCCTGAGAGAGAGATAGAAACTTTGGGCCAAATTGGTGATAGCCATCATTAACCTGACCCAGATCCAGTCCTGGCTTTTTCATTCCAAAGGGATGTGTGTGAATGTGGGGGAAGGGGACAGACCCAGAAGAAAGATGAGAGGCCACCTCTTCCTGGATTCCTGTCCCTCCCCCCCCCCCCCCCCCACTCTCCGTCTGCCCTATTGCTTAGATGGAGGTGTGATTTGGGGTCTAATTGTTTGAGGTCCTTTTGAAATGCAATCCTCCCCTCCCTGGCAAGAAATTGAGAAATCCGGCCCTATTCTACTGGGTCTGATCGGCAGGGCCATAGAAGGAAGGTGTCAGGGCACTGTATTCTCCTGTCTCACATTCTCCAAAAGAGTTTCCCCTCCAAGGAAGGAGGGCATTTGGGAGTTACCTGAGGCTGAGTTTTTCCCAAAGAACGATTTTAGCAGCAAGCAGGGTATGAGGAAGGCCCCTCCCTCCTGACCTCTCTCCCCTACCCATGTTGACAAGTGAGGACCAGGGGAAAGGATGCTTTGAACCTTGCTGCCTTCGTCCTTCCTTGAGTATCAACTCAAGGTCTAGACAAGGAGGGCTCACGTGTTCCTGCCACAGTCTTACTGGGCAGCTTTCCTAAAAGAAAAGCCCCCTAAGTGGGACTTGTTCATAATTTATTGATTCTCCTCAAATACACTTAGTATCTGGTGAAGTCTTAGCAGCACTCCCTGCGCTGGGTTCTGGATGAGGAGAGCAGGAGAGCAGGAGGACCCCAGGTGTAGGGAGAGGCATCCACAAATCACTTTCAGGGACCTAATGCATGCCTGACATCCCCTAGATCCTTTTCATGTGTAATTTTGTTTGAGTGACAGCCAAAAAGTGAGCTTTACTTGAGGAAAAGAAGGAGTTAGCAGGAATGGAAACGCCACTGGGTGCGGACTGGCTTGGGGGAATGACTTGTGCCAGCCGGACCTCCCATTCTCCCCGGACCCTGTTCTGTTACGAACGGAACCCCCTGCTTGCCTTATTTTCACAGTTTCTTTTTGTAGCTTCCCTGCAGACTTATGCTACCTGGGGAGCTATCCTCCATTCATGCCCTTGATCCCAGGGTGGCTCCTGGGGAATCCTCTCTCTCTCTCTCTCTCTCTCTCTCTCTCTCTCTCTCTCTCTCTCTCTCGTATATATATATGACTTCCAAGAAAGTCCTCCCTTCTTTGAAGCTGCTGCCAGAGTCCACCACCAGAGGGCAGCAGAGCACCTTGGAGGGAGCCGTGGTGCATGGCTCAGCCTTGGTCAGGGGCGCATGGGGGGCACCTTCCTGGTAGTTGGGTGGCACTACTGAGGGACAGAGTGGGAGGGCGTGCTCCTGTCCTGCTGTCTCCTTGTAGGGGGAAGATGCCATGTCTCTCTAGCAGCATCATGGCTGCGGGTTTATTAGTCTTTATCCTTGAGATGGTTTGTTTCCACTCTGAGTTGTTGCACGTATAGAGAAGCCCCCCAGCTTGCTTGTCCATTCTGAAGCCCTGCATTATGTCTTGCTGGCTGAGAGCAACACTAGTAGTCTGCACTTAGCAGAGGACCCAGTTTCTCTCCAGGAATGCAGAGCTGCCCATCCTAGGTGCTCCAACCAAAAGAGGCAGAGCACCTGCAAGGACAGCTAATCCACCTGAGGACAGAGGGGGATCCGAACCCATCAGGATAGGCCAGGACGGTCAGAGCACAGAGTGTCTGCAGTATTATGTTCAGATGCGGGCACATTATTTTGAAAGGCAATTCTGAGAGGCATGATTCAGCTCGGAAAATCATGTTTGCTAAAGAACTGAGGAAGAAATCAGACTTATGTAGCTGGAAACGACAAAACATAAAAGGCCTATCAGTTCTTTTCAAATGCTGAAAGGTTGTCAAATGGGAAGGGATTAGACAGCGTAGCTCCAGCGGGCGGAAGTTACAGGGAGGCATTTTTCAAATGACTATAAGAAAGAATGTTCTGGTGATTAAAGTCATTAAGAGATGACGGGCTGGGTTGTCTTGAAAACCCAGCCCGCTTCCCTGAGGAATGCTGTGAAAAGGAAGAGTCGCAGTGGGAGGGATGTCGGTCGGGCTGCAGATCGGGGCTCCTCCCTGTCCCAGGATGCCAGGTCAGGGGCTTGCGACTCCATCTCAGGAAGACTTCTCAGGCATGGCTCCCCCACCGAGGGGGAATAGGCCCTCCTCCCGACAAGCCAGTCGGTCACCCTAGCATCCTGGTTGCTCATTCTCCTAGTCTGACTACCCTAGATTAGATAGAGCCCTGGTCTCTGGCAGTGGATTAGCACTGACTCAGATGTCAGTCCTGATGGCTGAATCATGAGTGTGACTTCCCACCTCATCTGGGTTTTTCTTGTCCTGCTCCTAGTCTACGTCTGACCAGAAGCTGACCCCTGGTTCCTTGAGAAAAACTGACTTGGCCAGTCTGGTCTGGTTGCAAGCTTGACTGTGTCCTACCTAGACAATCAAGAAGGAGGGCAAAGTGAGAGACCAGTTGAGGATTGTAGACTGCTTCTGTCTCGACCTGCCAAGACAGGATTATGGGAGGTCTACTTTTTCTTTTTTAAGATTTTATTTATTTATTTGAGAGAGAGAGTGCACAAGTAGGGGGGAGGGGTAGAGGGAGGAGCAAACTCCCTGCTGAGCAAGGAGCCTGATGTGGGACCCAGGACCCTGGGATCATGACCTGAGCCAAAGGCAAATGCTTAACTGACTGAGCCACCCAGGCGCCCCTATTTTATTTTATCTTTAAGATTTTGTTTTTTATGTAATCTCTATACCCATCGTGGGGCTTGAATTTACCACCCCAAGATCAGGAGTCACATGCTCTACCGACTGAAGCAGCCAAGCGCCCTACTACCTGCCTTTTTGATTCTAGCCATCCTCGTGAGTGTACAGTGGTATCTCATGGTGATTTTTTTAAGATTTTATTTATTTGTCAGAGAGAGAAAGGGAGCACAAGCAGGGGGAGCACCAGGCAGAGGGAGAAGCAGGCTCTCCACTGAGCAAGGAGCCCAATGCGGGACTCGATCCCAGGACCCTAGGATCATGACCTGAGCCGAAGGCAGACGCTTAACTGACTGAGCCACCCAGGCATCCCCTCATGGTGATTTTGATTTGCATTTCCCTGGTGGCTGAGTATTATTAATTATAAACATTTTTATTGAAGTGGAACGTGCATCATAGGAGTTTTTAAGTGGTTCACTGCAGCAATAGAGAGGAGCACAGTTCAGAGTTTCTACCGGAAGCGATCTGGACATTTGGTGAGATGGTGCTGAGTATCCTGTGGATGTGGTTCCCCAGTGCTCTCAAGTTGGGAGGCAGCGTGGATCCCGTGCAAGACAGAGGGAAACAGCATGGATGATTCTGGACATTGTAATTCTGGCTCACTTCTCCTTCTCGTCTCTGCCACTGTCTAGCTAATGGCAACAATAAAAAAGACAGATGTGCGGCCCATCGAGGAGTGAGAAATTGGCAGCTGTGAGGGAGAGGTTTTTGCTAGGATACAGAGTCCTACTATTGGTCCCATGATTTCTACTCTGGCTCATTCTGTTCATCCCACATGTCCCATAAATTCCTTAATGCCCACCCTTCCCTCCATTTAGGTCTGCCTCCTCGGAATCTACTGGCCATGTACCCTTCCCTGGAATGGATGTTAGCGTGGGCCAGGGCTGGAGGGATTCATTCTAGTCTGTGTGTTCACAGGGTAGGGGAGGCAAATTTCTGCTCGTTATGAAGAGCAGTTTCCAACCCTTAGAGCCATGGGAAGTGAAAGACGCTTCTCCTGACATCGTTTCGCCTCCTGGGAGTGTTACCGGCCAGGCGATGGTGTTGTGTCCAGGAGAGGCAGAAAGAAGGAAAGGGCCTCCGTAGGAGACTGGCATCCCTCCCCCGTCTCCCGCCTTCTCTTGCAGGGAGCCGGGAGACAGCCTTCACGTACGCAGTGAGCGCCGCGGGGGTGGTGAACGCCATCAGCCGGGCCTGCAGGGAGGGTGAGCTCTCCACGTGCGGCTGCAGCCGGACAGCGCGGCCCAAGGACCTTCCCCGGGACTGGCTGTGGGGCGGCTGCGGGGACAACGTGGAGTACGGCTACCGCTTTGCCAAGGAGTTCGTGGATGCCCGCGAGCGGGAGAAGAACTTCGCCAAGGGGTCGGAGGAGCAGGGCCGAGTGCTCATGAACCTGCAGAACAACGAGGCGGGGCGGAGGGTAAGCGGAGCTCCCCCACCTCCACGCACGCGCGCGCCGCCGGCTAACCAGCTGCTCCTGGGCGGAGCTGGGAGCCGTAGCCTGGCCGTGAGGAAGGGGGTCGTGCTGACTGCGGTGATGCTGACCTGCAGCCGCCGACATAGATGCCCGCGTTGCCGACCTGATCCATTTCACAAGGCTCCATTCCCCAGCAGGGCACGTGCAATTGTCATTTTTATGAACCTTGTTTATTTCTCCCCAGGACAGCTGTCCCTAGAGCACTTAGGAGCAGCCTCGTCATCAGGATTCCAGGCCCTCGAAGTAGAGTTCTTGTCTTCACTGCCCCTCCTCTGCAATGGGAGCAGATAGGACAGCCGCCAGTTAAGGCCGTTAGACCCAGCCTAGGGTTTATGATTTGTGAGAGGTGCAGGCGGAAGCACAGCTGACTTTTAAGAGCTGCTATCACGCACATCCGGAGGCCCGATCCAAAAGCCGGGGTCGGCGCTAATGGCAGACACACTTCTACACCCAGAGTGCCTTGCGGGAGCCGAGTGGGAGACAGAACCATCTTTTGAAGGCTGTCTCACCAATCACATGTGAGACGTGACTGTTTTTGAGTCTCAGTTTCAGTAGAAACTCAAATGTGGGCTTTGAGGCGAGCGTGGTTTCCCGCACGTGTGGAGCATAGCTGGGCATCGGCTCTAGGCTTCCCTGATGGCCAGGCGGAGGGCATGCGCCTTCTCTGCCTGCACCTCGCTCGTGAGGACCTCACCCCTGGGCACATGCTCGGTCTCTACTTCCCTTTGCTGCTCCTGACATGGTCCGCCTCCGCCGCAGGATCCCGGAGGGCTCGCGCAGGCAGCAGCTCTGCTTGCCGCTGGTTCGGAGTTATCCCGTGTGGAGGGGAGGGTGGGGGTGCATCAGGGTCTCCCTTATAGAGAGGCGTGAGATCTGAGGGCTGGGTGGTAGGAGTCGCTCCCGGCACAGGGCCAGGGCGGACCACAGACCTCTCAGGAAACTACACAGACTTCTTTCTGGGCGTGTTTTCTGCATTCAGGTCTGTGTAGAGCCCCTGGCTCGGGCCCAGGCAAGGTACTGTCGTGAGACCAAAGATGAAGTAATGAAACAATGAGACTAGCAGTTTCCTGAGGAGAAATCAATTCAGAAAGTTTATGTTGGTTCATTGGTGATTCAGGAACAGGATGTGGATATATTTCTAAAAGTAATTACCAGTTTAAAAGATCGACTCATGTTTCATAGGAGCACGTATCAAATAAATAGAACTGAAATGGCTTTTCTGTGAATCGGGACCTGTGATGTTGGCTTGGTAGAATGAGGTAGGCTTGTGTAAACTTAGTCCCGTCAGTAGTGTGATGTCAAGTTGAAATCAGTGTTGGTCATTTGCCCCGTGTCTTCCTTTCGGAGCCCCTATCCGAGGCTAGATGTGGGTGTGAGGGGTTGTGTTAATCCGGGGCAATATTAGGAGTTCTGGCTGTTGCTCTGGTTCAAACCAGGGCACAGAGAACAGCACGGTCTTAGATGACTATCCACTCTGAGGGCATCTGTGGGGCCACCTCTGTCCCCCACAACTTCCTCTCTGGCACTCTGCTTGTCAGTCTTTGGGGCTCTAACCACGAGAGGACTGGGAAAAAAGGTTAAGATCTTCACTTTATCTCCCGAATGCCCAAATTCTATCCATTTTTTAAGATCTCAGTTCAGGGGCGCCTGGGTGGCTCAGTTGGTTAAGCGACTGCCTTCGGCTCAGGTCATGATCCTGGAGTCCCGGGATCGAGTCCCACATCGGGCTCCCTGCTTGGCGGGGAGTCTGCTTCTCCCTCTGACCCTCTTCCCTCTTGTGCTCTCTATCTCTCATTCTCTCTCTCTAATAAATAAATAAAATCTTTAAAAAAAAAAAAAAAGATCTCAGTTCAGGTACCACCTATTCCTAAAAATCTTTCCCATCCTCCATCATTAGTAGGCTCTCTGCCTCTGAACTGCGGTAGGTCATGTGCTACATTTTTGAGGTCTGGCCTACTTCACCTCCTCCCTCTGGCTGGAACTTTCTCAGCCCAGGGATTCTGTCCATAGCTCCCCGTGCTTTACACGGGTGGGTGGGCGCATGTGAATCCGAGCAAAGTTCCCATATTGCCGCCTAGGAAGAGGTCAAATTCATGGAGGGCTGTTTCCTGTCTCTACTCTGAGCTATCCTTGGGGCGTTGCGGCAGATGCCGAGGTGACGGCATTCATCCTAATCTGGGCTCCACTGCAGTCACAGTCTTGACCCCACTTCTGCTGGCTCCTCGTTTTATTGCCCTTAATTGTTTGTTTGTTTGTTCTGGCCCTTATCTTGGCCAACCTTCCTTCCATCTGCCTTGTTTCTCACTTACACACCTTCCCCGTCTTCCTCTGTCTGTCTCCCTGCCTTTGGGCCCCCTTCCCCCAGTCTCCACACCTCTTCCACAGTCTTTATCTCTCCCTTTGCTTCTGTCTGCACCAGGTTGGGAATTCCTGTCCCTCTCTATTTTTTATCCTCTCTCCCAGGAGCAGGCCTCCGCCATCAATCACCATCTGAGGCCAAAGGTATTCACCTCCCACCTCCTCACACCTACACAAAAAAATTCCGTAGGAAAGACTAAAATGGTGGCAGGAATGGAAAATTCCCTGGATTGTATTTTACAACCAGTTAATTTTATTTTTTTTAAGTCATCTCTACACCCAACATGAGGCTCTAACTCCCAACCCCAAGATCAAGAGTCGCAGGCTCCACCGAATGAGCCAGCCAGGCATCTCAACCCAAAATTTTTTTTTAATGGACTATCTAGGATCTGACATCTTGGCCACAGAGTAGATCTGGGGCATACTTTGCAGGAAATTTCTCTTGGCCTTTGAGAGTCTCTAGTAACCCCATTTTAGACATTGATGGCCAGAGCGGTGGGTTGATACTGCCTTGTCACTCAAGGGCTTAAGCACTTTCCAGATAAAAGCTGCCTAATCCTCATGACATTACTATCAGTTAGTTACCAAGCTCAGTCATACCATTAGACAGTGCAGAAGAGGGACTTAGGGCTTTGCCAGGAGGCAAGATGTAGAACTAAGGAAATGTTTTAAAAATCAGCTTTTATTGCTTTTTCAGTTAGCAGGAAAGGCTAAAAATTGGGTTTGTTTTTTTTTTTTTTTTTTGGCCTTCTCCTGTCGGAGGAGCTTCTATGTATTATCAATAGTGAAATACTTAAGAATACAACTATTGTATTACAGTGTCTTTCTTCATAGAGGAGGGCTGGAATGAATGTCTCCTTAGTGAAGATCAGTGACACTTTCCTCCGGGATTTGTTTTACGAAAGCTCCCGGTCTTACTCTGTGGAGTCTCCTTCAACTCTCCTTCCTCCAATCTCCCTAAGTGTTGGCTTCCAGTAGAGATGCTTATCCCATCCCCTCGGTCACTTAGTGGCAGGGTACACAGTTTCAGGCCCTTAATGTTTCCTGCTTCCAGCAGCGCCAGATGCCTGACCTCCTTCTCTAAACCAAGGGCCACTTCCGGAGGAATGTCAGGCCCCAGCTCAGACCGGGGTGGGGGTGGGGGGGAATATGTGCCAGAAGAGAGTAATTGCAGACCCCATCTTTGAAGTGCCTGTTGGAATGGGGTGTTGGGTTTCTTTATGCCCTGAGCCTGGAGCTGCTAGCCCAGTGCTGGTGCCTTTAACCTTGGGGAGGAGCCTCCTTCCTTCTCCACCCTAAGCCGTTTTTAAGCCCCAAGATTGGAGTGCAATAGAGCTAGGCATTCTGACTCCCTTCTGGGTGGCCCTGAACAGATTACTGAGCCTCTCTAGAGCTTCAGTTTCTCCAACACAAAATAGTAGGAATAATTCCACACCAGAAAAGAAAAAAATCAGGAAGAGTTTTGACAATAGTAATATGAGCTGATGATGCTGAAGCTATTTCTTGCACCTGCAGGGGTGTCGGCACAGCGCTGAATAAAGACACAATCTGGGGACTCTTGAAAAGAAATCTGAGAGAAATCCTTGAAAAATGAGTCCCGACTCATTTGATGACAATGGCTGTGGCATAAGAAAATGTTCTGCAGCGGGCTTGCATTTTTATCCTGCCATCTGTACGCCCGGGCCTGCTGCCAGGGCCGTTGGACACAATGCATCAGGATGCTTTCATTGAAAAGCACTTTGTAAGCAGCATTCTGGTCGACTCTTGCTTTTTAAAATTTTGATTTGGGATAACCCAAGTTCAAATCCACTCCACATTGTTGTGGTTCAGTGGCTTTGGGATGGATTTGTTTTTAGATGAATCACCCCTGTTGGTGGGCCCAGCGACCCGCTCTTGCCTGGCCCAGGGCCCCACCCTCTACCTCCCCACTCGGCCTCTTCAGGGGGTGTCTGCCCGTGCCGGGGTGCAAGAAAATGGTCTTGTTCACAAGTACAGCGTGATTTGTGGTGAGGCCCCTATGACTCCGTGGAGTTAATGACCAAATGTGTTATAACACAGAAAAAGGGACTGTTGAGTTCTTAGGGGATTTGGCGGAAAGTCATGGAGAGCTTTTGCAAACTCCCGCCATGCCTGCAGTTTCTGTCGCAGGCTGGTAATATGGCTGGATTTTTTTTTCCGACTGTACTCCATCTCATGCAAAAGCCAGACGCGGTTTGTTGGGTTTGTATTTGTTTGTTTGAGACTTTGGTCAAGGTAGAAATATCCTTTTTTCCCCCTGATCGTAAATATGATACATGTATCATAACAAGTTTGAAGCAATAAGAAATGGACAAAGTAGGAAGGGCAAGGGCACCAAATGCCATCATCCCTGGAGCATTGCCTCCCCAGTGTTTTTCTACGTGGTGCTCCTTTCTTTTATCTGCTTTCAATCTGGGTAACCGAGCTTCCTGGAAAGATCTTTCTGTACATTTGAAGACCACTCTCCCCCCCCACCACCCTCCCGCCAGCCCTCTTCCGTATTTGGCTCCTGGCGCCCCCCAGGCCCCCTCCTGACATCTTCCCCCGGGGGTCCTCCTTCTGACCGCCTTCTTTCTCCTCCCCTCAGGCTGTGTACAAGATGGCGGACGTGGCCTGCAAATGCCACGGCGTCTCGGGGTCCTGCAGCCTCAAGACGTGCTGGCTGCAGCTGGCCGAGTTCCGCAAGGTGGGGGACCAGCTGAAGGAGAAGTACGACAGTGCGGCCGCCATGCGCATCACCCGCAAGGGCAAGCTGGAGCTGGTCAACAGCCGCTTCAACCAGCCCACCCCGGAGGACCTGGTCTACGTGGACCCCAGCCCGGACTACTGCCTGCGCAACGAGACCACGGGCTCGCTGGGCACGCAGGGCCGCCTGTGCAACAAGACGTCGGAGGGCATGGATGGCTGCGAGCTCATGTGCTGCGGCCGCGGCTACGACCAGTTCAAGAGCGTGCAGGTGGAGCGCTGCCACTGCAAGTTCCACTGGTGCTGCTACGTCAAGTGCAGAAAGTGCACGGAGATCGTCGACCAGTACGTCTGTAAATAGCCAGCGGGGGGCGCTCTTCCGGCCGCTTCTCCACTGCCTCACAAAGTTTATATTATATAAATCTATATAAATCTATTTTATATTTGTATAAATAAAGGGATGGATGATAAATAATTAAAAGAAGAATGGAAAGGAAAAGCTTATTTAAGAGACGCTGCTGGAGATGTTTGAGGATTGCACTGTGCTCGTTCTCTGCTCCCCGGAGGGGGGGGGGGCAGGGGCTTTACCCCCCCTCCTTCAGGACGTCGGGACTTGGGGCTAGTCGCTGTCTATCCACCGTGGCCTTGAGGAGACAAGTGGCGGGTAGATGGAGAAGATGATTTTGTCTGGAAGTCTGGAGTCTGCCGGCTGGAAGACCGCCCTGTGACCCCCGTCATTAGGCCAGGAGGCCCTGTGCAAGGTGGCAGAAACTGCGCTTACACCATCCCGTCTTCAGGGTCTTGTCCAGAATACGGATTGGTTCCGGAAGAGGCCCGGTGCTTTCTTCCCCTTTCACTCGTGTGCATCCCGGCAGAACCCACAGTTACAGGAATGAGCAGAGGCCCGGTGTCATCTCTGACAGGTGACCACAGAGGGACCCGCGCCTCCCCAGACTCCCAGGCCTGTCTGTCCAGCGAGAATTACTGTCCCTCCACAGTTCACTAGGTCCTGCCAACGGTTCCCTGCCCCGAGGGGAAAGGGGGTCAACTGGCCTGACATGTTAGGAGAGAGATGAACTGAATGTTTGTGCCAGAGCCGTCGTCGAGAGCCACGAGCATCCCTGGAGCGAGTGAACGTTGCACTGTGCTCCCACAGGGAGAGGAAACAGGGTGCTGCTGCTGTCACTTCCTCCACCACCGGGCCCCCCTGAGCGACAGGATGTGCGACCAGCTCAGGCTCGGCTGGCCTGGCACACTCTTTCCATCTCTGCCCCGGATGTACAGTGTCTCTCTGACATTAAATACCCTTCACTGGAGTCTCTCTCCCTTTCCTTCTTTGGACACATGATTATCTTTCATGAGTCTCCTTTTCTTTTTGATCTGATCCTTAGAACCCTGCTACGAGGCGTGTGCGTGTGGGAGAGGGTAAGGAAATGGACACTTTTTAGGGCTCTAGTCTGGTGGTTGGAGACAGAGACAGAATATTATGAGAACTGAATAAGGTAAAGCATTTAAGCACTCTCCCCAAGGGCCAACACAAAGTTAAATCTCGTAAATGCTAGCTATTACTCTTACTATTAGGAACAAAAAAATTCAGAGATTTCAGTTTAAAACTCATGTTGACCTTCCCTTCTTCTCCCATCCTACAGCCCACCCGGTCACCTCTGGTTTATTCACTGGGTTCTTGGTAAAGCACAGGTGATGGGGACACTCTCTCCAGGCTTCTCTATGTTGCCATGTCCAGTCTTGGACTCCAGGATCTGGAGCCAGGAGAGAGAGAGGAAGGCAGAGCTCAGGGATGATCCACGAAGGGAGATGTTATATTCTAGAAAGGGAGGCAGTAGTTCCTGGGACACACTGATCCAGGTGCACTGGAGTGACCAGCCTGCAAGTGACCCAGTAAGCCACCCCATAAAGACACCGGTTTTATTCTAGAAAAGTTTACTTCTGGGGAAATAGTGGAATTAGGGAGTCCACCTGGGTTATAATGAGCAAATTATATTGCAAAACAATCTAGAAGAGATTCTGTCAGAATCAGAATCATGGCCATGTATACAACTTGTGTCTTTAGGGCCTAAAGAAGAACCTCCTGACTTGTCATCAAAGAACATTAGACCTCGGGTTATTTCACCCTATTCCTCAAGCTATTACTCAGGTTCCTTTGGTTGACATTTTCAAGACGAATAGTCCATGAAAGAAAGTGATTGAAGTTGACTGGCCTACAAAAGATCCAAACCATGTCCTTGGCTTCATTAGCTGGCATTTAGCCAAACGAACTTGGTCACACAGATCAACCATGATAATAAGGGTTTGGGACGCAGGCTGGCACTATGGCTCTTCCCTACATCACCATCGTAACTCCTGGAGGGTTACCTTATGTCAGGTGCTCCAAGTGTTTAAGAGCTGAAATCCAGTTTATCTTTAGAAACTTCAGGAAATTAGCCGTGAGAGACTAGTCCAGAGAAAGTGACTTCCATGTTCACGAAAGGAGAGGCATCATCCCTGTATTCTTTTGAGGTCTTCTCGCAGAGTCATGGCAAGGGGATTGAGTAAATATTAAATATTTTCTTTCTGACCTAGGGAGCAAGTCATATGTTCAAATACCAATGCGATTGTTGCAGCCACTGACCACCAAGGTTAGGAAAGATTGAATTGTCCAAATAGATCGTGATGAAGTTATGATTGCATATGTGTTAAGCCCTGATGAGCTGGCAGTTTTCTGTGATGTGACCAGAAATCTGTAGCAATGTGGCTGGAAAATCTGAAAACCAACCTAAGACCGTGAGCTTCTGCTCAGAAACCACACACTGGGGACGCCTGGGTGGCTCAGTTGGTTAAGTGGCTGCCTTCAGCTCAGGTGATGATCCTGGGATCGAGTCCCCGCATCGGGTTTCTTGCTCAGCAGGGAGCCTGCTTCCCCTCTGCTTGCTTATCCCCCAGCTTGTGTTCTCTCTCTGTCTCTGACAAACAAATACATAAAATCTTAGAAAGAAGAAACCACACACTGTTAGAGCATGGACAGAATGTGGCAGTCAGAGCTCCTGCTCTTCCAGATGAGGACCTCCAAATCTTGAGCAGGTCCCAAACGTCAGTGTGCTGTAAAAATGCAGAGTCCCAGGCCTCCAGCCTCAGAGATTTGTATCCAGTTCGTCTGGGATAGAGCTGGGACAACTGTCTGAATCTTTAACAAGGCCCTGAGGGCTCCTCTGCTGGTGGTCCAGAGCCTGCCCTGGACCTATGGTCAGGATGAGCTGGCCCACGATCCGCAGGGAGAGAGGCATCTAGGTCCTCTCGGCTACCCTGTGTAGGATTTTTCTAGCACCTGAAATGTATTATGATTAACACGTAGTCTGACTGAAGGATCACGGATGTGATGGATCATGGATGTAACGCCTGGATGCAAAGAAGTCCTAGCCGTCCCAAGGATCCTTTCTATTGAGGGGAAAAAGCGTTCCGGCACAGAGCAGAACTGGTTTGCCCTGGGATGTTTTACCTCCCTCCTCTGCCTAGGAGCGGTAGGGGGAAGCCTACAGATCTATTATAAATATAGTAAGGTAATACTCGCTTAGCTATTTGTTTGCATGTATCCATCTTGTCTTTGAGATAAAATTAGGAGAGTGGTATGTCTGCCTGCCTCCATTTAAAAGTCGACAGGAGGGTCAGAAGGCAGTCACAGCTAGGCTTAAGGTGAGGGCAGGCCTCTGTTCACAAAGGCATTCTGATTAGTGGCTCAAGAATTTGGATTCGAAACCCTAATTTGGAGAACTCAGTTCCTGGTCGGCTGCTCTCTATCCCAGGAGGTGAGAAACAAAACTTGCTACGTTTACTCCTCCTTGCTTGCTGCCTCGCTTTGTCATCTGTGGCTCAGAGGGCTCCACGACACATCGCTCTCCCAGCTGCAGTCGTTCATCAAAAAAGAAATCTACTGCTTGGGCAGAGAGCCACACGATCCCAAGAAGGTGGAAGAAAATAGTCATTTCCATCTTAAAACGGGCTCTGACGCATAACCAGACCCCACTGACACTGGTCACATGTATCTCGGGAGAACTTCAGTGTGTACATGTGTGTCTGTGGGTGGGTGTGTGGGGGTGTGCATGCACCCATGTGCTCATGCACACCCATGCACGCAGGAATGGATGTTTCTCATCAGTTTTGGAGGGGAGATGGGGAGGCACTTGAGGCAAGGAAGCTGTAAGAAAAAAGTAAAAATCACTGTCACCCCTTCTGGCCGAAATGCTGCGGAATATGGATGGTCCGTCATTACTGGAAGTCCTTGAGCTCTGATTGGCGAATGATGACAAGCTTCCTAACTCTGGAAGGAATGTTGGGAAGCTGAGAAAGGCCACCTGAGCCACTCTCGCTTGCTAAATATTCTTGGTAGTCCTTTATTATTCTGGAATCCCTGCACTGTATTTATACCAAAACAATAAGTAAAGGATGCTTTAATTCCGGTTTTACAGAAGATTTGTGGGTAATTTGTCCATAAGGAGGAAGGTTTTGCATAGATGTGAGGGTCAGACCTTAAGCAACAGCAAGACTGAGCTCTCAGCTCTCTCGCACAGCTAATTTTCTAGATTCTTTGGGCATTCATCCTATAGATTATCCACATTCTTTGCTTTCTCCCTCCTGCTGTCTGCCTTTTGGTCTTCAATCTGTTCATTTGCAACTCTACCAGAGGCAGCGACAGAAGATAGAACCAAATCAGTTCATTTGGGCCTCCTAAGTAGTTTTGATAAATAACTGAGTGGGAAAAGGAGGGGCTAAAATTAGATTTTAAAATTATCTGTGAATTCAATATGTCACTTACGTGTATTATCTACTGCTCCCCGTGATAACTGAAAATAGACGGCAGCTGTCTGCAGCCAAAGTAGGTAGGAAACCACCGTGTCTGTGAAGACAGTTTGCCTCCGTGTGGGGCCTATCAACAAAGCATCAGAAGGGGCCTGCAAAAGAAATACGCTATAGGAAGGGTGAATTTTTTTTTTTTAAGATTTATTTATCTACCTTAGAGAAAGAGAGAGAGCACAAACAAGGGGAGGGGCAGAGAGAGAGAAAGAGGGGAAGCCGACTCCCTGGCTGAGGAGGGAGCCCAGTTGGGGGGGTGGGGCTCGATCCTGTGACCCTGAGATCTGAGCAGAAACCAAGAGTCCGAGGTCCAACTGACTGAGCCACCCAGGTGCCCCAGGGTAAACCTTTTTAATCCAATTTTATTATAAAGTCAAAAGGAAGAGGTATTGTTTTAAGTGGCCCTGTACCTCCAGTAAATCTTCTAAGACTTGGGGTGTCCGGTCAACCAGCCCTTCGGCTGATACTCGATTAGAAGTTTATGTCCTTTTCTCATGTACTTACATTATTTCCAGAGACCGTTTGAGTAGAAAGGAAGTTTCATAGAGGATTTTTTAAAAAGATTTTATTTATTTATTTGACAGAGAGAGACAGCGAGAGAGGGAGCACAAGCAGGGGGAGTGGGAGAGGGAGAAGAAGACTCACCAATTGAGCAGGGAGCCTGATGTGGGGCTCGATCCCAGGACCTTGAGATCATGACCTGAGCCGAAGGCAGATGCTTAACAACTGAGCCACCCAGGCGCCCCCATAAAGGATTTTTAAAAATCACTTTTGTTGGGCGCCTGGGTGGCTCAGTTGGTTAAATGACTGCCTTTGGCTCAGGTCATGATCCTGGAGTCCTGGGATCGAGTCCCGCATCCGGCTTCCTGCTCGGCGAGGAGCCTGCTTCTCCCTCTGACCCTCTCCCCTCTCATGTACTCTCTCTCTCTCTCATTCTCGTTCTCTCAAATAAATAAATCTTTAAAAAAAATAATAAAATAAAATCTCTTTTGTTTCCAGCTGTGTCTCCTAGAACCTTAAAAATTGCCTCGCACAGAGAAAGCATTCAAGAAACACTTGCTGAATGAACGAATAAAAGATGATTTTTACTAAACAGAAGAGGAAATTCAGGGATAAGATTAACTGCCCAGGCCACTGTGTAGTTTGTTCTCTCAAAGCTGTAAGCAACAGAAACCAACTTGAATCAGCTTCAAGGGAGGGAGGCAGTATAAGGGTTCAGGAAAGTCTTAGTGACTCCAGGGTCTTCGGGAGCTGAAGGCAGACACCCCTGGCCCTCTCTCCCTCCTCCTCCTTCTTCTCTGCAGTCCGCTTCCCTCTGTGCCTCTGCAGACCAGCTTCCTCTGCTCCTCATGGCAGGAAACATGGCAGCCAACAGCATCCGAAATAACAGGCTCTGGCTCCAGCCACGGGAAATTGATTCCAAATCTCTTCTGACCCTTGTGCCAAATTTCCGGGCAAGGGGCTCCTGGGCCAGGGCTTCCCTCCACCATCCCGTGGCCTTATGGGGGTTCAAGTCAATGAAGTGGAAGGGTTTAAAAATTCATCGAAACAGGAGAAGCTGCTCCGTCCTCATCAGTTTCTGTGCTGATGGTTAGATCAGACAACACGTAATCTAGCTTGCTGTTGTGCATGCAAATACCTAAGTTTTTACCCTGGAAATGCTCATGAAGAGTCTTTTATTGTGGAAATGCCTAATTATGGGACAAGTCCTGAAACTCTTCTCAAAGAGACAAAAACATGAGCCCAACGGTGTGAAGGGGAAGGCTCCTGTTCCCCAAATCACTTCCGGGAGGACACCCACTGCCGTGTCTGATGGAGTTGAGGGAGTGAAGTTGCTAAGAAGCAGACGAACTAGACTAGACTCAGTGACGACCCCTGGCTGACATGCCATGCCCCAGATGTAGCAATTTTGTATACTGTTATTTTATACTCTCATTCCTGTTCATGATTTAGAGATATCTTCCCTTTGACGGGGTAAATCTACAATGTCAATCGCTTCCTTCATCCTTTTCCCAGTTCTTCGAGGTCTGAGTACACGCCAAAAAGAAATACCCGAGAGGGATAAGGACTACAAGATTTTTCTGTAAATCTTCCACAGCTCCCGAGAGGAGTGACACAGCAAACGTCTGAAACTGGACACGGGTCCCACATATGGCCAGCCTTGTCTTGTCCTTTTTGCTCCGAGAGCACGAGCCATCCAGCCTTCAGATCTTAAGCTGTGGGCAGGGAGGACACATTTGTAAGGTAGGAAGCAGTTCCTCTCTCACACTTGCAAGGTGCTGTGTTTCCTTCCTTGTTTTGGGCTCTAACTGGCTGATGGAAGGGCTCCCCCGCGCCGGGCTGCGCTGCCGTCCTGCCGGCCACACGGTGTCGCTGTTCTATCAGTTCTGGCCACACGTCTTCGGGGCTCACACCTTCGCTCAACATTTGGGCCTTGGGGGGCGCCTGGGTGGCTCAGTTGGTTGAGCGGCTGCCTTCGGCTGGGGTCATGATCCTGGAGTCCCAGAATCGAGTCCCAGAATCGAGTCCCAGGATCGAGTCCCATGTCGGGCTCCCCGCTCTGCGGGGAGTCTGCCTCTCCCTCTGACCCTCTTCCCTCTCGTGCTCTCTATCTCTCAAATAAATAAATAAAATCTTTAAAAAAAAAAACATTTGGGCCATGGGGTCCTGGTGCAGATGACAGAAACAAAATCTGAACAGCAGCAAAGCTGAGTTGTAGAGTTTTCGTTTGGACGGATTTGGGAAGGGTTAGGTGTTGTTTTACTTATTTTTTTAAAGATGGAGTGTGGAAGGTAATGCAGTCAAGGAAACCATGAGATTACAAAAATCAAGCAACCATGGGGGGCCAGGGGGGTGCGGGAGAACAAAAGGAAACCGTGAGAATGGTGGCTAGTCTTGCTCGGCTGGGCCACTGAACATGACCGATGACAATGGAGTGTGGGCCAGGGAAGTGGCTGCATCCCGGGCATGTGTTTAGCCGTGGTTTATTCCCTGATCCTAACTAGTTTCCATGCGGCCAAATACTTTGCATGCTTGAAGGTTATCATCATAGAGGTGGGGAATAACTATAGCTACCAATTATCGAATGCTTGTTTTATACCAGCTGCTTTACATACATTGTATACAATCCTCTCAGGACCTCTGTAGGCTAGGCATTCTTATCCACACGTGACAGATGGGAAAACCAAGACTCAGAGAGGTTAAGTATCATCATTTGACTCACACAGCTAATAATTGATGCTGACACCAGAGCTCTTTCCGGTTCCTCAGTGGAATTCTAGGTAATTATAGCATCTACTCACCTGAATCAAGAGGTGCCCATTTCCTTCTTTTTTTTTTTTTAAAGATTTTATTTATTTACTTGACAGAGAAAGACACGGCGAGAGAGGGAACACAAGCAGGGGGAGTGGCAGAGGGAGAAGCAGGCCTCCCGCGGAGCAGGGAGCCCGATGTGGGGCTTGATCCCAGGACCCTGGGATCACGACCCTAGCCGAAGGCAGACGCTTAAGGACTGAGCCACCCAGGCGCCCCTGCCCATTTCCTTCCAAGTCTCAAGGTGTTTTCAGTAATCTTCCCCATCTGGCCACCATGAATTTTAAATGAGAAGAGCGACTGAGGAAATTTCTTTTGATGGGGCACATGGTGGAGGGAACTTCGTGATCGCGAATCTAAAGTAACAGGACAGGGGCGCCTGGCTGGCTCTGCAGGTGGAGCGTGTGACTGTTGATCTTGGGGTTGTGAGTTCGAGCCCCACGCTGGATGTAGAGTTTAGTTAAAAAATAAAATCTTTTTTTTAAGATTTTATTTATTTATTTGACAGAGAAAGACACAGCGAGAAAGGGAACACAAGCAGGGGGAGTGGGAGAGGGAGAAGCAGGCTCCCCGCCGAGCAGGGAGCCCGATGCGGGGCTCGATCCCAGGACCCTGGGATCATGATCTGAGCCGAAGGCAGACGCTTAATGACTGAGCCACCCAGGCACCCCATAAATAAAATCTGAAAAAGAAAAATAAAGTAAAAGGACAAGGCACACAGGGCTAATGACAGAAAATCAGGCACAAAATGACCCTAGTATATTGACATACATGTTGAAGCAAAGAGAAAACTGTGTATTGCTGACTTGGGAAGTTACATGCCTAGGACAATGCAACCAACTAGGCAGCTCACAGTTGGTATGAATTATAGAGCTGCCTCCTGGTGGGGTCATTATACACAAGAGTTGGCTTTTTCTTTTCTTTTTTTTTAAAGTAAACTCCACACCCAACGTGGGGCTTGAACTTATGACTCTGAGATCAAGAGTGGCATGCTCTACCAACTGAGCCAGCCAAGGTGCCCTGGCTTTTTTTTTTTTTTTTTTTTCCCTCTGAAAATCTTAATTTGTTCTGGCAATGTAACTAAGCCCTCATGCTAGGCAAGACATTATGGCCCTTGGAGAAAGCACCAAGCTAGCAGGACGCAGTAAGATGGATGCCACATGGAAAAGGGATGAGCCGCACAGATGAATGATGAGTAAGTTTCAGGTATCAAGGCCCAAGCCCTAAGAGGGAGAGGATGAACTGTCCCAGCCTTAATGTGGCGCTTAAAAAGAAAAAATACCCTTCCTTTCAATTATCAGGGAGAGGTCTGAGGGGAAGGGGGCAAGTTGCTCATGGCTTGCCCCTCCCTGGACCTACAGCATCTGTGAGCAGAGGAAACAATGGGATTGGGTTGGTGGGAGACCAAGAGTGGGAAAGGGGAGTCCCACAGTTCCCTGGGTTGATGAATCAAACCCCGGGCTTGGCCTTCATCCCTCAGGGCCAGAGCAACATCTCTTCCTTCTGAGGAGATGGCTTGAGCTAGCGGGACTGGGAACATCAGCTTTCAAGCCTTCCCCAGGATCCTTCGTTATTGGGATTCCCTTGTGTCTCAAAAGCCTTGAAGCAGTGAAGTCTCTCTCCAGGAATTTCCTTTCCAGTCAATAAGCGGCCAAGTCTCCTGGCAGAAATGTCCTTTCTGTACCAGGAGGGTGGAAATCTGGCCAGCCCTCAGGAAGGCCCCCCTGCCCCAGGCTCAGCGCAGAGAATGGTCACTCTCTACTGTGCTGCTTCCCCTGAATTTACACACAGGCGAACTCCCTTTCTATCGCCTCTCCTAGGTATTAGGAGTCTGAGGTTTTGAATAATAGTGCTCTTCATAATTCACAAGTGCTCTGGAAATGTCTGCTAGCGAACAGACAAAACCATGAACTGAGCTTCTGAACTTCCTCTCCTAATGTGCTCTTCCAGCCCGTTAGTCTCCGCACCAGGACTTAAATCTTCATCACAAAAAATAATTTCTACTGCAAGAAGAGACAACCTAAAATACTTTTTTTCTTTAAGATTTTATTTGTTTATTTGACAGAGAGAGAGAGAGCACAAGCAGGGGGAGCAGCAGAGGGAGAGGGAGAAGCAGGCTTCCTGCCGAGCAGGGAGCCTGAGGCGGAGCTCAATCCCAGGACCCCGGGATCATGACCTGAGCTGAAGGCAGATGCTTAACCAACTGAGCCACCTAGCCACCCCCCCCTTTTTTAAGAATACTTTTGAATTACACGACATATTCAGCTACTGGAAGGCCCCCTCCCCAAACTCAGTACAGCCTTGGCACTTGGCTGTGTGGCTGGTACAGCCAGACCAGTCAAGGCGTGGCGCCTGCATGGGGTCAGACACACTATGGGGACAGAGAGCAGGACGCGCGGTCTGGTGTTTTGATGCCAAGTGAGAACATGGAGCTCTTCTCACTCACACTTCCCAGGTGTGCCCTGGGGAGAGGCCCCCCTGGAGTTCTGGGCTCAGAGCAAGAGTGGGGGAGTGCTGTGGAGGGAGCAGCCCTTGGGACTAGCCATCCTCCAGCTGCTGAGAGACAGGAGCCCAGGTCAGAGCAAGGCGGGGGAGGGAGCTTGAAGTGGACATTGAGCAGAGCTTGGAATACAGCTGGTTACTTTGAGTCCGGGGTGAGGCAACGCGCTCTCTATCTAGGGTATGGAATTGGTGACATGAGTGGTTGTGTTCCCCTTTCGGTGGTGCTGCTAAGGAGGGCATGCTAGGCACTACTTCCTCATTGCTTGCTTGCCCTCAATCTGACGGAATTGAAAATTCGGACTCTCAGGACCCAGACCTAGAGATGCTTCTGAGTGAATCTGGGGTGGGGTCTGGGAACCTGTGTTTTATTTTATTTATTTTATTTTTTATTGTTATGTTAATCACCATACATTACATCATTAGTTTTTGATGTAGTGTTCCATGATCCATTGTTTGTGCATAACACCCAGTGCTCCACGTAGAACGTGCCCTCTTTAATACCCATCACCAGGCTAACCCATCCCCCCACCCCCCTCCTCTCTAGAACCCTCAGTTTGTTTTTCAGAGTCCATCATCTCTCATGGTTCGTCTCCCCCTCCGACTTACTCTCCTTCATTCTTCAGAAGTACAGATCTGTGATTCAACAGTCTTGCAAAATTCATAGCGCTCACCATAGCACATACCCTCCCCAATGTCTATCACCCAGCCACCCCACCCCTCCCACCCCCCACCACTCCAGCAACCCTCAGTTTATTTTCTGAGATTAAGAATTCCTCGTGGGCGCCTGGGTGGCTCAGATGGTTAAGCGTCTGCCTTCGGCTCAGGTCATTATCCCAGGGTCCTGGGATCGAGTCCCGCATCAGGCTCCCTGCTCCTTGGGAGCCTGCTTCTCCCTCTGCTTCTCTCTCTCTCTCTCCCTCTGTCTCTCATGAATGGATAAATAAAATCTTTAAAAAAAAAAAAAGAATTCCTCGTATCAGTGAGGTCATATGATACATGTCTTTCTCTGATTGACTTATTTCACTCAGCATAACACCCTCCAGTTCCATCCACGTCATTGCAAACGGCAAGATCTCATTCCTTTTGATGGCTGCATAATATTCCATTGTGTATATATACCACCTCTTCTTTAGCCATTCATCTGTCGATGGACATCTTGGCTCTTTCCACAGTTTGGCTATTGTGGACATTGCTGCTATAAACATTGGGGTGCAC
This sequence comes from Zalophus californianus, assembly GCF_009762305.2. NCBI lineage: Eukaryota > Metazoa > Chordata > Mammalia > Carnivora > Otariidae > Zalophus > Zalophus californianus. The sequence continues at coordinate 103,801,897 of NC_045603.1, forward strand.
GTACCCCTTCGGATCCCTACATTTGTATCTTTGGGGTAAATACCCAGTAGTGCAATTGCTGGACCGTATGATAGCTCTATTTTCAACTGTTTGAGGAACATCCATACTGTTTTCCAGAGTGGTTGCCCCAGCTTGCATTCCCACCAACAGTGTAGGAGGTGGGAACCTGTGTTTTAAAAAGACACCTTAGGTGATTTTGTTCCGCAGTAAGGTTTGAGAATTGCTGATAGGTTACTGTGTCCAACTACACCAAGCGGTCCATGCAGTGAGATGGCTGTTTGCAGGAACAGGTGGGCTTAGAAGTGTGACCAAGTCCTCAGGGTGTTAGAGGTCTGAGGTTGGGAATCTGGAGTAAATCATCAATGTCTACACACTCAAGAGCAAACTGGGAGAGGGACTGGCAAACCATCCTGGATTAGAATCTCCCAAGAGACTAAGAATGGTACAGTCTGTCCCCAAATCCTCCTACATAATAAGATGTGCGAGTGTAACCTCCTGAACCCATTTCTAATCTCTACTGCGGTCAGCCAGCTCCTCTGGCATTGGAGAGATGCACAAGACACAGCGTGCTTCCAGCAGCCTTGCCCCAGCCCCTGCGGCTTCTGTGGGGATCTGGGCAGGCCTGAGAGAGAATGGCTCAGGACAAGCCTCTGAACGCTGCCGGTTCCCACGCAGGCCAGAGCAGGGCAAAGCCTGCAGTTGCCCCATTGCACACAGTCGCTGGATTTGCTCCAGGACCCGCGGGCAGAAGCCAACTGGGGCTTCATGTTCTCTAACTAAAGTCCCCAGGGAGCATCTCTGTTTCTGCCTTCCGCAGTTCTGAATTTGGGCTTGGCACTAAATTAAGAACTCACCCCCATAAAAACCCGGGTAACCTGGAAAGTCAGTATGACTTTTTGATGGGCACGGAGACCTGGCGTTTTAGTCTTAGGGCCAGAGACCAGTATTCTAGTCAGCTCTGTGGTGGATTGGTATTGGAAGCTTCAACAAGAATACATCAGGCTTCCAGCTGGGAGCTTGCTTCCAGGCTCCTGGCCAGCTCTACCCACCCCTGGGGGTTCTGTAAGGCTTAGCTGCCACAGAAGGTGAGGAAGTAACATGGAAAATGTACACAGTTGAAAATGTACACAGTCCAGGGGGCGCCTGGGTGGCTCAGTCGGTTAAGCAGCTGCCTTCGGCTCAGGTCATAATCCCAGGGTCCTGGGATCGAGCCCCGCATCCGGCTCCCTACTTGGCAGGGAGCCTGCTTCTCCCTCTCCCTCTGCCTGCCTCTCTGCCTACTTGTTCTCTCTCTGTATCTCTCTGCCAAATAAATAAATAAAATCTTTAAAAAAAAAAAAGAAAAGGTACACAGTCCATTCTTGTGTTAGTTATCATTTCAGTTGTGCTGTCGACAGTGGTGAACAGACCCAATCATCTCAGGCCAGTCCCGTGTTTTCTCAGCCCCCTATTGTGTTTTCCCAACAAAGTAGTAAAAAACACTTTCTCGGCCAAACTTTTTTTTTTTTTTGGTAACAAAAACAATCAAAGTGGGTATCAAGGATGTCTCTCTAACCAGACAGAGGCTTTTTGTTCACCAGGACAGGTAACTGAGAATTATAGATTTCATTCCCTAGAGAAATTTTAGAAGAGGCATTTAGATGTTTTGGGAGAATTTAGTAAAGTCTGGGGACAGGGAGAAAACCGGACATACTCCAGAGACTCAGTTCAGGTACAGGACTCTGTGAGTCCTGCCTCCCTTGGGGAATTAACCAACCTCTAAAAAACATTATCAAGGACACAGATATGGTGCCCAAGACCTGGCTTCCCAAGCAAAAAGCTAAGTGATCTCTCGCAGTTTCCCTAGCAATAAAACAGGGATAATAATATCTTTAACCTCAAATAAGATAATGGATGTGAAAGTTTTTTGCAAAATACAGTCCCCTTTTTAAAGATTTTATTTATTTGAGAGAGAGAGAGAGCGCAGGGGAGAGGGGCAGAGGGAGAGGGAGAAGCAGGCTCCCCGCTGAACAGGGAGCCCGATGTGGGACTCGATCCAATGACCCTGGGATCATGACCTGAGCCGAAGACAGACGCTTAGCCCACTGAGCTACCCAAGTGCCCTATAATCCTTTGAAAGAGTGAGATACTGGTATAAATGTGTTGAGCCTTGGGACATCTGGGTGGCTCAGTCGGTTAAGTGTCTGCCTTTGGCTCAGGTCATGATCACAGGGTTCTGGGATTGGGCCCCACATCAGGCTCCCTGCTCAGCAGGGAGTCTGCTTCTCCCTCTCCCTCTGCTGCTCTCTCTGTCAAATAAATAAATAGAATAAAATTTAAAAAAAAAAGAAGATGTGTTGAGCCTGTATCAAGGCAAGAGCAAAGAAAACATGATTTTTTAAAAAGTACAGGAATCATCTCTTAGTTGAAGCCAACTACAAATGCAAGGAATTTAACCTGGATCTAGTTTGGTCTTTGGTATACCTCGAAATCCACCATTCTTTCCTATGTCAGCTGTGGTCTTTCCTGAGAGGGTCCTTAACTGAAAAATAAGTGAAAATTTATAAATTAAAGTTTTCAAAAAAGTGAAAATTAAAAATTCAGTGAAAAATTCCACTCCTTTTTAAAAGGGAGCCACTTTTTAGAGCTGCAGTCTATTTACCATTGTTTCTGGGGTCCAAGACCTTAGGAAACTTCAAAAGGGCCAAGGAACCTGGACTAGAGGCAGAACGGAATTAGGCTTATCCCGGGGCCCTCAGAAGATGTGGATGAGGAGCCAGAGGCTCAAAGGAATTCTGGAATTTGCTCTGCCTTCCTCCGAGTCTGGCTACCCTGCTCATAGCTCTCTTTCCTCTCCGGCTTCCACACCACGCCAGGGCAGTCACACCGAGGGCTGAGAATTGGGGAAGTCCCGCTCAGTCCCCCAAAAAGTCTGTGAAAGGGAAAAAGATTCCCAGGATCTTGGGTTAGAAATCGGAAGGCATTTTCTGAAGGATACATGTTTACATAGGGTGGGGTTTCTGTTACCATTGTCCAGACTAGGATTTCAGGGACACACCACGGAGTTCTTTTGGGCTGCCCTGAATAATAAAGATTACACATAGCCTTGTTTATCCAGGGGAAATGCCTTCCAGTTCTAAACAATAGATTTACAAATTCCCTTTCTGAGAACAATGCCCATTCATGAGTCGGGGACATTCTGTGCAAACAATTGCTGGTCATCGGTCACAGTTCTCAGGAGAGGGAGGTGGGGAGGGTGTTACCCGTACAAGACTAGGGTGTGCTTAGAAACTCAACTCCCAGTGTTTGTTAGGGACACAGAAGCACACTGAGGTGATGGGTCCAAACTTGCCCAGACAATCACACCCTGTGCATGTGACAGTCACAAGGTCCTAACAGCATGTCACCTAACCTTTACTCAGAGCTGAAGAATATGGGGTGATTGTGACTTCCACTGAGGGCAAAGTAACACACCCTCGGGTATGATCCAGGGCAACAATGCTAAGAAGAAAGGAACTCCCAGGTAGCACGCTTCTCATTTTTCCTGCTTATCTTTTTTTCTTTTTTAAGATTTTATTTTTAAGTCATCTCTATGCCCAGTGTGGGCCTGGAACTCAGGACCCCAAGATCAAGAGTCACATGCTCACCGATGGAGCCCACCAGGTGCCCCTTTCCTGCCTATCTTTTAACAATAGGGGACTAGAGAAATTATTTGGAAATCAAAACACTGAGGTTGTTTTTGGTTTTCTGGTTGTTGGGGTTTTTTTTGTTTGTTTGTTTTTTGGTTTTGGGTTTTTTTTTTGCATTGCATAGTTATATTTATTTCTATTTCAGTTTTTTTGAGATATCATTGACATAAATACTGTACAAGTTTAAGGTGTACAGTATAATGACCTGGCTTACATATATTACATAATAATTGCCATAGTAAGTTTAGTTAACACCCACCATCTCAGATAGAACCCCCCCAAAAAAAGCTTTTTTCTTCCTGAGAACTTTTAGGATCTACCCTTTTATTGATGAGGGATCAGAAGGCAAGCTGAGGACAAAGCACCCCCCCACACACACACACACTCCTGGGTGGGATAGGTGTGACATTCCTCCAAGAAACTTAGAACTATCTTAATGTTAATGCTTTGCTAGAGGGAAAAGACATCCTTAGCTTAATAATAGCAAGTCCTCCGGTATCCTGAGGGTCTTCTTTAGCATATCAAAGTGCTTTTGGACACCTCCCTTTTTCCTTACCAACCCCAACTCCCAAGTATACAACCGGCCACTCCTCACAACCCTGGGGCAGCAGCCCATGGCTCCCTGTCCCCGTGTTGTGGAAAAGAATCAGACAGGCGAGAAACCAAGTGGCTCTTGGAGAAGCAGGAGAACTCAGGTTTATCTTACGCCGGCGGACCCAGACGAGCTCGCACATGAAATTCTGGGCCCTGGGCAGAGGGGTTATAGAGCTTTTCATAGAAGAGTGCAGGTGGTCAGGTTCCACGGGCTGTGCTGACGGCTGGTAGGTGGGTTTACACTGGGGGGGGGGTGCTTTAGGCGGGAACAGCGATTAGGGCAGCGGTTAGGGCAGACAGGGAGCTTGTGGGGAGAAGCCTGTAGAGGCAGAAACAGCGAGTTTTCTCTTCTCTACTGACTGAGCTAGTAACTTTCCATCTTCTGGGGCTTGCTCGCCTGGGCCTGCTCTGGGTAATTTCCCTCTTCACCCGTGCTTTAATAAAACCACCACTTTACACCAAAGTCATCTCAAGAATTCTTTCTTGGCCATCAGCTCTGGACCTCACCCCACCAGACCTCACCACCATTCCAAATCTACATCATTAACAACTATCAAAAGTACCATAGAGCAATGTTAACCGTAGTCATCACACTGTACATTACATCCCCAGTACTTATTTATAGAAACCAGACTTCTTCCAAACCCACAATTTGTAGAGTTCTAGGTGGAGGTAGATGAAGATTTTGTGGAGCTTAAAGGCTATACAATGGGGGGGGGGGGGGGCAATAAAAAAATATGAATACAAAATAATGAATAGAACCTTACAAAGCAAAAGAGAGGCCCTGAAGCTTAATCTTCATTCACCTTATGTAAAAGTCAAATCTGGTTCTAGGAAAAGTATCCAGAAGATTCCATGAAAATCTTACAGAGCCTTAAATTAATTACATTCTCGCTCCCTCTTGCCTTAACTGAATTCTGGATTTCCCCTGACAATATCTTCTGTTGAAAAGTTGAAAAACTCTCTGGGGTAAAGGCTCTTCCTTCTATGTCCCCATGCTGTGGTCTTGAAGGGGCAGGGGTTGCTGCCTGCACACTCCACTGTTACAGAGCTTGCTCAGCAAACCTTGCGGCCAGAACTTCCCCTCTGCCCATGTGGGGGCTCCCCTGCAAAGGCAGTGGGATTGGGGCACAGGGCTACCCCTTCCTCCTGACAGTCTCTGACAGCAAGCTGGCCACAGCTGTGGAACTCCTTCCCTCCTTCCCTGTATTGTTAGCTCCAAAGTCTAGATCCCCTTCCCAAACCCCATTCCCAGGCTCTCCCCTGCCAGGCCCTCAGGGTTTCCAAACCTGCCCTGTGCTCTCATTACTACACTTCCCGGGGTGTCTGCCCTCCCCTGCTTTCATATTTTCTCCTCTTGGGACCCGGCCTTCCCACCAGCTTCCATCTTGCACCGGCCGCCTTGGTTTTTTTTTTTTTTTTTTTTTTTTTTTTATTTATTTATTTATTCATGAGAGACAGACAGAGAGAGAGAAAGAATGGCAGAGGGAGAAGCAGGCTCCCAAGGAGCAGGGAGCCCGATGCGGGACTCGATCCCAGGATTCTGGGATCATGACCTGAGCCGAAGGCAGACGCTTAACCATCTGAGCCACCCAGGCGCCCGCACCGGCCGCCTTGTTGAGAGCCGCGCTCAACAGCATGAGTTGCAAGGGTGAGTCAGGCGGCATCCAGCCACGGAGGAAATACACTTCACTTTCTCTCCCACTGGGGGAAAGAGCCTTCTCAGAGCCATTAAGCAATCTGATTCCTGACCCCCGCAGGGTAATGAGAATCTCTGGCATCTGTATACATGTAGCTTTCATATATTCAAAGCGCTTCCCTGGGCATGACCTTCTCCACCTTGCCCTACCACTGTCTAATTTCTCTCTGTTCATTTCTCCTGCTGTGGAGTTTGCTGAAGAAAACTGGGCCAGTTCGCGCTTAGACAGACCCCCCCCCCCCCGCACGCACGGGGGTCCTCCCCCGCTGACCCTGCTCCGCCCCCGCTTAGAGACTAGAAGTGTCATGAATTTCTGCCGCTTCTCTCCCCCTCTCCCTCCAAACTTGTTCGTAACTTCACGCTTCCATCCCGACAGCCTTCATCGTGGAGAGAGAGAGTTCGAGGAAGTTCCCCCTGTGGTTTTGCTCGTACACCCGCGAGATGCCCTCGTCACAGGCAGAGCGGTTGTCTGCATATCTGTTTCCCCTCTTCAATCACGAACTCTCTAAGGGTAGGGACTGTGTCTTACTGTGCCTGGTCCGCGACCTGGCCTGTGGCGGTGGCCCCGTAGGTTCGCGGGCCTACGAGCCTAGTGATGAAGATAAAGAACGGGAAGGACCTGCTGAAGTTAAGAGAGCAAAATACAGAAGAGGATTGCGGGGCTAAAGCAATGAATGCCGTACATATGAGCAGGACCCTCCGTGGAAGCAGGGGCACCCCCAGCCTGCTGTCTCGTCTAGGAGAGCAGAACAGGAGTCTGGATTCCTGGGGAAGGAAGTGAGGCGGCGAACGCGGGGCTGGACCCGGCGGCCTTTAAAGTCGGCACGCCCTGATGCGCTTCCCCCCACCTCCCAGCACCAGGTTGGCGCCCCCTGCTCGGTGCCCTTGGGCCAGAGCCCGCTTCTCATCTATACGACGCAGATCCGGAGGTCTTCCCTCTGCCCCTGTGAGGAGACAGCGAGCCAGCGAGCCAGCGTGCGAAACCGCAAAATCTCCGTTTTTATTAATCTTCTGGAAGGAAGGGGATCAGAGTACTTCAAAGCTCTCTCCTCCAGTGGGAGAGAGAAAAGCGCTTTTCTTGAGGCTACAGGGAGGACCTGCTAATAGCCACCTTTCCGGTGAGGGTCAGCTTCTGGAAGGAAGGGCCCTGGTTTATTTAGTGATTCATTATTATGTTCTTTGGTCGTACACTTGCTGAAGGCAGCACCTGTGTCCCCGGATACAGCACCCGTTCGCTGCCCGATTGCCTGTACCGGGCACGTGTGACTGACACATGTTAAGAGCTCTGTAAACATTTGTGGAAGGGAGGGAGGAAAGAACTTAGGGATAAATGCTTCTAGGGAGGACGCAGCCACGCTAAGGGCCGGTAGAAGGTGCAGAAGGTGCAGAAGGTCAACTGCCTGAGAAGGGCCGTGGAAAGCCAAAAGGCTGAAGGAATGCACCACTCAGTCCAGAACAACTAATGAGCTTTTTAGGTTTTTGGTTTTTTTACATTTAATTATTTGTTTATTTATTTATTTAGGATTTTATTTATGTATTTAAGAGAAAGAGCGAGCCCAAGCAGGGGGGAGGAGCAGAGGGAGAGGGAGAAGCAGCCGCCCGCTGAGCAGGGAGCCTGATTTGGGCTCAGTCCCAGGACCCTGAAATCATGACCTGAGCGGAGGGCAGACGCTTAACCGACTGAGCCACCCAGGCGCCCCTTATTTATTTAGTTTTAAACTAAATTAAATTTTATTTAAATTCAAGGAATTAGTATATAGTGTATTTCTGAGGTAGAGTTCAGTGATTCATCAGTTGCATACAACACCCCGTGCTCATTCCATCAGGTGCCCTCCTTAATGCCCGTCACTCCATTACTCCATCCCTCCACCCTGTTTTGTTTTTTTTCCTTCAGTCTTATTTTTAAATCCCCCAATGCTTAAATAATGCCATTTTGTGCAGCAGTTTCTATTTGTAATAGAAGAGATATGGGAGAGCACAGGAAAGGGCCGACCATACCCCTGTCTTCACAAACAAGGGGAGAAAGATTCAAGAAGATGAAAAGTCTGTGTGTGTGAAACCTGTGAAGAATACACAAAAGGAAATTCACAACTGTGCACACAGCTATACATCTGTATTTATCTCTATAACTTTCTCTAGGGACTGGAAATCATGACTTCACACTGATAACCAGATTTCCAACTCCAGTGGACACCATAAAGCTCATTCTTATTTTCTCTGACAGTGAGAAACCTGGCTCCAAGGAGGAGTCTTTTAAGGAGCTGAAAAGAAGAAAAAAGAAGCAATAGGTCACCATGATCTTAGGTTCCCACGTGCCAGCCTCCTTGCAACACCTCCAAGGGTGGAGGTCAGAGGCAGTGTAAGAAGACCAGCTTGGCTGTGGGGCACCCCCAGATTGTAAGAAGTCCCAAAAGTGTCAGTGCCTTGGACTGATTTAGGACACCCTATAAATACCCTCTATAAATACACACCAGGGCAGAGTTGAGTCAAAGCCAGCTGGAGCCTCTGTGCTTATGTCAAAATTCCAGAGTTCACCCTGATTATCTCTGGGTGACTTCAGCTGTTGATCTCAGCCTAGACCCAGGAATATGAGGTATGATTAATTTTGGTATTTGGAGAAAACGGGAAGAGAGGAGAGAGAAAGAGAAGGAAGAGAAAGCAATAAATGTATCATTGCTTCAAAGCATTCATAAAGATGGATAAAGTTGACCGCATACAAAATTCCCGTGGGGCAAAAATAATAAGGCAAATCAGAACATTAGCAGTAGACTGGGAAAATCTTGATAGTGTACATCATGAGAAAGAGCTAATTTTCATTTGTACATGCAAAGAACACTTGGAAATCAGTAAGACCATTTAACCCAAAAGAAAAGTGGGCAAAGGACCTTAAAAAAATCATAAAAGAAGAAATATGCGTGGCTTTCAAACCATGAAAAAGTCATCAGCCTCATTTTCAGCAAAAGAAATGTAAATTTGAATTAGAAGAGATAATTTTTCGCCTAATAGATGAGTAAAGATGAATGATTTTGATAAATGACTGTGTGAGAGAGGGTGTGGAGAAACAGGTACTCCATGTGTTGTTGGGGGGGGTAAAAATTGGTCCCACTTCTTTGGAACAATCTATCAAAATTAAAAATGCACATATCCTTTGCTCCAGAGAACCCACCTCTACAGAATTATCCTAAGCATATCCTTACATGTGTGTACAAAGATGTATGCACAAAATCCTTCCTGCATCATTATTTGGGGAGGAAAAGTCTGAAAGAACTTAAATGCCTGTCTGTAGAGGGAATGAATATTACACATGGCTGTTATGTAAATTGAAAACTTACACAAAATGGTTCATAGACATATATATGTATGCATGTGAAAATATACAAGCTCAGGGCGCCTGGGTGGTTCTGTCGGTTTGGCATCTGCCTTTGGCTCAGGTCGTGGTCTCTGGGTCCTGGGATTGAGCCCCGTGTTGGGCTCCCTGCTCAGCGGGGGAGTCTGCTTTTCTCTCTCTCTCCTTCTGACCCTTCCCACTGCTCATTCTCTCTCTCTCAAATAAATAAATAAAATCTTAAAAAAAAAAAAGAAAACATACAAGCTTATTGAAAGGATATAACAAATTCATGATAGTGCTTACCCCTGGGGATAGAGACAAGCGGGCCAGGATTGGCTGTGAAGGTCATAGAATTTTTTTTTTTTTTTTTGGTCATAAACTATTTGAATTTTGTCTGTAACATTTTATTTCATTTATGTAAGAAAAAAAGTTATGTCTAAACATTCTCATCAGCTCTGAAACTTTGTGTATTATACTTTTACTTTTCTGTGTTTTTCCATGAGGCAGGATACAGAGTAGTGGGTAGAAGGTGATATCTTTTGTGTAAAAGAGGCGCCAGTGGCTTGTTTACATGGAATTGTCTCTGGAAAAAGACAAGCTGGACAAGGTGAGGGTGGTTGACCGCAGGCAAGGGGAACGAGGAAGCCCTTCTGGGGTGGGAGGGAGATTTATTTTTCATGGCACATTCCGACTGTGTATGTATTTAACCACGTGAATGTCCTACTTAATAATTATAAAGAGCAAACAAACAAAAAGCATGTGTTAAGAACCAGCTGTACTTAGGAAGATAAGTACGGCCTGCCCTCCAGGTCTAGAGTCACCTTGCATTACCAAGGGAAGGAAGGGCTTCTCTGGGTTCTCTGAAGTCTTTGCCTGAGGGGACAGAGGAGAGAGCCAGAGGTGCACACCCTCTTACCTCCCTGCAGAGCCACGCTGAAGCTGGGGGCTGCCGTTAACACAGCAGTTATGTAGTGGACAAGGCAGGCAAAACACACTGAAAAATGTCCAATATGGCAAAGATAAGTATATTTTAGGGTGGTGAGAAGGAAGCCCTGTGGCCAGGCAAACTTTCAGATGGTTATCCTGTTTTCAAGTCAGAGTCCAAAGCAAGAAAACAAAAACAAAGAGTCCAATCGATAGAAAACAAGCCATACAAATCTAATGACAAATGTTGATGAAGCTTGAAGCCATTATGCTAAGTGAAATAGACCAGTCACGAAAGGACAGACACTGTGTGATTCCACTGCTATGAGGGACCTAGAGTAGCCGGATTCGGAGAGACAGAGAGTAGAGTGGGGGTGGCCAGGGTTGGGTTGGGGGTGGGGGATGGGGAATTCACATTTAATGGACACAGAGTTTCAGCTGGAGATGAAAAAGTTCTGGATGTGGTTGGTGGTGATGGAGGCACTGCAATGTGAATGTGCTTACTGCACTGAACTGTATGCTTAAAAATAAATAAAATGATAAATTTTAGTGTCAGTGCCTATTTTACCACAATTAAGAAAAAAAAGTTGCCTACCCAGCTGACTGACAATCCTGACAAGCCTAAAACCTTTAACTACTCATTTAAAGGTGCAATGCTTAACCAGTCTTATTATTGCCTCGTGATCTTTAACCAAACCCTCCTTTATTTTTTCCCTATAAATTTTCTGACGAGGGTGTGAGATACAACTTTGACACTCATACATAAACACGCGTGCGCTACTAACATAACAATGTATATATAACCACCGCCAAGAGCAAAACCAAACTAAACAAACAGCTCTTAAGTGATGAAGGCAGTTGAGGCTTACTTAGATTTCCTTCACATAAGGAGGAAACATCCAATAAATCCATTTCTGTTTTCTGTGATGGCCAAGAGAGGAGAAAAGTTGCAATTGTGAGAGCACCCCCCACCCCCGCCCCACTCCTTCCACACAAAGCCACCCCTTGCTAATGTTCAGGTGGATGAGATTTCACGGCTTTTTGACTTTTTCACCAGTGTCCTAACTGAATTTCTTTCCAAAGACAGTGTCATAATCTGAGTGAGCCAGCATATCTCCAGCTCTCGGCTTTAGGGAGAGTCCTGGTCTCTGGACTTTGAAAAGAACTAGGGCAGAGGGAGTCTGGTTTCTGGAAGAGATATTGCTGTCCACTTATGCTAGCCAAATGCTGGTTTTGTAACTTTGTGCAGCCATGACCCAATCTTTATTTACCCTAAAACCCACTTTATTCTGCTTTTGAAATAACAGCCCGAGGAGAAACAGGGTGTCTGGTGGCATGTCACCCTATAGAGGGGACCCATCCAGTGTGCCCAGCACAGGCCTGTGCTCTGGACCCTGAACCTCCCACTCAGCACCACGCGATCAGTGCATGAAAACATAACCACCATAACCGAGACTCAGACCAGGGAGAAGTTGAACCATCCATCGTTGATTGGCAAATCTAGCTAAATCTAGCGAAAATATTCCTAATCTGCCTTGACCCTTACCTAAAAAGAACTTTAAGAACTTTTATTTCAGTTGGAATTTATTTGTCTGGCAAATAGGAGCTCTGGCACAGGGAGCAGGATTGGGGAGAAATAGATGATTACAGCAACTGGGTGCAATTTGAAACCCTGACACATTAGTTTTGTTTGTACCATGCTCAAATAATCTCTAATTAATTGTCAGAAACATCACAAGCTTTTGCTCTCACAGACTGAAGAACCCCTCAGTATATCTTATTTTTTCTGGTGTGAGAAAAAACAGGGCTCATTCTTCAGTCTCACATACTTCCAAACACTCAGGCCGCAGGTGATACTTGGCTTCTTCCACACTCCAATCTGACTCTCTTTCTGGAAAAACATGGAGAGGCAAGTGCTAATACCACATCCTTTTATGAGGGCTGAGCATTTGAGGGCGGAGGAGGATCAGCTCCTGAAGGAGGGAGAATAAACCAAACCAGGAAGGGGGTGCATGGGACTGCTTGGGCCCTTTAAAGCTTTCCTTGAAGATCTTGCCTGGAGACAAAAGCTTCTTCATGCTGTCACCCTCTCTTCACTCACTTTCAACTTTAATATTAACTGCCTGCCTTTATGTTTCCACTGTGTGCAATTCTCTACAGTGCCCTTCAGGCGGCCACTCTCTCCCCCCTTACTCTTCTCTGTTTGTATCCCCAACTTTTTCACATTTTATCCCCACCTTTTTCACACTGGTGGTACAGGTCTGCCACAAAACTGGTTAACAGAGGAAATCCCAATGGTTTGTTCCTTCATTCACCTTTCATTTACTGAGCACACAATTTACAAAGCACTAAAGGTTTAGACTTCATTCTGTTAATTTAAGAAATGAGATGATTTGGGCGCCTGGGTGGCTCAGTTGGTGAGCGACTGCCTTCGGCTCAGGTCATGATCCTGGAGTCCCGGGATCGAGTCCCACATCCGGCTCTCTGCTCAGCAGGGAGTCTGCTTCTCCCTCTGACCCTCCCCCCTCTCATGTGCTCTCTCTCTATCTCATTCTCTCTCTCAAATAAATAAATAAAATCTTAAAAAAAAAGAAGTTGGGGCGCCTGGGTGGCTCAGTTGGTTAGGTGACTGCCTTCGGCTCAGGTCATGATCCTGGAGTCCGGGGATCGAGTCCCGCATCAGGCTCCCTGCTCAGCGAGGAGCCTGCTTCTCCCTCTGGCCCTCCCCCATCTCATGTGCTCTCTCTCTCTCTCTCATTCTCACTCTCTCAAAATAAATAAATAAATCTTAAAAAAAAAGAAGCTAATTTAAAAAAAAAAGAAATGAGATGATTTACAACTCATTTGAAACTTGTTACATTTCTCACTTCAACTAAGTTATATATATTTTTTCAATATGAAGTTGTGGGGGTGTTACCAGACGCCGTCCAGTGCAATGTTGTGAGTCACGTGTCTACACACCTGACATCTGGTCAAAGGTCTGCCAGTGTATTTACACCTGTAATTACAGTGCTCATTTTACCCTGTGGTTCTCACTAGTACCAATGTCTTAATCTTGAAGCTGGAGCAGTAGAACTTTCCCCTAAGATTCAGAGGTACTTACTTTTTCACCTTTAAAAAAACCCCAGCATTTTGGGGCACCTGCATGGCTCAGTCGTTAAGCGTCTGCCTTCGGCTCAGGTCATGATCCCAGGGTCCTGGGACCGAGCCCCACGTCGGGCACCCTGCTCCGCGGGGAGCCTGCTTCTCCCTCTGCCTCTATCCCTCTCCCTGCTTGTTCTCTCTCTCTCTCAAATAAATACAAAAATAAAATCTTTAAAATAAATAAATAAATAAAAATTTAAAAACCAGCATTTTAAGTTCACCAATACAGCTAAACACGTATTGTTTTTCCTCCCATTAGCTCCTAAAGCTGGATGTTCCTGGAGCTTCATGTCTCTCCCAGGCCCATTCCCCATCCACCATAGGGATGGGAAGTACACAGAAGCTTCGGCCTCAGTCCCATTATTGTAACTCTGGTTACAGCCCAGGGCTCTGCTGTTCCCTACCTAGTTTTTTCACATTGATGCCACAGGGCTCTGTTTGTACTTGGTTTCCCTGTGTAGGCTTCTAGTTTCCTATTGAGATCAAAGACCGAAGTGTCTATGTCTTCCCAGTATTGGTTCTTTTAGGCACCCCTCTAAAGTTTATGTGATTCTGGTGAAGCTATGAAGGCTGACACCGTCTCCCTCCTAATCCCCAGACAATAAAGTGTGGGTGTATGGCCTATGCTGGCCAGTCAGAGGAGTCTATCTTCCTTGGCTGTAGTGGTTGGTTCAGGAATAGGTAGAACCCACGCCAGCCCAAACAGAGCCCTTATTATACTTTTTTGTTTTTTCTCAACTAAAGTTACCTGGAAAGATGTTCTCTATCCATGAGGACTGCCAAGCTTGGGAAAGTGAGACAGGAGCAGCTAACAGCTGTCTTGCCTTTGGCAGCAGAGCTACAGGCAGGGGAAGACAAGCAGGGGCAAGGAAAGTTTAGAAATAGTGTGGAAGTTTGGGTTATTGCTTCCAACTCTTTATGCTTAATTTGACATTATCCAAATAGAGAGATTTATCTATCAATCTATCATCTATCATCTATCTATTCATCTCTCTCTCTCTCTCAATCTCTGTCTAATCTTTTGCAATTTGACTTTGCAGTGCCTCCCTCTAGAGTAAATGGAATTTACATCTGTGCTCATTGACTTTGGACTTGGCCATATGACTTGCTTTGACCAGTAGACTATGGATGAAAATCATGTGTGCCCATCCTAAGCTGAGGCCTTAAGAGTTTCCACCAACAATTTTGGATCTTTTGCTCTCTCCCATGAAAAGAACAGATAGCTGTTCATCCTTCCGCTTTGGTCCCAGGATGAAGACAAGGAGCAGATCTGTAGCCAACCTGAAGCCTGGAGTCCACCTGAGCCCAGCCATGCCCAGCCACTATTAGCTTACATATAGCCAATCTGCAGACCTGTGAGCATGAAATAAATAAACGTTTGCTGTTGTAGGCCATTGAAATTTTGATGTTAATTGTTATGTAGCATTTGAGATTTGAGGCTACTTGCTACAAAGCATGATTATACTAAACGTGACTAACGTAGATGGCCAGTGAAAAAGAGTTCTGAGTATATCTGATCACATTGTATCTGAAGTCAATGCCATCCAATTATGTGAGTTGAGTTTCTATTATTAGGAACTAAACAGGTCTGAACCGATGCAAAAACCCTTCTTAAACTCCTACAATGTAGTCTTATAATCTTGACCAGTCATTACCAAATCCCTTTCCCAGAATATTGGTTCTGTATATCTGCTGGGATCTTGACATAAGTGGTCAGATGAGCACAGCAATTGCACTTTTGCCACAGCCTGACCTTTAATCTCACCCAACATCCAACACTTTGAACAGGGCGACTGTATCCCGGTTGCCAAATAATCAGCTGTCTCTTATCCTTAGGGCTGATACCTGCCCGCACTATAGCTGAACTGGTCCTAATCCTCGGATGCTGCCCTTTTTAGACCCAGCTTCTGCTGCTGGGTCTGTTTTTTCTGTTCCTTCGGTCTCCTTAGCATTGCACTGTACCCTTGCCCACAAACCTACATATCTGAAACAAAATCTAGTTTTACTATGACAGTGTAAATATGGTAAACATAAAAAATAAGGGGCATCTGGGTGGCTCAGTCGTTAAGCGTCTGCCTTCGGCTCAGGTCATGGTCCCAGCGTCCTGGGATCGAGCCCCGCATCGGGCTCCCTGCTCAGCGGGAAGCCTGCTTCTCCCTCTCTCACTCCCCCTGCTTCTGTTCCTGCTCTCGCTCTAATAAATAAATAAAAAATCTTTAAAAAAAAAAACATAAAAAATAAATGCAAGATAAACATTTCTCCTTAATTCATGGTATTATCTTTGTATTGCAAATAGAATGTTTTTTCCTAACTTACCCTAAATTCTATTCTGGAGTTAAGTTCGTGAGGAGAGGAAATCTGAAAATGTAGATCAACTTTGTCATGATCTAGAAACGGGTGGATGGAGAGCAAAACTGGTGGATATCCTTCCATGGAGCAGGTGCCTAGCTCCAAGAAAATCCACATCTTAGCAGGGATTATTTAAACAGCATAGATGACATTAGGCCAAAATTTCAGATTGCTTTTGGACTCCTTAATTCTTCTTTCAAAAAATGTATATAATTTTCAGACATTTGTAAGATATTTTTAAAATTTAAGCACGGATAACAATATAGAAAACACAAATAATACAACAAACCCCTCTCTTCTCACAATCTAAGATTTGTAACTGTTATACTTTTGTCCTATGTGCTTTATCTTTTTTCTTCTGAAGAAATAAAATTATGAATGTAGATAAAAATCTCTTTACCATCTTAGTTCTTTTCCCTCTCCCTCCCCATCCCATGAACATATAAGTTCTTTTTTTCAAATCAATGCCATTTACCGTTCAAGTTGTTTTACAAACTTGTCTTTAGTCCATGCATTTTTGAGATCTCTACACACTACTGAACTGCATGTATCTAGTTTATTCCTTTTAATGACACCACTGTATTACACTGTATGCATATGCCATATTTATATCCATTCATCTACTGATGTGTATTTAGTTTGTTTCCAGTTCTCTTGTTATTCCAGAGAATGTTCCAAAACCATTCCTGTACATGTTTTCTAGTGCACCCCATAGGAGTTGAGCATGTTACTCAGGATCTCCCACCCCCTTTTGAAAAATACGAGAACCTTAGCACCCTTTAATTCTATACAGCACCATCCTATCTTTCTTTAAAAAAGATTTTATTTATTTATTTGACAGAGAGAGAGAGCACAAGCAGGTGGAGTGGGAGAGGGAGAAGCAGGCTCTCTGCTGAGCAGGGAGCCCGATGTGGGACTCGATCCCAGGACTCTGGGATCATGACCTGAGTTGAAGGCAGATGCTTAACCAACTGAGCCACCCAGGTGCCCACAGCACTGTCCTATCTTACATGCCATTTTTTGAGGCACTTTAGTTCCACTTTCTTTATATATTCATCATCAGTATAATATACACTTAGACAATGAATGCATATTTAGATTTATCTAAAGCTTTATCAGTTTCTTTGCTCACCATTTTTTTTCCTTTGGAGAGGTCATTTATTTTTTCTTTTGTATGCATATGTATGTGTGTGAGAAATAGATCATGCAAATAAAACTATACAAAAATGTGCAAGTACTACAGCCTTTATGTATGAATAATATATGTGAGATACCCTTCAAAATAACCTGGGAGGGGAGAAAGTTGGTGATGCTGTAGATGAAGTAAGATTGGTTGTGTACTGAAGATTATTAAAGTTGGGTTATGGATATAGGGAGATTATGCTATTTGCTCTATTTTTGTGTATAACTGAAAATTTTCATATATGTTAAAGAGCTAAAAATTTTTTTTTAAGATTTTATTTATTTGTTTGACAGAGAGACACAGCGAGAGAGAGAGCACAAGCAGGGGGAGTGGGAGAGGGAGAAGCAAGTTTCCCGCTGGGCAGGGAGCCCGACGCGGGGCTCAATCCCAGGACCCTGGGATCATGACCTGAGCCGAAGGCAGATGCTTAACGACTGAGCCACCCAGGCACCCCTATGTTAAAGCATTTAGAAAATAGAAAAAGCACTATGCTGGCAGCAAAGGTCCTGGGCTCCCAAACTCATTCTGCAGCTGACTAGCTGTGTCACTTTTTATAATTCCCTTCCCTCCTCTGGGCCTCAAGTTTCTTCTTTCTAAAATAAGAGTTAAACCAGATGATATTTAAAATCCCTTCCTGCTTGGATATGGTAAAAGACACCATAAATCTTTTTCATTTTGCTATTTTTTGTATTTTTATTGAGATATAATTCCCATACCATACAATTCACCATTAAAAACATTTTTTTTTTGATGTAGTGTTCCATGATTCATTGTTTGCATCTAACACCCAGTGCTCCATTCAATACGTGCCCTCCTTAATACCCATCACCAGGCTAACCCATCTCCCTACCCTCCTCTCCTCTAGAACCCTCAGTTTGTTTCTCAGAGTCCACAGTCTCTTATGGTTCATCTCCCCCTCCGATTCCCCCCCTTTACTTTTCCCTTCCTGCTATCTTCCTCTTCTTCTTCTTCTTCTTTTTTTTTTTTTAACATACAATGTATTATTTGTTTCAGAGGTACAGGTCTGTGATTCAATAGTCTTACACAATTCACAGCGCTCACCATACCGCACACCCTCCCCAATGTCTATCACCCAGCCACTGCATCCCTCCCAGCCCCCCCCACTCCAGCAACCCTCAGTTTGTTTCCTGAGATTAATAATTCCTCTATCAGTGAGATCATATGATACATGTCTTTCTCTGGGATTGACTTATTTAGCTCAGCATAATACCCTCTAGTTCCATCCACGTCATTGCAAATGGCAAGATGTCATTCTTTTTGATGGCTGCATAATATTCCATGGTATATATATACCTCATCTGCTTTATCCATTCATCTGTCGATGGACATCTTGGCTCTTTCCACAGTTTGGCTATTGTGGACATTGCTGCTATAAATATTGGGGTGCACGTACCCCTTCGGGTCCCTACATTTGTATCTTTGGGGTAAATACCCAGTAGTGCAATGGCTGGATCTATTTTCAACTGTTTGAGGAACCTCCATACTGTTTTCCAGAGTGGCTGCACCAGCTTGCATTCCCACCAACAGTGTAGGAGGGTTCCCCTTTCTCTGCATCCCCGCCAACATCTGTTGTTTCCTGACTTGTTAATTTTACCCATTCTGATTGGTGTGAGGTGGTATCTCATTGAGGTTTTGATTTGGATTTCCCTGATGCCGAGCGATGTTGAACACTTTTTCGTGTGTCTGTTGGCCATTTGGATGTCTTCTTTGGAAAAATGTCTGTTCATGTCTTCTACCTATTTCTTGATTGGATTATTTGTTCTTTGGGTGTTGAGTTGGATAAGTTCTTTATAGATTTTGGATACTAGCCCTTTATCTGATATGTCATTTGCAAATACCTTCTCCCATTCTGTCGGTTGTCTTTTGGTTTTGTTGACTGTTTCCTTTGCTATGCAAAAGCTTTTTATCTTGATGAAGTCCCAATAGTTCATTTTTGCAATTCACCATTTTTTAAAAAGATTTTATTTATTTATTTGACAGGGAGAGACACAGCGAGAGAGGGAACACAAGCAGGGGGAGTGGGAGAGAGAGAAGCAGGCTTCCTGCTGAGCAGGGAGCCCAATGTAGGGCTCGATTCCAGGACCCAGGGATCACAACCTGAGCAAAGGCAGATGCTTAATGACTGAGCCACCCAGGCGCCCCAATAAATACAAATCTTCAAAAAAAAGAAAGCTATAAAGTGTACCTAAGCCATGATATAGAACATTATTATACTTCAAAAGCCACTTGTATGCCACTCCTTGATCAAATTTTCTCATCATTTCTTTGCTGTCTCTTTTTTTTTTAGAGCGGACTGTTTATCTATCCCAAAACAGTACATTAGTTAGTTTTGCCTATTTTTAAACTTTTGTATAAGTGAAATCATATTGTATGTACTTTACTGTGACTTGCTTATTTCAAAATACATTATGTTTTGCAATTCACTTATGCTAATGTAGCTTTTTAAAATTGAAGTATAGTTGACACACGACAGCATATTAGTTTTCAGGTGTACAACATGATTTGAAATTTGTGTACATTGCAAAATGATCGCCACAATGTCTAGTTACCATCTGCCAAAAAATCTTTTGCAGTAATTGGTATATTCAGATTTTTTTTTTCCTGCATGGATCAGTATTGGAAGACTATATGTTTCTAGCAACTTACCTATTTTTTTCTAGGCTGTCAAATTTGTTGGCATATAATTGTTCATAGTAGTCTCTTATGATACCTTGTATTTCTTTTATATCAGATGCGAAATGTGAAAAGTTATGGGGAGGTGTAAAAATGTAGAGTGTTAGAATGCATTCAAATTTGTTATCAACTTAAAATAGACTGCATTTGATGTCACAATTTACATCTTTTTATTTTGTACATCCCTTAACTAATCATTGTGGTTATAGTTATTTTTGCTACTTTTGCCTTTTAACCTTCATACTAGCTTTACAAATGATTAACCCACTACATTTACTATATGTTTACCATTGAGATTTTTACTCTCCATATGTTTTCTTCTTACTAATTTGTGCCCTCCTTTTCTTTTCTTTTTTTTTTTTTTAGCTTAAAGAAATTCCTTTAACATTTCTTGTAGGGCCAATTTAGTGGTGACGAACTAATCCTTTAGGTTTTGTTTGTCTGGAAATCTCTTTATCTCTTCTTTAATTCTGAATGATAACCTTGACAAATAGAGTGCTCCAGGTTGGAAATTTTTCCTCTTCAGCACTTTGAATATATCATGACACTTTATTCTGGTCTGAAATGTTTCTCTTTTACATAATGATTTGTTTTACTCTTGCTGCTTTTAAGACTTTCTCTTCATCTTTAACTCTTGATATTTTAATTATAATGTGTCTTGGTGTGGGTCTCTCTGGGTTTATTTTTTTCAGAATTCTTTGGCCTTCCTGAATCTGAATGTCTGTTTCCTTTCCCACATTAGGGTAGTTTTCAGCCATTATTTTCTCAAATAAATTTTCTGCTCCTTTCATCTCTCTCTTCTCCTTTTGGGACCCCTCTAATGTAGATGTTATTCTGTGTGATGTTATCTCACTTTTAAAAATTATTTTTTCTTTTTGCTGCTCTGATTGGGTGAGCTCCACTTCCCTCTTTTCCAGCTCACTGATTCTTTCTTCTGCTTCATTGAGTCTGCTGTTGAACCCCACTAAGGTATTTTTTCAGTGCAATTATTGTATTCTTTAGTTCTTTAACTTCTGTTTAGTACTTTTTATATTTTCTATCTCTGTGTTGAAGTTCTCGCTGTGTTCCTCCATTCTTCTCCCGAGTTCAGTGAGCATCTTTATGACCATTATCCTGAACTCTTTATCAGGTGTATCTCTTATCTTTGTTTCTTTTCTTTCTTTCTTTTTTTTTAAGATTTTATTTTTATTTATGTGATATATATATAGAGAGAGCACAAGCAGGGGGAGCAGCAGGCAGAGGGAGAAGCAGACTCCCCGCTGAGCAAGGATCCTGATGCAGGGCTTGATCCCAGGACCCTTGGATCATGACCTGAGCTGAAGGCAGACGCTTAACCAACTTAGCCACCCAGGTGCCCCCTTATCTTTGTTTCATTAAAGTTTTTCCTCCCTTGGGTTTTATCTTGTTCTTTTGTTTGTGACATACCCCATCTCCTTATTTTGCTTGACTCTCTGTTTCTACACATTAAGTGAAATAGCTATCTCCTCCAGTCTTGAAGGAGTGGCCTTCTGTAGGAGAGAGAGCTTATCATTTAACCTTGCCTTAGCTCTTGGTTGTTTCTCAAACTTTAGTGATTGTCTAAGTAACCTGATTTATTCCTGATAGGTCCCAGTTATTGAGAGACGTCCAGTTCCAGAGGGAAGGGTCTCAGCCCCTAGATTCAGGCTGATTGGAAAGTAGACCCTCAGGCAGCAGCTTTTAAGGTATGTACAGTCCTGTGGTACCATAATTGTAAACCCTGCTGGCCTCCAGACCAGGCAATCTGGAGGTGTCTCCTTGGAGACAGTTGCAAAAATTGGGGCTCCAGATAAGTCCTTTCTGCGAGGCACAGAAAGTTTTAGCAAGGCCAAGGGAAAGTACAAAGTTGCCATCCCCTAGGCTATATTCATTTCCTGAGAGCATCTCTGTAGCCTCTGGATGTAGTAAACCCAAAATGTGCCCCTCAGGTTGAAGCTCCAGTACAAGTAAATAGGCCTTTTTCACAGAAAGACTGGAGATGTGTTTTGGTCTGATGTCTGTGAAGTGCCCTGGGTGTGGTAGCCTGCTAAGAACTGTGTCTTCAATTATTTCAGGCCTGTGAGGCTCAGAAACACAGTCCTCCCTGGCCACCAGAGCCAGGCAATCAAGGGGCTTCCCCTATGAGGCTGAACACATCTGCTGGCTCTGGTAGAGCCAGTGCGCAGCACTCAGCAACCCTGCTCTGGCAAGGCCACACAGGTGGTGTGGGGTGGGGTGTACCCACCAGTACTAGCTGGTTAGAGGGACAGTGCAAAGATGTTGCCTGCCTGTGCCTGCATCCCTGCAGAGAGAGTCCTAAGAGGCTCCGGTCCATCCAACATATGCTTGAAGATGAGCAAATAAATCTAGTACACATATCTTGGAACTTTTCGAACTGCTACTTTTGTGCTGGGTCCCAAGGTGAGTGAGTCTGCATACAAGCCTTTTAAGAGTAGCTCTGTTCCCTATAGCCCTATGCTTCTCTTGGATATAAGCCCTGTTGGTTTTCTTTTCTTTTTTTTTTTTTAAAGATTTTATTTATTTATTTATTTGAGAGAGAGAGAATGAGAGAGAGGGAGCACAAGAGGGAAGAGGGTCAGAGGGAGAAGCAGACTCTCCACTGAGCAGGGAGCCCAATGTGGGACTCGATCCCAGGACTCCAGGATCATGATCTGAGCTGAAGGCAGTCACTTAACCAGGTGAGCCACCCAGGCGCCCAGCCCTGTTGGTTTTCAAAGCCAGACATTTTGGGGGCTCATCTCTCCATGCAGATCCCAAGGCATGAGGTGCCTGACGTGGTGCATAAACTCCTCACTCCTCAGGGAGAAACTCTGTATTTGTGAGATCCCTCCTGATTGTGGGTCACTGCAGAGACCATATCTCTGCCCCTCCTACCTATCTCCATGTGGCCTTTTTGTCTGTTGTGGAGGAGGTGCTCAGCTATCTTTCAGGTCTTTATCAGAGGGAGTTATTTTATATGTAGCTGTAGATTTCTGTGTCCAGGTGAAGAATTAAGTTCAGGATCTTCCTAGCCCACCATCTTGAACTGCCTCCTTCTTGTAGCTCTTGTTTATTAATTAATTTTTCACAGTTTGTTCTATTATGCAAATATACAGGACCTTATTTATCCATTTGGGTTGTTCCCATGTTTTTGTTATAATAACACATGATGCTATATATTCCTGTATGTCTTCTAGTACACACGTATTAAGTGTTACTATACCTAGCAATGGAATTTCTGGGTCATAGGATATTTGAATATTAAACTTTACTTAGTAATCCAAGCAGTTCTCCAAAGTGGTTATACAACTTGACACTGTCACCTGAAGTAGGTGAGAATTCTCACCACTGTCTTTTACATTTTATTCCTTCCCTCTGGGTTCAGTATCCTTCTCCTTGAAGAATACATTTTAGTTGTTTGTGTTTTTTCTTTTTTTTTTAAGATTTTATTTATTTATTTGAGAGAGAGAATGAGATAGAGAGAGAGAGAGAGAGAGCACGAGAGGGAAGAGGGTCAGAGGGAGAAGCAGACTCACTGCTGAGCAGGGAGCCCGACGTGGGACTCGATCCCGGGACTCCAGGATCATGACCTGAGCAGAAGGCAGTTGCTTAACCAACTGAGCCACCCAGGCGCCCAGTTGTTTGTGTTTTTTCTAATAGAAATTCTGCAAATGTTAAGCTCTCCTGGTATTTATTTTATTGAAAATGTTTCTGTTTTATCTGCACTGTTGAATGAGAATTTATCTGAACATAAAATTCTATATAGACAATGGTTTTTGTTTTTTGCTCATCATCTTTGGGCCTTTGTTGTTCCATCTATTTGCAATTCCTGTCTTCTGTCTCTGGTAGATTTTAAGATCTTTGTGCTACCTACAGTTTTGCCATGATGTGTCTAGGTGTGCATTTCTTGTTTGTTTATTCTACTTGGCACTTATTTTGATCCCTGAATCAGAGGATTCATAGCTTTCATCAGTTCTGAGAAATTATCAGTGGTTATCTCTTTGAGTTTTGACGCTCCCCCATTTTCTCCCTTTTCTCCTTTTTTTTAAATTTAAATTTTAATCTTATTTTATTTATTTTCTAAAAGTTTTAATTTTAATTTACCAGGGCTCATCACAACAAGTGCTCTCCTTAATCCACATTCCGGATTTCACCCAAACCCACCTACTTCCCCTCTGGTAACTATCAGTTTGTTCTGTATAGTTAAGAGTCTGTTTCTTGATTTGTCTCTCTCTTTTTTTCCCCTATGATCTTTTATTTTCTTTCTTTTTTTTTTTAAGAATTTATTTATTTATTTGAGAGAGAGAGCACGAGCTGGGAGAGTGGGAGAGAGAGAGAGAGAGGGACCCCTGTTTTCTTTCTTAAATTTCACATATGAGTGAAATCATATGGTATTTGTGCTTCTCTGACTGACTTATTTCTCTTAGCTTTATACTCTCTATCTCCATCCATGTCACTGCAAATGGCAAGATTTCATTCTTTTTTTTTTTTTTAAGATTTTATTTATTTATTTGAGAGAGAGAATGAGATAGAGAGAGAGCATGAGAGGGGAGAGGGTCAGAGGGAGAAGCAGACTCCCTGCCGAGCAGGGAGCCCGATGCGGGACCCGATCCCGGGACTCCAGGATCATGACCTGAGCCGAAAGCAGTCGCTTAACCAACTGAGCCACCCAGGCGCCCCAAGATTTCATTCTTTTTTATGGCTGAATAATATTCCATTGTATCTATACCACATCTTCATCTATTCATCTATCCATAGATACCTGGGCTGCTTCTATAGTTTGGCTATTGTACATAACACTGCAATAAACATAAGGGTGCATGTATCCCTTTGAATTAGTGTTTTTGTATTTTTTGGATACATACCCAGTATGTGATTGCGGGATCATAAGGTAGTTCTATTCTTAACTTTTTGTGGAAACTCCATACTGTTTTCCACAATGGCTGTACCAGTTTGCATTCCCACCAACAGTACAACATCCTTGTCAACACCTGTTGTTTGGTGTTGTTGAATTTTAGCCATTCTAACAGGTGTGTGGTGATATCTCACTGAAGTTTTTTTTTTAAGGTTTTATTTTTAAGTAGTCTCTACACCCAAGGTGGGCCTCAAACTCACAACCCTGAGACCAAGAGTCACATGCTCCCCCAACTGAGCCAACCAGGCAGCTCCTCATTATAGTTTTGATTTGCATTTCCCTGATCATAAGTGATGATGAGCATCTTTTCATGTGTCTGTTGGCCATTTGTATGTCTTCTTTGGAGAAATGTCTATTCACGTCTTCTGCTCATTTTTTAATTGGATTATTTGTTTTTTGGGTGTTGCATTTTACATATTCTTTATATATTTTGGATACTAACCCTTTTTTGGATATGTCATTTGCAAGTATCTTCTCCCGTTTAAAAGGTTGTCTTTTAGTTTTGTTGATTGTTTCCTTCCCTGTGCAGAAGCTTTATAGTTTTGCTATCATCTCAATAGTTTGTTACTGCTTTTGTTTCCTTTGCCTCAGGGGACCTATCTAGAAAAAAGTTGCTAAGGCCAGCACAGTCTGTGCTCTCTTCGAGGATTTTTGTGGTTTCAGGTCTTCACATTGAGGTGTTTAATCCATTTTGAATTTCTTTTTGTGTATGGTATAAGAAAATGGTTCAGTTTCATTCTTTTGCATGTTGCTGTCCAGTTTTCCCAATACCATTTGTTGAAGAGACATTCTTTTTCCCATTGGATATTCTTTCCTGCCTTGTTGAAGATTAATTGACCATATAATTGTGGCTTCATTTCTGGGTTTTCTATTCTGTTCCATTAAGCTATGTGTCTGTGTTTGTGCCAGTACCATAATATTTTGATTACTTCTGCTTTGTAATATAACTTGAAATTCAGAATTGTGATGCCTTCAGCTTTGTTTTTCTTTTCCAAGATTGCTTTGGCTATTCAGGGCCTTTTATGGTTCCATATAAAGTTTAGGATTGTTTGTTCTAGTTCTGTGAAAAATGCTGTTGATATTTTGATAGGGATTGCATTAAATGTGTAGATTGCTTTGGGTAATACAGACATTTTAACAATATTTGTTCTTCCATTCCATGAACATGCAATGTCTTTCCATTTCTTTGTGCCATCTTCAATTTCTTTCATCAGTGCTTTATAGTTTTCAGAGGTCAGGCCTTTGGTTAGGCTTATTCCTAGATATCTTATTATTTTTTTGGTGCAATTATAAATGGGATTGTTTTCTTTCTATTTTTTTTTTATAAAGGCGATTTTAGAAAAGATTTATTTATTTATTTAGAGAGTGTGAGCAGGGGAAAGGGCAGAGGAAGAGGGAGAAAGAATCTCAAGCCGACTGCACATTGAGCTTGAGCTCATGATCCCGAGATATGATCTGAGCCAAGAGTCGGACACTTAACCAACTGAGCCACCCAGTTGCCTCTTGGGATTGTTTTCTTAATTTCTCTTTCTACTTCTTCATTACTGGTGTATAGAAATGCAACAGATTTCTGTAGATTGATTTTGTACCCTGTGAATTTACCGAATTTGTTTATCAGTTCTAGCAGTTTGGTGGAGTCTTTGGGGTTTACTTTCTTTTTTCTTTTCTTTAAGATTTTATTTATTTGTTTGACAGAGAGAGACATAGTGAGAGAAGAAACACAAGTAGGGGGAGTAGGAGAGGGAGAAGCAGGCTTCCCCACGGAGCAGGGAGCCCGATGTGGGGCTCAATCCCAGGACCCTGTGATCATGACCTGAGCCGAAGGCAGACGCTTAACGACTGAGCCACCCAGGCACCCTGGGGTTTTCTATATATAGTATCATGCCATTTGCAAATAGTGAAACTTTTACTTCTTCCTTACCAATTTGGATGCCTTTTATTTCTTTTTTGTTGTCTGATTGCTGTGGCTTCTGGTACTGTGTGGAGTAACTGTGGTGAGAGTGGACATCCTTGTCTTGTTCCTGACTTTAGGGGAAAGGCTCTCAGTTTTTCCCCACTGAGGATGATGTTAGCTGTGGGTTTTTCCTAGATGGTCTTTATTATGTTGAG
The DNA here is from genome assembly GCF_009762305.2 of Zalophus californianus. Classification (NCBI taxonomy): domain Eukaryota; kingdom Metazoa; phylum Chordata; class Mammalia; order Carnivora; family Otariidae; genus Zalophus; species Zalophus californianus. The sequence continues at coordinate 103,828,501 of NC_045603.1, forward strand.
GTGTGTTACCTCTAAACCTACTTTATTGAGGGTTTTTACCATGAATGGATATTGTATTTTGTCAAATGTTTTTCCTGCATCTATTGAAACATTCATATGATTCTTATCCTTTCTCTTATTGATGTGATGTATCACATTGTTTGATTTGCAAATATTGAACCACCCTTGCAATCCAGGGATAAATCCACTTGACTGTGATGAATGATTTTTTTAATGTATTGTTGGATTTGGTTTGCTAGCATTTTGTTGAGGAATTTTGCATCTATGTTCATCAGAGATATTGGCCTGTATTGTTCTTTTTTTGTGGTGTCTTTATCTGGCTTTGGTATCAGGGTAATGCTGGACTCAGAATGAATTTGGAAGTTTTCCTTTTTTTTTTTTAATCTATTTTTTTTGGAATAGTTTGAGAAGAATAAGGATTAACTCTTCTTTACATGTTTGGTAGAATTCACCTGTGAAGTCATCTGATCCTAGACTTTTGTTTGTTGGGAATTTTTAAATTACTGATTTCTTAATTTCTTTGCTAGTAATTGGTCTGTTCAAAATTTTTATTTATTCCTTTTCATTTTGATAGTGTATATGTTTCAAGGAATTTATCCATTTCTTCTAGGTTGTCCAATTTGTTAGCATACAGTTTTTCATAATATTCTCTTACAATTGTTTGTATTTCTGTGGTGTTGGTTGTTTTCTCTCCTCTCTCATTTGTGATTTTATTTACTTGGGTCTTTTCTCTCTTTTTTTTTTTTTTAAAGATTTTATTTATTTATTTGACAGAGAGAGACATAGCGAGAGCAGGAACACAAGCAGGGGGAGTGGGAGAGGGAGAAGCAGGCTTCCTGCAGAGCAGGGAGCCCGATGCAGGACTCGATCCCAGGACCCTGGGATCATGACCTGAGCCGAAGGCAGACACTCAACGACTGAGCCACCCAGGGCCCTCTTTTTTTCTTGATAAGTCTGGCTAGTGGTTTATCAATTTTATTCACTTTTTTTTTTTTTTAAAGAACCAGCTCCTGGTTTCATTGATCTGTTCTATTGTGTTTTTAGTTTCTATATCATTCATTTTTGCTCTAGTCTTTATTATTTCCTTCCTTCTGCTGGTTTTGGGTTTTGTTTGTTGTTCTAACTCCTTTAGGTGTAAGTTTAGATTTTTTATTTGAAATTTTTCTTGCTTCTTAAGGTAGGCCTACATTGTTATAATCTTCCCTGTTAGAACCACTTTTGCTGCATCCCAAAGGTTTCAAACTGTTGTGTTTTCATTTTCATTTGTTTCCATGTATTTTTTCATTTCTTCTTTTATTTCCTGGTTGACTCATTCGTTGTTTAGTAGCATGTTATTTAACGTTTCTAGATATTTTCTTATGGTTGATTTCTAGTTTCATAGCACTGTGGTCAGAAAAGATGCATGGTATGACTTTAATCTCTTTAAATTTGTTGAGGCTTGGGACACCTGGGTGGCTCATTCAGTTAAGCATCTGCCTTCAGCTCAGGTAATGATTCCAGCATCCTGGGATAGAGCCCCACATCAGACTTCTTGCTCAGCAAGGAGCCTGCTTCTTCCTCTGCCTACCACTCTCCCTGCTTGTGCTTGTTTGCTCTTTCTCTCTCTGATTGATAAATAAATAAATAAATAAATAAATAAATAAATAAATAAATAAATTTGTTGAGGCTTATCTTGTGGCCTTATATGGGATCTCTTCTGGAGAATGTTCCACGTGCACTTGAAAAGAATGTGTATTCTGCTGTTTTAGGATAGAATGTTCTGAATGTATCTGTTAAATCCATCTGGTCTACTGCGTCATTCAAAACCATTGTTTCCTTGTTGATTTTCTGTTTGGATGATCTATAGGTGGGGCGTTAATGACTCCTACTACTATTATATTGTTATTGATTAGTTTGTTATTAACTGTTTTATGTATTTGGGTGCTCCTATGTTGGGTGCATAAATATTTACAATTGTTATATCTTGTTGGATTGTCCCCTTTATTATTATATAGTGTCCTTCTTTGTCTCTTGTTACAGCTTTTGTTTTAAAGTCTATCTTGATAAAAGTATTGCTATTCTGGCTTTCTTGTGACATCCATTTGCATGATCAATTTTCTCTATTCCCTCCCTTTCAATCTGCAGGTGTCTTTAGTAGGTAGCATATAGATGGGTCTTGTTTTTTAGCCATTCTGTCATCTTACGTCTTTTGATCAGAGCATCTAGTCCATTTACATTCAAAGTGATGATAAATATGTATTTATTGCTGTTTTATTCCTTGTTTTGTGGTTGTTTCTCAAGGTTTTCCCTGATCCTTTCTTGTCTTTTCTTCATGGTTTGCCGGTTTTCTTTAGTGATATATTTGGATTTTTTCTCTTTATTCTTTGCATATTTATTAGTGGTTTTTGATTTGTGGTTACAATTTAGTTTGTATATAACATCTTCTGCATATAGCAGTCTATATTAAGTTGATGGTCATTTTTTTAAAGATTTTATTTATTTATTTGACAGAGAGATACACAGAGAGAGAGGGAACACAAGCAGGGGGAGTGGGAGAGGGAGAGGCAGGCTCCCCCACTGAGCAGGAAGCCTGATGCAGGGCTCAATCCTAGGACCATGGGATCATGACCTGAGCCAAAGGCAGACGGTTAACGACTGAGCCACCCAGGCGCCCAAGTTGATGGTCATTCTTTACTCCTCTCCTCCCCATGTTTTAGGTATATGGTGTCATATTGTACATCCTTTTATTTTGTGATTTCTTTGACTGATTTTTCACAGAAATATTAATTTTTACTGCTTTTGTGTTTCTTATCTTCATATGGTCATTTTTGGTCTTTCCTTTACACTCAAGAATCCCCGTTAGTATTTCTTTTTTCTTTTCTTTAAGAGGAAGGTCTTTTTTTTTTTTTTTAAGATTTTATTCATTCATTTCACAGTGAGAGAGAGAACACAAGTAGGGGGAGTGGGAGAGGGAGAAGCAGGCTTTCCTGATGCGGGGCTCGATCCCTCATGACCTGAGCTGAAGGCAGATGCTTAATGACTGAGCCACCCAGGCGCACACCTCCCCCAACCCCCCGTTGGTATTTCTTGCAAGGCTAGTTTAGTGTTCATAAACTCCTTTAGTTTTTGTTTGTCTGGGAAATTCTTTATCTCTCCTTTTCTGAATGATAGCCTTGCTGGATAGAGTATTCTTGGCTGCAGGTTTTTCCCTTTCAGCACTTTGAATATATCGGGCCAGTCCTTTCTGGCTTGGAAAGTTTCTGCTGAAAAATCCACTGATAGCCTCATGGGGTTTCCTTTGTATGTAACTTTCTTTTTATTGTAGCTTTTAATACTTTTAAAAATCATATTTTGCCATTTTAATTACAATATATGTGGGTGTGGATCTGTTTTGGTTGATTTTGTTGGGGGTCCTCTGTGACTCTTTGATCTGGATATCTATTTCTTACTCCAGATTAGGAAAGTTTACAGCTATTATTTCTTCAAATAAATTCTCTGACTGCTTTTCTCTCTCTTCTTCTGGGACTCCTGTAATACAAATGTTATTAGATAAGTCTAATTTCGTTTTGCATAATTCCTTTTTTTCTCTTTTGTCCACTTGATTACTTTCCTCCACTCTGTCTTCTAAGTCATTAATTTGTTCCTCTGCTTCTTCCAGCCTGTAGTTCATTCCATCAAGTGTGTTTCTCATTTCATTTATTGAGTCCTTTGTGTCTGCTATGTTATTCCTTATTTCTGTGTTAAAGGTCTCACTCATGTCCTCCAATCTTCTCAATTCCAGTGAGTATCCTTGGGATGATTGCTTTAAATTTTCCATCAGGCATGTTCTTTATATCTGTTTTGCCTAGATGTCTGGCCATGGCCTTGTCTTGTTCTTTCTTTGTGGACAAATTCTTCTGTCTTCTCTTTTTGTCTAAGTCTCTGTGCCTGTTTCTCTGTGTTAGGAAAGTCAGCTATGTTTCCTGTTCTTGAGGGTAATGGCTTTATGAAGAAGCGGTCCTGTAGTGCCTGCAGCATAGTGTCCTTTGTTCTCCAGGGCCTGGCACTTCCAGGAATGTCTCCAATGTGTGCTGCATGTGCTCTGCTGTTGTGTCTTGGTCACTTTAACCTTTAGGCCAGTTGTCTGCCGAGGCTCTCTTTGCCTGTTGTGGGCAGTGTTTGGTCCCTGGCCTGCATGTGGTGAGTTTTAACTATGTGTGCTCTGGTCTGCTTGTGAAATGAGACCCATCACCACCACCACCAGAACCAAGGCCTCAAATAACTCTTGGGTCAGGATACACGGTGTTGGGAACGGTCTAGGCTGGTCTTCTGGGGGAGGGGCCCACTGCATTGTGACTGAGGTAAGTGTGACTGAGAAGGGTGGTTCTTCTGAAGTGTGTGTGTGTGGGGTGGGGTTTGGGGTAAGCAAGTTAGATGGTGAATGTGGGCGCTGTGCTGGTTCCCACAGGTGGTTCTGTGCTTATGCTGAGTGGTGGGGGAGGGAAATGGCACCAGCTAGCTCCTTTGTTTCTGAAGAGGTCTCTCCATGTATGATGCCTCTCTGGGACATGCTCCAAGATGAGCAACTAACCTCATTACTGTGTGCCCCAGGCATTCTTCAGATCAGTTTCCATGCTGTATGTCCATGAGTTGTTTGCTTGTCTTCTCTCCAAGAGCAGTCCCAATGGCCTCTGAGCTCTCCTAGAATCAAGCATACTGACCTTTAAAACTCCAGGCTTTAAGTCCCACTGGCTGTAAGGACTCACAACATTTGGGCCCTTTTATTTTACAAGACAATTGCTATGGGGATTTGTTTTCCCATGTGCTCCCCTGTATGCTAGTTTGTTTCTCACCGTTTTCTGAGGCCACAGCCCCCTCCCTACTGCAGTGGCCACAATCTGTTTCTCTCCCAAATCATGTCTCTGCACTTCCTACCTTCTTCAATGTGGCCTCTTCATTACCTTTATTTATTTATTTTTTAGTTCTTTCTTTCTTTTTTAAAAATTTTAAAAAGATCTTATTTATTTATTTGACAGAGAGAGACACAGTGAGAGAGGGAACACAAGCAGGGGGAGTGGGAGAGCGAGAAGCAAGCTTCCTGCGGAGCAGGGAGTCCAATGTGGGGCTCGATCCCAGGACTCTGGGATCATGACCTGAGCCGAAGGTAGATGCTTAACAACTGAGCCACCCAGGCGCCCCTCTTTCTTTATTTTTAAAAAAATACTTTATTTATTTGAGAGAGAGAGTGAGAGAGAGAGACCACAAGCAAGGAGGTGGGGTAGAGGGAGAGGGAGAAGCAGGATCCCCGCCGAGCAGGGAACCTGATGTGGGACTCAATCTCAGGACCCCGGGATCATGGCCCAAGCCGAAGGCAGATGCTTAAACGACTGAGCCACTCAGGCACCCCTTAGTTCTTTATTTAAATTCAATTTAGTTAACATATTCTGTATTATTAGAATTTAGTGATTCATCAGTTGCATATAACACCCAGTTCTCATTACATCAAATGCCCTCCTTAATGCCCCATCACCCAATTACCCCTACCCCCCACCACCTACCTCCCCTCCAGCAACCCTCTGTTTCTTGGAGTTCAGTGTCTCTTATGGTTTGCCTCCCTCTATTTTCATCTTATTTTATTTTTCCTTCCCTTCCCCTATGTTCATCTGTTGTGTTTCTTAAATTCCACATATAAGTGAAATCATATGGTATTTGTCTTCCTCTGACTGACTTATTTTGTTTAGCATAATACCCTCTAGTTCCATCCACATCATTGCACATGGCAAGATTTCATTCTTTTTAATGGCTGAGTAATATTCCATCTCTTAACTACCTTTAGTTGTGGATTTTGTTCTGCCTGTCTGCAGGTCAATTTCTGGAGTACTTAAGATGACTTGGTAGTTATCTAGTTGTATTCATGGGATGAGGTGAGCCTGGGATCCTCCTACTCTACTCCTATCTTCCCTTCTCCCTTTTCTCCTAGATCACCTATTATTAGAGTTAGAGTGAACATATTTTCCTCTTTTCTCTAAATCTCTATTTTTTCTCTTTCATTCTGTGATGCCTTCTGGGTTAATCCAGTCGGTCTCTTGATTTTTCTCTTTAGTTATAGCTAATCTACTGTTCAATTTATTCATTAAATTTTTATTTATAATTTTTAGAATTTTGTTTTGCATTTCTACTTGTTCTTGTTTCATTTATTCTTGTTCTTTTAGAGAGTTTATAATTTTAATGAAATTTTTTTTAATTTTTTTTAAAGATTTTATTTATTTAATTGACAGAGAGAGACAGAGAGAGAAGGAACACAAGCAGGGGGAGTGGGAGAGGGAGAAGCAGGCTTCCCGCCGAGCAGGGAGCCCGATGCGGGGCTCGATCCCAGGACCCTGAGACCATGACCGGAGCTGAAGGCAGTTGCTTAACCAACTGAGCCACCCAGGCACCCCAAGAGTTTATAATTTTAAAATACCTATTTTTTCACCTCAATAATATTGTTCTACATTTAAATCCTAGGCTTATAGGGTTATTGCAAGGTTATTAATTCTTCAGTGACTGCTTTTTTCTTTCCCCTCTTCCCTATCTTCAGGGGCAAATGAAGCTTTAATTCACATTTACTACAGTGGTTTTCTTTTTCTTTCTTTCTTTCTCTCTCTGTCTTTTTTTAAGATTTCTAAATTATTTATTTATTTATTTGAGAGAGAGAGAGAGAGAGAGAGAGAGCACAATCAGGGGGAGTGGCAGAGGGAGAGGGAGAAGCAGACCCCATGTTGAGCAGGGAGCCTGACGTGGTACTTGATCCCAGGACCCTGGGATCATAACCTGAGCCCAAGGCAGACGCTTAACAACTGAGCCACTCAGGCGCCCCTACAGTGGTTTTCATTCCCTTTGTATTTCTGAAACCTGACAATTTAACTTTCTTTCTTGAGTATTCAGCTTTACATTTAAAACAAAGCTTTTGAATTTATTCAGCAGTTCTAGGTGTTTATCACAAGAGAATTTTCAGGTTATCTGGTCTGTCAACTTGCCAAACTTGAAGGTTATTAATTAACTTTGTGTGTGTGTGTATGTGTTTTAATTTAAAGGATTTTTAAATTGTGGTAAAACACAGACCATACAATTTATTAATTAGCTTTTAATAGGGTGAATAAAACTGCAAAAAGAATCCCCATTTTTAGTTGCAGTATTAGAAAGGACTTCTTAGTACATTAGTAGGAAGTGAAGGTTTTCCAAGGGCATGAGAGACAGAGAGGCAGAGATTGGAGGACATATTCTGGGAATGGTAAATAATTGGTTTGGCTGGGTGGTAGTATATGGTATCTGGAATGATGTGAACAATTTTCTGGAATAGTAAATTAGGGACAGACTGTGGAGGGCCTTGGCTTTCTGCTTAAGGGAATTTGGACTTTGAAATTCTGAAGTTTTCAAAATTAGTTGTTTTTTTTTTAAGATTTTATTTACTTATTTATTTGAGAGAGAGAGAGGAGACCAGGGGGCAGAGAAGAGGGAGAGGGACAAGCAGACTCCGTGTGGAGCACAGAGCCCGACACTGGGCTCAATCTCATGACTCTGAGATCATGACCTGAGCCAAAATAAAAAGTTAAGCGCTTAACTGACTGAGCCACCCAGGCACCCCTCGAACTTAGTTCAATTTGAAGGTTAGTGTTGGTAGCAGTATATAGAATGATTTAGAGGGTGGTGAGATTGATGTCAGAGACCAATTAGGAACTTATTGCAGTAGCCCAAGAAGTTATGAAGACACATAATAGGGTAAGGCCTGACAAAGGCTCAGAGTTGTTGAAATGACCAAAGCATAATTGTAGTTATTAACCAAATTGGGGTAGAGAAAAGATACTGATATAGCCATATGACAGCATTCTCTAGAGCTAAGTTGCTTCTGAATGGAGTAGCATTATGAACTCTTAGAGATGCTATTTATAAAATGTCTGCTCATTAGTCTGTTGTGCTAGTTAGGGCTTTCCTGTGATTGAACCCAGGCTTGAAAAGCATGCATCAGTATAGTTTTAAAAATGGTTTTAAGACAGGGAGTGTCAAGTAAAACAGAATGATCCATAGCTCTACATAGTATAAACAACTGTTCTTAGCATCATCAGTAAGAGTTATAAGTGGTCTCTCATTGTTTGCTTCTGGTGTTAACAAGATCTTCTGAAATCATTGATCTGGACTTTCTATCACCAAATGTCTTAACAGGCCAAATTGATCACCTGTTTCTACTGGGACATATGTCCAGTTGGCATGATGGCAACCCAAACTGTCTTCATTTGAGCTTGTTTTCTTTTTTTTTTAAATAAAGGTTTTATTTTATTTACTTGAGAGAGAGAGAGAGAGCACAAGAGGGGGTAGGGTCATAGGGAGAAGCAGACTCCCAGTTGAGCAGGGAGCCCAATGTGGGACTCGATCCCATGACTCTGGGATCATGACCTGAGCCGAAGACAGTCGCTTAACCAACTGAGCCACCCAGGCGCCCCTGAGCTTGTTTTCTTATTACTCTGGTATGTTCTAAGGTGATTTTCTTATATGTCCTGAGTGGGAGTCTCACTTTCCCAAACTGTTGTGGGTTGTTTTCTAACTTGTTTCTTAATTGGCTAAATTTTAATGAACACCAGCTATTTAGAAATGCCACATTTAATATTTAATGAATGAATAAACTGATGAAAAGCAATAAAATTATGAAGCTAAGAAGTTTATTGGAGAGGAACTCAAATAACTTAATTTTGAGAATGAGTTGTTAAGGTGTGGGTGTGGACAGAGGAAAGAAAGAACCTGGGAAGTAAAGGCAAATATTGATGCTCCCTCACCAAATTTGCAACATCTATATAGATTTTGCTTTCAACCTTTATATATTCCTTTATGTGTTTCTCTAATTGCTAGTTTTTTTTCATCATGTGACAACTTGCATTTCACGTATTTCACGTTTTGGTGTGTTTGTTCCACAGTGCCTTTTGAATTCATGCCCTTGATGCCTACCATGGTTTTATTACATAACAAATATTCAACAAATCTTGTTATATAAATGATTGAATGGGTGAATGCTATTAAAAAGAAGTTGAGGGGCACTTGGTTCGCTCAGCTGGTAGAGCATGTGACTCTCGATCTCTGGGTTGTGAGTTCCAGCCCCACACTGGGTGTAGAGAGTACTTAAAAGATAAAAAAATTAAAAAAAATTAAAAAACAGAAGTTGAATGATATTTTGGAATCACAGTTACTACACTACTAAAGAACATCAGGATACCTTTACATTCCTTTTCTGCCTTTTGAACTTCTATCAACATTTGTTGAGCACTCAGTACAGGTAAGCACCATGTTACATGCTGGAAATTACAGTGATTTGTTCTTTCATCTTGAAATAGTTTGGCAGTTGATGAAAAGCTTTAAAGTTTGTTATTTAAAGGGGCATCTGGGTGACTCAGTCGGTTAAGCGTCTGCCTTCGGCTCGGGTCATGATCCCGGGGTCCTGAGACTGAGTCCCAGGTCGGGGTTCTTGATCGGCGAGTAGTCTGCTTCTCTCTCTCTGCCCCTCCCCCCTGCTTGTGTTTTTTTTCTCCCTCTCTCTCTCTGACAAATAAATAAATAAAATCGGGCGCCTGGGTGGCTCAGTTGTTAAACGTCTGCCTTCGGCTCAGGTCATGATCCCAGGTCCTGGGATCAAGCCCTGCATCAGGCTCCCTGTTCAGCGGGAAGCCTCCTTCTCCCTCTCCCACTCCCCTTGCTTTGTTCCCTCTCTTGCTGTGTATCTCTCTGTCAAATATATAAATAAAATCTTAAAAAAAAACTATTAAAAATAAATAAAATCTTTGAAAAAAAAAGTTTGTTATTTAAAAATAGCCAGTTCTTGGATTTGATGACATGGTACAGGTACAAGTGTAAGGCTTACAGTTTTACTATTGTTCTGGGTCTTCACTTCACAGAGCCATTAGATTTAAAAATTTTTTTTGTCTTTGGTAATGACAACTATTTTACAATTTTAAGTGATTAGTGTCTGGAGTAGGCATTTGTAGCCTGAGATTGAGTCATAAAGGTAAACGTATGGTCTTGGAGGAACAAAGGCAGTCCTGTGGCAGTTTGTAAAGATGTGGTGTATATATTTATTTTTCTGAGGGATATAGATTCTCAGAGGACTTCATAACCCCAAAAATGTTAAGAGCATTTCTGTTTACCTTGCTTCATTACGCTCTCTTTTCTACATTGTCTAGAGGTTAAGTGCTTGGGTAATGTAGTCATAGTCTCTGTGTTTGAATCTTCGCTCTGTTACGTAATAGCTGTGTGACCACAGACAAGTCACTTAACCTCTTTGTGCATCAGTTTCCTCATCAGTAAAGCGGAGATAACGATAGTACTATGTCATAAGTTAATATATGTATAAATAACTCAAAAATGTTTAGCACATAGTATATATTCTATATATATTAGCTACTATTATTATAATTATTACATAGATGTGGCATTGGTGATAATGATGGTGAAAATCATGATGACTTATACCTTCCCGAAACCACTTAAGAGTGAATGAAAATAAGCAATCATAAGAAATGTTGCATAACCAGCTGCCATTCTGGGTAAAGCTAAGAACAGCTTTTCTCTTCTTGTTCTACTGTAAGGATAGCCAGCCTCTTAAGCCTGGGTAATCTGTTTCAAATGTTGAGATGAGTATATTCAAGTTGAATTACAGTGGCAAAAGCAGTTTGCCTCTTAGATTTAACCAGCATGTATACTGGTTCTTTTTTTTTTTTTTAAGATTTTATTTATTTATTTGGGGAGAGGGGCAGAAAAGAGGGAGAAGCAGGCTCCCTGCTGAGCGTGGAGCCTTCACACAGGGATCGATTCCAGGACCCTGGGTTCATGACCTGAACTAAAGGCAGATGCTTAACCGACTGAGCCACCCAGGCGCCCCTATACTGATTCTATTTTTTAGCTTGGGATGGAACTGACTCATTGCTATGGTTCTGTGTTTTACCCCATGGAATGTGCAATGGTGATGCTTTACCAATGACAAACAATGCATAGGGAAATGGGAACCTTTGAGTAGCTGTCCTAAAGCTTTTTGGTCCCAGTTCTCCCACAAAATACTGTTACAAACTGGCAAACATTTTCTTGAAGTCCCCATCTCCACCCACTGACCTCTACTGCTGAAAGGGTTAGTCAAATTAGGTCTTCAACTATTTCTAGCTTATAATGACCAAAGTTTTCTTTAAATAATTGAATTTCAGGGTTATCTTTTTACCTTTGTTGAGTCAATTTTGTCTCCCTTCAAATGCCTGAGAGTGATTTTTTCCCCGTGTATTGTTTTTGAGGTCTCTATTTTTTTCTCCCTTCCTTGCACAAATAATTTCCAATTCCTAACAACTGCCCCCAAGAGGGCGCCTGGGTGGCTCAGTTGGTTGGGCAACTGCCTTCGGCTCAGGTCATGGTCCTGGAGTCCCGGAATCGAGTCCCGCATCGGGCTCCCTGCTCAGCGGGAAGTCTGCTTCTCCCTCTGACCCTCTTCCCTCTCGTGCTCTCTATCTCTCATTCTCTCTCTCTCAAATAAATAAATAAAATCTTTAAAAAAAAAAAACTGCCCCCAAGAATTTGCTTCCTGTCATGATGGCTCCTTCTCTCCCTGGGCTCTACCTCTTGAAACAATCCCGCTTAGGAACCCTGGATCCAAAACTGCCAAGTAGAAATTGTGTAAAGTGGTTTTATTCAGATGCTGGGTATCTATCATATGTAAAATCTAATATATCTATAGATAATTGCCTGGATAGTTTCAGTAGTGAAAGCTTGAAGCCTAAGATCTAACCCCTATTGTATTGTTTTCCAAAGTGTGGTCCATGGGGACAGGACCAGTTACATAATTTTCAAGACATATCATAAAATGAACACTGCTGGGAGGAGGGTCTCTTGTTCAAAAGGTAAGAATTTCAACAGCTGCAAGAGAGCATTAAACCCAAGTGAAGAGTCCTTTTGAGCACACAGCCCTGTGTCAAGGCACAGGACTTAGGTCCATGAGGCCAAGCGTGTGTGGAATCTGACTGGTAAATCTGTATCTGGGGACTTCCAGAGAGTTAATGAATTAGAATCTCTGGAGATAGTGTTTGTGAATCATTATTCTTAACAAGCTCTCCAATGTTAATTTTGTACAGTTGATAACCTCTCACCTATTTCTTTCATTTGCTTGGGAAGAAAAAGCAATTTTTTAAAAAAGATTTTATTTATTTGACAGAGAGAGAGAGAGCGAGAGAGCGAGAGTGGGAACACAAGCAGGGGGAGTGGGAGAGGGAGAAGCAGGCTTCCCGCTGAGCAAGGAGCCTGATGTGGGATTCGATCCCAGGACGCTGGGATCATGACCTGAGCCGAAGGCAGATGCTTAATGACTGAGCCACCCAGGTGCCCAGAAAATGCAATTCTATCTTTTAAAAGTGTGTGGCTTGCCTCCCTTGATAGCTACCTGAGGCAGCTACCTTGTACCACATTCAGCTTTTCTTTTTTCTTTCTTTCTTTCTTTATTCTTTTTCTTCCCTTTCCTCTTCTAGTCTACATTTGTTTGTGACCTGTCAGTAGTATGCCAGACTTGGCTAAAGTTGGCTGATGACACCCAAGGCATACGAAAATATTAAACAAAGAAAATTTGAGAGGAGGTGATAAGACTTTCAGTGGTCTAGGCACTTTTTCTGTAGGGATTATGGTGTGTTTTATTTTGTTTTTGCCAGAGCCAAGTTTGCTTTTATTTCTAAAAAAAACAGAAAAGGGAAAAAATCAGAGAAACAATGTGAGAGCACCCCATTCCCACACCCCCCTCCCTATTTGGTCACATTCATTGTAGTTCGATTTGAGATCAGTCCATTTGCTCCACAGTAAATGCCTGTCAGTTCTTGGAATTTATTTCTACAAACTGTCTCTTCACTAAATTGTAACCCCAAGGGCTCAGGAATTCATCCTGGGTAACTTCATGAGAGAATTCTTATCAAATTATCTTGAATACTTTGTTTTAAGTTCTGAGTTTAACTGTACATCATCAGAATAACTCAAGTTTAATAAACCTCTTTATATTATGGACCTCAATGTTTAGCACAACAAATGCTCTTTTTTTTTCTTTTTGGCTCACAGTTTTCTCTGTGTGGGTGACTGCTTAAGTAGTCACTAAGCAGAACAGATGCTGTCTTGAATTTTTGCTTAATAAAAAGCTGACAGATTTTTACTAACAGGTGCTTCTAAAGTCCTTTTGAAAATACTTTCTTCTTTATTGATTTTCACCTCTATTTCCTGTTTTTTTCTTAACACTTGTAGTTTTTTAACACAGAGCTTTATTACTCTCCGTTTTTAAAGTAATGTAAACTTTTGTGTTTCTATTTCTATTCTCAAAGCAAATGAGAGACTAAATGAAAACAACTCTTCATGGGGCGCCTGGGTGGCTCAGTTGGTTAAGCGACTGCCTTCGGCTCAGGTCATGATCCTGGAGTCCCGGGATCGAGTCCCGCATCGGGCTTCCTGCTCGGTGGGGAGTCTGCTTCTCCCTCTGACCCTCTTCCCTCTCGTGCTTTCTATATCTCATTGCCTCTCTCTCTCAAATAAATAAATAAAATCTTTAAAAAAAATATTAAAGAAAACAACTCTTCATAACTTTGAAATATTATGTAACCCTGATGTTCTTTTTTTAAAGATTATTTATTTTAGAGAGAGAGAGAGAGAGAGCAAGCACACATGAGTGGGAGAAGGGGCAAAGGGAGAGAATCTCAAGCAGATCCCACTGAATGTGGAGCCCGAATTGGGGCTTGATCTCATGACCCACGAGATCATGACCTAAGCCAAAACCAAGAGTCAGACACTTAACCGACTGAGCCATCCAGGTTCCCCCTATAACACTGAAGTTCTTAAAAAATATTTCCTGCTTGTTTTTTATTCTCACAAAGGACTTCTATGCAAGAATATGTAAAGAACTCTTACAAATCAATAAGAAGGGAAACAATTCACTTTAAAAAATAGGCAAAAAATTGGAATAGACATATTACAAAAGAAAATATAAGAATGCTGTACATCAATAACAAGACAGAAGAAAGAGAAATTAAGGGATTGATCCCATTTACAATTGCACCCAAAACCATAAGATACCTAGGAATAAATCTAACCAAAAAGGCAAAAGATCTGTACTCAGAAAACTATAGAATACTCATGAAAGAAATTGAGGAAGACACAAAGAAATGGAAACACGTTCCATGCTCATGGATTGGAAGAACAAATATTGTGAAAATGTCTATGCTACCTAGGGCAATCTACACATTTAATGCAATCCCTATCCAAATACCATCCACTTTTTTCAAAGAAATGGAACAAATAATCCTAAAATTTGTATGGAACCAGAAGAGACCCCGAATAGCCAGAGGAATGTTGAAAAAGAAAAGCAAAGCTGGTGGCATCACAATTCCGGACTTCAAGCTCTATTACAAAGTTGTAATCATCAAGACAGTATGGTACTGGCACAAAAACAGACATATAGATCAATGGAACAGAATAGAGAACCCAGAAATGGACTCTGAGCTCTATGGTCAACTAATCTTTGACAAAGCAGGAAAAGAATGTCCAATGGAAAAAAGACAGTCTCTTCAACAAATGATGTTGGGAAAATTGGACAGCCACATGCAGAAGAACGAAACTGGACCATTTCCTTACACCACACATAAAAATAGACTCAAAATGGATGAAAGACCTAAAGGTGAGACAGGAATCCATCAAAATCCTTGAGGAGAACACAGGCAGCAATCTCTTCAACCTCAGCTGCAGCAACTTCTTCCTAGAAACATCGGTGAAGGCAGGGGAAGCAAGGGCAAAAATGAACTATTGGTACTTCATCAATATAAAAGGCTTTTGCACAGCAAAGGAAACAGTCCACAAAACCAAAAGACAACTGACAAAATGGGAGAAGATATTTGCAAATGACATATCAGATAAAGGGCTAGTATCCAAAATCTATAAGAACTTGTCAAACTCAACACCCAAAGAACAAATGATCCAATCAAGAAATGGGCAGAAGACATGAACAGACATTTCTGCAAAGAAGACATCCAAATGGCCAACAGACACACGAAAAAGTGCTCAACATCGCTCGGCATCAGGGAAATCCAAATCAAAACCTCAATGAGATACCACCTCACACCAGTTAGAATGGCTAAAATTAACAAGTCAGGAAACGACAGATGTTGGTGGGGGTGCAGAGAAAAGGGAACCCTCCCACACTGTTGGTGGGAATGCACGCTGGTGCAGCCACTCTGGAAAACAGTATGGAGGTTCCTCAAAAAGTTGAAAATAGAGCTACTGTATGACCCAGCAATTGCACTACTGGGTATTTACCCCAAGGATACAAATATAGTGATCTGAAGGGGCATATGCACCCCAGTGTTTATAGCAGCAATGTCCACGATAGTCAAACTGTGGAAAGAACCAAGATGTCCATCAACAGATGAATGGATAAAGAAGATGTGGTATATATATACAATGGGATATTATGCAGCCATCAAAAAAATGAAATCTTGCCATTTGCAACAACATGGATGGAACTAGAAGGTATTATGCTGAGCAAAATAAGTCAATCAGAGAAAGACAGTATCATGTGATCTCACTGATATGAGGAATTTGAGAAACAAGACAGAGGCTCTTAGGGGAAGGGAGGGAAAAATGAAACAAGATAAAACCAGAGAGGGAGACAAACCATAAGAGACTCTTCATCTCAGGAAACAAATTGAGGGTTGCTGGAGTGGAGGGGGGTGAGAGGGATGGGGTGGCTGGATGATGGATATTGCGGAGGGTAAGTACTATGGTGAGCACTGTGAATTGTGTAAGACTGATGAATCATAGACCTGTACCCTTGAAACAAATAATACATTATATGTTTATAAAAAAATTTAAAAAAAAAGAAAATATAAGAATGGCCAAGAAGCACATGAAAAAGTTTCAATGTCATTTGTCATCAGAGAAAGGCAAATTACAATAAGCTAATACTAACATAGCCACTAGAACAGCTAAAATAAAAATATCTGACCAAACCAAGTGTTGTCAAGGATGTGGAGCAACTAGGAATCTCATACATTGCTGGTGAGAGTGTAAAATGATTCAGTTATGTTGAGAAACAATTTGGCAGTTTCTCATAAACATGAGTTTAAATATAAAGTTACCATATAACCCAACTATTTCATTCCTAGGTATTAACCCAAAAGAAATGAAAATATATGTCTTCTCAAAGATTTATACATGAATGTTCATAGCAGCTTTATTCACAGCAATCAAGAATTGGAAATTACCCATAAATTCATCAATGAGTGAATAGATGAAACTGTGATATATGCACACTACTTAGCAATAGAAAGGAATGAACTACTGATATGTGCAGTAACATGAATGAATCTGAAAAATATTATGCTGAGGGGCATCTGGGTGGCTCAGTCAGTTAAGTGTCTACCTTTGGTTCAGATCATGATCCCAGATCTCCCTCTACCTGCCGCTCCCCCTTGCTTGGGCTCTCTCTCTGTCTCTTTGTCAAATAAATAAATAAAATCTTTAAATTAAACAAAACAAAACAGAAACATTATGCTGAGAGAAAGAAGCCAGACTCAAAGTAATACATATTGCAATAATTCCATTGATTTGGATTCTAGAAGAGGCAAAACTAATCTGCAGTGACAGAAGATCAGTGCTTGCCTGGGGCCAGGCTTGGGAGGGGGCTATTGAACTCCAAAAGGGCATGAGGGAATTTTGGGGGGGGTGTTGGGAACTTTCAATATTTAAAAAAATTTTTTTAAATATTTTTTAAATTTTTATTTATTTAATTATTTGAGAGAGAGAGAGAGAGAGAGCATGAGCAGTAGGGAGAGGGAGAAGCAAGCTTCCTGCTGAGCAGGGAGCCCAATATGGGGCTCAATCCCAGGACGCTGGCATTATGACCTAAGCTGAAGGCAGATGCTTAACCAACTGAGCCATTCAGGCGCCCCTGGAAACATTCTATATTTTGATTGAAGTGATGCTTCCATGAGTGTATACCTTTGTCAAAACTCATTTGAACTGGAAGGCTCCTGAACTCCCCTCCTCTCATGGACACACTAAATACATAGCTACACACAGAGCAATACCTCAGAAAGAAATCCAGAGACTACCTACACATTGGATAAATGAGAATATATCCATATTAGAATGTGTAGGAAAGGGTGAAACACACTCACCATAAATCCCACCCCCAGCAGGGCATCATACAATTGGGAGGGAACTCCCAACTCCCAGCCTCTCCATGAGGAGCAAAGGATTTGGACTTCACATTTAGTACCCCAACTTTTAAGATTCCCACCTAAGGGATGGGATCCCAAAACACGTAGCTCTGAAAGCGAATGAGGTTTGCATCCACAAGACCCACAAGAGTATAGCAAACAAAGAAGCAGTTGTTAACTGGCATTCAGTACTCACAAAATGGCTATCCCCCTAGGCTCAGAGCAGAGAGAGTTGGCAGAAATGTTCATATATCAATCTTTCCCTGAAAGGGGTCCATTTGTTTACTTTGAAAGCCTCTTCCTGAGGGTCAGGCTTCTAATTTAGCACACATCTAGGGGCTGGCTGTGACTTCCTTAGGGACAAAGGAAACTGGTGGACGCCTCCCCCACTATCTCTCTCCAGATTACTCCAAGTTGCCAGTATCTCCTTTGAGTGACTGTGTACACACTGTGCTCCAGCTTTTGCAGCTGTTGCCCAAAGGAAAGGTTTCTGGATCACCTGTCTCTCTTAGACAATGGGACTTCCATTCATGAGTCCCATAGGACTACAGCAAACAAGAAGTAGTTCTTAATGGGTACAAGAGCATGTCCTTGTAACTTTAGACCTGGGCCCAGGGCAGAAGGAGCAAACAAAAACATCCATCTCCTAGTTTCTTCCTGGAAGGGGATTAACTGCATACATTTCTAACTGCTGCCTGAGGGTCTGGCTTCCAATCAGCCCTTATCTAGGTGCTGAATGAGATCCTTCCCTTTGGGACACTGATGGGTCTTGGCACACTCTCAACTACTGGAAGCCACTAAGAACAAAGAAGGTGGCTTGAATAATCACAAAGGTTTGGGAGACAACCAGGAGCTCAGGCTGGGCTGATTGACAAGTTTGACGTCCTACATGGGACCACTCTGTCAAAACTGGAAGAGGTCGCTGTTTTATCTAAGATGCAGAAACCAACACAGAGTCAAGGAAAATGAAGAAACAAAGAAATTTGTTTTAAAAAAGAGACAAATTTCCAGAAAAATATGTAAATGGCACAGAGATAAGTGTTTTATCTGGTTGAGAGTTCAAAATAATGGTGATAAAGATGCTCGTCAAGGTCAGGAGAGTAATGCATGATCAAAGTGAGAATTTTAACAAAGAGTTTGAAAATATTAAAAAGTACCAAACATGGGTGCCTGGCTGGCTTAGTCAGAAGAGCATGTGATTCTTGATCTTGGGGTCATGAGTTCAAGCCCCATGATGGGTGTAGAGATTACTAAAAAAATAAACTTAAAAAAATATAGAGCTGAAGAATACAATAACTGAACTGGAAATTTCAGTGGAGGGGTTTGACAGAAGACTACATCGAACAGAAGAAAAGTATCAGCAAACTAGAAGGCAGGGCAGTGGAATTCATCCAGTCAGAAAAGCAAAAAGAAAAAGGAATGAAAAAAAGTAAATATTCTTTAAAGAACTTAATAGATAGCATCAAGCAGATCTATATATACATTATAGGTCTCCCAGGAGAAGAGACACAGAAAAAGGCAGAAAGCTTATTCAAAGAAATAATGGCTAAAAACTTCTTTAATCTGGAGAAAGACACAGACATCCAGATCCAGAGCATTCCAAAAAGATAAACCAAAGAGACCCACACCAACTGACATTGTAAGGAAACTGTCTAAAGTTAAAGACAAGGAGAGAATCTTAAAGACAGCAAGAGAAAAACAAGTTTTTAGGAACAATGGAGCCCCCATGTGACTATCAGTAGATTTTTCAGCAGAAACTTTGCAAGTCAGAAGACAGTGGCATGATACATTCAAAGGGCTGAAAGAAAAAAACTGCCAACCAAGGATACTTTACCTAGCAAAGTTGTCCTTCAGAATCAAAGTAGTTATAAAGTTTTCCAGACAAAGAAAAACTGAAGGAGTTCATCACCACTAGGCCAGCCTTATAAGAAATGTTAAAAGGAGCTCTTTAAGCTGAATTAAAAGGACCCTAACTACTAACAGGAAAACATACAAAAGTATAACACTCACTGGTAAAAGTAAATATACAGTTGACCCTTGAACAACATGGGTTGAATTGTACAGATCCACTTATAAGTGGATTTTTTCAATAAATACAGTACAGTACCATAAATGTATTTTCTGTTCCTCATGATTTTCTTAAAAGCATTTCCTTTCTCTAGCTTAGTTATTATAATAGATTATATAATACATATAACATACAAATACATGTGTTAATTGACTATGTTACTGGAAAGGCTTTCAGTTAATAGTATGCTATTAGTAGTTCATTTGTTGGAGTCAAAAATTATACATGGATATTTTCCTGCATGAGGACTTGGTGCCTCTAACTCCCATGTTGTTCAAAGATCAACTGTAGAGTTAAATTCAGAATACTCTAATGTTATAATTGTTGTGGATAAATTTCTTATACTCTAGTTGGATTATTAAAAGACAAAAGTATTAAAAATAACTGTACTACAATAATTTGCAAATGGATAAAGATGTAAATTGTGACACAGCATGGGTTTCACAAAATGGGGGGAGTGTATAATAATGTAGAGCTTTTGCATGTGTTTGAAGTTGTTATCAGCTATAAAATAGACTTTTATAAAGATAAGAGTTTTATGTAAGCCACATGATAACCACAAAGCAAAAACCTACAGTAAATACACAAAAGATAAAGAGAAATGACTCAGAGCATACTACCATAGAAAATAATTATACCACATGTACACCTGAAAACTCACATAACATTGTGTGTCAACTATATTTCAATAAAAAAAGAAAAAAAGAAATTCATTAAAACATGAAGGAAGGGACAAACAAAATAAAAGAAATACAAAACAACCAGAAAACAATGGACAAAATGGTAATAGTAAGTTCATATCTTTCAACAGTTACTTTAAATGTAAATGGATTAGATTCTCCAATCAAAAGACAGAATGGCTGAATGGATAAAAACAAGACCCAGCTATGTCCTGCCTACAAGAGACTCATTTCAACTTTAAAGAAAAAAAGATTTTATTTGTTTATTTATTTATTTGAAAGAGAGAGAGAGAACAGGAGCAGGAGGAGGGGCAGAGCAAGAGAGAGAGAGAGAGAATCTCAAGCAGACTCCCTGCCGAGTGCAGAGCCCAACTAAGTGCTTGATTTCAGGACCTTGAGATCATGACCTGAGCAGAAATCAAGAGTTGGATGCTCAACCAACTTAGCCACCCAGGTGCCCCTCATTTCAGCTTTAAAGACACACAGCCTGAAAGTGAAGAGATGGAAAAAGATAGTCCATGCAAATGAAAACCTAAAGAAAGCAGAGTTAACTATACTTACGACAGAAAACAGACTTTAAGGCAAAGACAGTAACAAGAGACAAAAGCCATTATATAAAGGAGTCAATTCATCAAGATGATATAACATAAGGAATATTTATGCTCCCAACATAGGAGAACTTAAATATATAAAGCAAATGTTAACAGATTGATAGGGAAAAATAGACAGCAATACAATAATAGTAGGGAACTTCAAAACCCCATTTTTAACAATGGATAGAGCATCCAGACAGAAAATCAATATGGAAACATTGGATTTAAACTACATATTTGATCAGATGGATCTAACAGGCATTTTATAAAACATTCCATTGAATAGCAGCGGAATATACAGTCTTCTCCAGCACACATGGAACATTCTCCAGGATAGATTTTGTTTTAGGCCACAAAACAAGTATTTATTTTTTTATTTTTTTAAAGATTTTATTTACTTATTTGACAGAGAGAGACAGCAAGAGAAGGAATACAAGCAGGGGGAGTGGGAGAGGGAGAAGCAGGCTCCCTGCCGAGCAGGGAGCCCGATGTGGGGCTCAATCCCAGGACCCTGGGATCATGACCTGAACCAAAGGCAGATGACTAACAACTGAGCCACCCAGGTGCCCCCACAAAAAAAGCCTTAATAACTTCAAGAAGATTTAAATGATGTCAAACATCTTTTTTGATAATAATGGTATAAAACTGCAAATCAATTACAAGAAGAAAACTGAATAATTAACCTAATATGTGGAGATTAAACTATATGCTACTGAATAATCCATGGGTCAAATAAACCCAAAGAGAAAAAAATATCTTGAGACAAATGAAAATGGAAATAAACTTACTAAAACTTATGGGATGCAGCAAAAGCAGTTCTAAGAAGGAAGTTCATAGGGGCGCCTGGGTGGCTCAGTTGGTTAAGCAACTGCCTTCGGCTCAGGTCATGATCCTGGAGTCCCGGGATCGAGTCCCACATCAGGCTCCCTGCTCGGCAGGGAGTCTGCTTCTCCCTCTGACCCTCTTCCCACTCGTGCTCTCTATCTCTCATTCTCTCTTTCTCTCTCAAATAAATAAATAAAATCTTTAAAAAAAAAAAAAGAAGGAAGTTCATAGTGATAAATGCCTACATTAAGAAAAAGAAAGGTCTCAATTAAACAATCTAACTTTACACTTTAAGGCATTAGAAAAGGAAGCACAAATGAAGATCAAAGCTAGTAGAAGGAAGAAAACAATAAAGATCACAGTGAAAATAAATAGAGACTGAAAAGACAATAGAAAATGTAAATGAAACTGAGAGCGTTTTTTTTTTTTGGAAAAGATAAACAAGATACACAAACTTTTATTTTTTTATTTTTATTTTTTAAAGATTTTATTTAATTGACACAGAGAGAGAGAGAGAGACAGAGAGAGAGGGAACACAAGCGGGGGGAGTGGGAGAGGGAGAAGCAGGCTTCCTGCTGAGCAGGGAGCCCAATGTGGGGCTTGATCCCAGGACCCTGGGATCATGACTTGAGCCGAAGGCAGTCGCTTAACCAACTGAAGCACCCAGGCGCCCCAAGATACACAAACTTTTAGCTAGATTTACCAAAAAAAACCAGAAAGAGAATGCAAACAAATAAAATTACAAATAAAAGTGGAGAAGTTACAACTGATACCAAACAAATATGAAGGATCATAAAAGACTGGTATGAACAATTATATGTCAACAAATTAGACAACCTAGAAGAAATGGATAAATTCCTAGAAATATACAACCTACCGAGACTGAATCATAAAGAAATAGAAAAATCTGAAGAGATCAATTATTAGTAAGGAGATCGAATCTGTAATCAAATACCTGGGGTACCTGGGTGGCTCAGTTGGTTGGGCGACTGCCTTCAGCTCAGGTCATGATCCCGGAGTCCTGGGATCGAGTCCCGCATCGGGCTCCCGGCTCAGCGGGGAGCCTGCTTCTCCCTCTGGCCCTCTCCCCTCTCATGCTGTTTCTCTCTCTCTCTCAAATAAATAAATAAAGATAAAAAATCTTAAAAAAAATAAAAAAAACCAAATACCTGACAATAAACAAAAGTCCAGGGTGAAATGGCTTTACTGGTGCATTCTACCAAACATTTAAAGAAGAATAATACCAATCCTTCTCAAAGTCTTCCAAAAAATACAGGAGGAAACACTTCCCTCATTTGAGGCAGCTAGCATTACTTTGATACCAAAACCAGACAAGGGCACTGCATGAAAAGAAAATTAGAGGCATGGGGCACCCGGGTGGCTAAGTTGGTTAAGCGTCTGCCTTAGGCTCAGGTCATGATCCCAGGGTCCTGAGACTGAGCCCTGCATTGGGCTCCCTGCTCGGTGGGGAGCCTGGTTCTCCTCCCTCTGCCTGCCACTCTGCCTACTTGTTCTCTCTCTCTTTCTCTGTCAAATAAATAAATAAAGTCCTTAAAAAAAAAGAAAGAAAAGAAAATTAGAGGCCAATATCACTAAAGAACATAGATGCAAAAATCCTGAACAAATACTAGCAAACCAAATTTGACAGTACATTGAAAGGATCAAACTCCATGATCAAGTGGGATTTATTCTAGAGATACAAGAATGGTTCAACATCCATAAATCAATCAATGTGATATACTACATTAATAAAAGGAAGGATAAAAATCATATGATCATCTCAATAGATGCAGGAAAAACATTTGACAAAACTCTCAATAAACTTGGTATAGAAGGTATGTACTTCATCATAATAAAGACCATTGT
Organism: Zalophus californianus; assembly: GCF_009762305.2. Classification (NCBI taxonomy): domain Eukaryota; kingdom Metazoa; phylum Chordata; class Mammalia; order Carnivora; family Otariidae; genus Zalophus; species Zalophus californianus. The sequence continues at coordinate 103,851,731 of NC_045603.1, forward strand.
ATCAAGCCCACAGCTAACATCACACTCAATGGTAAAAAAGCTGAAAGCTTTTCCTCTAAGATCAGACAAAATCTGCTAGAACTAATTAATGAATTCAGCAAATTTACAGGATAAAAAAATCAGTATACAAAAATCAATTGCATTTTTATACATTAATGATAAACTATCTGGGAGAGGAATAAAAAAATCTCATTTACGGCGCCTGGGTGGTTCAGTTGGTTGGGCGACTGCCTTCGGCTCGGGTGGTGATCCTGGAGTCCTGGGATCGAGTCCCACATCGGGCTCCCTGCTCAGCGGGGAGTCTGCTTCTCCCTCTGACCCTCCCCCGTCTCATACTCTCTCTCTCTCTATCTCATTCTCTCTCTCAAATAAATAAATAAAATCTTTAAAAAAAAATCTCATTTACTATAGCATCAAAAATAATAAAATACTTAGGAATAAATTTTTTAAAAGATTTTATTTATTTACTTGTCAGAAAGAGAAGGAGAGAGACAACACAAGCAAGGGGAGTGGCAGGCAGAGGGAGAGGAAGAAGCAGGCTCCCCACTGAGCAAGGAGCTGACATGAGACTTGATCCTAGGACCCCGGGATCATGACCCGAGCCAAAGGCAGATGCTTAACGAACTGAGCCACCCAGGCATCCCCACTTAGGAATAAATTTAACTAAGGAGGTAAAAGTTCTGTATGTTGAAAACTATGTCATTGCTGAAAAAAATGGAAGAAGACACAAATAAATGGAAAGATGTTTCATGTTTATGGATTGGAAGAATTAATATTGTTAAAATGTGCATACTATCCAAAGTGATCGGCAGATTAAATGTAATCTCTATCAAAAATTTTTTAAGATTTTATTTATTTATTTGAGAGAGAAGGAGAGGCAGAGGGAGAGGCAGAGGGAGAGGGAGAAACAGGCTCCCCAATGAGCAAGGAGCCCGATGTGGAGCTCAAACCCAGGACCCTGGGATCATCAACTGAGCTGAAGGCAGACGCTTAATCGACTGAGCCACCCAGGCACCCCTCTATCAAATTTTCAATGACATTTTTCACAGGATTAGAAAAACAATCTTAAAGTTTATAAGAAATCACAAAAGACACTGAATAGCCAAACAACCTTGAGGAAGAAAAACAAAGCTGGAGGGATCATGCTTCCTGATTTCAAACTATATTATAAAGCTATACAGTATTGTATAGTTTTGGCATAAAAAGAGACACAATAATCAAAAGAACAGAATAGAAAGCAGAGAAAAAACCCCATGCATATGGTAAATTAATTTTTGACAAAGAAGCCAAGAATATACAATGAGAAAAGGATAGTCTCTTTAATAAATGGTGTTGGAAAAATTGGATATCAATATGCAAAGGAAGGAAACTGGACCATTATCTCATATGATATACAAAAATCAACTCCAAATGTATTAAAGACTTGACCATAAGACCTGAAATCATAGAATTCCTAGGAAGAAAACATAGAGAATAAGCTCCTTGACATTGGTCTTGGCAATGAATGTTTGGATTTGACACCAAAAGCAAAAATAAGCAAGTCCACTACCTCAAATTAAAAAGCTTCTGCTCAGCAAATGAAACCATCAACAACAAAATGAAAAGGAAACCTATGAAATGGCATAAAATATTGGAAACCACATATCTGATAAGTGGTTAATATCCAAAATATAGAAGGAACTCCTAAAAAAAAGTAACTCAATTTCAAAATGGCCAAAGGACCCAAATATACATTTTTCCAAAGAAAACATACAAATATCCAACAAATACATAAAAATCTCAACATCACTAATCTTCAGGGAAATGTAAATAAAAACTTATTTAACCTCACACCTGTTAGGATGGTTATTATAAAAAATACAGGAGCTAACAAATTTTATCAAGAATGTGGAGAAAAGGGGTGCCCGTGTGGCTCAGATCGTTAAGCATCTGTCTTCGGCTCGGGTCATGATCCCAGGGTCCTGGTATCGAGCTCCACATCGGGCTCCCTGCTTGGCGGGGAGCCTACTTCTCCCTCTCCCTCTCCTGTTCTCCCTGCTTGTGCTTTCTTGCTCTCTCCGTCAAATAAATAAAGTCTTAAAAAAAAAAAAAGAATGTGGAGAAAAGGAGGCAATTGGTTAAGTGTCCAACTTGATCTCACCTTGGGTCTTGATCTCAGGGTCGTGAGTTCAAACCCCGGTTTGGGTTCCACACTAGGCACCGGGCTCCACGCTGAAAAAAAAAAGAGAGAGAGAAGGTGGAGAAAAGGGAACCCGTATATGCTGCTGGTAGCAATATAAATCAGGATAGATGTTCATCAAGAAATTAAAAGTAGAACTACTGGGGCACCTGGCTGGCCTAGTTGGTAGAGCATGTATCTCTTAATCTTAGGGTCATGAGTTTGAGCCCCACACTGGGTGTAAAGTTTACTTTAAAAAAAAAAAGTAGAACTACCATATGATCCAGCTATCCCACTTCTGGATATGTATCCAAAGGAAACAAAACCATTGTTTTGAAGAGATATTTACACTCCTGTGTTCACTGAAGAATTATTCACAACAGCCAAGGTGTAGAAACAGCTTAAGTGTCCATCAATGCCTGAATGGATCAAGGAAATGTGCCATATATATATAATGGAATATTATCATCCTTAAAAAGAAGAAAATCTTGGGATTCCTGGGTGGCTTGGTGTGTTAAGCATCTGACTTCAGCTCAGGTCATGATCCTGGAGTCCTGGGATCGAGTTACCCACCAGGCTCCCTGCTCAGTGAGGAGCCTGCTTCTCCCTCTGCCTGCCACTCCCCGTGCTTGTACTCTCTCTCTCTGACAAATAAATAAATAAAAATATTTTAAAAAACGAAGAAGAAGATCTTTTTATTTGCTACAACATGGACGAAGCTGGCGTTCATTATGCTAAATGAAATAAGCTAGACAGAGAAATACAAATACTACTGCATGGTATCACTTACATGTGCAATCTAAAAAAAAAAAAAGTTGAACTTGTAGAACCATAGTGTGGAAAAGAGGTTGCCAAGGACTACAGGGTAGGGGAAAGAGGGAGAAGTTGGTAAAAGGGTACAAACTTTCAGTTATATGATGAGTAAGCTCTGAGGATCTAAGTTATAAAATGGTGACCATGTTTGATAACACTGTATTTTATCATTGAAACTTGCTAAAAGAGTAGGACTTAAATGTTTTCACCAACACACACAAAAGTAAATATGTGAGGTGACATATGTATTAATTAACTTTCTGGTGGAGGCAATCCTTTCACAATGTACATGTATATCAAATCTTCATGTTGTAAACTTTAAATGTCTTACAATTTTGTTTGTTATACATCAATATAGCTGAGAAAAACCTGTTATTTGAACTGTGCACAAAAAATCGTGTACTTCAATGAAGTTGATTTTTACAAACCACAAAAAAAAAAAAAAAATGTTTAGAGAACGGACCCCTAGGTGGCTCAGTCCATTAAGTGTCTGATTCTTGACTTTGGCTCAGGTCAGAGTCGTGAGATTGGGCCCTGCATCAGGCTTTGCGCTGGGCGTGGAGCCTGCTTAAGATTCTTAAGGTTCTTTCTTTCCCTCTGCCCTTCCCTACCCCATCCCCTGTCTAAAAAGATAAAATAAAATAAAATAAAATAAAATAAAATAAAATAAAATAAAATAAAATGCCTCTTAACTCAAAAGTGTGTTTAAAAAAAATGTTTGGAGAAGACTCTAACACACATCCATGTACACATCACCCAGGATTAATAAATGTCAAGCATTTGTCATTTGCTTTATCTGTCTTCATAGAGTGGAAATGAACTATTACCAATGAAGGTGAATTCTTAGTTCCCAGACCTATTTTCCACCCCTTCCCACTTCAAGTACATTCATAACGTTATGTGTTTCTTTTCTCTGTCCTTTCAAAAAAATGTATTAATAGACATCTTCATTTCATTGATGAAGATACCAAAGCTTTACAGGAACTGTGCATCGGTCACAGTTGTACAGTGAGTCCGTTAGCAGCACAGCCAGGATGTTTGTCTTCTGCTCATTCCCCAGGGCTATGTTACTTAACCTGTGTTTGTGGAACTGGTATTCTAATTTATGCAATTATGAGAATGTTTATACTGTTCTTTATCCTCAGTTTTATTTATTTTTCAAAGATTCCATCCATTTATTTGAGAGAGAGAGAGACAGAGATAGTAAGAGAGAGCAAGAGCATGGAGGAGAGGGAGAAACAGGCTCCTTGTTGAGGAGGGAGTCAGATGTGGAACTCGATCCCAGGACCCTGAGATAATTACCTGCGCCTAAGGCAGACACTTAACCGACTGAGCCACCCAGGTGCCCCATCCTCAGTTTTAAACATTACTGAAATGTGGACCAAATGGAAATTTAGTGTGTCATGATGTTTCTCTAAGTGGTTTTTTTTTTTAAGATTTTATTTATTTATTTGACAGAGAGACACAGCAAGAGAGGGAACACAAGCAGGGGGAACGGGAGAGGGAGAAGCAGGCTTCCCACTGAGCAGGGAGCCCAATGTGGGGCTCAATGTGGGGCTCGATGTGGGGCTGGGTCCCAGGACCACGGGATCAGGACCTGAGCTGAAGGCAGATGCTTAACGACTGAAGCACCCAGGCCCCTCTCTCTAAGTGTTTAAAATGGCCTCCTCGAAAACTTTCAAATCTAAGACTAATGTGATATCTATCAATATATATTTGATATCATTGTAATTGCAATTAAGCCAGAATAGAGATATTTATGTTTTTCACTGTGCTATATAGATTACTAGATTATTTTTAAAGCAACTAATACCTTTGAATCCCTATGCTTCAAAATCCAGTTAGCTGGCTGCATTTGACTGTTTTACATTGAAGGGGTTCAGAACGTGCCATCCCAAAATATGACACTTTCGCATGTTGATTATTTTGAACTGAGAGCACTTGAGAAACAGCAGATGCATGAAGGGCTCTCTACCCTTCCCCTTTCTATCTAAAAACAGGTCATAAAATTTCCCATGAGAAAGGTACCCTTTCTGTGCCAGGAAGAGAACATTATTTTTTTTTCCCTCCCAGTTTTATTGTGATATAATTGACATTTAATATTGTATGAGTTTAAGGTGTACAACATAATGATGGGATATATGTATATGTTGCTAAATGATCACCACAATAAGTTTAGTTGACATCCATCCCTTGAGATGAACATTCATATTATCAGAGATTGGGATTCAATGCTAAAATAGACATGTACAAACAAACCTACTAAAGTAACTCTTAGTTTCCCCAGTATAGTTCCTAGTCATTGCCCCACAATTTACTGTTCTTAGCAGAAGTCCCTTTGTCTTGTCACATAACTACAGTTTTTCATTTTTTGTATAAAAAGTTTATAAGCTTTTCTGTCTACAGTCTTCCTCAGGGACCCCTGGGTGGCTCAGTCAGTCAAGCATCTGCCTTCAGCTCAGGTCATGATCCCGGGATCCTGTGACTGAGTCCATGTATGGGTCCTTGGTCAGCGGGGAGTCTGCTTCTCCCTCTCTCCTGCTGCTCCCCTTGCTTGCACTCTCTCTCTCTCTCTGACAAATAAATAAATAAAATCTTCAAAAAACAATAAAGTCTTCCTCAGGTCTTCATTTTCTTTCTGAAGATACTTGAATACACATAAAAATATTAAATACATTTGCATGCTTTTCTCCTCTTAATCTGTCTTCTGTCAGTTTAATTCATAGGCCAGCCATGGAACATACGGGGATAAGAGTTTCTCCTCTCCTACAACATATATATGAGAAAGATTCCTTGCTTTTTCTTTTGCTTTATCTTTTTTTATGGTCCGACTTCTATATTGTCCAGATTTTTCCTTCAGTTCTAATGTTTATATTTCAAACGTTTTTTTTTTTAAGATTTTATTTATTTGACAATGAGAGAGGAGCACAAGTAGGTGGAACAGTAGAGGGAGAGCAGGCTCCCCGCTGATCAGGGAGCCTGATGTGGGGCTCGACACGGGGCTTGATCCCAGGACCCTGGGATCATGACCTTCATAATCTGAAGGCTGATGCTTAACAACTGAGCCACCCAGGCGCCCCTCAAAAGCTTATAGATATTGGCAGAGAAAAGAAGAGTTTAGGGGCCTTTAAGTATGTTGTAGTAATGAAGCTGATTTCCCTTTGTTTTTTTTTTTTTTTTTTTCTTCAAAGATTTTTATTTATTTATTTGAGAGAGAGAGAATGAGAGAGAGAGAAAGCACATGAGGGGTGGAAGGGTCAGACGGAGAAGCAGACTCCCTGCCGAGCAGGGAGCCCGACGAGGGACTCGATCCAGGGACTCCAGGATCATGACCTGAGCCGAAGGCAGTCGCTTAACCAACTGAGCCACCCAGGCACCCGCTGATTTCCCTTTGTAATCTTTTGGGGGAAAGTCATGGAAACAATTCAAAGAAGACTACTAATTTGGTTTTCTCTAGCAGATAATTTGGCTTTTTTTTCTTCTTGAAAATAGCAATTGTTCTGATTAGAAAAATAATGAATGGGACAATTCTTCTGCTCTTTATAGAAATAACAAAAACCAGTTGTGGACTCAGTTTAAGTTCACAATGGAGTCCAGAGGGCTTTTTTTTTTTTTTAACCCTTTAGAATTTGAAAGCTGCACCTTCATTTGCTTGTTTTAGATACATCTTCAACTCCCATTGGCTATTGACTTGCATATCACAATGGAAGCTAAGTCTGTTCCTAGAGCAAAGTCCAATATTACCATTTCAGCAACATACTGTAATGTCACTGAAGCCTCATTCCAGGATGGCCGCAACTAGATTATGAATGTTACTCATCCAGTGATGCATTCTCCTTGTCAACAGCATCTGATAATTGTGGAGATGACTACATCAGACTAGCTGTGCCACAGGGCACTGTTGTGTCACTGGTGACTAGTATGGGGTGTAGGGGTAGAAGGGACTCTTGTCTTGGTGCTGCAGAAGATGAAGAACTACACTCTCCTGTGGGGAAGTGTGACACGATAAGAATGGAGAGAGCAGAGATTCTAAAGATCCACAGCTGACACTGGAGGATACAGAATTTTACTGAATTCTCTTTGGGTTTTGGACAGCTAGTCATAGGATAATATATATAAGGATTATTAACTGAAGTACAGCCTGGGAGAGAGGCCTGAGAAATCTGCTTTGGAACATTTAATGGTGACATTTGGGTAAGGGACGTGGGTGAAGCCAGCATAGACATCTGACATGTATGGGAAGTATGGTGGCAATATCCTCATCAGCTGAGAAGGTGTGAGCATTTTGAAGAAATAATGTGGTTTATTTTATCATTGAAAGCATCAGGAATTGGCAATAGTGATCTGGGAATGGGATCAAGGTGACAGAGAATGAGAGGTAAAATCTTGGTGGGAAAATGAGAACAATCTTTCTCACATGTTTTAGCATATAAAGTACTGTTCCAGAGGAAGTTTCTTAGAGGAAAGCACTTTGTCAAAGCAAATCATTAAGAGACAAGGATGATTTGAGAAAAGATTTGAGATCTTCGAACAATCTCTTTTTAAATTATCTTTCTTATATGGCTCTGTCACCTCTACCAGACCTTTTATCAAGCCTGAGGCTCTTGTTCTTCTCATCTTTTTGCTATGTGAGTTGGTATACTGGGTCAAATTTGCTATCCAAAGGTGCCTGTGTTTTGTTTCTGATGTGCTGTGGAAGTGTATGAATGTCTTCCTTGATTTCAATCTCAAAAGCTTTATGTCTTTACGTCTGGAAAAATAGAAGTCATTATTGCTATATCTTTACAAATTACTGCAAACTTAAAAAAAGGTAATTTATATTTTCAATGTAAATCACTCCTTGAAGGGAATTTCGTCCTTTACATTTAATTTCTATAATTTAATTTGTATTAATTTTATGTCTTGCAAGCTTAACTGGGTGGTCTAAAGTATTAGTATTAAGATCATCTTATTCATGCTTTTTGTGATTTTAGTAACTTTAATCACTTCTAGGATTTACATTTCCAGGGTTGAAGAGTTCTCTATTTTTGGGGGGAGGGGTGTTTCCCTCATACATTAGACTCTAGGCCTTTTGATATGAGATCTGTGAAACTTTTTCCAGAATTCTTTGTTTTCTCTTGTTGTGGATCAAGGGAAGGACAAACAAGGTATGCACATAAGCGTTCTTGAAAGCTTATGGATTTTCTCTAATCATTAACAAGAGTTTTTACAATTAAGGCAATAACCTGTTCAGAGGGTGATAAATTCATCTTAGAGCTGAACGTGAGGAAAACACTTTTATATTCCAACCAATTTTTATCCAGGTTTCATCCGGCTATCCGAAAATACAGCGCGTTCTTATGAAGCCTTTCTCAAGCTCAGGCGAAAGGCAAAAAACAATTACCATTTTGGAAAAGCGGAAAATTCCCTCTTTGTAAATCTTTTGGTTAGTGAAAAACCGAACTTTTGGATGGGGGGTTGAGGGCTTGTACTTCCTTTTCTTATAGAAATAGTATGTAACCAAACCATTCTTTGATTTCTAAGAAGTTAGAGCTCCGTTGAAACTTCAAAGGTAGAAAATCACTCACCCTGGGAAATGGACACAGTATTTAATGCTGAATTAGTTTCTGACCTGCTATTACATTAAAAACATTTTACAAACCATTCTGAATTATATGTATTCTAAGAGTGAGTGGGTTCACATTTGTTTTTGAGGAGTAGGGCATAAATCATAATACCTTAACAAGGTAATAAAAGGCAAACGCTACTGTTTTGTACAAGACTTGGCTAATGCTTTCGGATTTATTTCGAAAGCTTTCACAGACGACGCCTAGCAATATATTGGCTGTTGGCAGAAACACGATCCAGCCTAAATCCCTAAATTTTGGCTTCCGCCCAAGGTGTGTAGCCCGTATCCATAGAGACCGGAAAAAGCGTCCCCAAGCTGGGGCGGGCCCCTGACTCTTCTGATCGAAACTGCTTCCGCTCTTGGTGGGAGAAAAAAAAAAAAACGAAGGGGATTTGTGTGCTCTCCCATGGAGCACTCTTTCTTTCGGTCCGTTGATGCTCAGTACTGTTTTCGTTGAGTTCCTGGCCGAACCACAACTCCCAGGATGCATCCACGTTCTAGAGCGGTCAGAAGAGCAGTTTCCGGTTTGGGCCAGTGCGCCTGCGCACAAACTGTGGTCTTATTGGTTCGAACCGCCTCGTGCGATGCGCGTCACGGCGACGTGCAGTCGTGGGGGCGGGAAGACGCGGCGGCGGCTGTCGCGGCGGCTCTAGCAGGATTTCAGACGCGGTATCGCGGCGGCGGCAGCGGCGCAGCTCCTCCGGGTCCCCTCCCTCCTCCGCTCCCCTTTCCTCCCCTTCCCCTCCGCCGTGGTTCCCGAGGAGTCCGAGACCTGCGACGAGGCGGCGACAAGCTCTGGGTGAGGGTCTTTGGAGTGTTAGCTCTGTTTCCCGGGCGAAGGGAGAGAGCCCGGGGTCGAGGAGGAGGTGAGGGGCTGAGGCGGAGAGTGTCCCCGGCGCGGGCCGGGGAGCGCGCGCTCGTCCCAGCCTTCAACTTGGCCTCCTTCTTACCTGACCCGCCGCGGGGCACAGCGCGCAGTGCAGTGGCCCCAGGGGCCGACCGTGAGGGGCCTGGATCCGCTCTCCTTTCAACTGCTGTCTGTAGCGCCTGACGCCCCCCACCCGCCTCGCCCCTCCCGGCACGGGGTCCGGAGCCCTCTCTCAGCTCTTCTTTCGCGTGCACTTGCCCTTCCTTATTGCCCAGCGAGAGACTGCCCTCCCTTTCTTCATTTCCGTCTCTTTTATTAGTTCTAGGAATTTCTTTGGTGGCAGGCTTCGAATGGGTTCTGCTTGGTACTACTTTTATAGTCCCTGGGGTAGGAAGATTTTCCTTCCTTACCTTTTCTTCGGTGGCGCTCCAGGCAACCTACTTGGGATAGAACCTTGGGCCCTTGTTTCCTAAGTCTGTCACTGTTTGCTTCTTTTAAAACTGATGGTAACACGGTTTAAGTCAATCCTAGGGGTCTCTGAGAGAGGTCGGATTGGAAACTAATAGGTAACTTCTTTTCTCCCTCTGGCTTTTGACAGTAAATATAAATGTTTGCCTCTGGAATTTGACAACTTCATGAGACGGCCCAACTGTGACTTTTGGTAGAAAGATTCAAATGTCCGACCGGAATTTTACTAGCTATGGTGACTTTAGTGCAGGTTCTTGGCATTTTTTTTTTTTTTTTTTTTTTTTTTTAGTAGCATGGCCTTTTAATATTTTATTCGTAGATTCTGGATTTCTCAGCCTTATGTTAATCCATTAGATCTCTTCCAAAACAGCCCCCCCCACCCCCAAGAAACCGTTTAAAACTTGAAGAAATCTGTTATAACATTTAAAATCATTTGATCACAAAACTCACTGAAGTGTTAAAAACAATTTCCTTCAACCCAAAGCTTTAATTTTGGAGGGGAGATCTTAAACTGTCATTTCTGAAGTTTGAAGTGTTCTCTTAACAAAGGCCACCCATTGTTTCCTTTCACCACCCTCTCACTCTCAATCTGTTAGAATTTGATAGATTTTTTCACTCCTAGTTTTTTCATTTCATAGAAATTTAAGATTTTCATTTGCTGACTGACAGTTTGTAACTAAAATAATTTCATCACTAGTTGGGACTTCCACTCATGTGGTGGCAGCTGCTTGGTGGTGAATTATTATAAACTTTGAAAAAAATTCAGATTGGTATAAATATGAAAGACATTTCTTTTAGCTTCTATTTGTAACTGCATATCCACCAGTATATGTTCATATCTATACTTTACAGGCTACTTAGTAGCAAATTTTCTCTTATCTGAACACTAATGATGAGATTTCCAGAGCCTAAAAGAGAGTTTGTGTTTTTCTACCCCTAGACTAATACAAATAATAAACGGATGAATCTTTTTCCACCGGTAGCATCAATTTAGCCAATGCACTGTAGTATGAATCACATCTTGTGTTCCAAAATGAAAATAGTTTTATTCGTTATCTCAGGGGCCTCAAACTTTATAGCTTGTGGGGCAAGTTTTGTCTGCTTTTGTAAGTTAAGTTTTTATTGAGAGAGAGCCATTTGTATTCATTTTGGTGTTTGTGGTTGCTTTTGCAGTGCAAGGTAGAATTGAGTAGTGGGGCCAGAGACTCATATGGCCTACAAAGCCTAAAATATTTACTATCTGGCCCGAAATTGAAAAAGTTTGCTGACTCCTACTTTATTTTATTAACAATCATGCATATGTAATGTAGAAAGTTAAAATGAGTCAGAAAAGTATAAAGAAGAAAGTTAAAATTGTCCAGAATCACACCACTCCGAGGGGTTTGTTTGTGTGATTATTACAGAATCTGTTAGCGATTGCTTTTGTATAAATGGGCTCATACTGTTAAGTTGTGGTTTGTAATCTTTTTTTTTTAATTTTATTTTTTTAAGGTAATTTCTACACCGAACGTGGGTCTTGAACTAATGACCCTGAGAGCATGGGTTGCAAGGCCTGAGCCAGCTGGGCACCCCTGTTTGTAATCTGCTTTAAAAAAACCTCAGATTATTGTTATTTGGCTACTAGAAAGGAGCTTGATGAGCCAAGTTTTCCTGATTTGTCTTACCAGTTAAGATTAAAAAAAAAAAATCAGGAATAATAGATGCTTGATGGTAGTGGTGAACACCATTTATTGAGCACTTACTGTGTGCTAGGTAGTGTTTCAATACTTTACATGTATTAAGTTATTTAATACCTGCAGCAGCTCTGTGGATACACATACTAGTATCCATATTTAAAGATGAAACTGAGGCACAGAGAAATTAATTGCGCAAGTTCATCAGCTCGTTAATGGTGCAGTTGGGGTTTGAATCCATGCAGTCTGGCTTCAGGACACAGGCTCCCAATATGTCACAGAGCCTCTCATTAGAGCCCTGCTCAGTGTAGGAAAGTTGAGACAGTCCAGAGTTTTTGATGTAAAGATTCGTCCTTATGCCCTTCTTTCCAGTTCACTCTCTGTAGAAATCCACTGTTGTTTGCTGTAGAGATTTCCAGCTCTTTGTCTGCTTATACAAAGGTTTATTCACAAATCTGTCTATACGTGCAGGTTTTAAAAAAATTAATAGACTTGATTTTTTAGATCAGTTTTAGGTTTACAAAAATTTTGTGTGGATAGTATAGAAGTTCCTATATCACCTACTCTCTATTTTCTGTTATTAATAGCATGCATTAATGTGGTATATTTGTTACACTTGATGAACCATTGTTACATAGTCATTAATTAAAATCTATATTTTATAATAGGGCTTCTTTTTATGTTGCAGAGTTTTTTTTTTTTTTTAAGATTGATTTTATTTATTTAGCAGAGAGGCCCAGCGAGAGAGGGAACCCAAGCAGGGGGAGTGGGAGAGGGAAAAGTAGGCTTCCTGCTGAGTGGGGAGCCCGATGCGGGAGATGCGATGGGAGATGCGATGCGGGAGATGCGGGACTCCGTCCCAGGACCCTGGGGTCATGACCTGAGCCACCCAGGCGCCCCGCAGAATTGTTTTTTAAAAAGGGATCCAACCAGTCACAGTGGTGTGCTTTTTTTGGGTGGTTTTTAAAATGTAGTGTGTCTGGACTTTTTTTTTTTTAAAGATTTTATTTATTTATTTGACAGACACAGCAAGAGAGGTAACCCAAGCAGGGGGAGTGAGCTAGGGAGAAGCAGGCTTCCCGCCGAGCAGGGAGCAGGGAGCCTGACGCAGGGCCAGATTCCAGGACCCAGGCGCCCCTGTTTCTGACTTTTTAATGCCCCCCCCAAAAATACTGTTAATTCACTAATTTTCAGATTAATAACACAAATTTAACAGTCGTGTGGAATGGAAAAGTTGTTAGGAAGTTATTTGATTCTTTTTTACTTTTTCATAAGTTTATATAGTAGGGCCAGTTGCTTTTCTTGGAAGGACTGCTTATTTTTTGACTGGACATTCTGGCTCCTTGAAGTTGTTCAGTTTCTTGGAATTTTTCTTGCTGTTCTTTATTGGAAGAGTGATGGACATCAACCTAGTTACTACCATTAACATCCTCATCGAGACAGATACTTCCCCACCCATCTTTTTTGTTCTTAGCATTCTCTTCCTATTTCTCAATCTCTAGCACTTCCATTCCTAGAATGTAAACTTCAGCATCTAATTTTTTGTATTTTTGTACTCTTGATTTTATCTAGTCTTAACCCTGGAATTTCTTAATCTGAGGGATTTAGTGTTTGGAAGAACTGAGTCAAAGTTCTGGCAGACATTGTCACTTTCTTAACGTTGTGTGTTTTATACTGGGCCAGGCCTTAAGGAAGTTCTTAAGTCATTAAACTGTTACCTCTTTCATAGAATCTTTTTCATTGATTCTTACTGTCATGATTTCCCCAGAGTTCTTGTCCATAACAAAATGGGTGGCCATAATCATGAGTGACTGAATGATCTCTGGGACTGTACCAGGTGATGAGATGTTTGTGTGTTTATGCACCAAACGGAAGGATCTTACTAATTCTCTTTGGTGCTGCTGTAGAAACCTTTGCACAAAGGGATAGAAGTTAGAAAACGCTCATAAATTCCCACCAGTCTAGAGATAAGTTTCTAGAGCATCATATTCACTTCAGATATCTCTTTAGAGCTCTTCAGCTGCAGTAGTAGTTTTTCTGCAAAATCTTGGAGAATCATGAATCAGATGGATAACTGAGAAGTTAAACACCTGTTTTTTTTTTTTTTTTTTGTTTGTTTCTAAGCACTTTCATAACCTTTTCGACCTTTACTTGTGTTTGGAGCCTCTTTTCCCTGTGGCATGCTGCACTAACATTCTTAGTTGCTGTCTTGTTTCTCTTGTTCATCTTTTCCTAGGGAGAAGGTCAGGGCAGCAACTAATACTTGGGTGACCTCAGAGAAGCGTGAATTGCGATAACATTGACAGTCATTGGCATCATTTCAGTTGTTTCTTCTGAAGAGTTCAGTCATCACTTTCAAAGATATCTTGGCTGCAGTTGCATTGCTGTCTCTTAACATGCACATGAAATTCTGTAATACTTTATTCATTTTATTCTTGTATTTTGCACTTTTATTCTAATGAGTCACAAAATGAGTGTATTGCTTGTATGGCAATGTAGAAGTTCAAAGAAGAGCAATAGCAAACTTGAGGGATTGATGAGATTCTTCTCCCAGAGATCAAAGCTTTGCAAAATGTTATTGGAAGATCTACATTCAAGACAGTGTAATTGTAGGAGAGCAGCTCTTTCAGCTCTTGAGGAAAGTTGTCTAGCTGTTTTGGGTAGCAGTGACCATAAACATCACCAGCTTTGCCAGTTTTTTGCTAGGTTTATTTGGTTGCAATTTGAAAATCTCCACTTGGATTTGTAGTGAATATTCTAATGCTGTAGAAACTCTCAGCATAGGCAGAGGGTCCACTTTATTAATTCTGTAACTGCTGCAGGTTGCTGGGCAGCTAGTGTTTGTTTCTGCTGGACGTGATGGGTGCATATTGGCTGGCGATAAGCAGCTCTCAGAAAACCTACACCTGACACTAGCCAACCCTTCTCAGCTGTGGCTTGGAATCATGCTTCTGGGTGTGACTAGAAATAGCCTTGGAGCTCGGCAGGTGGCGCCATCTTGGCTCATAGTAGTGTGCTTTAAAAATTAATATTCACAGTAGATTCCCACATCAGTACATCTGCATCTACTCTGTTCTTTTAAGTAGTTCTTTAGTATTTTATTAAATGGGTGAGTCATAATAGTGTTTCTGTTACTGGATATTTAGATTGTTTTATTGTATTATGTACATACACATTGTATGTACAATTGTTGATGCTAATGACTCTGTAGGATAACTTTCTAAGAGTCTGGTTACTGAGTTGAAGGAAGTACATGTTTTTTATTATTTTTTTTACATTTTTATTTAAATTTTAGTTAACATACAATGCAGCATGGGTTTCATTTTGATATGTGTTACCAGAATGCCATCCAGAAAGGTCACAGCAATGTAAACGCTCACCACAAATGTGGCTGAGGTCTAGTTTCTCCATGCCATTGCCAACTTTTAAAAAAAATCTTTATCTAATTATCAGTTAAATGTTCCTTGCAGTGTATTATGTCTCTCTCACTGGGAGATGTGTTTCGTTGTGATGGCATTCTTTTGAAGTTGATTTAGAATTATTTTAGATGGAGCTTACATTCTGTAGTTCTTCTAGTACTTTTTAAAGATCTGTTCATCTATTTAGATTCCCTACCCAGCCCTTGAAAGCAGTATGATTTTGCCACGCCTGTTAAAAGAGTCTGAGGGATGGCCCAGTAGACTATATATTTTTTGAGAGTAAGGAGAGTGTAGTTTTCTTTATATTGAACAGCAATCCTGGCATATAGCAAGTGGGGAGTAAATGGTCTTTTTAAAACCTAAATTGGATTATGCTCTTGTGCTGAGTGAAGTGCTTTAATTTTGTTAAAAATAACCTTTTCAAAGTCTTTGTGAAATATAAACTTGAAAAATTACAGCATAAAATTGTCATCTTGGGTGTGTTGTCTGTTTCATCCTTTAATTCTAAAATGAGGTAAATAAGGAATATCCTAGGACCTGTTTGCTAGGAATAATTAACCTATTTAACATGTAACATTTGGTATTCAGTTTTGGAAGTTAAGGAATGGATTGAATAGGGGATTTGTTTCATGTAACCCATGGTTTTGATTTTTCTGTATTGCAGTATACCATGTGTTAGAGGGGATGTATGCTGGCTAAATGATTTTATAGCCTGGCTTAATTAGACATAACAGTCCAGAGAGAAGGAAAAATGAAGCTAAATTCTGGAAACTGCCAGAATATCTTCAGGCATAGGGACAATACCTGTTGGAAAAGACATTTGAAGTTTTTAATGGAAAAGCGCAGAAAAATAGAATTTTTTTTATAGCTGATTTATAGTATTACACGTTCTTATTAAAATTTTTTAAAGATTTTATTCATTTGAGATGCAGAGATAGAGAGAGCATGAGCAGGGGAAGTGGCAGAGAGAGAGGGAGAAGCAGGCTTCCCACTGAGCCAGGAGCCCGATGTGGGGCTCAATCCCAGGACCTTGGGATCACGACCTGAGCCGAAGGCAGACGCTTAACCATCTGAGCCACCCAGGTGCTCCATATTCTTTTTTTGAAAACAAATTTTATCTTTCTATTTTAAAAATTTTTTTTAGAGACAGAGCAAGGATGCAAGCATGGGGGGGGCAGAGGGAGAGGGGAAACAGACTCCCCACTGAGCAGGGAGCCCGACGCGGGGCTAGGACCCTGAGATTGTGACCTGAGCTGAAGGCAGATGCTTAACCGACAGCCACCCAGACGCCCCAGTATTACATATTCATATTGGATTTATGTATTTTCTGCAGTATCCTTGTACTAGAAAACAAAGCATATAAAGCATATGGTCTTTTTTTTTTTTTTTAAAGATTTTATTTGTTTGACACAGAGAGACACAGTGAGAGAGGGAACACAAGCAGGGGGAGTGGGAGAGGGAGAAGCAGGCTTCCCGCGGAGCAGGGAGCCTGATGCGGGGCTCGATCCCAGGACCCTGGGATCACGACTCGAGCCGAAGGCAGACATTTAACAACTGAGCCACCCAGGTGCCCCTATAAAGCATATAAAGAAACAAACTTACCTTATTAAATTTTGGCCATCTAGGCCTTTTGTTTGCATTTCTTTGTTAGTATATTAGCTAATTATTTTTCTCTGGCAGCATATTCACTTTAATCCTGTATGCCCTGAAATCTTAGTTTAGTGAGCATATTATGTATAATTGTATCTATACACTCATTCCTTTGATCATGGAAGAAAGGGGTGTGGTGAAAACTCTTTAGCATGGTGGAACATGCAGGTTACTTCTTATTTGCTTGGAATTTATTTATATCCTGTGTCATCCAGAAGTGTAATAAAATATAAGGAGGAAAGGAGGAAAAGAAAGAAGCATAATTCAATGACTAAGAATAAAATTTGGATTTGAGTTTTCTTGGCAGCAAAGGTAAAGATGGAAATATGGTAAAATACAGAGCACTAAACTGGGAGGAGGAACAAGACCCAATTTTCCAGGGGTAAATCTTTTCTTGACAGATTTTAAAGAACTGTTCAAGTTGGGAAGTACATAAAAGCTGTTTTTGTTTTGTTTTGTTTGTTTTTGCTGGAGGCCTTAGATAAAGGGTGAGGACTAATCATTAACATTTCAAGCCAGTGAAAGAAATTTTGCATGGGGGTTTGGTTTGAGTTCAGGCTGCGGATGTGTTTTATTTGGGTAATAGGTTTTTTTCCTTAAAATATTTCAAACATTCAGGAGACTACAGAGACCAATATAATTAACATTCACATATCCACCATACACCTTTATCACATCTTAGCATTTTCTCATACTTTCCATTTTTTTATTTTTATTTTTATTTTTTTTTTAAAGATTTTATTTATTTGAGAGAGAGAGAATGAGAGATAGAGAGCACGAGAGGGAAGAGAGTCAAGAGGGAGAAGCAGACTCCCCGCTGAGCAGGGAGCCCGATGCGGGACTCGATCCCGGGACTCCAGGATCATGACCCGAGCCGAAGGCAGTCGCTTAACCAACTGAGCCACCCAGGCGCCCTCCATTTTTTTTTTTTTTTTTTTTTTTAGAAAAAATTGCACATATACTTGAAGCACCTTCTTGGATTGCATTTCACTTTGTTTCCAGAACTAAACACTATCGTGAATTTGGTGTTGATCATTGCTAATGCCTGATTTATGTAATAGAAATACATTCATAAGCAAATCATAATATTGTTTTGCATATTTTCAAACTTGATGTAAACAGTATTCTACCTATTCTGTAACTTGTTTTTTTTTGAAACACGTATTTTTGATTCATATGAAATTCCTGATACATTACCATTTTTGACCTACAAAAATGACAGTTTCATATGGTTCAAACTAATTATACACATCACTTTTATCTGGGGTACAGTTACATTAAAATACAGGTGTTTTTAATTTATCATCATGTTGGTAGGTATTTAGGTGGTTTCCAAATTTTTCCCTTAAAAAACAATGCTACATTGAACATTCCTGATTAGGAATCCCTGTGCACATATTTAAGATCTGTGGCAAGTTTTTTATACTGCATGTTGGAAGCCATTAATGAATGGGTTGTGAAATCAGTTTAGGAATTAAAATAGGATAGAAAGTATCAGTTTGTATTGTAGGCAGTATGGATAAAATGTTTTGTGAAATTGCCACGTATGTGGCTACTAACTTTGTTTTTTGTAAGTTTATTTATTTTTAAGTAATCTCTGTACCCAACATGGGGCTTGAACTCACGACTCCAAGAATCCGGAGTCACACGCTGTTCTGAGTCAGTCAGGCCCCCTATGATTGATTACTAAGTGTGAAATGAAATTCTGTAGTGAAAATTACCCAGAGGTGAAGTTAATGGGTTAGAGGTTATAGATATTATGAGAACTTTTAACTGATATTGCCAAATTACCCTCCAAAATTGTGTCACTTTGTTTTAGCAAGAGAGTATGAGAATCTGCTGTTTCTAAATCCTGTGATCCATGGCATTGTCAGAATTTTTACATGTTTACAAATCAGATGAGGTTTAAGATGATATCACATCATCTTAATTTTTTTTTTAAGATTTTATTTATTTGAGAGAATGAGAGAGAGAGAGAGAATGAGAGAGAGAGAGAGAGAGAGAGAGAGCATGAGAGAGGGGAGGGTCAGAGGGAGAAGCAGACTCCCCGCTGAGCAGGGAGCCCGATGTGGGAAAGTCCCGCGACTCCAGGATCATGACCTGAGCCGAAGGCAGTCGCCTAACCAACTGAGCCACCCAGGTGCCCCCATCATCTTAATTTTTAATTAAGATTTTTCTTGAGTAATTATGAAATTGAGCATTTTTTCTTTTTTTTTTTTTTAAAGATTTTATTTATTTGGCGGGGAGAGAGAGAGAGAGAGAGAGACAGAGAGTGCACACAAGCAGGGGGAGTGGCAGAGGCAGAGGCAGAAGCAGGCTCCCCGCAGAGCAGGGGGAGCCTGATTTGGGACTTGATCCCAGGACCCCGGGATCATGACCTGAGCTGAAGGCATTTGCTTAACCAACTGAGCCACCCAGGCACCCAGAATTGAGCATTTTTTCAAATGTTGAGTGAGTGTTCAGGTTTCCATTTCTTGAATTGACTATCTGCTACAGCTCCCCTCCACCATGCCCATTGCTTTATCTTTTTTTTTTAGAGAGAGAGGTAGAGAGTGTGCATGTTTGTGCTGCCAGCAGGGCAGGGGTGAGGGTGTGGGAGTCTGTGGGGGGGGGGGGAAGGGAGAGAGAGAGACTCCCAAGCAGGCTCCACACCAAGCGCAGAGGCTCCACACCAAGCGCAGAGCCCCACATGGGCCCGATCTCATAACCGTGAGATCATGACCTGAGCCCAAATCCAGTCAGATGCCTAACCAGCTGAGCCACCTAGGCACCCTTGCTTTGTGTTTTTAAATTGATTTTAGGAGTTTATTACATGTTTTGGTTATGTCTGTTAAGTGAATTGCAAATATTTTCTTCTAGTGTATGTCGTGTATCAGTTAACTTTTCATATGATTTTGTTGAATAGAAGTGATTATTAAATCTATCACTATTTTCCTTACTCATTTGTGTCTTTTGTGTCGTAAGAAATCTACTCCATACCCCAAGGTCATTAAGCGTCTCCCATATTTTTTTCAAAAAGTTTTTGAAGGG
The DNA here is from genome assembly GCF_009762305.2 of Zalophus californianus. Taxonomy (NCBI): domain Eukaryota; kingdom Metazoa; phylum Chordata; class Mammalia; order Carnivora; family Otariidae; genus Zalophus; species Zalophus californianus. The sequence continues at coordinate 103,871,418 of NC_045603.1, forward strand.
GGGGTGCCTGGGTGGCTCATTTGGTTAAGCATCTGACTCTTGGTTTCGGCTCAGGTCATGATCTTGAGGTTGTGGGCTAGAGCCCCCACGTTGGGCTCTTTGCTCAGTGCAGGGTCTGCCTCAGATTCTCTCTTGTGTAAGTAAGTAAAATCTTTAAGAAAAAATAAAAAAGTTTTTTTTTTTTTTTTTTTACATTTAGGTTTTGATTCTGCCTGGAAGAAAAATTTTCTTTTGTGTATGATGGTGAGGCAGGGATCTAATTTAATTTTTTATATGCGTAGCCAGTTACGACAGCACTGTTTAACAGAGTGTGTTTTAAAATTTGAATTGTTAATCTTTTAAGCAGTTTTTGGTTCAACACAGTAACAGCCTTTTTGTCTTTCCTCAGGCTGCTTCACATGTTAAAGTTTGTGACTTCTGCGCAAGAGTAATGTGATCGGGTGATTGTTTGATTCAGAAATATATCTTAGAGGAGCAGACAGATACAGAGCACATTTTGTAGATCTCACCCAAATGTCATTTCTCTCAACCACTTTTGTAATAGAAGCTGGGTTGCAGATAGTTTGAGGCTACACTTTGGTGAGGAAACAGTTTGCTGGTTTTTTGTATTGCTGGTTAACATCTTTGGAACTTTGGACTTTGGAAACTAGATAAGCAGGTGTTCGATTGATTTTTTTTTTTTTTAAGATTTTATTTATTTATTAGAGAGAGCATGAGCAGGGAGGAGAGGGAGAAGCAGGCTCCCTCCTGAGCAGGGAACCCGACGTGGGGCTTGATCCCAGGATCCTGGGATCATGACCTGAGCCAAAGGCAGATACTTAACCAGCTGAGTCACCCATGTACCCCTCAATTGACATCTTGTTACTTGAATCTTCAGAATACAGTTGACCCTTGAACAACACGGGTTTGAACTGTGCAGGTCTACTTATACACAGATTTTTTACAGTACAGTACTTTAAGTGTATTTTATGATTTTCTTAAAAAGCTTCTATAGCTTAACTTTATATTATAATGCAGTATATATAGAGTGCCTGGGTGGCTCAGTTGGTTAAGCATCTGCCTTTGGCTCAGATCGGGGTCCTGGGATGGAGCCCTTATCGGGCTCCCTGCTCAGCAGAGGGGGTCTGCTTCTTTTCTCTCTGCCCCTGCTCCTGCTTGTGTTCTCTCCCCCCCCACCTGAAATAAATAAATCTTTTATAAAAATACAGTATATATAATATATGTAAGTCCAGTGTCTTCCCTCCATCTCTTTGTTTTTTAAATCCTTAGAACTTGACTTTATATTTTGGGGATTTGATAAAATAAATTCAGATTTTTACTGAGGACTAAAAATTTTTTTTTGTCATGTTTATGGTATTTATCAGCTTTTTACAAAGTCAAATTTATTGAGTATAGTTTACACTCAGTAAAATTCACCCTTTTTTAGATGTCCAGTTCTGTGAATTTTTACAAACATTACTGAAGGATTTTTAAGTGGCCAAAGTGGACTTGATAACTAGTGGAAAGGCCTAACGTAGCAGCTCAGCACATAACAATTTGGCATCTGTTCATCACTTTGGAAATCTTTATAGGAAGATCTGCATTAGGCATAACAAGAGACCAGTTGTGTGGTCAGCTCCACTGGCTTTTCCCACAACTCTGCTTCATGTGATGATACTTGTCTGTTTTTTCCTTAGGAAAGTTGGTCAGTGTGATGTGGCAGTTAGAACAGGTTCCATGTGATTTTACTTAAAAGTTGGCCTACATGCTAGGGGAAAAAATAGTGTAAATGATACAAATATTGCCTGTGTTTGTATATCCAATATAATTTTTTTTTTTTTTTTTTTTTTTTAAAGATTTTATGTATTTATTCATGAGAGACAGAGGGAGAGAGAGAGAGAAGCAGAGGGAGAAGCAGGCTCCCAAGGAGCAGGGAGCCCGACGTGGGACTCGATCCCAGGACCCTGGGATCATGACCTGAGCCGAAGGCAGACGCTTAACCATCTGAGCCACCCAGGCGCCCCCAATATAATTTTTTAAAGATTTATTTATTTATTTGAGAGAGCGAGAATGAGAGAGAGAGAGAGCACATGAGAGGGGGGAGGGTCAGAGGGAGAAGCAGATTCCCTGCTTAGCAGGGAGCCCGATGTGGGACTCGATCCGATCCCGGGACTCCAGGATCATGACCTGAGCCGAAGGCAGTCGCTTAACCAACTGAGCCACCCAGGCGCACTATCCAATATAATTTTTTAAAACCAAACTGATTTGACGTGTTTTTTTGTGTTTTTAGCAGTTAAGATATTATGAACATGAAGGCTTGAGAAAAATTGAGGTGTTGCCTCTTAGTTATCAACTGTATCATTTACTTAAGGGCTGTATCAGTAACATATGTTGGGAACTTTGCCCATTTTATCAGGTTTTTTTTTTCAGTTTTGTTTTATTGACATTTTTCTACTCAGAAGTGTTCTGAGTGTTTGGGGAAGAATTCCAATTTTAATCAATTGCTTTATTGCCTCCAATATGTAGCAAGGCTCTATGTTCTACCCCATTTTTTGACTGTTTCATATTTTCAACATTGTTGTAAAGTATGATCTGTTACCAGTGTTGAAACTCCTGTATTTGGCATTTAAGTAGTATCGTGCATTTATTTGAGTACAGCTTACAGTTCACAGAAACAGAGTTGTGAATGAGAGCATTGACTTGGGTGTTAGGCAGAGTAGGTTGATTAGGTAGATCAGTTTGCCACTTATAAATATAGTTAACTCAGGCAAATTATTTATAACTTCCCTGGATGTTTTGTCATTTCTTTTTTTTTTTTTTAAAGATTTTATTTATTTATTCATGAGAGACAGAGAGAGAGAAGCAGAGGGAGAAGCAGGCTCCCAAGGAGCAGGGAGCCTGATGTGGGACTCGATCCCAGGACCCTGGGATCATGACCTGAGCTGAAGGCAGACGCTCAACCATCTGAGCCACCCAGGCGCCCTGTTTTGTCATTTCTAAAATGTAGGAAATAATTTTACCTGTCTCCCAGGATTATTGTAAAGATTAAAGAGGGAATTCACGGGAAATGTTCTTTGCATATAGTAAGTACTCAGTGCATGTTAGCTGTTCTCCTCCTCCACACCCACCAAAGGTTTTTGAGCTCCTACTTTGCGTCCAAACCATCCTTGGTGTTGTGATCCAAAAATGGATTCTAAAGGCTTCCTGACCCTAAGAAGTTTCACTGTTCAAGAGGGGAAGACAGGCATGTAAACAGATAAATGCAGTAAATTGTGACAGGTACAGTAATAAAAACATTAATAAGTGAGAAGAATAAAGGAGTCAGTGTCAGGAGCCTGGGGAAGTCAGGGCAATTATTTTCTGCCTCTGAACTTCTTACAAAGTGTGAGTAGTAATTCCCCATTCATTTATTTGGCTAATACCTTATTGAATATAGCTACTGTGTGCCAGTTGCTATTTTAGGTGCTGGGAATATAGGAGTAAAGAAGGCAGTGTCTCTTTCAGAAGCTTTCATTTTAGTGGAAAAGACCAATAGTAAACAAAGAAAAAAAATCGTGGACAAAGAGATTAAAAGGTCATGTGATAAGGAGTGAGTTGTGTTAGGTGCTTTGGATTGTGTCGACGGAGGAGGATTCTTTGAGTAGATAACCTTGAAGTTGAGATCGGCCTGTGGAGAGGGAGCCTGTAGTGGGTGATTATCAGAGGGATGAGCATTCCAGGCTTTGGGAAACCAGGTGACATAAAGCCATTGAGCTTTTGGAGTGTTAGGAGGAGCAGACAGGTCAGTGTGCCTGGAATGTAGTGTGCAAGGGGGAGAGTGGTATAAGATGAGGCCAGAGGAAGGGTTAAGTTATTTAAGTTTTGTAAGCCAGAGTGAGGGTTTTCTAGTTATAAAAGAGAAAGTTATTGGAGGGCTCAAAGCAAGCGAGTACCTTTCGATAAAGATCACTGTGACTGCTGTGTGGGGACTGGATTCTGGATTCTGAGGATAAGGAGTTGGGGTAATTGGGTAACAAAGATGAAACCAAGGAGACCTTTGTAGGCTATTGTATTTAGGACAGGTGAGAGAGATCTTATTTTTTGGCTTGAACCAGAAAGTATAATAGTGGAGAGAAATGGGTAGATTTGGGCCCTGTTTTGAAGACTGAATTAGTAGGACTTCCTGACTGAATTATGACCAGTGAGAGAAATCCTAGAACTTAAGCAATTAGAAGATTGATAGTGCAGTTTACTGAAATGGGTAAGTCTGGAGGGGAGAAGAGGTTTTGTGGGAAATCATGGGTTCTGTTTGGTTAAGTTTGAGGTGCCAATTAGATAGCCATGTAGAGGTGTAGAGATTTTTATACTTGGTGATGGGTTATAATAATTATAGGTTATGGAGTTAAGTGAGAGATAAATATTTGGCAATCACTGACTTGTATCTGCTAGATTTGGTGAGAAAGATTTCAGTGATGACCTTGTTAAGTGTGGCCTCTGGGAATAGAAGATAGGTCATAGAGAGGTATCAGGTGAGGGATGGAGTGAGAACGTGAGGTTAGCGAATGAGGACGGCAACCATAGACTCCTCTTTGAGAAATTTTCTGGTGGAAGGGAAGCAGAAGAATAGTTGTATCTATAAATAAGGCCTAGACTTGAGTCTTGTTTTTATATTTGCCTGGATGCAGTTATTATTTGAGTGCATTCTAGAGATTAAGTTACTTTATGTACCTTATCCAGTCATCTCTATAGTATTGAGGTAAATGGTATTTTTCCTCTTGTATCATGAGAGATTTTAGTCTAGGAAAGTTAAATGACAGTTCAGGAATTTACAAGACAGTGGAACCTGTATTTGTACTCACTTACTTTTTTATCTCATACAGAGTACTTTTCGATATACCAAAATGCCCTTTAAACTTTTATGACTTTGGTTAAGTCCCGTCTACCTTAGAGTTTTTGAAAAGACTACAAGATGAGAGATGTGAAAATTCTTTTTAAGCTGTAAATTGTCACAGAATCCTTGGGAGAATCTTTACTTTTCTTGATTTCCTCTTTTGTAAAATGAGAAACTTCTGTAGGTAACAGAATACAAATCATGTAGCTAATTGTTATTTAAAACAAAAAAACTGATTCATTATAGTTGTTAATAAGATTATACAAAGAACAGTTCAGAAATTTAGCAGAAACTTTATTATAGGAATGCTCTTTGATGCTTAAATACTAATGTGTTATAGGTGTATGTTACATATCACATGGTAATAATTGTAATTATTATGTAAACATTTTATTAATATTGTATCTAATTTTGAGATTAAAAAACATTAAATTTTTAAAAAACTTTAAAAAAATTTTTTAATTTTGAGCTTCTTATGCAAGATAGGATATGAAAAGATTGTGTAGACTCTAGTAAAGTCTCTAGGAAATGATCACAACTTAGAAAATGGATCCTTTATGGAAAAGTTTAATGAATAAGAATTACTATTTTTTTTCAGATTTTATTTTATTTATTTATTTTTAAAGATTTTATTTATTTATTTGAGAGAGAGAGAATGAGAGATAGCACGAGAGGGAAGAGGGTCAGAGGGAGAAGCAGACTCCCCGCTGAGCAGGGAGCCCGATGTGGGACTCGATCCCGGGACTCCAGGAGCATGACCTGAGCCGAAGGCAGTCGCTTAACCAACTGAGCCACCCAGGCACCCCTCAGATTTTATTTTTAAGCAATCTGTACACCCGGTGTTGGGCTTGAACTTAATAACGCCAAGATCAACCAAGTGAGCCAGCCAGGCGCCCCTGAATAAGAATTATTTAACCTGGATTAGTCAAAGTTGAATTAATAATAAGGATTTGCAGAAAGTGTTGGATACTACCATTGTGGAGAACAAAAATAGATGATGTCTTTTGACGTTCACTGTAAATACAATTGACTTCTAGACCTTAAGGACTATCAGACATTTAAAGAAACCCTTGTAGGAGATCCCCATCCGTGGACACGTTTTAAGAATGTATTGAGGGCGCCTGAGTGGCTCAGTTGGTTAAGTGACTGCCTTCGGCTCAGGTCATGATCCTGGAGTCCTGGGATCGAGTCCCGCATTGGACTCCCTGCTCGGTGGGGAGTCTGCTTCTCCCTTGGACCCTCCCCCCTCTCATGCTCTCTCTCTCTCTCTCATGCTCTCTCAAATAAATAAAATCTTAAAAAAAAAGAATATTGAATGATTTTCACTTGGTAATATAAAGAATTGAAACCATCGTATATTTTGAAATCTTGTATTTTGTTTGATTCTTTGTATTGCTTAATGAAAGAAGATTAGATATTGGTTATTTATTGTATTTCCATACTTTTCCAGTTTATCATATGATTAGGAGCTAGGGCCTCAGCCATTTATTTTGTTTTATTTTTTTATTTTATTATATATACATATTTTAAAGATTTTATTTGAGAGTGAGAAAGAGATAGAGCATGAGAGCGGGGAGGGTCAGAGGGAGAAGCAGACTCCCCGCTGAGCAGGGAGCCGGATGCGGGACTTGATCCCGGGACTCCAGGATCATGACCTGAGCCGAATGCAGTCGCTTAACCAACTGAGCCACCCAGGCGCCCGATTTTATTTTATTTTTTTAAAAGATTTTATTTATTTATTTATTTGACAGAGAGAGAAAGACAGTGAGAGAGGAAACACAAGCAGGGGGAGTGGGAGAGGGAGAAATAGGCATCCCGCTGAGCAGGGATCCTGATGTGGGGCTCGATCCCAGGACCCTGGGATCATGACCTGAGCCGAAGGCAGATGCTTAATGACTGAGCCACCCATGCACCCCATCAGCCATTTATTTTTAAAAGTTAAATTTATACTTAGCTAATTCTTCCTTATGCTGTGGGTACCCCATCTTCCAAATAAAAAATGGCAAGGGGAAATGCAGAAATTGAGGATGAAATAATATTAAAGTGGCTTTTTTTTTCTGAGTTATTAGACTTGTGCATTTGTCTACTGAGATATCATAAAGACAACTCAAAACGAACGGGTCCTAAATCAAACTCATGATCATTATCCTAGAAAGCTGGCCTTCCATTTACATTTTTTTTCCACTTCCATTTCTTTTTTTAAAAAATTTTTTATTGCTATGTTAATCACCATACATTACATCATTAGTTTTTGATGTAGTGTTCCATGATTCATTGTTTGTGCATAACACCCACTGCTCCACGCAGAATGTGCCCTCTTTAATACCCATCACCAGGCTAACCCATCCCTCAACCCCCTCCCCTCTAGAACCCTCAGTTTGTTTTTCAGAGTCCATCGTCTCTCATGGTTCGTCTCCCCCTCCGACTTACTCCCCTTCGTTCTTCCCTTCTGCTATCTTTTTTTTTTTTCTTAACATATATTGCATTATTTGTTTCAGAAGTACAGATCTGTGATTCAACAGTTTAAAGTGGCTTTTTAATGCTTATTAGTGTTTGTTGTGATCAGAAACTTCAGAATTTTCAAGTATGACTACCACTACTGGGTGTGTGGTATTTGGCTAGGTCTTCTCACTAGTGGTCCTAGTCTATCACCAACCTCACAAGGCATGATTTAAATTAATTCTTGGTGCTTTGCCTCTGTTAGCCTATTCTTAACCTATAACTCTTTACAGGTTTTCCTGTCTGCTATGGACCTTTGAGGTTGTTAACAATTAGGATATTAAATTTTCACATTCTGAGGGCCAGTAGTGCAATGTCTCTTTGTATTAGTTGGGACACGGTGAGTAGGGTGTGGTAGTTGAAATCTAGTGACATCACTTTCTAGTTTTGGTTTGTTTTTGGTGCAAAATGGTGGTTTTATTAAAGCATGGGGGCAGGAGCCCATCACTTTCTAGTTCTATAATTAAATTATTCAGTGGTAGAGGATGGGCTGCAAAATATGTTCCAGGGTTTTGTTGGCTTTCTCTAAGGTGAAAGTAGCCAATTTCACAGTGACTTGAAAGTTGTATACGGAAACAATTCTAGTGTGGTCTGTCATTCTGTATTGAGGTATGCCTTTGAAGTTCGTGCAGGGTTAATGAGATTTCTGATAGCAAGTTCATGCGTTTCCTTCATTGGAAACCTGAGTGGTACAAAATGTTCTACATGGAAGTAGTGGTATCTTGTATCCCTCATTACCTCTTTCTGACTTCAGTGTGAAGTGAAATATAGTGGATACAAATCTGAACAACTAGTGGAATGGGATTTTTTTTTAGGATGTAATAGTTTATTTCATCAATGGGACCAGCAAGGATAGTAAACGTACCAGATTTTCTTTTGAACATTAGCTTTTTTTTTCTTTTTTAATCACTATCAATCAAAATACTAGATGTATGTTCCATGACTGGCTTAAGTCCTTACAGAATTGGGATGGGAGATTTCTCTCATATTAACTGGCAAGGAAAGTGGTTGATCCTTAGTATTAATACTTAAGGGACACCTGGGTGGCTCCAGTCAGGCAGGCATCTGCCTTTGGCTCAGGTCATGATCCCAGGGTCCTGGGATCGAGCCCTGAGTCAGGCTCCCTGTTCAGCGGGGAGCCTGCTTCTCCCTCTCCCTCTCCCTCTCCCTCTCCTTCTGCCTGCTGCTCCTCCTGCTTGTGCTCTCTCACTCTCACAGTCAAATAAATAAGTTCTTAAAAAAAAAAAAAGGTACGGTGATGGGGGTAGGGGTCACCTGGATACTAGAATGTTGTTTCTTGCTGGTTACACGCTTTTATACTTTGAGTTCTTTGTGAACTTTGCTTTCTTGAATGTATTTTTTATATCAAAAGTTTATTAGACAAAGAGGCAGTGTAGTACTGTAGTATATTTTCCTGAATTGTAGCCTTGATTATCATACCTCACAGTTCTTAAAACTTTAATTTGTTACCTTTTTCTTTATTTTGTAAGCTGTGAACTTTATGGGCTCTAAGCTGAGCATGTTTTTTTGAAATGTATTTCTGTTTTCTTTATTCATCCAGTTTTTTTTTTTTTTTAAGATTTTGTTTATTTTTGTTAGAGTGTACAAGCAGGGGGGAAGCAGCAGGCAGAGGGAGAGGGAGAAGTAGGCTCCCTGCTTAGCAGGGAGCCTGATATGGGGCTCGATCCCAGGACTGCGGGATCATGACCCGAGCTGAAGACAGAAGAGCTGAAGGCAGATGCCTAACTGTCTTAGCTACCCAGGCGCCCCTATTCATCCAATTTTTTTAAAAAAGATTTTATTTATTTATTTGACAGAGAGAGACACAGTGAGAGAGGAAACACACGCGGGGGAGTGGGAGAGGGAGAAGCAGGCTTCCCGCAGAGCGGGGAGCCCGATGCGAGGCTCGATCCCAGGACGTTGGGATCATGACCCGAGCCGAAGGCAGATGCCTAACAACTGGAGCCACCCAGGAGCCCCAAAAGTAAAAATTTTTTTAAATGTCAAATTACCATTAAAAATTGGATAAGAGGGGGGCGCCTGGGTGGCTCAGTCGTTAGGCGCCTGCCTTCGGCTCAGGTCATGATCCCAACGTCCTGGGATCGAGCCCCGCATCGGGCTCCCCGCTCTGCGGGAAGCCTGCTTCTCCCTCTCCCACTCCCCTGCGTGTGTTTACTCTCTCCTGCCTCTCTCTCTCTCTCTCTCTCTCTCTCAAATGAATAAAATCTTAAAAAAATATTTTTTTTTTATTTTTCATTTATTCCCCAAATAAGGATCAATGAATTGAGCTTTTCTTTGCTGATATTAATCATTTATTAATAAAGTTACAGGAGTAGCATAGGTTAAGAATACCAGGAGTGAGGCTGAGTAGATTCAAATTCTAGCTCACCAGTTACTAATTGTATGTTAGTTATACAGACTGTCTTGCTTTATTTCCTCGTCTATGAAGTGGGGATAGTACCCATCTAACAGGGTTTTAACTGAGTTAATTCTTATATATTATTTGAAAGACAGTGCCTGGCATACAGTAAAGCACTAAATAAGTTATAGTTGCTATTACCATTTTTCTTATTGTGAAAAAATACACATAAGAAACTTACCATTTTGACCGTTTTTAAGTTTACACTTCAGTAGCATTAAATACTACATTCAGTGTTTTGTAGCCATCACTACCATCCCAGAACTTCTCTATCACCTAAAACAAAATTAACCATTAGCAATAACTCTCCTTTACTCCCTCCCACTAGCCCTGATAACCTATGTTTTACCTGTGATCATTCTGTAGCATGAATCTGAACTTCATTCTCTTTTGTTATTATTAATAGCTTAATATGTCATTGTATGTTTATACCACATTTTGTTTATCCATTCATCCATGGATGCTAGTAGAGTTTCCATGTTTTGGCTCTTGGGAGTGTTGGTGTATAAGTATCTGTTTGAATGCCTGCTTTCAGTTATTTTGGCTATATATCTAGGAATGGAATTGCTGAATCACTGTAATTCTGTGTTTACCTCTTTGAGGAACTTGTCACTGTTGTTTTTATTATCATTATCATCATTTGGTAAAATGTATGGATGAGCTTTTTTTTTTTTTGAAATTAGTTTTATTACCTGGGTGCTATTAGTGTTGTGGTATGCATGTTTATTGGAAGCTTTGTGTGTAATTTTTCATTCCTTGGATTGAAATTTCTGGTGTGGAGAATTACATTTAAAACTGTGGAGTTGGGCTTGCCTGTTCTCTTTCTCTCTCCCTCTCTCTTTTCCACGCCTAGCGTGGAGTCCAATGCAGGGCTCAGATGACCCTGAGATCACAACCTGAGCTGAAAGTAGGAGTCAGTCGCTCAACCAACTGAGCCACCCAGGCACCCTAGAATTTCCTTTCTTTTTGAGGCTAAGTAGTATTTTATTGTATGTATGGATTACATTATTGACTCATCCACTAGAGAAGCTTGGGTTGCTTCCGTATATTAGCTGTTGTAAGTAATGCTGTTATGCACATGAGTGTATAAATGTCTCTTCCAGACCCTGTTTTCAGTTCTTTTGTATATATACCCAGAAATAGAATTGCTAGATCGTATAGTAATTCTCTTTTTAATTTTTTTGTGGAACTACCATCCTGTTTTCTACATTTTGCCTGCTCTTTTAAAATTGAGGGCAAAATCAAAATCAAAATTACAAAATAGGTGAAGTAATATATTGTACTAATATAATCTATCTTGACAAGCCCAACTGAACTATGATTAAATATAAATAATTTTATTTTATTTTATTTATTTATTTTTTTAAAGATTTTATTTATTTATTTGAGAGAGAGAGAGAAAGAGATAGAAAGCACGAGAGGGAAGAGGGTCAGAGGGAGAAGCAGACTCCCTGCTGAGCAGGAAGCCCGATGCGGGACTCGATCCCGGGACTCCAGGATCATGACCTGAGCTGAAGGCAGTCGTTTAACCAACTGAGCCACCCAGGCGCCCTAAATATAAATAATTTTAATTCCTTTTCTTTTGTTCCCCTGGAGAATGGGACATTCATTCATTCATTCATTCAAGCAACCTATATTGAATGTCTGCTGTATATCTGTTGCAATTTGGGTTTCAGCAGTGAACAAAACAGAAATCCTTGCCCTCATGGAACATGCAAACTATTGGTTTTCTAAAAATACTTTTAGTAGAATAGAGTTATAGAGCTGAAGTGTCAATTAAGTTAGCAATTTCTTCAGGTAGAAAAAATTGCTTTTGAGGTATGTTTAAGTAACTGGTGCTTTTAGGCAATGTAATAACTTTATGCAGTATTATTTGAAGGGAAAGTAATGTCTAAGAGGTGGGAATTTAAAATTTCCCATTGCTTTCCCATTAGAAGCAACCTGGTATTAGTACATTTGACTGGAGTCAAGAGATGTAGGTTCTAGTCCTGACTTTATCATGTAATATATGGTATTCCTGAAGTCTTCACTTTCGTTTTTGTCCCTCTTCACTTCTTTATATAACTAGTTTTTTAAAGTTCTGCACCCAGCATGTAGCCTAATGCGGTGCTTGAACTCAACAATCAATCGTGAGATCAAGACCTGAACTGAGATTTAAGAGTCAGATGTTTAACTGACTGAGCCACCCAGCTGCTCCATACTCTTTTTTTTTTTTTTTAAAGGATTTTGACTGTTGTTAGGCTAGTAACTATTTCAGTGCCACTTTTTATACTGGTAATATCCAGTACTATTTTCAAGCTTATTCTCTTAATTTGTGTTTCCTGATGTCAGCTGAATATTTGTCACTTCAAACTTCATTTCCAAAAACAAATTCATTCTTTTTGTTTTTTTAAAGATTTTATTTCTTTGAGGAGCGGGGAAGTGCGAACAAGCAAGGGGAGTGGCAGAGGGAGAAGGAGAGGTAGGCTCCCCGCCGAGCAGGGAGCCTGATGTGGGGCTGAATCCCAAGACCCTGGGATCATGACCTGAACTGAAGGCAGACGCTTAACGGACTGAGCCATCTAGGCGCCCCCAAACAAATTCATTCTTGTTCTATATTGTTGTCCCCTTTATCATCCCTTCATCTCAGTGAATGCCACCCTCAGGCCTAAGGAAAAGGATCATAGGATCCTCAGCCTAAGCAAAAAACCTGAGTCATCTGATTTTCTATTCTTTGATCTTTATTTAATCAGTCATCCAGATGTTGATTTTTCTCTACCTAGTATATCTTGAATCTGTCCCTTGTTCTCTAATTTCTGAACAGACCTTTCTGTCCTTGTTTGTATATGCTATTTTCTTTGTACAGAATACCTTTCATCTCTTGTGATTGGCAAACCCCCTCTATAAAACCTTCATCTCTTTTGGGCAGAATTAGTGACTCCTGGGTCTCTGCTCCTAGAGCACATGAAATATAGTCTCTACTGTATGTCTGTAGTTCTATAGTTTCATATTTGATTATCCATAGAACAGACTCTTTTTACTGTGTCTTCTGGGAACATAGCCTTAGCAAATTTAAAAGTAAGTCTGTGCCTACAGATAAATTGGTTTGTATCTCTCTCTCTCTCTTTTTTTTAAGATTTTATTTATTTATTTGACAGAGACAGAACGAGAGAACACAAGCAGGGGGAGCGGCAGAGGGAGAGAGAGGCTCCCGGCTGAGCAGGGACCCTGATGCAGGGCTCAATCCCAGGACCTGAGCTGAAGGCAGACGCTTAACTGACTGAGCCACCCAGGCGCCCGAGAACGTATTCCCTAAAAAGAAAAGTAGTAGAATGTGTGCTTGAACGATTTTATACAGAAAATGAGTTTCTTTTCCAACAAACATTGTAAGCATAATAATTCACTCAATAAGAGGATATTTAATCTAGATATTGGGAAAGGGGGCCTTGCAATATGAGGAGGAGGTGTAGGATTTGAAAAACTAGGGGTATTTTCTTTCTCTCCTCATCATCACTTCCTGGCCACCCAGTGATTTTCAAAGACCCTAGATCTGCTCTTCTTGCTGAAAATGCAGTGGCCAGATTTGTATAGGATATCTGCACCTATTCATAGACTCAGAGTACCTCTTAGTTGTTTATTCCTACCAGCTATTTTCTGTCTGTATTGTTTTTTTTTTTTAGTTCTTTGTAATGCAGCACAGTATTCATAGAATCTTGATGAGTGAAAATTTTCTGTGTAAGTAGAATAAAGGTTAACTCTTCTGATTGACAGATACTCAGAAGTCTTCCTTTCCATCTCCCGTATTACTCCTCTTTACTGTTAAGACTCTTAGAGCAAATTAAAGCCTAGTTTCAAATACTTTTCCTATTTTTTATTCTTCCTCACTAGGCAGTCATTTGTTTAATGGTGGGACAGTTCATTGTTTTAATATTTTTGTTCTCTGTGCCTTATCTAAATCTTTTTTCTCCTCCACCCATAATTTCTTTTTGAAACTTGCAGTAGATGATCATGATATTACACCTCAGGACTATTTGTCTTTCCCATTATCCCTCGAATGTGCTGGAGGCCATGAGGCTGAGGTTAGTTTTTGATTCCTAATATTATACTATAATAAATATTTGAACATTGGCTTTTGTGTATTGTTTGAGTATTACTTAGTTTTTGGAGAAAGTAAAAGTTCTTAGATTTTCTTTGACTTGGAACGTTTTTCCTTTATTAATAGTTTAAAAATAATTATTGGGCAATCTTTTTTTATAGTTTTTTTTTCTTTAGAATGACAAGCACAGGAAAGGGATATATATTACCATATGCTTTTTAGTTTTTTGAGTAATGTTTGCTTTTAATAGCTTCTAATTATTTTCTTATCCTACCCTGAATAGTTCGTCTTTAAATTAGTTTCCATTCTCCCCAAAACCTGCGTATATTTTGTTATTTTGCTATGTATTCTATTATTTCTACTTATTTCTTAGGAGAAAGAAGTGTCATCTATATAACTAGTTCTTGCGTTGTAGTAAAACTATAGTAAGAAAGCAGGGGAAAAGCACAAAACTTGGCATTTAGTAAATTTTGTTTGAAGAAATGAGTGAGTGCATGAATGAATATGGAATAAAGCTAAACTCACACACTAGGAAGCAGCCTTGTTTAGTGGTACTGTTTATCCTAGGATCCTTAGCTTACTAAGGCACATTGGAAATGAACAAACAAAAAAAATGTGGAGGAAAAAGTATGTATTTCTTAAGCAACTACCTTATGCCACTATACAGTATGTCCCCATTTCTGAAAGTGCATTGTGATTCTCATTTACATTTTAAGCTAATTTAGTTGTTTGGGAGAATTCTGAAGCATCTCTAGAGATAATTGGATATACCTCTAGGACCTTACATAATCATAATTGCTGCAGTTACGGGTATTAAAGTATTCTTACCAAAGCTTAGGCAGAAAAAGTTATGCTTAGTAGGTTTTTACCCTTAGTAGTGAATTTTACTCAAAATCCTAGGAGACAGATTTTTTGAAAGGACTGTTTATTTTGTTTATTTTTTTTAAGATTTTATACATTTTTTGACAGAGACACAGCGAGAGAGGGAACACAAGCAGAGAGAGTGGGAGAGGGAGAAAAAGGCTTCCCGCTGAGCAGGGAGCCTGACGTGGGGCTCAATCCTAGGACCCTGGGATCATGACCTGAGCTGAAGGCAGATGCTTAACTGACTGAGCCACCCAGGCACCCTGAAAGGACTGTTTAATCAATACGGTTTTAGCAGAAACACTTGAAGAGCCCATTATATTGTTTATGGCTAACCTTTGATTACCTGGGTTTTAGATTATCTAAATTCTTAGCATTTTGTTTCTTTACAAAATTTCTTGGTCAATTTGCTGATGATTAGCACCTCTACATGGAAACAAGCACAGAGTGGAAGAGTGTAAATTATAACTTTAAAAGATTTTATTTGAGGGCGCCTGGTTGGCTCAGTTGGTTAAGCGACTGCCTTCGGCTCAGGTCATGATCCCGGAGTCCCGGGATCGAGTCCCACATCGGGCTCCCTGCTCGGTGGGGAGTCTGCTCCTCCCTCTGACCCTCTTCCCTCTCGTGCTCTCTATCTCTCATTCTTTCTCTCTCAAATAAATAAATAAAATCTTAAAAAAAAAAAAAGATTTTATTTGACCTTAATTAAAGGTTTAGGGGAGAAGCAAGTTAAAACTGTGGCTAACTTTTTAGAGATTTCAATGATTAGTCCTCTTATTATTATATATAATACCATAGATTTTAAGTTTTTTTATATACTGTAACAAGTAAATTATGCTTATCTTATTAAAAATTAGTTTATACCACATGTATTTGAAGGGAAATTGTACCTTGATAAAGCTAACAGTAAAGCATTACACATTTTAATATTCTAGATTCCTTTTTTAAAATTGTGGAAAAATCAGCCCCCCCTTTTTTTTTTGAAGTAGTCTCAGCACCCAACTGGTAATGGAGTGGGGCTTGAACTCACAACTCTGAGATTGAGACCTGAGCTGAGATCAAGAGTTGACAAATAACCGACTGAACCACCCAGGTGCCCCACAATTCACTGTTTTAAAGTGTACAATTCATTGACATTAAGTACATTCACGGTGTTGTGCAACCATCACCACAGCCCAGTTCCAGAACATTTTTATTTTTTTTTATTTTTTTAAAGATTTTATTTATTTATTCATGAGAGACAGGGAGAGAGAGAGAGAGAGAAGCAGAGGGAGAAGCAGGCTCCCAAGGAGCAGGGAGCCCGATGCGGGACTCGATCCCAGGACCCCGGGATCATGACCTGAGCCGAAGGCAGACGCTTAACCATCTGAGCCACCCAGGCGCCCCAGAACATTTTTTATCACCCCAAAAGGAAACCCCCATACCTATCAAGCAGTTACTCCCATTTTCCCTGCAATCCAGCTCCTGGCAGCCAATAATCTTGCTTTCTGTTCATATGGACTTAGCTATTCTGGATATTTCATATAGATGGAATCATAAGATAATATGGCCTTTTGTATTTGATGTCTTTCACTTAGCAGATGTTTTTAAGATTCATCCATGTTGTAGAATGTATCAGTACTTCATTTTTTTATTGTAAAAAATATATATCATAAAATTTACATCTTATCCATTTTTATGTGTATAGTTCATTGGTATTAAATACATTTGCAGTGTTGTGTAACCATCACTGCTATTTCCCGAACTTTTTCATCATTCCAAAAAGAAAATACATGCAATTAAACAGTAACTTTCCACCCCATCCTTCCCCCACCTCCTGGTTACCTCTGTTTTACTTTCAGTCTATGAATTTGCCTATTCTAGTAACCTCATGTAAGTGGAATCATACAGTATTTGTCTTTTTGTGTCTGGTTTATTCAGTATATAGCATATAGCATAATGTTTATGGCATTCATTCATGTTGTAGCATGTATTAGAATTTCATTTCTTTCTATGGCTGAATATTCTATATTATGATTATACCACATTTTGTTTATCCATTCATCTGTTCTTTAAGCTTTTTGGCCATTGTGAATAGTGCTGCTATGTAGATTCCTTCCTGCCCTCTCTAGCTTTACTG
This sequence comes from Zalophus californianus, assembly GCF_009762305.2. Classification (NCBI taxonomy): domain Eukaryota; kingdom Metazoa; phylum Chordata; class Mammalia; order Carnivora; family Otariidae; genus Zalophus; species Zalophus californianus. Next base: position 103,888,243 of record NC_045603.1, read on the forward strand.
GGGTTTAAGTGACAAAAAATTATACATAATTTAGGAGAATAGGATGATTTGATTGATATATATATATATATGCACATATGTATGTATATGCATATAGTGAAGTGGGTACTACAATCAGATAATTAACATATCTAGTACCTCACATAACATATCCTCACCTCCCCCCCCCTTTTTTTTTAAGATTTTATTTATTTATTCATGAGAGACAGGGAGAGAGAAAGAGAGGCAGAGGAAGAAGCAGGCTCTCAAGGATCAGGGAGCCCGATGCGGGACTCAATCCCAGGACCCTGGGATCATGACCTGAGCCGAAGGCAGACGCTTAACCATCTGAGCCACCCAGGCGCCCTCTCACCTCCCTTTTTATCTGGTCCTGAAAACACTTAAGATTTACTCTTTTAGTAGATAGCAAGTATACAGTATAGCATTATTAACTGCAGTCACAATGCTGTATATTACATCTCCAGAACTTATTCATCCTGCATAACTGAAACTTTGTACCCTTTGATTAAAGTCTATGTCCCACACTACCCAGCCCCTGGCAACTGCCATTTTACTTTCTGTTTTTATGAGTTTGACTTTTTTAGATGCCGCATATAAGTGAGTTCATGCGATATTTGTCAGTCTGTGGCTCATTATACTTAGCATAACATCCTCCAGTTTCATCCATGTTGTTGCAAATGGCAGGATTTCCTTCTTTTAATGCTGTGTGTGTGTGTGTGTGTTTGTGTGTGTGTAAGTAATGGAATATTACATATCCTAATTTCTTTATTCATTCATCTGACAGTGGACACTCCATTTTTTCCCATATGTATATTGTGAATAATGCTTCAAATGAACATGGAGTGCAGACATCTTTTTGAGATCCTGATATCTTTTCATTTTCTTGGTTATATACCCAGAAGTGGGATTGGTAGATCATCCTCATCAGCTCATGTTATCTTGTGTCTTCTTTTTTTTTTTTTTAAGATTTTATTTATTTATTTGACAGAGAGAGAGAGAGAGACAGCGAGAGAGGGAACACAAACGGGGAGCTGGAGAGGGAGAAGCAGGCTTCCCGCTGAGCAGGGAGCGGGATGCAGGGCTTGATCCCAGGCCCCTGGGATCATGAACTGAGCTGAAGGCAGTCGCTTAATGACTGAGCCACCCAGGAGCCCTTGTCTTTTTGATAATAGCTGTTCTAACACCTGTGAGGTGATACCTCCTGGTTTTGATTTGCTCTTTCCTGATGACTAGTGATGTTGAGTACCTTTTCACATATCTGTTGCCATTTGTATGTTTTCTCTGGAGATGTGTCTGCTCAGGTCCTTTGCCCATTTTTTAGTTGGGTTATTTGTTTTTTAGCTGTTGAGTTGTTTGAGTTAATTTGTGTATTTTGAATATTAGCCCCTTACCATACGTATGATTTGCAAATATTTTCTGTCTTTCCATAGGTTGTCTCTTCACTCTGCTGATTGTTTTCTTTGCTGTGCAGAAACTTTTTAGTTTAATGTAATTCCACCATTTTTTTGCTTTGATTACCTTTGCTTTTGGGGTCCTATCCAAAAAAATCATTTCCCAGGCTAATGTCAAGAAGTTTCCCCCCCGTTTTCTTCTAATAGTTTTACAGTTTCAGGTCTTACATTTAAGTCTAATTCATTTTGAATTGATTTTTGTATATGGTGTGAGATACTGGTCCAGTTCCATTCTTTTGCATATGGATATCCAGTTTTCATAACACCATTTATTGAAGAGACTCTTTCCTCATTGTATGTTTTTGGCACTGTTGTTGAAGATCAGTTGATTGTAGTTGCTTGGGTTTATTTCTGGGCTCTATTTTGTTCCATTAGTCTATGTCTGTTTTTATGCCAATACCATATGTTTTCATTACTGTAGCTTTGTAATGTATTTTGAAATCAGGAAGTATGATGCCTTCAGCTTTGTTCTTTTAGCTCAAGATTGCTTTGACTACTTGGAGTTCATTTTGGTACCATATGGATCTTCAGATATTTTTTTCCTATTTCTGTGAAAAATGCCACTGGAATTTTGGTAAGGATTGCCTTGAGTTTGTAGATTGCTTTGGGTAGTATGCACATTTAATAGTGTTAATTCTTCTAATCCATGAACATGGACTAACTTGCCATTTATTTGTGTCTCTTTCAATTTCTTTCATCAATATCATAAGAGTTTTCAGTGTATAGATCTTTCACCCTCCTCGTTTAAATTTATTCCTAAATATTTCATCCTTCTAAAGCTATTGTAAATGAGATTTTCTTTCCTTCTTTTTTAAAAGATTTTATTTATTTGACAGAGAGACACAGTGAGAGAGGGAACACAAGCAGGGGGAGTGGGAGAGGGAGAAGCAGGCTTCCCGCCAAGTGGGGAGCCCGATGCAGGACTCGACACCAGGACCCTGGGATCATGACCTGAGCCGAAGGCAGCGCTTTAAGGACTGAGCCACCCAGGCACCCCAATGAGATTGTTTTCTTAATATATATTTTTTTGATGATTCAGTGCAATTAATTGATTTTTGTATATTGGTTTATATCCTGCAAATTTATTGACTTTGTTTATTCTAACACTTTTTGGCGGAGTTTTCTTTTTTTTAAGATTTTATCTGTTTGGTCTAGAGAAGAGAGCACCGCAGGGAGAGGGGCAGAGGGAGAAGGAGAAGCAGACTCCCAGCTGAGCAGGGAGCCTGACATGCCCCTGGATCATGACCTGAGCTGAAGGCTTAACTGACTGAGCCACCCACGCACCCCTTTGGTGTTTTTTCTATATAAGATCATGTCATCTACAGATAGAGATTTTACTTCTTTTCCAATTTGGATGCCTTTTATTTCTTTTTTCTTTCTTTTTTTTTTTTTTTTGCCTAAGTGCTCTGACTAGGACTTCCAATGCCATACTGAATAGAAGGGGTGAGAATGGGCATCTTTGTCTTGTTCCTGATCTTAGATGTAAAGCTTTTCAGCTTTTTACCGTTGAATAAGATATTAACTTGTCATTAGCTATTGAGATGTTAGCTGTTGAGATGATCATATGAACTGTGATAATATTGATCCTGTTAATGTGGTATAATACATTTGTTGATTTGTATATGTTGAATCATCTCTTGCATCCCAGGGATAAATTTGACTTGATCATGGTATATGATTGTTTAAATGAGCTATTGAATTAGGTTTCCTCGTATTTTGCTGAGGGCTTTTGCATCTGTGTTCATCAGGGATATTAGCCTGTAATTGTCTTAACTTGTAGTGTCCTTGTCGGGCTTTGGTATTGGGGTAATGCTGGCTTTGTAAAATGAATTTGGAAGTGCTCCTTCCTCTTCAGTTTTTTGGAAGAGCTTGACAAGAATTGGCATTAATTCTTCTTTAAATTATTGATAGAATTTACCAATGAAGGTCATGGACTTTTCTTTGTTTAAAGATGTTTGATTACTGTTTCAGTCTTCTTACTTTTTTGTTACTGATTCAGATTTTTTATCTTTTTCATGATTGAGTCTTGGTAGGTTGTATGATTATAGTTTATCCATTTCTTCCAGATTATTTAATTTCTCAGAGTGTAATTGTTCATAGTAGTATTTTATGATCTTTTCCATTTCTTAAGTATTAGTTGTAATATTTCTTATGTCATTATTTTATTTAGTTGAATCTTTTTGCTTGATTAGCCTAGCCAAAGGTTTGTCAATTTTGTTTATCGTAAAAAAAAAAAAACAAAAACCAAAAAACAGCCCCACATCCTAGTGTCATTGGTTTTTAAAATTGTTTTTCTAGTCTCTATTTTATTTCTGTTGTAATCTTATTATTTCCTTCTGCTAACTTTGGGCTTAGTTTGTTCTTTTTCTGGCTACTTGAAGTGTTAAGTTAGATTGTTTATTTGAGATTTTTCTTTTTTCTCAGTGTAGATATTTATTGGCTTAAACTTCCCTCTTAGAACCCCTTTTGCTGCATCCCAGAAGTTTTGACATTTTTTTTTCCAGCTTTGTCTCAAAGTATTCTTTTTGTTTCTCTTTTGATTTTTGCTTTGACTCATTGGTTGTTGAGGAGTGTGTCATTTAATTTCCATATTTTTGTGAATGTTCCCGTTTTCTTCCTGATACTGATTTCTAGTTTCATACCATTGTGGTTGGAAAAGATACTAGGTATACTTTTAGTCCTCTTAATTTGCTTGAGAAGAATGTGTATTTTGCTGCTGTTGGATGGAATGTTCTATATATCTGTTAGGTCTGTTTGGTCTGAAGTTTTCAAGGCCGGTATTTCCTTACTGTTTTTGTGTTGGGATGATGTATCCATTCTTGAAAGTAGGTATTGCTGGGCGCCTGGGTGGCTCAGTTGGTTAAGCGGCTGCCTTCGGCTCAGGTCATGATCCTGGAGTCCTGGGATCGAGTCCTGCAGGACATAAATATACAAAAGCAATATAAAATGGGAAAATCTATATGCACAAAAATATTAATTTTTATTTAAATTCTAGTTAGTTGGGACGTCTGGGTGGCTCAGTCATTTAAGCGTCTGACTCTTGATTTCCTCTCAGGTCATGATCTCAGGGTTGTGAGATCAAGCCCCGAATCGGGCTTTGCACTCAACATGGAGTCTGCCTGAGATTCTCTGTCCCTCTGCTCCTTGCCCTGCTTGTGTGCGCAATCTCTCTCTAAATAAATAAATAAAATCTTAATAAAAATAAATTCTAGTTTGTTAACATATATGGTAGAATTGGTTTCAGGTGTAGAATTTAGTGATTCATCGCTTAATATAACACCCACTGCTCATCAGAGGTGCCCTCCTTAATATCCATCACCCATCTAGCCCATCCCCCACTCACCTCCTTCCGTCAACCCTTAGTTTGTTCTCTGTAGTTAAGAGTCTCTTAAGATTTCCTTCCCTCTCTCTTTTTCTCCTCCTTCCTCTATGTTCATCTGTTTTGTTTCTTAAATTCCACATAAGAGTGAAATCGTGGTATTTGTCTTTCTCTGGCTGACTTATTTCACTTAGCATAATACACTCTAGCTTTATCCACGTTGTTGCAAATGGCAAGATTTCATTCTTTTTGATGGCTGAGTAATATCCTGCTCTCTTTCCTTTACTATTTGCATGGAATATCTTTTCCATCTCTTTGTTTTCAGCCTGTGTGTCCTTATAGCTAAAGTGAATCTCTTGTAGTGAACATATTGTTGGATCTTGTTTTTTAATCCACTCACATACTCTTACATCTTTCATTGGAGAATCAAATCCATTAACATTTAAACTGTTATTGATACATAAGGACTTACTGTTGCCATTTTACTGTTTTCTGACTTTTTTATTTCCTTTGTTCCATTCTTCCTCTTTTACTGTCTTTCTTCATGATTTAATGATTTTTAAATAGTGGTATGCATTGAATTTTTATCTTTTATGTATCTACTTGAGCAATCTTCTTTTTGGTTGCCATGAGGCTTACATAAAAACATAATAACACCTTATTTTAAGCTGATAACATATTCAGCACTTTTACCCCATCCCATCTTTTATATTATTGATGTCACAATTTACATATTTTTATATTGTGTATTCATTAGCAAAATATTGTAGCTATAGGTATTTAAAAATTTTTTTAATTTATTTTATTTATTTTTCTAAGATTTTATTTATTTATTTGACAGAGACACAGTGAGAGAGGGAACACAAGCAGGGGGAGAGGGAGAGGGAGAAGCAGGCTTCCGTGGAGTGAGGAGCCTGATGGTGGGGCTCGATCCCAGGACCCTGGGATCATGACCTGAGCCGAAGGCAGACGCTTAGCAACTGAGCCAGCCAGGCGCCCCCCAATTTTTTTTTTAAGATTTTATTCATTTGAGAGAGAGCATGTGCACAAGAGTGGGGTGAGGGGTAGAAGGAGAGTGAGAAGCAGACTCCCCACTGAGCAGGTAGCCCAACACAGGGCTTGATCCCAGAACCCTGAAATCATGACCTGAGCTGAAGGCAGATGCCCAACCGACTGAGCCACCCAGGTGCCTGTAGCTATAGTTATTTTTAATAGTTTTGTTTTTTAACTTTTATACTAAAGTTGAAAGTGATGGGCACACCATCAGTACAGTATTAGTCTGTATTTGGGTATATACTTGCCTTTGTCAGTGAGTGTTATAATTTCATATGTTTTCATGTTATTAGTATACTTTCATTTCATTTTTGAAGAACTCTCTTTAGCAATTCTTGTAAGGCAGGTGTGGTAGTAACTCCCTCAGCTTTTGTTTGGGGAACGTATCTCTTGGTTTTGAAAGTTTATTTCTTTTTTAAAAAATTAATACCTTTTTTTTAAAGATTTTATTTATTTATTTTACAGAGAGCACAAGTAGGCAGAGCGGCAGGCAGTGGGAGAGGGAGAAGCAGGCTCTCTGATGAGCAGGGAGCCCGAAGTGGGGCTCGATTCCAGGACCCTGGGATCATGACCTGAGCTGAAGGCAGATGCTTAACAGACTGAGCCACCTAGGCACCCCAATACTTGGTTTTTTTGAGCAATTTTAAGTTGTCAGAAAAATTGAGTGGAAAGTACAGAGTTCCCATATACCCTCTCTCATTCCCTCCAGTTTCCTATAGTATTGATATCTTTCATTAGTGTAGTATATTTGTTATGGTTGATGTGCCAATATTGATTTATTATTATTGACAAAATTCCATAGTTTACAATAGGGTTTATTCTTTGTGTGGGTTGTGAGAAATGTATAATTATATGTATCCACCATTACAGCATCATACAGAATAGTTTCACTGCCCTAAAAATATCCTGTGTTCCCCCTTTTCATCTCTCTCTTTCCGCTGAACTCTCCTGTTAATCACTGATCTTTTTACTGTCTCCCTAATTTTGCCTTTTCCAGAATGTCGTATAGTTGAAATCATATGTATATAGCCTTTCAGATTGGCATCTTTCCATTAGCAATATTCATGTAAATTTTCTCTGTGTAAGTTTTTTTGCATGGTTTGATAGCTTGTTTCTTTTTATTACTGAATAATATTTTGTTGTGTCAGTGTATCACAGTTTATCCATTCACCTATGGAAGAATATCTTGCTTCCAACTTCTGGTAATCATGAATAAAGCTACCATAAACATTGGTGCAACTTTTGTGTGGCCCTAAGTTTTCAACTCATTAGGTAAATTGCCTTTTTAACTCTTATATTTAGGCACACACATTTTTATATAGCTGTAAAGCTTATTTTTTATCTGTTGTAATAAGCATTTTGTCTTGCTCCTTAATTTTAAGATACCATAAACAAACCATTTGTACATTTTCTAAATGTACTTAATACCTAATGAAAAAAATGAATGTAGTTTACCTCTCTTTTGTTACTGGTTAACTACTACTTTTTTTTTCTCCCTAAAATAAATACTTTTGGTGCATATAGATTTTCCCATTTTATATCGCTTTAGTTATAAATTTCAAGGAGAAATTCCAAAAAGTAGGGTTATTAGGTCAAGGAGTCAAGGCCATTTTAGGTAGTTCTTTATGTACTAGGACTGCAGATCCTGTTCTGTGTATATACTGAGATTTACTACAGTTTATATTGCTATCCAGAAAGGAGTAATACCAGTTATATGTATAATTCTAAGGTCTTTTTTGTTTTTAAGCTTCTCAATGGTTTCAGTTAAGAAAGTGGTGGTATTGTTTTTTTTGTTCAGAAATTAATGTTTGTCATCTGGATCTTCTGTTCTTGATTACTTCAGAACTTTATGTAATAATTTATTGAAGGTTTTAGATACAGTTTTAATACATGCCTAAGTTTCTCTTATTATCGTGTAGTCTGAATGTGCATCTGGTGTAGTTAAATAAAATTCTTTCACAAATACTTCTTTTTATAGCGGGGAAACAGGCTTTCCTTGAGACAGCATGCTCTTGGATATAACCCTAAGAGTAATAATTAAACTCTTGAGACCTGCAGTAACTTCTTTTTTTTTCAAGTTAAATATCAATAGAATTACTGGATCAATTTTTGTAGTCATTAAATTGGATTTTTTGAAGGTATATTTCAAATATAGAAATTTTAAAGTTAGGAAAATATATTTCTCGCTAAACCATGTACCCTTATTTTTGGTACAAAAAATTTGGTCAGAGTTACTGTGCATATTTTTGGCCTATTTTCATTTCTACTTAGGACATCATGGCTTGAGTGGAGAAAGTGTGACCTGAGTTTGAATTCTGTTCTTCTCCTTGCCAGCTGGGAGACTTTGAGTTACCTCTCAACCTGTTCAGCCTAAGGGTTCCTCAGCTGTAGAAGGGAAGTATTGATTACTTACAGTTGTTGTGAAGACTAAATCAGATAATGTGTACTTGACAGCATGTGTTTTATATTAAATAATATGTATTTCTGTTTGGAATTGTGCTCTCCTTTTGTTAGATATTCAGTGCCTGAATACTTGTTCTTTAGGACAAATTGTTTAGTATATTTCAGTGCACTTTTCATAGTTGGAGGTTTTTTTTTTTCCAAAAGAGTGTTATTAATTTGTCGTGTAGAAAATATATGTTTGTTACCAGGCTTTAGGTTTTCTGCTGAATTGTGTTTCAAAACCAGTCAGTTCCTTCTGGAGTTGGTACCTAGTTGTCTTATGATGTTATTTATAATTTCCAAGTTTACCAGATAGAAAGATGGGTCCTTAAAGAAATGTTGGAAAAGGAGTACACCAGTGAGTTGTTCATTAGTCTTCCCGTAATGCAAGAAACACAGTTTGTTATACAAACCGGCCTGCCTTCCTTCCTTCTTTCTTTCCTTCCTTCCTTCCGATTTTATTATTTATTTATTTGCCAGAGAGAGAGAGAGAGAGAGAGAGCGCGCGCGCACAAGCAGGGGGAGCAGCAGGCTGAGCAAGGAGCCTAGTGTGGGACTTGATCCCAGGACCCTGGGATCATGACATGAGAAAAAAGCAGATGCTTAACGACTGAGCCACCCAGGCATCCCAGACTTTTTATTTATTTCTTACTTTATTTTATTTTACTTTATTTTTTTTAGAGAGAAAGAGAGGGAGTGCATGCACACAGGGCTTGGGGATGCAGCGGGGAGGGGTAGAGGGGAGAGGGAGAGAGAATCTTAAGCAGGCTCCCTGAGATCGTGACCTGAGCCAAAATCAAGAGTCAAATGCTTTAATCAACTGAGCCACCCAGGTGCCCCCATAAACTGACTTTTAATGACAGCATTACCCCCATCCTTTCCAAATTCTTACTTGGAATTTATGATTTGGTCAGTGTCGTCTTAAGAGTTGCCATATGTCAGATTCACTTTTTTTGATAATTTATTTTTCTATTCAGGGGTAGAATTAAATGTTAGAATATTATCAATACTTGATTTTAATGTGTTATTCCCTTATGGTCACACTTTAAAAAGTTTTATTATTTCTGTTTTATTTATAAATTGAATTTAGTTTTTCATGTTGAGCCAAAAACTCTAATTCTGTCATTTCTTGTTTTAGAGAAAACCAAAACTCGTTTTTTCCCTCCCTAGGGAGTTCATATTTTGTTCCCTCTTATTTTTTTTAAAGATTTTATTTATTTATTTGAGAGAGAGAATGAGGGTGGGAGGCTCAGAGGGAGAAGCAGGCTTCCTGTTGAGCAGGGAGCCCGATGCGGGACTTGATCCGGGAACTCCAGGATCATGACCTGAGCTGAAGGCAGTTGCCTAACCAACTGAGCCACCCAGGTGCCCTCCCTCTCATTTTTTTTCTTTAAAGAGTGTCTGGGAGAATTCCAGAGCCTAAAAGAATAAAATACCGACTAAGTAAGTGAATTCTCCAGCCTGCAGAAATCATTTTATCTCAAATTGGTAGTTATGCTGGTCTCTCCTATCTCCCCAAGGGATGATCTTTTGGGGATGGATGAACTCTGCTACTCAAAACTATCTGGCAGCTTCATAAGCATGTTTTTTTAATGGAGTGGGTACAGTTAAGAGATTTTCTTCTGTGTTGATTGATGAAACCATTTTCGTGGATATTTTTCTCTTTTGATCAGGGACTAAATTTTTATATTCATATTCTTTTGAAGAGCAAAGGAATACTTCTCTTAAAAATGGAAATTAATAGTTGCATTAATAACAAAAAGTCCATCTTTGTTAAGTATATTTGGAGCTGGTCACCTTAAAGAGTAACAGTTTTTGAGTGAGATATTCTCTTCAACGCAAGATTTCTTTTTTAATTTATACTGCCATAAAAATTCTTTTGGGGGGATGACTTGCATATAGGCTTTTGGGGGGGCAGTAATAGAGTTGAAAGGAAAAAAAATTTTTAAGATTTTATTTATTTGAGAGAGTATAAGTTGGGGGAGGGGCAGAGGAAGAAGCAGACTTCCTGATGAGCAGGGAGCCCAACACAGGGCTCGATTCCTGGACCCTGAGATCATGACCTGAGCCAAAGGCAGACGCTTAACTCACCGAGTCACCCAGGCGCCCCAGAGTTGAAAGGACGATCTTAAGTTAGAGAACCTGAATTCCTTTAGAAGACATTTGAAAATTTACTGTGTGCCAAGAAGTGTACTTGGCTGTGGATTTAAAAGATGATTAAAGTACTGCTCTCTGTTTTTATACTTCTGCTTGTACTCTAGTGGGAACAATAGGTAAGTCAGGAAACAGTGGGTTGATGCAGACGAAACCATGATAACACACAGGGGTTATTACCCTACCTTAGGATGCTTCCTGGAGGAGAGGGGAATACCTGACCGGAGTTCTGAAAAATGAGAAAGTTAGCAAAATGAAAGTGGAGGTGGTTCCAGACTGAATGTAATATGGAGGACACCTGGAGAGAAGAGGTAGCCAAGTACATTGAGTAGTCTAGAATTTAGTGTACCTGAAGTGGCTTTCCTGGTAAGGAGAAGAAGATTGGATGCCTTTTGTGTTGCACTGAGAAGTTTTTACTTTATTCTACAAGCTGTGAGCATTCATTTAAAGATTTTAAGTAGGGATGAGACATTACCTTGTTTAATTTGAGCTAAACTAAATGGTTTTAAAAATTACAAATACAAAAATATAGATTTGTCTTGACATGGTGAGAGACTAGATGAAAACTTAACCAAAATCACACTCTACTATCTTAGTTAATTTCTTGTCTGCTGTAGGCTTTTAGCTCAGGGGTTAGCAAACTTTTGGTCTCAGGGCTCCTTTATACTCTTAAACATCGGGGACTTAATTCCATGTACAACCATAATTCTCCTTTGGACATGTTTCATAACATATTCACAGGTTCCAGGGATTAAGATGTAGACATTTTGGTGGTGTGGGGCATTATTCTGCTTTACCATAATTTACTTACCTCTTTTTAAAAAAATTAATTAATTGAGCAAGGCAGAGGGAGACAGAGAGAATCCCAAGCAGACTCCACAATGAGTGTGGAACCTGATGAGGGGCTCGATCCCACACCCTTAGATCATGACCTGAGCTGAAATCAAGAGTTGGACACTTAACCTACTGAGCCACCCAGGTGTCCCTTTTAAAAAGAAAGGAAATTTTAGGCATAAGTTTCAGGTCTGACTTGGTTGCCAGTCTTACCTCTAGGTTGAAAATTTTCTTTGAAGAAATACTCTTTTTAACTTTTTAAAAAGAAGATAATTTAAGCTACCCTTTCTGATATCCCAGTAGCCATTTTCTTACTGGCGAGGATTCTTCTCAATGCTTTTTGTGTTTTCCATTCACCTAAGCTTGAAAAGAGGCAAAAAATTTTTTGAAGAGTTAAAAAATAAAGGTTACCATGTTGTGGTCATTGTTTAATGCAACGAAAGAAGGCACCTGGAAACAGAATTGTGACCTTGTTCGTTATGGGTCACTTTTCCATTTTAGAAAATCTTTATTAAACTAGAATTTAATGGTGTGTTTTTTCTGTATCTTGTTTCTGGTACTTAACTAGCCATTGTTAGGTTAATAATGGGACATGTCATTTGATCTGTCAATTTATATAATTTTTTTTTTTAAGATTTATTATTTATTCGACAGAGACATAGCGAGAGAGCGAGCACAAGCAGGGGGAGTGGGAGAGGGAGAAGCAGGCTTCCCGCAGAGCAGGGAGCCCGATGCGGGGCTCCATCCCAGGACCCTGGGACCATGACCTGAGCCGAAGGCAGACGCTTAACAACTGAGCCACCCAGGCGCCCTATAATTTTTTTTTTCAATTCCTTCATGGGGTGAGAAGAAATATAACTTAAGGAAGACTAATGATTTTTTAGGTTTAGTAAAGACAGAGTTCTTCAGGATAGAAAAAACCCAAATTGTGACACCTTTTGTTCTGCTCTTTGTATAGTTTTGTAGACAGAAATAGATGAACATACTTGCCATCTAGGCATTGGGATGCTATGTTAATCATTGCTCTGTAGGGGAAACCTGGAGATTTCTTAATCTATAAAATGGAGGTAATAAAGTAAACTTACTGTTTTAGGTAGGGTTGGTGAAATGTAGCCTCCAGGCTTTTGGCCTTTTTTTTGTATGGCTCATGAGCTAAGAGTGGTTTTTACATTTTTAAATAGTTTTAAAGAAGTTGTTTTGTGACATATGAATGTAAATGATACGACGTGTAAATTTCAGTGTCGGTAAATAAAACTTCATTGGTATAACAGCCACACCCATTCATTTACGTACTAAGGCCAATTTTACACTACAGTGTCAGAGTTAAGTAGCTGTACCAGATACCTTTTATGGCCTTCAAAGTCTAAAATGTAAGGCCTGCAAAGTCTAAAATGTTTACTATCAGGACTTTTACAGAAAAAGTTTGTTGATCCTGCCTGAGTTGTCCTGAACACTGACTAGTTATTGTATGCTCTTGAATCGGTTTCCCCAAACTGCTTATTAGAGTGGTTAAAAATTAAATGGTAAATGATTAAAGGGCCATGATGACGTCTTCTACTAGAGATAACATTGAGATGTAATTAATTTCATTTATTTCTGAAGAAACGTGCTACTATTGAAAGGCAGGTGTATTCGTTTGCTAGGGCTTCCATAAAATACCACAGACTGGGTGGCTTAAACAACAGAAATTTATTTTCCCACAATTATGGAGGCTAGAGGCCCAACACCAAGGTGTTGGCAGTTTTGGTTTCTCCTGAGATCTCTCTTCTTGGGCTCGCGACAGTTTGCCTTCTTGCTATGTCCTCACATGGCCTTTTTTCTATGCATGTGCATCTCTGGTATCTTCCTCTTTTTATAAGAATACCAGTCATATTTGATAAGGGCCCTACCATTATGAATTTAATTACCTCCTTAATAGCCCTATCTTCAAATATAGTCATATTCTAAAGTACTTGGAGTTAGGGTTTTAACATGAATTTTGGGGGACAGAGTTCAGTCTGTGGACTGAAGGGATTTCTTTTTTTTTTTAATTTGAGAGGGGTGTGTGCACATGACGGGGGTGGGAGGGGCAGAGGGAGAGGGAGAAGCAGACTTCCTGCTGAGCAGGGAGCCCAATGTGGGGCTCGATCCCAGGACCCTGAGATAATGGCCTGAGCTGAAGGTAGATGTATTAACCTACTGAGCCACCCAGGTGTCCCCAATACCAAGGAATATCTAGTGGAGGTTCATTTAATCATTAGGTAAAATTTGAGGGTGTACTACATGACAGGCACTGTTAGAGGTATGTGTGGTGAACAGGACAGAAAGGTTTGCACTTTTGGAACTGATGGTTTAGTGGGGGAAGATAGATAATAAAGGAAACAAGTAAAAAAATACGATTTCAGAGGAGTGGGAAGTGTTATGAAGGAAATGAACAGTGTAAAGTGCTATCAGGACTGGTATGGAGGGTGGGGTAATGCTGTGTTAGGTAAGGATGGTCATGTAAGTGTTTTTGGAAAAGGTGACTTTAGGGACCAGGTCTTTCTCCAGGTCTTGATGACTATTAGGATTGGTATAGACAAGGATCAGAAGAATAAACTAAATAGGTTAGGGAGCTTTATGAGGTAAATTGGAGAGGTTGACAGGGACCAAATCATGAAGGGGCCTTGTGGAGATTATGGAAAAGATTTTGGTTTTCTTTTGCACAAGGAATAAAATGTACCAGAGGTATTTTAGCACGGTAATTGGTATGATTTTGTGTTTGAAAGAACACTTTGGCTGTTGTATAGACTGCAGGTTTGAGAATAGAGACAAGGAGACCTATAAGGGGATTATCAAAAGTATTCTGGTCAGAGATATTGATAACCTGGCCGAAGAAAGGAAAAGGAAAAGAAATGGAAAGAATTTGAGAGGTATTTTGGAGGTAAAATCTATAGCATTTGCTAATGGATATAGGGATTTGGGATAAGGGAGGAATATCTTTAGCAATAATGTTGTGTAATACTGTCCACTAAGGCAAGTAAATCTGTATTGTTAGCAAATTGTTGTGTGAGCAAGTTGGAGAATATAACTTGGAAAGGTAAAGCCTTAAATCATTAAGTAGGAAAACATAAAGCAAATAAACAATGGTTTGGTTTAATTCAATGTCCAACAGACAGGCTTATAACTATTAGAAAACATGTAGGGAATTCATAGTTTGCCAGAAAGTGTGCCTTTGGGACAGAAAACTTGTCTGGAACTAAAAAGCCTTGGAGACTCTTAGAATAAATGTCAGGTTTGATGGAGTGACTGTGAATGGCCATTAAGTGATTTTCTTAGAGCTAGAGCTCTTTATATCCAAGGTAAATGTTTTGTTTTATTATTTTTATTTTTATTTTTAAAGATTTTATTTATTTATTTGAGAGAGAGAGAATGAGAGATAGAGAGCACGAGAGGGAAGAGGGTCAGAGGGAGAAGCAGACTCCCTGCTGAGCAGGGAGCCCGATGCGGGACTCCATCCCAGGACTCCAGGATCATGACCTGAGCTGAAGGCAGTTGCTTAACCAACTGAGCCACCCAGGCGCCCCTCCAAGGTAAATGTTTTTTAAAGTGGAGCAGCCCTTAGGTGAAAGTAGGTATGATATATTAATATGATGGACAGGTAAAGAAGAACTTTAATAGGTGAAGACTGTCTTTTTGGGACTTTAAACGTTCTCTACCAACAATTTGAACTCAGTGGGGAGTTGGAGTTACGAAATCTGGACCTGATTTTTGCTAATTTTTGTGGTTAGATCTCCACCTCTGAGGCTCAGGTCCTCTGTCCATAAGACAGGCACCTAATAGAAGAAAGCATTCTGGGACACAGTAATTCAGGGTTCTGAAAAATGGAACGTACAAAAGTAACGCTAATATAATAGCAACCTTTTTTATTTCAAGAGTACCAAGTTTTGTTTTCCTTGTGAAGAGTTGGAAATTAAAGGGTTTAGTAGTAGTACTTATTAGGGAAATTATAGCAATTCTAAAGGCATTTGCAAAGTACAGCTCTTTTTTTTTTTAATTTATTTATTTATTTGAGATAGAGAGAGAAAGAAACAGCATGAGAGGGGAAAGGGTCAGAGGGAGAAGCAGGCTCCCCGCTGAGCCGGAGCCCGATGTGGGACTCGATCCCAGGACTCCGGGATCATGACCTGAGCCGAAGGCAGTCGCTTAACCAACTGAGCCACCCAGGCGCCCAAAGTACAGCTCTTTGAGAATCATTAAAAAGAGTTGCTTGTGGAAAGAGATTTTATTTTTTTTAAAAAACATTTATTTGAGAGAGAGAGAGTGAGAGAGAGTGCAAGCAAAGGGGCAGGGGGAGCAGGGAGAGGGAGAAGCAGGCTCCCCGCCGAGCAGGGAGTCTGACACAGGACTTGATCATGACTCGACTTGATGATGACCCCAGCCTGACCCCAGCCGAAGGTAGACAGTTAACTTGACTGAGCCACCCAGGTGTCCTGGAAAGAGATTTTATGACAGTCCAAAATTTGTCAAGTGACATTGGCAAACAATAGCTCATATTCTGTGAGACATGTAACTCAGATATCCACATACTGTTGATATGAGTTATTTTGAATTGTTAAAACTAAAAATAATTTTTGGTGATTTCTGTCTGTATAAAGGTCTGGCTTAAAAGAGCTGTATGTGATAAACAGGCTATACTATATATAAGAGCTATATATAAAATATTTTAACTCCTTTATTACATTAAAAATGTGACTTTTTGGAGTTATCATTTCATGATCAGTCTTTTAATTTTTTTTCAGACTGTCATTGTGTATGTATGAGGGCTGAGACCACTACTCATGTTACTTAAATTAATGTTAAGAGGTAATAGGACACTATATTAAAATGCAGAAAGGAATATTTAATTTCCTGTTTTGTTCCAAATTCTTGGGAATTTTTAAAAGGTGCTTATACTTAATGATTTTGGTAATAAAACACTATATTCAGTGCTTGGGATTAATTTCATTGTTAATCTTTAGATTTATTAAATTTATCTTGGAATAGATACATGAAGTACAAAATTCTGATCTTAGAGAAGTTTTCACTCTTTATTATTGAGTTTGATGTTTGCTGTGTTTTTTTTCCATATATGACTTCTCTGAAGGTTTCCTTCTATTCCTATTTTACTAAGTGTTTTTATCATGAGAGGGCGTTGAATTTTGTCAGATGCGTTTTCTGCATCATTTGTGATGTGCATGTTTTTTTCCCTTCATTTTGTTGATGTGGTATTTTACATTGATAGATTTTTCTGTGTTGAACTATTCTTGCATTCCAGGAATAAATCAGATTGTTATGGTGTATAATCTTAATATGCCCCTGAAGTTTTGGTAGTATTTTCTTGTGGATTTTTGCATCAGTGTTCACAAGGGAGATTGGTCTGTAGTTTTCTTGTAGTGTTTTGTCTGGCTTTGTAATCAGGGTTATGCTGGCCTTGTAGAATTAGTTAGGAAGTGTTCAGTTTTTGTTTTTTTTTTTTTTTTTTTTTTTTTTTTTTGGAAAAGTTTGAGAATTGGTATTCGTTCTTTAAATGTTTGGTGGAATTCAAGAGTAAAGCCATTAGGTCTGGTGCTTTTCTTTGTTGGAAAATTTTTTATTACTGATTAAGTTTCCTTACCAGTTACAGGACTATAAGGTCAGATTTTCTATTTTTTCATAATTTAAGGCTTGGTAGGTTTTGTTTTTTAGAAGTTTGTTCATTTCATCTAGCTTTTCTCATTTTTTGATAGTTGTTCATAGTGTTCTCTTATAATCCTTTTAATTTCTGTAGGATTGGTAGTAATATTCTCAGGTTCATTTCTAATGTTAGTAATTTGAATCTTCTCTTTTTCTTATTACATCTAGCGAAAGGTTTATGTCAATTTTGTTGATCTTTTGGAGAACCATTTTTTGGTTTCATTGATTTTTCTTCCCTCGTTCCCTTGTCTCTGCTCTAATCTTCATTATTTCCCTCCTTCTAGCTTTAGAGTTAGTTTTTTAAAAAATTTTTTATTGTTATGTTAATCACCATACATTACATCATTAGTTTTTGATGTAGGTGTTCCATGATTCATTGTTTGTTTATAACACCCAGTGCTCCACGCAGAATGCGCCCTCTTTAATACCCATCACCAGGCTAACCCATCCCCCCACCCTCCTCCCCTCTAGAACCTCAGTTTGTTTTCAGAGTCCATCGGTCTCTCATGGTTTGTCTCCCCCTCCGACTTACTCCCCTTTATTCTTCCCCTCCTGCTATCTTCTTCTCTAGTTCTTAAGTTGTAAAGTTTAGGTTGTTGATTTGAGATCTGGTCTTTTTTAGTGTAAACATTTATAGCTATAAATTCCCCTCCCCTCCCCTCCCCCCCCCCCCCCCGCACCATTTGTGTTTGTCTTGTAAATTTTGATATGTTGTCGTTTTCATTCATCTGTGATTTCATCTTTGATCCATCAGTTGCTTAAAAGTATGTTAATTTGTACTAAATTGTCAATTTTCCAGTTTTCTTTTAAGTGTACTGATTTGTAAGTTTATTCTGTTGTGAGATTTTTAATGTATTGAGATTTTAATTTGTGGCCTAACATATGGTCTGTCCCATATGTGCCTGAGAATATGTGTGTTGTTGAGTAAAGTGGTTCTGTATATGTCTGTTAGATACAGTATATAGTTGGTTTAAGGGGCACCTGGGTGGCTCAGTCATTAAGCGTCTGCCTTGGCTCAGGTCATGATCCCAGGGTCCTGGGAACGAGCCCCGCATCGGGCTCCCTGCTCAGCGGGAAGCCTGCTTCTCCCTCTCCCATTCCCCCTGCTTGTGTTCCCTCTCTCACTGTCTCTCTCTTGTCAAATTAATAAATAAAATCTTAAAAAAAGATATAGTTGGTTTATTGTGTTAAGTCCTCTGTTTCCTCCTCCTCTTTTTTTTTTTTTTTTTAAAGATTTTATTTATTTGACAGAGATAGAGACAGCGAGAGAGGAAATACAAGCAGGGGGAGTGGGAGAGAGAGAAGCAGGCTTCCCGCTGAGCAGGGAGCCCAATGCGGGGCTCTATCCAGGACCCTGGATCATGATCTGAGCCGAAGGCAGACACTTAATGACTGGGCCACCCAGGTGCCCCTGTTTCCTTACTTTTGTTTGGTGGTTCTCTCCATTATTGTGAGCTGGGTATTGAAGCCCTCCCCTATTTTTGTAGAACTACTTTTCCCTTTAATTCCATCAGTTTTTGCTTCATATATTTTGATGGTCTATTATTAGGTGCCTAAATGTTTCTGATTGTTGTATTTTCTTTTTTGAAACTTTTGTTAGTATATGATGTCCTTCTTTATCTTTTTTTTTTTTTTAAAGATTTTATTTATTTATTTGACAGAGATAGAGAGAGAGCACAAGCAGGCAGAGAGGCAGGCAGAGGGAGAGGGAGAAGCAGGCTCTCCACCGAGCAGGGAGCCCGATGCGGGACTCGATCTTGGGACTCCAGGATCATGACCTAAGCCGAAGGCAGTCGCTTAAACCAACTGAGCCACCCGTCACCCTCTGTTTTTTTTTTTTTTAAAGATATTTATTCATGAGAGACACAGAGAGAGAGAGAGGCAGAGGGAGAAGAAAGCTCCCTGTGGAGCAAGGAGCCTGATGCGGGACTGGATCCCAGGACCACAGGATCACAACCTGAGCTGAAGGCAGATGCTCAACCAACTGAGTCACCCAGGGCGTGCCATCCTTCTTTATCTCTTAAAATCTTTTTTTTGATGTAAAATCTGTTCTGTCTAATATCAGTACAGGCCATTCCTGAACTCTTTTGGTTACTATTTGCATGAGTATCTTTTCCCATCCTTTCACTTTCAGCCTGTTTATACTATTTTTCCATATGCCCAATAGCTTTTTTGTCCCTTCCTGCATTCCTGTGTTTGTTGATTAACAAACAAACAAACAAAAAACCACGCAGTGTTTTGTAGGGGCATTGTTTAAATTCCTTAATGTCCTTTTTTGTATATTCTATAGCTATTTTGTGTGTGTGTGTGTGTGTGTGTGTGTGTGTGTGTGTGTGAGTGGTTTCATGGGGTTACCTTAACATTTTATAGTTACAGTAACTTCAAGAATGGGCAAAATCTGCTCTTTTACAGCTCTGTTCCCACTTATTTTTATTGTTGTCACAGAATTATATCTTTATATGTTGTTTGTCCCCAAACATAAGTAATAATTCTTTTAAATGCAATCAGTCTCATAAATTATGTAGAAAACAAGATTGGAGTTACAAAGGTACAGTAGTACTAGCTGTTACACTAATAATAGTTTTTTCCTTTAAATGTCTTAGTTTCTTGGGGCACGTGGGTGGCTCAGTTGGTTGGGCATCTGGCTTTTGATTTTGGCTCAGGTCATGATCCTTGGGGTCCTGGGATTGAGCCCCGCATTGGGCTCCATGCTCACTGGGGAGTTTGCTTGGGGCTTCTCTCCCTCTCCTTTTGTTCTTCCCGCTCGTGAGCACGCACATGCTCTCTCTCTCTAAAATAAATCAATCTTAAGAAAAAAAAATGGATTAGTCTCTTAATCACATAGAAAATGAATACAGTTATAAACCATTGTTACAGCTTTTATAATTATTTATTTATAATTCTTTATTTCTCTGGTTTCAGGGTATTGTCTAGTTCCTTTTCATTTCACCTTGTAGAATTCCCTTGAGCATTTCTTGCAGGGCAGGTCTAGTGGTCACAAACCACTTCAGCTTTTGTTTATCTGTAAATGTCTTGATTTCTCCCTCACTTTTGAAGGGTAGTTTTGCTTGATTTAGGATTCTTGCTTTACAGTTTTTAGGAGATGGTAATTAAGAGGACATGACCAGTGGTTGACCTGTAAGCCGAACCCGGGCATTTGGAGGTTTCTCACCTCCTGTCCTGTCCTTAAAGTCTTCATGGTTTCTGGAATACCTTTGAGGGTCTCTTCATTTTACTACCTTTTTTTCTTTGTCTTTGGTTTGCATAAGGTCTTATCTTGTCCAAGTGTGCTTATTTTTTCTTCTGCAATTCTGTTGAGCCCATCTAATGACTTTTAAGTTTGTTATTCTACTTTTAATGCCATAATTTCTGTTGGATTCTTTTTTCTAATTTGTCTCTATTGATACTTTCTATCTGATGTGACATTGTCGTTAAGTTTTTATTTACTTAAGTAATCTCTATGCCCGGTGTTGGGCTCAAACTCACGATCCCTGAGATCAAGAATCACATGCTCCTCCAACTGAGCTCCCTGATGTGACATTATCGTGAGCCATAGTTTCCTTTAGTTGTGTGAACATGTTTATAATAGCTACATTATAGTATTTATCTGATAAATCCTGGACATCTAGTCTCTCTCACAGATACTTTCTCTAGCCTGTTTTTTCCCCCCACGTAGTGATGAAAACTTTTTCCCTTTGATGAGAACTTTGAAGATTTATTCTTTTACCTTTTCCTTGTGTTGAAAACTTTGAAGATTTACCCTTTTAGCAACTTTAAAAGGTACGATACAGTTTTATTAACTCTAGTCACCATCTGTACATTATATCCCCAGGACTTATTTTACAAGTGCAAGTCTGCACCTTTTGACCACCTTTGTTACCCATTTTTTTTTTTTCTCTTTTCTTTCTTCCCAGTGTATGGATATACTTTCCTGTTTCTTTGCATGCCTCCTAACTTTTTATTGGATACTGGTCCTTTTAGATAATGTAGCAACTCTAGGCACAGGTACTGGGCCGCCTCCTCCAGTGTTTGTTATTTGCTTGTTAACTTGCATAGTGACTGATTGGATTGTTTTAGTTGAGTCTTTTCCCCCATTAGTGTTCAGCTTCTGATACTGTTTCTCAGGGAGGTGTAATTTTGGATATGCTCCCAGTTACCCAGGATGATAATGGTTTAGATTGGGCTCTCTTTTTTTGTTTCCCTGAGACCACACTCAGCTGTTAAAAACTTCATTAATTGCCAGCTGATTGCCCTCATGATTTTAAGAATGCCCTGGACTGTAATCGTTCTGCAGACTAATCCCATCAAATTCTAGCTCCTTGAAGGAATGGTTTCTGAGTTTGGTGTTTCATTTTTGTTAGACACTAGGAGAACTATCAGTTCTCTTATTCTCTGGTACTCTTGCAAACTAACCTGCCTAGAGTTTAACCTGTATCTTTAAAAAAATTTTTTTTTTTTTGGAGGCAGGGACAGGCAGAGGGAGAGGAGAGAGAATCTTAAGCAGGCTCCATGCCCAGTGCAGAGTCTGAGGTGGGTGGGCTTCAATCTCACAATCCTGAGATCATTACCTGAGCTGAAATCAAGAGTCCGATGCTTAGGACACCTGGGTGGTGCTCAGTCAGTTAAGAATCTGCCTTCATCTCAGGTCATGATCCCAGGGTCCTGAGATCGAGTCCCACGTTGGACTCCTTGCTCAGCAAGTGGGAGCCTGCTTCTCCCACTGCCTGCTGCTCCCCCTGCTTGTGCGCCCCGCCCCCCCCAACAAAGAAATAAAATCTTTAAAAAAAAAAAAGTCTATGCTTAACTGACTGAGCCATCCAGGTACCCCTAGTTTAGTCTATATCTTGAATCTGCTGCCAGTACTTCCGCTGTTCTTAGAATGCCTTTAGACTTCTTCACCCTGTGTTGCAAATAAAGGTTAAGCCTTTTGGGAAGAGATTAGACCTCCCTGCTTACCCCCTTCCTGCTTCTTCCCCCCAGGCAAAATCTCTGAACCAGGGCTCTAGGGATATGGGGATGGGGACAATGACAAGTTCTCTCTGAGTAATAGCCACACTCTAAGAGATAAGTGCTTGGTGGGCCAGTGGGCATTGGTCTTGGTCCTCTCAGCTTGCTTCTCCTGGTGTAGGAACCTCCACCTCATGAGCTGGGTCAAGAATGATCAGTGCCCTGGTATTCTCAGCATAACATGGTCAAGTTGCAGTTGCCTCAATTCCACAAGTAGGGCTGGCTGGTAGGAGGAAGAGAGCCCCTACTGTAAACTGTTTATCTGGGATTAGACTTGGCAATAGTTACCCAAGGCAGAATGAGAAATACTGATGTCCTCCTGTTCCTCCCGATTGCATCTGGGTGCTGGAGGCCAAGGGGTCCTGTGTTTTTGACTGCAAAAGTCTGGAGTAGATTCTCTGCTCCTCTGAGTTGGGATGGGAGGAAGAGAGACATCATGGTTCAGATACCATAGACTTTTTGCTTTTCTTACTGAATTTTCATAGTAATCTTGAATGTTTCTTTATTTGCTGTTTACTTTTAGGACTGTTTCCAGAGGCTTTTAATGTTTTGTTTTGGTTTTTATCATTTTCATTGGGGAGCAGATCAGCAGAGCTCCTCACACTGTCATGCCAGAAGTCATTCTCCTGTTCATTAGTGTTTTATTTTAAACCATTCTGAATAGGTTTGTGATGATAGCTCATTTTGGTTTTAATTTGCATTTCTGTGATGGCTAATGACATTGAACATCTTTTCTTGTGATTATTTGCCATTTGTACATCCTCTTTGGGGAAACACCTGTTCCTGTCATTTGTCCATTTTCTAGTTTGGAGTATTTTTTTTTTTGTACTGTTGAATTTTTGAGTTCTTTACATAGTTTAGATACTAGTTGTTGGATATGTGATTTACAAATATTTTCTCTCAGTCTACAACTTGGTCTTTTTAACTTCTTAGTAGAGTGCTTCACAGAAAAGTTAATTTGATGAAGTCCAATTTTTCATTTTTTTCCTATTATGGATCTTTTGGTGTCCAAGTCTCAATACTCTGTGCATAGCTCTAGATTATGAAGGTTTTCTCTTGTGTTTTTTATACAAGTTTGCATTTTACATTTAAGTCCATTATCCATTTTTGAGTTAACTTTTGTTTAAACATGTAAGGTTTAGGGTTTGAAGTCCTCTCTTTTAGTGGGGGGGGCTATCACCTTTGTGATTCACCATTAAATTGCTTATGCCGGGGGATGCCTGGGTTGCTTAGTCAGTTAAGCGCCTGCGTTCGGCTCAGGTCATGATCCCAGGGCCCTGAGATCGAGTCCTGCATTGAGCTCCTTGCTCTGTGTGGAGTCTGCTTCTCCCTCTGCCTGCTGCTCCCCTTGCTTGTGTGTGCTCATGCGTGCTCTCTCTCTCTCTCTCTCTCTCTGACAAATAAATATAATATTTATAAAGAAATAAATTGGCTTTTGCATATCTTTAAAATAAGAGTTTGGCATATTTGTGTGTGTACATTTTGGATCTCTGATTTGTTCCATCAGTCTGTGTTGTCTTTTCCTCTGCCATTACACACTTGACTGCTGTAGCTGTATAATAGGACTTTACATTAGATAGAGGGATTTTTGGTAGATTGTTTTGGTAGGCCTTGTGCCTTCCATATAAATTTTAGAGTAAGCTTGCCATTTTATTTTGTTTCTATGCTAAGATCTTGATAGGAATTGCATTTAAACCTGTAGAAAATTTGGGGAGAATTGACATCTTTATTGAGTCTTCCAGTACATGAATATGGTATGTTGCTGTTTTTGTTCATCAGCATTTTGTAATTTTTGGCAAACAGATCCTGTGCATACTTTGTTAAGTGTATACTTAAGTATTTAATTTTCTTGGGAGTAATTTTAAACAGTATTTTTCTAAGTTTCACTTTCTACATGTTTATTTTTAGTATATAAAAAGTGATATTTGAGTGTCGATATTCTGTCAACATTGCTGAACTCATTTATTAGTCCCAGTTTTTGTAGATCTTCATTAGCATTTTAAGGTTTGCTTTGAAGCATTTTATCCTTTTTTCCCCTATTGTGATATATTAGTTTATTCCATAGTAACTAAATATTATGGGCTTTTAGGATGCAGGCTGTTAATATCCATATGTCAATTTTATACCCAGTCATTTGATAATTTTTTATTATAATTTTTCCCAGTTGATTCTGTTGGGTTTTTAGCTAAAGTATCATATAATCTGTAAGTAGTTATAGTTTTCAACCCTCATTTTCACCTCTTATTTTAATTGTCTAAAACCTCCAAGACAAGAGTTCAATAATGGTGATTAAGGACATCTTTACCTTAATTGTAATTTTACCTTAGACTTTTAGTATCAATGCTTTTGATTTCAAAGCATTGCATCCAGGAGCAATTCATTTTATCATTAGGTAGAATGCAAATAAACTAAAATGTATAGTACATTACAGTGTTGAGTGTTTAGGATTGAGATGTTTTATTAAGTCTTCAGGAACCGGAGGGCTGACAAATGCTTTTTCCTTCGATAATTTTATTGTTGAAACTAAAATAATGTGGTAGGCCTTCTTGCTTTTTATTGTTGAAACTAAAATAATGTGGTAGGCCTTCTTGCTTTGTATGTATAAATTAGTGAATAGAACTAAATTTTTTGATTGAAAATTTTACAGTGCCTTATTTTGTTCATTTATTTTACTTGTAAATTTAGAAAACATTGTTGATAGGAATGTATATTGATCTCTCAGGCCTTTCCTGGAAATTGATTTTCTTCTTTTTATTTTAAGATGAATCCTTTACAAATTCTTTGGGAAAACTTATTTCTTGTTATTTGCTTTCTTTTTCTTAGTTGCGGATTACAAAACAATTCTAACTAATAGAATATTCCATTAACATTCTCATAAATGAGCAACACTCCTCCATATATAGCTCTGGCTTATGAGAAGTTTGGTGTGGTCATTTGGCTGCTTTGCAGAAAGCTTTATTTTACTTGCTACAATTTGAGAATAAAGATTCTGATTCTGTAGTTTACTTGCCACGTAAGCCAAGTGCCTTTAGGGTTCAAATTTTTATCTTTTCTTCCCCAGTCTTAATCATTGGGTAGTAGAAAGAACATGAACATCATGAGGCCAGAAAGACCTGGGTGTAAATTCCAGCTGCTCCTCTTTATTTGTATTGACTAATGGTCTTGAATAAATTAATCTCCCAAGTTTCAGTTTCCACATCTATAAAATGGGGGATAAAACACCTCAGGGGGGTGGCTATATGTTAGTATTATGTGAGATACCACATGTAAATTCTCTGGTACAGAATTTAGCTTTGTGGAATCGTTGATCCACAATAAATGTTAGCTTCCTTTTCCCTGAAACAAAATGAAATAATGGGTGTGAAATAGTTTTCTGAGCTGCACATAAATAAGTGTAAGTCATTAGCATTGCTTTCTCTTTTAGAATTGGGCATTAATAGCATGGTTTATAATCTCAGTATTATTAATATGCTTGCTGAGGCCCTTAAGTGATAGGCACATGCTAAGGTTTGGTGATCCTTAAAGATTTGTGTTTGTTCTTGCTCCAGAAACTTTGAAAGCCCTTAGAGAAATCCTGCAGCAAACTCACATGATTGTATGAAACAGTTGGCTGATTTTTAGTCTTAATTCGAATTCTCGGGCAGATTCTTAGTCTTAGTACCCATATATATGTGAAAACCACATACCCATTTTACCTTCTTTTTATGCTATCCAGGCCCTCCCACTTTGCCGTACTCCTCCTTTCCTCTAGGAAGAACTTTGAATCTCACGGGATTTTATGAGCATAACACATACCCTGGCTTCTTCTGTTTCTGTTTCTAGTTGGATTGGCTGTGATAATGACCTTATTAGTAGATGTAACTACATGTCTAAATTAAGCTTTTGTACTGTGAGTTTAGGACATGAAATAATTGAACTCCGAGGACTAGAGAGTGATGATTTCTGAAAGTTTTTACCACTCAAGAACATTTAAATGTTATCTGTCAAATATTCATTAAATATTTATGTGCATAGCACTTTCTAGGAACTCAAGGGATGTAAAAGAAGTATGCTCTAGTCCTGAGTTTCTTGCCTTCCAGGTTAGTCTAGTTAGAATTCAAAACAACTCAAATATTGAAATGTCAGACGTTTAAGGAACTTAAATGCAAAACATTACCAATGATATGTGCTATGAAAGTCAGAGACTTTGTCCTATTTATTTCCATACAAAATATTATGAATTTTGGTTTCCTCACCTGAAAAGCAGATACACAAATATACCCTTTGAGGTCATTGTGATGTTTAAATGAGACTGGATATATAAGACCCAGTTATTATACATAAAATCCACATATTCTTTCTGCAGTTTGGTCTGGTTTTAATGAAAAAGTGATGTATTGTAAAATGGTATATTTGAAGTAAGTAAGTAAGAATTGCATGTTGTAAAATGATATATTGTAAAAAAAAAATGCAGGCAGAACAAAATGAAAAGTTTTCTCACTTGAGACCTTAGATTCTTCCCTATGTACTTCAGTACCAAGAGTACAGTTTTTAATATTTTCTAGTAATTATTCTGTGTGTATACAATTATACTTTTATAACTTCTGGGAACATATACATGTCTTGTATTCTGATTTTTTAAAAAAAATTGATTTTGACCATCTTTCCTGTTAGCAAATACAGATATTTTATACATTGTTTTGTTCTTTTTTTTTTTTTAAGATTTTATTTATTTATTTGACAGAGAGACACACTGAGAGAGGGAACACAAACTGGGGAGTGGGAGAGGGAGAAGCAGGCTTCCCCCTGAGCAGGGAGCCTGATGCGGGGTCAATCCCAGGACCCTGGGATCATGACCTGAGCTAAAGGCAGATGCTTAACGACTGAGCCGCCCAGGCGCCCCTCTTTTTTTTTTTTTTTTTTAAAGATTTTATTATTTATTTGAGAGAGAGTGCATGTGTGCACAGGCGCACACATGAACTGGGGAATGGACAAAGGGAGAGGGAGTAGCAGGCTCCCCACTGAGCAGGGAGTCCCAGGACTCTGGGATCATGACTTGAGCTGAAGGCAGCCACTCAACGCACTGAGCCATCCAGGCGCCCTATTTTATTATTTTTAATGATTGCTGGGTATTCTATTGTTTGAGCGTATAATAATACAACCTTTGTCTTCCCTCAGCACTCATTTAATGTGTTTATTTAAAATATGTTAATTCACAACTTTCCTCTCCTTAGGGTCAACTCACTATCCAGAAAGTCCATCCTCCCCAGAAGGGACAGAAAGGAAGACCTCTTTGTAAGAAAGGCTTGGGTATCCCATGAACCAGACAGCAGAAAACCGATTGGGGTGCAGCAGGACTCCAGAGCCAGATATAAGGCTCAGAAAAGGGCACCAGCTGGATGGTACAAGGAGAGGTGATAATGACAGCCACCAAGGAAATTTGGAACCTGTTTTAGGGGCATCTGTTCTTTCTTCCCACCATAAAAAAGTAAGTTAAAGGGGAAGGATGGTAAGTAAAACAATGTTTATGGGAATGTGGTTGGAGGGAAGATATTTAGAGAAAAAAAAAAAGTATGGGGATGTTGCTGGAGAGAGGATGGGTTTTGAAAAGGAATATTGAGCACATTTGTAAGTTTTTGTTCAGGACAAATAAAGTCTCATTTTTAAATTAGCTAGGTGTTATTTGATTTTATAGTTAATCCTTTTCTGCTGACCCTGAAATCATACTTAATCTGCTTTATCTTGTTTGAGAAAGGAAATGGATTTTTTTTTTAAGACTTTATTTATGGGCGCCTGGGTGGCTCAGTTGGTTAAGCAACTGCCTTCAGCTCAGGTCATGATCCTGGAGTCCCGGGATCGAGTCCTGCATCGGGCTCCCTGCTCAGCAGGGAGTCTGCTTCTCCCTCTGACCCTCTTCCCTCTCATGCTTTCTATCTCTCATTCTCTCTCTCTCTCAAATAAATAAATAAAATCTTTAAAAAAAAAAAAAAGACTTTATTTATTTATTTGACAGAGAGCACAGCAGGGGGAGTGGCAGGCTCCCTGCAGAGCAGGGGGAGCCTGATGTGGGACTCGATCCCAGGACCCTGGGATCATGACCTGAGCCAAAGGCAGTCACTTAACCAACTGAGGCCACCCAGGCGCCCGAGAAAGGAAATGGATTTTTGTAGTTACTATTTAATCTTTATAATTCAACCATGTTTTAGTTATGACATATTATCATTTATATTTTCGGAGAAATTCTAACTCTGTGCTAGAACTACTCCAAATATGGTTTATCTCTAGTGTCTACCTTGGGAGTCACTAGAATTCTGGGAACAGAAGGCAGATTTTCATCTTTCCTTTTACTTCCTAGAGAAAAGAGCAGCTTTTAAATTATTTAAGCAACTATGCCTAGAGAGCAAAGGTATAAGTATCTATGAACAGCATCAGAAAGTCATTGTTTTATACATTTTGTTATGTGCTTTGTATCCTTGGAATTCTGTAGCATGTGTTCACTGTTGTGACTCTAGTACAATGTTTCTCAAACTGTAGGTTGTTTCCATTAGTGGTTTGTAAAATTGATTTTGGTACTACAAGTAGTGTTTAAAAAATTAAATAGCAAGAGAACAGTGAGGTGCATGTATGTAGTAATATACATTTAAATTATTTGTTGAAATTGTTTAGTTTTATATAAATGAATAATATATACATTTCTTAATGTGGGTTGTAGTTAAGACATTTTGAAAGCCTCTACTCCAAACTGTATCTTTACCATCCTAAGAGATATGTTTATTGTGTGGGTAATAGTGGTGTTGGTTTGAACTCCAGAGGGTTTTCTTGTCTTTTCAGACCTATTACAAGAATTTCATCAGAGCACTGTAGCAATATAGGTACAATATAGGAAATTGAAGGTAGTTCTTCTATTCTTAAGCCAACTTTATCTTCTTGGCTAGATCGTGCTATAGTGAAAGATTTGCATGCATGCGTGTGTAGGTGCCCACACATACAGAGGACAGGTCAGTAGGATTAAAAAAGCACCTATTTGCCTATAGTAAGTATAATATTATTTGGTCTTTAAACCAGCATTATTACTGTTTAGAGAGAAGTTTAACAGATATCTGGGGTAAGAACTTCCGTCTACAGTTAAGACCTTGCTTTCTTGCTGCCATTTTATAGTAATGTGTACTAGTAGCTAAGACTTTCCTATCTAAGCTCAGCAAGCTCTTTCTCTCATTTGCTACTAAGGCCTAAATAGTTGTTATTTTACTTGGATGAGTGACTGGAGGTGTTTTGTTTTATTTTCCTTTTTATTACTGTAAACACAACATGAATTATTGCTAACTATATGTCCATTAGAGCTCTAGAACTTTTACAGCTTGCATGACTGAAAACCTCCCGTTTTCTCTGCCCCTGCTAGCCCTTGGCAGCTGCCATTGTGCTTTCTGCTTTTATGAGTCTGACTGCTTTAGATATCTCATGTAGGTGGAATCATGCAGTATCTCTCCTTCTATTACTGGCTTATTTCACTTAGCATAATATTCTCAAGGTTTGCACATGTTGTAGCATATATCAAGACTTCTTTTTTAAGGCTAAATACTATTCCATTATGGGTATATACCGCCTTGTCTTAGCCATTTATCCACTGATGAACGTTTAGGTTGTTTGTACCTCTTGGCCATTATGAATACTGTCAATACTGTTCTCAGTTTTTTTTTTTTTTGTATATACCCAGAAGTAGGATTACTGGATCATATGACAGTTCTATTTTTAGTTTTTTTGAGGAACCTCCATACTGTTTTCCATAGGAGCTGCATCGTTTTACATTCCCATCAATAGTGCACAAGGGTTCTCATTTTCTCCACATCCTCGCCAACACATACTGTTTTCTTTTTTGATAATGGCTATCCTAACAGATGTGATGTGGTACCTCACTGTAGTTTTGCTTTGCATTTTTTGGATGATTAGTGATGTTGAGCATTCTTTTCCTCTACTTGTATACTTGGAGAAATGTCTGTTCACATCTTTTGCCCATTTTTTAAATCCATTTATAAACCAATTGAGTTGTTTTTTCTTCTTTTTTTCTGTTGAGTTTTAGGAGTTCCTTTTATATTTTGGATATTAACTCATCAGATATATGGTTTGCAAATATTTTCTCCTACTCCATAGGTTACCTTTTCATTCTGTTGATTGTTTTCTTTGCTATGCAGGAGCTATTTAGGTGACATAGTCTCACTTGTCTAATTTGCTTTTATTATTTGTGCTTTTGATGTCATATCCAAGAAATCACTACCAAAACCAGTGTTGTAAAACTTAACTTTTCCTCTGTATTTTCTTCTAGGAGATTTATAGTTTTAGGTTTTTACATTTAGGTTTTTTTGAGTTAAGTCATTTTGAATTGATTTTTGTGTATTATGTAAGGGTCCATTTTTACTCTTTTGCGCGTGGGTATCCAGTTTTCTAGTACCATTTATTGGAGAGACTCTGTAGTCTCTTTCCCATTATATAAGTCTTGCTCTTCTTGCCGAAGATCACTTGACTATATATGCTGAGTTTATTTCTGGGCTCATGATTCTGTTCCATTGGTCTGTATGTCTTCCTGCCAGTACCATACAATTTTGGTTACTGTCCTTTTGTAATATGTTTTGAAGGAAGTGGGATATTTCCAGCATTGTTGTTCTTTCTCTAGACTATTTTGACTAGGGGAGCCTGGGTGACTCAATCGGTGACCTTTGGCTCAGGTCATGATCTCAGGGTCCTGGGATCGAGCCCCATGTCGGGCTCCCTGCTCAGTGGGGATTCTGCTTCTCCCTCTCCCTCTGCCCCTCCCATCCCCCACTTGTGCTCTCTCTCAAATAAATAAAATCTTAAAAAAACATACTGTTTTGACTATTCGAGGCCCTTTGTCATCCATATGAATTTAGGGATTTTTTTTTTTAAATGATTGAGGTTATCTTAAAGAAAATGGAGATGTAGTAAACAGAATTGGAAGAGAGTTGACTAAGTTATTGAACACACGGTCAGGAGACCCATCATCTACCCTTGTTAAATATAAAAAGTTAACTTAATTATCCTTGATTTGTATTTGTCATAGATGATACCTGTGTTCCTTTCCAGTTATGATAGGACTCTACATTTTTAAAAAAGATTTTATTTATTTGAGTGAGAGAGTGCACGCACATGCATGTACAGAGGGACAGTAAGAGGGAGAAGCAGACTCCCTGCTGAGCAAGGAGCCCAATGCAGGGCTTGATCCCAGGACCCTGTGATCATGACCTGAGCCAAAGGCAGACGCTTAACTGACTGAGCCACCTAGCTACCCCAGGATCCTACATTTTTATCAATTTTCTGATACTAAGAAATGTTCAAGGGTTTCCAGAATGTACACATTGAACTATTTTTTTTTTTTTAAGATTTTGTTTTTAAGTAATCTCTACACCCAATGTGGGGCTTGAACTCACAACCCCAAGATCAAGAGTTGCATGCTTTACTGACTGAGCCAGCCAGGTGCCTCACATTGAATTATTCTGAAATATACTAATATCCTATTTAAAGAACTGAACTGATGGTGATTATTAGTACCGCTGGCAGTTTCTAGAAGTGATTGTGTAACTGAATGCTTAGTAATGATTGATGGAAAATTGGGGAAGAGGAAAGGAGGAAGTGTGTACAGGGCATTTTAATTAATAGTAGTGTGTGCAAGGTCCTGAATCTGAAAAGAACTTGGCATATTTAAGTGTGGTCAGTGGGTAGGGGGAGGATAGTAAGAAATGAGGAAAAAAAATTTAGGTAAGAACCTTTGTAGACCATGGTATGGAGAAAGTATATTGGAGGTTATTGGAAAGTTTTAGCAAAGGACTGATAAGATTTTATTTGCATTCTAGAAAGATCACTTTGGGCTCTTATGTGAAGACAGCAGATTTTGGGGGCTGTTGGTCGGGAGAGAAACTTGGAGATGAGTCAGAAGGCTGCTACAGAAATTCATGAGAGTTGCTTATTCTGGGTTGATGGTGATAGTTGAGTTGGCAAGAAGTGGATACATTTGAGCTGTGCTTTGGAGGTAGAGTTGACAGAATTTGCTGGTAGATTGGATATGATGGGTTAAGGGAGAAGGGAAGGAAATGACAATGAGTCTGAGGTATGACGTGAATACTTGGGATTGCTGGGGTATGATTCTGTATTCTGAGATGGGAAAAACTAGACGGTAAGTTTGGAGGTGAAGTTAAGTTTAGGTGGGAGGATCAAGAGCTTGCTTTTGGTTGTGTTAAATATAAAATGCACGTGAGACATCTTAGTGGATGCGTCTAAAAGTTAGTTGGCTAAGAGTGTGGCATTCCTAAGAGTGGCCTGGGCTGGAAAGAAGTAATTTATTTAGGAACTAGCTGCAATGTAGATATGATACTTAAAACCATTCAGTGGTTAAGGTTACTTAAGAGAGGAAGAGAGAAGAGAGGGAAAAGAGAAGGGCCTAGGATCCAGCCTGAAGGACGCCAGCATTCTCAGGGCATTTCAAGGAGAGAGAGTAAGTAGGTAAGGTAGGAGGAAAACCCTGGAAAGTGTTACATCACAAAAACCCGGAAAGTCTTTCAAGAAGGAGGGGAGGGAGCAGTAGCAGTGATTGGTTTGTTTCTAGTGCTGCTAAAGGGATCACGGACAAAAAGGATAGACCAGTGACCATTGGTTCTGGAAACATGGTGTTCCTAGGTGAACTTAACAAGAGCTATTTTGGTGGAGGAGTGGGAATAGAAGCCAGACCTTGGAGTAGATCTAATTGTGAATAGCAGGTGGTAAGTATTCACGGCATGTGTAATAAGCAGTTCTTTCTCTGTCATGTAAAAAAGATGTTTCAAACAAACAAGTGAACTTTTTTTCCAAGTGTGTTTCTCATGCACTGAAATTATTTTAAACTTTCTGGTTTCCCACACAGAATAATAATAAATAATAATAAAATTAGAATTACATAAAACCTTTAATTTTTTGCTTATTCCTTTTATAAATGAGTATATTTTGCCCTCTATGGACAGCAAACGTGTAGATATAAGACCCTTATTTTTTAGGTGTTTTTGGACTATAAAAGAACACTTACTAAGACTGAATTGGAGGACACCAAGGCCTACTATATATATATACATATTTTTTTTTTTTTAAAGATTTTATTTATTTGTTTGACAGAGACACCACGAGAGAGGGAACACAAGCAGGGGGAGGGGGAGAGGGAGAAGCAGGCTTCCTGCTGAGCAGGGAGCCCGATGCAGGGCTCGATCCCAGGACCCTGGGATCATGACCTGAGCCTAAGGCAGACGCTTAATGACTGAGCCACCCAGGCGCCCCGGCCTACTATATTCTTTATTTTTAAAGATTTTATTTATTTGTCAGAGAAAGAGAGCGTGCGCGCATGCATAATAAGGGAGAGTGGCAGGCAGAGGAGAAGCAGGCTCCCTGCTGAGTAAGGAGCCCAATGCAGGACTTGATCCCAGGACCCTGAGATCATGACCTGAGCCAAAGGCAGATGCTTAACCGACTGAGCCACCTAGGCATCCCAGGCCTACTATATTCTAACTCTAGATTTGTGAAGAATCTTTCCTGGATTCTTTGGACCTATACTTGGAATCTGTACTTTGTTTATTTTTGTGGTATTGGAATATCAAAATGTGAATTTGAGAATTGTAACACAACTATCTTCAGTGCAGAAAGATGTTCTGGTAATTTTTTAATCTAAAAATGTTCATAACATGCATATTGAATGTTAAAGAAAAGCAGAAGGTAAGATTGTGTGTGTGTGTGTGTGTGTGTGTGTGTGTGTAGAGAAAGAGAGCAAGAGAGAGAGAACAACTTATAAGGTCATACACACTGAAATTTATAGTTATGTAAATATTTTAATGTTTGTGCACCAAAAAAGTACATCCCTGTGTTAGTCAGCTTTTGCTGCAGGAACTAAATAGTCTAAACGCTCAATGACTTAGAACAATAGAAACATACATGAGGGCTGTGGGTCAAGTGTGACTGCTCTAGGTTGCCATTCTGTTGTGGGTCAGCTCCATGAGTATTCTTACTCTGGGACCCAGGCTGAAGGAGGCTGTCTGGGACATGTTCTTGTGGCAGATTGCAAAAGTCCCAGAGAACAAATCAAATCACACATTTGCCTTCAAAGTTTCTGCCCATATGTGATGTATGTCACATTTGCTTATGTTCCATTGGCCAAAGCAGTTATGTGGCCAGGTCCAAAGATAATGGGATGGGGTTCTATTTCTCTATGGGAAAGGAGTGAGTGAATAATTGAAAACTTTAATATATAATCTGCCACAGTTTGTAAGGAAAAAGCCATTCCCTATCCCAGCATCTTTATGTAGGTTACTGTACTTCATAAAATAAATTTTCAGTGCTAGGGGTGCCTGGATGGCTAAGTTGGTTAAGTGTCCAACTCTTGATTTCGGCTCAGGTCATGATCTCAGGGTCATGGGATCAAGCTCCATATTGGGGCTTGTCCTTCCTCTGCCCCCCCCCCCAATAAATAAATAAAATCTTTAAAAAAAAAAAACACAAATTTTCAGTGCTGCATCAGATGCTGGAGAGAATTTTCTTATACCACAGAATACCGGAATGACATTTGGAAGATGTAGATTCTTCTGTTTATCTGACTCCTGGTTATAACTTTGCAGAACTTTTCAGTGCATCAGTTTCTCTGAGAAAAGAGCAAAAAGAACATTGTGTATGTCTTCTGTATGCATATTATATGAATAATGTGAGAATTTGTGAAAATTCTTCTAGTTTTTAGATTTGATGCTTGCTTTTCTGTTCCGGACTGTTGCCCTGAATTTTAATAATGAGCATTGTGTTAAAACAAAACAAAACAAAACTTAGTAGTGTAAATATCCAGAGGTTACCTAAGATGATGTAAACGAGTATGTGCAGTTGAACTGACTATTCTATGATATGTTGGGTCTCTATGTGTTATAGATGAGAAAACTTAGACAGTGAATGCTTAAGCGACCATTCCAGCCTCCCAGGAATTTCCAGTGTCTGGAGACATTTTTGGTTGTCAAAACTAGGGTAGTTGTGCTACTAGCATCTTGTGGGTAGAGGCCAAGGTTGCTGATAAAGATCCTATAATGCACAGACAGCTCCCATAACAAAGAAGTATCTAGCCAAGTATGTCAGTAAGTACCCAGGTTGAGAAAGCTAATATATGTACTGACTACCTCAGTAGCCCATTGTCACAATAGCATATCTAGAACTATTATGTCTTCTATTAATGGAAGTATTGTAGGAATGTATTTTCTCAGATCCAGGTCTGTCATTTTGCAAATCTCCAAGAGATTTCATCAAATCATAATCTTTATAAATGATTCATTTTAAGTTGTGCTGTGCACAGCCTACAGGGTGGAACATAGTGGCCCTGTTTGCCTGCTCTGGGCCAGGTGCGTTTCTAAGTGCTAGGAGTATGTGATGGGTAAGAGCCACGATTTTTGCCTGCATGGTGCAAGTGCAGAGGTGAAGACACACGATAAAACCCTGAACACATAAATGAATAAACTAATTACAGATGGTGATAATTGCTATGAGGAGAAAAGTATGCTAAAGTAATGAGGTAAGAGAATTTTGAAGACATTTATTTCTTACTGTTTTTTTTTAGAGCAGTTTTTAGGTTCACAGAAAAATTGAGGGGAAAATATAGAGATTTTCTGCATACTCCTTGCCCTCACACATGCATAGTCTCCCCCACTGTGAACGTCCCCGACCAGAGTGCTATCTTTGTTACAATTCATGAGCCTATATGGACACATCGTAATTACCCAAAGTTCATAGTTTACAGTTTACTCATGATGTTGTATATACTATGGGTTTGGACAAATGTATGACATATATCCATCATTATGGTATTATGCAGAGTGCTTTTAGTGCCCTAAAAATCCTCTGTGCTCCGTCAACCCCCCCACCCCCCCAAGTTCTTTAGCTATAGTTAAGAAAAGCATGTTTGAGGTGAGGCCTGAGTGATGAGGAACCAGCAAAGAGCTTAGGGGAAGAGTATTTCCAGGTGGAGGAAGCAAGCTAGTATAGGGGGCCAGAGGTGGAATAAGCTTTTTCCCCTCTGCTGTTTCTGTCTCCTCCTGTCTCTCCTCCCCCCCCCTTTTTTCCCCCTTGAGAACTGAAAGAAGGCCAGTGCAATTAGAGCATGAGGAACAAGAAGAAAGAGTGAAATGAGATGAGGTCAGTAGGCCAGGGAGGGACCAGATCATATAATATGGTGTACAGAAGGAGTTTAGATTTTATTTTAATAAAATCTGCTAAAAAGTGAAGAGCCTTTGGGGTGTTTAAACAGGAGGGCGGGATTGTGATTTTTAAAAGATCACTTTGGATGTGGAGAAGGAACTGTGAGAAGACAGAATGGAAGGACAGGAACCTGTAGAATATTCTACGTGAGAGAAGATGTTGGCTTGAAACAGGGTGGTAGTAGCCGCAGAAATGGAGGGAAGTGGAGGGATTCCCAGTATATCTTGGAGGGCAAGCCAGCAGGACTTCCTGATGGATTCGATGTGGAGAGTGAGGAAAAGAGGGTAATCAAGGGTGATTGCTGGATATTTTAACTGCACAAAAACTGGGATTGGTAAGGTGGGGGAGGCAGGCTTAAAAAGGGGGAATCAAGAGTTTTGTTTTAAAATGTGAGATTTGAGATTCTCTTTAGTCTAATTGAATAGGTATTAACTATTGCTATATGATTTTTAATGTGCCACTGTTTTTTAACTATATTCAAAACTGACACGATTATTGAAGCTAAAGACTTATTAAAGCTAGAAGGAATTTCAGACTAGCCAATTTGAGATTAACAATGGCAACAAAGTTATGTTTATAATATTAGTTAATGAGACAGTAAAGTGTTTTTAGAATTTAGAATTTATCCATCCAGTCCCTTTTGTGTCAGATTCACAGTGTTTCATTTTATACTATGTATTTTTATTTATCATTTTCACTTGATAGAGTGGTATCTTCTAAATACAACGTTTGTGCTCTTTGTTTCACTAACAAATAATTGAGCGAATGTGATTTTTTTCATCCTTATGAATGAACTCATTATATTGCCTTGAAAACCTGTATTTGATTTTCCTTTAATCGTAGAGTTAACTCAGAAGCCAAAATCCTGAACAAAAGAACCATTTCTCTCTTCACATCTGTTTTAACATTTTCTGTGAGGAATCTTGGAGTGAGAGAATGAGATCCTTAGATTGTGGAATGTTAGAGTTGAAAAGACTCTCTGAAACCATCTTGTTTACTTTCCTCAATTACTAAAGAGGAAATTACGTGTTTTTGTTCCTAATGAAAATTTGTCCCTTCTGTATTGTTTCTCTTTGGAGTGGAAGTTCTTTGCTGAAAATGAGAAGGTGGTTTATGGAGAGACCAGTGTCTATGTACTACCTACCTGGGAGGTGGTTTAAGTAAGAAAACTTACTGGATCATAGAAGCAACGAAAACTTTTCTACTGCTCTGGTTTTCCCTTGCCCCTCCTCTTCATCCATGACGTTCTATATTTAATCTGTATACAGTACTGTCCCTTGCTGTTAATTTCAGAGTTGTTAGTATAGAATAATGATAGGAGAGAAAAGAAGGAAGATAGAGTTACAGAAAACTATGTAATTTTGAGACTGAAATTAAAGACAAGATACTAACTTAATATCTTCCAGGGGTGTAATGAGTTCCATACACTGATTTTTTTTTGTTTGTTTTTGGAGGAAGGATTCATTTCTTGAAATTTCCAGTTTTGAAGTGGAAGTATGTGAACTGTTAGCAAATAGAGTGTACCCATCTGAATAATTCTAATAGTGCCTTAAATTTGTACGTAGCACTCTCACAGACGTGATCTCATTTGCCTCTCAAAATTGCAGTCTGAAATAGGAAGACCAGATATCTCTTTTTAAAAGTGGATGAAAGTGAGATTTAGAAAGCTTAGAGTAATGTGCCCAAAGTCACATGGCTAAATGAGAACATGTGCTAGGTCTTCTGACTGCACTTTCTGCTGAACAACGATGCCTTTATGAAAATTGGCAGCAGGCTGGCTTCATGTTCCTCATTTCCAAACTCTGCCTCTGAGTATTTATGTTGAGCCCAGAGGTTAGATTCAACCATTGGTACTTGTTTTTTGACAGAATTTTTGTGCATACCTGATTTTCTTTTAGGCCAGAAGCATTTTAACTTTTCAGTGGATTTTTTGTTTATTTTGAAAAGAAATAAACCTAACGTTATCATGATGTGTTCTTTCACATTTCTAATGATTTTGCATCATTTTCTTTGAGTATTTGTTCCCTCTTTTTATATTTATTAGTTTTTAAAAGGATTTTATTTATTTGAGAGAGAACAAGTGAGCTTGCACGAATTGGAGGGGAGGGGCAGAGGGAGAAGCAGACTCTCCGCTGAGCAGGAAGCCCAGCATGGGACTCGATCCTGGACCCCAGGATCATGACCTGAGCCAAAGGCAGATGCTTAACCGACTCAGCCACCCAGGCACGCCTTTTCCCTCTTTTTAAAATAGAGAACTTAATGTAAATTGCATAGGCTTTTAAAAAAATGTGGTAGTTTCTCTTAGATTCTCTAGCTACATTAAATGCCAGTTGTGCATAAGGATAAAAATGTAATAGGAAAAGCAAGAGAGAGAGGTGTCTTTTTTTTTAAATAAAAAACAAGTTAAATGAAATTCTAAATTTATAAAAATAAGGTTTAAAGGTAGTTGTATCCATTACAGAGTGATACGTCTTTTTGTGCAGGTGTTTATTAGGTTTATTAGCAGATTCCTTTAAATCAGTGGATCTATTTTGGAATGCTTATCTGATCACTTATGGCCCTTTAAGGAAAATAAACACAAATGCCAGGATTTAATCCTAACCTACTAAATCAGAATCTTTGGGTCCTGGATGAATGTATTTTTTAAAATATACACAAGTGACTAAGATGCTCACTGTTGTTTAAAAATTAGTGCCTAGAGTTATAGTTTTTTTTTTTTTTTTTAAAGATTTTATTTATTTGAGAGAGAGATAATGAGAGATAGCACGAGAGGGAAGAGGGCCAGAGGGAGAAGCAGACTCCCTGCTGAGCAGGGAGCCCGATGTGGGACTTGATCCCGGGACTCCAGGATCATGACCTGAGCCGAAGGCAGTCGCTTAACCAACTGAGCCACCCAGGCGCCCTCTTTTTTTTTTTTTTTTTTTAAAGATTTTTATTTTTAGAGAGAGAGCACACAAGAGGGAGGGAGGGAGAAAGGAGAGAGAATCTCAAGCTGATTTCATGCCTAGTACCAGAGTCTGACATGGGGCTCGATCTCACCATCCTGAGATCATCCCCTGAGCCGAAACCAAGAGTTAGATGCTTAAACAGCTGTGCCATCCAGGCGCCCCTATAGTTCTTTTATTTACAATAATGTATTAAAAACTTCTCAGGAGCATGGTTTGCAAAAAGGCAAATCTCTGTGTGTCCTCTGAGGAATATTTGGGAAATCGTTAGATTTTTTGCTGTTTGTTAAAGGAAAATGTCACTATTTTTAAAAATATTGAGATAATTCATATATAAAGTTCACCTGTTTATAAAGTGTTGTACAATTCAAAAGTTTTAGTTGTGCAACCATCACAACACTCTAATTTAGAACATTTTTTTTATTATCTCTAAAAGAAACCTCTTTTACCCATTAGCTATCATTCCTATCCCCACGCTTTAACTCTAGGCAGCTGATTTCCAGTCTCCTTTCTGTCTCTATGGATTTTCCTCTTGTAGATTTTTTATATAATGGAGTCATGGGATGTGTGGTGTTTTATGACCAGCTCTTTTACTTAGCATAATGTTTTGAAGGTTCATTTGTGTTGTATCACCTATCAGAACTTCATTTTCTTTTATGGCTGAGTAATATTCCATTGTATGGTTGTACCATACTTCAAAAATGTTGCTATGAACATTGATGTACAAGTTTTTGTGTACCGATATGGTTTCATTTCTTATGCACAGGAGTGATTTTTCTGGATCATGTGTTAACTATGTTTGTAACATTTTGAGGAACCGCCAGCCTGCTTTCTCTGCTTTCTGTAGCAGCTGTACCATTTTACATCCCCACTAGCAGTGTTTGAGGGTTCCACTTTTTCCATGTCCTGGCCGGCACTTAGTTTGGTCTGTCTTTATTATTTTTTTAAACATATATATGTATATTTAAAGATTTTATTTATTTGACAGAGCATGAGCAAGGGAGAGGGAGAAGCAGAAGCAGGCTTCCTGCTGAGCAGGGAGCCTAATGCTAGACTTGATCCCAGGACTTTGGGAACATGACCTGAGCCAAAGGCAGATGTTTAACCGATTGAGCCACCCATGCGTCCCTTGCCTGTCTTTTTGAATATAGCCATCCGAGTGGGTGTGAAGTGGTATCTCATTGTGGTTACAGTTGACTCGAGTTTTTTTTCTTTTTAAAGATTTTATTTATTTGAGAGAGAGCACAAGCAGAGGGAGTGGCGGGCAGAGCGAGAAGCAGGTTACCTGCTGAGCAAGGAGCCCAATGTGAGGCTCCATCCCAGGGCCCTGGGATCATGACCTGAGCCAAAGGCAGATACTTAACTGACTGAGCCACCCAGGCGTCCCTGACTCTTGAGTTTTTTTTTTTATATTTTTATTTTTTAAAGATTTTATTTATTTGACAGAGACACAGTGAGAGAGGAACACAAGCAGGGGGAGAGAAAGAGGGAGAAGCAGGCTTCCCGCTGAGCAGGGAGCCTGATGCGGGCCTCCATCCCAGGACGCTGGGAGCTTGACCTGAGCCCAAGGCAGACGCATAACTACTGAGCCAAGGCACCCCTACTCTTGAGTTTTTATCAGGAGATCTACCTAGGTTAGCTGTGGCTGAAGATTTTAATTATTTAACTTCTTGAAGACTCTGGAAATAGCAATTAAATTCAAACCTATTAAAAACTCAAGTTGTGTCTGTTCAACTTCTAATGGTTTGGTTCTTTTTGTCTATACTGTTAAACTACTTTAACCTACTATCATCTCCCATCTGGAATATTGGGCTAGATCTCCTGATAGGGCTTTCTGTTTTGTTTCTTGTTTTTGTCCAATGTATTCCTCACACAGTTGCTAAAGAGAATTCTTAAAAAATGCAGAGTTTTGTTAGCCATTTCCATTTTAAAAAAATCATTTGCTTCCCATTGCACTTAGGACAAAATCCCCACTCTTGTCCATAATCTACAGGACTCTGATGATCTCACCTCTCTGGTTGTCTGAATTCATTTCAGGACGTTCCCTTTTTTGGTCAGTGAGCCTTAACCACATTGGCCTTATTTCCTTAAACAGGCTAAGTTCTCTTCAGCCAGAGAGCCTTCAAAAGTGGTTATTTTCTCTGCCCGGGGTGTTGTTAGATCCACACTTCTGGCTAACCGCTGCTTATTCTTCCGTAGAAAAACCTTTCACAAATTCTCTATCTCCACTTCATTCTATTTCATCTTTCCTATTTTTAAAGCATACCATTTATATTTCATCACAATACACACCATAACTTGTAATTATATATTTATATGGTTAGATGTTAATAATTATTTTTGCTTGTAGACTATGTTCCATGGTGGAACAAATCTTGCCTTTTGTCACCCCATCCTCAGATTCTAGCCCAGTCTTTCTGATTCATGGTGAATGTATAACACATAGATGTTGAATGAATTTATCAGTAGCCAATATAGTGTTCTAGGTCTAAATTGTCTCAGGTAGTTTCCATAAAAAGATGTATAGAAGGAGAATATTGGGGCATGCTGTTTTGATGTTCAGGGAAAATTAGTCAACATACTTATTTAATCTGTGATGAATAAGTATATTTTTATTATTTATCAGAAGAATGATAGCTCATATTTATTGGGCCTGTACAATGTATGAGACAACTTTCTAAGCTCTTTTGCACATATCATCTCATTCATTCCTGGAGTAGCCTTATAGAGTAGGTATTAGTAGTATTTGTTTTACAGATGAGGAAACTAAGGTTCCATTGAATTTATGTGAGTGATACACTGGGACTCTTATTGGAGGATTTAATATACTACTTCTCTACATGGGGTTGGATTTTCCTTTCATTGATTTATTGTCAAAAGTGTGATTTGGCAGTTTGAATGGTTATTTGTCTCTAATATAATACATTTTAAAGGACACTGTTTTCATAGATGGTCAAAATTGTGGAAAAAGAGACTCTGTGATAGATGGTAGTGATCCGTTGTAATTGTGGAATTGACTCTTAAGTAGCTTCAAATGAAATAGTGCACAATTACATTCATTTCCCTGTGTGTGAGGGTCCTTTATTTGAGGCAATGGAGAGGTTAATTTACTTTATTCCTTAAGAAGCAAAATGGTTTTTTTGTTTGTTTTTAAGAGGACTAGAAATCAAATACAGTTGACCCTTGAATGATACAGGTTTAAACTGCATGGGTCTACCTATGTGGATTTTTTTTTTGAAATATGAAGTACCAGTACTGTAAATGTATATTCTCTTATTTATGATTTTTTTTAAAGATTTTATTTATTTGAGGGAGAGAGAATGAGAGATAGAGAGCACGAGAGGGAAGAGGGTCAGAGGGAGAAGCAGACTCCCTGCTGAGCAGGGAGCCCGATGTGGGACTCGATCCCGGGACTGCAGGATCATGACCGGAGCCGAAGGCAGTCGCTTAACCAACTGAACCGCCCAGGCGCCCTCTTATTTATGATTTTTTAGTAACATTTTCTTTAGCCTACTTCATTATAAGAATATAGTATATAACATACAAAATATGTATGAATCAACTGTTTACATAATTGGTAAGGCTTCTGGTCCATAGTAGACAATTAGTAGTTAAGTTTGTGAGGAATCAAAAGTTATACGTGGATTTTTGACTACATGGGGGGTCAGTGCCCCATCCCTTGGTTGTTCAAGGGTTAACTGTACTTACAAAATTAAAGTCTCTGGACTAGGAGTCTGTTTTTTATAAGCTCCCTCATATGATTCTGGGACACACTTAAAATTTGAGAACTAGTGATTATAGCCTTCTCCTTTTCTCATGATGCATATGTATATGTTCTAGACTGATGGAACTTCAGCAGGGTAGGTCCAGAGTAGCTGCATGTGTCCTTATCCATAAGTGGAGTATTTGATAGTATGTACTTTGTCTCGTAGTGTGGTAGTGAGAATGATGCCTGGTATATAGAGAGTACTTACAAATGTTGGATATGATACATTGTTGGAGGCCTGTATTTTTGTCAGAAAAGATCTGCTTAAATTTCACTGTAGAAAGGCAGACTGTTCTATCCAAAAGACAGGGCATAATCTATTGGATATTGCTCATATTAGACTTTGTAATCATCTTAAAAGGTTGACTTTGTTATTATCTGTTTTTGCTAATCTAAACATAATGCCTATCCCCAACACTTAAAATAGTTTGGAGTGTTGTATTTGCTCAATAAATAAGGAAAGGAATGAGTGAATGATTGAACCTAAGTTTTAGCCCTGGTCCACTGCTAGCCAGCGGTGTGATTTTGGCCAATTTTCTTTATTTCTTTGGGCCTCATTTTCTTAATATTGGAATTAAGTTGTTGGAACTAGGTGATAGCTAAGGTTTTCTCAACCTCCACATTTCTGTG
Organism: Zalophus californianus; assembly: GCF_009762305.2. Taxonomy (NCBI): domain Eukaryota; kingdom Metazoa; phylum Chordata; class Mammalia; order Carnivora; family Otariidae; genus Zalophus; species Zalophus californianus. The sequence goes on from NC_045603.1 coordinate 103,931,746, forward strand.
GTCCCCCCACGATAGTTTTAACTCTTGTTTGTTAGAGGATAAAAGATGAATGAGGGTCATAATTAGTTTTTCATGGATTGGTCTAATTAGGTGTCTTTGCTTAATAACTCTATCTAATAGCTACTTTTATCAAGTTTGTTTTTATTTAGTGAAGCCATTTCTGTACTTCAGTAGATAATCTCAAAGGAAGCAGTTTGGTAAGAGGAAAAAAAAAAAGCATAGTTTTGGGTTCAGCAAGACCTGGATTTGAATCTTGATCTCTTCTACATCATTATTTCCCAACATTTTTGAGAAAAAACAACAGAAAACCTTACTGAAGTATAATATGCATGCAGAAAAGTACGTATATTGTAAATGGATAGTGTGATAAATTTGTATAAACTGGGCACCACCTGTGTAACCAGTACCCCTAGAGGTCCCCTTAATGCCTTCCCTCCTCCATAGTGATGCCTGTCTCTTTCCCAGAGGTAACCATTGTCCTGACTTCTAATGGTATAGATTAGTTTTCCTGTTTTTGTACTTTTATGTCATCGGAACCATTCAGTATGTACTCTTATATCTGGCTTCTTTCACTCAGTATCATGTTTGTGAAATTCATTTGTACTTTGTGTAGCTGTAGTTTGTTCATTTTAACTTTCTTTGTGTGACTATAACATATTTATTAATGAAGGCTAGTGGGTTGTTTCAAGTTTTGGGCTATTATAAAAAGTATTTCTATGAATATTCAAGTACTTGTCTTCTGGTGAATGTATAGAAGCATTTCTGTTAGCTCTATACCTAGGAGTGGAATTGGCTGGGTCAGGGATGACCCCTTTCCTCCTTAAACATCAAAAACATTAACAGATGCTTACATGATGGTCATATTTTAATATTAGTTTGAAAAAAATGCCTGTAGAAATTGACCAGGAATTTAGTTCATTTATGTAAGATACTGTCGTTAGGTTGGGAATCAAGGTACCACTCAGAGCTGTGTAACTTCCCTTAGATTGCATTTCTTTATTTACCCTGCTAGATCTGGATTTCCACATCATAAAATGGGGATAAAAATACTCATCTCAGAAGGTTGTTGAGGATTTGATCATTTAATTTGTAAAAGCAGTACAGTGTCTGGCATGTTAAAGTTAGTGCACAATAAATAAGAATTCTGTTACCCCATCCTTCTTTGTAATAGTACTCAAGTAATTGCAATAAATCCTGGTAATCACATCCTGAACTTATTCTTACATCTCAGCCACCCTTGACTTCAACAGTTTTTTTTCCACAGAGGTAGTTTTCTAAATCTATCATCTTAGTACTGACCCCTTTATCGGACCTTTAACTGCTTTAAAATGAATTAATTTAGCCTGCTCCCTCCCCATAAGCTTTTCCTTCTGATGTCCTGGTTTCTATTAAATAGTCCCAGCTTTCTTCCAAGTATCCAAACCTGGTTCCTAGAATGTCAGAGTGGAGGGAAAACTAAGAGTCATTTAGTTTAGTAAAGATGCATGCATGCATTTATTCTTTCTGCAGATTTTTTAGGTGTTTTTAAAAAAAGATTTTATTTATTTATTTTTAGAGAGTACAAGTGTGGGGGAGTGGGCAGGGACAAGCAGACTCCACACTCTGCGAGGAGCCCAACACAGGGCTCAGTCTCATGACCCAAGATCATGACCTGAGCCGAAACCAAGAAAGAGTTGGATGGCTTAACCAACTGAGCCACCCAGGACCCCGGTGTTTTTTTAAGTATGTATTGGCACTCTGGGAATACAAAGATAAAACATAGTTTCTGCCCTTAAGCAGCTAACAGTCCAGTTAGAGGGACAGACAAGGAAATCACTACATTTGTGGTAAGGGATGTACGATTGTGCAGGATACTATAGGAGTAACTGTACTTTAAGCTGGGGGTCTAGGGAGGCAAAACTTGAGTTTCAGAGTTAACTAAGAGAAAAGACTAAGGGCATTCTAGGCAGAGGGAACAGCAGATATGAAGACACAAGTAAAAATAGTATATGATGCTTTTAGGGAATAGTACCAATAATAGCTAGCATGTATTGAATATACATTGGTATGTACTGGTGTCTAAGCCTGGAAAGTGTTCAGCATAGCTAGAATGAAAGATGAAGAGTGCAAGGTAGCAGAAGGTTTGGTAGCAAGCAAGCCTAGACAATTGAGGCCTAAAATCCAGATTTCTAGACTCCTAGGTGCAGTATTCTTCATCATCCAGAATTCTTCTTGAAATGTATAATGTGGTTTGTTGGTTGAAATGCATAGGTCATTTCTTCCAGGCCTCTGACTCCGAAACCTGGATTCTTTTAACTAATTTGCTGAAGTATATAGTTTAGCGTTTTGTAAGCTTCCTTAGACAAAACCACAAAAGAGGCATTTTAAACCAGGTTGCCCTGATCTTTACGCGTTTTCTTCACATCTTTGAGTTTTCAAGGTACTAAGTCAAAGAGAGCAGCCTTTATGGTTGTCCTACTTTACTTCTGCTCCAGATTCTTCTTCATAAATGGGGGGATGAGGAGCCAACATTTACTCATTTCACCTAGGAATTATTTATTGAGCAGTTTTACTTTAACCAAACTCATAAGAATGCCACTGTATATTAATTTATCCTAGGAAAGCTATCTTGTAAATAGGCTCTTGTGTGCTGATCCTACATTTTCTTTTCCAGAGGGAAATGTATTTAGGACATTCAGTTAAGATTAGATAGAGTTGCTATGTGACAATAAAAAAAAAAATTGGATGATTTTAAAGATCTTTTCTGTTTAGCTTTAGAGATAACTAGTCTGTACAGGCTAAGAGTATATATATTTTTAGGCAGCCCAAAATGAATGTTTTATATTAGATATTGTACTTATTTTACTGGACAATTCAAGAGACACATTCATCAGTGCCTTTTCTCTTTCAGCTTTTATTTTTTGTACACACCTTAATTTCCATTAACCTATGGGTTTGTCTTCATTAGCTATATCAGCTTACTACCTTACTACACATTTCAGATTTCTAAATTTAAGCTGGATTCAGCCTGTCAACTTTCCAAAAAGACTATTAAATAACCTGTTGCTCAAACTAAGCCAGGTTTATTACTTGCTGCAGTAAGAGTGCATTCCACATAAAGCATCCTAGTAGTATTTTACAAAGGAGAGGTCATGAATAGATATTTATAGGGTTTGGGGGTCTGGGTCCTAGTGGTTTAAGTCAGGTCTTTGAATACAGCAGTCATGGGGTGCCTGGGTGGCTCAGTCAGTTGAGCGTCCAGTTCCTGATTTCGGCTCAGGTCATGATCTCGGCTCTCAGTGCAGAGTCTGTTTGAGATCCCCCTCCCTCCCTTGCTCTCTCTCTAAAATAAATAAAATCTTTAAAAAAATGAATACAGGGGTGGCTGGGTGGCATAGTCTGTTAAGTGTCAGACTCTTGGTTTCAGCTCAGGTCGTGATCTCAGGGTGATGAGATCAAGCCCCACATTGGACTCTGTGCTTAGGGCACAGTCTGCTTAGAGTTTCTCTCTCCCTGTCCCTCTGCCCCGCTCCCCCGCGCGCGTGTTGTGTGTACGTGTACGCACGTGTGCGCGCGCGTGCTCCCTCTCAAATAAATCTTAAAAAAAATATAACAGTCATATTGGTGTTGCACAGAGTTTGTGATTTGATATTTTAGGATTGGTGAAGCAAGTCTCAATGAACAAATGTTTGATTAAGTGAGCAGATTTGCCCAGTTGAACAATTGATTGTACTAAGGAGCTGATTGAGCAGTCTGTTGTTTAGTTAAATGAATTTTTGAGAAGTTTCTAAAGCTGATAATGAAGTTATTTATTGGCTGGTATTCTTAACCTTCCTGGGCAGGAATTCCCTGGAGCAGATGATAAAAATAGGGGCCTTTAGATCTTAGTCCTCGTAATTAAGCTATCTGTGAATGCAGAAGATCTCAGTTCTCAATGACATCTATAAAAGCAGACAAATTTTAACCAAGGATTTACTGTTCTCTGCCCTGGGTATTTTACCATTTCCTTGACCTTTATTTTCTAACTGTGGAAGGTATTATGATTGTGGATCTGTGTGGCATTTTGTCTAATGGTCTACTGACTTCAACTAATATTTACATTTATAATTTATGTCTTGCTAGGATGCATCGTTAGTTTCAGTTGAACTGAATGGGTCTCTTGTCCTCAAAGTGGTACTTTTGCTTTTTTCCCCTCTTGATTATTTTCTTTTATCTTTTCAAAATTCTGTTTTTCATGCAACCTTTTCTGAGCTCCACATCTCCCTACCTTTAATAACTATACCTTATTTCTTTTTTAGTCATTTATATGGCCAAGTCAGACCCTCATTAGGTTGTAAGCCCATGGAAGATGGAGACTATACTTTACTCATCTATTTAAGAATCTTATTAGTAGGGATGCCTGAGTGGCTCAGTCAGTTAAGTGTCTGCCTTCAGCTCAGGTCATGGTCCCAGGGTCCTGGGATCGAGTCCCACCACATCGGGCTCCTTGCTCAGCGGGAAGCCTGCTTCTCCCTCTGCCTGCTGTTCCCCCTGCTTGTGTTCTCTCTCTCTCAGACAAATAAATAAATATATTTTTTTATTTTATTTTTTTAAAATTTTATTTATTTATTTGACAGAAGGACAGCGAGAGAGGGAACACAAGCAGGGGGAGAGGGAGAGGGAGAAGCAGGCTTCCTGCCGAGCAGGAAGCCCGATGCGGGGCTTGATCCCAGGACCCTGGGATCATGACATGAGCCGAAGGCAGACACTTAACAACTGAGCCACCCAGGCGCGCCTAAATATTTTTTAAATAAAAGAATCTTTTTAGTAAACATTTGTTAATAACGGTTTGGAACTGAATTGGGCTAAAACAGGTAAATGTCCAAATGAATTCTTTTCATATTAGACTGATCTTAAAGGTCTTTCATCTTTATCACTATGGTTCTCTGTCTTTCCAAAGGCAAAAAATACTCTAGAGAATTGTCATTTTAGGTTGCACTGTGGATAGATCATCAGAGTCAGATACCATTGTATTTTGAAATATAATATGTTTAACTTAGTCTTTTCACAGATGGACTTCACTGAATGTAGGAGAAAAGTATTTAAAAGTGTCTTTGTACTTCAGAGCATTGACCTTTAAGTTTAAATATAGTAATTTATTTGTAGAAAGCCTTAGAAAATTAAATTTTATGCCCCCCCCCTTTAAGATTATTTATTTGTCAGAGTGAGAGAGCACAAAGCAGGGGAGTGGCAGGTAGAGGGAGAAGCAGGCTTCCGACTGAGCAGACGCTTAGCTGACTGAGCCACCGAGGTGTCCCAGTATTACGCCATTTTTAAGGCAGCTTTGGTGTTGTTTCATCTTTCACAATATCCTGTTTCTCTTCATAATTTATTTTGATGAGGGTTAGAATATGACAACAAAAACAGAATATAGCATGTATTTAACACTTGTATGTGATCATCTTTTTTTTTTTTTTAAAGATTTTATTTATTCATGAGAGAGAGAGGCAGAGGGAGAAGCAGGCTCCCCGCGGAGCAGGGAGCCTGATGTGGGACTCGATCCCAGGACCCTGGGATCATGACCTGAGTTGAAGGCAGACGCTTAACCGTCTGAGCTACCCAGGTGCCCCGTGATCATCTTAATATAGATGCTATTTAGTGTAGAAAGAGAGATCTTTGGGTTCTGTGGTTTAGTGCCTGCTAATGGGAAATTGAATGTCATTTCAAATGCTCAATGACAAGGTAGTTCTTTAGAGTTAATATTGGAAGATATTAGACAAAGACTATTTTTTTTTTTTATTAAGATTTTTTATTTATTTATTTGAGAGAGAGAGAGAATGAGAGATAGAGAGCACGAGAGGGGAGAGGGTCGAGGGAGAAGCAGACTCCCCGCTGAGCAGGGAGCCCGATGCGGGACTCGATCCCGGGACTCCAGGATCATGACCTGAGCCGAAGGCAGTCGCTTAACCAACTGAGCCACCCAGGCACCCCCAAAGACTATTTTTTATACTGTGTGCCCAGGATAGGCTTTCTAAACCATTGTTGTGTGGCATAGCCATGAACTTGCATGTGTACCCTAGCAAAAGCATTTTTTAATCCTGTGTTCTAGCCAATGTTTGACTCTACCATTTTATTCCTTCTTGTTATCCTCTGTCTAACCCAGGGAGTTATATTTACTTCCACTGACTCTATCTAGGGCTCTTAATCAGCATCTCCATAATGCTTGAACACAATATATAGCTCATTATGGGCTAGTATTTTAGATGTTTATTTTTTGAGGACATATTTGTGAGTCTTCTGTTTTAGGAGGGGGAGAATTGGAGACAATACTTGGTAAATTAACAGACAAAGAATACTTTGTACTTCTGAATGAAACATTCTTTTATAAATATTGAGAAATTTTGCTGACATATTGGGATGGATAGAAGTATTTATTTTTACTGGGATATGTATTTCTGACCACTGACCACATTCTGCCTCAAAGCATACACTGGACCACCAGAAATGGAATTATAGTTGACCCTTGAAAAGTGCAGAGGTTAAGGGTGTGTTGACTTTTTTGAAAATCTGTGTATAACTTTTGACTTGCCCCCAAACTTACCTGCTGGTAGCCTGCTGTTGATTGGAAGCCTTACTGATAACATAAAAGTTGATTAACACATATTTTATATGTTCTGTGTATTATGTAGAGTATTATATACTGTGTATTGTATAAGCTAGAGAAAAGAAATGTTACTAAGAAAAGCATAAGGAAGAGAAATACATTTGTGGTACTGTACTGTAAAAAATTCATGTGTACGTGGATCTGTGTTATTCAAACCCGTGTTCATTGTCAGTTGTATTACTGTTGGGGTGGTATTTATTAACAAAACTGACTTAAAAAAATGGATGTAGTTACATATCTTAGAAATGTAATCCACAGTGAAATCCTTGCCTTACGTATAGGCTTGCATTCTGTTAAATTGAAATTAATTTTTTTAGAAGCACTATTTTGGGTAGAAAGGGCAATTGTAAAAGATGAGAAGAGAAAATGTGGACAAGCAGCTTTAATGCTTTGCAAGGTTCCAGTATGCATGCGTTTCAGTTATCATGGGTTAGTTAAATAATACCAGGCTCTCAACAGTATGGTTCAAATTTCACTTACTGTGGTATATTTACTGTGTGTAATTGCATAAAGCACAAACTTTTGTGCTAGCTCTTCAGTCTACAATCTGCATATCTACTGTGCAAATAGTAGATAGGCATTGTGATTAGTGACCAGTCTTGTCACTTCTTTGAAAATCTATCATGACTGATTGGTTATCATACATCTGTCATTTCATTTAATGCACAAGACAGCGAAGTATAGGTTGTGTGGTTTCCCAGCGATAAACCCATATGACTTTTTACAAAAATGGATAATCAGAAGGGGGAATTGGCTAACAAAGAAAAATAAAAGCAAAGAAATGAAACTGATAATGCTGCATTTGCAAATCAGATCAAATATAAGTGGCTATAGAAGAAATACCTGATGGGACTGGGAATGTTGACACTGCTACCACTTAAGAGGTTCTAGATGTGCAGCCAGAGGAACATAGTGGAGGCAAACTGGTCAACATAAAGGAGTAAAGCATTTGTGACAAAAAGGATGAAGATGTTCAGAGAAGTGATGCAGGGGAAAAAAGTCAAGTTAAAGGAAATTTTAAAGATATTTCATGAGGTGACAGCACAAAGAATAAAATGTTGAAAGCTGATCCAAACTTAGAGTATGAGACAATTTCCCTAGGCTGAGAAAAGATGCTCACTTTGTATCATAAATTATACAACAAGAGGGCAAGCACTGGGGCACCTGGTTGGCTCAGTTGGTAAAGCAGGCGACTCTTGATCTTAGGGTCATGAGTTCAAGCCCCACATTGGGTGTGGAGCCTATTTAAAAAAAAAAAAGGGCACTGTTCAAATTACTCTTAGTAAGTTTCTTACAAATAAATAAATACTTAATTCTCAATGTTTGTTTTTTTTTTTATTTTATTTTATTTTTTTTTTAAGATTTTATTTATTTATTTGACAGAGAGAGACACAGTGAGAGAAGGAACACAAGCAGGGAGAGTGGGAGAGAGAGAAGCAGGCTTCCCACCGAGCAAGGAGCCCGATGTGGGGCTTGATCCCAGGACCCTGGGATCATGACCTGAGCGGAAGGCAGACGCTTAACGACTGAGCCACCCAGGCGCCCCGTCAATGTTTCTGTTTTAAAATATAGCATACCAAATACTAGTTTTACTATTTTTAAAATTTCCTTATACATTTATAACTGACAGAGTTTTTAGTATTTTAACAATTTTTAAAGGTCTTAAAATAGCCATTTTCCTCATTGGTTATTAAGATTGCTTTACATGATTTTGGCTTGCACAGTCATTTTTACTATCCTGCACTACTAGGAAAGCAAGGTCTGCCTGTATGTGTTGTGGCCTTTTGGTCAAATGTCTGTTATCCACAAAGTCAGGCACTTGTATAATTAGAAAACAATGTGAGTGGAAAGAATATAGCATGAACTTTGGAACTTACATGGACCTGAGTTGAACTTCTGACTGGTATTTTCTAGGTGTGACCCTGAGCACGTTTAGCCTCGGGTTCCTCATCTGTCAAATGGTAGCTGCTCAAGGAGTACTTTCTAAATTTTTTGAATGAATGGTTACCATTTAGCCATGGCACTAGTAACCACTTATTAGTAAGAAGTGTGAAGTATCTTATAAAAATATTTTTTTTCTTACGTGAACACGTAATACTATAGTAGGTGGATAGATCCTCTCTCATCATTTTCTTTAGATCAGAGTTTCTCAACAACTCTTGACATTTTAACTAGATAGTTCTTTGTTTTGGAGAACTGTCTTTTGCATTGTAGGGTGTGTAACGGCATCCTGCCCCCTACCTACTAGTTGCCTGTATCATTTTCCCCTACTTGTGACAAGTAAAGATGACTATAGATACTGCCAGATGTCCTCTAGGTGGGGGAGCAAAATTGCCCCTAGTTGAGAACAGCTGCTTTAGACTTTGTGTTTTCTTAATTTCTTTCTTTCCTTTCCGTCTCCCTTCTTCAGTCCCGCCTTCTCTCTGTTGCCAGAGTAAGTTTGTAAACACAAATGTTAATTGTGTTCAGCTCGGCCCAACCTCATCATTTAAATGCGCAGCTTTGCCTGCATGATAAAATCTAAAACCCCTTAGTATGAAAAACCTTAAGCACTTCTAGTCCTCCTCCTGTTTTTTGTTTTTGAAAGCATTTTATTGAGGGATGATTTACACAAACAACGTTTTATTGAGGGATAATTTAAACAGTAAAATACCCAAATCTTAAATATATAGCATCATGACACTACCTATATATTATCACCACAGATCAAGATTCAGATTATTTTCATCATTTCAGAAACTTCTCTCATGCCTTTTTCAAGTCGGTAATCTCTCCCCACCTCTCCTTTATTCCCAGAGAGAACCATTATTCTGACTTCTACCACAATAGATTGTTTGCTTGTTGCTGAACTTAATATAAATGGAATCAAAATATATACTCTCTTTATGATTGGCATCTTTTTGCTACTTACCCATATTCTTTTGTGTGTTAGTTCTTTTTAATTACTGAGTAGTAATCTCTTGTATCTGTTACATGAATATATCACACTTACTTATCCATTTTCTTATTGATAGACAATTGGATTGTTTCTGGTTTTTGACTATTATGAACAATGCTGCTGTGGACACCTGTGTCCTTTAACATTTTTTTTATCATGGTAGAATATATTGTATAAAATTTGCCATTCTAGCCAGTTTTCAGTGTACAACTTAGTGGCACTAATTACATTCACAGTGTTGTACAGCCATCACCACTATTTCCAAAATTTTTCAACATCCCATACAGAAAATCTGTACCTATTGAATTAGAACTTAACCATTCCCTTCTTCCAGTCCAGCCCCTGGTACCCACTCTCTACTTCTAGTTTCTGTGAATTGCCCATTCCAGATTTTTCTTATAAGTGGAATTGAACAGTATTTGCTCTTTTGTGTGTGGCATAATTCAGTGTTTATCCATGTGGTAGTACATATTAGAACTTCATTCCTTTTTATGACTGAGTGTAATATTCTGTGTATCCCACATTTTATGTATTTGTTGATGGGCATTTGGATTGTTTCTGTACTTAACCTTTTTTTAAATACTTTTTTCCTTAAAGATTTTATTATTTATTTATTTAACAGAACACGAGAGAGGGGAGAGAGAGAGAGAGCACAAGCAGGGGGAGAGGGAGAAGCAGGCTCCCCACAGAGCAGGGAGCCCAATGTGGGGCTCGATTTCAGGACCCTGGGATCATGACCTGAACTGAAGGCAGATGCTTAACTGACTGAGCCACCCAGGCGTCTCTGTACTAAACCTTTTCTAGTCTCACATCATATTTACTTGTTGCTGAAGCAGGCATGCTAAACTGTATTCTTTGTGTCATGCTTTTTCTTTCCTCTGTGTTTTTGGATACACGCCGTTGCCTTTACCTGTTGTCTTTCCCCTGTCATGCCTGACTCATGAATCTCTTACACATTCTTCAGGTCTTGGTTGATGTTACCTTTCTAGGAAACTTCCTAACAGTGCCAAAGTTAGCTGTTTTCTCTTTTCTGTTTGTGTCAGACCTTTTTCATACAGTTCAATAGCGCCTTGCTGTATTTACTTACATGCATATCTTCTCCCCTAGGTTGTGATACTAACTTTAATGTTCTCAGTACCTAGCCCATCATTATAATAATAAAGACCATTATTTATTGCCTTCTAACTCCTGGGCCCTATGATAGTTTTTTTTATTTATTATCTTTTATCCCTAAAACAGATCTGCATTATAGGTATGGTATTGTTAAAATCATTTCACAGATAAGGAAACTGATGCTTAGGGTAAATGTAATCTTGTCAAAGATGACAGAATTTGTCAGTAGTCACAGTTTATCTGACTTCAGACTCACTCTTAATCCATTATGGCAAGCCACCTTTTCCTAAAAAATGTTTGACTAAATGAATAAATAATGTTTTTGGCAACTAGTTGGTGTTTACTCAGACCATACATCCTACATTCTGAATGTACTTGTTTTCTTTCGATAAATGCATATTAGCTCTCAACAGCAATGTCATTGTTCTTCTTACCTCCTTATGATTGGGAAGTTGAACCATTCATCTCTCTTTTCTGTAGAAAGTGTGAGTACCCATGGAGAGAAGCACCCTATCCTCATTTTTTCTTATCTAAGTCTCCAATTTAAGTGTGTGAAATGCCCTTTATTTTGCCAGGGAATCTGGTTTACCTTTTCCTATCAGTAGTCTTCTATGGATCCAAATGTATTATTAGCCTGATACTCAGAACTACTGACTGTAAGTAATCCCATTGACATTTCAGACCAGTTCTGCAACTTAATTGAGTTTTACTTTAAATGCTCATTTAAGTCCTACTTTATATGCTCATTTATGTGTAGTTTTATTAGAAACTGCTGGCATAATTTATTTGTAAGAAAATCAAGACTGAATCCTCGTTTCTGTTACTCTTTGTGAAGATCAAACATTTATGCATGTTGAACATGCATAAATATTTAAGCTATTTTACATTTTTTTATTTTTTAAAGATTTTATTTATTTATTTATTTGAGAGAGAGAGAGAGAGAGAGAAACAGCTTGAGAGGGGAGAGGGTCAGAGGGAGAAGTAGGCTCCCTGCCGAGCTGGAAGCTCAATGCGCGACTTGATCTCAGGACTCTGGGATCATGACCTGAGCCGAAGGCAGTCGCTCAACCAACTGAGCCACCCAGGCGCCCTGCTCTTTTACATTTCATATACAAATTTGTATTTTAAATTCAGTCTGCTGATCTTTTAAGCTATTGTCTATTTTATGTTTAATTAGGCACCTTTAAATTTTTTGTTGAAAAAATTTTAAAGCATTAATTGAGCTGTAGTGAAGTATATAACATATTATATTACACAGAGCTGTTCTGGGGCCATGGGGAAGAAGACCACATAGACACTTAAAATCTCAGTTAGGAAATGATACACTAAAAAAGTAAAATTATGTCAAACATGAAGTAAAACAGTGTAAGTCAATAAAACAAGAGCTGTAAATCAGATATTATATTCGTTGTCAAATGAGGGTTAGAGACTTCAATTGCTAGAAAAGTTCAGGAGAGGAGGCAGTTGCTGTGGGTTAAGTAGGACATACACATTCTCTGGTGAAAATTCCTTCTTGATTGAGAGAGGATTGAAAAACTTAAAATATTACAGTGGTTTGTAACCCTCCATAGGGCCACAGTACATAAATAGATACACAGTATATTGTGTTAATAAAATTTCCTGGGGATGGAAGAAGCAATCTAAAAATGCTTGGTGGGGGAGGGGAAGGTAGCAATCATGAAAGAAAGGTTGAGAAACTGGGCACTGAAGGACAGACAGGGAAGTTTTAGGGAAGTAAAGAACGGAGGGTGTTTTTTTCTTTTAAACATTTTTAAAATTTAAATTCAATTAATTAGCATATAATGTATTATTGGTTTCAGAGGTACAGACCTGTGATTAATCAGTCGTATATAATACCCAGTGCTCATTACATCACATGCCCTCCTTAATGTCCATCACCCAGTTACTCCATCTCTCCATCCCCTACCCCTCCAACAACCCTCAGTTTGTTTCCAATGATTGAGAGTCTCTTATAGTTTATCTCCCTCTCTGGTTTCATCTTGTTTTATTTTTACAGAGAGTGTTTTATAAGAATATAGAGTCAAGATAAATTTCTTGGAGAACATGATTTTTTAACAGTTGAGATTGGCTCTGTAACATGTTTCAAGTGCTACTTAATACTAAGCCCCTAGTTATCTTGAAAAGTAAAAAATAGGAAAATAAAATCTTAGGATTTCTTTTTAAACATGTTCAAATTCAAGTGTTGTGGTAGATTACTTACTGTGCCTACATGTTCATCCTTACCAGTTTTCTGACTGGAGGTAGAAGGTCATTCATTTCTTCATGCAGTCATGTTAGCCAGTACTGTTTATCTAGCAGACTCTTAGTAGATAAGGAATTCCAGTTCTCTTGTGCTGTCATCTTCACCGAATGGCAGAATCTCAGAATTTTATTTATTTTATTTTATTTTATTTTTTTTAAAAGATTTTATTTATTTATTAGAGAGAGAGAATGAGAGATAGAGAGCATGAGAGGGAAGAGGGTCAGAGGGAGAAGCAGACTCCCCGCCGAGCAGGGAGCCTGATGTGGGACTCGATCCCGGGACTCCAGGATCATGACCTGAGCCGAAGGCAGTCGCTTAACCAACTGAGCCACCCAGGCGCCCCAGAATCTCAGAATTTTAGAGAATAGGGACGACTGTAGAGATTGTTTAGTTTTAAACTTCTTTTAGATAGAAATGAGAAAATTGAGGCACAGGTTGAGAGACCTGTATACGGTTCCATCGATAATAGTGGCAAAACCACACTTAATTACTTAGGTCTCCTGACTTCTGGTCCATTGCCCTTCTCACAGTATCATTCTGTCTCTACTAGTGTGAAGCTTCATCTGGAAACAAATCTTAATTTTAGTGATTCATCCCTTAAGTTCTATCCGGATTGTCTTTTCTTCATTTCATCAAGAATGTGGAAGATTGTGGGTGTGGGAGTTTTCACTTTTTTTTTTTTTAAACCTTGGGCAACTTATTTTAACCTCTTTGCCTGATGTTCTTTATATGTTAAATGGGGATAAGCATACTTATCTAATAATAGGTGACTGTCAGGATTAAGTTAGATGGCCTGTATAAAGCCCTTTCATTTATGGTTGGCATATATTAAGAATTGAATAAATGTTTTTTTCTCTTGTTGTTTTTTTCTTTCTTTTTTTTTTTACCCTAGAGTACTTACCATATTGTATTACAGTTATTTATTTTATATGTACCAGGTGGGGTTCTTAGAGATTTTCCCCTCAGCAGTTTCTCGACTGTGTATATACAATAATAATTTGTGATCTGTGAATATAATCTTAAAACAAAAAACGAACCATTCAAGCTACCCCAGGAATTTGCTACTGAAACAAACATGGGAATGCTCTCGTATTTCATTTGTCTGCCAGAGAAGAATTGAGTAACTGTTGTTCATTTTTAATACTCATAATTCTATAATAAACTGACAGTACTTCCTATATTGTTACTTATTTGAGGCCTTGCTTTGACCTTGAGAGATATACTTCATTATAATTTTTTAAGGTTAGTCTATTGATTGTTTCATGTGGCTCCTGGTCTCTGTCCCTGACTGTTTGTATAATTGCCTTACAGATCTCTGAGGAATATGAGTGCAATGATGTAGCTTCTCAGGAAGATGAGGGGTTTATGGGCATGTCCCCTCTTTTACAAGCCCATCATGCTATGGAAAGAATGGAAGAATTTGTTTGTAAGGTAAGATAGTTTCTTATAATTTCTCTGCTATATATTTAACCCTTCCCAAACAGGAACCTTTAAGGAGATTTGCAGTACTTTAGCCTTTGGTTTACTTTGGACATAATCCGTGGCAAAATGGAGACAAACAATCTCATGACTTAAACCCTGTGTAAGACAAAATACATTTGTTTACCTGAAGTAGCCATGATAAAGTGATAAAACTGGAATATCCGTCTGGGAAACAAGTGTTTCCTGATGTATGTTAACAGAGTAGATGTTTTGTGTTACAGTTTTAGATAAAACAGAATGAAAGTAGGGAGTAGTTGATGCCTAGAGATACTAAAATGCCATCTCCAAGTCTTTTGAATCTCTTCTGCCTTTGTAACTGTGATGGCAAATGTGCTAATCTTTCTAAGGATTCTGTGGGTAATCAAACTACTTTAGATATAAATTTCCCAGTTTTCATGCACATCTAGTATTTCTAGTTTAGCTGGCATGTTTTCTGTCTGTAAGGTTTTTCTTCTAATGCATTATCTGATTCTTTAGGACCTATTGTGGGGATTTTTTTTTTCTTCTTCTTCTAAAATGGTAACTGGAATGGGGTTGCTTTCTTAGAGAAAAGAGTCAGGGACACCGGTAAATTATAACTACTTGATAATCTGATCAATAGGGACCCTGGCAGGAATTATCCAAAATCATAAGTCTGTCTGTGTTAGTATGTGTAAATAATTTTATTTGTTAAACATTTCTGGAGAGCTCTTGATTATTTAGAGAGAAATTTTTGTGACTCTCAGCGTTTTTTTTTTTTTTTTTTTTTAAATAGGTTTCATGGAAGCAAGACTTTTTATGTGTGTGGTCTTAGATCCTGAAAACTAAGTTGGGTTTGCCTGCATTCACAGTGGTGGTAGAAATAATTGGGGGCCAGTTGACTATAGAATACTGTACTTTGGACCAGAGGATGAGAAAACATAATCTGAGTATAGACATCTCTTCTAAGAGAAAAGGGATGGGTAGAGAGTGGTGGGGGAGGGGAACAAATATTTATGGGTCTACTTAGAGCCCAGGAAATTTCAGTGTTTGAAGATCGGTGAAGAAAAAGCCCAAGCAAAACAATAGAATCTTTCTAGTGATTGCTGTCTCAGGAGAATTAACACACAGGGATGTTGAATATTAGTGTCTGGGCCATTAGGGATTTTTAATATGTATAGATCAGTGGGGTACTGAGCTAACTTGACTGCCTTTTTATTCTCCTTTTCTGAACTTAAGAGTAAAGAATAAAGCAAATAAAACTCTAATGTAACAGCTAAGGGAGAAAAACTAGGGCATTTGTTTGCTCCAAACTCTGATTTATTGAAGAAGAATGAGTGGAGCACAAAAATTATTACCGTTCCCATATCATCCTCTAGCAGTGTGTCAGTGAGAGTGGACTAGAGAGGCTTCTTGTGACACAGCGTTCTCCACACTTGCTCTGCTGCGGTCATGCGACTGAGTGTACTTGACAACTAGCTGGGTCTAGTGACACACACGGTTTTTTTCTTGGATTGCAAGCAAGTAAACAATTTAAAATGAAGTGTCCTGTGGCCTTGCTGATATACACTCCCTTTTGGAAAAGCTTTTATTATAGGAATAGGGGACATAAAATCATTTAGTCTTTATAGAGTGTCCAATTTGATCATGCTCTCTTTTTTTCCATCCTTCAATTAAAAATAAGTGTTTTGTGCATTAATGATCTAATACAAATCCAGTGGACCATTGCTCAGATGTTTGATTTATGCAGTGCCTTTGTCAAGCTTATAAATAAATAGTATTTGGCCAAGCTGTGATCCTGTTTTTTTTCCCCTGGAGGGGGTGTGGTGGGTAAAAGAGGATGCCTGTTTGGGTTGGCATTTGGATTGACTCCAGGTTGAGGATTGAGGGTGCAGTGTCTGTTGAATATGACACTAACTTCAGTATAATTATGAAAGTATAGCTCCTTGGCTCATTTTAGACTGCTGGAATGTTTAGAAACAATGGAGAAAAATCATTCTGACGTTATATGCAAATATAACTAGTAAGAAACTCAACATATTCTTTCTGACTGCAAAAAGGGAGCATCTTGGCTGTGTGGGGTAACACAATAGCACTTTTCATATGGTCACAGCAGAGCTGTTTGCAGATTGTGAACTGCCTTGAGGATGTAAGGATTGATTTCTCTTTTTCCTCTCCCTCTTAGAGAATAAAAATTCTCCAAAGTAAAACAGAGTAGCATCTTGTAAAGTTAATGTTAACAGTAGCTATCTTTTTTCAAGTCCAAATTAGAGAAAAGAAATTCAGTTCCTAGAGTATTCTTTCTCTCCAGAAAGTCCTTTGGAAGATCTCAAACAGCTACTTTACAAGTGGTAATACTATTATTACCAGTAGACATTATATATCTAGATTAGTCTTTTGGCATTATTGTATTTTTTTGTATGTTACGAACAAGCATGGAATAGCCAGATTATCACAACTACAGGCCTCAGGTTTTGATTAGAAGGCAGAGAGGGAAGTGGGAGGCTAGAGAGAGTGAATTTTAGTAGCGTTAAGAGGGCCACTTCTCTTAAATTGTTAGTTCTCACTTCCTTTGGAGTTACACAGAGGATCAGTTCTTTTACAAGTGTATTTCAATAAGAAGGATTAAGGAGAGCAGAGAACAGGAAGATGTGAAGCAAAATAAATGGGCACAGTAGCTGGCAGTCATTTTGCATTGTGTAGTAGAAATAGCCTAGCCACGTTATTTGTCACAAGAACCCTGAGGGGTAGGAGAGCGGTCATTGTCTCAACCTGAAGTCTATAGGTAGGCGAAATACATGGCATTTTTCTTGTATCTTTCTGATTAGGAGAAGCAAGTTAGTTTGGGATTAAGTGATCCTTATGATGTGAGCTCTCCGGGCTGAGAGACATTAAAAGAAACAGTGCAGAGGTTGACAGGTTTTTAAGGACGGGTACCAAATTCCTGATCCCTTTCTGTTAGAGTCTGTGGGGGAGGGACAGTGAAGAAAAGGGAGAAGGGGGGGTGGTGGTGATGGGACTTTTGAAGAGCCCTTAACGTTTAAGTTTCTTTGCCATCTCTCCAGCATGAGGAGGGTGGATTAGTCACTAACTCTTAGGTAGGTTAATAGCCTCTGGGAATGGTCAGGGTTACATACCACCTGTGGGGTGGATACTGGGGCTTGCTAAAACATTTACGAAGTGCTCTGGTTTATTTCATTTGATCCTTACAAAGTAAAGTACTGTCACCCTGTTTTATAAATGAGGAAACTGAGGCTTGGTGATTTTCTGATTAAAGCTCCTTCAACTAGTTAATGGTAGAGATCAAAGATTTTGACTCATGCACTTTTTTTTTTTTTACTTCATGTTTGTTGTGGTAGGAAGAGAAGGGAAAGGGGAGAGAATTTAGCAGAAGGCACACAAGTGATTCATATACAGGTTTGGCCCTTGAATGATACAGGGCTTAAAGGTACTGACTCCTTCGCAGTTGAAAATCCATGCATAACTTTTGACTCCTCCAAAACTTAACTATTAATAGCCTACTGTTGATTGGGAGCCTTACCAATAGTATGAAAAGGCAACATATTTTGTACGTTATATGTATTAAAAACTATATTCTTAAAATAAGCTAGAGAAAAAAGTGTTAGTAACATCATAAGGAAGAGAAAATTCATTTACAGAACTGTACTGGAAAAAATCTGCATATAAGTCGACCCGCACATTTCAAACCACTTTCAAGGGTCAGCTGTAGTTCTTTTTACACGAACAGAAATGTGAAGTATAAAAACAGTCATATTTAATATCACAGGGACTTTTCAGAGGTAAAGTCTGTTGTGGATGATGAAGGCAAGTCTGTACAGATGGACCCAACCTTTAGCCAGACTGAAACGAAGCTTAAAACATTCCTTTTAGGGCACTCAGTGTTTGCTACATTGACAGAACCACAAAGATATTTGATATTCTTCTTCCAGGTATGGGAAGGTCGGTGGCGAGTAATCCCTCATGATGTACTACCAGACTGGCTCAAGGATAACGATTTCCTTTTACATGGACATCGGCCCCCAATGCCTTCTTTCCGGGCCTGTTTTAAGAGCATTTTCAGAATACACACAGAGACAGGTAACATCTGGACACATCTTTTAGGTATGTAATATCAGTGGTGCAGGGGATTAGTGATTCACTTTATTCTTTTTTTTTCCCCCTGTGTATTTGAGGATAAGGATAAAACAAAAAAATGTATTTGGGATTTGCCATTTTGTTTTTTGGATTTCTAATGATGCAGTTTCTTACTGGTTTATTCTGTGGTTATCCTAGTTTGCACTTTGATTTTATTTGTAGCTAAGTTATAATTTTATATATTAGATTTTCAGACTGTGTTCTTGAACCAGGCCAAGGGAAAGGTGCTGTACAAAATGTGGTATAATGTCTTAATGAACACTGTGAGGAAGGTGCTTATTTAATAGAAATACTGATTTTTCAAAATCATTACTTAGAATATTCACAACTAAATTTTAGTTTTGCTTGAAGTAGAATGTGATGGCTAATATTTTTTTCCATCATGATTGCATATTAAAGGAAGAATACAGTGGGGGAAGAATAGTCTTATCAGCAAATAGTATGGGGGAAAACTGAGTACATGTAAAAGAATCAAGTTGGATCCCTACCTCTTACAAAAATTAACTCAAAATGGATCAAAGACCTAAACATAAGAACTAAAACCATAAAATCATTAGGTAAAAATATAGATGTAAATCTTTGTGACCTTAGATTACGTGATAATTGACACCTAAGTTTGGTATAAACAACCAAAGAAAAAATAGATAAATTGAACTTTCTCAAAATTAAAAACTTTCGCATGTGAAAGGACATTATCAAGAAAGTAGAAAGATAACCTACAGAATGGGAGAAAATGTTTGCAAATCATCTATCTGATGAGGCTCTAGTAAAGAACTCTTCTACAACTAAACAATAAAAGGACGATCCAGTTTAAAATAATGAGTAAAGCGTCTGAATAGACATTTCTCCAAAAGGTCTACAGATGACCAATAAACACATGAAAAAATGCTCAAGTGTCAACTCTATTTCAATTTTTAAAAAGGGGGAAAAGGATGCTCAACATCATTAGTCATTTTGGAGATTGCAATTCAAATACTTTGAAAAATGTAATGAGATACCACTTTTACGCTTGCTAGAATGGCTATAATCAAGAAAATGGAAAATAAGTTTTGGCAAGGATGTAGAAAAATTGCAACTCTCATACTTTGCTGGTAGGAATGTAAAATGGCACAGCCTTTATGGAAAACAGTTTTGACAGTTCCTCAGAAAGTTAAACAGAGTTATCAGTAGTTCTGCTCCTTAGGTATGTACTCGAGAATTGAAAACATGTTCACACAAAAACATGTATACAAATGTTTTTAGCAACATTATTTATAATAGTTAAAAAGTAGAAACAACCCAAACATCTTTCAGCTGGTGAATGGGTAAATAAAATGTGGCATATCCATACAAAGGAAATATTATTTGGCCATAAAAAGAGATGAAGTACTGATAGTGATGCAACATGGGTGAGCCTTGAAACATTATGCTAAGTGGAACAAGCCAGACACAAAAGGCCACATATTATGTAATCCATATACACGAAATGTCCAGAATGTGAAAATCCGTGGAGACAAAGTAGATTAGTGGTTGTCTAGGGCTGTGGGATAGTGGGGAGGGGGAGACGAATGTAGTAAGTGGGGGCTGCTTTTTGGGGTGATGAAAATATTCTTAAATTAAATAATAGTGATGGTTTGCACAACCCCGTGAATATATGAAATCTTTTCTGGTTTTACCCCCATTTGACTTGCATTTTGTATCACACATTTGATTTCTGTTGTGTCCACGAATTCCTTTCTACCTGCTAGTGTAGTGAGAATGGAATAGAGCAGCAAACCAGTTCATTGCTGACTTCTACTCAAGGGTAAAAGTTTTTTAAATAGAACAGTTACTTAGCACATGTTTAACTTCTTAATTTCTGTGCCTTCCTGTGTTAAGTGACCTTTTCTTAGCAGCAAGAATATGTATTTTACTGTGAAGAAGAGCAGTTTAAAAACTGATTATGAAATAGCATGAATAGGCATTTTTATTGTCCTTAACTCTTGAATCTGTTGGGCCAAGTGGTGAGCACCAGAGAAGCATAATGTTCCTTGATGGCTGTTGGTGGAGGAAGGCTGTATTTCTTTTTCTTTTTTTTAAGATTTTAATTTATTTATTTGAGAGAGAGAGAGAGAAATAGCTAGAGAGAGAGAGAGAGCCCGAGCGGGGAGGAGAGGGAGAAGCAGACTCCCTGAAGCAGACTCCCTGCAGGGAGCCTGATGCGGGACTCAATCCCAGGACCCTGAGATCATGACCTGAGCTGAAGGCAGACGCTTAACCAACTGAGCCACCCAGGTGCCCCAAAAGCTGTATTTCTTGACAGGGTTTGGAGGTATTAGAATTCATTGCAAAAGCGAACACCAAAATGGATCTTGAAAGCTGGGCTCCAACATATGTGCCAAAAACTTTCTAAATGAAATTCTATACTAGATTTACAGGTAGAAATGGACTAATTTAGCCTTCTAAGGAGTAGCAGCATTGTCTGGTTTCTTTTTGGATTATGCTCTTAGGTAAATAAAATACTATTTCCTATACACTCGGTTTTTGAAGCTGAGGAGTATAAGGTACCAGCAGTGTTTGAAGTAGACCAAAATTTTGGATAAGCTTTAGTTATTTGGAAAATCTTTCTCATGGAACTTTTGATTCAGATATCATTGTGATTGTGAAGGACTGAGAACCTCATCAACACACAACACTGTTTCTTGACAAGGGATCGATCGTCTTTTCTCTTTCTGTACTTACTCTTTTTGTAGGTTGTGTATTTTTTCCTGTGCCTGGGGATCTTTTATATGTTTCGCCCAAACATCTCCTTTGTGGCCCCTCTTCAAGAGAAGGTGGTCTTTGGATTATTCTTCTTGGGGGCCATTCTCTGCCTTTCTTTTTCATGGCTCTTCCACACGGTCTACTGCCACTCAGAAGGGGTCTCCCGGCTCTTCTCTAAGTAAGTATCGGAAAGTCTACATTGTAATCAAATATTAGAGTCAGTGGTTAGGGAAGAATATCCAGCAGAATTGGCAGAATTCTTGATACTATCTGATGGGAACTTAAAAAAAGTTTTTTTTTTTTTTTGTTTGTTTGTTTTTTTTTTAATTAAAGCAAGCATCCCTGTTTGCCTCTTGTCTGTTAGTGCTAGCTCATGTCATAGGGGAGTAATTGGAACCTGTAATGGGTCGTACTTTTAACATCACATGAATTTTTTTTTTTTCCTATTTTAGACTGGATTACTCTGGTATTGCTCTTCTGATTATGGAAGTTTTGTTCCATGGCTTTATTATTCTTTCTACTGTAATCCACAACCTTGCTTTATCTACTTAATTGTCATCTGTGTGCTGGGCATTGCGGCCATTATAGTTTCCCAGTGGGACATGTTTGCTACCCCTCAGTATCGAGGAGTAAGAGCAGGTAAGAGATGTGGGGGTTTTACATTGGACATTCATTTATTTACCAGTCATTATTAAAGGTCTACTTGCCAAGTCCTGTGCTATGTACTTGTGATGCAAAGATAAATAAGTCATAGCTGCTGTTCTTCAGGGCTTTTAATGTAGTGTAGTGTTTATTAGTTGTCTTAAAGCACAAAGAGTTGAGGGGCATGGGGAGCTTTATGAGTCAATGTATATATTTTGTAATTCACTTGAGTTTATGACCATGTACTGTCCAAAAGGCTGTGGCTCTGTAACCTTTGTAAAAAAAAAAAAAATCCAAAAACCCACAAAAGAACAATGATTACTCTTTCTCATTCTCAGCTTGGAGTATACTTTTTTTAGTGATTGGTTCTTTTGGCGTCATTTTTTTTTGTTTTGTATTTTTATTCAAAAATGTGTACTGCTTAGGTAAATAAAACTCATATGATTGTATTCTGCTAAAGTAAACACCATACATCTCTTCTAATATAGGGAAAAAGAGGCTTTTTATATTTAGAATGAGGCCTGTCTCGATGGAGATTGTTTGGAAAGCAAAAAACCTCTGGTTGAGCCTTCTTCTATGAGTGGGGAGTTCATGGAGACATGTTTTTGTTTCCCACTGGACTGGGACTCCTTGTGGCCAGGGCCATGTCCTTCAGTGTTCTTTCCTCGGTATCAAACCTGGAACCTACTGAGAATGAACAAGTAGTAGTAAACCTTTAAAAACCTTTGAAACAAAACAAAACAAAAAAAAACCCCAAAACCATTTCGTATTAAAATCCAAGCCATGGTTCATCTGCAGTTTCCTAGAAGGTTAGAAGTTAGAATTTAACTTCTTGTTAATGACCACTGTTTGCAACAGTCTCCCCATGTCCCTTTTTAAGTGATTATCTGAGCAGAGAAGCAGTGGTCAGGGGTGACTTCCAGCGGTACTTAACTGTGGGGCTAAGCCTTCTTCAGCGTGGGAGATAGAGAGTATGGCTGAACATTCATTCTGCTGTGATACACATCAGAAGAACCGGGGCTCCTGAGCTTTTGACTTCCAGAATGGTAGGCAAGACTGCCAGAGCCTCTGTTTAGCATGTGAAACAGGATCGTGACGGTTTTTCTTTAGTGAGGGGTAGAAGTAGGAAAAGGTTTTTTTATTTTGGCCTGCTCGATTCCCTTCTTTGTGAGATGAGCATTGTCATTTTCCTCTTCTCTTGTAGGTAGGTGCCCATTATTTATCAGGTGTGTGTGTGTGCATGTATTGTTGCATACCAGCAACTTGGTAATGTCCAAAGCAAGTAATAGGCTCCTTGTCTTGTATCTTGAGACTTAAAGGTCATTTCTAACTCTTTGTGTCAAAATGTGGAAGCAGTTATTGGCTCCTGGGTGCGAAGTGTTCTGTGGTTTTCGACTGACATGGATTTGTGTATATACTCATAAATTCACACACACATGACTCAGCTTCTGCAAACTACTACTTAACACTCCATTTGCGACAGTTTGATTTTATTTCATTGTAGTTCACTAAAAAAAAAAATGCTAATCCAGATTCACCTAGGTCATATTCAGAAGTTTGAAAAACACTGCTGTAGATGATTTTTGAAGGCACTAGGTCTGTGGTGGAGTGATTCTGATAGATTTCTGTACCCAGATTGGTACTTTTGGGACTGGGAGCTTCCAGGAGCAGTCGTGACCTCCCCCCTAGCCCCCCCCCCTCCAGTTGCCACCCCCTGCCTTTCCACTTCACTCCAACCCCAGGGATCCCTGTTGCTTCAAAGGGGGGAGATAAAATAAGTGAAATTGCTCTGTATTGCAGTCTGTGTCTATGAAGTGGCAGCATTTAGGAAAGTTTGTTTTAAACAAACTCCTTGAGCTGTCTATTCCTGAAACACTTAACACATTTCTAAGCCTTTTGAGGACTGCTGACTTGTTAAGCTGAGCCTCTCTCAGCAGGAGGCTCCTTGCATTTGTAAATGGATCTCTTTTAGAACAGAGCTGTGCTGTCTGTTGTGGCAGTATCCCAGAGTTTGAAGAACCTTCTTTTTCCTTTCAAACAAGAAGCCTCATACTTGAAATACTCAGTTTATAGAATTACTAGTGCTGTGTTGTAATACTGACTTCTTCCTTACTTCTCTTCTGTATTTTTACTTTATTTTATTCTTGTGATTGCCAGGAGTATTTTTGGGCCTTGGCCTGAGTGGAATCATTCCTACCTTGCACTATGTCATCTCGGAGGGATTCCTGAAGGCCGCCACCATAGGGCAGATTGGCTGGCTGATGCTGATGGCCAGCCTTTATATCACAGGCGCCGCCCTCTATGCTGCCCGCATCCCTGAACGCTTTTTTCCTGGCAAGTGTGATATCTGGGTAAGTATGACCAGGGGCAGTTAGTATGTATATATACATATCTGTTAGTATGTTACTGGCAGACCGGAAAGTGAAATAATTGAAAAATTTTAGACTCAAAATTGCGAGACCTGTATTTTAGTTGTAACTCTTCCTCATTAGTTGTGTTTCTCTGGTTAAGTACAGTGATGACTAACATTTACTGAGCACTTACTTGGTGGTTGGCATGGTTCTGAGTGAGCACTTTACACACATTACCCCATTTAATACATTGGCCCTCTAAGATATGACAACTATTACTAATGTTTTCATTTTACAGATTAGGAAATGAGGCTTAGGGAGATTAGGTAACATGTCCAGTGTGAGGACAAGTTGCTCCTGGGTGGTAGGAGTGGGATTTGAATCAGGCTAGTCTAATACCCGAGTCTGTGCTCCTCTACTACCCTGAACTGGCAAGACATTCTAGCTTGTTTTGGTTTCCTCCTTTTAGAAAATGAGGGTGGTGGACTAGATTGTTTACCAAAGTCCTTTTTGATACTAAAATCCGATGATTTGTAATGAGAGATTGAGTGTGTATACATGTGTTTTTGGTAGCAAGAGAGGAGGGGAGAGCTAACTAGATTGTGGTTAAGAGAGAGGGAAAGAGAAGGGGAAAGAAATGTAAGGGACCAATAGATGGAAAATTTTGTAATTGAAGATGGCCTGAAACATTTTCAATAGGTACAGAATTGAAAAGTTGTTTGATACGAAGTCTGACCTTTGGAATTCTGTTCCTTGACCTGTTGCTGATTATTCTAAACTAAGTTGATCATCTAGTCTTCAGAGTTTTAGTCCTTCATAAAATGAAGGTAATGCTAATTTAGGCAATCTTTTCAGATTCAAATTAGTTAATTTATCTTTTGGAGATTGCCTCATCATCATTTTGACATTGATTATGGGGTTATTCCCCCCCCCCCACTTTTTTGGGAGAATGAATCCCCTTTGGTTTCCTAGGAAGCATTTCCTGGGATGTGACTTGTGGCTCCTTCTAGTTTACACCTCTAAAATCATTCTCTTTCTCTTGATGAATACTGTTTTGCAACTGTACTTTTTGAGATGATAATGAGAGAATAGTATAATTTTTGAAATGATGTTCTGTTCACTGAGCAATTGATAGATCCCTTTTAAGAAATGAACTAGCATTCAACAGAACAGATTAAATCAGAAAAAAATGTCATGTGCTTGTAGACCAGTTTCTGATTTGAGAAGGAAGGAAAAGGCCTGGCTTTGCTAGTCTTTTGATAAGGTGTGTTGTTCGTGTGATTCCAGAGTCTTAGAGCTGAGGGACGTATGTTTTAATCTTCTACCTAATCCTAGAAATCCCTTCGGTTTTTCTGAGAGAGAGCAACATTTAAATCGGCCATAGTCCTGGTGCCTTATTGAGGCCATGATAAAAACCTCCTTCAGCAAAGAGGAAAACCTCCCCATGTCTAACTGTAGCCCATTGCTGGGCACGGAGGGATTTTTGGGCCTTTGTAGTCTGTTGGCAAGAGTGTGTGTATGCCACTTGCCCAAGTTTACCAGATTCTCCTGTGATATGTGTACACATCTTCATAGTTAGAATTTAGCGGTAGCACCTTGATTTCTTTGGAGACAGCTGGCCTTGAGTTCAGCAGAATGTGATATGCCCTAATGGATGTTCCAAGGTCTGTGGACACCTCGAATTTGAGCTCTGTCACCTCCATTCCCTGCCCTCCTCAGCACAAACAAACCTGAAGACTCTTTAGCAGACTTTAATAATGAAATGGGTTTCTCTCTCCTCCCCCCTTCCCTCCAGTTTCACTCTCATCAGCTGTTTCACATCTTTGTGGTTGCTGGCGCTTTTGTTCACTTCCATGGCGTCTCAAACCTCCAGGAGTTCCGTTTCATGATTGGCGGAGGCTGCAGTGAAGAGGATGCACTGTGACACCTTCCAGAAGCTGGGGACTGTGACCCTGAACAGGCCCTGCAGCGTCTGCAGGCCTCCCTTACTGGCCATTGATGCCAGTGCCAGAGGAGCCCCAAAATTTGGACAGCCTCGTGGGCTTTGTGATGCCCCTGGGGCTCCACCTGGTACACGACTGAAAAGAGAAAAGCAAAAATAAATCATACCTCAAAGGATGGAGTGCATCAATTTGGAGAAAAGGAGAAATGGCCCAAACCTTGACTTATAATTGGGATCTACTGATTGAGGGCTCTGCACGACCTTGGCAAACTGGCTTCTGATCCGTGTCACATTTCTTTGTAGAAGATGGGAACACAGTTTAGCTGGTGGTTCGTTCTTCTCCCTTTCTCTCTCAAATCAATAATACAAACCAATTTAGGTGAACATTTATATCCTATTAAAGGGTGGGAATGTGATTTTAGATGCTCTTTTGGGAGAACAAAGAAATTAATGTAAATAAGATTTCTAACTTACTGTTTAAAATAAGAATTTATATAAATGTTTAAAACAGGGGTATGGGAGGGAGGGGAATTTTGTATAGAATGAAACATGCAAGTACCACACACTGTTTCAATTTTGCACAAAGTGACTGTAGGAGGATCAGGTGATGGCCCCAGAATGTATAATGCCTTGGTGCACCAAGGTGCCTTCTAAAGGCTGGCATAACTTGGACCCTGTGGGGCAGAAAGTACAGCTCCAGCCCAGTGATCACATGACCACTCTCATGTCTGAGAGCCTTTGGGAGTCCCAAGGTAGAGGGAAGCTGTATGTGTTTTCTCAGTGGAAGCAGCATGTGAATGGCTGACAGGATGTTAGATAAAGGCTCTAGTTAAGGTATCACTCGAGAGGCTGGTTTTCTGTGCTGAGAGTGACCCCTTCTAAAGAGTAGAGCCATTTACTTGGGAAAGTCAATTATGCCAGCAAAGGGGTAGTGGAGACAGTGGGGGGAGCTCTGGAAGTGTTAGCCCAGAGGCTGATCTGATTACGTCCTGGCATCCTATTCAATTTTGTGGTGATTTTTATCTGCAGGGATGTGACAGTTTTCCATATCTTTGCTGTGGAGCTCTGGAACGCCCCAGAAATTTCCTTCTGTTAACAGGCACTGCCCCTAACCACCCTTCCCGCCTCTTGGGAATACAAATGGACTTTTCCCTGGCATCATAGCTCCTGGCACGGAGCCAGCCACAAAAGAGACTCTGACTTGCCCAGGTGCCTCCTGAGCTCATTTACATAGGTTGGGAGAATGCTTCCTTTGGATCAGAAAAGGTGAATTTCACCTCTGGCACCACTGTCTTAGTGAGCCTAGTCGTGACACACATATCAGCTGTCCTTGAACAAGAAAGCCAGTAGAACTCTATTGTAAAGCAAGGTCTGGTACCCACCTTGGAGTCATCAGTATTCCCTGAACCCCAATTTTTGGGGATAGTGTGGTGGGAAGTTGTGAAAGAAAATGGTATGTTATTGCCAGGGAGTCTGGTACAGCTGTATCTTTAAAGAGCTGCTAGAAGTAGAAAAAAGGTTGCTCATGCCCCAGAGGTACCCTGTTATGGTGTCAGGGAAAGTAGTAGGGGAAGGATCTGGTTCATAGAATTCTAATCTTGGCTCACAGACAAACCACCAAAATAGCACTTGAGTCTTAGGTTACTTGCTGTCACCCAAGACTTCAGGTGATTGAGTTACATCTTGGGGATTGTGGGTTTTAGAACTAAACATTGAAGCCCTAAGCGCAGGGGCTGGCACCCTCCAATAGGTGTTTGGTGTATGGGAAGGGTCTCCTATCCAGCAGAGCATTTTCTTGGTTATTAATCTCCTTTCTCTCCCCTTCCAATCTCCAGCGAAAGCTGGGTACCAAGAAGAAGGACTCCATTGTAGAACTGGGGAAGAACTTGAAAGTATTTTGGTTCTGGGTAAGGTCACTGCCTTGGGTGCCAGGGGACCCAGCAAAAGACTTGAGTGGGTGAACTGGTGCAATGCCTGACAGAATAAAGAACAGTATTACTCCCTTTGAGGGAATAGTCCAGCAGGGCAGTGGCCATCTGGAAGGAAGGACACTTAATCTCATGGAAGCAACAGCACATATCAGAAGCCAGACTTGCTCTTTGGTCATGCACTTTGGGATACAGGGTATAAGATGCAGCCCTGTAACAACAACGACAGAAGTAGTAGTTTCTGGGCCCAGTCACCCCACACCCCAAAGGAGGAGCTGAATCTGGTTCAACATAGCACAAACTGTTAGGAAAAATGAAATTAACATCAGTGATGTGTAATCCAGTAAAAATCTCCCTCTTTAGGGTGTGTGTGCGAGTGTGTGTGTGCGTGCCCCCATTTATATGTGTGTGTCTATGTGCAGCTCACTACCAACAGCCTCACTGTGCACTTGGTCTTCACAGTGCTCGCTGAGAACTCTCACCAGGTTGGCGCCTGAATGCCTTACTCTCAGCATCAGAGGCTTGCTTGCTCTGTGCAGATTTTTAATTTTCTTTGTTGGCCCTAGGCTGGTTAGGACCTCTCGAGCTTCATTCTTTCACCATTAAATAGTGGCCTTTTTCAGTATTTTCCCCCCTTCTCCTTTATAAATTGCTGAAGCCACAAAGCACATTTTGGGGATCATAGAAGGTTGGGGTTCCAGAAAGGCCTCTGTGTGATGGTTCCATTCACCATGGGATTTCCCTTACTTGCTGTATTCTCAACTTCTAATAAAAAGAACCAAATGGAATATGAACATTTGTTGTGTACTGTCTTACTGCCTCGGCTTACCTCCCTTGAAGCCTTAATTTAGACAGTGAAGCTTAAGAAATCGTCAGAGACTTCCCATTCTGAATGCACAAATCAAAGTTATTTATGCCCAACTCACTTTTCCTGACCTTTCTTAAGCTTTCATTACAACTGGGACCAGGTTTAGAATGGAGGGGAGCGCTAACTCCAAGGGGTGGTTCTTAATTTATGATTAAAGTTTATCAGAATAATACCTAAGATACTGGATACTTTAAAAAAAATTTTTTTAAAGATTTTATTTATTTGAGAGAGAGAATGAGATAGAGCATGAGAGGGGGGAGGGTCCGAGGGGGAAGCAGATTCACTGCTGAGCAGGGAGCCCGATGCGGGACTTGATCCCGGGACTCCAGGATCATGACCTGAGCCGAAGGCAGTCGCTTAACCAACTGAGCCACCCAGGCACCCAATAATGGATACTTTATGTGAAGGTTTCTGTTGAAGGACTCTTGGTATCTCAGATAGTCGTAACCACCTCCCTGTGCACTGATCAGTACTACTCATTTCCTGGGTTGAGTAATACTCAGAAAGGCTAAGTGTGACTTGTGCCAGCACTCTTTACAATAAGAAGACCGTTCGAATTAAATCTCATGTGTTGACCTAAAGGTTTGGGGGTTTGTTAACCCTTTGTGTAATTTAAGAAAGGAGAGGAATTCCAACCCCTTTTCCTTGGGTAAATTGTCTTTGCAGGGGAATTTCCAGTATTTGAATTCTTTTTTTTTTTTTTTTTAAGATTTACTTATTTTAGAGAGCATGAGCAGGAGGGGCAGAAGGAGAGAGAGAACCTCAAGCAGATGCTGTGCTGAGCTTTTGGAGTCAGATGCGGGGCTCAGTCTCATGACCCTGAGATCATGGCTTCAGCTGAAACCAAGAGTTGGACACTTAACCAACTGCAGCACCCAGGCACCCCAAGTTCTCATTTTTAAGCATAGCTACAACTTTAGGGTTTCCCCATATATTATCTGGATCATTCTCATGGATCTCATTCTGCTTTTTTGAGGGCTTATAAAGAACCATTTGGTTTTTTCCTAGTTTTTTTTTTTTTTTTGCTAAAAACTATGCTTCCTTTCTCAGGTGATGATATTGCATGATAATTGCCATGCGTATCGT
The DNA here is from genome assembly GCF_009762305.2 of Zalophus californianus. NCBI lineage: Eukaryota > Metazoa > Chordata > Mammalia > Carnivora > Otariidae > Zalophus > Zalophus californianus. Next base: position 103,961,815 of record NC_045603.1, read on the forward strand.
GAAGGAAATAAAGGACAAGTTTGAATTTTGACTTTGTGGGATGCTAGGGCTCTGGGTTTCCTAAAGAAGCCCTTGGGCAATGTTGCTTTACAATTTATCCTAAAAAAAATATCCTTGTCTCTAGAATATTTTGCTTCAGTTACAGCGTGTTCTGTTTTCCTTCACTCACTGGTTATGAACTACTGACCTCTACTTATTGTGTACTTATGTACGAAGTTTTTCTGCCTTCAGTGATGTGACTTGGAAACAAGGAGGTCCGTCTGATTCTTGTAACTTGTGATGGCCTGGAGCAGGGATCGGGGAAACTGAGGAAGCAGGGAATCTAGCCACACGAACATGAAAACCTCTCATAGCCCACCTCCCATCCCTGCCTTGGCTGTCTGACCTAGAACAAGAGGTAGGCTCAGGGTCAGGTTCTGCCATTTGCCAGTGACATGGGCAAGAGGACATTTATTTCCCTAGTGTCCCTTTTCTCACCTTTTGAAATGGGCTTACATTCTTCGCTTCTTTCACTGAGATCAACATTTCTCAAACTTTCCATAGTGATTGGCGGGCATTTCTGCCAAATTCTTCAATTTCTTCCTGTTGTGACCCCCTCCCCCATATTTACTTCTCTCACTTTAAGATGCTTCCATTCCCTTGCCCTCCTGAATCAGAACTTGATATAGCATTGTGAAGTGGTGAACTGTTTTTACCTGAAAGCACTTCTATTAATTAAAATGTACAAAATTACTAGGTGGATCTAGTGGTTAATTTATCCCTGGTACTGAAGAAGGAGGATCTGACAGCAGTTTTGAGTTCTTGGTCATTTAAGAGAAGAGATTTAAAGATTCTAACAATCTTGTCATTTATTAAATGGCTTTGATTTTAACTTTGTTCATCCGAGATCAGTGATGGCTCTTTAGCTTGAGTGAGGCTGCCACCTGCTGTCCGTTAATGGTTCTGTTAAGAAGACTACTCGTTCGGATCTCCGAAGCTCACAAGAATCTTCCCGTTCACCCAGGTGAGGAGCAAGGTTAGTTTATCAGAAAGGTTAGTTTACTCCTTCTATTGGTTCTAAAAGTGATTTCCCAATTTTACAGTCTCCTCCTGGCCATCCAGAGACATGGGGATGAAGTAGACAAAACAAGGCCAGGAGCTGCCCTGCACTTCCTAATCTTGGATTTTAAATGACATAGCCAAGATAGTTGATAAATTTGCCTGAAAATGCTCTCCGTGGGTGGGCAGGGAAGACAGGCCTTTCAAAAGACAGGGTTGCTGTCCTAGACAGAAAGACTAGCACTGTGTCTGGGAGTTGGTAGAGGTCAGATGCTATTGGAGCCCAGAACATTTATTGATGCCAAACCAAGGCAGAGGGGTGGCCGTGGGCCCTGGGTGCTGTTGTTGGTGGAGGTGTTCATGCTGCCATGCCTGTCACGGTAAGGTCTTCTTGACAGGATGGTGGGGAAGCTCCGAGCTGTGGCATCTGAGGGGGCTGGAGAAAGGGTTCCCTGCTGCATTCTCACCCACCTGTGCCAGATGGACACCTGTGATCTTTGCCTGTTGTTCTTGGCATCCACATTGTCATTTCTTGGTCCACTCTCCCCTTCCCCCCAAACGAGGTAATAGACTAATAGTAGGTAACGTGTAATTTGTGCTTAACTATATGCCGGGCACACCGCATGAGTATCACATTCAAACTTCACAGAGCTCTTTCAATAATTTGCAGCCAATTTTCAAGTCTATGCTTCAGTTTCCTGGTCTATAATATGGGACTAATAACAGTACCTACTTCAGAGGATTGTTGCGAGATTAAATGAGTTAATACCTGTTACCATGCTAGCCATTCCTAGCATTATTTTGCCATGTAAACTGGCTGAGCAAGTGAGCTTGAGTCACTCTCTTCTCTGAGGCTCCACTTCTTCAGCTATAAATGGGGCTGTTAATGCCTACCTCACAGACTTGTTGTGAGACTAAATGGTGAAAGTGACGTCATATAATCAGTAATGTAAGGCATTTTACAAATACTGCAATGAATGCATTATTCAAACTTGGCCCACTCTACAGGGAAATGGGACCATTTGTTGGTGGGAAGCTTGTACTCTGAATTGTGGAGGGCTGGGAAGAAGGGTCTCCCGAGGCCCTGGACGCTGTCCATGCTTATGTTGGGGCTTGGCTGGACCTCCTCATTGGAGGTTAGTTGAATTTAAAGTCCTGAGGCCACCTCAGAATGTCTACATGGTTCTGCCTTTTAGTGTTGCTCTCACAGTGGGAGCTGCTATCTCTCAGGAGCCAGGTCTGCGGGGGAGGGAGGAGGAAGCTTCAGGGCCTTGAGACCCTGGGGGAGGTGTGCATGTGGAGAGTAAGTTCCCAGATAGAGCTCCCCTCCTGGTGGACTCTGCTGTGGGTGGTGGAATGTTCCTCGAAATGCCAACGCCAGGGATAGAGTCAGGTAGTCTTTTTATTTTTTAAAGATTTTATTTTATTTATTCATTTGAGAGAGACAGAGCACAAGCAGGGGGAAAGGCAGAGGCAGAGGGAGAGGGAGAAGCAGGCTCCCCGCTGAGCTGGGAACCTGACATGGGGCTCCATCCCAGGACATGGAGATCAGGGTAGTCTCTTTTATAAAGATAAGTGGCTAGAAAAAGACCACTATGGGATGTGGACCTCCTGGGGAGGCTGGAGCTAGCCTTCAGGAGATCCCTCACCATGCCACTGTGAAGGACTGTGCTTTTTCCTGCAACTTCTGCTTGGCTGCGACTATGCCTCCACCTCCCGTGTTCTTCTCTCACCTTTCAGGGCAGCAACTGCATATTTTACCCTCTTGGCTTTTTCTTAGATGCAAAAGTTTCTGTGCATTAGCATTTGGTAAAGACATTTTTTTTTAAATTTTTAATAGCAATAGTTTGTAGACAAGCCACAGTAATATGAAAGGATTTAATACCTGTTCCTGTTCTGGGTTTTTCCCACTACTAGTTACTTCATTGCCCCCTCCCAACCAGTCCCCATACACACACACACACGCCCGTGAGCGCACACACACACATTTTTTTGAGGGGCAGCTAGGAAATTGACCTACCCCCCACCATGCATCTCATTTTGAGAAAGTTCTATTTCAGGTGGGGGCATGTTCTTCATCTCATTTCTGCTGTTGGCCTCATTCTGCCCCTCTTTCTCAGTAGCTTTAAGTTCTTGGATTCTACTGAAGACCAACCAGGTTCATTAGAAACAGCTGACCCTTGGCTGGGTCTGGACTTCTGGAGAATAGATGCAATTAAATTCTTTTGTTTTGGTCCAAGATGAGCTCACGCAGGACTCCTGAAGAGGAGGTAAGAAGGATGGTACTAGGCACCCCACAAGGTCTTTGAGAAGTGGTTTCAGGTTCCATCTGGCAATCTCAGGAGGCAGGGACCATTAGCCCAAGATTAAGATGAACAACCCAGGTGTAGTGAGGTGGATCCCACGGCAGGTGCTGACTTTAGAATGTCTCTGGAAGGATTATCTTGTCAAAACAAAGGTGAGAGTGGGTGGGTGTCACCCCAGCAGCTGGGGTGGTAGCACCCAGGCGCACAGAGGCAGCAGGAGCATGGGGAGCAGGGCTGAGGTGTCCGAGGTGCCACCACACTCCTGGGCATTTTCCTGTGAACCCAGAACAGAGATGAAAGGGTAGCATTCAAGATGAGGCAAGGAATAGGGAGGAGGGTCTCTGGGACTAATAGCCAAAAACCTGGAAAGAGGGAAATCCAGAAAATGGAAGAGACACTGCCACTGCCATCTTTTTTAGACTGCCTATTTTGTAGGGGAAAATAGAGGCTGTGCACTCAGTCCAGAACCAGGCTCAAGCCTCTGCTTGTCCCTAGTCTTACAGTGGCCGTGGAGCCATCCTCTTAGAATGACTTTGGGGAAGCCATCAACTCTAGAAGCTCCTTTGATGTGGATTATTTGTGACAGTCATAACCAGCAAAGACAATACCATGTATAAGGCACCCAGCTTGAGGCCTTAAGCTAAAAGCACCCTACATAGTGGGTACTCAATTTATGTCGGTCACCATTAGAATTTTGCATACAACGATTTCCTCCTATTTGCTCAGATCATTCGGAGCTAAGTACAGTAGTAATGAAGGCAATATGGGGAAGCTGTGTCTTAAATCACTGAGGGTCCAAACCCTAGGAAATTTGGCCCTCAGCTCCTGGTTGACTCGGTATGTAACTGCCCCGGGGGCCTAAATGTCAATGCACACGCATGAATGTATTCCACGGAGGTGCACAAGCACAAGTGTGTTCCTAAGTGTCCGCTCAGACCAGCAAGTGCACCGGCACCGCCCCGGAGCTCGGGGTTTGAGAATGAAGACCAAGCCCTCCCTTCCCCCACCTCCAGCCCTCACCTCTGAATGGAAGGCATGGCAGGAACCTGGTCTCCGGCGAAGCTTCTGGGAGCGCATCCTGTCACACTTGACAGAGGCATTATGTGCAGAATTCACTGTTAAGGCGAACACCTCATGACAGGAGTGGATTCTGGAGATTCTAGAGACTAAGTTTGGGAAGAACCTACCCTTGGTGGGACCAGCTGTCTTGCAGAAGATGGCACCCAGGGGTGGGGGAGGGAAGGGTTGGGGAATAAATCACAATGCCCTGGGGGCAAGGGTGGGATGCTGGTGGTGGGGGAGGCTGGCCTCGCCTCTCGGCATCTGAGCCCCTCAAGGACATCTACACCACCATCCCTCCCTCAGCCCACATATCCTGGAGGTTGGAAGGATATATTTGACTTCTGTAGCCTCCTGCAGGACTAGTGGGAAGATGCTACAGTCACAAGTGGGGTCTGTCACCAGGAGGAGAAGGTTACTACTGGGAATCTGTTGCATCACAAATATCCTGTGGCAAAGAGACAAGCGGGTCGCGGAACTTCTCTATGGCAGGCCGACTTGGAGCTTCTAGGGAATTTCTGGAGACTTATAGTGTGGAGTTGGGGTGGCAGGGGAAGGAACAGAACCATGAGGCCGGTCAGATTAGGAGCAGCTGCAGGGACAGTCCTAGGCAATGAACTCAGTCCTCTGGGCTTATTTTACCCACAAACCTTTGCAGTTGTACTGCTTCCTAGCCGATTGGAGGTGAGGACGTCCAAACTGGGATAATTCTTGAGAGGGAAAGGACTTACATAAATCAAGACTGTCCCAAGCAGATAGGGATGTGTGGCTGTCCTGGCTTTGGGGGACTGTGACGGGGGCCCACCGTGCGGGAAGATGCAGTGCTCGGGCTTGGCCACAAGGTGGCACAGCGCGCCCGCACACGGCCCTGGAGGCCGGGCAGAGGGAGCGAGGAAAGGGTTAGGGAAAGCCTGTTCCGCCCAGTACGTTACATAAGAGCGGCTGCCACTTCCTGAGCATTTCCTATGGGGTGGAAGATTTCTCTCTCACACACACACTTAACCTTCGCCACTCCGAAGGAGGTTGTATTGTTCGTGTTTCGCAGAGGAGAACACAGAGGCTAGAAGAGGTGAGGTAACTTGCCCAAGGTTACAGGGCTAGGAAGCAGCAGAACCAGTTTCTGAATCTGTCTACTCTCAAGTCTGTGCCTCACACCAGACCATTTACTTTATCCTCACGACAAGGCTTTGAGATAAACGAGTCACAGTAGTTCCCAGAAAACCACTCTGGTGAGGTTAACATCCACCCGACATCACGTACTAGTATGACAGTCCCATGCCCCAGTCTGAGGCCTTACACTAGAAAATAATTCCCTTGAGGTCTGGGGAGCCTCAGGGACATCCTGAGAAGCCCCTGGTGAATGGCAAAGCTGGCTGAGTGGACACCCTAGAGGAGGCCCCAGGACAGAGTTTCACAAGTTGGTAGGTCCCCGAGGTCGGGGTGGGAGTCAGCAGGAGAGAAGTTTCTGTCAGGTGTCCCTGCCCTCCCGGGCCAGGGCCTGGCAGAACCAGTCGGATCTAGCTCGGATGTAGCTCAGCTCGAGCAGCCTGCACACAGGAGAAGGCCTGAGTCTAGGCGGGGCCCGCACGTGGGCTCCAGGCCTGGGAGTGGAGAGGCCAAGTGTGATCTGACAGCGCTAGAAGCCTCCTCCAGCCCCCCGCACTTCTGAGAAGGTCCTCAGGCTTGCCCATTTCTCTGCACAGACAGGTTTCGGGGGGAGAGCCGACTGGTTTCTTTCCTCAAAGCTACCCTCGCCTACCCATGCCTTCCCAGGGCTTGCACATGCTGCTGAGCTTGCATGGCCTTGACACTGAACTGCTGTGGGCTAAGCAGGTGTGTGTGAGACCCACACCGAAAGGGTCACCGAGAGAGGCTGTGCGAGCCTTTCTTCTGGGCGGGATGGCTTTGGAGCCTGAGGTGGGGTGGGTGGGTCTAGATCTGACCTCGGGACCACCTTTCCCCAGTTCCCTTAAGATAGCATACCAAACTGTCCAGCGCCCGCAGCCGGCCTACCCTCTGCCTCAGCCTGGGCTTCCTTCACTGAGGAAAAGGAGAAGCAAAGACCCTGGGAGGCCAGCCGGGGACAGGCAGAGCTGCCCTGGGGCCTTACTTCTGGCAGGCTCCGCACTCAATGATCCCGTTGGTCTCCCGGACGGCTGTCTGGTGCACAAACACAGGGTACTCCGTGTCGCAGGGCTGCAGCACGTCCTGTTTCTTGTGCTTGTGGGCTGCAGGCAGACAGAGTCACAGAGGGGAAAAGAGCAAATGAGGAGGGCCTGAGGAAGCCATGCCTGTGGGTGTCTCGGCGGCAGCACTGCCGAGGCAGGTGCTGGCACCATGCAACAGAACAGCCCTTTGTCCGCGTGCATGTGGAGGGCTCCCTTGTTGACGAGCTCTCGGGGCTTGTTGGGGAGAGGTGGGGTGGAAGGAAGACAGGGAAGGAAAAGGAATGGAGTGAAGAAGTGGACGGTAGCACGGTGGAAAGGGCAGCAGACAGGGCCCGGGGCCTTGGCTCTCGGTTGTGCGTGATTAGCACACTAGCCCCGTGACCTTGGGAAAGCCACCTCCTCTCTTTGGAAGGCTGATCCTCAATGTAAGCTGGCTGGTTGGGAGAGGGGTGGACGTGGACCTCTTGAAAGCTCCAGTCAGCACTGATATCCAGGGTGTGAGAGGAGAGCAGAGGCAGGAGGAGTGCCAAGGGGCGGTTTGGGGAGACTTTGGTCCCTTAATCCTATGACACCTCCCCCCTTCATTGTATACAGGTGACATTCCTGAGGTCTAGCTACAGTGCTCTGCACATGCAGCTCCCGGACAAGCCCTAGCTGCTCCCTAAGCCCCCGCGGCCAGTGATGAGCAGAGCAGGAAGGGCTGAGTGCTTGACTGCCAGGGTCTGGGAGACACAGCTCCCAGCCTTTCCGGCTCCTCAGTGGTGCCCCGAGTCCACTCAGGGTCAAAGGATGGAGTGAACAGGACTCGGCAAAAGGAAAAGCTGAGGCTCTCGCAGCCCTGTCCTGGAGGACGCACATTTGCGCCTGAGGTGAGCAAAAAGCAAACCAGGGCTGGTTCACGGGCTGAACGACATTATTTTTGTTCAAAATAGCAGCACTGTTTTGTTAACACAGCACTTCTGTTTCTTCCAGGCACTTCTCATGCATTTCCTGTGCTCTCGGGGCCTATCTGCAGAATAGGGAGGGTGGGTAGAATCACTCCCATTTCATAGACCCCCATCTCAGGGTCACATAGGGCTTAGTAGGAGAGCTCCCAGACCCAGAAACTTCCCACTAGACCTTGAAGGCAAGAGGGGAGGCCAGTCTGCGGGCAGAGAAGTGCTGACTGAGAGGAAGAACTGGTGTTCAGTCGGGGGCTCTGCACACTTGGTCAGGTACCACCAGACCTTCCAGGGCTGCTGCTGGGCACTTGGCTGTCTAGGCCCCTCGGAATCTGGGAGTGGGCACTCTGGCTAAAGACTGCAGAAGCCTGGGGGCTGGCTTCGCTCCTTCCCGGGCCCCATTACACTGGCCTCGTCCCCAGTGGGGGCTGGCTCAGGGCTGGGCCTGTCACCTGGGCCTGTCACACTTTGTGTGGGTAGGTTATCTCCGTGACAGCAATAGTAACAATGCCAACAATGATAGGGTGGAGTAGGCTTCCACACAGCTGGGAAAGGGCCTCGGGGCCTCCCTCAGTCCATGTCCTTGGACTCCAAGTCCAGCGCTGTGCACTGAGGACAGGGATGGGTGGCTGGACCAGGCCTCCCAGGTAGGAGGGAGGAGCTCCTGGGGCAGCTGCCCTGAAGGTGAGAGATTCTGAACAAGCAGATTGAGGGAGATCATGTTCAGTGTTTGCAAAATGCAGCTGCTAGCAGAGAGAGAACACGACAAGGAGGGGAGCCATGTCCCCCCAGCCTGTGTTCCCATGCAAAAGGGAGGCGGGGCCTATTTCTAAATGGGCTGTGACACGTGGTTCCTGGTTCCTGTCACAGACACCATCAGGAAGCCAAACTCTTAACAAAAGTGGGGTGGGGAGTATAGCCCAAGCAGTGGAGATGTTCCAGAACCCCATGGCAAAGGCTCTATTGACACGGAGGGGTTGAAAGGAACCAGTTAAAGGGAGACAGTCTGTGTGGTAGGGAGCTCCCAGCTACCCAGAGAGTGGAAGTCACTGACTTCCTTTTGCATTTAAAGATCAAGTGGCCTCACTCTCCCGGGGTGCAGTCTGGAGTCAGGGCTGGCTGAGAGTGAGGACATTTCTTTGGTTTGTGGTCAGGCCTGTGTAAGGTACTGTCCTCAGACATAAGGTCACAGGAGATAAATTATCCCCAGAGTGCCCCAGTCACCAGACCAAGGCCTTCACCTGCCCACTCCCCCAAGCCCTGAGCGCTGCTGAGGGCTTGGAGGACATGTGAGCTGGAGGCACCCTTGTTTCCTGCTCCATGAGGAGACCTGGCAGCTGCTTACCTGCTTGTGGTCACCGCCACTGGGCCACATCACTGTCTTTCCCCTTGGGAATCATAAGTGATCTCACCCAAGGAGATGGCTAGAGGGTTTTGTTTGCCCTGGGGGAGGACTGTACTTGTGTGGGATGAGATCTGGGCAACATCCTCACCCCTTAAGGAATGGGGCTTTCAGTTGGGAGAGGCCCTCTGAGTTAGGGGTGTCCCCGGATGAAGAGAGCTCAGCCTCCCTTGGATGCCCGCCTAGGATGGAGAGCCGAGGACAGGCCCCTTTTGCAGTCCCTCCCCACACCCCCTGAATCCTCAGTGAAGGCTACTCACAGTGATGGAAGACAGCTTTGGCTATCCAGGACATGAGTGAGGCCCAGCACAGGGTGGGCATGATGTCAAACGAAGGGCAGGATGGCACGGGGTGGCGATGTCGCATGGAGTGATGAATGATGACACATGGAACAGTGGTGTCCCGAGATGGTGGCGTGATGTGACACAGAGAGGTGAGGGGAGCCAGGAGTGAGGGGGGAGGCCATAAGAGAGGGCCCAGCAGGGGGAGATGGGAGCCATGGGCTCTCAGGAGTCCCCATCCCGCCTGTCATCCGCCCAGAGGTGACAGGTTCCTACTGAAATGGCTCTGCTAGGAAACACTCCCTTTTGCAGTCCTGTGTACTCACCCTCAGCCCCTTGGTCTGCACGCCGGGAGCCCCAGGCGCTCCACTCCAGCAGCAGCCTGTCAGACGCAGAGCTGAATCTCCGAAGACCGGCATGCCCTCCCCACCTGGGCCAAGGCGGCTGGAGCACCGGCGCTCCCTGATGGCCCCTGGTCCGGCCCTGCTCCTCCAGGCCACCCTCTCCCCTGCTTGGGGCTCCTGGGTGAGCAGAGTGTGTAGGGGGGCAGGCGCCAGACACCCGGGGTTCCGGGGACCTCTTGCAGCTCGTGCTCAAAGGGCTCCCTCATGCGGCACACCTGCATCAGGTCCCCCCCAGCCCCACCCCCATCCCAGACACAGACCCCACTCACAGCAAGAGTTCATTCACCAGCAACCGGGTAGCAGTCAGGAGGGCAGAGATGGGCTGGGAAGGAGGGGGGACACACAGTTAAGCCCAAGCCCGGGGCAGGGATGCTCCCCTGGGCACCGCCGTTGAAGACCACACCTGGGGGTGGGGGGAGGGGCTGCCGCCACCACCCATCCCTTCCCAGCAGAGGGGGCCTTTACGACCGAGTTATCTGATAAAGTCCTACTGTACGGGGGCGGGGCACTGTATGCCCATCAAGAAGACTAGTCGAGTTCTCTTCCTGAGGAGCCACTTGGGGATGTTTCTGGGATCCTTTACGATGTGTGTGAAAGCCCGAGCAAGTGAGGGTAGGAACAAAGCAACGCAGGGACTATGGTCTGCTCTCTCTGCCAGAGCCCCATTAGCTCAGGCCTGGGGTGGGGGCAGGCTGAGGGCAGGGAGCAGGGGTGCGGAGGAGGCGGGGAGGAGGTGCGACAGGACTTTCTGGTCTGAGTCCAAAGTGGGGTCCTGGGGCTAGCGGGTGGGAAGAAAAGTCTGGGGTGACACTCACGCTGATCAGGGGCCGGGCGGCACTGGGGTGGTGACTCAGGGGTCTGCACATGGCCTGGTAGTCATACATGGTCACTCTGAAAATCAGAAACAGGATCTGGGGAGTCAGACCTTCCCCCATCCTTTCCCACCCAGGGGGGTTTGTGGCAGGGTTCCCATTCACGGGGTTCCTGAGGGTGCGGGAGTGAGGATGGGCCAATCAGACAATTTCATCTCTGCACTTTGACTGCTTTAAAGACATCGAACAGCAAATTCGGTTTTCCCTCTAAGGGCTCATATGACCTTATACCCCTCTCCACCTCATGTCTAGTCTCCGGCTTCAGAAATGTTGCTTTGGGAGCTCTTTGGGGCTTTCACCATGGGTTTTTGAGGTCAGGATCCTGATATCTGTCGGGACCAGTTAGCATCAGCTCTTGCCTTTTCTGTGTGTATTCAGTCCGGGCAGAAGCATGTCCCACTTACTGGCTGAACACCCTCATGCTGAGCAGCTGGGTCATGAGAGCGCCATCCACCTCCCCCAGGAATCTTCCCATCTGTGAGGGAGAGAGAGAGAGAGAGACAGAGAGAGAGAGAGATGGATAGGGAGGGAGGGATGGGGAGGGAGTGTGGGAGAGACAGGAGGGAGAGAGGGGGAGGGGGAAAGGGGGGCACAGAGGAGGAGGGGGAGGAAGAAAGAGAGGGGGGAGGGAAAGGGGGAGGAGGGGGGAAAGAGGGGGAGAGAGGGGGAGGGAGAGAGATGGAACGGCCAGGGCTCACGGCTGAGCTCCTGACTTCAGGGGTGGGTTGGGTCTCCCCTATAGATACCTTTCAACAGAATCAGAACTGTACCCATTCACTGGCTCCCTCCCCCTTTAACAGGCTCCCCTGCCGTATTCTCTATCATAGTGCTTTTCACTTAGTTGGCCATGAAATCAATCTAGGGGTTACAATTGGATCTTTTCTTTCTTTTTTTTTTTTAGAAGGCACAGAATTCCTTTGAACAGTTTGGTGTGAATTGTGTGTAGTCAGGTTAAACAGGGTTTTGTGAAATTTGATTTGTATGGTGTGTGTCTATGTCCTGGATCAGATGTAACATGTATCTCTTTCTGTGAGTCATGGTCAAAGAAGGTTCAAAAGCAGCCCTCTGCTCTGTCACACTGGCATCCTTATCACCCAGCCAAATACATTTTGAGAGTTCTGGAGCTGCCTTTGATTTCCCTTCCCCCCGCCCCCCCACCCCCAGTTAATCAATGTGCCCTGCGCGTTTGTCATTCACCTTCGGACTCCTGGACAGTGACTTAACCGAGACCTTTGTCCTCCCAGCCACCCACTCCACCCTCCTAACGGGGCTCTCTCCCAGTCCCCAGCCCTGCTGCCAACACAGTTGGGATTTGGTTTCTCTCTCTCTCTTTTTTGTTCCCTAAAGAACAAAAGAGGATCCTCCTTCCCCCTCGTCCCTCCTTCATGACCCAACCAACCAGCACTGGTGAGCACCCACCACTCTGTGCCAGGCCAGGCCTATCCTCCAAGCCCACAAAGTTCCCCAAGTCGGTTGACCCTCAAGCCTGCTGCTATGCTCTGGCTTCAGGCAGCCCTCCAGCCTCAGCCCTACGCTGACCTCCCTGCCTGCCCTGGCCTCTCGCTTCTGCTGGTTTCTCAGCATGGCAGAGTGGAAAGAGCCTGGACTTTGGTATCGGATTTTGATTCAGATCCTGGCTCTAGCACTGCCCACTGCGTGGCCATGGCTTGGGTAGGGGATAGCGTGTGCCAAGCATCTGGAACCCAGCGAGTGCTCCGTATGTGGTGGCCATGTGATAAAGAGCTGCTCTGGGCCTTGGCTCTTCTCTCTCCTTTGACAACCCTTCCCCAGTCCTCACTCCAAGGAGCTTTCCTTGTTGTCCTCCTTCAAGAAGTCTTTCTTTTTTCACCTTTCCAGCTGGACTTAATTAAGGCTGCTCTCCTCTGCACTCGGAAACTGAGAGGCTAAAGACAAAGTCAGGAGGGGGTAGCCCAGAGAGAGCTGAATAGGATGTGCAGGCTTCTCTGAGCTTTGTGCGCTCTTTGGCCAGAAGGCCCCTCTGTTCTGAGGCCCGAGAGGCTTCTTGGAGCAGGGCAATGGACAGAGCAGAGGATAGCACGGAGGAGTCGAGGGCATTTAAGGGAAAGAATAGCAAGTGGAAAGGTGTGAGGGATCCAGCCCTGCTGTTCTCCCAAGTGCAGCCCTGAAGCCACGTGAAGTTCATTCAGCTCAAGTGATCACTCTCCATCAGCTGCTTTTTGCTGTTCCAGTGACCAGGTATGTGTGCGTTCCTGCCTTACCAGACAGCGAGATCCTACAGGGCAGACATCTACCTCCCTGCTTCCCACACACCACACGGTGTCTTGTTCGTGGTTACCATTCAGTGCATCTTTGCTGAAGGAATGTGTGAGTGAATGGACAGGGGAATGAATGAGTGATCTGAGTATTCTCCCTGGGAAAGTGCAGTGGGGTGGAAATGAGGCTCCTGATGAGGCTCGCCCAAATTTCCACAAGGCTGTCCCCTTCTCTTTCCAAACTCTAGGCTTATTTACCAACAACCCTGTGTTTCAGACACTCGATTCTGAGAAGACAAGCTCCTGTACACTGGAAAAAAATGTACCCTCCTCTGTACATAGACAACGTGACTTTCTAGGATATGTCACCCTGACAGAGCAGATCCATCCTCCCCTTCTTCAGGTAAGGCAGTCCTGACTTGAATTATGGAAGCCGTGTGTTTGTCTAAAAGACTACATTTCCCAGACTCCCCTGTGGCTACGGCTGGCCAATGAAATGTGAGCAAACTTGCCCGGTGGGACATCCGGGAATCTGTTTAAAGGGAGAAGACTCTGTAGGAGGAGCACCTCATTCATGGCTGTTGTCCTCCCCTTCTTGTCTGGAAAATGGACAAGAAGACAGGAACTCCTATAGCCATGTTGTGAACTTGAGGATGGGGACGCCTGGCAACCAGGCCGTAGCAGGCCTGGTCTACCTTCATCTACTCTTTTATGTGAGAGAATAAACTTTTAATTTGGTTAAAACTCTATTGTGGGGGCTCTGTTCCTGACAGCAGAACACTATTCCTAGCTGGTGGTTTCATTTGAACTTCATCAGAATGAATCAGTGCCTCAAATAGGTAGGCTGACTTAGTTCCTGACTCTGCAAAGCCAAAGTCCAAACACTCAAACTGGAGTACCCTTGTCAGTTTAGGGTGCCCAGACTGACTGGGGGGGTCTGTAGCCTCTTTCCAGCCACAGCGCTATACAAGGGCTCTGGAAGCTCCAGGTTCCTGCGCCCCAAAGTGCTACCTGCCTTTTAGGTTTGCTCACAGCGGGGCAGGGCTCCAATCCACCAATAAGCAATGGTCCTTTGGATCTGCCTGAGCTCTGGGGCTGCACCAAAAGGGCCTGGGGCTGCCTGTGTTTTCTGTCTGTAATGAGGCAGGAGTGTGTGCGGGGAGCAGATGGGGCAGGTGGCGGCAGAGAATGCAGAACTGATGAGTACTCCTGCTGGCTGGGCAGCAGCCCTGGGCATAGGCTAATCTGCATGCCCGTGTGAAGCTACGGTCCCCAGGGGAAAAGGGGACCGGAGGGTGGGTGGGAGGGCCCTTGACTCTTGGATGGAGCAGATGTCTCACAGCCTCTTACCCAGGGACAGCCTCAGTTTCTTCTCTAAAAACTTAAGGGGTGTGAAGATTAAATGAGTTACCAGAGTGGCTCCTTGGGAGGACCAATTTCCTTTTGTCCCTTTCTCATGTATCGCCCCCCCGCCCCCCCCCCCCCGCCAGCTCCCCTGAGCTGCTCAGTCTCTTGACAAGTGCCTTTGGCCCCACAGAGGGGGGGCTGGGCATTTAGGACCGTGCTCCAGACAGAGCCGCCCAGGGGGCTTCTGCCATGATGGGCCGGCTCTGGGCAGGTGGCCAGCTGCATTTTTCTTGGGAGGCACCCAGCCTGAGCTGCCCTGTCCCCAGGAAGGCTCTGCTACCAGGGCCTGGGGGAGCCAGCAGATGTGCTGAGGCAGGCCATGAGGAGGTGGGGGGCTGGAGGGGCATGGGAGAAGGGGGAGCTGAGGAAAACAGGAGCTGAGGCTCAAGACACACACATCAGAGGCCCTGTGAGGGCAGAAAGGGTCGCCCTGGTTTGAAGACAAGGTCAGCATTTTGGGCTGGGGGCAGGGAGGGAGAGGGTGCTGTGCCCTCTGAGAGATTCAACTCCTCAGGGAAAGACACCATGATGGGGCATCTGATTTTCTAGCTTTGCTGCCCCTGTGAGGTCCATTCTGAAGCTCTCCTGTGTAGGTGCTACCCACAGGCAAGTGATAGCACTTGGGGTCCCCAAATCCGGGGTGACAGATCCACTGTAAACATTACAAAGATCCACAGAGCTGTTGTCACTCTCTTGGCCCCAGCTGTCTGCTTCTCTTTCTAGGCCCCAGTAGAGGGCTGTAACCCTGTCATCTGTAGTTCTTTATTATAAGAATGAGCCCTGAGCTGGAAGAGAGGCCCAGGGGGACGAAGTGTCTAATCAGTAGGCCTGGAACACCACCAGGGCCAGGAGAGATCCAAGCCGGCCCTCCCTCTGGCAGACCGCAGATGGTGCCCTGGGGCTTCTGCACTCACCCTGTTTGCTGGGCAGGAGGGCCTCAGTGAGGAAGGGCTGGGGAGGACTTGGGGAAGAATCTCTGCATCTGGAACAGGGACAGTCTTCTCCCCCCAGGCCCCTGGACGGACCTCGGCAAGGACAAAGAGTAGCCTGGACTTTCTGGCACACTAGCCCAGCTGGGAAAGTGCATCCAGATCAAGAGCAGCAGACACGAAAGCCTCGAGTTCGTCACACACCAGAATCATCAGAGGGCTTGTCACAGCGCAGTTGGCAGGCCCCATCCCAGAGTTTCCGATCCCCTCAGTCTGGGTAGGGCCCAAGAACTCTCATTTCTATCAAGCTCCCAGCTGTTACTGCTGTTGCCAGGCCCCCCCCCACCCCCACTTTGAGGCTAAGGGATGAGAGGGAGGCAGGGAGCAATGCATGAGTTGGAGGGGGGCCAGCACTCGGGTGTGTTTGGGGAGGAGGAGGGGCTTTTGGTAGGGTGATTCTGAAACGACTCACAATGGCCCCAGCCTCTGGGTAGGCTGGACCTAGTAACTCGCTTCTCATGAGTAAAATACAGTAAAAGTGATGGGATGTCACGTCTGAAATTAGGTTCCAAAAGATGGTGACTTCCATCTTGTTGTCACTCTCTGTCTCTGGCTCTTCTTGGCTTGCTCACTCTGATGAAGCAAGCTGCCACGTTGTGAGCTGCCCTACGGAGAGGCCCACGTGGGAACCGACCATGCCAGTGAGCTTGGACGCTGACCCTTCTCTAATCAAGCCTTGGCATGACTGCAGCCCTGGCTGACACCTCACTTTCAGCCTTAGGACAGACCCTGAGCCAGAATCAGCCCGCGAAGCCATACCCGGGAACTGTGGACAGTCAGGCAGGTGGCTTTAAGCCACTACAGGTTGGGATAGATTGTTACACAGCAAATAGATAACTGTTACAGAGTTGCTGAATGAATGAGTTAAAGCAAAAAGCCAAACTGGATGAACAGACTGATGATCTATAGCATCAGCCCCTGGCTTTCCACCATGGGACTTCCACTCGCCTTCTAGTCCGGCCCCTGCCACTGCCAGACACAGCCTCTAAGTGTCGCTGAGTACCGGGCATCGTCCAGGTGCTGCTGCACCACTGGCGTCTCTGGCCTGGGTATCACTCCCTTGGTGCCCTCTCAGACACAGCTCAGGTGGCCGGGTCAGACTTGTCCAGGGTGAGGAAAGAGGGACCCTGTCAAGATACTGCTCCCAGAGCCCTGGCACCAGCCTTGGAGTTTCATCCAGGGGTCGGGATGCCGGGCCTTGGCGTTCAGGGTCCTAAAGGCATCGTTCCTCATTCCAGAAGATGCAGCCAAGTGCAGCAAAGTGAATGAACTCTGCCCCAGCAGTAAGAGAGTGGCCTGGAGGAGGGGCTGGGCAGGAGAGTGACTACCCAGGAGACTGGGACTTGCAGCCTGCCTCACCCTCCAGAGAAGGCCATTCTCCCTGCCCCACAAATTCTCCAATTCCATCAAAACCTATGCTCCCCTAGCTTGGTTTCCCTCACCACGAGTCTTTTCTAGAACCTTTGTCCCCTCAC
Organism: Zalophus californianus; assembly: GCF_009762305.2. Classification (NCBI taxonomy): domain Eukaryota; kingdom Metazoa; phylum Chordata; class Mammalia; order Carnivora; family Otariidae; genus Zalophus; species Zalophus californianus. The sequence continues at coordinate 103,978,391 of NC_045603.1, forward strand.
CATCAATGCTTTTCACTTGTATTTCTAAGCTCAAAGTCTGGCTTTTCTGTAGCTGTTAGTTTTCAGGTTACTAACCTCACCTTGCCGCTCAATTTTAACTCCAGGATAAAATGAGATGATGGTGGTGGTTGTGTGTTGGGGGGTGTCCTTCCTGGGGCCTCGAAGTGGTGGGGGAGGAGGGGAAGCAATGTGGTGTCAGAAGCCAGGGTAACCAAGCACAGTGGGAGCTTGGGGCTCTGGGGGAGCTTCTGGAAAGTCCCAACTCTATTAAGAAGATTAAATTTCATTTCGTTTATACCCTGCTTCATTCTACAAAGGATGGCTTTTAAAACTACACACAATGTTATAATAGCTGAGAAAATAGGGGTAAATAAGCTAAGTAAACATATACTTTATAAAATAGAAGTCTCTAAAATAACCGTTACCAAAGTTGTACCCAGTGATATTATGATTTGTGAAGACGTGAGCAAACGTGATCTGGGTAGAACAGGACCCAAGGGGCCCAATGGGTTATGCAAAGAGCCCCTTGGGGGTTGTCTGTCATTAAGATGGCCCTGCCCGCTTTTCCTGTGCTGGGTTGGTTTCTTTCCTGGCCTCCCTCCCTGCAAGGACGTCTTGGCTGCCTCTTGAGCAGGGTCAGCAAATGATGGTCGATGGGCCAAATCTGGCTCACTACCTCTTTATGTCAGCCCTTGAGCTAAGAATGTTTTTGTATTTTCAAATGGTTGGACAAAAAAAATAAAAAAAATTAATATTTTATGACATGTAGAAATGATATAAAATTCCAATTTCAGCGTCCATAATTAAGTTTTACGGGGATAAAGTCACGCCCATCGTTCACATGCGGTCTATAGCTGCTTCTGCGCTACCGTAGCAGAGCAGGGGGTTGTGAGGCCTAAATCCCCACTCTCTGGCCCTTTCCAGGAAACGTCTGCTGGCGCTGGCCCTGGAGCACGGGAGCCCGGCGTGGCTGTCTCCTCTGCAGCTGCCAGCCTTCCACACTCTCTCTGAAACTCTGGCCCAGGAAAGCCAACAGCCCAGGCTCCTGAAGACAGGGCGGTCTCGGCTCCCCAGGGCAGCAGGGGTCAGCCCAGGCATGATGGGCAGCATCAGATCGTCCGGCGGCCTTATCCCAGCCGCTGGTGGCGCTGGCCTTTGTCATCACCCATATCCCCCCCAAGCAATGGCCACATGCCGAAATGCACTGGTGCTCTGTCCAGGGGAGAGTGGCACGGCCAAAGGTGGCATGAGAGGGACGGAGAGGAAAGGCAGAGCCATCCAGGGACTGCAGTGAATGATGAGCAGTGCAGAGACGACAGGATGGCCAGCCCACCCCCGACTCCCCGGGTGAAACCACCTTTCTCTTCCCGAGCGCTGCCGAGTAAGGCTCTCCTCAGGGAATCAGATTCCGTCACCCACTCGTGTCTCTTCCTCAGTTGCTCTTTTTCCCACATCTCCTTCCTGGTTCCTGCCCCAGTTCCTGCCCCATCCCCCTGGCTTCTTTGGACCCTAAGCCCTGCTCTGGAGAGGCCAGAGTGCCGGCTGTGGCCAGTGTGGAGACATGACCTCGTCCTGTGGCTCTGCCAACACCCCAGCCCTGGGGATCTCGGGTCGAGGAGGAGCTGAGAAATCATGTAGTGCAGTCGCCTTATTTCAGAGAGGAGGAAACTGAGGCACAGACCGTGGAGCTCCTCCGGCAAATACATATCCAATTAGCTCAAGGCTCGCACTGGGGCGGATACCATATCCCTTCCCTCGAGGCTCAGGCTGGAGGCCATTTTAGTGCTTCTGGCTTGTTTCAAGGAAGTACTTTAGGGGAATATATTGGAGTTCGGTTCAGGTTTGAACAGCCTTCTTTTTTAGTTTGAGTCTTGGCTAAATAAGGCATTAATTTGGGGGCCCAGTTTGGGGCTGAGCAAATACAAAATTAGGATTATACTTTCTCTTCTGCCTTTCTGAGCGCGTGCGGAGCCAGGGAGACGCCCAGGTGCCCGGGGCAAGTCTCTGTGTGCAGCCAGGCTAACAGACGGAAGAGGATTGCCTCCATTCCTTTGTGTCCCCCCAACAAACTGAGGGTCAGGCTCCGTGGGTTAGAATAGAATTTTCCTCAAGGGAGGTCTAGAGAGCAAGGGAGCTCAAAGTGGGAAGGGCTTGGCGCTTCTGGGCCCCATGAAGATAGAAGGGGAGGCTGCTATGGTCTGAATGTGTCCCCCCAAATTCACATGTTGAAACCTAACCCCAAGGTGAAGGTAGAAGGCGGGGTCTTTGCGAGGTGATAAGATCACGAGGGCGAGGCCCTTAGGGACCGGATCAGTGTCCGTATCATCGAGACCCCCGAGAGCTCCCTTGCCTCTTGCACCACATGAGGACGCAACGAGGAGTCTGTGGCCCGGAAGAGGGCCCTCACCCAACCACACTGGCACCCTGCTCTGTGGATGAGCCACCCAGTGGGCGGCCCGAATGGACTAAGGAGGCGGGAATGTGATGGGGGGGGGGGGTGTGGGACGATGAGTCTGAGGGTGTTTGTGCTCTGGGAGGAGGCTTCCTATGGCCAGGCCGGTCAGCGGCATGTCTAGAGCACAGACCCCGCGGGGCCCTGCGGTGTAGCCTGGCTGAGCCTCTCCTCGTCATGTGGACAGTTTCCCTACCAACCGTGGGATGAGGTCGGATTAGGTAGAGACAAAATAAAGAAGTAACCTTTTCTCTGACCATCTGAGTGGAAAATGTCTGCAGTTTGTGATCTCCCTACACTGACTTGGTTTCAAGAAGACTCTGCTTCTTCAGACTGTTCACTCTAATCTGTCCTAAGCCACCATTACTTCCTGGTGCCCTAAGCTGCCATTAGTAACCACCATTAGCCCTTTCCTTGACTGGCCTGGCTGCGGGATGACCTGACTCCCCTCTCCTTCCGCTTCCCGACACCTTACCTCCTGGGACCTCTCCGAGATCAGGATGAACCCGTTGTTGTCGATGACGAAGCAGTCCAGCTCCTGGGGAGAAACCAGGAAGGAGGTCATGGCCAGGCTCTGACTGCTGGTCCTGGCCTGGCGTGTGGGGAGCCCTCCATGTCTAGTGCGAAGGCACCTTCTGTGGCCCAGCACGGCAGGGGAAGTAGGGGAGCTGGCCCGTTAGGAGGATGTGGTTGAGGGGCCCATGATTCCCACTCCCCCGCCCTTCCCCCTGGGGGAGAACTTACACTGTCCTGGCAGCTCTCCGGGCAGGGTCCGTCCACAGTGCTGCACTGGAAGAAAGAGAAACTGTGCATGGTGTGTGCCTCTGCATACATGTGTGTTGACGCGGGGGACATGCAGTGTGTGAGCATGCCTGTGTTGTGTGTGTGTTACATTCGTGTGGTGTGGGGAATGGTGGATGTGTGTTTATGGCATACTGACGTGTGTGCGTGCGCGTACACTGTGTGTGCTGGGTGTATGGTACGTGTGGTGTGAGTGCGATGTGTGTCGTACGTGCTGGGTGTATGGTACGTGTGTGTGAGTGTGGTGTGTGTCATACGTGCTGGGTGTATGGTACGTGTGGTGTGAGTGCGGTGTGTATGGTACGTGTGGTGTGAGTGCGGTGTGTGTCTTATGTGCTGGGTGTATGTGTGCTTGGTGTATGTGCGTGTGTACGGTACAGACGTGTGCTGTGTATGCATGTGTGAAGCTGTGTGTCTGTGGCTCAGGGTGCCGAGAAGCAGGCCCCCCGGCTGTCAGCAGCCCCCGTACAGGGGTTTGGCCATACCCGAGGGAGCCGCGGCCCCAGCAGCCCATGTGTGAGGGTTGGCGGTCAGCCGCATGGCACCTGAAGCCTTCTGGGGTGGCTTCAGAGGCTCCCGTACTTTGTGATCCTATATGGTGGGGAGGGTGACCCTAGGTTAAGGGGCCGGTGCCCCTTCCCAGCCCATCCCCTCCATCTTTATGCTGTGGTTTCCCAAACCTGCTCAAAGTGAGGAGGCAGCAAAAAGCAGATGGGGCCATGGACCAGAGGGGCAGATTCTGGTGGAGGAGCTTGAGGGGGACAGCGAAGAGACCCGGGGAGCGCAGAGGGCTCTGGGGAGCAGAGAGCAGAGGCGGGGAAGGAACGGGTTGGGTGGGAAGCCCTGTGGATGGACAGCAGTCCAGGCTTGGGTCCTGGCTAGAGGGACCCAGGGCCCACTCTCCTACTCTGCCCGGTGGGGCAGGGCGGGTGGGAATACCAAGTCCTGCCCGTTCCCGGGGCTGAGCGGAGGAGAGCCCCTGGTGAGGCAGGCCAGGAGCAGAGATGAGGCCACAGGCAGAGGTATGGGGAGCTGAGATAGGCAGAGAAGGAAGGGATCCGGGAGAGCTGAGCTAGGGCCCCGAAGGGGGCCGAGAGGCAGTGGGGCAGCCGGAGGAGACAGCCCTCCTCACTGCGGACCTGTCAGACCGGTCCCCTGACCCTGATCTGGCACCATCACACCCACCTGCCGGGTCGCTGCCCAGAATGTGCGTTGCAGGAACTCCAGCCTCATTTGGACGCCCACCGCTACAAGGAAGTGGGAAGAGGGTGGCCAAGACCATGGGTGTGTTTTTGGGGAGGGGGTGGTGGAAAGGAAGAGACAACGAGAGAAGAAAGTAGATTGAGGTTAGAGAGAAGAGGTGCATCAGCAGGAACCGAGGGGAGAGGTAGCACCGGTCAGCTGGGTCAGATGGCAGCCTGTGAGAGCCGAGCCGAGGCTCCTGGGGGAGTGGGGGAGGGGGAGAAATGCAGACAGACTGGTGGCTTCTGTGTCTTCACAGCAGATAATACTAGAAAATACCTCCAGAGAAAGATGAGGCCCAGGTTCTAGAGAACAATAAGATGGCACTCATCCTCTGATCTTTGGAAACTCAAGGCAGGTGGACTGGGCACGTCATTGTCCTTTTTCCCAAGGATGGAAAGACAGAGGTAGAGAGACTGAGCCATCTGTTAAGGTCTCGGGACCAAAAGTGGTGGGCTGAGACTGGAATTCAGGGCCCCTCACAGGGCTTTCTAGATCTCAAGCCTGACACAACAGCCTCTCTTGTACCTAATCCCTGCTCGGGGTCTCCCCCACTTGGTAAGAAGTCTCTTTCCTTGCTGAAAGTTGTGATCAGCTTTACCCAGGTTTGCAGGTAGGTTCCAGAAAACCAGAGATGCTACCAATTGGCAAAAACTACCCTTTGGTGACGCCACTTACAAGGGGCTACCCATGCCTCTTTGGTTCCCAAATAGGCTTGGAGGACGCAAGCTGGAGCTCACGTGCTAAGAGAACTCTGAGCTCAGAGAACACAAAGCAAAGGCAGGTTATATTGAAAAAAAGAATAGAAAAACTAGGTCGACTTCCTACTGTCTGGTATAATAACATCGAAAATTTTGAGTACCAGGCACCTTCACATCCATGGGCTTATTTCATCCACACAGCAGAGCAGTTCTATTCTTATTGGGGCTTCACAGAGGAGGAAATGGAGGCTTGCAGAGATTACCGGCTTGCCTCAGTCACCCGGCCCCGAAAGATGGAACCAGGACGCAGCCGGAGTCTGTCTCTAAGGCTCTTAACCTCTCTGTTCTGCAGGCCTGACTTGGGTTGCAGCGGCCAGGAAGGAGCTGGTGGATAAGAGTGAGCAGTCTCCCATCTGGGCCGCGGCTCCCTCGTCCATACAGTGGGAGTGGAGCTGGGTTCCCCACTGCTCTGCCACATTCATGACACATTCTAATCATCCCGGTGGCCACTCAGTGGAGAGATTTTCCATCACGATCATTCTCACTTCCCAAAACTCAGCAGCTGGCTCTTCTAAATGGACTGGAGTTCCGGCACAGAGATATAGAATTGTAGCCTTTTGTTTTTTTTCAATGATCTAGGAATGATCCTAGACAAGTTTGATGAAAAAAAATGAGACCAAGGAAGGGTCAAGGGGCCAGAGTTCTGGCCCTGGGTTAGACAGAGCTGTGATCTTTGAATTTGTTTCTTTGGTTATAAAATGAGTCATGATTATACTTGCCCCAGGAAGGCTGAATGGGTAAAAGATTGTGGAGGCTCAAATGGACAGTGGGAGAGAATATTATTCTACACTAGAGCTTTGGTTCTCAAACTTGGCATGTGTTAGAATCATCCGGAATGGGGCGCCTGGGTGGCTCAGTTGGTTAAGTGTCTGCCTTCGGCTCAGGTCATGATCCCAGGGTCCTGGGATTGAGCCCCGCATCAGGCTCCCTGCTCAGAGGGAAGCCTGCTTCTCCCTTTCCCTCTGCCCCTTCCCGTTGCTTGTGCGCTCTCTCTCTCTCCAATAAATAAATAAAATCTTAAAAAAAAAAAAGAATTATCTGGAAGGTTTGTCCCCATCCCCAGAGTCTCTTATTTAGCATGTCTGGGGTGGGGCCTGAGAATTCGCATTTCTAAAGTACTCCCAAATGGTGTTGATGCTACTGGTCCAGGAACCATAGTTTGGGAACCACTATTGTAAAGCAATGCTGTCTGATTGAACTTTCCGAAACGATGGGGCTGTTCTAGCTCTGCACTGTCTCATACAGTAGCCACTAGTCACGTGTGGCTATTGAGCCCTTGAAATGTGGCTGTTATGACTGAGGACCTGAATTTTAGAATTTTATTTAATTTTAATTAATTTTAAATTTAAACAGCTACATGTGGCTGGTGGTCACCATGTTGGATAATGCAATTCTAGAACTCATGCGGTTACAGATGATAGAACCGGGGCCCTGAGAGGCCCCTTCTCCCCCCCACCCAGGGAGTCTCATGACAGTTCTGTGGCTGAAAGTATGGCTAGCTTTCTTGAGCAGGTCTTATAATGTGGGAACATTTGAGTTCCCTGCACACTCCTTTGTTGCTTCAAGGTCTGCAGGCTGAAAGGAGTGGGTGGGAAGGGCACAGGTACATGGATTTCTTGGTCATGACAGAAACAAAAGACACACAGACAGCACATAATCCACACACAAGGCTTGTGCTGGAGGGCGCAGTGCTGGTTGTCACATATCCTCCACCCGCTCACGGTTCCCTCCATCCCTGCAGGGGACTCCTCAGTCTCTCCCTCTTATTCTTCCTTTTAAGACCACCCTTGATATTCATTTGAGACAATTTCTTTCACCTGTAGAAAAAGGCTGAGTGAAAGAAGAGGAACCTTCTAAAAATTGTCAGAGAGCCATCACACTAATGCTTAGAATGATCAAATCTTTGGGATTTAGGAAAGCTTATTTACCCCTGTCCTTGGCTTCCTTGGTCAAAGAGCTTTCAGCCTATTCCTAGAGGGAGACTCTGCCTCTCTACCTGCTTGCTCAGAGCCAAGGTGCATAGAATCATGACATTCCCGAGCTAGAAGAAATTCTATGATTCTATCACAGAGTCTTGAGAGAGTGGGGGCTTGTTTTCCCCTAAGGAAACAGGTTTTTGAAAAAAAAAAAAAAAGAAAGGAAACAGGTTTTTTGAGACTCTTGTGTAGAAATGGGAGGGGAACAAAGCAGACTGTCTCCCCCTAGGTTCGGTCCCACAGCTGGTGCATAAGCTCCTCTAAGACAAGCTCTGGGTCCTTCGTATCTGGGATCCTTCGCAGAACTGAGGACATTCCAACTGCTTACTACATCTCCATATCTGAGTCACCAAGAGCATTTCAAACTTCACATGTTCAAAACCGAGCTTGGGCTTTTCCTCCCCAAAATGTGACCCTCATTGAGACTTCCCCATTTGGGGCATATTCCACTTAATTGTAATCATTTTCCCTTATCCCATCCAAGTTCTGCAGACCTTATTCCAAAACACAGTAAGTCTGTCTGCTCCACCCTGGGCCAAACCAGCATCTCTCACTTGGATTAATGTGCTGGATCTTCTGTGATGTGCAGCCCCTCTGTGATCCGTTCTCCAAGAGCCATGACAGTGATCTTTCTGAAGATCAAATCACATCACTCCCTCACTTAAAACCTTCCAATGCCTTTCCACTGCTCTTGGAGCAAAATCTAAACTCCTCTGTAATATAGCCTCAAAACCCCATAAGGAGCCGGCCCTGCCGTTCTCTCTGATTTCAACCTGAATCATCTTCTCCCTCAAACATGCTAGTCTCATTCCCACCTAGGGCTTTTGCATCAGCTGTCCTTCCGCCCTGGGATGCTCCTCCCTTAGAATTTTACATGGCTGGCTCCTTCTCATCATCGGATCTCAGCCCAAACATCACCTCCTACGGAGGATTTTTCCCTGACCTCTCCAGATAGAGCAGCCCACCTCTTCACCTTTCATTCTCATTTCATCACTTTTTAATTTCTCAGGAACATGATTTATTTATTTTGTCCTCACTTATTGCCTGTCTCACCTTAGTGGCATGGGGGCTAATAGTAGGCAAGGGGGAGTGAGTTCTGATCCCCAGCACCTAGCATCGTATCTAACATATTGTGCAGCTCCAAAAATATTTTTTGAATGAAATAAGTAAATATTTGTGAATTCCACAGAGCCAGCCACTTGATGGGGAAATGAATTCTATAAGATCTCTCAGTCTCATCCCTTACCTTTAGGGTTCAGCACTGTGCTGAACTCCTTCCTCCCGTCTGGAGCCTCGCCCTCTTACAGATTCGGACTTGGGACCCTAGAGATGGAGCTGTGCTCTGATTCTTTTGAAGGCCTAGGAGGGAACCCGCTAAGGGATGGGGACTTCAGGTGAGACAAAGAGAACTTCCTCAGGGCAGGAAGCACTAGATCCTGACGGTGGTTGTGGTGGGAGGGGGGTGGGGAGGACAGAATGGGGGAGGGAGGGAGGGGCATGGGAGCCTGCTCAGCAACTAACTGTCTGTTCTACCTAATGGCTTTCATCATTTCAAGTCCTGTTCAACTCCTGCCTTACAACCCAAACTGCGTTTTTCCACCCCAGACACTGAGGGAGCCCAGCCTTCTTCTCTCCTGGGAGACCTGCCAGGGTGACCGTTGGGTCCTGTTCTGCTTGCTCAGGTGGTCAGCCATTGTCAGAACCTCATTGGTCCCCCATGTCAGGGGAGCACCAGGCTGGCCAGCCTCCCTCGCAGTACCTCCTATCAGCCTGCTGTGTGCAGGAGACAATACCTCATGGTACTGTGCTTGCAGACAGGCTCAGACCTCTTGGTGCAGAGAAATCCAAGCAAAGGGGTGGAGGGAATCTGAGGCACCTGGCCTTTCTGGGCTGCTCCCCCTGTGGGTTATTAAAAGACCTCCCCCTCTCATCTGGGCATGATTGGTCCTTGTTTCAGAGCCTGACCTTTGTCCCCCAGGTCCTACTACAATTTGATAGAGGCGGAAAAATGACATCCCCTTCCTCCTGCCCGTAGCCGGGCCTGTCCTTCTTCCTCCCCTGGGCTTCCTCTTGCCCTTCTCGCTCCCCTGCCTCTGCACAAAGATCTCTGCCTCTGCACAATGATCTCTGCCTCTGCACAATGATCTCTGCCTCTGCACAAAGATCTCTGCCTCTGCACAATGATCTCTGCCTCTGCACAAAGATCTCTGCCTCTGCACAATGATCTCTGCCTCTGCACAAAGATCTCTGACTCTGCACAATGATCTCTGCCTCTCCACAATGATCTCTGCCTCTGCACAAAGATCTCTGCCTCTGCACAATGATCTCTGCCTCTGCACAAAGAGCTCTGCCTCTCCACAATGATCGCGTGCTTTCCTCCAAAGCAGCTTTTCTTTACGATCTTCTTGGCCGTCAGACAACCTAACAAAGAGCCTCAATAAGGCCACAGGCAGCAGACGGCTTATCAAGATGTACCTCTTTTGCTCTGAGTCCTGGCTGTCACCTCAGTGCTGCTTTGTCATCACAGACGGCAAAGCAAAACGGCTGTGCGCGCGCACACACACACACACACACACACACACACACACACACACACAGAGGGAAGTGATCCCTGTCGGGAGCCGTGTTCCCAGGGGTCAGCACCTCCACATTTTACCCCCTCGCTCTCATATCTCCTTTGTCCTTCCCCTTTCTCAGCCCAGAGACTGTTTAACTGATCAAGAGCTGCGAGGCTAGGAGTGGCCCATTTTTTATACCTACAGGCCGGGTTGCCAGCAAATGCTCAAGGTCATGGAGTGCCAGTAACAGAAGGGAGACTAAAGATCTCAATCATTCTAACTCCTCATTCTACAGAGCAGGAAACCACGGCCCAGGGCTGTCAGGTTCATTAACTAACTAATAGCTAGTTAATGAGCAACAGAGTCTAGACTCTGGGTCCTCTGATACCTAGGCTTGGGCTCTTCCCTTGTATCCCTTGTTCAGCTGACAAGAAGGCACTGGGGCGTGGGAGAGGCACAGTCCGTCTTCCGGAACAGCTCATAGTATATGAAAGAAGATAAACCACATCACAGAAAGCTACTATACATTTTCTGCTGTAAGAATCACAAGGATGGCCCAAAGAAAGGCTATAGATTGGAGGTCAAGTCTGTGGGCTAGCCCAGGGAAACTTCATAAAGGAGGTGACTTTCTGGTTGGGTTTTTAAGACAGGGGAGGCTACCCATGGGGAAGGAGAGTGTTCCAGACTCAGGGAAGGAGCTGGAGAAGCAGAGTCTGTTCAGAGGCAAGTGGGTGCAGTTAGCTTGAAGGTAGGATGCACGTGACAGCTGGGTAGGTGAGAGGCAGGGAATTCCCAGGAGGTCGAAGATGCTCTCTCTCTCCTCCTGGGACAGCAGTCTGAGCCCTCGCTGCTGTGTTGTACAGCAGAGCAGACAGAAAGGAGGTGCAGGACCATCTGCCAGAGGCATCCTGAGTCAAGGGAGTTTCTTGACCTGCTTCCCGCCCCCACCCATGGTGAACCCCCCCCCCCGCCCCTCCTCGAGGAACGAGGACCACAGGTGAAACGGAAGAGGGACGCTGGGATATCCCTGACATATTGGCTACACACCGTGCCACATTCTGGTGAGGCAGATTTTTAAGAGATTCAAAGAAGGGTCACTTCAGGGTCTGTGCTCCCGTCTGTGCTCTTCCTTTGGCTTAGTCCCTGGCTTCCTTTGCCTTTGGATCAGACGCTTGCCATCTCCTGGAATATCAATTTCCCCAACTTCTTTGTCCTGATTGGTTAGTAACGAGGCTTCTGAATTCTTGAATACCAGCTTTTTTCCCTTCCATGCCTACCCCATCTAGATAAGAGCAAGGAGCCTAGAAAACCCAAGCATGGTGGGGCGGGGCTGCATTTACCCGGGGTTCCTCCGGAGGCCCCCCCCCCCCCCCCCCCCGGGCCCTACCGACAACCTGTCAGCCAGCTGCAGCAGGCCCCTGAGCGGCAGCCTGCCTGCTCCAGTACTGGGCATTGTACTCCCCTAAGTAGCCCTGGGCTGGGGTCACTGAGGCTCAGTGACCTGTGTGTGACCATGTGACACCAGCTATGTGTGGCTCAGGGCCCTCTCTGGAGGACTGCCAGGCAGATGGGCTGCCCTGTGCACCCCTCCAGTTACCCTCTCTGGAAAAAATCACCTTTTGACTGGGAAGAGGGTTCAGTTTTTCCTTCTCCACAAGCAGGATGGAAGACACTGCCCCGCATGGCTCTGAACGGGAGACCGAGGCTGCTTCCTAGGGGCCTCCTGCCGCCTGGGTCCTGCCCCTCTTCACCAAAGGGAACGGGGCAGGGGGGGGGAGAGGGGAGAGACCCAGAGGGGGGCGGGTCAGGGCAGGGAGAGCTTGGAGGAGCATGGGGAAGAAAGATGGAGGTCCGCGGGAAAACAGCTTTCAACAGCTTTCCTCCTCTCCAGTGGGAAGCGATTAATCCGTAGGTGCCTTTTTTCTCACATTTCAAGGGTGAGCGCTGCCCTCTGGCCGTGAGCTCCTCTGGTGAGTGTGTGCGTGCGCCTTCGCCTGTGTGTGCTGCTGTCGCTGTCATCACAGATGCACCCCAGCTGTCACTCCATTGCTCCGTCTCCTTGCTTGCACACGCGCGCTCCTCTCTTTTCTTCCCCGCTATCTGTCTCCCTCCGTCCCTCCCTCTTCCCTTCTCAGTTTGTTGTTGACCCAGCAGCCCCGTCCCCTTGGCAGCGGCGGCAGCAGGCATTCCTTCTCCCCGGAGCTGTGTGCTGCGCGCCAGGTCCCCGCTCCTGGTGGACTGGGGACTCAGTGCCCACTGCGCTCTGCTTGGCAGTGCTGTCTGGATTTCTCCAGGAATCCCGGGAGGGTCTCACTGGACGGTTTAGAGCTACTTGATTTAAGGAGCCTGCGGTCAGGGTGAAGAAAGGTGAGTGTTGTATGCTGGAGGGAAGGCATGATGGGCCGGTGGGGGTGCAGGGGGGCTGGGACACAAGGAATGGGGCCCATCTTTGCTGGGTCTCCTGGGCTTGCACAGACAGCCGCTGTTACCTCCTGCCTGGGAGCAGTTGCCGGGGTTGGGGAAGTGCTCCGGACTGGACATCGGGGCAGCCCAGAGACACAGGGCACAGGGCTACTCTGACCTCAAGGTGTTGGGGAGGTGAGCTGGGGTTCTGCTGGGGAGGGGGCAGCGGGGGCAGGGGAGGGGAGAGGAGAGCAGTGCTAATGCCAGATGACAGGCCCGGGTGGCATAGAAACCAGTCCCCGCAGCACGGGGAGTGCCAGCCAAGAGCCCTGTGCCGTCTGCCTGACCGGCTCAGCATTCACAGCCTGACGAGCTTGGGTGCTATGGGAAAGGGGATGCTGGTGACAGGGCTGGTACAGAGGGCGGCTGGGTGGGGGGGTGGTGGCAGGCTGGAGGACTGAGCTGTCTGAGGTATGCAGATAGACATCGGGGCCCAGCCTCTTTGCAGGATGCCCTCAGCGTGGGGTTGCTGGCCTCCAGGCAGCTGTCCTTGGACAAGGGTGCAAAGGAGTCCTTCCCGGGCTGGACATGGCCCCACGCAGCTGTGGGGGAAGCCTCTCTGGTGGGGGCGTGGCTGGGAGTGGACAAGGGAGAAAAGCCTTGCAGCTCTTCCTTGGCAAAGCCCGAGGCCCTGCTCCCAGCCCTCCAGGGGCCCAGGTACAGGGGGTGGAAACAGGCTTGTGAGAACACACTCCGGGTGTTCCCCAGCTACACATCGGGTCCTCTACCTATAAATGGGTTGAGAAGCCTTGTGCCTCCTTGGTAGGAGTTGTGGACTCATCCACAGGGGAGTGGGTGGTGTGCAGCTTGGCCATGCCTGCCTGGCATCCTGACCCACTAGGGCATGGACATCCTGAGCTGGAGTAGGAAAGTGGCTCTCAGCAGCCCCAGGCCCATTTTGACAATGCAGAGAGGGAGGTCTGACTGGGGGTCCCAACCACTCAGCTCGGTTCCAGGGGCTACTTTGTCTTTTCCCTGAGCTAAGCTGTCCGAGTGGGTGGGGGAGATGGTGCGAGTGGCACCTGGCTTTCAGGGTGCACCGGGCATTGCTTTGGCATGACTCAGATTGACGCCCGGCAGCTTAGATAACTACATTGGCGGGGGGTGGGGGTGGGGGAGGGAGGCTGAGCACGTGGAGGGGGCGGGGAAGTCCAGCAGGAGGGAAACCCGAAGCAGCTTCCTGCTCTTCCCACCCCACCTCCCCACTGCCACAGTCTCCAGCACTGCCAAAAGAGGGAGCCCAGGAAAGCCAGCCTGGGGGTGGCAGGAGAGGGAGGGACGTTTCTTAAGCAACCGATCTGGTTTCTTTGGGGTTTGGCTGGAAGCTCTGTCTGGGGCCTGGATGAGCAAACCTTGTTCTCATTTCCTAGGCACCAAAGCCAGGGAGGGGCCGGGTGGAGCTGCTTTGGGCAGGATGGGTAGCATGGGATGGAGGCAGGGGAGGGCCTTTATGTACTGTTGGGGTGTCTGGGGATGAAGGAGTTGGGGCTCAGGCAGTCTCTCTTTTCTCGGGGTCTCCTTCCTTCTACCCCAGATCAGGCGTCTTCTGCCCCCTGCCCAAGGCCATGGCCTGCACCCATAGGCATGGCCTCAGTGAGCAAGCTTAGTTTGTTCACAATGGAGCGGGGCTCCAGTGAGGAATGACTCAGGGGGCTTTTCTGTTCTGATTCCCAGAAGATCTGTTTGGGACTAGGAATATTCAACAAGGAAACCAGGATGCAGGAAGCTTGGGGTGAGAATGGGGTATGCATTTTAAAATGAACCGGGAAGGTCGGCCAGTTCCAAGTACAGAGAGATTTTTAAAAAACCTGCTTCCGCGCTGCCTGGGCAGTGTGTGTTATGGGGGTGACAGGCAGGAAGAGACTGAGCATGTTTCCTAGAAGGGCCCAGATGGCCAGATTGGAGGCAGCGGGTGGAGAGGCCAGCCCTGCATGGTCCCCAACAAACAGGGCTCAGCTCAGGCCACCCTGCAGTCCAGGTTCCCCTACACCCTCTTGGTGCCTCTCACCTGCCTACGACCTTCACCCGTCTGCAGAGTGAAGTGGGTGCGCAGGTGACTGCGAAGGCCCTTTCTGCTTCTCAGTTCTGTGAGTCTTGGATGCTGAGGGCACGCAGAAGCCTTGTCCTCAACTAAGGACGCTTGACCAAAGGGAGATTCCGGTGGAGGCAAATGGCAGGGCCATCATGATGTCCTAGGAGTCAGGGACCCCCAGGCTGAGGTTCAATGGGCTTTAAGCACTTGTGTGGTTTGGACACTGGACTTGGGGAGACGGACATGACAGAAGCATCAGAGGAAGGTGTGGACACCGGGCTGGTGGTGGGTGTGTTGGAGGTTTCTAGCCGAGGTCTGAGCCAGCTCTGCTTGGAAGATTAACCTCTGTCTGTAGAAGAAATTGAAGGGGCGGGAGCACAGAGAGGCCCCTGCACCACACCATCCAACCTGAGCACTCTGTGGGTTTGGGGGCTCCAGCAGGCTGCTCCTCGCCCATGGGCTGAGGAGAGGTGCTCCACCGGGGAAGCAGCTCCCACCCCCAGGCCCCAGGGGATGCTGCTGCGCCCACTCAGCTCGGCAGGAGCACGTGGAGCTTTCTGCTCTTACTGCTGCCTCCCGTTCTATCACTGCCCTCCACCCCTGGCTTCCCTCCTCACCTCGGCGCCCAGCCCTCCGCTGGAAGGGGTTCTAGAAAGCCCCGTCCAGGTCCTTTCCTAAGATCTTGGCCACCTGGCGCTTTTCTGCACTGCATTGGTGATGTTACTGGAAGGAGGGGCCTGGGAGGGGGCACTGGGCTGCTGTCTCCGTCCGGTTCAGCTCAGCGGGTTTCTTCACCAGCCGGAGGGGCAGCAGAATGCCTGCCTCGGGTCCAGTGAGATCAGGGATGAGGACACGACGCATAAACTGTGAAGCACTGTACAAATGAAATGTTGCCTCTCCCGTTTTCGCCTTTCCTTCCTATACCTGGAACCTCCGAGTGTGAGCAGATCAGACGGACCCAGAAGCCTACAAAGGCAGCTGAGTTGGTAGCTTTGCCACCAGACTGCTCATGCCCAAAGCTGTATTCATTCTTCTGTGGCCTAACCTGAGGCAAGTTACTTTATTTCCTTTGCCTCAGTTTTCCCCGTCTGTAAAACCTCAGAGAGTTGTTCTGAGGACTAAGAACACTATATACAGGTGTTTGTGGCTGTGGTCGTCCCTCCTCCCCGTACAGAGGCTTTTTGAAGGAGGTTAAGGTCAGTATCCTCCCCCCTGTGCCCAGGTCACGGCCATTGCCAAGATGGGGCCTGGGAGACAGACCCGCACGGCCTCCCGGGAGGTGCCAGGGCCTGCTGGGAGAGAAGCCATTTGTCTTGTGCTTCTCAAGCTTGAGTACGGGATCTTGTTAAAATTCATATTCTAGTTGGGTGGGCCTGGGGTGGAGCCTGAGAGTCTGCATCTAAGAAATTCCTAGGTAAAGCCCATGGACCACACTGAGTAGCAAAGGATTCTCAGGGGTTCTGCATTTGATTGCTTGTAGCTCTGCGGCCACACCCTCCATCCCAGCAAAGGAGGCCCAGTGCCCTGCTGGGGCCTGGCCCTTCTCTCTGGTGTCTCTGTCCCTGGGGACTGAGACAATGAGCCACGTGAGGACTGGGAGCAAGTCCAGCATCCACGAGGCTGTGGGACCTGGAGATCTTTCTGGTGGGTTTGGGGGCTCCGGCAAACCGTGCTCTTTTCTGTCCCCCATTCTCCATCCTGGGTGGGGACTTCCTTCTCAGACAGTGTACATCTATTCCAGCAGCCGGTCAGCGCCTGCTGCAGCAGCTGCATTCCGAATGTAGGTCACCCCCTTTCCTAATGAGGCTGGATACTTCTGGGGGTGTGGGAAGGGGTCTTTGGGTCGGAGGTGTGCTTGTGGACAAAGGGCCAAGCAGCCAGGAAGTGCTGGGTTCTAGCCCCGTATCTCCCTAAAGGTCACTTCCATGGTGCCCAAGGAGTCGGTTCCGTAGGGAGCACAGGTACCACTGCCCCTCCCCTACCATGGACCTGGGGGACTTTGTTTTCATCACATTTCTCCAGAGATGCTGGGGTCAACAGTGTCCTGTCACCTTGGAAGATGACACTTGGGGGTCTGCATTGTGGCAACTTGCTTGACTGCATTTGTACAGCTGACATCATCCAAGGCTGGGGATGGGGCATCAGGGACCTGCTTAAGGCCGCTGTCTCCATTGACTGGTGCTTGCTGGTCAACTGCTGGGCTCACTATTGGGGTGACACTGAGGTCTGGGATCTGTGGGTGGGGTGGAAAAAGAGAGCCTGCTTGAAACAGAGGGGAGCAGGCTCAGGTGGAAGCAGGGCCTGGGCTTGGGTGAGAGGGATTCTCTGCCACCTTGTCTCCTTGCAAAAAGCTCGAAAGGGCAGGAGCAGAAGCCTGGCTTGGGTCTTGATCACCCCTCTGAGTCTGGGTAGAGAAAATGTTCTGGGGTAGGGGCTGCCCTGTGGGGTTTTCGTTAGACCTTATTCCAACGTTGGAAGTGTCCCTGTACATCTGTCTGCTGGGGGCTTTTGCTGGCTGAGTGTTGGCATCTGAGGGGGAGTGCTGGAGGGCTGCCAGCCGGGCATGCGTGTGTGCACATGTGTGTGCGTGTGTGTGTGTGTGCCCTCTGTGGGTGTGTTTGCACCATGTGCTCTGTTGGGAGCTCCAAGCATGTGTCTGGGAGCCTATGTGCACCCTGCTCTGTGCACACATAAGTATCTCCCCATAAGGGCCATTGCTGGGTGACAGTCACCGGAGAGTGGATGAGCAGTCAGACTCTGAAGCCGGTGACCTACCTCTGATCTAGTATGTGACCTTGGGCAAGTTGGTCATCACCTCCATGCCTTGGATGGCCTCCAATCTGCCTAATATTGTGTAGGTGCTGTGAGCTCTGGATGTGAGGCTTCCTGCTGGAGTCCGAGATTGTTCCGAGGGTCAGGCCCTGAGGGACACCGAGAGGGTGGGCACCGCTGCCTGGGACGGAGGTCCAGGAAAGCTGTGCGTGTGAGCGTGCCCCGCCATGAGCATCCTGCCATGGGCCATCTGCTCAGGAATAGAGAAGTAGACCCAGGTGTGAGGCTGGTGGGACCAGGAAGGAGGTGTCACCTAGAACTGCCGCAAGGAGGAAGGGAACTGGGGCTTCCTCACAGCTACCACGGGCTCAAGTCCAGGCTGGGTGCGTTCGCCTGAATGATCTTCTAAGGTAGTGTGTCTTAAATATAGTAAATGTTAACTCTCCTCCCTTAATTAAATTGATCTGCCCCGAGATTCCCCCCATGAAGTCTTACTGTCCCCACTTTGAGTGATAAGATAACTGAGGCTCAGAGAGTTTACACAGTTTGTTTAAGGTTGCCCAGCTAGGGAGTGGCGGGGCCGGCAGCGAGCCAGAGGCCTGCCCGCCTGGGCTGGAGAGAGAGCCGCTGAAGAAGACGCCAGAGCTCCTCCCATCTCCTTCACGCCTCAGCCCAGGGCCTGGGGATCCATCCAAGAGGCAGTGTGGGGACCTGGGCTGCTCCCCACACCCCACGGCAGGGCCCCGGTGTCACAACACCTGGGAGGCCCGCACAACCTGGAGCCTACCCACCCCCCACCCCAGGGGAGGAGGGGGAAAGCCAAGGCTGCCCTTGCTGAGAGCACGGCTGAAGGGCCTGCGGGGGTTGCTGGGTTTTAAGTGGGTTTTGCGATTGGAGGCAGCTCCAGAGCGGGGGCTGGCGAGGCACTCAGGAGCTGCAGCAGGACCCGAAATGCCTGAGGGAAACCCGCTTCACCGGAGGCAGAGATTTCAGAGCTGAACGAGTTAGCTTCCCAGCAGTCCCTCCACCTCCTCAGCTGCCTGCTTAACTCTGCCCCTGGCTCCTCCGGATTGGGGGGCGGGGTGCGGGGAGATGGCTGGGTGGGGTGAGTGAGAGGACAGGCTGTGACCGGGGATCACAGAGGGATGAGCAGGCAACAAAGGAGCCAGCCAGGAGCGGTGGGCTGATGGGACGGTGCCCTTTGGGGGCCCGAAGGGGCTGGGCTGCAGGCAGAGTCTTCCCTCTCCGTGCCCACCCCCCTCCCCACCTTGTCTCTGCCTGCTGCAGTGGCACCACAGTCCCCTTTCCCATCCCTCTGAGGGTGCTGGGAGAGTGGAGGCTCTGGTCTCTGTCTGAGGGCCTTAGCCATACCTGGAAGGAAATGGGGACCACAGGAGGGCCCGTGTCCCTCTTCCTATTCTCAGGATTGGGGCAGGGCAGGTCCTGAGAACCTAGACAGGGTGACTACCCCTCTTTTGTCATCTGCAAGAGACAACTGCTTTCTTGCCTCCCCGGGCCTGCTCCCAGCCCTCCTTCGGCTCCGAAATCTCATCCTTGCCTCCCTGTCCCTGTCTCCTGCATGAACAGCTGCTGCAGCATGAACTCCCTGAGCTGATGAGTCTTATTATAGACCAGCGGGCGGAAGACAGAGCGCCGCACCTCACCTCTCAGGCGAAGGTGGAGGGGAAGCGGGAGGCCAGCCGGTGGCAGGAGCAGGGCCTGGGCCTCACGCCTGACACAACAGCAGACTCTGCCCCCTCGGGGGCCATGGTGAGAGCAGCGCTGGGCCCGGGAACGGTGTTACTATGGCCTCACTCTGCTTACCTAGTAGATATGTCCCTCAGTGTCCCCACCTGTGATATGGGAGAAAGCTCACAAAGGAGGCCATGTGGCCCCCAAAGCATTTTAGAGACCAACATGCCAGAGAGGCAACAGGAGAGGCGGGGGAGGAACACTAGGGAGGCCACCGCTGGTGACTTCTGCGTCCCGAAGGCAGAGCTCAGCCCTGGGCCACAGGCCGGAGCCTGCCCTCCTTGCCACCCTAGTCACCCCGGGAGAGGGAAGGTCTCCTGGCCTCTCTGCCCCTCGTTCTTCTCCTTCCCCCACCCAGGGAATCATAGCTGAGAAGAACAGGAGAGGGAATGACAAGGAGTGTAAAGAGACACCGGGCCCTCTCGCTAACCCCTGGGCTGGAACGGGGCCTCGAGTGCTGCTCAGCTCTCTCTCTCTCTCTCTCTCTCTCTCCCCTCTCTCTCAGGACTGACAGGCAGCACACACCGAGGGGCTCCTCTCTCCCCAGAGGTGCAGGGCCGTAAGAGCTGTGGCATTCACCATGCTGGCCTGGGGCAGTGGCCCCGAGCAGAGGACCAGGCTTGCCCTGCAGTGGAGGCAGATCTCCTGTGAGTACAGTGGGGCAGGGGCCGGTGGCAGGGGCTAGCTTGGCACGCAGAGATGCACTCCAGGCTGCAGGAAGCTCTGATCTTTCTGGGATGCCCAAGGCCCGGGAAGCCAGAGGTTACCCTCTACAGTCTTGCCTGGGGTACTGGCATCTGTGGCAGCCAAAGAAAGAGTTGCCGTTGAGAGCTTTAGTGGTTAAATCAGGAGCTGGAGGCCATGACGGGTGGTTCTGTGTCTCCAGGTGGGTCTGTTCCTGTGCCCAGGAAGTCCACCCCCACCCCCACCCCCAGCGGTCTGGCTTGTGGGAGTCCTGCTGCTCTAACGGCAAGTCTCCCTCTTGTCTTTCATTGGCTGGGTGAAACTGGAGACTTCTGTCTCAGTCTTCCTAGCTCTGAAATGGAGGGAACTAGAGAGCTCTTGGATTGCAGGCTTGGAAGGACCATAGGGGTTGGGTCCCAGCCTTCCTCTTGCATATGGGGGAAATAGAGGTCTCCATTTCCCATAAGAAAGCCTTGTAAGTTGTCAGGCTGAAAGAAGCCATGAGAATTCTCTTCAGTAGAGGGAAAGGGCCCAGGTCAGTGAGGACTGGCTTGCCCAAGGCTACATGGTAATAGGTAAGAAATGGTCCTAAGGGACATTATTCTGCCTGACTTCTCCCCTCGTACACTTGGCCCGGTGATACAGCTGCAGGACATGAGCAGCCTGAATTATTCACCATGTGAGAGTGGCTGATCCCTGAGCCACTCAGATCCCGTTTCAAACTCATTCTAGAATCACTCAACACCTCACAATATAGGATTATGTTTTCTTGCCACCAGAGCTTTTATGTCACCCCGAATTTTCAAGGGTGGGGAGAATAATGGCTTCTGGTTATGATCCTTTTGTGAGGGAAGCTGGATGGATTGACTTCTTTTCTGGGGAAAGTGAGGTCTGAAGAATGTTGATTTTCAAATGGCATGGTGCGGGGTACGGTAGGGCAGGCTGACCTGGCAGCAGAAGGGTTCAGAGGGATAAGAGGGTGAGAGGTGGCAGCAGGTGACCCCATGTGGCCAGGAAGGGTCACTGGTTGGCTTCCATGGCCATGACTGTGCTCATTCCTCTTGAGAATGAGGAGGCTCAGGTGTCAGCCTTGCAGTCCACCTCTCAGCTGTCACTGACCCCACAAGTGTAGGGGGAGAACAGTCCCACACTGTTCCTTCAAGCTCTGTTCTTGGGGACACCAGACAACCAGACATCTGCCAGACACAGACTCAAGACCATCCCATTCAGGTGCTCAAGTCGGGGTGGCTGCCTTTCTGAGTGCGGTCACCTGGGCCGTGAACTGGGTCTGATTCTCCATCACGTCCCTGGCTAGGGTCTTTCCTCTGTGCCTCTCTTTCCAAAAGAAAATGGCCACACTGCTGCCTCCTTCCCCTCTGCACCCCTACCCCCAACTTGGAGCTATACTAGGCTAAGACATGCCACATGTGGAAGAGACAGAGCACAAAAGGGCACTCCCACCCTGCCCTTACAACCTCCCCTGTGCTGTCAGATCTGCAGGAATCCCACATCCAAGATGGAGCCAGTAATTTGCCAGACTGGGTGCTGACTTGGTGAAGTTGAACTATTTTGAGATTACCCATTTTCTCTTCCACAGTGAGCAAACATCTATGAGACTCAGGAAGACACTTGAGGGGAGTTTGGCAGTCCCTCTGAGAAAGGGCTGCTAAACAGTGGAATGAGCTGCTCTGTTGTAATTATTCTCTGAGAACAGCCCCCCCAGCCATTCCCCAGGCTAGACTCTGAGGCGGCTTACTCAGAGGGGTCCTGGGCAAAACATGGGACCACAAAAGGAATGCTGTTAATGGGTCCATCCTGCAGAAATGCTACCCCACAGCCCTTAGGAACAGGAGCCCAACCTAAGCTCATGGTTCGTTTTAGAGTGAGAATAAATATGAAACTTCTC
This sequence comes from Zalophus californianus, assembly GCF_009762305.2. Taxonomy (NCBI): domain Eukaryota; kingdom Metazoa; phylum Chordata; class Mammalia; order Carnivora; family Otariidae; genus Zalophus; species Zalophus californianus. Next base: position 103,999,790 of record NC_045603.1, read on the forward strand.
CTAGAACCTATGCTTTGCAGTGGCTTGTGCCCAAGTGTTCTTCAGCATGGAGTTAGATTTGTGCATCTTATCCTTATCATGTCTACTGTGGTCTCTGGAGTGGGACCCTAGATGGGCTCCTGGTCTTCATGCTAAGTTACTGGTCCCCTTCTTGGATCTGACAGCACAGGGGAGGTTGTAGGGGGTAGGGGTGGGAGCACCCCTTTGTGCTCTCCCTCTTCCATGGTGTGTCTTAGCCTAGGGCAGCTCCAAGTTGGGGGTGGGGGTGCGGAGGGGAAGGAAGCGGCAATGTGGTTATTTCCTTTTGGAAAGAGAATCTTTCTCTGCGACACTGGGAGAGGAACAAGGGAGCAGGTTTCTTTGACATCCTTACATCCTTTGTCAACATCTATGGTAGCAGTGGGGCCCAAGCTCCCAAGGAGATCAACCAGGGGAGGCCCCTGAGCTGGGGCCTCTTTGTGGATCAGCACTGCTCATCCTCTGCACTCAGGCCTTCCATTCTCCAGGATCATACTCCACTAAAGGGGTCTCTTTGCCATATGTGCTGTGAGGCAAGAGCCCTGCGGACACCATGTGATGTCCAGTAATATAGACGTGCTTCGGGTTGGTTAATTATCTTTTTATGTGGTCAGTAAAGGTTTGTGCATTGATTGTGGCTTAGGGCAAAGCAGATAAAGTCAAGAGGCCATTATATTACAAATTAGAAATGCGGGAATTGAAGCAGGAGGTGGTAACCTTCCCGCCTGTGGCTTTTTTTCCGCCTGTCTGTCCCCCTCACCTCCAGGGATCACCTGCTGGATCACGCTGTATGCTGTGGAGGCCCTCCCCGCCTGCCCCTTCTCCTGTAAGTGTGACAGCCGCAGCCTGGAGGTGGATTGTAGTGGCCTAGGCCTCACCATGGTGCCCCCTGACTTGCCCGCTGCCACCCGAACCCTCTTACTCTTGAACAATAAGCTGAGTGCCCTGCCAAGCTGGGCATTCGCCAATCTGTCCAGCCTGCAGCGGCTGGACCTATCCAACAACTTCCTGGACCAGCTGCCCCGGTCCATTTTCGGGGACCTGACGAATCTTACGGAGCTGCAGCTGCGCAATAACAGCATCAGGACCCTGGACAGGGACCTGCTGCAGCACTCGCCCCTGCTCCGCCACCTGGACCTGTCCATCAACGGGCTGGCCCAGCTGCCCCCTGGCCTTTTTGATGGACTCCCAGCGCTGCGCTCCCTGTCACTTCGCTCCAACCGTCTGCAGAACCTGGACCGGCTGACGTTCGAACCCCTCGCAAGCCTGCAGCTGCTGCAGGTTGGGGACAACCCCTGGGAGTGTGACTGTAACCTGCGTGATTTCAAGCACTGGATGGAGTGGTTTTCCTACCGAGGTGAGAACAGCTAGTCCTGCCTGGGTGTAAGGAATGGGGACAATCATCCCTGGCCCAACACATTTCCTGGAGGCTGGGCACTGACTCAGGGCCGAGGTCCAGGGAGAAGGGGGTGGCCCTACCTCTCCACTAGCTCTGGGCTAGAAGAGTCTCAGCCTGGGCTCCAAACCATCAGCAGGGCAGAGAGGCTGGTGCTGCTTCCCCCCCAACCCACCTGCCCACTGCTCCACGTTCTTCTCTGTGTGCCCCTCCCAGCTCCAAGCCTCCTTCCTCTTCTTTTTCTTTCAGACTGACTCACTGTAACTTGATCTCACTTCTGTAGGTATTGTGAGGCAACTTAATAATTTTTCTCTACATCCCACCAGGTATGCCTCTGGGCTTCCCTGGCATGGTAGGAGGAAGAAAAACCACCCTTGCTCTTCTGAATAATACAGCAATTTCTTAAATATCCACAGTTTCAGGAGGGTGGAATATAATTTAAATCCACAGATAAAACCAAATTTTCATTTTGATGATGATCTCAACTCTCCCAAGAAGTTTTATATTCAAAGCTTTTAATAAGAAGCCAAATGGCTTTAGTTTTACTCTTTCCCTCCCTCTTTTGGGGAAAGTTCTAGAATGATCTATAAGAGGATTAAATGTAATGAAAAGGAGGGCAAAGAAGTGAGTGTAGGAGTTAAAAGTGCCAGATCCGGGTTTGATTTGTGGCTCTGTCACTTACTAGCTGTGTGATCCTGAGAAACCTCTCTGTGACAGTGTCCTCATCTGTAAAATGGGTCAAATAACAGCTATCTGATAGAATCATTGTGAGGACTAAATAGTAATGCATGTAAAGTGTCTTTTTAAAAAAGATTTTATTTTTTTTTGTCAGAGAGAGAGAGAACACAAGCAGGGGGAGCAGCAGGTAGAGGGAGAAGCAGGCTCCCTGCTGAGCAAGGAGCCCGATTCGTGACTTGATCCCAGGACCCCGGGATCATGACCTGAGCTGAAGGCAAGAGACTTACCGACTGAGCGCCAGCATGTAAAGTGTCTTAAAAAGTACTTAGCACAAACCAAGTCCTTCATAAAACCTATTCATTCATTTGTTCATTTGCTACTAGTAGTCATAATATTAAACAGACTTAATAAGACAGAATTTGGTGCCCAGCACAAAGTAGATGCTCCATGAGTACTTGCTGAACGAGTGAATCAATGTGAAAATAATGCCAATCCTTTTCATCAGTCTTGCTCTTTTTGTTTCATATCCAGCCACAATCTCAATTATTTGCATGATATTCTCCTGTGTTAATTAAACAATTTTACAGGGGAGCCTGGGTGGCTCAGTCGGTTAAGTGTCTGCTTTTGGTTCATGTCATGATCCCGGGGTCCTGGGATTGAGCCCTGCTTCCGGCTCCCCACTCGGCAGGAAGCCTGCTTCTCCCTCTGCCGGCCACTCCCCGTGCTTGTGCTCATTCTTGCTCTCTCTTTCTCAAATAAATAAATAAAATCTTTAAAAAAATTAAAATTTTTTTTACAAACTGTAAAGTGCCATAACATGTTAGTCGCTATGATAATTTCTCCCATTCTTGTGAGTCAGGAAATAACAATTAATACTTATATAGTTTCCAGTTTATAAATATCTTTTCATGTACATTATCTATTTTAATCCTTACAGCAGTTAATCGAGTCAGCCATTCTTATTTTATGGCCAAGAAAACCACAACTCCCTATGCAATTAAATAAATTAAAGAATTTGCATGAGATGACATGGCCAGGATTCAACCTCAGGTCTTTGAGCAGGAAGATGAGGTTGCCACCATCTCAACACCGGCTCCTGCCTGTACAAAGGTGGCCCTTGGACACAGTGCGCTGGATGTAAGACTTGCCGCAGGGCCCCCAGGCAGTCAGCGGCACGGGGGAACTAGAGGCCAAGGGTCTCAGCCCCATGTGTTATCCCTGGGCAACATCCTTGTCCTTTCACAGAGTTATCAGGAACTAAATTCTCAGCACAAAAGGGCATGGACTGGGAATGTCTATTTTTGGAACTTTTCAATAGTACAGTTGTTTTCAACCTTGCACTTCTTAAAAAAACATTCCTGGGATGTTTTAATCAGCATCCCGGGCAAAGCGTATCTCTTGTATGAGGAGACGTGCAGCAGCTGCTCTGGGAGAGGGGACTGGCAGTGAGGGGATGGCAGGAGCCCGTTTGGCAGGAGCCATTTGGGAAGGGATCTCTTGCCCGCATCCGGATCTCACTGGAAGCTGATAGAGGGACAAAGTCTGACTCTGACCTCCTAGGGGATTCTCCCGAGCTACCTTCTCTCTCACCCCACCCGTGTTCTGCATCTATATCCTCTCTATGGCCTCACCATGGTCCAGCCTCACCATCGTCACGATGAGCCTGTGCACCTGTTGCCGCCCACACCCCCTCGTTAGCCCTGGCCCCCTCTTGTTGGCCCTCGCGGGTCTCAGGATTCCCTCCCAAAATGCCACTGCACTCAGCAATGCCGTGGTCAGGGTGCTGGTGGGCTGCTGGATTGCTCTTAAAGAAGAAAAGGCAAAAGTTCTCACCCGACCTTTTTTCTCCCCACTCCAAAGAGGTAATCTTGGACAACCAAAAGTTTCCATATGGAAGAGTGGTGGCAGTGGCTTTTGACTTGTCCTTTCTGTGAGAGGGAGGAACTCTGGAGGGATAAGATACAGTGGGGAAGTGTCTTGGGTTTACAGACGGGCAGGGAGCAGGCAGATTCAGGGCCAAGGAGAGGAGCAGAGCTGTGGCCCGTGCAAGACTCTGTTTGCATTGCTGAGTCTCCCCTGAGCACCAGCACGTTAGCAGTGCCGAACTGCGGCGAGTCAGTTTGACTCTGGACAGAGCAGGCTTGACTGAAATGGTTGTGTGCTTCTCTAAAATGGGAGTAATGGCAATATCCATTTTATATGGCTTCTGTGCAGGTGAAATGACATGATACATGCACCTCACCTATCATGGTCCTTGGCTTCATAAATCCTAGTTGTTCACCTCCCTTCCTCTCCTATTGATGTGAATCCAGGACCAACTGCATTCCTGGGCCTTCCATTTTGGGGACTTGGGGATGGGGAGAAGGAGTCCGGGTTCTGGATGCCTGGTCAGCCCCTGCTTTCTTTCTCCCCTGGATGCAGGCGGGCGCCTGGACCAGCTGGCCTGCACCCTACCCAAGGAGCTGAGGGGGAAGGACATGCGTGTGGTCCCCATGGAGATGTTCAACTACTGCTCCCAGTTGGAGGACGAGAATAGCTCAGCTGGGCTGGATATTCCTGGGCCACCCTGCACAAAGGCCAGCCCTGAACCCGCTAAGCCCAAGCCAGGGGCCGAGCCCGAGCCAGAGCCCAGCACAGCCTGCCCCCAGAAGCAGAGGTATCGGCCGGTGAGCGTGAGGCGGGCCATCGGCACAGTGATCATCGCGGGGGTTGTCTGTGGCATTGTCTGCATCATGATGGTGGTGGCAGCTGCCTACGGCTGCATCTATGCCTCCCTCATGGCCAAGTACCACCGGGAGCTCAAGAAGCGGCAGCCCCTCATGGGGGACCCGGAGGGTGAGCACGAAGACCAGAAGCAGATCTCTTCTGTGGCCTGAGAGCCCAGCCCCACTTGGCCTAGGTAGGAAGGGCCGGGAGAGCACGCAGGGGAAGGCTTCAGTAAGGGCTGGCCCTTCCCTCCAGTGCAGTCCCCTCTTGCACTCGCGCCCCCAGCCCTCCAGCAAATAAGCCCCAGTGCGGCTGTCTCCATGAACTTCCAAGTCTCTGCAGAAGCCGCCCTTGTGCTAGAGGCTCCTGCTCATGCCCCTTTCGGGGCCACCAAGTCTCTGGGACAGCTGGGGGGTCTCCCAAAGCTTCTGGCCATGGGGAAGGAAGGATATGTGTGCAAGTGCAGGCTTCTGGACTCAGTGTTCCCCTACTGTCCTTCCTGCCCTGGGTGACCCTCCCTACCTCCTGCTCATAGCACCTCATCTGCACGTAGGTGTGGGGAGGAGGGATATGGGGGCCAGGGGCCAGTTTCCGTGACCCCCTTCCAAGCCAGGAAGATACTCTCAGCTGCCCTTCGGGGTCCAAGTTGGGTCCAGCTTTGAGCCGCTAGCACTACAATCACAGCAACCGTGGCATCTGGACCCAGCACTTAGAAACACAGGACACACTCCCCCTGCTGAAGCCACCATGTCCCTCTGTCTGCTACAGGCCACACACCAGCCACACTGCTCCCGGCTTCACCCATTCCTCTCACACACACTCAGCATCACCAGCACAATTACATCGCCTGGAAATCTCTGTCTGTCCGTCTGTCTGTCTCTCACGCACAGAGAATCACATGGAGACAGAGGTCATGAGAACTCAGGGAGTGGAGACCTGTACCCCCCCCCCCCCCCCCCTGCCGTGGGTCTCTGGTCCTCAGGCCACAGACCCTTTTGCTTGCTTACTGCAACCTTCTCAAGTCAACAGGGGGGAGAAGCCCACACCGACAACACAAGGATTCCTTTGAGATCCTCTGAAGTGGGCCAGAGTGGTGCTGCTGGATGAGACTGCCTGTCACCATGGTAACCCTCTCACACCTCTCCTGCTGGGTTTTCCAGGGACACCGGCCCAGAGGCCTTGAAGCTGCAGCATGTGTGGATGGCAGCCTCCTGAGAGCCCAGGCACATACCACTGGGCATTTCTTCAGCGCCGTCTAAGGACATCATCACTGCCAGGCCCCGTGGGGACCCCCACCAATTCCACTCCTATAGCCTGCAGCCCAAGAACCATTGCTCTGTACCCCTCACCCGTCCATCTTCCGCAGCTCCAGGCCTGGGACCTCGGGGTGGGGACTGGGTCACGATTGGCGGCATCTTGGGAACACAGACGGCCCTCGCAGAAGCTCACTGCCTGAGCAGACCCCAAGCAGGCCCCTGGGGCAGGGAGAGGGCTGCACGGTCTGCCCAGAGGCTTCAGGGCTGGGCTTCCTTCCCAGGGTTTTGTGTGCTCGGTCTGGCTTCCTGGAGTGTTTAATTGCACCTGGACTGGGCTCCAAACCAGAGCGTGGGCCAGGGGTCCTGTTTGTTACCTGCAGCCTACATCGAAGGGGCGGCAGGTGAGGAGACAGCTGTGCGGGGGTTTGGGGGTCACGAGTCCCCTTTTGTAGGTCGGCCCCCTCCCCGTGAGTCTGATCTCAGATGAGTACTAGGTCTCCCTCTGCTGGACACCCGTTTTCCCATGGCTTACGGAGAGTCAGCAGGTATCAGTCTGGTTTCTGGCTCTAAGACGGGGTCTTGCTGGTGGCCTTGGGAAGAGGTTTCCAGAACACGGAGGCCAAGGCTCTGAGGAGGGACAGGGCAGGACAGGGCAGGCCCATCTTGCCTTGCACCCCTCGATCCTTCCACCTCGTAGAGGACTGTGGTAGGTAAGGGGGGGCTGGGGGGCAGGGAATGCCTTTGAACAGCGAGGGCCTCAGGGCAGGCTGCTTGGTGGACTGCGGAACATGCCTCCCCGGGGATGGGGCATAGTCTTCCTTCTTTTGGCTTTCCAGCTGATACCAGATCTAGGAATTTGCTAAAGGAAAAGGAGGGGAGGGGTGGGTATTGTCAGTGGTGGTATCTTCAGCCTGAGACAGAAGATTTTTAAAGGCAAAATTATATTTCTGGTTTGTTGTTTCAGAAGAACAATAAAGACTGTATTTTCCTATGTACCTCTTGGTTTCCTTGGGTGGGGAGGGCATGTGGACGCTGGGAGAGGGGTTTCCTGCCCCCTTACCTGCCCAGGCAGCTACCAAAAGTGCTGCAGGACCTCACCCCAATGTCCAGAGCTCCATCAGAGAGATGGGACACTCCTGCCTGAGGCCTCGCCTGGGGGCAGCGCCGGGACAGGTGTCGAGGGCTGATGTGGATCAGAATGGGGTCTGTAGCTGAGTGCAGCAGGTTACCCGGGGGCTGGGCTGACGGTATGAATTCGTGAGCCTCAGGCTGGCTTCACTGTGCAGCACTGGGGACTGAAGGTGAGCGGGAGACCATCACTGCTCAGTGCCCGTTGTGTGCACATCTGCCCTGCCTTGCGCCAGTCCACCCTGGCAGTCAAGGGCAGAGGAGCCAATGTGGTAGGAAGGCCTGCATTTGCCCAGAGGACCCCGCTGTGAAAGGGGAGGTGGTAGGAGGGCTCCCTAGGAGCTGCTCATTATGTTTCATCAGCCTTGGTGAGATTGGGAGTGTTGCTAACATGAAGGAGGAACTCTGTTTAACTTATATTCCTCTTGCACCCTCAAGACTGACTTTAGGGACAGGCAGATGACCCTCTGCACTTACAAATATGATCCCTTCAGGGCTCAGCAGGTGGGGACTCAGAATTATGAACTGGAGGGCTGGGGCTGGGGAGACCAGGAGAGGAGATGAGCCAGAGAACAAGGTCTTGGGGGTTGTTCGTCCACCTCAAGCCGGAGTGACTCACCTCCAGGACTGCACTGGCCTCTGGCTGACTGGGCCTGGCCTCTATGGTTCATTAGTCTTCAGAGACCAGGACAGAATTTTCTCCTTCCTAGGAGCTTTCCTTTGGCTGATATCCCAGTGAGGCCGGAGCAAGCCCTAGGGAGAAGTGAGCCCTCCAGGTCCCTTTCCTGGAGTTCAGTGGACTCCCAAAAGAGCTGGGCTGCTTGCCTTTTAGAGGTGGTGATAAATGTGGGGTGCTGCTTTAATAGGCAGAGCAGACCTGAGAGACAGTCTTTCCCAAGCCCCGCTGCAGAAGCAGAGGCCAAGGTCCCTCAGCAGCCTGGCACAGGCCTGGGTAATGCATAAGTGTGTCGTACGTGCCACTGTTTGGCGTGTGTACGTACAGACCCATCCGCATGGAGGCAGGGCCCTGAGGAGAGGAGCGCTTGCGGCTCCAGACGGCAGGCTCACCGCCAAAGGCCTCTGGATGGGGGCACAGGGGTATTGCATAGCATGTGCTAGAGGAACACGCTTGCAGATTATGGTGCCACCATCATTATGCTGGGCAATACTCCCCAACTAGGTCTGGAGGGCATGGGGTGTCGAAAGTGGATCCTGATCAAAAAGTTAGATTCCTAGAAATTCTGCATCAACTCTTGGTAAATCACCTGCTTAGAGATTAAAATGATCCCTCCCATTCAGCTGCCCTTCCGTAGGAACCCGTGGCACGATACACACATCTGGCACGTAGCTGGCCCCAGTAGTTGGGCCTAGTGCCCTTCTTCTACCTTCCCTCCTTGCTCAGGGCACAACATCACCCATGCAGCTCACCCGTCAGCCACCAATGCTCGCCCAGTTCGGGAGCCCCTGTGCATACAGTGCCACCGGTTTCCAAGGGATGAAACTGTCGGGACAGCACACCAGTCGCCTCCCCTGCTTTGAGCCCCTCTGGCCCAGGGTCAAGGAGGCTGAGCCATAGTCCAGGGAGGGGAAATTACAAAAGGAGACACCCCCCCGCCAAAGAACTTGAAGCATAAGGTCTCTAGGGCCTCACTCTTTTCCTATCATATCCACACACCTCGGAGCCTCAGAGCCATTGTCTGCAGTGAGTTAACCAGAGGCACCAGGACACGGTTTCTATGGCAACGCCTGGAGGCTCTAATTCAGCTCTGAGTTAAAAATGATATCAAATAATTGGAGAGTGCAGGAGAGCGCATCCAGCAGCCTGACCCGGTGTCTCCTCTGTTCCTAGACTCTCGGCTATGCAGGGGCTGAGAGGGTCCACACCGCGGAGGGAGCCGGACAGGAACACACACAGCTGGGACCGCCGAACAGGCCCGAGGGAAACAAGTTTGGGTCCAGTTGTGGCCTAGCAACGGGTCTGGGGTTAGCACACTGCGGCCCAAGTTTAAAAGCGCTGCTGAGATGGCGCGAGTCCCTTCCAAATGCTGGAGCGGTGCATCCTGAAGGCCACTGGTGGGGCGCGTGTTTCCTTTGGTGGGAAGTCAGGGTCGGACGGTCTCAGCCAGACCCCAGCCTGCTCCTCCCGCCTCCTTTGCCCTGAACCCAGCCTGGGGGGACAAAGCTCACCCACCCCTGCCTGCACCCCGCCCCGCCCCTCTGGCTGCAGAGTCCTTTCTCTGGGGACCCTGGGGAAGCAGGACGGGACCCGTGAGGGCTGATGCTTGAGCACCCACTGGACTGCAAAGCTGTGCAGAACCCAGCTGGGGCTGAGACACGGGAACTGAAGGCAGGATAAGGAGGGCTTCACCACACAGGCCTGACCACACTCAGGTAAGGAGGCCCAGGTGCAAAGGACTCTTTTAGGTACCGAGAAACCACCATGTCCGGGCAGCTGGGGAGGGTCACTGGGTGCTCTCATCACCTTTGAGGTCAATGGCAACACAGGGTAGGAAGCTGGGCCTTAACTTGTCTGAGCTTCATTTGACTTCATAAATTCTTTTGGATCTCAGGTTTCATAAATAAAATGGCTTGGGAAGACTCCTTTTTCCCTCAGTCCCTCCGTTCAGCTGGGAAAACCTCTGGCCAGAGGACTGCGGCCCTCGAGGACCACAGGCAGGGTCCTCCTGCTATTACTGTGTGCCTTGTTCCTGACCTCGACTCACAACGCCCCGACCACCATGGTGCAGAGGGCAGCTCCTACCTGCAGCAATGGCTGTCTTCTTGTCCACGGTCACGGCCACAGCTGTGCTGGCTGTCACTACCATGGGCTGGCCTGGACTTTCTGGGGAAACAAAAATTGCCAAGTCACTTTCTCAGCACCCGGGGAAGAGCCAGTGGTTGGGTGGTGGCTGGGGAGGCTGAGAGTGCACTATGAATCCCAGGAGAGGGCAATCCTTGAATAAGTGAGGTGGGGGGGGGGGTGTTGGGGAAAGCCGTGGTGGCTCTGTCACTTTCACCCATTGGTTTTTGCAGAGCGCCTCCCACATGTCGGGGACTGCCACCTCCCCACGCAGATCTGACCCTGTCAGATAAATACACCAGGGCCCCCGGTGGCCTGGACAATGCAGTGTTGTCTACGTCACTAGGACACTGCGAGTTTGCGCTGTCTCAGGGCAGCAACTGTCTGCTGGCTGTTGCCTCCCTCGAGCTCAGGGACCCTGCTGTGACCTGTCCTCTCAGCGCGGGTTCCACCCAGAAGACTTGAGTTGCGTCAAATGATTCTTTCTAGCAGAAGGACAGGCTGCATTCCAGGACTCGTGGTGGCTGATCCTGGGCTGTCCTTCATCAGTCACATGAGTCAGGGTGACACAGACAGCCCCTCTGGAGGCCGGTGAGGGCTGCGCCAGGCACAGAAGGCTGGCGGGTGCCTGGAACATCCAAGGCACCCCATAAATCCTGGCCATTGGTGGCCAGCCTGCCGCCACCACCCCGTTATCAAGCCACCCTTTCACTGGTTTACAGACAGTGACTGCACTTCTGGGACATTCTGCCAGGCTCTTGAAGGGCAAGGGGCTTGCTTTGAGCTGCTCTGCCTCCCTCTTTTAGGATAATCAGGTCACCATGGGTGCAGAACTTAGGTGGCCATGGTGGCTCGACATGAAAACAGAGCTTTCTGGCTTGGTGGTGGTATGGGCTAGTGCCTGACCCTGGGCTTTTTAATCTTCGTCAGTCCAGGGACATGGCTTAGCTTTTTGAAGCATTCTATTTTTAAAGATTTTATCTTTACTTATTTATTCAAGAGAGCAAGGGGGGCGCAAGTGGGGGAGTAAGAGAGGGAGAGGGAGAAGCAGGCTCCCCGCGGAGCAGGGAGCTGACATGGGGCTAGATCCCAGGATCCTGGGATCATGACCTGAGCCGAAGGCAGACACTCAACCAACTGAGCCACCCGGGTGCCCCTTTTCAAAGCATTCTTGTCTACAGGCCAAGTTCCATCACTAAAATTCCCAAGAAAGGGGCAAAATTTTTATCAGGTGCTGTCTTGTGAGAAGGTCTTTGTATCAAATGTCGCTTGAAACAAATAGGTCATGAGAAGCTTAGGTGGAGATCATCTGTTGTCATGGAACTTAAATTATGCTTTCTCGTATCTATTTTGCGAAGATCATCCATCACACCTTGCTATAATCCAACATCTCACAGAAATCCAAAATTACTCCGATTCTAGAAACTTAAAATATATAGTATTGTCCTTGCTTCTAGGAATTTGCCATGATAAAACCACAATAAACACAGAAGTCAGCTTCCTCCCCCCGCTTCTAGAAACGTCTGGAAGCAGGAGGAACAGGCCTGAGGCACCTGGGCATTGGTGAGACTCTGCTCTGTGCTGGCGGATTTCTCAGGCACTGAATGCAAAAGACAGTTCCGCGTGGGCAGAACTCAGCCCGCCAGGCCCCAGGCAAAGGGCAACAGAGTCAGCCCAGAGGGGCAGAGGGAAACCTCCATTCACCCTGGAGGCAGCTCCTCGGCCTCTTCGGGGTACCCGTCCCCCATGAAAACGAAGCTGTTGTTGTTTTCTTCCTTGGGAGAGAATAAGAGTGTGCAGAGGTGCCCACGTGTCTCCAGGCACAGGCAGGAGCTAAAGCAGCAGGCGAGGGTGTGAAAAGAGCGCAAGCTCCTACCTCCCCACTCAACCGTCCCCCCTTTTGGGTTGCCAGCTTCCCTCTCTTCTCCTTGAGGCTTAGTTCCCCACCCACCGCCCTCCTACCTCACCGCCACAAAAAGCAACCCCGGCAGCCTTCAGGCAGGGGCCCAGTGACAATGCCGGTAGGAGGGAGCCCTCCTCCTGGGCTGGGGGCAGGGGCCAGGGCTTCACCCCAGAGAACCTCCCCAGGACCCTGTGGGTGGGACCCCCTCCTGGGGGAGCCCTTGCTGCTGCTCTAGAAGGTGACACGAAGAAAGAGCTGCCTCTTTCTGGCTCTGGGGGGCAATGTGGGGAGGAGACCTTCACCTTGGCTTTGTGAGCCTCCCTGGTGGGCTTTCACTGGGAATAACAGCACTCACTTCCTCTTCCCCTTCCTGCCCTGCACTTAAGGTGTAAGGCTTCTGTGGGCAGAACTTGGGTTTGGCCTGGCTCTGTGGCTCCCTAGCTGTGTGATCCTGGGCAAGTCACAGAACCTCTCAGAGCCTCAGATTTTTCCTGGGTAAGAAGAGAAGTAATAACAACACGTACAGGGCTGTGCAGATTAAATGAGTTATAGGCTCTGGAATGTTTTGTAAAGCATATCAGCCATGCATTCAGTGGGGGGGGGGGGACAGGCATAGGATGGAGAGGTGGGCTTAGGCACAGGGTGAGGAAGGTGTCAAGAGGGCACAGAGGGGACGTCCTCCTTGCTGCCTGCAGCCCCAGGAGAAGCCCCTGGGAGCCTGGATCTCCCCAGCTGTCAGCTCAGGGCCCCCTCCCCATCAGGAAGCTGGAGGAGGGTTTTGGTGGGAGTGGAGGCTGGAGGGTTTTGGTGGAAGGGCATCTCGAAGGGGAAATAGAACTCTCCATTCCAGGTAGACTCCCAGCTCGGGTTCTCCATTTGCCCCACTCCCCTCCGTCTCCTCCTTCTCTCTTCCCCCCACTTCCTTCTCCTCCTCTCCTTCCTCCCCCATCTCTGCTCACTCTGACCTGGACACAAACATTCCTAGGCCCTCTTGCTCCACTGTGCTGGGGTCAGTTTCCCCCAGTGGTGACCTTGTGGAGGGCCTGCTCTGCTGCAAACTCTTGGGGCCCTGGATGTGTCCCTCAACCTCTCTGGGTCGTAGTCTCTTCACGTGTAAATTAAGAGGGTGAAGCTATGCAACCTCCAAAGTCCCTTTCTGTTCTAAACATTTTACAATTTTCCTGGTGCTCTATTAAAAGTCACTAAATTTTTCTTTTTGGGGGCTATTTTTCAGAGTGGGGGCTAGGGGTTGGGAGTTGGGTGCCGGCAGCTCTGAAACCCTTCCTGGGCCTTGGACTAGTAGGGATTTGGTGGCTTGGTCCCCCATAGGGTCAATCTTGGCTGCCCTGCTTCCTTACTCCTCGAGCCCCCGCCCCGTGGCCTGACAGCCAGGAGGTGCCCCGTTATTACTGGGAGTTCCTGAGGAGCATATGGGGAGCTCAATGTTGCAGTTCCTGGGAGACCCTAAGGGAGTGGAGACCAAGCCGCTTTCTTTGGGAAGAAGTGCGGTGGGGCAGTGAACCTGGTAAGTACAGTAGTCCCCCGATGGAATAAAGTCTGTTACTTTCATCTGGGGGAGTTTAAGAAATTTTCAAAGACACTCAGATGTTTAGAAACAGAAGAATCTTAAAGATCAACTCTTCCAATATGCTCCTATTTGGAATTTAGGCTAGAATCCAGCTCTTCTTGACTTCTGGGTCAAATCTCTTTCCTTTGTGCCATGCTGGATTTTTAACTTTGGCTGCTGGCTAGGGGATAAAATGATCTGTCCTATATTCAGGGTAGAGAACACTAGCGTGGAAAGGCTGAGGGAGCTTTCTCAAGGTGCTAATATGTGTCAGGAGGGAAGGTTGGAAGGGAACCCAGAGGCGTGGACATTCTGTTCTGTACCTGCTCCTGTTTTCCACCAAGAGCTGCAGGAGGAGGCAGCCCTGGCCCCAGCTCGGCCCGAGGAGCACAGGGGTATGGATTACCTGGTCCCTCTGCTGATCGGAGATTGAAGACAAAGCTGCCAGCAGGCTGCTCGGCGGCCTGGCGGTACCACAGAGGGAAGCGGTCCATGGTGAACACACTGGCCTCATCCTCAGGAGTCAGGAACTTTCTGCAAAGAGAAAGATTTGGTACCTCCCCCCAGATCTGGGAACATGTTTACCCCTTTCTCTTTTTTTCACACAAGGTCATCTTGGCTGGACCAAGAAGAGAGATTCATCTCTGCTTTGGTAGGGTTGCAGGTAGAAAATATTAGCCCCTAGACTGATTTTACCTCAGACAATGTTCCCCAGAAATTCCTGCCTTTTCCAGAATCAAATGCTGTTGCATCTGATGACACATTACGAGCTAGAAGAGGTAGAGAGCCTGTATTGTGAAAGGAGACTTTTGTTGTTGTTGTTGTTGTTAAATGAAAACTCCTTTGCCTGCAGGGTTTATTTCTTTTGGATAAACCCTAATTTTTTTTTGTCTGGCTAACTGGCATGTCTGGATGGGGAAATTTCATAGTGAATTCTATCACTGCACTAATAGAAGGGCATAAATTCCCTCAAAATGGTTACTTCAAAAGTCATTGCCTCTAGGGTTTAAAATGCATTATGAGTTATCTTTTTCTTGAGCAGCTTTACCTTGCTAATTATGGTTTTGCATTCCCTGAACACACAGCAGCCAGCAGAAGGGAGTGTTGGTCCAGAAGCAGAGTGGGAGGCAGGGAGAATCTGGTTTGTGGATTAAAAAAAGACACTGTGGATAACCCACAAGGTGGATAATTGAAGTTTGATTTTAAGAGTGGTTGGTTGGCTTATATACCCAAAAGCTACCTGCCTTGTTGCACAGTTCCTGAGCTCTACAGTCATGTCGTGGTCTAGGTGAAGGGAGCCCTCTGGAGTTGTGCGGCGCCTGTGCAGCCATTCATGGTGGCTGCCTTCGTAACCCAGGAGGGTCTCTCTGTATTGAGATTTCCCTCTTCCATTCTTAGAAGCCTTTCAGAGAGGATGCAGGGGACTGCCGAGGATGATTTATCCCGTTCATACTGCCAGGTGTGGTTCACCCTGTCCAACTTTGGCCAGACAATGACATGGGTATGCGATTTTCTGAGTGGGGGTGGAAGTTTAAGGGGATGAGGAGGTATGAGTGGGGGGCCAGCCGGAGGGGTTATGAGTGTGGGGAGATCAGTTCCCAGCACTGTTCAAGGCCTTTAGGTGAATCTACAGTTTACCCACCAGATTTGGTCCATTGAGTCATTTGCTATGTCTCTAATTGGACCATGGAAAGGGTTAGCAAGGTGGAGGGCTCTCTGTTCACCTTTCTGGGAGTGAGGGGAGGTGGGGAGAGAGAAAAGCAACTTGATTTGTTCTAGAAAGCCTCAGCTTTCCAGCAAGTGTGGATCTGTCATAGTCCTGGAAGAAGCTCATAGATGGCTGAGTGTGCTTGGATTCAGTGAGAGAAGCAGTGAGCAGGTGGGAGGCAAGGACTGTGGGGTGCCCCCTCGGCCATTCTCCTCCAAGTGCCTGCTGGCCTCTGCCTATTTGGGTCTCCTGATTTGTGAGCTGCAGGTGGCTCTGCTCTACCAACCCCACGCAGCCCCCTTCTCTGGCTCCCATCCTTCCTTTGCTGCAGTACTCAGTGGGGAGGATACCCTGGCTAGCCAGAATATAGGCTTTGCTGGGAGCAGGGTCCCTCAGCTTCAGCACTATTGACATTTTGGGCCAGGCAATGTTTGTGAGGGTGTTTAATACCATCCCTGGCCTCTGCTCACTAGATGCCAGTAGCAAGCCCCCATCCCCTAGCGGTGACAACTAAAAATGTCTGCACATATTGACAAATGTCCCTGGGGTGGGGACAACCCCAGTTGAGAATTGCTGGCTTAGGGGATGTGTAAGTTGTCAACAAAGGAGGGGACACAGTCAAATGATTTAGTTTGTCACATACAGACTGGTCCCAAGGGGGAAAACAACTTCTGGGTTTCCTTTTGTGGAAGTGATTAATCCTTCCAACGCTAGTGTCCCAGCCACTCTCTTGCCTGACTGGGCCATTGTCCCTCCTCTCCCGGGGACACCTCCAGGATGCATCTAAACCTGGTGGAAGGGTTACTTTTCTGACTCTCCCAGTCTGTAAACCACAACCCTTCCACCCTCCGTGCACTCCTGGCCTCTGAGATTCTGCCCATCCACATGCCACGGGAACGCCATGCAGGGAGCCCTCTCCCAGGGGGCCCAACATGACTCACTTGTCTGAGACCTTCTCGGAGCCCACAAACAAGGTGCTTCTAAGGAGGCCGGCCCGGGTGCCCAGGAAGGCCATGTCCACCACTTGCTCGGACTCACTGTGAGGCAGACAGAGCAGGTGTCATTACCAGGCACTGCAGTGATAGGTCTAGGAAGGGGGCACTGGGAGCCCGGGGAAGACCTGCAGGCCTCTCCTAGTGCCCAGCCTGATCTTCCTGGGGTGGGGGTCGGGGAAAAGGCAGACTGGTTGCTCAGGGGGTTGCACACACACGCACTGGCCATCCACTGTGAACATCATGTTTGTTACATCTGGTAGACCCGGCTCCCCTGGGCAGCACCTTCCCTTGTTAATGGGGTCCCCTGGGCCTCTGCCTTTCTGCCTTTTTTTTGGCTTCTAATTTGTCCATGCAGGTTTTGGGGGAATTGGCTTTGGAAGACACAGGAATTCAGGAAAAGAGATGTTGTTTTGGGACCTCAGGAACGGGAACTTCTTATGACCGACACTTACAGGACACTTCGCAGTTTTAAAACCCTTTTCACATGTTTACCTTATTATTGAAATGGGAAAGGAGGAGAAGCAGACACAGTCTGCATACACCTATGCGAACCCAGTGGACCTTGCCAACAAGATTGGAGAAAGAAAATCCATTAGCTAGGTGGAGTGTAACTGATATTATTCCTGGTCTCAAAGCCATATTTCCACGATGATGGCACCAGCGTGGGAGTCATTGCTTCTTTTTTTAACATTTCAGCTTTTTTGAGATAAAAATGTAAGATTTTTAAGTGTTCATCATGGTTATTTGATATATGTATACATTGTGAAAGGGTTCCTCCCATCTAGTTAAATAGCGCATCCATCATACCAGGTATTTATCTTTTTTTTGCGGGGGGCGGTGAGAATATTTAAGTTCTACTCTCAGCTAATTTTGATTATACAATACAGTGTTATCAATTACAGTCCCCACGTTTTATTAGACCCTCAGGCCTTCTTCCTCTTGTGGCTGGAAGAATGTGCTGACCTCTCTTCCCCCAGCAGCCCACAACAATCACTTTCCTTCTCTGTTTCTGTGAATTTGACTTAATTTTATTTTATTCTTTTATAGATTCTACATATAAGTGATGCCATGTAGTATTTGTCTTTGTCTGTCCAGCTTGTCTCTCTTAGCATAATGCCCTCCAGGTTCATCTAGGTGGTCACAAATGGCAGGATTTCCTTTCTCATAGCTGAATAATATTTCATTGTGCGCACACACACACACACACACAACCCCACATCGTCTTTGTCCATTCATGCATCGACAACATGTTGTTTCCATATCTTGGCTATTATAAATCATGCTGCAATGAAGATGGGGGTGTAGCTATCTCTTGAAGATAATGGTTTCATTTCCTTTGGATAAATAGTCAGAAGTGAGGTCATTGGACCATATGAAAGTTCTATTTTGAACTTTTTGGGGAACTCAAAACTGTTGTTCATAGTGGCTGCACTAATTCACATTCCCACCAAGAGTGCACAGGCTTCCCTTTTCTCCACATCCTCACCAACACTTGTTGTCTCTTGTCTTTTGGGTAACATTCTAACATGTGAGGCGATGCCTCACTGTGTTTTTGATCTGTGTTTCTCTGATGATTACTGATGTTGAGAACTTTTTCATGCATCTGTTGGCCATTTGTAGGTTTCCTCTGGAAAAATGTCTATTCAGTTCCTCTGCCCTTTTAAAAAAATCAGATTATTTTGTTCCTATTGAGTTGTGAGTTTGTTTGTTTGCTTTTTTACATATTTTGGACATTAGCTCCTTATCAGATATGATTTGCAAATATTTTCTTCCATTTTGTAGGTCACCTTTTCATTTTGTTCTTTTTCTTGCTTAATTGCTATGGCTTGGACTTCCACTACTATGTGGAGTAACAGTGGTGAGAGCGGACATCCTTACTTTGTTCCTGATCTTAGAGGAAAAGCTTTCAGCTTTTCATTGTTTTCACCATTGAATATGACATCAGGTGTGGGCTTGTTACATATGGCTTTTATTTAATTACTTCTAACTTTATTAATATTCATGCCCCTAGCCCAATTTGCTACAGGTTATTACCCAATTTCTCTCAGTACCTAGATCAGTGGTTTTAGTGATATTATGGATAGTGATATTATGGATAATAAGGTAGGGAAGACCCAAAGCATTGCCAAGGGGAAGTATTTTTTTTTTTTAAATCAAGGCTCAGCTGTGTGGGTATTGGGGTTTCTCCAATGGGATTCTGTGAAGAAGGCTGTACTATGTGACATTCAACTGATAGCACCTGGAGCTGGATTATAGCACTTGATCTACAATCTGGAAAACTACTGAGGAAAGGGTCTGGAAATGTGGACAGGGTCTGCCTGCCCCCTCTGATGTTGTAGAAACAAGAATTTCTGGGTTTGGGGCCTAAGTGACTGTTTCTTTAAAAAGCTTCCTGATGCAATTTTTTAAAGATCTATTTATTTATCTGAGAGAGAGAGAGAATGAGAATGAGCAGGAGAGAGAGTCTTAAGCAAACTCTGAACTGAGCACAGAGCCAGACGCAGGGCTCAATCTCACGACACTGAGATCACGACCTGAGCTGAAACCAAAAGTTGGACACCTAACCAACTGCACCACCCAGGCACCTCTGATGCAGTTCTTTATTCAAAAGTAGTAGAGAAGATGACTAAAAACGTTTTTTTCCTCCTCAGTATCATTACGAACACAAGATTTAAACACATTATATTTTAATCCATTGTAGTTGTCATTACTTTTGCTGCTCTAATTGTCCCACCTTTAACCAGTGAGACCACTTCAGGTAGGTTCTGGGGTCCCCCTGGCACAATGTCATGATAGTCTTTAGTAAATTCTTCCTTCTTGTTATGACAAGATGCTCCTGGCTCATTTTGTACACTTCCTGCCCCTGTCCTGAAATCAGACATTTCTCCAAGGGTTGCTGGTTCATTTTAATGAGGATGTCTTAATATGCACACTGAAAGTCCACAATCCTGCTCTGGAGTGTTCATTGAGGTTGGTCATTTCCGTGGACAGGGCCAGGATATCTTTATTGTTTCTTTCAGAGAAAACACATCACAAGTTCATTGATATTTCCAATTCATATTCAGCAGTACATCTTCTTTGATTTGAAAAATTTGCATCTCTTTTCTCATTTGCTGAAAATCTTGGTTCCTAATGATATTAACCTAATACTATTTGCTCTATCCATCTATATAGTTTGAGAATAACAGTGCCAATATTGTTTCTAGCAATGTGGTTATGGAACACAGTTTTTTGATTTATTTATTGTTTATGGTTCTGTGTTTTCAAGTCCCTTGAAAGAATTCACCTACGTTGTTATGTCATGAACTTGATACACAACTATGTTTACTTGTTTCATTTGCTTTCAAATTTTTAGAGCTTATTTTTAAAAATCTAATCGTTTCATAATGATATAAAGCATTTACATGGTTCCAAAGTAAAATATGCAAAATAAAGCATATTCATAAGCCTGTCTGTTTCCATCCCTGTTCTTTCACTCTGCCTAAAGTAATCTTTTTTGTTTTCTTGTTTATTGTTCCATTAAAAAATATATGTGCACATATGTATATACATACATGCATCTATGTTTATATATGTGTAAGTACCTATGAAAATATATTTGCATCTCCTCTTTTTAAATAAATAGTGAGGTATTATATACACTTTTCTTCGTTGGTGAGACCATTCCTTTGCAGTATATAGATTTCTCATTTTTTGTAGTTACATAGTATTCCATTATGTGGATCTACCATGGTTTATTTAACTAGGCTCCTACTGATGGATTTAGGTTATTTTCTGTCTTTCACTATTATAAATGGAGCTGTAACAAAAAAACTCATGTATGTATCTTTTCTTATTTTTACTGGTATATCTCTGGGATACATTCCTAGAAGTGGTATTGCTGAGTCAGAGGTAAATGCATATGTAATTTGTTAGATATTATCAAATTCTCCTCCACAGCCTTTGAAACATTTTGTATACCCACTAATATACACAAGCCTGATTCCCCACAGCCTTGCCAGCCATGCATGGCAATAAACTTAGATGGTTATCAATCTGATGAGTGACATATATAATCTTGGTAGGGTTTTAATTTGCATTCCTTTTATTATGAGCTAGACTGATCATTTTTTCATATACATAAGGACTAGTTGTATGTGTTCTCTGAATTGCCCATATTTCTTGGTCCTTCTTCCTATAAAGTGGTTGGGTTTTTACTTCTCTATTTTTGAAGTTCTTCATTTATCATGGATATATAATGTAGGAATAGTAAGCTTTTATTTGTTATATAAGTTGCAAACATTTTTCTGGTTTGTCATTTCTCTTTTCACTTTCCTCATGTTTTTATTTTTGCCAAATAAACATTTTTATGCTATTAAATTTGTCAGTTATTCTCTTATTGCTTCTGAATTTTGAGTCATCATTGGGAAAGGTTTCCTAATTTCTAGATTTTAGAGCAATTGGCTCATGGGTTTTTTTTTAGTACTTATATGGTTTTATTTTTCTACATTTAAATCTCTGAGTCATTTGGACTTTATCCAGATGTATGGTGTGAGGAAATAATACAATTTTATCATTCTCCATATGGCTCTCAAACCAGTTATTAAAGAGTCCATTTTCCCCTGGTCTGACTTGATGTCTTTCCACGTGCATTTAGATGAATTTCTGGATTTTCTATTCTGTCCTCTTGGTCTGCCTTTCTATTCATGTGTCGATGCAACACTTTATAAATTATAGAGATTTTGTCATATGTTTTAATATGTTGGTAGGACCACACTTCCTTTGTTGCTTTTCTTTTTCAGGGATTTCTTGACTATTCTTCCAAATAAACTTTATAATCCATTTATCTGGATCCAGAGAAATACTGATGATATTTTTATTGGGATTACATTAAACTTATAAATGAACTTAGAGAGGATTAATGTCTTTGTGATGTTGGTTCTTCCTATCCCAAAACACTGAATATCTCCCCATTTGTTCAAGTCAACTCTTGTGTCTTCCAAGAGTATTTTATAATTCTTCTTAATTAAGTTTTAGGACATATCTTGTCTTATACCTAGGTGTTTCATTACATTTTATTTTTTGTCCTCTTGAATATTTTTACATGATATTTTTAATCTAGTTTTTGTTTGCATAGATAAAGGATGTTAATTTTTGAATATTCATAGTATATCCTGCTACTTCACTAAATTCTCTTATTGTTTATAGTAGTTTTCCTATAAATTCTTTCAGGGCTTCCAGATATACAATCTTATCACCTTCTTAAACAGAGATAATTTGCTTCACCCTTTCCGCTTCTCATTGCTTCTAGGTGCATTCTCTTGTCTGGCTGCACTGATTGATACCTTCCAACCTTGTTTAAGAGTAGTAGGGATATGGGGGGGCGGAGCAAGATGGCGGAGGAGTAGGAGACCTAGATTTCGTCTGGTCTCAGGAATTCAGCTGGATAGGGATCAAACCATTCTGAACACCTACGAACTCAACAGGAGATCAAAGAGGAGAGTAGCAACAACTCTCTGAACAGAGAAGCTACCACTTACTGGAAGGTAGGACATGCGAAGTGAATCCGAGGCGATATTCGGGAGGATAGACGGCGGGGGAGGGGCCTCCGCCGGCCGCTTCTGGCAAGTGATAGAGCCGCGGAGCACAAAATCGGAACTGTTAGAAGTCGGCTCCGCTGAGGGACGTCGCTCCAGTGGCTAAGCGGGGGGTGGAATCCTCCCGGGACAGTGTGGTCTCAGGACCCTTGGGGTCACAGAAAGACCGGGGGTGCCTGAGTGCGGCAGAGCTCCCAGGTATCGGAGCGGGGAAGCCGGCTGCAGAGACGGAGCCGAGGCGCGGGCTCTCAGCTCGGGGTTGCCATAAACTGTGATCCGCGGCCCAGTCGGGCCACTGCTCCTCCAGCAGGGACCCAACAAGCGGCAGATCCGGGGAGACTCCCCTTCCTTCCCGGGGAGGAGTGGCGCGGGAACGCACCGCAGGGATCTGCTGGGTTTGGAGACTCCACACGGGGTCGGGTGCCAGAGATAGCAACGCTCGGTCACAGGCCGGGTGAGCACGGAGAGCGGCCAGAGACAGGGGACAAGGGAGTGACTGCTTTTCTCTGGGGGCGCACTGAGGAGCAGGGCCCCGAGTTCTCAGCTCCTCCGGGCGGAGATTGGGAGGCCACCATTTTTGCCCTGGTCCTCCAAGGCTGTACGGAGAGCTTGCAGGGAACAAAAGCTCCTGAGATCAAACCCGAGCAGCTTGCTTAGCCCGGACCGACAAGGGCGGGGCAATTCAGCCTCCGGCAAAGACATTTGGAAACCACAGCAACAGGCCCCTCCCCCAGAAAATCAGCCCAAACAGCCAGCAGGCCAAGACCAAGTTTACCTATCAAGGAGAACGGGAGAACTCCAGCGCTAGGGGAATACTGCACATAGAATTCATGGCTTTTTTTTTACCATGATTCATTAGTTCATCAAAGTTAATTTTTGTTAACTGTTTCTTTTTTGTTTTTCCCTTTTTCAACCAACATCTTATCACTTTAAAAAAAAAAAAACATTTTTTATTTTTCATTTTTAGAGTCATATTTTATCTCTTCATAGTAGTTACCCTTATTTTTGGCATATATATATAAGTTGTTCTCTCTTTAAAATTTTGAGATACAGTTTCTTCTAACAGATCAAAATATACCCTAAATCACTAGTGTATGGTTCTGTTCTAGTCTCCTGCCTGATCACATTCTCTTCCTTCTTTCTTTTTTTTTTTTTTAAATCTTCTTTCTTTTTTCAAACAACTTCTTATCTTATCAAGTCCTTTTATAAAATCTTTTATAATTTTCATCTTTACAGTCATCTTCTATCCCTTCATTGTATCAACCCTTATTTTGTACATATATGTCTTTCTTCCTTTAAAATTTTAGGAGGCACTTTTTTCTAACAGACCAAAATATGCCTAAATCTAGTGTGTGGCACTGATCTATGCACTAGCCTGATCATATTTGATCACATTCTGCTTTTTTTGTATTGTTCTGTTTTTGTTTTTATCTTTTTTTCTTTTTTCTTTTTTTTCTCTTTCATTTTTCTTTCTTTCCCTTTCTTTTCCCCTGGTTTCAGGTCTTTTCTGATTTGTATACAGTATATTTGCTGGGGACGTTGTAAACCTGTTAGCATTTTGTTCTCTCATTCATCTATTCTCCTCTGGACAAAATGACAAGAAGAAAAAAATCACCTCAGCAAAAAGAACAAGAGGTAGTACTGTCAGCCAGGGACCTACTCAATACGGACATTAGTACGATGTCGGACCTAGAGTTCAGAATCATGACTTTAAAGATACTAGCTGGGCTTGAAAAAAGCGTGGAAGTTATTAGAGAAACCCTTTCTGGAGAAATAAAAGAACTAAAATCTAACCAAGTCGAAATCAAAAAGGCTATTGATGAGGTGCAATCAAAAATGGGGGCACTAACTGCTAGGATAAATGAGGCAGAAGAGAGAATCAGTGATATAGAAGACCAAATGATGGAAAATAAAGAGGCTGAGAAAAAGAGGGAGAAACAACTACAGGATCACGAGGGCAGAATTCGAGAGATAAGTGATACGATAAGACAAAACAACATTAGAATAATTGGGATCCCAGAAGAAGAAGAAAGAGAGAGAGGGGCAGAAGGTATATTGGAGCAAATTATAGCAGAGAACTGCCCTAATGTGAGGAAGGAAACAGGCATCAAAATCCAGGAGGCACAGAGAACCCCTCTCAAAATCAATAAAAATAGGTCAACACCCCGGCATCTAATAGTAAAACTTACGAGTCTCAGAGACAAAGAGAAAATCCTGAAAGCAGCTCGGGAGAAGAGATATGTAACCTACAATGGTAAAAATATTAGATTGGCAACAGACCTATCCACAGAGACCTGGCAGGCCAGAAAGGACTGGCAAGATATCTTCAGAGCACTAAACGAGAAAAATATGCAGCCAAGAATACTATATCCAGCTAGGCTGTCATTGAAAATAGAAGGAGAGATAAAAAGCTTCCAGAACAAACAAAAACTAAAGGAATTTGCAAACACGAAACCAGCCCTCCAAGAAATATTGAAAGGGGTCCTCTAAGCAAAGAGAGAGCCTAAAAGCAGCAAAGATCAGAAAGGAACACAGACAACATACAGTAACAGTCACCTTACAGGCAATCCAATGGCACTAAATTCATACCTTTCAATAGTGACCCTGAATGTAAATGGGCTAAATGCCCCAATCAAAAGACACAGGCTATCAGATTGGATTAAAAAACAAGACCCATCAATATGCTGTCTGCAAGAGACTCATTTTAGACCCAAAGACACCCCCAGATTGAAAGTGAGGGGGTAGAAAACCATTTACCATGCTAATGGACACCAAAAGAAAGCTGGGGTGGCAATCCTTATATCAGACAAACTAGATTTTAAAACAAAGACTGTAATAAGAGATGAGGAAGGACACTATATCCTACTTAAAGGGTCTATCCAACAAGAAGATCTAACAATTGTAAATATCTATGCCCCGAACATGGGAGCAGCCAATTATATGAGGCAATTAATAACAAAAGCAAAGAAACACATTGACAACAATACAATAATAGTGGGGGACTTTAACACCCCCCTGACTGAAATGGACAGATCATCTAAGCAAAAGATCAACAAGGAAATAAAGACTTTAAATGACACACTGGACCAAATGGACTTCACAGACATATTCAGAACATTCCATCCCAAAGCAACAGAATACACATTCTTCTCTAGTGCCCATGGAACATTCTCCAGAATTGATCACATCCTAGGTCACAAATCAGGTCTCAACCGGTACCAAAAGATTGGGATCAATCCCTGCATATTTTCAGACCACAATGCTTTGAAACTAGAACTCAATCACAAGAGGAAAGTCGGAAAGAACTCAAATACATGGAGGCTAAAGAGCATCCTACTAAAGAATGAATGGGTCAACCAGGAAATTAAAGAAGAATTTAAAAAATTCATGGAAACCAATGAAAATGAAAACACAACTGTTCAAAATCTTTGGGATACAGCAAAGGCAGTCCTGAGAGGAAAGTATATAGCAATACAAGCCTTTCTCAAGAAACAAGAAAGGTCTCAAATACACAACCTAACCCTACACCTAAAGGAGCTAGAGAAAGAACAGCAAATAAAGCCTAAACCCAGCAGGAGAAGAGAAATCATAAAGATCAGAGCAGAAATCAATGAAATAGAAACCAAAAGAACAGTAGAACAGATCAACGAAACTAGGAGCTGGTTCTTTGAAAGAATTAACAAGATTGATAAACCCCTGGCCAGACTGATCAAAAAGAAAAGAGAAATGACCCAAATCAACAAAATCATGAATGAAAGAGGAGAGATCACAACCAACACCAAGAAATACAAACAATTATAAGAACATATTATGAGCAACTCTATGCCAGCAAATTAGATAACCTGGAAGAAATGGGTGCATTCCTAGAGATGTATCAACTACCAAAACTGAACCAGGAAGAAATAGAAAACCTGAACAGACCTATAACCACTAAGGAAATTGAAGCAGTCATCAAAAATCTCCCAAGAAACAAAAGCCCAGGGCCAGATGGCTTCCCAGGGGAATTCTATCAGACATTTAAAGAAGAATTAATACCTATTCTCCTGAAACTGTTCCAAAAAATAGAAATGGAAGGAAAACTTCCAAATTCATTTTATGAGGCCACCATTACCTTGATCCCAAAACCAGACAAAGACCCCATCAAAAAGGAGAATTACAGACCAATATCCTTGATGAACATGGATGCAAAAATTCTCACCAAAATACTAGCCAAAAGGATCCAACAGTACATTAAAAGGATTATTCACCACGACCAAGTGGGATTTATCCCTGGGCTGCAAGGCTGGTTCAACATCCACAAATCAATCAACGTGATACAATACATTAACAAAAGAAAGAACAAGAATCATATGATCCTCTCAATAGATGCAGAAAAAGCATTTGACAAAGTACAGCATCCTTTCTTGATCAAAATTCTTCAGAGTATAGGGATAGAGGGTCCATACCTCAATATCATAAAAGCCATCTACGAAAAACCTACAGCGAATATCATTCTCAATGGGGAAAAGCTGAGAGCTTTTCCCCTAAGGTCAGGAACGCGGCAGGGATGTCCACTCTCACCACTGCTATTCAACATAGTATGAGAAGTCCTAGCCACAGCAATCAGACAACAAAAAGAAATCAAAGGCATCCAAATCGGCAAAGAGGAAGTCAAACTCTCACTCTTTGCAGATGATATGATACTTTATGTGGAAAACCCGAAAGACTCCACCCCAAAACTACTAGAACTCATACAGGAATTCAGTCAAGTAGCAGGCTATAAAATCAATGCACAGAAATCAGTGGCATTCCTATACACCAACAACAAGACAGAAGAGAGACAAATCAAGGAGTCGATCCCATTCACAATTGCACCCAAAACCATAAGATACCTAGGAATAAATTTAACCAAAGAGGCAAAGGATCTGTACTCAGAAAACTATAAAATACTCAGGAAAGAAATTGAAGAAGACACAAAGAAATGGAAAAACGTTCCATGCTCATGGATTGGGAGAACCAACATTGTGAAGATGTCAATGCTACCTAGAGCAATCTACACATTCAATGCAATCCCCATCAAAATACCATCCACTTTTTTCAAAGAAATGGAACAAACAATCCTAAAATTTGTATGGAACCAGAAGAGACCCTGAATAGCCAGAGGAATGTTGAAAAAGAAAAGCAAAGATGGCGGCATCACAATTCCGGACCTCCAGCTCTATTACAAAGCTGTCATCATCAAGACAGTATGATACTGGCACAAAAACAGACACATAGATCAATGGAACAGAATCGAGAGCCCAGAAATGGACCCTCAACTCTATGGTCAACTTATCTTTGACAAAGCAGGAACGAATGTCCAATGGCAAAAAGACAGTCTCTTCAACAAATGGTGTTGGGAAAATTGGACAGCCACATGCAGAAGAATGAAACTGGACCATTTCCTTACACCACACACAAAAATAGACTCCAAATGGTTGAAAGACCTAAACGTGAGACAGGAGTCCATCAACATCCTAAAGGAGAACACAGGTAGCAACCTCTTCGACCTCAGCTGCAGCAACTTCTTCCTAGAAACATCACCAAAGGCACGGGAAGCCAGGGCAAAAATGAACTATTGGGATTTCATCAAGATAAAAAGCTTTTGCACAGCAAAAGAAACAGTCCACAAAACCAAAAGACAACCGACAGAATGGGAGAAAATATTTGCAAATGACATATCAGATAAAGGGCTAGTATCCAAAATCTATAAAGAACTTATCCAACTCAACACCCAAAGAACAAATGATCCAATCAAGAAATGGGCAGAAGACATGAACAGACATTTTTCCAAAGAAGACATCCAAATGGCCAACAGGCACATGAAAAAGTGCTCAACATCGCTCGGCATCAGGGAAATCCAAATCAAAACCTCCATGAGATACCACCTCACACCCGTCAGAATGGCTAAAGTTAACAAGTCAGGGAACGACAGATGCTGGCAGGGATGTGGAGAAAGGGGAACCCTCCTACACTGTTGGTGGGAATGGAAGCTGGTGCAACCACTCTGGAAAACAGTATGGAGGTTCCTCAAACAGTTGAAATTAGAGCTACCATTCGATCCAGCAATTGCACTACTGGGTATTTACTCGAAAGATACAAATGTAGGGACCTGAAGGGGTACGTGCACTGCAATGTTTATAGCAGCAATGTCCACAATAGCGAAACTGTGGAAAGAGCCAAGATGTCCATTGACAGATGAATGGATAAAGAAGAAGTGGTATATATACACAATGGAATATTATGCAGCCATCAAAAGGAATGAGATCTTGCCATTTGCAACGACGTGGATGGAACTGGAGGGTGTTATGCTGAGTGAAATAAGTCAATCAGAGAAAGACATGTATCATATGACCTCACTGATATGAGGAATTCTTAATCTCAGGAACAAACTGAGGGTTGCTGGAGTGGTCGGGGGTGGGAGGGATGGGGGTGGCTGGGTGATAGACATTGGGGAAGATATGTGCTACGGTGAGTGCTGTGAATTGTGTAAGATTGTTGAATCACAGATCTGTACTTCTGAAACAAATAACGCAACATATTTTAAGAAAAAAGAAAAAGAAGAAGATAGCAGGAGAGGAAGAATGAAGGGGAGTAAGTCAGAGGGGGAGACGAACCAGGAGAGATGATGGACTCTGAAAAACAAACTGAGGTTTCTAGAGGGGAGGAGGGTAGGGGGATGGGTTAGCCTGGTGATGGGTATTAAAGAGGGCACATTCTGCATGGAGCACTGGGTGTTATGAACAAACAATGAATCATGGAACACTACACCAAAACAAATGATGTAATATATGGTGATTAACATAACAATAAAAAATTAAAAAAAAAAGAGTAGTAGGGATATGGGAATGCCTGTCTTAGTCCTGTCTTTAGTTGAGAGAACCTCTAGCCCCATTCAGATGTTGACTTTCAGGCTTAGGTCAATTTTTTTTTTGAAGATCTTTATTTTTAAGTAATCTCTACACCCAATGTGAGGCTCGAACTTACAACCCTGAGATCAAGACTGGCATGCTATACCAACTGAGCCAGTGAGGCACCGCTGGTCAATTTTAATTGTATTCATTAGTTTTTAAAAATATGCATGGATATTAATATTTGTTCAAATGTCTTTTCTGCATCCATGGGCATGATTGTATTATTTTCCCACTTAGCTTTATTAATATGCCATTTTATATTAATTCTCCAGGTCTTCTTTTCTATTATACACCTTGGTTAAGAATATTTGTTCTTCAGTGTTTCTCAACATTAAAAATGTCTCTGGCTAATCTCTGAACTTGGAAAGATGACGATCATGCCCCTTCTCTTCAAACCAGTGATCCAATTCCCTAGACCCCAGACCCAGGCTGCCTAGTTTTGATTCCAGCTTTGCCTCTTGGGAGGCATATGACTTTGGGCAAGTTGCTTATCTCACTCTGCCTTGGTTTCATCATCTGTAAAATGCAGATAACAATAGTACCTATATTGTAAGGTGGTTATGAGGCTCACTAGGTTAATGTATACCAAGTATTCAGAACAGTGCTTGGCCTGCTGTATTCTTTTTTTGCTCTCTAGTTTTATTTAATTTTGTAGAGGTAATACATTCACATGGTTCAAAATTGTACCAAAAATTTATACAGTGAAAAGTGTCCTTCCATCCCTGTTTCAGTTACTCATTTTTCTAATGAGAAGCAACCAATGAGAACTCTTTCTTATTTGGCCTTTCATAGATGTTTTATATATACACACGTACAGATATGCCATGGTTTGCCACCATTTTATAGAAATAGTATCACACTGTGCACAGTGTTCCACATCTTGCTTTTTTAAATAGGTGATTGTTTCATATAAAATTCTATTGTTTTCATTAGGATAGCATTAATTAACTTGAGTGTCTAGGGGAGGTCTGACATCTTCATGATGCTAATGTTGAATCTTCCTATTCAGGAACAAGATGTAGTCAGCTGTATTCTTGACCTCATTAGTTTCTAGCACCACCCCCCCAATACACCTGTGTGCTCACACACACACGCCATTCATTTCTTCTTTCTACCTGTCCACTAAACATGATAGCACTAGGTAAATACAGTTGTCTTGTCTTGACCTTACTTGCTGGAAACCAGGTCCTGATCTACTTGGACTACTTTTACCAGGGCTCTTAGTGAAGGGGCTCACACAGCTCCAGCCCAGCCTCAGAGAGGTGTTCTTGGAATGGGGCTGCTGCAGTATGGGTGGGGGATCTGGACTCCTGCCCCAGAGACCTGCACTTGGTGTTTTTCCAGGGGGGAGAGCAACAGCGTGTGTGGGGTGTGGAAGCTGTACCAAGTACCTGCTTGACCGGAGCCGTGTGAGGGTAGTTCTCACTTCCCCAACGGCTTCCCACCGTCATCATGTTCATCTCGGACCAGGTTATCTCCTCAGCTGCCAGCCAGGAAGTGGGAGGGACCCTGACTCAGCCAAGGGAATCCTGGGGCGGGAGCTCCCTCCCCTCTCAGGACCCTCAGCCCTGCCCCGGACATACGTACGCGGAGGCGTTGAGAGCCAGTGCTGTCCAGTAGGCCTCCATGGGGGCTGTCACCACTGCGTCAAGCAGTACCTGCCGCACAAGCTCCTCGTCGCCTGGGGGCAAAATAAAAGACCAAACCACTTATTTCCTCCATGATGTTGAACACAGCTCATCTGCCCTTGTGAGGAACCCTGAACTTAGGGAATGGGCTGTGTCTCATAAACACGGGTCTGGGACTCGTAAAACCATCTATGTGAGCTTGAGGAAGTCGTGTTGCTTCTCTCAGCCTTCACATCTTCAATCCCAAACAATATGTGAGTAGGTCTAAGTGATTTCTATGGCTCTTCCCAGTTCCGGTATTCTGTGAGATTAGAACCCCTCAGTGACATCAGCCCTTGCCCTGAGCCCCGGCCACCTCTCCTCTCTGCTGCCATCTGTCTGCAACTTGATCATCACCCTCCCAACACATTGGCCTTTTGCCGGGTCTGTGAATTTGAATTTGCCTCAGAGCCTCTGTGCTCTGGATGCTTCCCCCTTACTCTTTGCATGGGCGGCTCCTGATCTGGACGCTTCCCCCCTACTCTTTGCATGGGTAGCTCTTTTCCCTCTCTCTTTTTTAAAAAAAGTATTTACTTTTACTGAGGTGAGATCTATGTAACAAAATCAACCAATTTAAAGTGTATTTAAATATCAGGGGCGCCTGAGTGGCTCAGTCATTAAATGTCTGCCTTCGGCTCAGGTCGTGATCCCAGGGTCCTGGGATCCAGCCCCACATCGGGCTCCCTGCTCAGTGAGAAGCCTGCTTCTCCCTCTCCCATGCCCTCTGCTTGTGTTCCTGCTTTCACTATCTCTCTCTGTGTCAAATAAATAAATAATATCTTTAAAAAAATAAAGTATACAAATCAGTGGCACTGAGTACATTCCCAATGATGTGCAGTCATCACCTCTGTCCAGGTCCACATTTCCATCACCCCCAAAGCAGATCCTGTACCTATGAAAGCACTCGGGTGGCTCTTTTTCAACATCAGCATAAGTAACATGGTCTGACAGAGTTAGGCACTATAAAGGATCCCATACAGCATCCTGTTCATGGCACTCACCACAGTTTGGAATACCCTACATCTACACACACATGCTTGCGTCTTTATTGTGTGGTTTCCCCACTAGATTACGAGCTCCCTGAGAGTAAGGGTCTCGTCTGTTTGGGCCATCTCTGTAGCTTCAGTGCCTATCTCAGGCCTGGCACAGAGTATGTGCTCAGTACAGATTTACTGATAGAATGAATGAATGAATGCACAAATGAGTGCCCTGTTGGGCCAGCATGGGAGGCAAAGTCTTACTTGGGGGTGACACTTATGTGTCAGCATGACCTGTTTCTCTTCTGAAGAGGAAGAAGAGGGACCCTGCTGAGGGTGTGGCCCTGTGATTTCACCACCTGCATCTGTGTTGGGAAATTTAAGGTTAGCCTGAGAACCAGGCACTGGAAAACACTCACAGACCACAGGCTACAAGATAGCACCTGGTGGAATGCTCTCCTTTGCTGAGATGAGGACTGTGGGGTACAGAGCATCAGCTACTGGCTTGGGGCCCACTGCTAGGTGGTGGTAGGGACAGATCTATGGGCAGATCTGTGTGTCTCTTTGGAGCCCTATTGGTGCTCAGGTGAAAGACACTCAAAGTGATCCCAGTCCCTGACATGGGGATATACTCATGCTGCCACAGTGCCAGGAACATAGGCAACTTCTTGGCCCCAGAGTGAGGCTGGCTCTGCCTTTTTCTTTGAAAATCTCCCTAAGCCGTGGGTGAGTTTGAGGGATAAGGCTACTTGGCAGTAAGTTCCCCAGTGGCTCAGCCATCGAAGAAGAGTGAAATCTTGCCATTTGCAACAACATGGCTGGATCTAGAGAGTATTATGCTGAGTGAAATAAGTCAGTCAAAGAAAGACAACCACCATATGATTTCACTCATATGTGGAATTTAAGAAACAAAATGAACAAAGAGAAAAGAGACAGACGAAAAACAGACTCTTAACTACAGAGAACAAACTGATGGTTACCAGAGGGGAGGTGGGTGGGGGGATGGGGGAAACAGGTGATGGGGATTAAGAGTACACTTATTGTGATGAGCACCGAGTAATGGATAGAATTGCCAAATCACTATACTGTACACTTGAACTAATAGAACACTGTATATTAATTATGCTTGAATAAAAAAGGTTGATAATGATAATAATAATAAAATGTCAGTAATTCAGCACTTAAAACACATCGAGACCTTACCCATCAAGGTTAGTGTACTTTTTTCTGATTTCACTTTAAATCTGTTTATACAATTTTTGATGTGTCATACTAAAACTCGTATCTAGTTAAATTTTGAAAAAAAAGGAAAGGAAAGGAGAAAAGAGAAAAGAAAACAAGGAAAAAGAAAAGAAAAGAAAGTCCTCCATGAGCGGGGCCGGCACTTACACTCTAGATCTGGGTCCTCCCCGGTCAGGAAGCGGACCATGGCTTCCAGCTGGCTGAGCTTCCGGTGGTCGGGGTCAATATCTGTGATGCAGTAGATCCTGGAGCCCAGGAGAGTCAATGTCACCTCAAGAAAATTCCATCTTTCTCCCTCCCATTCTCTACTCTTCGTGTACAGCAAATTTCCCACTTACCAATCACTGGCCAGGGTCAGATCTGGGTGAAGCAAGTCATGCAGGCCTGAAACCAAAGCTCACACTCAGTACGATGCTCAGTCCCTGTGAGGATATGCACCTGAAATGCTTACAAACAACTGCCAGGAAGCTTCTCCAGGGAAGGGCTGTTTTATTCTTCCTTATTCTCAGCTCAGAGTAGGGACTCAACCGATAGGCTGGTGCTGGGTTTGTACAAACTATGCCTTTGTCCATGTTGCTCCTGCTTCCTGAAATGCTTTTTCTTCCCATTGCTTCATGTCCAAATCCCACCTATTAGGATCTCTCTGAAAGGAGCTAATACTTTGAAACCAGTGATTTTGGGTTCATTGGCTTCATTGTACCCAACTGAGCTAAATGGCCCGTCAAAAGAAAAACCCAGAGATAGGCCAGGTACGTTTTGTGTAATCTCTGTAGCCTCATGCTACATCTACACTAACCGTGTGCTCACTGCATGTATGTGGATTGAATGAGTGAAGGAACAAATGCCCTACTGAGCTCCTACTCAGTCCTCAAGAAAGCACGAGGGAGACCCAGGGTGTTTGGTCATTTTGGGGACAGTGGAAGACAGAGAATGAGAGAGGTCCAACATCATGATGCGTGTTCTGAAAGGGCGAATGCAGGGGTTACATGGGAGCATGTGGCTGGGCACAGGGGGTCTGCCAGGGCCAGCTCCCAGAAAAGTGATATCTACATCAGGACATGAAGAGTGGGTCCAAGTTAGCTGGGATGGGAGGGTGGGCCCTGGAGAGGAGAGCATTTCAGGGGAGAGCACAGCACATGGGAAGACTCTGAAGCTTAGTGCATGGAGAAATGACCAAAAAAAAAAAAAAATCCAGAAGGCCACTGAAGGTCCTTTAGCAGTGACACAATCTGATCTGGTATTTCTAGATAGGTTCCTTTGGCAGAGATTTACAGGAAGGGAGAGGTGGGGAGACCAGCTGTGATTGTTCAGGAGAGAAGTGACAATGACTAGGGTGGTGGCAGAGAGATGGACACATGAGATGCACTCAAGAGATGATAAAGGAAGAAAGGACAGAATGTGGCCATTAGACAGAACTGTGGCCACACCGTCCCAAGACTTCCTGAGACATCCCTGAGCCCTGGATATTGGTTTTGTGCTCTCAAGGTGCTCAGGCAGCCAGAAGTCAAGAACAGGCTGGGTTAGGGAGGGTGGGGCCCTTCTCTCACACTCTTCCCCCGGTTTCTCACAGCCCCTCTCAGTTCATGTCCCATAAACTCCCTGCTATGGGTTGAGTTGTGTACCCCAAAAAGATATGTTGAAGTATGAACCCCAGTCCTTGTGAATGTGACCCTATTTGGAAATAGGGTCTTGGCAGATGTAGTCAAGTGAAGATGAAGCCGTTAGGGTGGGCCCCAACCCAGTATGCCTGGTGTCCTTCTGCAAGGTTAAATTTGAGACCCACAGGGGGAGAAACCCTGTGATGAGGACAGAGGTTGCAAGTCAAGGAATGCCTGGGGCTACCAGGAGTTGGTGAGGCCAAGAAGGATCCTGCCCTGGAGGCTTCGGAGGGAGCACGGCCCCCAGAACTGCAAGAGAACACGTTTCTGGTGTTTAAGCCCACCAGTCTGGGGTGCTTTGGTGTGGCAGTCCTAGCCAGCTCCTGCAGATTTGCTCGTTTGCTCTTCCCCGCCTCCTCTGTCATGCCTTCTGACAGGTGAAGTTCACCTTTGTGCAGAGAAACACATCCCCTAGAGCCCACCTCCTCTGGTCCAGCAAAGCTTTCCACGATGGCAAGTCCTAGGCTTTGCCGGCTTTGACGACTGACTGGCAGATCCTGCAGACCACACAGACCCCTCCTTGCCAGGCAGCCCCGCTCTGAGAGTCTGCTCTCAAATCTGGGATCTGGGAGGCTCTGGTTCTAACCCCGGGTTGGCCCTGCTCGGTGTCCCAGGAGAATCTATGTTTCCCTCTACGCTGCCCTTCAATACTTGGCACAGACCCACCGTCTTCCACAGATGTGTTCCCCAGGAGGATGTATTCTCCATGGCCCCGGGACAGCACCACTCCCAGGCTGTGGGAAGAACAGAGAACGCACATGCTCAGTAAGAGCAAGGGCCAAGCAGTGCCTAGCCCATCTCCTTCCCTACAGTGACTTGAAGTTTGTGAGCTTTCTGCACCGACAAGTGGCCTGAATGCCAAGGCCCCCGTTTTTGCCCCTGGCCTTGCAGGTTGTTCCCTCTAAAACTGTTCTATTCTTTTCATCTGCCTTTCTTCCTGAGAAGGACTCTACGTTCTATAGGCCAGGAGCCCCCTCGGCTCCCATTTTAGTCAAGATTCATCCCAAACCTCTCAGGGACCTCCTGAATTGCGGAGAGGTTTCTATGTCTCATGGGGTCGCACAAATAGGAGAGCCTTTTCCTGCCTGGTGAACCCCATGATACCTTCCTCTCTCTCCTGGTAGAATACTGCTTTTAATATTCGCTGAATATCTGAATTACTTGGGGAGCTCTAAAAGATACTAGTGCTGGGGCCCCATCCCAGAAATTCTGAGTCTACTGGTCTGGGGCATTGGCAGTTTTGCAAAATTCCTCAGGTATTCTAATGAGCTATCTAGGCTGAGCACCACACTTTATTGAGAAATGAGGTAATTCAGAGATAAAGGCTATTTGTTTCCTAATCTGTATAATGCCTCGAATTGAATACAGTTGGAAGGAACCCAAGACATTTTCAAATTCGTTCTTTCATCTTGCCATTGCTTACATTGCATTGCTTTAAGATCTTTAAGTAGATTAAGTCCTTTATCCTCACCAACCATAAAGAAAAACTACTATTTTTAGCCTCCTTTTACAAGCAAGAATCAAAGGCAAAGCGCAGTTGAGTAACTTGACTAAGGTCACACAGCCTGCTAGAGGTGGGGATGGGACCCAACCCAGGCAGTCCGGCTCCACACCTGCACATTAGGATTCACTGGCAAGGCAGGTCTAGACCTCGAGTTTCTTGAAGGCAAACCTGGGTTTTTTTCTGTTACCACAAAAATTGCCAATGAGTAAATTCATTCCCCAGACCTGAAAGTTCTGCCCTGAGTTGTTGATATTTGTGTTCCAACCACCCTCCCCCTTCCACACAAAACATGGGCCCCTCACCTGAAAGGTGTGTCACTAATGCCTGTGAAGAAGTAATCATTGGTCAGGAAAAGAACTCTCTTCTAAAAGAAAGAAAGAAAAGGGTGTTTGCTGGAGAGAGGAGCGCCTGACCAGGCCACCTACCTCCTCACCCAATGCCTTGCGGTTTCGTCGCCTCTGGGCCTCTTCCCTCACCTCCGACCCCTCACCTTCAACCGCCACAGACATGCCTCACCTATGGTGGACTCCATAGGCAGGACCACCACCAGGCCCAGCAAGCCGCGGCCGTGGGGGCTGCCTGAAGAAGGGACCAACGTCTCCCCCTGTTCTGCCCCAGAAACTGACTGCTAGCCCCATGTGGCTATCACTTGAAATGAGTGACTGCGGAACTGAAGCTTTACGTTTTAGTTAATTGAGTTAATATACATTGAAATTTAGATAGCCAACGTGGCTCGGGGCTACTGTATTGGGCCATGCAGGACGGCGTGGACTCCCGAGAGGAGACCGCCAGCCGGTGTGCGACTCACCTACAACCTCCCCCTTTCTGGAATACAGCTGGTGGCGGGCCCACCGGTCCCTCCATGAAGCCCCTCCCAGTGCCACATCACACCTTCTTTTTCCTTGCAAAGCTGCCATGTTTGGGGCTTCTGTTGAGTCTGTGTAAATGAGGGCATCGGGGAGGGCACAGCGGGGCCTGGGCACCAGGCAGACGTGGATTCAAGGCCAGCTTGCCTCTTACAGGCTGTGTGCTCTTGGCTGAGCTCCTTTGCTTCTCGGAGCACTGGAGCACTCGTTTGTAAGGCAGGACTAACAGCAGCACCCGTGCGGTGCCTAAGGTGGCTTTGAGGCTTGTGAGAGTGTTTCCCATGGATGGGGGTGGGTCCAGGGAAGAGCAGGATTTGCTCTGGGCTCTGAGGCTCTGTGGGTCGTCCTGTCTGTGTATGCCTTTGGGAAAGCCACGGGTTGTTCTTATTCCCTTCACTTCTTCTGGCTTCTGGCTTCTCTTTCATTTGGAAATGAGAGGAACATGTCAGAAGGGGACACAGCACGAGTGGGGTGGCACAAAAGGGTTTGTTTCTATAGGAAACCGGTCTTAGACCAAGCCCGAATGAACCGTTCTCCAGCGCTGGCCTCATCCCGCAGTCTGCCTTCCTGCCTCCCATGCCCTGGTCAGGTCCTCTCTGCAGTGTCCCTCCCTCCCAGTGTCCCCGGGCAGTCAGGAGCCAGCGGGGCTGTCAGGACTTTGGGAGCCCTGTGTTCCAACGTGGGGCCGGCTTGAGTGTCTGAATTGGAGATCATTTTTTAAATTTTTCCTTTTTTTACTTATTAAAGAAAAAAGGCAAAATGCACAGATCTTCAGTGTATTCTTCCAGTAGTTTTGGTAAATGTATATAGCCATGTAGTTACCTCCCCAATCAAGATATGGAGTGTTTGCTTCCTCTAAAATCTCTTTGCCTCCTTCCAGTCCATCCCCACCCCTCCTCCAAGGGTGAGCTCTGTTCTGAATTCTACCACCTTAGATTAGGTTTGCCTGTTCTCACGGTGTGTGCTCCTTTGGGTCTGGCTTCTTTTGTACAACATAATGTCTTTAAGATCCGTCTGTGTTGTTGCGTGTGTCGGCAGTGTGTTTCCTTCTTTTGCCGAGTAGAACTCCGATGTGTGGGACACGAGCTTGCCTTTACACTCATTGGTCAGTCCCTTAAATTTTAGCAGAGGGTTTGGAATGGAATCTGATTGCAGTTTGAGTTTGCATTTCCTCGATGATTGACGAAGCATGTTTTCATGTGCTTATTGGTCACGTGTATATCTTCATTTGTGAATGCTCAAGTATTTTGCCCATTTTTTAAAAATCGGGTTGTTAGCCTTCTTGTTAATAATCTGTAGGGCCTCTTTATGTATTCTGCACACAGTCTGGGCCTTACTTTTTCATTTTCTTAATGGTGTCTTTTAATGAGCAGAACTTACTGCTTTTGATGAAGTCCAGGGTATCAAATTTTATTTTATGTTTGGTGCTCTTGGTGTTTTGTCTAAGAAATCTTCGGATAACTTCAGGTTGTAAAGATTTTCTCCTATGTTTTCTTGTAGAAGACTTACAGTTTTAGCTTACCTTGAAGACTATGATCCATCTCTAACTTTTCTACGTGGTGTGAGATATGGCTCACTGTTTTTTATTCTTTATACATTTATTCAGTAGTTCTAGCACCACTTGTTTTTTTTTAATTTATTTTTTATTTTCTTATAGGCAACTCTTTAATGAGTCTTATTTGGGGACAGAAAGGGGAGGTTGGCCAGCCCTCTTCATGTGGTTTTAGGCAGTTAAGTCCTTCAAAGGACGAAGAGTGAAATCAAGTCATTTCTCCTCCTGAATTTTTCCTTCTTATTTTTCTTTGTTGTAAGGTTATATATAAATGTATGAGTATAGGGACATTATAAAAGAGAAGGGATATCCTGTGAGGGTGGAAATCAGACAATAAATCCAAAAACACTATGGAAATTACAAATCCGAACTTGGGGGAGGGAGGGAGGCAACACGCTCTTTCACAGAGCCCTTCCTTACATGCCATGCAACTGTCCTCCAAAGCGGGAATGGAACAGACCAGACACTCAGCTGCAGGACGGAGCCGGGGTTTGGGCTTTAGAGCTGTTCATGTCTTTGGGATTGGGCTGGGCATCAAGCGCCTTTTCTGGAATAGGCCAGAGAAGATAAGTCCAGTTTGGTTTTTAAGGCTTTAGTCAGCTCCGTGGCCAGCAGCTCGTGGAGGGACATGCCGTCATGCATGTACAACCCGTTCTTCCCTGTCCAGTTGTAGCGCTTGGGCCCACTGGAGGGTGAAGATAACCAGATCTGCTTGTTTGGGGTCTGCTTGTTGATCACGTAGGTTCCTAGATCTCCACCCAGTTAAACTGTTAAAACCACTCCCAAACGAGACATCATAGTCTTTGAATACGTAAGGTTTGTCTACGAGGTCTTCGAAAAACTCTGCTAAGGAGTCCAGTGTCTTCTCTGCCAGTCTTTCGTAGGTGGTCTCATCCAGAGAGCCAGGGTCGCCCCAAGTTCCCACTGTCCTCATATTCATCAAACAGACGCTCTGCTTTTTGACATTCACGATCTGATCGAGGCGGTGGAGGCTCAGACTGGTGTGGCTGGGTACGCGGGTCGCTCGGGTCCTGATGCGCAGGCCCCAGCGGCCATAGAGCAGGGCGTTCCTCGTCGGGCCCCGCGCTCCGGTGCCTGCCGGGGCTGAGACCGGGGGCGCCTTGCGGGGCAATCTAGCCCCACTTGTTAGAAAGACTTTCCTTTCTTCATTGATTTGACAAGCTGTCTTTGTTGAAAATCAGTTGCTAACATGAGAGTTTATTTCCAGATTCTCTAGTCCTTTGTCTATTCTTGTGTCAATAACCCTGCTTGGCTACTGAGCTTTATAGTCGGTTTTGAAATCATGTAGTACAAATCATCCACATTTGTTCTCATTTTTCAAGGTTGTTTGGGTATTTTACGTCCTCATAGAAATTTTAGAATCACCCTCTCCTGCAGTCCGTTCAAATTTTGATTGGGATTATGCTGGATTCACAGATCAGTTTGGGGAGAATGGATGGTATGGCAATATTGATAACAACTTGTAAACATGGTTATATCTTTTTATTCATTTAATTTTTTTCACATTCTTTCTGTAGCATTATGTAGTTTTCAGTGTAGAGGCCATTTACAACTTCATTAAATTTATTCCTAGGTATTTTATGTTGTTCGATGCTATTGAAATTGGAACTTGAAAATAAGTTACTTCCAATTGTTTGCTGACAGTTGGAAATAAATAAATACATAATACAATTGATTTTTATAGTATTGGACAATTGGAAATAAATATATATGTATATATATGTGTGTATATATATATATAATACAGTTGATTTTTACAGTATTGACCTTGTGTTCTAACAACCTGCTAAATTTACCTGTTAGTTCTAGTAGTTGCTTTGCAGATTCTTAGAATTTCCTATGTAAACAATCATCTTGTCTGTGAATCCAGACAGTTTTACCTCTTCCCTTCTAATTTTTGTGCCTTTTATTTTGTTTCCTTGCCTTACGGCAAGGACAGATCCTGGCAGGGTCCGGTGCAGTGTTGAACAGAGGTGGTGAAAGCAAATATCCTTCCCTTGTTCACACTTTAAGGGAAGAAGTGTTTAATATTCCATCATTTAAAGTTAGCCTTTTCATAAATGCCTTTTATCAGATTGAAGAAGTTTCCTTTTGTTTCCAGTTAAATTTTGTCAAATGCTTTTTCAGCATCTATTGAGATGACCATATGGCGTTTCTCTCTTATTCTGTTAATGTAATGAATTACCCTGATTGACTTTTTTGAATGTCAGATTAGCCTTACATTCTTGGGATAACCCCATCATGTGCTATCATTGCCATGTATCTTCCACTTGTGTATGTTATGTGCCCTACAATACAAGGTCAAAATTTTTGCCTAACATAGTTGGTTTTTTGAGCAGTTAAAAAAAAAGTCATATTAATGTGCACATTTACCATTTCCAGAGCTGTTTGTTTCCTCATATAGACCTGAGTTTCCATCTGTGTCATTTTTCTTCAGCGTAAAGAACTTCCTTAAGCATTTGTTATAGTGCAGGTCTGGCAGTGATCAACTCTGTTCTATTTTTTATAAGAAAATATCTAAATACACATCATTTTGGAAAGATATTTTCCCCATACATAGACTTTTGGGTTGACAGTTTTTTTTTCTTTTGGCATTAAAAAATTTTATTTTATTGTTTTTGATGAGAAGTCAGCCATCGTTCTATTAATGCTTTCCTCTAGCTTCTTTTAAGATTTTCCCATATCTTTGATTTTCAGCAGGTGTATTTTTTTTCCTTTAAATTTTTTATTGTTATGTTAATCACCATACATTACATCATTAGTTTTTGATGTAGTGTTCTATGATTCATTGTGCATAACACCCAGTGCTCCACACAGAACGTGCCCTCTTTAATACCCATCACTGGGCTAACCCATCCTCCACCCCCCCCAGAACCCTCAGTTTGTTTTTCAGAGTCCATTGTCCCTCATGGTTCATCTCCCCCTCCGATTTCCCCCCCTTCATTCTTCCCCTCCTGCTATCTTCTTCTTTTTTTTTTCTTAACATATATTGCATTATTTGTTTCAGAGGTATAGATCTGTGATTCAACAGTCTTGCACAATTCACAGCGCTCACCATAGCACATACTCTCCCCAATGTCTATCACCCAGCCACCGCATCCCTCCCACCCCACCCCCACTCCAGCAACCCTCAGTTTGTTTCCTGAGATTAAAAATTCCTCATATCAGTGAGGTCATATGATACATGTCTTTCTCTGATTGACTTATTTCACTCAGCATAACACCCTCCAGTTCCAACCACGTCGTTGCAAACGGCAAGATCTCATTCCTTTTGATGGCTGCATAATATTCCATTGTGTATATATACCACTTCTTCTTTATCCATTCATCTGTCGATGGACATCTTGGCTCTTTCCACAGTTTGGCTATTGTGGACATTGCTGCTATAAACATTGGGGTGCACATACCCCTTCGGACCCCTACATTTGTATCTTTGGGGTAAATACCCAGTAGTGCAATTGCTGGATCGTATGGTAGCTCTATTTTCAACTGTTTGAGGAACCTCCATACTGTTTTCCAGAGGGGTTGCACCAGCTTGCATTCCCACCAACAGTGTAGGAGGGTTCCCCTTTCTCCTTCAGCAGGTGTATTATGGTTAGCCTAGGTGTGGCTTCTTTTTCTTGTTATCCTGCTTGGAGTTTGCTGAAATTTTTATATCTGTTGGGTGATGTCTTTCACAATGCTCAAGATATTTGGGCATTCTTTTTTCAAATACTTTCTGCTTCATTCCTTCTCCCTTCTTATGGGATTCCAAGGACATATGTCAGACCATAGATAACTGAGGGATAATTTTTTTCAAAAATTTTTTCAAAATTTTCTTTGATCTTTAGAATGGATAATTTCTATTTATCTGTCTTCAAATTCACTGTCCCTTTTTTTCTCCAATATGCTGATAAGCCCATCCAGTAAAAATTTCATTTCAGCTATTGTACTTGTCAGTTTTAGACTTTCTTCTTGGTTCTTGTGGTAGTTTTATACTGTGTCAAATTAACTAAGCTGGAACTACACTTCCAGACTCACTTCCCTATATGGTCCCAAGTTCGGGTTGGCCAAAAGAGAAGTTTTCATGAGGTTTATAAGGCAGAAGGGAAACAGCAACCCTTTTACATGCTAACGGTCAGTACAGCATATCCAGCACTTGCAGCTTGCTCTGAGCTGTTGGCTTACCTTCTTGGCATGGGGCAGCAACCGGAATCAAAACTTCCCCAGCTGCCCCTGGACTTCCTCCTTCATTTTCCCTGAGATCTGAGCCTGGTGATTATCTAGCTCCATGTGAAGGGCACTCGCTCTTTCTTGCAGATCACCCATACCATTGTGATTGGAGGTAGTAAGAGACAGATGTGGGTTTTAGTTTTCCTCATGGTTCCTATTTTTCCTCATGGGTTTCCGTTTGTTCTTGTTTTCCCTTGTGTTTCATTCAGCTTTCCTTCCAAACTGCTGGCCCTACTGACCTCTGATGACTTCAAGCTCACCACTAGATGCAGGGACAGCAGTCTCACAGACTTCTCTACCAGAAATGACAGTCTCATAATGTTGAACTCCTGGAATAAAACCCTATATTCATATCACTTGTAGTGGACTTACTTCTTTGATCAAACCCCAACCATTTCTCTGCTGAAATTCTCCATCGATTCACTCATTCTGTCCATCTTTTCTTTTAATTTCTTGTGCATATTTATCATACCTGCTTTTAAGTCCTTCTAATTCCAACAGCCAGTTATCCCTGGGTCAGTTTCTAAGACTGCTTTTTCTCTTAACTATGTGTTACATTTTCCAGTTTCTTCAAGTGTCTGATAATTTTTATTGTACACCGGTTATCGTGAAGAATAGGCTGTACTTTGTCTTCCTCTGGAGAATGTTGATTTCTATTTTAATCAGCAGATAAATAATTGGCTGATCACTTTGAGCATGTGGAGGCTTGGATTTACATTTTTGTTAGGGTGGGTCTATTTCAACTTTGTCTTTAGGTCTGGAGTGAATCTCCTGGTCTTGGGACATAGTCTTTACTCCTAAAGTGTAGCTCTTCTGTGCTTTCAAAGAAAATCCTGAGGTGTTTACCAAACCTCTTCACCTTGATGTGACTCAGACTCCAAACTACCCTCACTACCATAGGTAGCAGTTGGAATCCTTGTTTTGATTTTCAGCTCTTCAACTGTTGCTTTCCAATGGGTACTTAGGTTCTCCCCTGTATATATGTAGTTTAAAATCAGTCAAGAATTTGAGAGAAGTTTGTTTACATATGTTAGGGCCAGCCCACCTATGGATCCCTCATTTCTAGGATATCTTCCTTCACGTTCAGACACTCTGAGAGCCCAAATTCTATTCTCTGATACTTCAAGATGGTAACTATAGCTTCCTGTTTGAATTATAGCTGTTTCATTTAAACAGACTAGGGCATGACCTTCAGAAAAAAAAAAAACCCACATAAATGTGTATTTCACCCAGTGTAGTTCTCTTGATTCAAGGGGTGAAGCCCCTTCAACCCTTGTTTCTGCCTGCTTTTGGTCACTTTCATATGCCCTTAAATGTTAGTTTTCTATATTTTGTCCAAATG
Source organism: Zalophus californianus (assembly GCF_009762305.2). Classification (NCBI taxonomy): domain Eukaryota; kingdom Metazoa; phylum Chordata; class Mammalia; order Carnivora; family Otariidae; genus Zalophus; species Zalophus californianus. Next base: position 104,043,494 of record NC_045603.1, read on the forward strand.
TATGGTTGTTATGTGCTGGAGGATTAATCTATTGCAAGCTACTCCCTCATAACTGGAATCATAACTTTGAGATAATCTTTTAAGGTTGAGGCAAAAGGAAGAGAGAAGGAGCGGGGGTTTCCTTGAATCCCCATTAAACAGAGAGAGCTGGAGATGTTTGGAAGATGAGAGTAAAAAGGTGTCAGAACAGTCTCCCCCTTTAATAGATTGCCTCCCCTTGCTGTAAAAAAAAGTGTGCAAGTGAGTGAGTGTGTGACTAAGAGAGAGAGAATGAAGAAGTGCCACATAGCACTCTAATCCTGCCCCCCTGAATCCAGTGGAGAAACATGGGGCAAAGCTGCCCTAACTGCCTGTGCCAGTTGCTGGTGTGTGTGTGTGTGTGTGTGTGTGTGTACACCATATGCCCATCAGCAGGGCTAACTTGGAAGAACCTGAAGGCTAGTAAAGAACACTGTCTATCTCGCTCCCTCCCCCCACTGCCAATTATTTGTTCTAAACTATCAAACAACATGAAAATGATTTTTAAAAGCCCAGGATAAGATGCTCCAGGATACTTTGATTGTCTGTTTTTTCTTTTAAATATGTCTCAGGATATCTGACCAGGATATTACTGATGGGTTAGAAATTATGACACTAATTACTGGTCCACATTTTGGGAAAAACAGCCTGTATCAAAATGGCAAATAGGAGGCCTGCAGGCCAAAGCTGGACTCCTTACAAGTTTGAGAGCCTAGCTTTTGGCCCATATTGTGTTTTTAATATTTTTGGAATTAAAGGCATAACATTTAAAACTATGGATTATTAGCTGTCTCCTTTAGACGGTACATGAACCGTTCAGTTCCCAGCACCCCCAATACCGAGGCTCGTCTGTTTCTCTTACATTTCTTGAACACGGCCTATCTGGCCCCATAGGTTTTTGACTTTGTGAGTCCTGCTCTAGATCTTGCTGGGTTGCCATTACTGTCTTGGGAATGCCAACATAGTTGCCTGTCTGGTATTTAGGGGAGATGGAAAAAGGTCTGAATTGATCTATGGGAAGTAAGGATTCATGTAAAATCCCTTAAATAAAACAACAAAACAGGTCACCACCTTCCAGGATGATATCAAATACTCCCACAATGCTTTAAGAAAGCTTCCCTTGGCTTAGACCTGAAGAGTATTTCTACTGAGGCACAAGCTTGTGAGGTGAGACACACCACTGAGCTGAGAGGGCTGGGGTAGACTGGCAGGAAAGAACACAACAGGACAGTCTGCAAGACTCTTAAAAGAGAAGACATGTAGGGCAGACAGAGCAATCGGTAATGAACAAAATGTGGCAACATCGGGGAGAGGGGCATCATAATAGATCAGAGCAGTGAGAGGCTGGATACCACTGCAGTGGCCTTATAGCAAAATGTCCCTCACACACAGTGCAGGTGCAGCAGCTTCTGAGCATGGAAGTAAAGAGATGAAAGATTAAAGAGTTGAGTTATGATATAATGAGGTAGAGGGAGAAGAGAAGACAATGAATTTTAAAGATGGAAACAGAATTCTAAAGAGACTCTTGGGAAATCTTTAAGCTGGAGATTGAGTGGAGAATTTAGGGCCACTCCTACAGAAAAGCCTTATACATTAGTGATTAAGAGTACATGTGGGGTTTGCAATTAATCATCTAGGTGACTGGGCAAGTTTTTAGCTTCTCTGAATTTCCTCATCTATAAAATGGGGGTAGGATAGTACATACTTCATAGGGTTGTGAATGTTGAGTGAATACTTACAAAGTGCTGAGTCCAGTTTCTAATAAACCTTAGCTACCATTATTATTATTGACAGTAATAGTAGCAGCAGTACTATGAACACCCATGTGGTATGAAAGGTACATCTCCATCATGACCATGATTAGCATCACCCAAGTTCTTTATGTTAAAGCACTCACATGTCAGGAAGCTTTTGTTAAATTGCAGTTTAACCTGGGTGGTTTATTAGTAGCAATGAACACATTTCAAAGGGACGGGCAGACTGGATCTGGTTAGGACTCTCCCTTGGTGGCTCTGAGAAGCATGAAGGCAACATGAGAACACTGGGCACTGGGAAGAAAGGATGGAAGACACACGGTACCAACTTCATAAGTTGGTCTGAATTAGATATAGTATAGCCATACTCCAATCTGTCTGGAAGTTGCTGTCTGCCCTGTGCATGTTAAAATTTTCATTATAGCTACCTTAAATGCTTTGGCAGGGCTGGGTTAGGGAAGAGGTCCCTTGTGCATATAAGCAGAAGTCTGTTGAGATAAAAGTGGAGGTGCATGGAAGAAACCTCTACTTTTTTTGGATCAGGAGAAGGAGCCGCTATCACTCGTGGCCTGACATCACTGATATTGCTCAGTTTGCCTAACAGAGGCCCTTCTCAGTCCAGAGCTTATAAAAAGCAGGCAGATGTCACACAGATCAGATACTGGTCCCAGTGAAATTCAGCCCATGTGTCTAAAGGGAATGCAATGAATTGCTTTCCCTTTCCAGTGCTTTCTTGTTTGGCTTCCATGGAGGTTTGTGTTTGTGGAAGAACTTGGGTCTAATTGTTGCAGACAGATGCCTGTGTTCTTTTAGCTGAGGCAGATGGGCAACAAGAGGAGGAGGTGGGGGTGGTTGTGAGGGAGGAGGTGACATTTGTAAATATGTCAAGGGACAATGCAAATTCAGCATAAATGCAGTTGAACCTTTTAAATGAGAAGATGAAATGATCTTTTATAAATGATGCATGGATCTGGGAAGACAGCAATGGCATCAGTGAGGGTATTGATTCTTGACCTTCTGTAGTTACAGTGGATTATTTTTAACCTCTTCCCATATAACATGATTAACAAGAGTTGTTAGCGATTTGCAAAATTAACTATCACTTTCCCTCTTTCCATTATAAACAACAAAAGGGACAAGTAGCAGGCAGCATTAGGAAGAAAGAAGAGTTGTAAATGCCTTGAGCTAACCTACTGCTTTGCTCAGTAGTCTCCAAAGAACCAATCATTTCTTGGTCAGATGTTTCTCTGGGGTTGATGCACACTTTGATATACCTTCTACAAATAGCACTCAAGTCTTGAGCTCTAATTGGGCTGGGTTCAAATCCCTTATCGCTACCCCAAACCTCAATCAACTGGGATGCTGCCTTCCTGGGACCAGACCCTGGTTCTTTCCTTTGAGCTCCTTACCCCTTTGTCCAGTGGAACCTTCACGTCCATAGAGAGAGAACCTGTTTCCCCATTGATCATGGCTGTTCTGAGCTTCAAGAGGAAAGATAATGGTATTAGTCCCCTGGCTCACACTGGAGGGTGGAAGGCATTGAGTTTATTGACCAGATTGCAGGTGATCCCTAGGAATACTTTCAGTTCTTCCCTTTTTCCTTTAAGCAGAATACCAGGAGGGAGTACAGACCTGATTCTAGGTTCCATTTAGCTTATAATTCCAGGTCTTCACCAAAATAATGCTCCCAAGTACATTGAGGTATGAGAGAACATGGTGCCATATTACTGAGACATAATTTCCTCTAGAATGAGCTACGGACCCCCCCACTCTCCAAATCAGACTGAAACACCACTGGAACTCAACCTCTGTGGCTTATAGACATGGTTCACACCACTTCAGCACTCCCTGAGATTCAGAAAGATACTATTATGTTGTTATAGTTGTTGGCAGAATTGCCCATTACAGAAATTGCTTCTGGTTTGGGCTTGGAAAGCCTCCACTGAGAGGAACAGAGCGGCCCCAGAGCTCACAGCCCCACAGCTAGCCTGGGTACTGGCTGTGGAGCTACACTCGCTCCTCTTTCTCCTGCTCTCCCTACTCACGGTTTCGGCTCGGTCTTCCCACTCCACTTCGGAGAGATCCACGCTGTTGTAGTTAGGTTTGGGTTTCAGTTTCTTCCCCTCTCTGTACTGGAGTGGGCAGGTTTGGAAGAAAGATGTGAGGTTAAACACGAGGCCCTGCTCAAGTTTCATCTCTTCTCCAAAGTCTTACAGATATTTTCATAAAATCAAAGAATCTCAGTGATTCCTTAAGGTTATCCGGGCCAACCTTCCACCTGATGCAGCATTTCCCTTCCCAACATTTATGACAGATCGTCTCACGGTCTCTGAGTGAATATTTCCCATGGTGAGGAGCTCCCTAATTTGTGAGTCAGCTTGTCGTAGTTTGGACAGCTCTAATCGTTAGAAAGCTCTTTTTTTTTTTAAAGATTTTATTTATTTATTCATGAGAGATGGAGAGAGAGAGGGAGAGAGAGAGAGAGAGAGAGAGAAGCAGAGGGAGAAGCAGGCTCCCAAGGAGCAGGGAGCCCGAAGCGGGACTCGATCCCAGGACCCTGGGATCATGACCTGAGCCGAAGGCAGACGCTTAACCATCTGAGCCACCCAGGCGCCCTAGAAAGCTCTTATACAGAGCTGAAATGTGGTCCCCCGTTACTTTTACCCATTGTTCTTATTCTTTCCCTGGAGGTATACAGGACGTTTTCCACCTGACAACTGTTGAGGTTTTTGAAGGTGCTCGTTACTCCTGACTACACCTCTCCAAACTAAACGTTCCCAGGTTGCAGATGCCTCAACTCCCTCTGAATATGCTCTACGTTGTCAATGTCACCCCCAGAATGGAGTGCCCAGAACGAACGTCAGTATTTCAGATGGGGTTCTGACCAGTGTAGTGTGTGTGTGTGACCTGCGTGGACCACAATATCATATGGCTTTGCCTGCTGCCTCTGATTTGGCTGGATTTCCAGGACAGCTACACTGCCCAGACAGCCCAAATCGAGTTTTCAGTCACTTAAGTGCCCTTGGCCTTCCTTGCGTGGCACACTGTTAAATTACACCTTTTCAATATTATGCTTGAGCATTGAATATTTTGCAGAACTTTCCATGCATCCTAATATATTCATCTTGTTAGTTTCAGCCCATTGTTTAGATGAATACTTTCTGAATACAAATTTTCTCCCTTAATGTATTATCCATACCTTCCAGACTTGGTGTCATCTAGTTTCTGTGTTTTCATCTTGTTGATAGAATTCTTGAATGGGACAAAGCCAAGGACAGACAGATTCTGCAGCGCCTAATAAAGACCTCCCTCCAGCACAACATAGAGCCATCAATCAAGTCTTTGACTGTTATTATTTTCTGGCCCTGCCTTCCCTCCCTCCCTCCCTCTCTGATACCAAGACAGATTATCGTCAAGTTATCTGCCACTAGGTCGGCAGCACTTCCCAGCTTTAGTTTAATAATAGATCAAAAAAGGAAAGGGATGGTTTATTGTCAGGGTAAATTAAGAATTAATCAGAGGGTTTACTTTTAGCGGAATGAGGCCCCTGAAGATGCTTGAAAGGTTGAAGTCCCCTATCACTGTGTATCAGGCTTCTGCCAGTTTTTTCTTTTTTCCAGAAATTATCACCCTTATTTCTTGCCTATCTGGGTGGTCTGCACTATAACTGCCACAACAGTATTGTTTTTGCATTCTTCTTTTTCTCCTCACCCATGCTTGGATGACGTTCCCATTCCTGGTCTTGCTGATGCCCGTGCTCTTGACAAACAGCCCTGTCCTGCCATCTTTTACATCGAATCTCTTTCTTTTGAGTAAGGTGCAATATTCCTCATCATTGCTTATTGTCTAATTCTGGTGATACCTGAAAGATCATCTCTAGCTCCTCTTGTTAAAACCATAATTCCACTTTGTATAATTACTCATACTTTGAGCTCTGACAGAAAGATTTCAGGCCAACAGTATGGCTCTTGACCCTCTTTCAGGTTGTTACTAGGCAGATCCTCTATTACTTTTCTTTTTTAAACTTAACTATTGTTCTCCTTAATACCTATCACAAATTGATAGTGCTTTCCTTAGGAATCTCATTGTGTTGGCTTTACATAGTAATGTTTGTCATGTAATAATGCTCTACACAGTATTTTTCTCTAATTGTTTCATTGGTGTAAGTCTATTGCGTATACTTTATTTCCTTAATTAGACTATTACCTTTTGTTTATAGCATTCTCAGAGTGTTATAACATCAGTCACCCAGTAGATCCACGATATTAATTGATTGGTTGAAGTCTTATATTCATCTAGATTACAGAGATGGTGACAGATGAGTTTCTGATCAGTGCCCTTTAATTTTACAAGTCAGCTCCATGATTGACATTTTTTTTCCTGCTGAGTCATTTTGTTGCCCCTGGGGCTGCCTCCTACAGAACCCACTGGTACAAGTCGGTGGCCCATTGTGGATTCAGATGCTTGCCCAATAGAGTCTGAATTGGGAAGACAACATGGCTTCCAGTGTGCCCTGATCTCTCTACTATGAATCTCTATAGTTTGTCTTAAATAGCTCAGTCGCTTTATGAACACTCAGTATCTATCTATCTGTCTGAACCAAACTGGAATGACATGTGCTTTGGGTGGTTTCTCCAAATGGCCCCTGGGGCAGATGAGCCCCTTAATAAGTTCTCACAAAGGTGCTCTGCTAGCTATTGTCTTCAGCAGCCATCTCAATTCAGTGTGAGACTGGAAGGGGAAAGGGCTAAGGTTTCTGTAGGACCTAACTACCCTCCCCCTGCTGCTCCCAACACTCACACTAAGAGGTGTGGCCATTGTTGTCAACAATAGTGGCCAAGTGCCACAACCAGAGGCAGCAGGGAGCCCCTAGCCTTGGAGGTAGACGTTTTATTTTTTAATTTTTTTTTCTCATTAAACTTTTGTTTTAATGGGTCTCAAAATTCTGTGACAGATTTTTGGTCAAGTTGTTTCCATTAAAAAGTACTGATTTTAAAAACTAATTACTTAAAACTGCCACACACACACACACAAAACAAATGATCCACAAAGCATTCTCCTTTCCTTCTGAAGGTTTTACTATGCATTATCATTAACCAGTCTTTTACTATTAAACTTAAATGGCCAACTGACACAAACAGTTCTGAGACCGTTCTTCCACCACTGATTAAGACTGGGGTGACAGGTATTAGGGATAATATTCATTTAGCCTTCTGAGCTTCCTGGGCAGACTTGGTGACCTTGTCTGCTCCTGCCGCCTTCTTGTCCACTGCTTTGATGACACCCACAGCAACCATCTGTCTCATATCACGAACAGCAAAACAGCCCAGAGGAGGAGAGTCAGAGAAGCTCTCAACACACACAGGCTTGCCAGGAACCATATCAACAATGGTAGCATCACCAGATTTCAAGAACTTGGGACCATCTTCCAGCTCTTTCCCAGAACAACAATCTAGCTTCTCTTTCAGCTCAGCAAACTTGCAAGAAATGTGAGCTGTGTGACAATCCAGCACAGGTGCATATCCAGCACTGATTTGGCCTGATGGTTCAGGATAATCACCTGAGCTGTGAAGCCAGCTGCTTCCATTGGTGGGTCATTTTTGCTGTCACCAGTCACATTGCCATGACAAACATCTTTGACAGATACGTTCTTGACATTGAAGCCCACATTGTCCCCAGGACGAGCCTCACTCAAAGCTTCATGGTTCATTTCAACAGACTTTACTTCAGTTTTAACATTGACTTGAGCAAAGGTGACCACCATGCCAGGTTTAAGAACACCAGTCTCCACTCGGCCCACAGGGACAGTACCAATACCACCAATTTTGTAGACGTCCTGGAGAGGCAGACGCAAGGGCTTGTTGGTTGGACGAGTTGGTGGCAGGATGCGATCCAGAGCTTCAAGCAGTGTGGTTCCATTGGCATTCCCATCTTTACGGGTGACTTTACATCCCTTGAACCAAGGCATGTTAGCACTTGGCTCCCGCATGTTGTCACCATTCCAACCAGAAATTGGCACAAATGCTACTGTGTCAGGGTTGTAGCCAATTTTCTTAATATAGGTGCTGACTTCCTTAATGATTTCCTCGTATTTCTTCTGGCTGTAGGGTGGCTCAGTGGAATCCATCTTGTTAACACCAACAATTAGCTGTTTTACACCCAGTAAATAAGCCAGAAGGGCATGCTCACGGGTCTGCCCATTCTTGGAGACACCGGCTTCAAATTCACCAACACCAGCAGCAATAATCAGGACAGCACAGTCAGCCTGAAATGTGCCTGTAATCATGTTTTTTGATAAAGTCTCTGTGTCCTGGGGCATCAGTTATGGTCACATAATACTTGCTGGTCTCGAATTTCCACAGGGAGATATCAATGGTGATACCACGTTCACATTCAGCTTTCAGTTTATCCAAGACCCAGACATACTTGAAGGAGCCCTTTCCCATCTCAGCAGCCTCCTCAAATTTTTTGATAGTTCTTTTGTTGATCCCACCACATTTGTAGATCAGATGACCCGTGGTGGTAGACTTGCCCGAATCTATGTGTCCAATGATGACGAGGTTGATGTGAGTCTTTTCCTTTCCCGTTTTGGTTTAGGTTGAGCGGTGACTTTCACGACACCTGTGTTCTGGTGGCAAACCCATTGCGAAAAAGGAGGTAGACGTTTTAGATGAAATGATGCAACTTTCTTTTTTGGCTATTAGTTGTTCAGTTGGATGCATGTGAAAATGCCCCCAAGCCTCTGTATCAGGGTGGAGGGAGCCAGGAAGGAGGCAGGAGCACTCAGGAACACATCCCAAGACAAACTCGGGGGAGCCACAGCTCTGCTGCCCCACCTCTCATGTGACTTTCCTTGCCATTTTTGTTGTTAACTCAATGTTCACACTCCCTGGGGTGGACACTCGAGGTCTGATGGTACTGCTGTCAGGCTCTAAAAGGAGCGTGGAGTGACTGAGGTAGTGACAGGAACATAAGTGGCTTGTCCTTCAGGGAAAACTGCACATTTCATTACATGCTCTCTGGACTATTCATCAATCAGTTCATGCATTTTTGCCTTGTCTTTCCTGCTAGATTACAAACAATTTGAAGACAGGGACCATGACTTAAATTTTTTTCGTATATTACCCATTCGGTTCTTAAATGGAGCCCAATGTGTGTGTCCATTATTTTAACTGTTTTTATGAATTATCTCCAAATCCCATATAGTTAAGATCCCAATGCAAATAAGATCTGTACCTACCAGGGGTCGGAGGTCAGGATGTGAGAGAATGTAGCCATTGTTAGTGTTCAAAAAGGCATATCCATGCACTCCGAGCTGCCAAAACACCAGGGATTGAGGGGCGTCAGACCTGTTGTTTGGGTTGGAGAACTGGAGCTAGGAAAGGGTTGGGCTGCAGGGTGGTTAAAAATGGCAGCTCACAGCTATGAGTTTTTCAAACAGGAATATAACTGGGCCAACGCCATGCTTCTAGCCATTAATTTTGAATTCCTTTCTAAATTCTACTGTTTATAGCAGCCACAATAATGCATATCATTACTTGGCCTCTTTCCCACCACATATTCTAGGTGCTTTGATGATGTAATCTCACATGTTCTCCAAACAGGACTGCATGGCATGGAGGAGTAGATTGAAAAACTGAGGCACCAGGAAGGGAGAGAACTTGCTGAAGGCCACAGAGCAAGTCAGAGCTGGTGGTGACAAAGGGTCCCAGAAATCCAAACCATTGCTCCCTGCTCAGTGCCTGCACTTCTCTGGGGGTGGGATGGCAGGGCCCCATCCAGCTCTGGGCTTGGCTACATTGCCTGCAAAGGGGCTCTTGAGCTTGGCAGGACAGCTCCTAGAAAGCCTGTGATTCCCCACTCAGGCATCTGATCCAGGCTCACCTTGTACCGGGGTGCCAGTTTCATCAGCTCCCTCAGGGCCACATCAGAGCCCACCACACCCAGAAGAATGCCGTGGGATCGCTGGAAAGAAAAACACCAAGGTCAGGGGGGCACCTGGCTTCCTTGTGCACAGGGCCAGACTGGACCCTCGGCTCTCCCAGAGCCTGGAAGAGGAAGCAAGCATCTTGGGCCTTATATGACCCTTCCTCTGCAGTTGGATTTTAGGCTGAGCTCTTTGGAATAAAAATCTAGAACCTACAAGAAGAGGCCACAGGAGTAATCTCAGCTGCTGGGAAGATTAATTTCCAGTATAATATTTAAATTGTAATATTTAAAATAAATACAAAGTTGAATGAAATATTAATTTTCATTTCATTTCATAGAATGAAATATTAATTTTCATAACTTTCATAGCTGAAGTATCAAAATCCAAGGAACCATAACCTATGGATGCTCTGAAACGCACAAAGCATAAGGAAACATTTTCTGACCAGATGGAGGTTGGAAGATTCTAGAAATTCCCTCACCAGAGGCCTTTACAAACAAATTAGAGGCTGCCCAAACCGGTAGGTTAAGTGTTGTTTTGCCAGAAGGTTGGCAAGGGGATCTTTCTAGCCTTATATCCTAGGACAGTGGTTACAAGTTCAGAGCACTAGGACAATTCCAAACTGGCTGAACAGAATCATTGGGTGAGCTTTGGGAAATATGGACCCCAAACCACCTCCCATCCTCACGCCTTCCCAACCAAGAGATTCTGATATAGCTGGTTGGGCATAGGGCAAGGAATCTGAATGTGAAAGGTGGCTCTGATGTGCAGCCAAGTCAAGAACCATTGGTTTAAAGAGGCCAGCCAGTGGCCCCAAGTTCTAATCCCTGTTGCAGCTTCTCAGAGAGTGGCCACTCACAGTTTCATTCTTTTTGCTGAAGACTGGCATGGCCACAGTGGTGAGGAGCATCATGTTCTGGGCCTGTGAAGTGAATAGCTGTCAAGGAGGAAAGAGCAAAGGACAGAGAGCTCAGAGTCCACAGAGTGGAGGACCCACAGTCACCAATGTCAACTACCACTGACGTGTCACCCTCCAACAGGAGGAAGAAGCCACATGTGAGGTTCCCCTTCTCTGCAAAGGGAGAGCTAGCAGAAATGCTGGAGGAGAGAGGTGGGATGGAGAGGGGACCAGGGCAATGTCACTTAGCAACAACAGTCCTAAGCCAGGGCAAGCGTCAGAACCCCAGAACCCACAACACAGCTCCCAAACATGGCTCATGAAGTCCTCTGTCTTGGCCATGCCAAGGATGAGCATGAGCTCAGGGAACAACCCATCCTGCACACACCCAGAAATCTCTGCCATGGACCTAAGGTTGGCACACACAACAGTCCAGGACAGTTAAGAGGGAGAAGGACATTGACACTGAGCCACCTGCAAACACAAGTGCATGCATGGGGAAGAACCGCTCAAGGGGAAGCCATGGTGTAGTTATAATAGCTGATCGTGGGGTCACTCCTAACACAGACCCACAACCTCTTCCTCACTGAGAACGCCAGAGCCACATCATTCCCCACCTCTGAGATGGCCCTCCTCCCCGACTACCTCATCTTACTGTGCGGACTCCTTCAGCCTCCTTGAAAGGGGCTACACACAATCGCCCCACTTTATCATGAAGACAGGCCCTCACAGGTGGTGTGTGCAGGTATGTTTGATATGTGTGATCTTCATCAGGATCAACCAAATGTTGTGCTGAGCCCATGGAGGTCTATAGTATTCTTTCTTGGAGAATGAAGAACTTTTTAAAAATTGGATATATTTGACATATAACCTCATGTTAACTTGAGGTGCTGCTTAAGTGTTGTTTGATACATTTATGTTGTCATATGATTGACATTGTAGTGATGTCTTTTACATTATGTAATTATAGTAAAATATTGTATTTGTTATACTGTACATAGATCACTAAACATCAAATCTCTTCCCCTTCCTCATCTGATTTTTTGGCTGACACTTTGGAAGTAAGGTTTTCTGAAAGCGAGTGATTTCAGTTGACTAATGTTTTACCAGCTACTGGAACCAGGAGGACCCTAGAGTTGGCTACGGGGATAGCAGGAAACAGTCTGGGTCTCTGGTGAGCAGGAAGCTCCTCACCAGCTCCGGGCTGGCCACCTCTAAAGTTCTCTTAGATGAGGGAGAATTACACTTCTCTCTTATCTAAGCCACTGTGTTCAGATCTCTCTTCATCCCAGGCTGATACATCATCACTGAAGCAGGTGGCTACATGTGGGAGATGATATGAGAAGTGCCAGGAAGGTCCCTCTTGCTACCAAACATCTCATCTGACATTCTGCTTTGGTTATCTATTCCTTTGTGTACGTCACTGCAACTCACAGACAGTTTCTGAAAGTACAGGGGCCCAGGAAGGGGAGCACCTGATGAAGCCATAGTATCTTGAATTACTGGTCAGACTCCTCTCTTCCTGAAACAGGTAGGAGAGAAGACAATGGGGGGCGGTGAGGACAATGGGAAGCAGGAAGGAATAAGTTTGGAGCAGAGGGGCTCTGCCATGGAGGGGAGCCTTGGACAGGTCTGTTCACCGGGTTTCTGGGTCTCTGGGGGCAGCATACATGCAAGGGTCTTCTAGTGGGCTGAGTATGTCCACCCCTTCACACCATCTCCTGCTCACCTCTCTCCTGACCCAGGAAGTTACCTCTTATTCCCTGGGGCCCCTAACTTTGGAGCCGGGTCAGGCCCCCACCTTGCTGTCCATGTAGGCTTCCGTCCAGGTGATGTCATGGTCATGGTTGATGACCATGGGGCGGCTGAGGACGTGCAGGTACTCCATAACGTTCTCCTGTGCATCTGCCAGTGTGGAGATCTGCGTGTAGTAGCCTGACAGAGGAAAGGGTCTTGTGGTTGTGAAAAGCTGGGGTCGCCCTTGGAATTGCTTTCTAGGACCCACACACTCTCCCGCGGCTGCTCTCAGCTTATAGGTGGGCTCTTCACTGGGAGCTGCCCTGGGTCAGAGGGGACTACTTCCCCCCAAGGTTATGCTCTTTCCTGGGGACAGCTGGAGGCTGGTGGTGCTATCTCAACCTAGGAGAATTCTGGTGGGCCTTCCCAATCCAGAGATGCCACAGGAGCAGCAGGGCCTCAGCAGCAAGGACTGTGTGGGTTGGCTTCCCTCTCATGATGATGCCCTCCTTACTTCCTTACAGGGTTATCTTCCAAGAGCACCCTCTCCTGCATGCAGGTTTGTCTTGGGATCCATTTTCAGGGAGTACAGTCCAAGACAGTGGCTCAGGGCCCCCTAACCCCCTTTCTCTGACCACTGTCCTTCCTCGGTTACAGGGAGGGCTGCTATAGCCTCATTGTTGTAGCCAAGGTGATATTTAAAAGAGCAAATGGCTTACAAGGCTATGAATGACTTAGTACATGTTTACCTCTCTGGTCTCATTGCTTATCACCTCCCACAAAACATTCATTCCACCCTCCAGAAAGTGAAACTGCTTTTCATTCCCAGATGCCTCTTGTCTCAGACCTTCTGTCTGGAACACTCTTCCATGCTCTCTCTGTCTGGCTGATTCCTACCATTCTTTATGTCTCAGCATAGAGACCTCTTCCTTTAAGAAGTTCTCCCTGCTGCCTCCAAATGGAGGAAGTACCTCTCCCGTCACGCCACTCTCCCAACCTCTGCATAGTCTGTGCCCCTCTGCCCTAATAGCACATTTCAGATAACATCACCACTGATGGTTCACTTGTATGTCTCCTCTGCTGGACAGTAGCAAGGACAAGACTGAGTCCATCCTGACCACTTTGCCAGGCACCACAGTACATTCTCAATTAACTTTGGTTGAATCAAGGGCCCAAGTTGGCATTGTGAAGCCCAAGTCTTGGGTTCTGGCCAGAGACAAATGACAACCACATCCAAAACATTATTCTAAAGAAAATGACGACCCTCTGCTTTTTGTCTGGAAGCAGCACCACAGTAAATGGGCTTAATTTGCAACAAGAGGAATGGAGGCTAGACCTAAGAGAGAACTTACATTTAAACTGTGGGTCTTACCCCTGCCTCACTCTGTCTGTATTGTGGTTCATATAGGCTTTATTTGAAGAGAGAATTTTCTCTTCTGTAAACCCTGGATAGATACCTCTCAGTTTCATTTCAGGTGACTTTATGACTTAGAGTCCCTGCAGGGGTAATCATGCATTTACTCAAGGTTTCATGGGGGCAATCTACATTTTGTTTAGCTTTTCCCAAATAAGAAGGAAGAGCAGATACTGTCATCTCGACACAGTACTGCTCCTCTGCAAGGCCCCCATGCAGGAACCATGGCTCAGCATCTCTGATGACTGGGCGCAGGCTGCAAGGAGCTCTGCTCACACACCACCTACCTTTGTTGTTGCATGCAATCCACTTCATGCGGTCAGCAAAAGTCACTTCTCTTCCAATAAGATAAGTGAAAACTCGAACCTAATCCACAAGACACAGATGTACTCAGCAGCCATGATTCCTGGCTGTAAGTAGTGCTAATATTATTTATGTGAGTCTTGGATGTCAGGTCAAACACTTTGCTGACTTTGGATTCTCTACTCTCATCCTGTTGACCAGAAAGGATCGTGAGGCCCAGGCAGCGATGGGACTTGCCAGGGCCATGGTGACATGGGCCAGGTACAGGGCAGAGGGTCACAGCCTGGCAGTTTTCCTCTCAACACCACATCTGATCTCTCATCCTGAACTCTTTCTCGCATGAGACCTCTGTGCCTAGGGTCAACATAATTTTGGAACACCAGTCTGGGACATACTATCTGAATATACTAACAGGTCTAATGGGGCAGAACATTTGAACTCAGGGCGGGCCTGGTTTTTCTGGGCACTATTGGTTATCCCATGCAGGCAGTAGGAGAACACTTCCTTTGGTCCCTTCCCCTGCCCTCTTGACTTCCACCAGAAGAGTAACCTTGCGGTCCGGCCAGTTGTACTTCTCAAACACTGGCTCATAGTCCTCCACGGCCCCATCGGTGATCAGCATGATGGCCTGGTTGCAGAGGCTTCCTTGCCGGGCCTCTTGGAACTGTGTGGGGAAAGGGCAGGCACCGTAACTGCAGGCCATCTACTACCCTCCCCACACCTCCACCCTGTCTCCTAACCCTTCACTCTCCCCCAGCTTCACCATGTGTGGGTACCTGCTTCAGGATCTGGAAGGCTTCAATCAAGGCTTGATTCACGACCCCCACACCCCTGACCATCAGCTCATCTACCAGCTGTTTGAAATGCTGTCATGGGTAAGAAATTAGAGGAGGGTCAGTGGATCGACAGCCCGGGAACTTTCATCTTTGGTCTTTTTTTTTTTTTTTTTTAAAGATTTTATTATTTATTTGACGGAGAGAGACACAGCGGGAGAGGGAACACAAGCAGGGGGAGTGGGAGAGGGAGAAGAAGATTTCCTGCTGAGCAGGGAGTCTGATGCGGGGCTCGATCCCAGCACCCTGGGATCATGACCTGAGCCGAAGGCAGACGCTTAACGACTGAGCCACCCAGGCACCCCTCATCTTTGGTCTTAATTTCAGAGGCTGTTTAGAGCTATTTTACCAGAGCATGATTGCAGGATCCATCTCTTCACGATCCAGCTAATTTCATGGCTGGATCCCTACAATAGATGTTTCTCAAATGCCCCCAAGATAAACTGAGAGAGTGTAAGTGGCTGGGTGCAAATACATCCCTGCTACTAGAAGGAAATGCCAAGTGTAAGCCTATCCAGAGCAGGGAGACAGTCCAGGCAGACTACTGGGAGCCACTGTCCAGGCTCCCAGGTCTCCAGCACCTTCTGTACCCAGCCCAGTGTAACCAACAATGAACATTTCACAGGAGAAACCATGGAGGCCACCAGGGGCTCCAGGGTCCAACCTGAGGCCCGGATTCAAGAAGCAGCCAAACTCAAATTCCCCAGTCACAGGAAGAAGGATCGGTCACATGAAAACTTTTCCTTTTAAAAAAAGTTGCCCCTCCTCCTTGGGCTTTGAGAAGGACTCAATCTAATGGTTTTGAACCTCTCTTCCTTTTGGGGAAGCTCCTTGTGACTGGTATAGTGGAAAGGCCCATGGAAGAGGCAAAGAGGGAAACTGAGTCTTGGATAATCCATAGAGTGAAAAAGCAGTCCTGAATAAGTGAGATTTCCCTTGGATAGAAGATCTGTGCTCACTATTGCTCTGATAGGCAGGAAGCATATTTATGAAGCAATTTCTTGGGTGTATTTACATGGGTAACTTCGTTGTCCTTTTTCCAAGTGCCATGGGAATAAGTAAAGGGGGCCATCAGGCAGTCTGTATAGGTGACTGCCCACCATCCTAATCAGAGCAGGGACTCGGGAGAATCAGGCACTCACCTGATGGTGGACACTCACCTCACGATTGTCTCGATCCGCCTGGACAAGGATTCCTTTAAAACAGGGCTCGATGTAATGGATGTAGTCACTGTACTGCAGTTGCAAAGGGCAGAGGGGACAGGAGAATAGACTGGGTCAGTTTGGAAGGTCAGGACCCAGTGAAAAAGCTCAGGCAACTCACAGGTTACCTAGGCACATGTATAATATTATCTTGGGGTACCCTATGCTTCTGGCAGTTCTCCTAAGTAGAGAGAAGGCACTACAGAGAACAGTGAGGCATTAACTCCAAAAATTCTCCCTCAAATCCTGGTCTTGGACCATTTTTTCAGGTGGCTGGCTGAGTGATGTCCATCTCCCAGAACACAGAGAACCTGAAGGTACCGAGAGAATCCCTTTGGTCCTCACCCCTAGGACTAGACAAAGTGCCTTCCATGAGAATCCCAGAGCCTTCCATGTGCAGACCCCTCCCCAGGGCCTGGGCCTGGGGATTAGGAACTGTGTTCTTTCTCCTTTTGCCTTGCACTTATGATGAAGATCTTCTAGCTATCAACAAGGAATGGGAAGGGCAAAAGATGAATTAATGCTGCCCTCTTTTTCTTAATCACTCCACTTCCTTATAGTTAAAATTCAAATCTTCATTATGTCTTTAATCTACTTCTGTTTAAATAGGAAAGGGAGGGGCGCCTGGGTGCCTCAGTCGGTTGAGCAGCCGACTCTTGATTTCAGCTCAGGTCACGGTCTGAGGGCCGTGCTTTCAAGCCCACATCAGGCTCTGCCCTCAGCAGGGAGTCTGCTTGTCTCTAGCACTCTCTCAAATAAAATCTTAAAAAAAAAAATGAGAGGGAGAGAAAGGGAGATGATGGTGATACGGTGGTAGGAGTGCATGCAAGTTCTAGGGCAAATGCTGGCGTGTTCTGGGGGAACATTGGGAGCAAATGCTTCCTCTACCTCTCCTCCCCAAACAGCAGGAGAAGGGTTGGGAGAGAGGTGGGGCAGGCTTTGCAGGAGGAGCAGGAGCTTGCCCCACTCTCCCGGAGGTGTCAGACCTGATCTCGTAGCTGTCCTGTCACGGCTGCAGATCATGACCAGGGATGGAAAGGTGGTGGAGATGGGGAGGGTGGGGTCCAGGAGTGGTGCAAGTGGGTAAATGATGCAGGCCTCAGGGGAGCAATTCAGGGATGAGGGGGGCCCTTCTCATACCCTGGGATGAACATTTTGAAGTTAAATCATTTTGCGTTGGTATCCCTTTACTATATACATAAATCCCACTGAAGGCAAGCATTTTCAGCACTGTGACAAGCTGGTGGGGGAAAGTTTTGGATCAGGTGACCTTCAAAATGATGCCTCCAAGGTGGCAGTCAACTCTGCCTCCTTGGAGGACAGAGCTTGCCTGCTCTTTCATTGCATTCCTGACTTGTATCTTCCCATTTCTTTCTGCTTCATCCCTCTCCTTCATTACTTTTCTAGGGCAGGCAGAGCTATCCTCAGGAAGATTTGTGGTGAAAGCAGGACGAGGGTTTGCTGGTCCCTTTCTAGGCCCCCACTACCTATGCACCTATGTTCCCCTTCTCCTGATGCATCTGGATTTGGGTGGGATGAAAGAAGTGGAAGGGCTGAAAATGTAAAAAGCAAGAGCCCAGGGTTCACTCATCCTAACCATAATGGAGAGGCTGTTCCAGAGATGGGTACCAGTCAAGGGCACATGGATGGGGTAAGTTAGGTATTTGCTCAGGGCCAGTGCCTCTTAATTATTATTCTCAGACTCATCTGAGAAATTGATGAAATCTATGGAATCAGAAAAAATGGATGCACACATTTTACACATAATTTCAGAAACTCTGTGGACCTCTTGAAGGCCATCCTTGGTCTGACCTTAGCTTAGAAGCCCCGGCTTTAGAGGAGAGAATCATTATACCGTATGAAGCATCAAGTGATTATAAGTATAGGTCATTCCAGTGCAGGCAGAGGAAAGGTTTTTTTCCTAGGGAGAGCTATTCTAGAGCAGGAAGGCACATTTACCGCGATGATGTTAACAAAGTCATTCTCCCCCAGTGTGTCCAGGATGGTGGAGATGGTGTGCTTGGCGATAGTCATCCGCAGCCCCTTCATGCTACCACTCGTATCCACCACAATCACTATGTCCTTGGGAGAAGTAGCAGCTTGTATGTACCTTAGCAGAAAGAAAGCACAGGCCAACGATGGGAAAACCAAAGCCACAACAGCCACCCAACTGAGTCTCTAATTATTTCTATTCAGATTCTGGCTCAAGCGTGCCCAAGATTCAGGTTAGTGATCCATCAAAGCTAGGTTTTATACACTCAGCATAGTTCTAAAGCCATTTTGGGGTCAACAGCTGGGAACATGCACATCTAATAGGCCTGTCAGGTGGGAAAAAGGTTAAGTCCCGGTGGTAACCCTTATCCTCTTTGTTTTGGACCAGTCGGTGTCCTGGAGGGGCAGGCAGCAGGGAGGGAGACAGCTGGATTCCACCCTCAGATTTTGTTACAAATCCGCCAGAGGAAGTGTGTGGAGGGAGAGGAGAGTTTGGTAGAACGCTGGTTTAGAGACAGCTCAATGTCCTGTGAGGAGGTTTGGGGTGGGAAAGACAGACGTGATGAGTCCTGGAGCAAGGGCAGCTGCAGAGACAAGGAGAAATGCAGCTGGCAACTCTTCCTGCTCTCGTGTGGGGTTAAGGTTCTACACACCTGAGGCCCTTGGCCGGTGGTGGGGGTGGGGCAGAGACCACAGGAGAACTAGGCAGAACCCAGAGGTTATAGGAGAGATGCCAGCACCAGAAACCTTTCCCCTGGAGCTCTTACCAGCCACGATTTCTGCAGTCAAAGGCGATGACTCCATTCTCATCAGGTGTCCATTTGATACCTGGGGAAATAAAGGCTGGCTCTTTTACCAGCTCAATAAAGCTGCTTCAGAGCACTGGTTGGGTGATGATGTCCAGTTTGTCCATCCCCAGTGCAGGGCCAGCAGTGGACCTGGGCAGCAGGGTGTGGGACCACTAGATCACACCCTGCAAATTGAAACAGCAGGCAAGGAGGAAGGCCAGCTTATGGAGGGACACCTAACACCCACACTGCCCAGACTCAGAGTTGGGGTTACTTTCACAGGTAGGACCCAAAAATGTGATGCCTGAGACTCTTGTGACTGAACCTTATATCAAGTTGTAGAAGGGGAAGCTTGAAGGAGGTGTGACTTTTAACATCCATTACCATCAGCAAAGCAGGGACAGAGTGGTAAACAGCCAGGTGCTCAGATCTCTAGCCCACCTGCTTCTATTCAGCTTAATTAAGCTCACTGGGAGAAGTGATGTGGTAATAAGACTGTAAGCTCCTTGAAGTCAGGGATTCCCCAGTACCTAGCACAGTGTCTGACACAGCACCTAGCAGAGTTCATGCTCAATAAATGTTACATGAATGAAAAATGAATAAATGAGTATGAAAGATCTTGCCTTGAGCACTAGTGGAGTGCTGGGATAGACTTTGTCTTATTCATCTGTTCAGAAACTTGGATAAATGCACACAAAGCACAGATAACACTGACATGATCCATGATAGAATCTCTGTTGAAAGATTTTAATGATTGGGAATAGTGGGTTCAAAATAAGGAGATGAAAAATAAATGGTGAAATTGTTGTAGGTTACGTTTGGGCTAGAAAAAAAAATAGTGGCAGTATCATGAATGTCTAGGAGCTCCAAGAGATCATCCTGTTCCATAGCAGTTAGACTTCAGATGAGATGCACCCTTTGAGGCATTGCTGGTCTCCCAAAGGTAGGAGATGTTTTCAGGGATCATGGCCCCAAACCAGACAAATAAAAGCAGAGTTCTAAGAGTGAGGGGCAGAGGCCAAGGCAGATAGCCCTGGAAGGAAGAAACAGGACCAGATCATGGTGGAAGCCTGAGTAATAATGGCTCTGATGTAGACCTGCAGGCAGCTGGGAGAACTAGGGTCTTCCAAAGGCCACATTCCTATAGCAGCACGACTGTGGGCAATCTAATCCTTAGAACAGTAATGAGGAGGGGGAAGTGCGTCTGAGGTTCTTGGCTCTGAACCAAAACCTTAGAAGAGGGTTTTAGTGGTCCTGGTAGGGGTATCTTCAACTCCCAAGAAGAGACAGAAGTGGTCCTCTGGAGGGGAAGCTTGCCTCTTGAAGTGGCATGGCCTCACAGGCAAAGATTTCTCACAGGCAAAGATTACCAAATACATGAGAAACAGGCAGTGTGAGTGAGAGGCAGCTGAAGCAAGAACCATCAGATGTAGCCTCCCAAGAATTACAGGTGTCTGAATTACCAAATACAAGGTATAGGATAGCTATGTTGGAGAAATCACCAGGAAGAATATATAACAGTAAGTGATTAGGAATAAAGAAACAGCCTTAAGAATATGGACTATTTGGAAATGAAAAAAAAATATTTAAGTTGAAAAAATGCATAATGGATTGCTCACAGGTAAAGAGAAAATGCACACATTTGAAGGATTCATCCAGAGGCTAGAGTGAGAAGGTCTAATGTATGTCTGGCTGGAGGTGTAGAATAAGAAAAAGGAGAGCATGAGGAAGGACAATGGTCACACAGCTGGTGTCAGCATGCTCTAGGACTGAGAAATAGTCCCAACCCACAGAATTAGGAAACACAGTGTATCCCAAGCAGGAAAAATAAGATACCCACATGTAGACATGCAGTAGTGAAACTGCACAACTCTGAAGGCAAATAAATGGTGAAATTGTCATAGGTTATGGTAAATAAATAAATAACTACCTTGAAAACAGCCAGAAAAGCTATAATACTTACAAAGAAACGGCAGTTATACTGATAGAAGATTTTTGCAACATCAATGGAAGCCAGAAGACAGTGGAAACACAGTTTTAAGGTGTTGAGAGAAAATAATTGCTAATTTAGAAATGCATTCCCAGAGGGGCGGAGCAAGATGGCGGAGGAGTAGGAGACCTAGATTTCGTCTGGTCTCAGGAATTCAGCTGAATAGGGATCAAACCATTCTGAACACCTACGAACTCAACAGGAGATCGAACAGGAGAGTAGCAACAACTCTCTGAACAGAGAAGCGACCACTTACTGGAAGGTAGGACGTGCAGAGAAGTGAATCCGAGGCGATATTCGGGAGGATAGATGGCGGGGGAGGGGCCTCCGCCGGCCGCTTCTGGCAAGTGATAGAGCCGCGGAGCACAAAATTGGAACTTTTAGAAGTCGGCTCCGCTGAGGGACGTCGCTCCAGTGGCTAAGCGGGGGGTGGAACCCTCGCGGGACAGTGTGGTCTCAGGACCCTTGGGGTCACAGAAAGACCGGGGGAGCCTGAGTGCGCCAGAGCTCCCAGGTATCGGAGCGGGGAAGCCGGCTGCAGAGACGGAGCGGAGGCGCGGGCTCTCAGCTCGGGGTTGCCATAAACTGTGATCCGCGGCCCAGTCGGGCCACTGCTCCTGCAGCAGGGACCCAACAGGCGGCAGATCCGGGGAGACTCCCCTTCCTTCCCGGGGAGGAGCGGCGCGGGAACGCATCGTAGGGATCTGCTGGGTTTGGAGACTCCACACGGGGTCAGGTGCCAGAGATACAAATGCTCGGTCACAGGCCGGGTGAGCACGGAGAGCGGCCGGAGACCAGGGACAAGGGAGTGACTGTTTTTCTCTGGGGGCGCACTGAGGAGCGGGGCCCCGAGTTCTCAGCTCCTCCGGGTGGAGATTGGGAGGCCACCATTTTTGCCCTGGTCCTCCAAGGCTGTACGGAGAGCTTGCAGGGAACAAAAGCTCCTGAGAGCAAACCCGAGCAGCTTGCTTAGCCCGGACCAACAAGGGCGGGGCAATTCAGCCTCCGGCAAAGACGTTTGGAAACCACAGCAACAGGCCCCTCCCCCAGAATATCAGCACGAACAGCCAGTAAGCCAAGACCAAGTTTACCGATCAAGGAGAATGGGAGAACTCCAGCGCTAGGGGAATACTGCACATAGAATTCATGGCTTTTTTTTTTTTTACCATGATTCATTAGTTCATCAAAGTTAATTTTTGTTAACTGTTTTCTTTTTCTTTTTCTTTTTCCCTTTTTCAACCAACATCTTATCAATCTCTTTTAAAAAAAAAAACAAAACATTTTTTATTTTTCATTTTTAGAGTCATATTTTATCCCTTCATAGTAGTTACCCTTATTTTTGGCATATATATATAAGTTGTTCTCTCTTTAAAATTTTGAGATACAGTTTCTTCTAACAGATAAAAATATACCCTAACTCACTAGTGTATGGTTCTGTTCTAGTCTCCTGCCTGATCACATTCTCTCCCTTTTTTCTTTTTTTTTTAAATCTTTCTTTTTTCAAACAACTTCTTATCTTATCAAGTCCTTTTATAAAATCTTTTATAATTTTCATCTTTACAGTCATCTTCTATCCCTTCATTGTATCAACCCTTATTTTGTACATATGTTTTTCTTCCTTTAAAATTTTAGGAGGCACTTTTTTCTAACAGACCAAAATACGCCCAAAATCTAGTGTGTGGCACTGATCTATGCACTAGCCTGATCATATTTGGTCACATTCTGCCTTTTTTGTATTGTTCTGTTTTTGTTTTTATCTTTTTTTTTTTTCCTCTTTCTTTTTTCTTTCTTTCCCTTTCTTTTCCCTGGTTTCAGGTCTTTTCTGATTTGTATACAGTATATTTGCTGGGGACGTTGTAAACCTGTTAGCATTTTGTTCTCTCATTCATCTATTCTCCTCTGGACAAAATGACAAGACGAAAAAAATCACCTCAGCAAAAAGAACAAGAGGTAGTACCGTCAGCCAGGGACCTACTCAATACGGACATTAGTGCGATGTCAGACCTAGAGTTCAGAATCATGACTTTAAAGATACTAGCTGGGCTTGAAAAAAGCGTGGAAGTTATTAGAGAAACCCTTTCTGGAGAAATAAAAGAACTAAAATCTAACCAAGTCGAAATCAAAAAGGCTATTGATGAGGTGCAATCAAAAATGGGGGCACTAACTGCTAGGATAAATGAGGCAGAAGAGAGAATCAGTGATATAGAAGACCAAATGATGGAAAGTAAAGAGGCTGAGAAAAAGAGGGAGAAACAACTACAGGATCACGAGGGCAGAATTCGAGAGATAAGTGATTCGATAAGACGAAAAAACATTAGAATAATTGGGATCCCAGAAGAAGAAGAAAGAGAGAGAGGGGCAGAAGGTATATTGGAGCAAATAATAGCAGAGAACTTCCCTAATGTGAGGAAGGAAACAGGCATCAAAATCCAGGAGGCACAGAGAACCCCTCTCAAAATCAATAAAAATAGGTCAACACCCCGACATCTAATAGTAAAACTTACGAGTCTCAGAGACAAAGAGAAAATCCTGAAAGCAGCTCGGGAGAAGAGATATGTAACCTACAATGGTAAAAATATTAGATTGGCAACAGACCTATCCACAGAGACCTGGCAGGCCAGAAAGGACTGGCAAGATATCTTCAGAGCACTAAACGAGAAAAATATGCAGCCAAGAATACTATATCCAGCTAGGCTGTCATTGAAAATAGAAGGAGAGATAAAAAGCTTCCAGAACAAACAAAAACTAAAGGAATTTGCAAACACGAAACCAGCCCTCCAAGAAATATTGAAAGGGGTCCTCTAAGCAAAGAGAGAGCCTAAAAGCAGCAAAGAGCAGAAAGGAACACAGACAACAGACAGTTAATAGTCACCTTACAGGCAATACAATGGCACTAAATTCATACCTTTCAATAGTGACCCTGAATGTAAATGGGCTCAATGCCCCAATCAAAAGACACAGGCTATCAGATTGGATTCAAAAACAAGACCCATCCATATGCTGTCTGCAAGAGACTCATTTTAGACCCAAAGACACCCCCAGATTGAAAGTGAGGGGGTGGAAAACCATTTACCATGCTAATGGACACCAAAAGAAAGCTGGGGTGGCAATCCTTATATCAGACAAACTAGATTTTAAAACAAAGACTGTAATAAGAGATGAGGAAGGACACTATATCCTACTTAAAGGGTCTATCCAACAAGAAGATCTAACAATTGTAAATATCTATGCCCCGAACATGGGAGCAGCCAATTATATGAGGCAATTAATAACAAAAGCAAAGAAACACATTGACAACAATACAATAATAGTGGGGGACTTTAACACCCCCCTGACTGAAATGGACAGATCATCTAAGCAAAAGATCAACAAGGAAATAAAGACTTTAAATGACACACTGGACCAAATGGACTTCACAGACATATTCAGAACATTCCATCCCAAAGCAACAGAATACACATTCTTCTCTAGTGCCCATGGAACATTCTCCAGAATTGATCACATCCTAGGTCACAAATCAGGTCTCAACCGGTACCAAAAGATTGGGATCATTCCCTGCATATTTTCAGACCACAATGCTTTGAAACTAGAACTCAATCACAAGAGGAAAGTCGGAAAGAACTCAAATACATGGAGGCTAAAGAGCATCCTACTAAAGAATGAATGGGTCAACCAGGAAATTAAAGAAGAATTTAAAAAATTCATGGAAACCAATGAAAATGAAAACACAACTGTTCAAAATCTTTGGGATACAGCAAAGGCAGTCCTGAGAGGAAAGTATATAGCAATGTAAGCCTTTCTCAAGAAACAAGAAAGGTCTCAAATACACAACCTAACCCTACAGCTAAAGGAGCTGGAGAAAGAACAGCAAATAAAGCCTAAACCCAGCAGGAGAAGAGAAATCATAAAGATCAGAGCAGAAATCAATGAACTAGAAACCAAAAGAACAGTAGAACAGATCAACGAAACTAGGAGCTGGTTCTTTGAAAGAATTAACAAGATTGATAAACCCCTGGCCAGACTGATCAAAAAGAAAAGAGAAATGACCCAAATCAACAAAATCATGAATGAAAGAGGAGAGATCACAACCGACACTAAAGAAATACAAACAATTATAAGAACATATTATGAGCAACTCTATGCCAGCAAATTAGATAACCTGGAAGAAATGGGTGCATTCCTAGAGATGTATCAACTACCAAAACTGAAGCAGGAAGAAATAGAAAACCTGAACAGACCTATAACCACTAAGGAAATTGAAGCAGTCATCAAAAATCTCCCAAGAAACAAAAGCCCAGGGCCAGATGGCTTCCCAGGGGAATTCTATCAGACATTTAAAGAAGAATTAATACCTATTCTCCTGAAACTGTTCCAAAAAATAGAAATGGAAGGAAAACTTCCAAATTCATCTTATGAGGCCACCATTACCTTGATCCCAAAACCAGACAAAGACCCCATCAAAAAGGAGAATTACAGACCAATATCCTTGATGAACATGGATGCAAAAATTCTCACCAAAATACTAGCCAATAGGATCCAACAGTACATTAAAAGGATTATTCACCACGACCAAGTGGGATTTATCCCTGGGCTGCAAGGCTGGTTCAACATCCGCAAATCAATCAACGTGATACAATACATTAACAAAAGAAAGAACAAGAATCATATGATCCTCTCAATAGATGCAGAAAAAGCATTTGACAAAGTACAGCATCCTTTCTTGATCAAACCTCTTCAGAGTATAGGGATAGAGGGTAGATACCTCAATATCATAAAAGCCATCTATGAAAAACCTACAGCGAATATCATTCTCAATGGGGAAAAGCTGAGAGCTTTTCCCCTAAGGTCAGGAACGCGGCAGGGATGTCCACTCTCACCACTGCTATTTAACATAGTATTAGAAGTCCTAGCCACAGCAATCAGACAACAAAAAGAAATAAAAGGCATCTGAATCGGCAAAGAGGAAGTCAAACTCTCACTCTTTGCAGATGATATGATACTTTATGTGGAAAACCCAAAAGACTCCACCCCAAAACTGCTAGAACTCATACAGGAATTCAGTCAAGTAGCAGGCTATAAAATCAATGCACAGAAATCAGTGGCATTCCTATACACCAACAACAAGACAGAAGAGAGACAAATCAAGGAGTCGATCCCATTCACAATTGCACCCAAAACCATAAGATACCTAGGAATAAATTTAACCAAAGAGGCAAAGGATCTGTACTCAGAAAACTATAAAATACTCAGGAAAGAAATTGAAGAAGACACAAAGAAATGGAAAAACGTTCCATGCTCATGGATTGGGAGAACCAACATTGTGAAGATGTCAATGCTACCTAGAGCAATCTACACATTCAATGCAATCCCCATCAAAATACCATCCACTTTTTTCAAAGAAATGGAACAAATAATCCTAAAATTTGTATGGAACCAGAAGAGACCCCGAATAGCCAGAGGAATGTTGAAAAAGAAAAGCAAAGATGGCGGCATCACAATTCCGGACTTCCAGCTCTATTACAAAGCTGTCATCATCAAGACAGTATGGTACTGGCACAAAAACAGACACATAGATCAATGGAACAGAATCGAGAGCCCAGAAATGGACCCTCAACTCTATGGTCAACTTATCTTTGACAAAGCAGGAAAGAATGTCCAGTGGAAAAAAGACAGTCTCTTCAACAAATGGTGTTGGGAAAATTGGACAGCCACATGCAGAAGAATGAAACTGGACCATTTCCTTACACCACACACAAAAATAGACTCCAAATGGTTGAAAGACCTAAACGTGAGACAGGAGTCCATCCAAATCCTAAAGAATAACACAGGTATCAACCTCTTCGACCTCAGCCGCAGCAACTTCTTCCTAGAGACATCACCAAAGGCACAGGAAGCCAGGGCAAAAATGAACTATTGGGATTTCATCAAGATAAAAAGCTTTTGCACAGCAAAAGAAACAGTCCACAAAACCAAAAGACAACCGACAGAATGGGAGAAAATATTTGCAAATGACATATCAGATAAAGGGCTAGTATCCAAAATCTATAAAGAACTTATCCAACTCAACACCCAAAGAACAAATAATCCAATCAAGAAATGGGCAGAAGACATGAACAGACATTTTTCCAAAGAAGACATCCAAATGGCCAACAGGTACATGAAAAAGTGCTCAACATCGCTCGGCATCAGGGAAATCCAAATCAAAACCTCCATGAGATACCACCTCACACCCGTCAGAATGGCTAAAATTAACAAGTCAGGGAACGACAGATGTTGGCGGGGATGTGGAGAAAGGGGAACCCTCCTACACTGTTGGTGGGAATGGAAGCTGGTGCAACCCCTCTGGAAAACAGTATGGAGGTTCCTCAAACAGTTGAAATTAGAGCTACCATTCGATCTGGCAATTGCACTACTGGGTATTTACCCCAAAGATACAAATGTAGGGACCCGAAGGGGTACGTGCACCCCAATGTTTATAGCAGCAATGTCCACAATAGCGAAACTGTGGAAAGAGCCAAGATGTCCATCGACAGATGAATGGATAAAGAAGATGTGGTATATATACACAATGGAATATTATGCAGCCATCAAAAGGAATGAGATCTTGCCATTTGCAACGACGTGGATGGAACTGGAGGGTGTTATGCTGAGTGAAATAAGTCAATCAGAGAAAGACATGTATCATATGACCTCACTGATATGAGGAATTCTTAATCTCAGGAACAAACTGAGGGTTGCTGGAGTGGTCGGGGGTGGGAGGGATGGGGTGGCTGGGTGATAGACATTGGGGAAGATATGTGCTATGGTGAGTGCTGTGAATTGTGTAAGACTGTTGAATCACAGATCTGTACTTCTGAAACAAATAACGCAACATATTTTAAGAAAAAAGAAAAAGAAGAAGATAGCAGGAGAGGAAGAATGAAGGAGAGTAAGTCAGAGGGAGAGACGAACCATGAGAGACGATGGACTCTGAGAAACAAACTGAGGGTTCTAGAGGGGAGGAGGGTAGGGGGATGGGTTAGCCTGGTGATGGGTATTAAAGAGGGCACATTCTGCATGGAGCACTGGGTATTATGAACAAACAATGAATCATGGAACACTACACCAAAACAAATTATGTAATATATGGTGATTAACATAACAATAAAAAAATTAAAAATTAAAAAAAAAAAGAAATGCATTCCCAGCAAAAACAATAATTAAAGAATACAACAGTGTTGATAGAGAACAACAGTGTTTGCTGAAATCAGCTTGGGGGTTTCTAGTTCCTCTGTGCTGTTATTTTTTGCAAACCATTTCTCAGGGGTGTGTCATTAAATTCAGGCTTAGTCACTCCTCTCCAAAACGAAAGGACTTTGCCTTTTCTGTTTAAAGAAGATAACAACAGGAAATGATTTGTGTAACTCATAAGAAAAGATGAATTTAAAAACAAAACAAAACAAAAAAAAGAGGATAAAATAAAATGTTTGTAGATAAACAAAGCTGGAGCAGTTTACCACCCAGAGACCTACTGGAAAGGAAATTCTGGAGGATTTACTTCAAGAAGGAAAAGCATCTTGGAAAGACAGCTTGAGATGCATGAAGGAATGGCTGGCAAATAAAATAGTAAACAAAGCGTTAATTCCAAATAGGCAATGTTTGTCTCAGGTAACAGTAACAGTATCTAATTTGTGGGAATAAGAAAAGGGAAATGTTAGATAACAATAGAATGGAAGTCAAGGTGGGAGGAGATGTAAGTGCAAGAGTCCTAAAGCCCTTTTGTGACTGGAAGGAGAGTAAAGATATTATTTAATTTTAACATCTTGTGTTAGTATGCCTGATAAAATTGCAGGAGTAATTACTAAAAATAAAACCAGAAGGATAAATTCCAAACTGATAGAAAAATAGAGAAGTAATGAGGGAAGGGGATATTTATCAAAATTTAATCATTGAAAAAGACAAACAAGGAGAAAGAGGAAACATAAAAATAGAAGAACAAGTAAAAATTTTAAAAATCATACAATAGCATGTTCAAATATATCAATACAATAAATGTAAATGTATTTAACTTGCCAGCCAGTAAAAGAGATTGTCAGTTTGGATAAAAACTGAAAAGCTATAAGCTATTTTCAAGAGATAGGACCAAAACAAAACAACACAGAAGGTTGGAAGTAAAAGGAGGCAAAAAATATATATTACCCAAATACTAACCAAGAACTGGTATCACTCTATGGATATCAGACAAAATTGACTTACAATAGAAAGTGTCGTGGGGCTAATGAAGGTTAAATAGCAAAGATAGAGAAATCAGCAAAAATATAGAAAATTTAAACAATACAATTAACAAGCCTGGCCTAACAACATATGCAGAAATTTTCATCCAACAATTAGAGCACATGTATTCTTTTCAAGCACACATGGAATATTTATAAAACTTGATGACATACTTGACAGCATCTCATCTGATTTCACATAATCAGTACCACACATGCCAGTTTCTCTGACTGCAAATAAACTGAATTAGAAATTTATAATGAGAGGCTGGTGGGCTGGGCGGGCAGTGGTCTGCCGGGAGCGCGCGGCAGACTCGGCAGCAGTGAGTAGTTAGTTACTTGTTAGTGTCAGTTGCTCAGTGGCGGTGGCTGCGGTCACCAGGAAGGGGATGGGCCAGCCGGCGATGGTGGTCACCACAGTGGCATGTGCGCCTTCCAGGTATCTGCCTGAACTGGAACTTATGCTGTAAACATTTCTTTGTGGATTCATCTAAAAACCTGAGGTCTCTTCTGATTTTTTTAGTGTATATTTTTCTGGGGTCGTTCCCCATTAGCATTTTGTTCTCTCATTCACCTATTCTCCTCTGGACAAAATGACAAGATGGAAAAAAATCACCTCAAAAAAAAGAACAAGAGGCAGTGTCGACTGACAGGGACCTAATCAATATGGACATTAGTAAGATGTCAGAACTAGAGTTCAGAGTGAGAATTTTAAAGATACTAGGTGGGCTTGAAAAAAGCATGGAAGATATTAGAGAAACCCTTTCTGGAGAAATAAAAGAACTAAAATCTAACCAAGTAGAAATTAAAAAGGCTATTAATGAGGTGCAGTCAAAAATGGAGTCTCTAACCGCTAGGAAATGAGGCAGAAGGGAGAATTAGTGATACAGAAGACCAAATGATGGAAAATAAAGAAGGGGAGAAAAAGAGATAAACAACTACTGGATCACGAGGGCAGAATTGAGAGATAAGTGATACCATAAGATGAAACAATATTAGAATAATTGGGATCCCAGAAGAAGAAGAAAGAGAGAGAGGGGCAGAAGGTAAATTGGAGCAAATTATAGCAGAGAACTTCCCTAATTTGGGGAAGGAAGCAGGCATCAAAATCCAGGAGGCACAGAGAATCCCCCTCAAAATCAATAAAAATAGGTCAACACCCCGACATCAAATAGTAAAACTTATGAGTCGTAGGGACAAAGAGAAAGTCCTGAAAGCAGCTCGGGAGAAGAGATCTGTAACCTACAATGGTAGAAACATTAGATTGACAACAGACCTATCCACAGGGACCTGGCAGGCCAGAAAGGACTGGCAAGATATCTTCAGAGCACTAAATGAGAAAAATATGCAGCCAAGAATACTATATCCAGCTAGGCTGTCATTGAAAATAGAAGGAGAGATAAAAAGATTCCAGGACAAACAAAAACTAAAGGAATTTGCAAACACGAAACCAGCCCTACAAGAAATATTGAAAGGGGTCCTCTAAGCAAAGAGAGAGCCTAAAAGTAACATAGACCAGAAAGGAACACAGACAATATGCAGTAACAGTCACCTTACAGGCAATACAATGGCAATAAGTTCATATCTTTCAATAGTTACTCTGAATGTAAATGGGCTAAATGCCCCAATCAAAAGACACAGGCTATCAGATTGGATAAAAAAACAAGACCCATCGATATGCTGTCTGCAAGAGACTCATTTTAGATGCAAAGACACCTCCAGATTGAAAGTGAGGGGGTGGAAAACCATTTACCATGCTAATGGACATCAAAAGAAAGCTGGGGTGGCAATCCTTATATCAGACAAATTAGATTTTATTTTATTTTATTTTTTATTTTATTTTATTTTTAAAGATTTTATTTATTTATTTGTCAGAGAGAGAGAGAGACAGAAAGAGCCAAAGCAGGGGGAGTGGCAGGCAGAGGGAGAAGCAGGCTCCCCGCTGAGCAGGGAGCCCGATGTGGGACTCGATCCCAGGAACCTGGGATCATGACCTGAGCCGAAGGCAGACGCTTAACTGACTGAGCCACCCAGGCGTCCCGACAAATTAGGTTTTAAACCAAAGACTATAGTAAGAGATGAGGAAGGACACTATATCATACTTAAAGGGTCTATCCAACAAGAAGATTTAACAATTGTAAATATCTATGCCCCTAACATGGGAGCAGCCAATTATATAAGCCAATTAATAACAAAAGCAAAGAAACACATCAACAACAATACAATAATAGGACTTTAACACCCCCCTCCCTGAAATGGACAGATCATCTAAGCAAAAGATCAACAAGGAAATAAAGACTTCAAATGACACACTGGACCAAATGGACGTCACAGATATATTCAGAACATTCCATCCCAAAGCAACAGGATACACATTCTTCTCTAGTGCCCATGGAACATTCTCCAGGATAGATCACATCCTGGGTCACAAATCAGGTCTCAACCGGTACCAAAAGATTGGGATCATTCCCTGCATATTTTCAGACCACAATGCTTTGAAACTAGAACTGAATCACAAGAGGAAAGTCGGAAAGTACTCAAATACATGGAGGCTAAAGAGCATCCTACTAAAGAATGAATGGGTCAACCAGGAAATTAAAGAAGAATTTAAAAAATTCATGGAACCAATGAAAATGAAAACACAACTGTTCAAAATCTTTGGGCTGCAGCAAAGGCAGTCCTGAGAGGAAAGTATATAGCAATACAAGCCTTTCTCAAGAAACAAGAAAGGTCTCAAATACACAACCTAACCCTACACCTAAGGGAGCTGGAGAAAGAACAGCAAATAAAACCTAAACCCAGCAGGAGAAGAGAAATAATAAAGATCAGAACAGAAATCAATGAAATAGAAACCAAAACAACAGTAGAACAGATCAACAAAACTAGAAGCTGTTTCTTTTAATGAATTAACAAGATTGATAAACCCCTGCCCAGACTTAGCAAAAAGAAAAGAGAAATGACCCAAATCAACAAAATCATGAATGAAAGAGGAGAGATCACAACCAACACCAAAGAAATACAAACAATTATAAAAACATATTATGAGCAACTATATGCCAGCAAATTAGGTAATCTGGAAGAGATGGATGCATTCCTAGAGATGTATCAACTACCAAAACTGAACCAGGAAGAAATAGAAAACCTGAACAGACCTATAACCACTAAGGAAATTGAAGCAGTCATCAAAACTCTCCCAACAAACAAAAGCCCAGGGCCAGATGGCTTCCCTGGGGAATTCTACCAAACATTTAAAGAAGAATTAATACCTATTCTTCTGAAACTGTTCCAAAAAATAGAAATGGAAAGAAAACTTCCAAACTCATTTTATGAGACCACCATTACCTTGATCCCAAAACCAGACAAAGACCCCATCAAAAAGGAGAATTACAGACCAATATCCTTGATGAACATGGATGCAAAAATTCTCACCAAAATACTAGCCAATAGGATCCAACAGTACATTAAAAGGATTATTTACCACCACCAAGTGGGATTTATCCCTGGGCTGCCAGGTTGGTTCAACATCCACAAATCAATCAATGTGATACAATACATTAATAAAAGAAAGAACAAGAACCATATGATCCTCTCAATAGATGCAGAAAAAGCATTTGACAAAGTATAGCATCCTTTCTTGATCAAAACTCTTCAGAGTTTGGGGATACAGGGTATATACCTCAATATCATAAAAGCCATCTATGAAAAATCTAGAGCAAATATCATTCTCAATGGGGAAACACTGAGAGCTTTCCCCCTAAGGTCAGGAACACAGCAGGGATGTCCACTATCACCACTGCTATTCAACATAGTATTAGAAGTCCTAGCCACAGCAATCAGACAACAAAAAGAAATAAAAGGCATCCGAATTGGCAAAGAAGAAGTGAAACTCTCACTCTTTGCAGATGATATGATACTTTATGTGGAAAACCCAAAAGACTCCACCCCAAAACTGCTGGAACCTATACAGGAATTCAGTAAAGTGGCAGGATATAAAGTCAATGCACAGAAATCAGTGGCATTCCTATACACCAACAACAAGACAGAAGAAAGAGAGATTAAGGAGTTGATCCCATTTACAGTTGCACCCAAAACCATAAGATAGCTAGGAATAAATCTAACCAAAGAGGCAAAGAATCTGGACTCAGAAAACTAGAAAATACTCATGAAAGAAATTGAGGAAGACACAAAGAAATGGAAACACGTTCCATGCTCATGGATTGGAAGAACAAATATTGTGAAGATGTCAATGCCACCTAGAGCAATCTACACATTCAAAACAATCCCTATCAAAATACCATCCACTTTTTCCAAAGAAATGGAACAAATAATCCTAAAATTTGTATGGAACCAGAAAAGACCCCGAATAGCCAGAGGAATGTTGAAAAAGAAAAGCAAAGCTGATGGCATCACAATTCCGGACTTCAAGCTCTATTACAAAGCTGTCAGCATCAAGACAGTATGGTACTGGCACAAAAACAGACACATAGATCAATGGAACAGAATAGAGAGCCCAGAATGGACCCTCAACTCTATGGTCAACTCATCTTTGACAAAGCAGGAAAGAATGTCCAGTGGAAAAAAGACAGTCTCTTCAACAAATGGTGTTAGGAAAATTGGACATCCATATGCAGAAGAATGAAACGGGACCACTTTCTTACACCACACACAAAAATAGACTCAAAATGGTTGAAAGACCTAAATGTGAGACAGGAGTCCATCAAAATCCTACAGGAGAACAGAGGCAGCAACCTCTTCGACCTCAGCCGCAGCAACTTCTTCCTAGAAACATCGCCAAAGGCAAGGGAAGCAAGGGCAAAAATGAATTTTGGGACTTCATCAAGATAAAAAGCTTTTGTACAGCAAAAGAAAGTCAAGAAAACCAAAAGACAGCCTACAGAATGGGAGAAGATATTTGCAAATGACATATCAGATAAAGGGTTAGTACCCAAAATCTATAAAGAACTTATCAAACTCAACACCCAAAGAACAAATGATCCAATCAAGAAATGGGCAGAAGACATGAACAGACATTTTTCCAGAGAAGACATCCAAATGGCCAACAGACACACGAAAAAGCGCTCAACATCGCTCGGCATCAGGGAAATCCAAATCAAAACCTCAATGAGATACCACCTCACACCAGTCAGAATGGCTAAAATTAACAAGTCAGGAAACGACAGATGTTGGCGGGGATGCAGAGAAAGGGGAACCCTCCTACACTGTTGGTGCGAATGTGAGCTGGTGCAACCACTCTGGAAAACAGTATGGAGGTTCCTCAAAAAGTTGAAAATAGAACTACCCTACGACCCAGCAATTGCACTACTGGGTATTTACCCCAAAGATACAAATGTAGGGATCTGAAGGGGTATGTTCACCCCGATGTTTATAGCAGCAATGTCCACAATAGCCAAACTGTGGAAAGAGCCAAGATGTCCATTGACAGATGATTGGATAAAGAAGATGTGGTGTATATATATACAATGGAATATTATGCAACTATCAAAAGGAATGAAATCTTGCCATTTGCAATGACATGGCTGGAACTGGAGGGTGTTATGCTGAGCAAATTAAGTCAGTCAGAGAAAGACATGTATCATATGACCTCACTGATATGAGGAATTCTTAATCTCAGGAAACAAACTGAGGGTTGCTGGAGTTGGGGGGGGTGGGAGGGATGGGGTGGCTGGGTGATAGACATTGGGGAGGGTGTGTGCTATGGTGAGCGCTGTGAGTTGTGTAAGACTGTTGAATCAAAGACCTGTACCTCTGAAACAAATAATACATTATATGTTTAAAAGAGAAAAAAAGAATAAGATAGCAGGAAGGGAAAAATGAAGGGGGGAAATTGGATGGGGAGATGAACCATGAGAGACGATGGACACTGAGAAACAAACTGAGGGTTCTAGAGGGGAGGGGGGTCGGGGGATGGGTTAGCCTGGTGATGGGTATTAAAGAGGGCATATACTGCATGGAGCACTGGGTGTTATATGCAAACAATGAATCATGGAACACTACATCGAAAACGAATGATGTAATGTATGGTGATTAACATAACAATGAAAAAAGCGGAAAAAAACGAAATTTATAACGAAAAGATAACTATAATCGGGTATATTTGGAAATTTTAAAACACTTTTAAACAACTAAAAGATCAAAAAAGAAATCACAGGGAAATTAAAAAATGTATAGAAGCAAATGATAATTTAAACACTACCATGACACCAAAAACTCAGGCAATAACTTCTGTGTATCAGAGGACACAATCAATAGAGTGAAAAGAGAACCATAGAATGGGAGAAAATATTTGCAAATTATTTATTTGATAAGAGGTTAATATCCACAAAACATAAAGAACTACAATTCAAGAACAACAAAAGGAAACAATCGAATTCAAAAATAGGCAAAGGACTTGAATAGATGTTTCTCAAATAAGATATATAAATGGCCAATAAGTACAAGAGAAAATGCTCAACATCCTAGTCATTAGAAAAATGCAAATCAAAAACCATGATGAGATACCACTCACATCCATTGAGATGTGAGTAAAAAATTTTTACATAACAAGGATGGGGAGGAATTGGAACCCTTGTGCACTTGATGGAAATATAAAATGATATAGTTACTATGTAAAACAGTGTGGCAGTTCCTCCAAAAATTAAAAATAGAATTACTATATGACCCAGGAATTCCACGTCTCAGGACATATCCAAAATAAGTGAAAGCAGGGTCTCAAGGAAATATTTGCACATCCCTGTTCATAGTAGCATTATTCACAATAGCTAAAATGTAGAAGCAGCTCAAGTGTCCATCCACAGATGAATGAATAAACAAAATGTGGTCTACCATACAATGAAATATTACTCAGTCTTATAAAGGATGGAAATTCTGACACAGGCTGCAACATGGATGCATCTGGAGGACATTACAAAGTTAAATAGCCACTCATAAAAAGACAAATATTGTAGGATTCCACTTATACAAGATACTTAGAGTAGTCAAATTCATGGAGATAAAAAGTAGATGGTGGTTGCCAGAGGCTGGAAGGAAAAAGGGAATGGTGAGTTATTGTTTAAATTGGTACAGAGTTCCAATTTTGCAAGATGAAGAGAGTTCTGGAGCTGGATGGTGGTGATAGTTGCACAACAACATTAATGTACTTAATGCCACTGAATCAAACACTTAAAGGTCGTTAGGAGTTAGGATGGACAAGAACAAATAATACTAAAATTTGTATGGAACCGCAAAAGATCCCCAAATAGCCAAAGCAATCTTGAGAAAGAACAGAGCTAGAGGAAGCACATTCTCTGCTTTCAAATTATACTATAAAGCTGTAGTAATCAAATCAGTATGGTACTGGTACAAAACAGACACACAGATCAATGGAACAAATCAGAAACAAATCCATAATTATATGGTCAATTCATCTACAAAAAAGGAAGCAAGAACATTAACAATGGGAAAGACAGTCTCGTGCTGGGAAAACTGGACAGCTACATGCAAAAGAATGAAATTAGACTCCTTTCTTACACCATATAAAAAAAAAACTCAAAATAAATCAAATACCTAAATGTAAGACCTGAAACCATAAAATTTCTAGAAGAAAACATAGTCAATAAGCTCTTTGACATCGGTCTTAACAACATGTTTTTGGATAGGTCTCCTCAGGCAAGGCAACAAAAACAAAAATAACATGGGACTACATCAAACTAAAAACATTTTGCAGTGAAGGAATCCATCAACAAAGTAAAAGGCAACCTACTGAATGGAGGAAGATATTTGCAAATGATACATACAAGAAGGAGTTGATATTCAAAATATATATAAAAAAACTCATACAACTCAACAACAAAAAAGCAAACAACTTGATTAAAAAATGGGCAGAGGAACCGAACAGACATTTTTCTAAAGAAGATGTACAGATGGCCAACCGACACATGAAAAAATGCTCAGCGTCACTCATCATCAGAGACATGCAAATCAAGCCACAGTGAGACACCACCTCACACCTATCAGAATGGCTAGTATCAAAAAGATAAGAAATAACAAGTGCTGGCAAGCATGAGGAGAAGAGGGAACCCTTGTGCACTGTTGATGGAAATGTAAATTGGTGCAGTCCCTACGGAAAACAGTATGGTGGTTCCTAAAAAAATTAAAAATAAAACTGCCACACAATCCAGCAATTCCACTTCTGGATATTTATTTGAAGAAAATAAAATCACTAATCTGAAAAGATATATGCAGCCCTATGGTTCCTGCAGTGCTAACCCAATAGCCGAGACATGGAAGTGACGTAAGTATTCACTGATAGATGAATGGATAAAGAAGATGTGGTATATATACACAATGGAATATTGCTCAGCCATAAAAAGAATGAAATCTTGCCATTTGCAATGACATGGATGGAGCTAGAGAGTATTATGCTAAGTGAAATAAGTCAGACAAAAACAAATACTTTATGTGTGGAATCTAAAAAGCAAATGAACAGACAAAACAAAACAGAGACTCACAGATACAGAGAACAAATTGGTGGTTGACAGAGGTGAGGGGGTTAGGAAATGGGCAAAGGAGGTGAAAGGGATTAAGAGATACAAACTTCTAGTTATAAAATAAATAAGTCACAAGGATGTAATGTACAACATAGGGAATATAGTCAATAATATTGTAATAACTATAGTCACAGAGGGTAATGAGCTTTCAAGGTGATCCTTCCATAATGTATAAAAAAAACCTGAATCACTATGTTGTATGTCTGAAATTAATATAATATGTATATCAATTATAATTTCATTTTAAAAGGTAGGGTGATAAGTTTTATGTTATATGTATTTTACCATAATTAAAAAAATTTAAAACCCACTACTAATCACACCCTGTAAGATGCAGCAAAATTGGAGCTTCTAGGGCCAAGGTCTCGCCATAAACGCTTACTTTAGAAACAAAGGAAGGCCAAAAATTAAAGCTAAGTGTCCAATTTAATAAGTTAGAAAGAAGAACAGCAGAGAGATCCAAGGAAAGGGAGAAGAGGAGATAAGATCGGAACTGAAACAGATTACATGGAGGCAAGAGACGGTACCTGAGGAGGACTAACAAAACAGAGAACCCAGTGGTAGAATGATAAAGAAAAAAATGAGTAATACTATAGATAAAAAGGGGAAATAATTATAGATAAAGCAGAGATTAAAAAGGTAACAGAATCAATAGCTTCCTGGAAATAATTTTGAAAACTCAGACAAAATGGATGGAATCTCAGAAAAAGTATTTTACCAAATTAAGAAGGAATAGAAAGGCTTATTAGTCCTGCAAGTATCAAATATATTGAAGTGCTAGTTTGAAATCTTTCCATAAAAAAAATCAGGCCTATATGGTTTTATAGATGAATCCTAACAAGCTTTCAAGGAAAACATCACTCTAATTTATTTAAATACTTCCAAAAACCAGAAAAAGAGGGAATATTTCCCAGTTTATTCTATGAAGCTAGTATAATTTTGAAAACCAGACAAAGACAGTACCAGAAAAAGAAATTACAAGACCATTTCACTCATGGGTGCAAAAAATCTAAACAAGATACTAGTAAACTAAATCCAGCAATGCATAAAAGACCAGTTTGCTATGGTCAAGTTAGGTTTTCATAATAACGTAAAGACGTGTTAACATTAGGAAAGGCAATGGCAGACGGAAGACATAATAGGCATTTCACAGAAGAAGAAAAACATACAACAAATGACATATGAAGAAAGAGATGCTCAGCTTCACAAGTGATGGAGGAAATGCAATGCCAGACCACAGTGAAATACTATTTTGTACTAAAGTGTTATTAACAAAAATGGTTAATGTTTCACAATACCCAGGGTTTGAGAAAATGTGGATCAACAGAATTCTTATTCATGGCTGGTGGGAATTTAATTAGTGCAAGCATTTTGGAAAACAATTTTGCACTTTCTTGTCATAGTTGAACGGTCACGTATCTTAAGACCTAGCAATTCTATCCCTAGGTACATGCCCAAGAGAAGCTCTTATAATATGTCTCGGGACACATGCATAGGAAATGTTCATAGCAACCCTGTTCTTAAAAGTAACAAAACAAAACAAAACAAAACAGAGAAGAAAAATAAAAAAACTGCAAACAACCCAGACAGGATCAGGAGGATGAATAAACTGATACATTGGCCCCCAAGAATATGATGCAGGAACAAAAATGACAAGGTACAGATATATGTGACAACCCAGATGAATGTTGCTAATATAATACTGAATGAAAAAGCAAGCTCTGAAAGCCTATACATAAAGCCAGTTTAATAATTTCCAAAAATGAGCAAAACAAAACACATATTTTTAAGCAGGTGTGTGTGTGTGTGTGTGTGTGTGTGTGTGTTTGTAAATATGAGATAAGACTAAATAACTAAGCAGACAGCCAAAAAATTTAAAATGGAGGGGTAAGTTCGAAGAGCAGGATAGCTGTTACCTGGTCAGTTGGGGAGGGTGGGACTGGGGGGAAGTTGGGGGACCAAGGGCAGATCAGAGGAGGAGCATATTAAGTAGTTAGAGGTTTGGTAACATTCTAGTTTTTGCATCAGTGATGTATATACAAGCATTCGTTATATTATAAACAAAAATAAAAATAAAATAAAATAAATAGAAATAGGCCTGCATGGACTCATGGGAACAGTGGTACCATGCATCACGCATACAGACAATACGTATCCAGATATTGGAGTGCATGGTTGATTCACTTGGTTTTTTATGTAAATGGTCTAGATTATTGCTTCAGTTCCCCACTCTGTCAAGCGTGTGTGGGCATGACCTGATCGGAGCCAGAGACAGGCAGCTAGAGATATCAGACAGATAGTCAACCCAATACTGTCCTCCCAAGGGCTGACATGTATCTATAAATGTGGTGCGGGTGTGAGAAATTGCCCCCTTCTTTGCCGACTGATGGGCCATAACTGGACTGTGTTGTTTGCACACAAGTTGATGTTTCTGGAAGCCCTGATGTGGCAGAAATATTTGCAGGAATTCTACCCTGGAGAAGACCTGAGGGACATGTGAGTTGACTTCAAGCAAGGGCATGCGAACAACAGGAACCCTGTGGATTCTAAGATCCCTGTGTAGTCCCATAGAGGAACTGACTTTTCCAGCCTGGGGACACAGAGGGGTCCTTTAGGATTTTTCTGCTTTCCTGTCTCAGAAAAACAGGACAACTTCAAGACTTTATAGACAGTGTGCTAAGATATAAAAATGGGTTGCAGTAAAATGCAAACTTCATGGTAGATGTTTCTGTTTTCTATTTTTATTGATGGACAAGGGATCTTTCTCCATGCCACCCATTTAGTTGACCACTAGTCACATACTAACCTATGACACTTTCTACATTGCTGTTGAGCACTTCAAATGAGTATCCTCCATGTCTCCAATTAGGATGTAAATTTCTTAAGATCAAGACTTGTTTTATCCTATTTTTGCATTTTCCATAGTGCTTTTCATGGGACAAGAGTTTAATGTGGGCATTTTGGGGCTGGTTACCATGGTGTTTGATGGTTTCATTCATTCATTCATTCATTCATTCATTCATTCATTTGACAGCTATTTCTTGTAAATGTGCTTATCATGTTGTGAAGAATGTCAAAATGTGGGTTGGAGATACTTTTGGATAGGAGGGGGGGGTCCATTCACTGGGGGCCTGAGTGCCCCTGAGTGTCTTCAATGTCTCTATTGCCCTATTCCCAGAAAAAGCCGGAAGGCCACGGAGATGCCTCCTGATGTCCCTACCTGGATAGATCCTGAAGAATCCAGTGGAGCTGCCAAAATATTGCCAGGTCAGTGTTGGGTCTCTCTGGAAGTTCTCCACAAAAACAGGGTTCAAGGCTTCAGACATGTAGACTCCATTTAAAATGTCTGGGTCTAAAGGGTGAGATTATAGAAGGAATTGCTGGGGAAACAAAGTCAGAAGCAATAGTGACCAGTTCTTCATCTGCTGACCACACACACACAGCCTGCAGTGATGCTGTTCACAACTGCCTGCTACCTCACACTCGGACACGAACACCCTCTAATCCAGGAACACTGAGCTTTCTCTCAGCCCAGACTTGTGTAGAATCCTTTTTCGTGTTCTCTTCAGTCAAGGAGGTTGGAGACTCAGTTTACACTCTGCAGGGCTTCTCAGGAAAATAGAGGCACAGCATTAAAACTCACAGTACAAGCTGATCAGAGAGGGCCAGGTGGTGGTGGGGCAGGGAGTTACCTTTGTTGTACACGTTGGTGGGCAGCTGCACGCTGCTGATGGAGGTGTTCACCATCAGGTTGCTGAAGTGTGCGTTGGACTCAAGGATAAACTCAGCCCCCAGCTCCACGTAATTGCCGTTTTCGTCCCTCTCGTTGATCAGGACAGAGTTGTAATAGTCAAACTAGGGTGGAAGGGAATGAGCAGGACAGACAGTATGGACACAAGAGGCCCACAGGGTGAGAGAGAGAAAAAGAAATGGCACAGTTGAGAGGACTCAGATGTGGGAGATGGGGTCAGACAGACTGATAGCATCCATACCAGCAACACCCATGGACAATGCAGGCAGTAATCTGCATCACGCATACAGACAATACATATCCAGATACTGGAGTGCATGGTTGATTCACTTGGTTTTTGATGTAAATGGTCTAGCTTATTGCTTCAGTTCCCCACTCTGTCAAGCGTGTGTGGGCATGACCCGATTGGAGCCAGAGACAGGCAGCTAGAGATCCAGGGTGAGGTAAAGAGACAGAGGCAGCCTCATGGGTTTCACCATTTTTTTTTCCAGTGTGGGGAGCTCCTAGAGACCCAGAATGGTGGTGAGGCTTCTCTCTTTAAGAAACAGCCTGTGACCCCGATGCTCCTCTGAGGAGTCAGCAGTGTACTCTTTGGCTCTAACAGGCAATGTTGGGGGGATTTCTATCTGTCCACAGTCACTTTCTACTTCTCCATCCGTTTGACATACAGAGCTGACCATTCACAATTTCCTCACTCTTGTGTTTTCCAATTTCAGTGTCTTTTCTTTTCCCTCAGCTTCTCCATGCCCTTTCTGCTCAAATCTCCCTCAGCCTGAGGCTGGCCCTACTGCCACCCTATCTGCAGGAGTGTCCGAGCCTCTGCCCCTTCCCTTCTGTATTCTTTTAACTCTGTTTACCAACTCTCATGGGCTCGTTACATGCCATATGCTAAAGTTATTTGGTCTACGAGTTTCCTGACTTTCTAATCTTTGCAGAGGCTAGCACATTGCAGTCGGCAGTAAATGTTTATGGAATGGGTGGATTACCACTCTGTCCCCTGCTCCCCAAGTCTTGAGAGTTCTCTCTCCTACCTGGTCCACAAATCTCTTCTCAAAAGACCAGAGACCATTTCAGAATCAAACTATTGTAGGTTCATACAGATCCTGTGCACATTAAAAGACAGTGTGGGACCTCCCACCTCCCCCCCACCCCCACTCCGTATCTTGTACTCAGGTGACCCTGGCCCTTGGTGGGGGTTGGGCCATCGGTCATTATACTGTCCCTGCAGCAGGTCTGGGAGCAGGAGGACTCACCACCAGAGACTCATTGAATTCATGGTTCAGGTCAGCCTCCTCAGCAGCCTCTACCAGATTCTGCAGGACAGGGACACAGAAGGGAGAATGAATGGGCAAAACGAGGTCAGCAGGTCTTTAATAATTGCTCCTGCTAAGAATACACCCAAGAAAACCGAAAAGAGGTACTCAAACACTAACTTGTGCACAATGGTTTAGAGCAGCACTACTCACAATGGCCAAAAGGTAAATGCATATTACTCAGTGAAAGCAGCCAGTCTGAAAATGCTATATCCTGCACTCCAACTACATGACATTCTGGAAAAGGCAAAACTGGAAACAGGAAAAAGATCAGTGGTAGCCAGAGGTTTGTGGGGAGGGAGGAATGAATAGGCAGAAAACAGAGGATTTTTTAGGGCAGTGAAACTACTCCATATGATCTATAACGGTGGATACATGTGTCAAAACCCATAGAACGTACCACACCAAGAGTGAGCCCTCATGTAAACCATGGACTTTGGCTGATAATGATGTGATAATGTAGGTTCATCAATTGTAACAAATGTACCTCTCCAGTGGGAAGTGCTGAGAGCTGGGGAGACTGTATTTGTGGGGGCAGGGGTATATGGGAACTCTGTACTTTCTTCAAAATTTTGCAGTGATCCTAAAACTGCTTTAAAAATAAAGTCTAGGGGCACCTGGTGGCTCAGTCGGTTAAGCGTCTGCCTTCAGCCCAGATCATGATCCCAGAGTCCTGGGATCAAGTCCCGCATCGGGGTCCCTGCTCCACGGGGAGTCTGCTTCTCCATCTGCCGCCCCCCCATGCTTGTGCGTGTGCTCTCTCTCTCTGAAATAAATAAATAAAATCTTAAAAAATAAACATAAAAAATAAGTCTATTAAATGTGTGTATGTGTATATACATATATTCACATATGTATCTACTGTACACACATACATACAAATATATGTATTCAGTAGTCGAAAGATAGAAACAATCCAAATGTTCATCAACTGATGAACATCCCAACAAAAGGTGGGATACTCATAAATGGAAACTTTTTCAGCCATAAAAATAAATGAGTTCTGATACATGTTAAGACATGGATGAAACTTAAAAGCATGAAGTGAAAGACTCCAGATATAAAAAGGTTACATATTGTATAATTCCACTTTTGTGAAATATCCAGAATGGAATATCTACGGACAGAAAGCAGAATAATGATTGCCAGGAGCCAGGGGGGTGAGGGAATGGGAGTGACTGCTTAATGGGTTACAGGGTTTCTGTTTGGGAGTGATGAAATGTTCTGGAATTAGATAGTGATGATAGTTTCATGGAGTGTATCTCATGCCACTGAACTGTACACTTTAAAAATGGTTAAAATAGTAACTTTTATATTTATTTTATTTTCTTTTTAGAGAGAGAGAGCATGTGAGAGTGTGAGCAGGGGAGGAAGGGCAGAGGGAGAGGGAGAGAGATTCTTAAGCAGGCTCCATGTCCAGTACTGAGCCCAGTGCCAGGCTTTATCTCATGACTCTGAGATCATGACCTGAGCCTAAACCAAGAGTCAGATGCTTAACTGACTGAGCCAACCAGGCACCCCACTGGTAAATTTTATATTATGTGTATTTACCACAATTAAAAAAAAAAAAAAGAACTCCAGCATTGCAGAGCATCATGGGAAGTAAGGAAATTAAAGGAGACACAGATCACAGGAAGATCCTTTTTCATGAATTGGAAGAATTAATATTGTTAAAATGACCATACTACCCATCAGCTACAGCAACTTCTTTCATGACACATCTCCAAAGGCAAGGGAAACAAAAGCAAAAATGAACTTTTGGGACTTCATCAAGATAAAAAACTTCTGCACAGCAAAGGAAACAGTCAACAAAACTAAGAGGCAACCCAAGGAATGGGAGAAGATATTTGCAAATGACATATCAGATAAAGGGCTGGTATCCAAGATTTATAAGGTACTTCTCAAACTCAACACCCAAAAAACAAATAATCAAGTCAAAAAATGGGCAGAAGACATGAACAGACACTTCCCAAAAGAAAATATACAAATGGATAACAGATGCATGAAAAAATGTTCAACATCATTAGCCATCAGGGAAATACAAATCAAAACCACACTGAGATACCACCTTATACCAGTTAGAATGGCAAAAATTAACGAGGCAGGAAACAACAAATGTTGGAGAGGTTGTGGAGAAAGGGGAACCCTTTTACACTG
The DNA here is from genome assembly GCF_009762305.2 of Zalophus californianus. Lineage (NCBI taxonomy): Eukaryota > Metazoa > Chordata > Mammalia > Carnivora > Otariidae > Zalophus > Zalophus californianus. The sequence continues at coordinate 104,088,372 of NC_045603.1, forward strand.
TTGGTGGGAATGCAAGTTGGTACAGCCACTTTGGAAAACAGTATGGAGGTTCCTCAAAAAGTTAAAAATAGAGCTACCCTAGGACCCAGCAATTGCACTACTGGGTATTTACCCCAAAGATACAGATGTAGTGAAAAGAAGGGACACATGCACCCCAATGTTCATAGCAGCAATGTCCGCAATAGCCAAAGTGTGTAAGGAGCTGAGATGCCCTTCAGCAGATGAATGGATAAAGAAGATGTGGTCCATATATACAATGGAATATTACTCAGCCATCAGAAAGGATGAATACCCAACTTTTACATCAACATGGATGAGACTGGAGGAGATTATACTAAGTGAAATAAATCAAGCAGAGAAAGACAATTATCATATGGCTTTACTCATATGTGGAACATAAGGAATAGCACAGAGGACATTAGGGGAAGGGAAAACTGAAGGGGTGGGAATCAGAGGGGGAGACAAACCATGAGAGACTATGGACTCCAGGAAACAATCTGAGGGTTTCAGAGGGGAGGGGGTCGGGGGATGGGGTAGCCTCGTGATGGGTATTAAGGAGGGCACGTGTTGTGATGACCACTGGGTGTTATACGCAAATAATGAATCATGGAACACTACATCAAAAACTAATGACATACTGTAAGGTGACTAACATAACATAATAAAAAAAGTGGGACTAATAATACCAAAAAAAATGTCCATACTACCCAAAGTGATCTATAAACTCAATGCAATCTCTATCAAAGTCCCAAAGTCATTCTTTACAGAAATAGAAATAACTACTGTAAAATTCATATGGAACCATAGATGACCTTGACTAGCCAAAACCATCTTGGGCAAGAATAACAAATCTGATTTCACATCACACTTTCCTGATTTCAAAGTATATTACAAAGCTACAATAATCAAAGCAGTTGATATTGGCACAAAATCAGACATATAGACAAATAGAACAGAACAGAGCCCAGAAATAAATCCATACAGTTACAATCAACTGATCTTTAAGGTGCTAAGTACACACAATGGCAAAAAAATAGTCTCTTCAATAAATGGTGTGGGGAAAAGTATCTACATGCAGAAGAATTAAATTGGACCCTTATCACACACCAAATATGAAAATCAACTCAAAATAAATTAAAGACCTAAGTGTAAGAGTTGAAATTATGAAATTACTAGAAGAAAGCATAGAGAAAAAGCTTCTTGACACTGGTCTTTCTTTGGGGGGGGCATATGATATCAAAAACACAGAGAACAAAAGTGAAAATAGAAATGGGATTGCATCACCCATACCTACTTTTGCTTTTGTTGTCTGCATCAAACCAGAAAGCTTCTGCACACCAAAGGAAATAATCAACAGAATGAAACTACGGTTGGGAAAATTGGAGAGCTACATGCAGAAGAATGAAACTGGACCACTTTCTTACACTGTCCAGGAAAATAAACTCAAAATGGATTAAAGACCTAAATGTGAGACCTGAAACTATAAAATTCCTAGAAGAAAACACAAGGAGTAATTTCTTTGACATTGACCATAGAAACATTTTTCTAGATATGTCTCCTCTGGCAAGGGAAACAAAAACAAAATTAAACTTTTGGGACTATAGCAAAATAAAAGGCTTTTGTACATGAAAGAAACCATCAACAAGATAAAAAGGCAACCTACTGAATGAGAAAAGATATCTGCAAATGATATATCTGATAAGGCATTAATATCCAAAATATACAAAGAATTTATACAATGCCACAGAAAAAAACCCCAGAATAATCCAGTTAAAATGGGCAGAAGAACTGAATAGACATTTTTCCGAAGAAGACATCCAGATGGCCAACAGACACATGAAAAGATGCTCAACATCACTAATCATCGGGGAAATGCAGACTAAAGCCACAATGAGATACCCCTTTACAGCTGTGAGAATGGCTAAACTCAAAAACACAAGAAATAACGAGTGTTGGTGAGGATATGAAGAAAAAAGAACCCTTGTGCCCTGCTGGTGGGAATGCAAATTGGTGCAGCCGCTGTGGAAAAGAGTATGGAGGTTCCTCAAAAAGTTAAAAGTAGAAGTACCAGATGATCCAGTAATTCCACTACTGGGTATTTACCCAAAGAAAATAAAAACACTAATTCAAAAAGATATTTGCTTCCCTATGTTTATTGTAGCATTACTTACAATAGCCAAGGTATAGAAATAACTCGTTTGCTCATTGATAGATGAATGGATAAAGATGTGGTAAAAAATAAAATAGAATATTACTCAGTGATAAAAAAGAACGAAATCTTGCCATTTGCAACAACATGGACGGACTTAGGGGCTGTATTGCCGAGTGAAATAAGAAAACTAATGTAGAAAACTGATGCACAGCAATGTGACTTTAGTTGACAGTATTGTATTGTGTTCTTGCAATTTGCTAAGAGGGTAGATCTTGGGTGTTCTCATTATACATACAAGAATAAATAAAGGACAGAAGGAGGGAGGGAAGGATGGAAAGAAGGAGGGAAGGAAAAAGTAACTGTGTGAGGAGATGGATGTTGATTGGCTTGGTTGAGAAGAGTATTTCACAATGTATATGTATATTTTTGGGTCATCAGTTTGCACACCTTAAATATACACAATTTTTTTTAATTGTCAATTATACCTCAATAAGTCTGGGGGAGGGGCGGGGTAGAAAGGACCTGAGCTCCTATTCTGGCTTTGTCAGGGTGCAAGCCACTAAGCCTCTCAGAGTCTCTATCCATACAACTGTATATTAGGTAAAATAATCCAACCCCCAAACCCTAGGATGTGAGGAAGAAATTCCACAGGGCAAAGATAATTTTAGTGCTGCTTTGCAGGAAATTTCCCCATGGATGCCCCTGTAGAAGGGCCTGTGACTGAGGCCCCAATGTAACCCCCAGGCGGGAGAGGGTCTGGTGCTTGGAGATCTGCAGAGCAAGCACTCTTTTGGTTGGTTTTCCTCAATTGAAGCCGTGGGAAAGACAGTGCAACCGGAGCCCCAGAGAGCCCAGGGCCCTGGCCTCTGGGAGTGCACCAGGATTACTTTTGCTCTAGCACCACAAGGACCAGCACCCGAAGTGGTGCATTCTTGCATCCCGATGTCTTTGCCCAGAGAGGTGTTTTAAACAGCACTGCAGATAGAAGGAGGCAGACATTACTGCCCGTGTTGGTTGTATGTGAGATCAATGTCCTCCTGCTGTAGCCTGGGATGAGCTCTCCAGTCCCCAAGTTATCTTCTCTGATGCTACGATCCCTCTCCCCTAAGCTGTAGAAAAGAGGCTGCAAATTGTAACTTGTGGGAAAGAAGGCCCCAGCGACTCTGACACTGATGCTTCACAGAATATGGGTTTTGATGGGGAGGTGGGGAGCCAGGCAGGCACACTGGTCAGGCTGCAGCTTGCTCTCTCCCCAACCCCTGCCCTCTGTCTCCCCTGCACAATCTACCATCCTAGCTCCGTCTCCTCTCGCCTTGTTTTCCTGGTTCCCCCAAGAGAGGCCTTTTGGGGATAAGACTGGTCTTGGATGGCCAGATTTCTGGCTGGGTGGAGCAGGGACTGTGTCTCTCCAGCCAGCCAGGTCTCCGCAGACATTGGGTAGGTGGATGTGCAGTGTGGGAATCACCTGAGCACGAGCCCAGCACTCTAAGTACCTCTGCTGGCTGGGTGGCCTTCAGAGCACGTGGGTGCCGTGAAGGGTGGGTTGATATGCAGAAGAGGAGAGCATGGAGGGAGGAGTAGGGGAAGGAGAAAAGGGGAGCAGAGAAAAGGGAGAGGAGATGAGGGAGCTTGCTTTTCGAGCTCTCCATCCAGCTATATTCCCTTCCAGCCATCAGCTATCCATCCATGCCCCTGTTCATTCAGCTGGTGACCCCCAAAACTCTTACTCTGTACCTGCTCTATGCCCGTCTCTGAATATGAGGTTGTGACGCAGAACCCCTCTTAACACTGTAGGTTGACCCTATTGTATTGGACACGGTTCCCTCAGGCAGAGCTCAAATTCCAGCCCCCACCTCTCTTCCCTTTATTCCCAACATTTTCTCCTTTACAAGGATCTTTTGGCTCATGAAGATACAAGGCAGACACTCATAAGGTAGGAAGAGGGGATAAAGGGGCACAACATTGAGGGTCATTTTGGTGTCATGGGGGCTGGGGTGGAACCCCCCACAAATCATAGAACTTAGAGTACCTTGACAGCCTCTACTTTCCTGCGGAGCATGGCTTCCATGTCCTCTGAGAACTTCCTCACCAGCTCTAAGCCATCCACCTCCAAGATACTCAGACTGGGCTCCACATCCTTGTATTTCTGTGCAGGAGAAGTGGGAGAGATGGGCACCTGTAGTCCTGTAGATGATTATGTGTGGCCTCCATCTTCTCAAGTAGTGCATTCACACCTGTGAAGTCTTGTTGACTCAACAAGAGGCAAGGACAGCCTCTCCCCTTCTGGTATAATCTCCCCCACTAACATTAATAGCTGACTTTTATCAAAGTTCTCTCTGTTCCAGGAACTCTGGACATTAACGTTGTGGTTAATATCCTTAAAAGGGAGTAGACTGAGGCTCAGAGAGTCAACAAACTTGACCAAGGTCACACAGCCAGTGAATGGAGGACCTGGGATGGCCCAGGTCTCCCAGATTTCTTTATGCAAGCATGCTGCCTCCCTGGGGCTGCTCACAGGGACTATGAGACATCAGTTCATCTTTCCCTGATGTCCCGTGGTATCAGCGTGCCCCTGCTCGCAACCATGTGAACTCATGTGAACATTCTCACTGCCTGGGCAGAGCTCGGCAGCAGCTGTAAGTATTCATTCTGCTGAAGGAACTGGAGAACCTAGGAGAGTTAAGAGAGCTGGGTTCAAGTCTACTCTCTGGGCCCGCAAGGAGATAATCTCTCACCTACTGTTTATGTCACTAATGTCTAATGACCCCATTTGGCAACCTAGTGGCCATGTGACCTCAGGCGAGTTACTCAGTTTCCTCATCTATAAGATGTGACATCTGCATGGCTTTAGAGCACGCTCACAGAATGCTTTTACCCAAAACGGCCACGTCATTATTGCTGTATCTGCCTCACCCGGGGTTGGAGGGCACAAATGAGAAAATCAAATGGACCTGGTGCTTTGCTGGGTGGAAGCTCCACGTGAGCGGAAGTGGGTCTGAGCTGTCATTGCTAGAGTGGCCTGTCGTGGGCTTGGGAGAGGGAGCCACCCGCCTGGCCCTGCCCACTCCCTCCAGGCCCGACCAGCAGCCGGAGGAAGGGGCTGCAGTATGGCCACGCGCAGGCATAAAACCTGAGATTTGCTCTTAGCAACATTTAGAAAATGGTGAAGATCGTAGTCACTTCATGAAGTTGTGGTGAGAATTAAATCGTGAATATAAAGCTCTTAGCAAAAGGTAATAATAGAGAATGGCAGGCTGTTATTAAATCCGGTCTGGGAGTTATAAATATCAGAGAAAATGATGTTTATAATCCAGTAAGAGGACAGACTCGGTATCAATCTGCAATAAAGCAATTAATAAAGGCGAGGGGGAGCTGGTGCACCGTCCTGCCCATCAGGCCCTGCTTCCTGCCCGGGTGCCAGACGTGGGCTAGACCTCAGCGAGGGCCCCATGTGGGCGCTCTGCAGCGCCGGGCATGGCTGGAGGTCCTGAGAGCTGGAGGTCAGGGAAGCTCTCCCCGCAGAGGGCCACAGTCCTGCTCATCTACTTCTCCTGCCCAAGCAGCCCCTGCAGGCATTGCGCCCTTTCTCTGGCCTCCCCATCCCTTGCTCACAGGTGTCACAGCTACATCCCACTCTGCTCACACCTGCTCCCTCTCCCTTTTATTCTTCACAGAACCCCCCCAAATAAATCTCTTGCCCATCTGATTTCATCCCTTGCTGATTTGATTCCATCCAGCCTCTGGGGGATCTGAGCTGACCCTCTGCTCTTGGCCACTCCACCCTACTGTCCCCACTGACTTGCTCTGTGACTTGGGCAAATCATTCCCTTCCTGGGCCTCAGTTTGCCCATCTGAAAATGAGGAGAAAGGATTAGATGATCTCTAAGACCCCTTACGGCATGGACATTTGAGGATTAGAGGACTCTGCTTCTCCACCAGGAGAAGTCCCCGGCTGACTGCCCTCTGACCACCCTGCACGCTCCCCGGGTGGGAGTTACTGACCTTCTGCAGCAAGAGTGAGCCGGAGTACTTGGTCACGGTGTTATACAGGTCCCGGCCGAAGGTGTCTGCCCAAAGCTTCACTCTGCCGGGCAACAGAAGTGCGCTCAGCAGCTGCCCTGAGGTGGCAGGGCGGACAGGCTGGGAAACATAGCCTGACACCAAGCCCCCAAGGGTTCTGATTTGTGAGTGAAGAATAGAGAGGATAGAAGGGGAAGAGGCTGTGGACGGGCCCAGGCCAGGGTGGGGAGGACCCTGAGGACAGAAACAGGAACTGCTTGGCACCACAACTTCTCAATGGACCATGCCCTTCAGTGTGCCCTTCTCAAGGTCACTACCGGCCACCAAATCCTCTCTTGAAACTTCAGAGGGGACATGAGGCTGGGGGCAGAGGAAGAGGCTCTGAGCTTCTTCTGCGGAGGCGAGAGCAGGCCAGGCAGGGAGGGTGTGAGAAGGCCACCCTTCACCCGGGGTGCAGGCAGCTTCGTGGAGAAGCCCTGACCTCCCATCCATCCCTGGAAATGCACTAAGATCCCGCCACCTGGGCAGGCTGGTGGCATCCTGCGGTGAGTACACAGGACCTCATCTGAGCATCTCCGGATGGAGCAAAATGAGCTTGTCCACATGATCCTGTCAAGGTTGCATTCATGCAGTAACCAACCAATAATTATTGAGGTCCTACTATGTGCCAGCCATTGCACACAGTGCTGGAGCCACATCGTGGTCCTTACCTTTGTAAAACCCTCAGTGAGAGGGACACCCCTCCACATACAGATAGCATAATACATGTGTGAAGCTGAAGGGCGCCAACAAAGCTTGGGGAGGGGTAGTAGTGGTGCCAGGAGGCTTCTTGGGACAAGTGGGATCTGAGTTCAGTGTTAGAAGTTTGGGAGAGTTGAACTTGCCAAAGAGATTTGGAAGAGATTTCCAGGTAGAGAGTATAGAAGAGCTTGGAGGAGTCAAAATTGACTTCAGGTTTCTAGCTTGGGTGGTTGAGCTGATGATGGTGTTATTGAATAAAATTAAGAATATCAGGAAGATCGGAGGGGGGTGGTACAAGTCGGGGAGGGTGGAAGGTGATGAGGGTCCCTTGTGATATGTAGAATGTGAACATCCTTCCTGTTTCAGGGCTACTGAGTGCCATAGGGCAGGTTGTGCACTGCACAACTCCAGAAGGCACCAATTGCATTATATCTTGAAAGACACACACTTGAATTTAAAACCTCACATGATCTTCAGGAAGAGCTGTCCATAGGCAATGCGTATGTGAGTCTAACAAGTACAGGCAGGGCTGAGAGAGTCATTAGCACACAAGTGGGAGTTGAAATCCTGAAGGTAGAGGGATTCTCTCAAGGAGATGTGTAGCATGAGAAGAGCTGTGAGTGGAAGACACACCCTGGGGGACACCAACAATCTCAGGGGCAGGCAGAGGGAAAGGATTGCTTGAGGAGGACAGAAGTTTCATTCAGGTGCCTGAGGAGACCCAGGAGAGCTCATTGATTGTCAGGGAAGTTGAGTCATCGAGATTCAAGGAAAAGGGAATCCAGGGAGAGGAGGCCAGGAATGTCTAGTGGATTGGGCAGGGAGGAAATCTTTGGGGATCTTGGTGGGAACAGATTTGGGAGGGCAGTCGGAGCCTGGCAGGGGGTGGAGGCTGAGGGCTGAGTGGGAAGAGAGGGCATGGCTGGACGTGAGGAGATGTGGTGTCATTGGGGTGCACAAGACTGAGAGGGGGATTCAGCAGGGGAGAGAGGAGGGCTGGTGTCAAGGGCCTGGCAGAGGTCCGGCTCCCGGGGAGAGCGTGGGGGCAGATGCAGGCAGGTTTGAAGGCCAATAACCTCGGCCAACTGTCGAGGTTTCTATGTCGATGGTCCAGTCTGCAGTTCTCTGCAACCAAGGCCTGGATTCCAGCCACCTTTACTCAGCACTCAGCCTATCCCCAATGTCTCCTTCTGCTATTAGTTGGTGTGTGTTCTGGGGATAGAAAATTATTCTCAACATCTCCCTCAGCAACAGACAGTCATATGGCCCAGCAGTGGGGGAAGCGTGGGTCAAGCTGACCTGAGTTTAAATTCTGACACTTCCGTTTACTGCCTATGTGAACGTGGGGAGGTCGCCTAACCTCTCTGAGCTTGTTTCCTCAACTGCACAGCACCACGCCAGGCTTTGAAACTACTAGTAGAGGCTCTGCAACCCAGCGTGAACAGTGCTGCTGAAATCCACAGCCCACAACACGCATTGTTCGGCCTCCCGGTCCCCAGGGCTGTTCAGACGTGAGGCTGGCAGCTGGCTCTGGCAGCCTGACCATCATGCTGGACTTGAGTGGCCGGACCCGGGTATGGACTGAGCGAGCTGCCCCTGCCGTCTAGAGTGCTCCGCTCCCCACATATCTCAGCCATGTCTTTTTTTAATAGGCCCGCCAGAGCAAAGGACTGAAAAACAGACAGTCTCAGCAATTCAGCTTTATACCAAAGTGCACATGACTGATAGCAGATTCCTTCCTGGAGCTGGCCTGAGCGACAGGATGCAGAAGGGGGTCTGGAAGGAGGCAGGAAGGGAAGACGACGACCAAAGTCCAATTTTCCTCAGCTCCTGGCTGCATGAGGCATTTGGTCTGTTCAGAGCTGCTCTACTCTTTCAGAGTGTCAAAACCCCAATTTCCTCACAAATCCTTAGGGAGCTGTGGTGATCGTTTTGAGTCAGCACAGCCCTTACTCCCAGTGGCCTAATTGCAGAGATTATCCCGGAAGGAGCCTCCCTCTGGCCCGCAGGTGCTCCAGCGCTGCTTGCCTTCCTGAGGCGTGAGGCCCTTGAGATCACTTCTGCCTGAAACCAGCCAGCGTCCGCACAATGGCAGGCGGGGCTCCAGAATGGGAGTCCGGTGGGAAGAGGGGAGGGAAAGGGACAGTGGGCAGTGCAAGCCCCAGGGGAGAGCTCGAAGGAGGCCAGAGGTCAGGGGTAGGAGGGTGGGCAGAGGCTTGAGCTCTCCAGGGGGAAGAAAGGAAGACCAGAGCCAGAGGATTCTATGGAGTGGGGGCTGACGCTTACGTTTCCAGAGGAATCTTGGTCTGCCCGCGTGTGGGGGACAGGAACGTGCTGGAGAGCAGCAGGAACAGCATGACCGCGGTCTTCGGCAGGGAGGCCTGGGCCACCGGCCATGGGCAGCAGGACCTCCTGAGGTGGGGGGCGCTGGTGTCTAGGTGGAACCTGGGGAGTCCTGGCATGGTGTCTCTGTGGGGCTCAGGGTGAAGGGAGGGAGAGAAGAGAGTGGCCTCCGACCACCAGCTCTGTCCGCCTGTCATCCAGATCCTTGGGACGTCCCCAGGCCTTCTGCCTGCTGAGTCCTGGCAAGCCGGGGTTCCCCCAGCTTCCAGTCTTGTCTTGCTACAACGCTTGGCAAGGGCAGGGGCTTCTCTCTGTCCTGCAGAGGAGCAGTGCACAGAGAAGCCGCCCCACCTGACCAGCAGGCTCCAGGAGGGGGCTGATGATCTGGGCCGGGGGGGGGCGGTTATGACAAAATGAACCCGTTAATCTGCTGGCCTCTCCTCTAATCCCCTGCCTGACAGCAGGGAGGAGGAGGTGGCAGAAATGACCTCAGCAGGATTACCCTGATTCCAGAAGACAGGGCTAGGTTCATTCCATTAGGGCTCAGAGCACAACCTTGTACTTTAAAGAGGCAGAGCTCTTCCTGTAGACTTGTTCCTTCTGGACCCAAGGGGAGGAAGATGCTGGGACACTGGTCCGAGAATGACAGGGGACGTTTGTCCAGTGCTCTGACTTACCAAAACATGTCACAAATTGACGTTTTAAACCCGAGAGCCATCCTGGGAGGTCAGTGTCATCATCCCTGTTTTCAGGGGGCCTCTGAGGCACAGGGAGTCTCAGGGACCGAGTTGGGACTCCTGTCTCCAAGCCTGCTGCCTTTTGACGAGGCCGTCGATGATGTCAGCAGCCTATGGCCCCCACGCCCCCCCACCCGTATGCTCCTGGCTTGAGGCTAGGGGACTCATTTGCTGGGAAGCTGAGGAAGCCTCAGGGCTCCTCCCCGAAGGGGCAGCACGTTCCTCTGTCCAAATGTTTCGGTTCTATTTGCAAAAGTAAGATAGTCCAACTACCAGTGGTTAATAGCTCCGTCTCTTGCCATTCCCACTTCTCTGTCTGATTTCCTGTTAGGTGGGTGATGTCTGAGTGCCTGTGGGCATTTGGGAGATCCGGCTAAGAGGAAGTTGAATCGGGGTAACATTTAATTTGGGCTTGGAGGGATATATTTCTGTAGCTCAGCGCCACTTCCTTGTAGAGACGAGTTATTTGCAAGCAGCGGGTGTAGAACTGGCTTCCAGGAACACTCATTCCCGCCCGTGTTCAGTATCACTGTGCATCAAGAAGGGCAGGTGCAGCCTAAGTTTGTCACCATGTGAGTGTCCCACAGCACCCGCCGTTGGAAGTACGTGGGAGCGCAGGGAAAAATAAGGTTTGAGATGCACTGAGCCAGAAGCTAGGCTGGCAGATTCTTCCGAAGATCAAACAAGTACAATTGTCAACCAGTTCTCTCGTGTGAGGGAAGTTGTCCGTGTTGAATGTCTGTAATTATAAACAGGCCTTACATCGTCTTCTCTTCAGACTGGGATGACGCAAAACAGAATTTGATTACAATGCTTGTGTCTGTGGGTCCGATCGCATGATGGCGCCACCTGAGCAGCGCAGGTGAAGTCCCAGGGTACACGGAACACGTCTCCGCCCGCCTTTTAGTGTATCTGAGGCATCCTGTCCCAACGAAATCTGCTGGTTCCAGCAAAATGGCACACAGCATTGCCGCCAACGCAGAGAAATGCCTGAAGAAGCAAGTGTTCTAGTGACAAAACTCCTACACGTAGTCATCAATAAGTCAATGTTGTGGTATCAGAGTAATCTGGTTGCACAATTATTTGGTTCAGTATAAGGTGGCAGCAAATTTTATATGCATTTGAATTGTTCCTGTGAATGCCTAATTTCAGAGGAGTTTTGCATATTTTTCGGATTACAAATCATTACAAATTTAGAAAAAGTACTACACAGGCATATGGGGCAATTAATAAATAAGGAGAATGTGTAATTTTTCTAGGTTTTATGATTTTTGTGGTATTCATCACCTTCTTAAAATGTGTAATTTTGAGTGATTTTTTTCATTCTAAATATTCGCTTTTATATCTATTTTTGTACTTATAATTTGTATCCCTTTTCTACTGTAGATAACCGGCCCCAAATTCTGCAAGCTTCTGACCCCACAGAACCTGGCCCCTCCCCCACTTTCAGGCACCTGCTCACTGAAGGCACTGACTTCCTCCAGTGTGCTAAGCAAGGAAGCTGCTTAGAAAGCTGTATCCATGTTCATCTTGCTCATTCACAGACGCGGCAGTGGCCCAGGTCCCTCCCAGCCCTTTAGATTTCCTTTGGAAGACCTCAAAGTACTTATGAAGGAAAACGCTGATGTTACAATGGTGAGTAGTGTGATGTCTTCTGAAAGACCTGCTAAGGTAGTTCACCCTACAAGTGCCTAACCAGCTGTGCAGAGACAAACACTTTTTAAATAACACTGAAATATATTGCTTTGTATGTATTGTTGACTCTGGCCCATTTTGCTCGTTAGGACCGTGGCTCAGAGGTACACGGTGGCATATTGGGAAATACTAGGGATTGTGGTGGGGGCGGGGGATGTGGGGGAGGGCAGAGGACTCGAGAGCCTGGTAACTTCAGAGAGGGGATTTCTTAGCAGGAGTAAAATGAGGCGTGGGAGCAGAGCATAGAGCCAAGGGAATGATCGGGCCTTAGGATAGATCTTTGAAACTCAGAACCTTCAGGGGCTCATCCCTTAGCTGCAGGTCAGGATGGAGCTTCCCTACCTTCCCTCCTGCCAGCTAGGAGGGAACGGATGCTGTGGCTTTATTTTTTAAGGGCCCTGAGGGAAAGAGTATTCCAACTTTCTCTTGGTCAGTCTTTCATCTCAAACCCCTCACGATTTAATCCAACCTAACTCATTTTTCCTAGGACATCTTCTCGGTGTCGGCCCCTCACCAGGCCCTGGAGATGTGATACACAGAGCTGGCATGAAGGCTGGGACATGGTGCTTGAGATAGACACTTGGAGTCTATACAGGAAGACTGATCTCAAACAAATGCTCAGCGAAAGCGAGCTAAGTTCTGTGGTGCCAAAGTGAGGTATTTGAGAAACATAGTAGAGGGAACATTATTTTTTCCTTTTGGGAGGTAAAAGGAGGAGGGAAATTTTAGGGAAGCCGACACAGTGAAAGAGGCATTTGAACTGGGCTTTAACTGATGACTAGGAGTTCACCAATGGAGACTCCTCAATGGATGGTTATAAGGAACTGACAGTATATAAGAAACAGAAGGAACAAAAGAAGGAAACCATGGGCATGTTATGTTGTATATACTTGCTGGAAAATAGTGAGAATATCAGTTATCCATATACTAAGTTATACTTAGTGGCTTAACATAAAAGCAATATTTTCTTTAGTTAATGAGTGAGTTTGGGGGCAGGGCCCAGCAGGGAAGGTTATCTGCGCAGTGTCAGTGGGAATAGCTTAATGGGGCTGGAGGATCCACTTCTGGGTTGCTTTACTTGCATATCTGGCAAGTTGGTACTGGCTGTTGGCTAGGAACTCGGCTGGGGCTAAGGGCCAGGGGACTCAGTTTTCCTCCACATGGCCTGCTCCGATTTCCTCTTCGCGGGCTGCTTGGGATTTCTCCCAGCATGGTGGCTGAGCTCCAGGAGTTAGAATCCCGAAGGAATAGTGGCTATTGTATGCCCTTTATGGTCTGCTGTGGAAGTCCCAGAGCGTCACCTCAATTCTATTCTACTGGTTAGTTAGTCTCTGAGTTTGACCCAGGCTCAATGGGAAGAGACACAGACCCTACCTCTCAGTGACAAGAGGGTCAAAAATTTGCAGACATGTTTTAAAACTGCCATAGTGAGGGTCGTAGGGTTGAGGATAAGGGAGGATGGAGAGGGTGGTAGGGTCGGGGATTTATGAGTGTGGCAGTACAGGGGAACAGGGGGATGGGAAGGAAAAAGAACAGGGAAGTAAAAGATAGAAAAGAATCTAGTAGCTAAGCTAAGCTCCTTTGTGCACACACGACAAAGGTACAACTTTGCTCATTGCTCAGTGAGTGCTGGCCAGTGAGAATGTTCCCAGGCTCTCCCCTTTAGGGTGAAGCTTGGTGAGAAGTGTGTGCACCCTGCCCTCTTCTTCCCTTGCCCCCCTTCCCCTCTGCCCCACTCCTGCTCTCCCTCTCTTTGCACATACCCCTCGCTTTACATTACTTGGTGACCATCCACATGTCCTTGGTCACTCGCTCCTCAAGAGCTAGGCTTAAGCCAGAGCTCATTCATCTCTGAGTCCTCCCTGCCTGAACAATGGAAGGGCAGCAAATGGAACGAATCAGGTCTCCAGGCTTAATTCTACAAAGGAGTATGACAAGTCAGTATTTCTCACCATTTCATGTCAGTTTTTCCTTCATTCATTCTGTGACTATGAATGAACACAGCTGTATACAAGGCACCATGCCAGGCTCTCTCTCTCTCTCTCTCTATATATATATATATATATATATACATATATATATACACACACATATAGCGAGAGAAAGATTTATTATAAAGAATTGGCTCGCACAATTAAGGAGGCTGACAGACCTCAAACTCTATAGTTGGCGAGCTGGAGACCCAAGAGAGTGGACGGGATAGTTTCAGTCTGAGTCTGAAGGCTTGAGAACCAGAAGAGCCGATGATGTCATTTCAGCCCAAAGGCCAGCAGGCTTGAGACCCAGAGGGAGCTGTGATGTTTCTCAAGTCTGAAGGAAGGAAAACCCTCCAATATCCCAGCTTGAAGGCTGTCAGGCAGGAATTCTTACTCATGGAAGGGGTCAGCCTTTGTTCTATTCAGGCCCTCAGCTGATTGGACAAGGCCCACCACATTAGGAAGGGCAATCTACTTTACTCAAGTCTGTCAACTTAAAATTAATCTCATCTAGAAACACTCACAGACACACCCAGAATAATGTTTGACCAGATGTCCAGGCACTCCGTGGCCCAGTGAAGCCGACACAAAATGGACCACCACGCTCACTTTAGGCTCCAGTCGTAGCTGCTTCCTTTCCATGACTTGGAAAGTGTGAACAGCTCAGCTGCTCCTAAGCTGTGGGTTCCTCTTGTATTTCCTCTATATCCACACCTTTGTAAAGAAACTTTCCTCCAATTATCCCATTATGAGTGTCCCACATGCTTCCTGCTGAGCCTCTGTCTGCCAGCTGGGCTCCCTCCCTCCGCCTTCCGCCCTCCCCCCTTCAGTCTATTCTTAGTGCAGTGACTGAGGGCTCCTTTTGTAAGTCAGACCATGTCACTCTTCTGCTCAGAGGCCTCAGTGGCTACCCGTCTTACTTAGGGTAAAAGCCAAAGCTCCTGCCACAGCCCACAAGGCCCTCCACGGGCTGCCCTGGTGTCCTCCCTGGCCTGTCTCTGCTGTCTGCCCTCACTCACAGGCCCCCTCCACAGTGGCGTCTTGTTCTTTGAGCGAGTCCGGCCCACTCCCACCTCAGGGCCTTTGGACAGTCCCCGCTGTGGCTCTGCTGCCCCGCTGCCCCTGGGTGGCTGGCTCTCTCACTGCCATCAGGGCTCTGTCAGGCAGGGTCCCTGGCAGGAAGAGATGGCATACTTGAATTGAGTGGCTTGAGAGGAGGGTATGAAGGGGGCTATTTACAGAGGTATGGACGGGGCACTGCTGTGTCCCAGGCTGCAGACAGTGGGCACCCAATCCCTGGGCCCCAAGGGATGAGGGGAAGGGAGTGAGCTCTGTGGAGATGACATCCCACAGGGATGGTGGCCTCGGGATGCAGCCACCTGTGTGGACCCCACCCAGAGGGGACGTGAGGAGTAAGTCTTCCTCCTCTCATCTCCTGTAGGTGCTCCCAGCTGCTAAAGCCACCTGGAGGCTCCAAAGAAGGAGCCCGTTGATGTGGCCCCCCCACCCCCACTTCCGCCTCCCGGGCCAGGAGAGGCAGAGAGCACGGAGGGAGGAGCAGATGGAAGATAAGCAGCATAGGATATTTCTCAAAAATCACCTCATACAATGACGTTGTTCTGGAATTAGATATAGTGGGGGTGGTGTACAACTGTGTGGATATACTGAAAACCACTTTCCCGTGGTGACTTTTACGGTGGGTGAATTACATTTCTATTTTTTTTTTTTAACGCTTTTTCAGTAAGTAAATCCTTCTGTGGCTGCAGGATCTAAAATTTTGCCTGTCTTCAACATTTCCTATCTCTCTTCCCAGCATCGTCTTGCTTTGGGCTTTCCCTGCATTTTTTTGCTTAGGGGTTGCCATCAAACATACCACACACAGTATTTTCTTACGACTTGCGTTCGTCTGTTGTCCACTCCACTGGAGTGTAGCCTCTGTGAAGACAGGGACCGTGGTCTGATTTTCTCTCTGCTGCATTCCCACCACCTCCTAAACCAGTGCTCAGTGCAAGTAGGTGAATACGTGTGGCATGGACGAATGGTTGCAAGTGGAGGTGCTCTGGTAGGAGGAGGTAGTTGGCGGGGAGTCAGTCCAGGTCCAGCCCGCTCTTCCCCATCCTCCCCTCCCAGGGCCCTGCACGCAATCTGGAAACCACCACATAACCATGCAAAGACATTCACTGCCCTTTCCTTCTGCAAATGAGTCTTGGGTGGCTCATTTCATCTTCAAATGACACAGAGGACGTCACAAAGGACACCTACAATATTTGTACACCTATATTCGTAGCAACGTTATTCACAATAACCAAAAGCTGGAAGCAACTCACCTGTTCATTGATGGATGAATGGATAAGCAAAACGTGGTGTATCCACACAATAGAACACAGAGGAAGGACATTCTGACACAGGCTACAACTTGGATGAACCTTGAGGACACCGTGCTAAGTGAAATAAGCCAGACACAAAAGACCAGAGAGGTATGATTCCACTTATGTGAGGTACCTAGAGTAGTCAGATTCAATAGGATGGTGGCTGCCAGGAGCTGGGGGAGGAGGCTGGGGAGTTTAGTGTTTAATGGGTCTGGAGGTTCAGATTTGCAAGATGAAAAGAATTCTGGCAGCCGGTCTTGCAATGTGAACGTACTTCACACTACCGCACTGTACACTCAGAAACAGTTAGGATGGTAAATTTTGTGGGATTTTTTTAGCCACAATTTTTTTAAGTGGAAGAAAAGGGGAAGCATCTACTGCTGCCCTGAGCAGAGCCAGGAGTTTGGACACCCCGCTCCATCTCCCTGAGGCTGCTTCCCATTTTTAACACTTCCATTGCTAAAAACTACTAGCCCTGCTTGACTCTAGAGCTTTAAAAAGGAAAATAAATGTTCAGACTCCCAGTGCCTTTAATCATGGCTCGGCCACTTCTTACTCCTAACATGAAGGGAGGGAGGAACAAGGCCACTGAACAAAGTGCCACGGTCTCCCTCAAACGCGCCTCCCCCAGCCCAGCCACATGCCCAACCTGCCCACCGACCACAAAGAAGCATGGCATGAATGCAGGGGACAGCTGGCTGTCAGCCTGACTGCAGCCTGGATTGGCTGGGGCAGTTGCCTGTGGGACATCAGGCCAGTGACTCATCACTTCTGTCTGGAGAGTCTGAGGCACATCAAAGCATCAGGGCGAGGGCACCAGGCTAATTAGAGGCTGGCCAGGCAGGCAACTGGAGAGGGTCACTGCGGGGCCTGCAGGGTCTCTAAATACCTGGGCAGGTGGCTTGTTAGAGGAAGTGTGCATGCGTGTGTATGTGTGTGTTCAGGCAGGAAGGGGGGTGGGAGACTGAGGCAGAAAGCAACCCCAGGAGGAGGGCCCTGAGGGAAGGCGGGGCGGGGGGGGACTTGGTGGTAAAGGATCTGGTGAAAGTCCACAGTTCCCTGCGTCTCCCTCCTGCTCGCAGCCCTGGGGGGACTGTGGGAGTTCTCAAGGGGCAATTCAGTCTGCAAGGGACAGGCTTGGAGCAGAAGGACCAGAGGCAATGCTTGCTGAGACGCACCAGCCACAGGCCAGTAATTCCCTCATTTTACCAACAAGTGAGAGCTTGTGATGAGCCAGGGGTGTGTGCTCCCAGTTCTGGTTCTGGGGGAATCAGGAGCCCCACGTGCAGATAGTGTGGCAGTGTGACACTGTCCATGGGGACGGCAGCCTCATTGTGGAGACACAGGCTGGGAAGCAAGGTCTCTCTCCTCAAACCTGGTCCACCCATTGACCGAGTGGGCTCAGAGTCACAGTTGCGGGTCTTGGTTTACTGCTTCTCGATGCCCCCAGAGGCCCATATGCTCTTTCTTTCTGCCCTTTCCTCCTTTGCTTGCTGCCTTCATCCTTATGCTTGTTATTGTCACAAGAGGGCTACTGCCGTTCCAAACATCACACCTGAGTTCAAGGTAAGGTGAAAGCAAAGCACCATGCCAGATGCTTCTGTTCATTTTTTAACACAAGGCAAAAAATTTCTCCAGAATCTCACTCATCCCCTCTGCCAGCAGACCTAGGGTTCTGACCCAATGGCCAGAAGTGGCTCAGATAATCACAATCACAGGTTGGAAATATGGGAACAGGATTGTTCCACCTGGTTTAATAAATCCTGATGTCTTGCCTGGGGCGGGGCATTGTCACCACGGAAGAACAGGAGAATGGGTATGATGTGGGCAACACGTCCCCCTTGATCCCCAAGTAGTAAATGAGATTCAGCATGTGAAGCAGAATCAGCACCTGGCCCTCAAAAACATTCTCTATCATCATTTACATATAAATTCTCTTCCTGTACAAGGATTGACAGGCAGACCCTACCTCCCAGGACACTTTAAGGGGAACTGGTAAAGGGCAGGCCGCCTCTTTTTCAGGGGAGAAGACAAGCTATGCACGGAAGGGCAGAGATGGAGAGGACTCAGTTGCAGGGCGGGAGGACCCATGGTGTCTGGGAGCCTTTCCTTGGCCTTCATAGTTTGAAGCCCTAGAAAGGCCTGCATCTGCCTAGGGGTCAGGACATCTAGTTTCTAATTCCTGCCCTACTGCTAGTCACCTGCATGATTTGGAACCTCTTAACGTTGTCATCTATATACAATGATGTGGATGATTCTTGTAAGAGGGGATCATGTAAGATGGTGGATGCGAGAATATGATGTTCTGTGCAAATGTAAGATGTTGAATTCTTGGGGGAAGAAGCAAGGTGCCAACCTCAGGGACTACCTCAGGGCCTTAGTGGTTTGGGAGGCTAGTAAGCACACACACGTGCACCTGTGCATGTGCGCGCACGCATACACACACACACACACACACACGGTGTGAGGTTCCCATTCAAGCACATGTATGCAGCACATACAGATGAAGGGAAATTTCATACACATTAAAACATATGTTAAAAAAACCATATGTAAAGTGTCTGTCAGATGTGTCCAGGTAGCAAAATTTAACAAGTGGGACTGCATCAAACAAAAAAGCTTCCACGTGAAAGCAAGCTGGTGCAACCACTCTGGAAAACAGTAGGGAGGTTCCTCAAAAAGTTGAAAATAGAGCTACCATACGGTCCAGCAATTGCACTACTGGGTATTTACCCCAAAGATACAAATGTAGGGATTCGAAGGGGTACATGCACCCTGATGTTTATAGCAGCAATGTCCACAATAGCCAAGCTATGGAAAGAGCCAAGATGTCCATCGACAGATGAATGGATAAAGAAGATGTGATATATATATATATATATATAATGGAATATTATGCAGCCATCAAAAGGAATGCAATCTTGCCATTTGCAAAGACGTGGATGGAACTGGAGGGTGTTATGCTGAGTGAAATAAGTCAATCAGAGAAAGACATGTATCATATGACCTCACTGATATGAGGAATTCTTAATCTCAGGAAACAAACTGAGGGTTGCTGGAGTGGTGGGGGGTGGGAGGGATTGGGTGGCTGGGTGATAGACATTGGGGAGGGTATGTGCTATGGTGAGTGCTGTGAATTGTGCAAGACTGTTGAATCACAGATATGTACCTCTAAAACAAATAATGCAATATATGTTAAGAAAAAAAAAGAAGATAGCAGGAGGGGAAGAATGAAGGGGGGGAAATCGGAGGGGGAGACGAACCATAAGAGATGATGGACTCTGAGAAACCAACTGGGGGTTCTAGAGGGGAAGGGGGTGGGGGGATGTGTTAGCCTGGTGATGGGTATTAAAGAGGGCATGTTCTGCGTGGAGCACTGGGTGTTATACACAAACAATGAATCATAGAACACTACATCCAAAACTAATGATGTAATGTATGGTGATTAACATAACAATAAAAAATTTAAAGAAAAAAAAAGCTTCCACGCAGCAAAGGGAACCATAAACAAAATGAAAAAGCAACCCCCAGAATGGGAGAAAATATTTGTAAATCATATATCTGATAAAGTGTTACTATCCAAAATACTTAAAAAAACTCATGCAACTCAGTAGCAATAAAACAAAACAAACACCCCCCAAAACCAAAACCCAAAACACCCCCTCCCAAAGCACACCACAATTCTAATGAAAAATGTGCAGAGAATCTGAATAGACATTTTTCCAAAGACGACATACAGATGGCCAATAGGTACATGAAAAGATGCTCAACGTCACTCATCATCAGCAAAATGCAAATCAAATCAAAACCACAATTATCACCTCACACCTGTTAGAGTGGTTATTATCCAAGACAAAAAGAAGGGGGAACCCTCATACGGTGTTGGTGGGAAGGTAAATTGGTGCAGCCACTATGGACAACAGTGTGGGGGCTCCTCACTATCTCAAAAAGATATGTGCACCCCGTATCCATTGCAGCATTATTTACAATAGCCAAGACATAGAAAAAACCCAAGTGTCCGTCGATGGATGAATGGATAAAGAATATGTGGTGTATACAGTTGATCCTTGAACAAAGTGGGAGTTGGGGTACCCTGAACAGTCAAAAATCCACACATAACTTTCGACTCCCCAGAAACTTAACTGCTAATAGCCTATTGTTGACCAGAAGCCTTGCCAATAACATGAATAATCCATTAACACATATTTTGTATGTTATATGTATTATATACTGTATTCTTACAAAAAAGAAGCTAGAGAAAAGAAAATGTTATTAAGAGAATCATAAGGGGGGGCACCTGGGTGGCTCAGTCGTTAAGCGTCTGCCTTCGGCTCAGGTCATGATCCCAGGGTCCTGGGATTGAGCTGCGCATCGGGCTCTCTGCTCCTCGAGAAGTCTGCTTCTCCCTCTCCCACCCGGCCCTGCCCCACTTGTGTTCCCTCTCTCCCTGTGTCTTTCTCTATCAAATAAATAAAATCTTAAAAAAAAAAGAAAATCATAAGGAAGAGAAAATACATTTATAGTACTGTACATGTGTTTATTGAAAAATCTGCATATAGCCAGGCTGGGGTCCCAGGATGGAGCTATTCCTTGGCCTTGTGGCCGTGGCTCTGCAGTGGCAGCCACTGGGCAGGCCGTGGGCAGCCACAGTGGCCTGAAGTTACAGCTGCCTAGAGGTGCACCTGTAGCCCGTGGCCTTGGGCAGCTGTGGCCACACATGGAGGCACCAGCCTCGGGAAGTCACAGGGCCAAGGCACCACTGAGGGCAGGGGTTCTTATGTGGCCTGAGAGTGGCCAGAGGTTAATGGCTCCCCTGAGCTGCCCCAGAGACTGGCATTAGGCAGACTCCGGGAAGGAAGGTGCTGGAGTGCTCTGCACGGCAACACCCCTGCTGTCTGGGCGCACTCTTCTGCTCAGCTCAGCCTCCTGCCTGCTAGCCCTGGGCGCTGGATCTGACCACCCTGTGGGCACATGAGGTGACCTGCAGGCCTGCCCAGTCCTGCCCGGGGGCTGCCAATGGCCTCTGTGGCCTCCCTGGCCACTCAGAGGGCAGCAGGTGCAACCTCTGTGCCAGTCACCTTTGATTTGGTTCTGTGGAGAATGGGGTAGGCAGTCGTGAATAAATGCCTTGTGGCTTTTGCCGTCCATTCTTTAAAAACATCCACATATAAGTGGGTCTTGCACAGTTCAAACCCATGTTGTTCAAGGGCCAACAGAATATTTTATATATAAGATGGAATATTACTCAGCCATAAAGAAGAAGGAAATTCTGCCATTTGTGACGACATGGATGGAACTTGAGGTCATTATACTGAGTGAAATAAGTCAGACAAAGACAAATACTGTATGATGTCACATATATGTGGAATATAAAAACTGAACTCACAGATACAGAGAACAGATGGTGGTTGCTGGAGGCAGGGGGTCAGAGGTGGGTGAAAAGGATGAAGGGATCAAAAGGTACAAACTTTCAGCTAGAAAATAAATAAACCCTGGGATGTCGTGTACAGCTGGGTGGTTATAGTTAACAATACCGTGGTGCATGTTTGAGAGTTGCTAAGGGAGTAGATCTTAAAAGTCTTCATCACAGGGCTCCTGGGTGGCTCAGTCGGTTGAGCATCCGACCCTTGGTTTCAGCTCAGTTCATGATCTCGGGGGCGTGAGAACAAGCCCCGCGCTGGGATCCATGCTCAGCAGGGAGTCTGCTGGAGATTCTCTCTCTCTCTCTCCCTCTGCCACTGCCCCTCCCGACGAAAAATAAATAAGTCTTTAAAAAAAAAGTTTTCATCACAAAAAGATTGTTCACTAGACCTGCTGTGGAGATCTTTTCACAGTCTGACAACTATCAAATCATTATATTGTACCCCTGAAACTAATATACTGTTATATGTCAACTACATTAAAAAAGAAGAGGAAGATGGGCCAGGAGATACACACTGTAAAGGGTTTGTCAAAGTAGGGGCAAGGATGGAGCGCAGGTTGGGGCTGAGGTCAGCGGGCCCCAGTGAAGGGGTCCTGGCCATTCTCATCATGTCAGGCCAACAGGCAGTGTCCAGGAGTCTCTCCATGGAGGAAAGTGGAAACCATGTGGCTCCCCTTGGAAACTACCTCATTGTCCTCTGCAGGAGACTCTCCCGCTAGGATCACGTCACTTAGAAAGACCTCTGAGTCACTGCTGTTTGTATTGTTTCTACTCCTTCCAGAAAAGGCAGGAGACTGGCCCCGAGCAGTGAGACGAGGCTGAAGAGAAAAGGGGGTGGGGATCAGAGGGGACCCGGGCAGCACCCCAGGGAGAGACCTCCAGGTGCCTCCTCCTGGAGGGGGCAGGAATCCTGGCAGAGTCCCTTAGAAGTCCGCTGTCTACCTCACCTGCAGAGGTGGGGGCAGGCTGCAGCCTGCCTGGGTCATGTCCACCCCAGCAATGTCAGAATGAGCACCTGGCCTGGCAGCCAAGATGGGGGTGGAAATAAGTCCCACTTATTTCCAAAAAATTATAGAAGCTTAAATTTAGAATTGTTTGGCCGTATTCCAGCAATGCAAGTCTCAGAACCTGGCCCTTTCATTAAAAATACCGGGGCCTGCGCCAGCTAGAGCAACATTCTGGAAGCAGGTGCCGAAACATAGCAGTGTTCAGCTAGGAGCCCCGATGTTAAGTCCTAGGGGGGCCGCAGGCTGGGGGAGAGGGGGAAAGCAGTGAGGGTGGGTGGTGAGCGCGGCTCCTGGCAGGGAGTGCAGTGTTTCCTCAGAGAGCCAGACTGGGTGCTGTGACAAACACCTGGTCCAGGCTGGAAGTTTGCTCAGAAATTGCAGCTTGGAGCTTCCCAGGGACAGCATTCCAGAAAGGGCAGACAGGGTCTGTCAGGGCCCACTGGTGGCCAACACCTGAGGTCGGCGCTCTCCATGGCAAAGCAAAGCGAGGAGACCCTGCAGGAGCCAGGCCTGCTGTCCAGGGCTTTCTTGAAGCAATCTGCAAGGAAAGTATTGCCTCACCAATGGCACTGCTGTGGGATTGAAATGAACCCCATTGACCTTAGGCAGTTCTCATCTACTTCATTCTGAGTGGGGAGAACTCATGAGTCAGGCAAAGCTTTGTCAATTTACTCCAGTCTAGAAACTGAATGAAGTGCCAATGCTCAGTGAAGAGTAACTTGCCCTCATTAATGGGTTCTCGCTCCACTGGCCAGCCATCCTCCTGAGGGACAGTCCCGTGCCTTGCCTTGTAGAGCTAATGTTCCAATTCACAGCACCCTTGGGAATACCTCACAGGATCGGGGAAGGGGCTTCTGCCTCTACATTGGGGAAACAAAGTGACAGAAGGTCAAGCGGCAAATGAAAGTTGGAACTGCTCTCATTTGGGGGGAGGGGGAGCCCTAGATTTCCTCCTCAGTAGAATGAAAGGTAGTGATACTTGCCCTGCAGGTGTCAGGAGGATGTGAGATGATGCGCTGCCTGGCAAGCGCTCTCTGAGTCTTGTGGCCATCACGGTGCTCCATGTCATTGTCACAATCCCAGTACCCCTGGCCACAGTCCATGCTCAGTCACCCATGATGCAGGTAGGTGGTCTCACGGGAAGCCTGCAGCACATCCCTGGAGGTGGGGGTGGGTGACATCTGTGCAGTCTTTCCTCTGCTGGCGTCAGCAACTATTCTGGAGCGGCAGAATGAGTGCTGGGGGCGAGGAAACAAAAGGCAGTTATTGGTTCTGATGAATCCCCAAAGCATTTCTGGGGACCTTAGCTAGAGCTACGCACAGCTAGAGGTTCATCCCTATAAGCATCAGCCATGTGCTCATTTCTGAGAGAGAGAGAGAGAGAGAGAGAGAGAGGAGGTGCAGTGGGAGGAAGGGAGGCAGATGGGAGGGAGGGAGGAGAGGGACCAGATGGGCTTACTGATAATTAGGTGTGTGCTCAGGCTCACTTGTCCATGACCACTGGCCTCTGGGTCCCTTGGGTCTCCATCCTTCAGTTTCACAGTCTTGCTTTCTTCCTTCATGGTCCCCATGAAGAAGCCACGCTACACACACTGTTCTCCGCAAATGGTCCTCTGGGACACCACTCCTCACTTTCTCCTACTTCCCTAACCCTCCTCACTTTCCCCTCTTTGCCTCCCCATTCTGTTTCTCCTCTTTTCCTGTTTCTCAATGGCTCTTCGTGTCTTGCCAACACTCAGCAAACCTTTCCTGAGCACCTAGTATGCACCTGGCACTATGCAGGGCCCTGAGGACTCAGAGCCACGAGGATGATGGTAATTTCTTACTCCAGAGGAAGCTCACAGGCTGCTGAGGAGGCAGACACAAAAAATTCCAACCCAATAGGGGAGTGTGGGGACCCAGAACTGGAGAAGCTAACTCTCCCTGGATCTTTGCTCTTTCTTCCACACAATCCACTTTATACTGTTGTGATGGCAGATGAAGTCTAAGAGTAAGCGCACATGTATCCCCAAATCCCAAACAGCGGGTGGTCTACTAGGCCCTAAGAGTGGAGAGTAGACTTTGCCTAGCTCCTACCTTCAAGGAGCCATTGGAAGGGTGTCCTAAATATGCTCGGGGTATGGGAATGGGGTGGATATCAGTTAGTGCTTTTGGCCAAAAGTAACAGAAAACCCCTATGCAACTGGCATAAATGATGACAATTTAATATCTTACAAAAGAACTCTAGATGGTTCCAGAGTTGGTTAATGCAGCGGCTCAATGATGTCACCAAAGATCCAAGTTCTTTCCATCTTTCTTCCCTGTCATCCTGTCTTTTGGAATGTCCTCAATCTAAGCTCCCTTCATGGTCACAAGATGGCAGCCATTGTTCAAGGATGTCGCTCAGACATGATAACATCTTGAAGGAGATGAAGGACTGGTTTTACCTGGCATCTCTTACCTGCGAGGCACATTTGCTGCAGAAATCATCCAGCAGACTTTTATTTTTCAACAGCCAGACTGCATTCCAGGCTCAGGCCCTGAAGGAGTAACGGGCAAGGGAACGGGGACTGCCACAACTAGCTTAAAGCGATCTTGGCTCCCTTCCTGGCTGGGGCTGAGACCCACCTGCCCAGAGGAATGTGGCCACCCGAAGGACACGCAAAACACTGAGGTCTGATAGGATGCGGGAAGGGAGTGGTGGACAGGTATTGCGTGATCAACCAGCGAGGTGTGGGTGCTGAGCGTGGGTGGCGGGGCCTGCCTTCAGCTGGCGGGAGGGCTCCGCACAGGTTTGAGGGCTACTGGTCTGGCAAGGCGCGCTCCGGGTGGAGCCAGCGGCGAGAGGCCGAGAAGAGTTAACAAGTAAGGGAGCAGCAGCTGTGTCCTCGCCTGGCTGCTCTTCACCTGGAGTCCCCCGGGGCTCACTCCTGAGGCTCCTTCAGGTCCTTTGTTCAATGCTTGGTTCTCACTAAGACCCTCCTGCAAGCCTGTCAAGACTGCGATCCTCGTTCGGGAACTGCTATTCTCCTCCTCTGCTTAATTTTCCTCCTTGGTGTGTCTCTCCTCTCAATATTCTGTGGATTTTACTTGTCTCTCTTGCTTTTAATCCATCTTCTCCTTGAGGGGGGGAACATTTGTTTGTTTTGTTCACTGCTTTATTCCCAGCACCTAGATCAGTACCTGGCATTAGTAAATGCTCAATAAATATGTCTTGAGTAAATGAAACCTGGTTGTATATAGAACCATCTAGGGAGTTTGTGGGAAATGCAGGCTCCTAGGCTCTGAATCCAAATCTCTGAGGTGGGAGGACCCGAGTCTCCTTAGGGGGCCCCAGTGCACTGTCTGGAGTTTGGGAGCCATTCCCCCTGGCTTTCCTGCATTAATACAAGAGAGCTCAGCTTCGGGACAGAAATACTTAAGCACAGGGGTGCCTGGGTGGCTCAGTCGTTAAGCGTCTGCCTTTGGCTCAGGTCATGATCCCGGGGTCCTGGGGTCGAGCCCCGCATCGGGCTCCCTGCTCAGCGGGAAGCCTGCTTCTCCCTCTCCCACGCCCCCTGCTTGTGTTCCCTCTCTCGCTGCGTCTCTCTGTCAAATAAATAAAGACAATCTTAAAAAAAAAAAAAGGAAATATTTAAGCACAAAGGAGTAAAGGTTAACACATCCTAGCATCAGTGGGATGTGGAGAGACAGAGATTCTGTACGACGATTTGCATGTTATCAAGTGTGAGAACACAAGTGTCCTGGATCGAGTGTCTTCCAGCCCCCGCAGTGCAGTCATAGGACACAGGAAGGAATGCACAGAGCAGTGGGGGTCTGTGTGAACAAAGTGTGGGAGCACATAAGTGACTTATATGAGAATATACAAAGAACAAAGACAAATCAATATGGAAATGCAAAAAGGCCAATTAAAAAATGGGCAAGAAACCTGATCAGGCACTTCACAGAAGAACATATATGACTAGCCAATAACCACATGTATGGCATATGTACCTAATCCCCTTCACTATTGAGAAATGCAGATGAAACCACAATGTGACACAACACACACCCACCGTGTCACAGAGGGGACAGCCTATTATCCTATGGCCTTTTTGTTTGTATGTGTCCTTACAAAATGTGTAGTTTTGTATGCATGCATTTATTTTTTATTGAAGTATGACAAATACACATTAAATAATGTAAACTCTTAGGAGTACAACTTAGTGAGTTTTATAAATAACTGTTTAAGTGTGTCTGGATCCCCCACCCAGACTAAGATATAAAAACATCAGCATGGGTCTCTCATGGCATTCAGAAAGACCGTCATTCTGACTCCCACCGTCACAGATCCCTTTTTTGAACTTCACATAAATGGAGTTATGCAGTAAGCAGTCTTCACAAATGTTTTTATCTGTCTTCTTCCATTCATCATTATGTTCATTGTTTAAAATCTCCGTAATGGCATTCAGTCATGTGAACTTTTGAGTTGTTGGACCTATTGATAGACCTTCAAGTGTTTCCAGTTTTTTGACTCTTCTGAATGAAGCTACCATGCACATTCTTGTGCATGTCTTTTGATTTCTTTCTTTCTGGTATACACCCAAGAGTGGGTCATAGGATAGTAGACACGGTCCCCTACATGTCATTTGACACTTCCTCTGGCAGCATATGCAAGTTCTAATGGATACCCACCCTTGCCAACTCAAGATATTGTCAGCCTTTTATGTTCAGCCACTTTGGTGGGTGTGTGTGGTGTCACACTGCGGCTTTAGTCTGCATTTCCCTGATAATTAAAGGTGTTGAGTCCACATGGACTCAAGAGGATGGTTGTGGGGGCCCGTTAGGAAGGAAGGGACTAGAGTGTGGTTTGGACATAGAGGGAAAGAAATGAATAAAACAAGAAAGAGTTCTTGTCCAAACCAATAATGAAGGTTTATAGAAACTGAAGAGTATGATTAATTCAATTTTTCTGTGTGCCCAAGGTAGAAAGAGACAGAAATGGACAGAAAAGGTGGAAACAAGAGAGGAACAGTAGCCGTGTAGTGGAGGTAGGTGAGCTTTAGAAACTGAACCCAAGTGGGCCCTGGGAGTCTCTGCAGTCAGCAGGCAGTGGGCCTCTGCGGTCACCGTCTCTGTCTGGGCTCATTGCCAAGAGCGGGCCACCTGGTCTGATCAACATCAAGAATGGAATCCAAGAGAGTGACAGGTGCAAGCAAGGCAGAGTCCCTGTCTCTGGTCACTCAGGGCAAAGCTTCCCACGTCCAATGTCCTCTCTGGCAATTAAACCAGACCAACCCTGAGCTGTGTGTTTAGCAATGAGTACATATACACCAAGGCCAATTTAGAAGAAACTCATATAAAGCTATATTGCGTTCTCCAGGTAAGGAGCCTCAGCCACTCATCACTGGGTCATAAGCTCCGTGTCTGAACAGGAATATTTCTCATGCGAGTCACTCAGGCCGCCAGTGATAGACACGAATTAGCCTAGGAGGACCCCTGGTTTCAGTGCTATGGTTGTTTTGGGTTGAACTGTGTGTTCCTCAAATTTGTATGTTGAAGTCTTAGTACCTAGTTCCTCAGAATGGGACCTTATTTGTAAATAGAGTCATTGTAGATAATTAGTTAAGACAGGGGATGCTGGAGGAGGGTAGGAGGCCCTAATTCAATGTGACTGGTGTCCTTATGAAAAGTGGACCCTCGGAGGTAGACATGCACACAGGGAGGAGAACATCACGTGAAGATGAAGGCAGAGCTCAGGGCACCAAAGAATGACAAAGACCTCCAGCCAACCACCAGAAGGGAAGCCGGGGGCCTGGAACGGATCCTCCCTCAAGCCCTCAGGCTGGAAGGAACCAACCCTGCTGACACCTGGATCTCAGCCCTCTCTCCTCCAGACTGTGGTGAATACCTTTCTGTTGTTACGGCCCCCAGGCTGTGGTACTTTGGAAGCTGATACAGTGGCCCATACTGGAATGCCTTCCTTCTTGGTCCTGGACTTCCTCTCCAAACCCCTCCCATTAAAAGGATTATTTCTGCACAGCGTGGGAGAGGGGCTGAAGTGTGCGGAATGTTTAGGAGTGGATTTTGGGAAGAGTAGGGGTGTGGGATGAGGGTCCTGTGGGGTGAAGGGACTCTCTGACCATGGGTACCGCTGGTTGGGGGAGACCACAGGGGAAGAGGCTCAGGGAAGCAACAGAGATGCAATCAGGGATGGAGTTAGCAGAGGCTTGCAGTGGAGGATGCTAGAAAGCTTCTGGCAGTGGGCCAGCTGTGTGTATGTGTGAGGATGCACGTGTGTGCATGTATGTGTGTTTATACGAGCGCACACACGTGTGTGTATATCTGCATGTGTGCGTGTGTGTGTGTGTGTGTGTACTGAGGAGAGTGAGAAGTAAACAAAAAACAGAGAGGCACCCAGCAGGAGAAACTGGTTCTTTAAAGAATCCCCCACAAACCCTTCCTTCCCTCCTGGGCTTGCTGTGAACCTTCCTTAATTAATGCCTGTAAAATGCTCTCAGATGCTGGAAGGAGAGCGCAGCTTTATAAATAAACACAGACTTCTAAAGGTTCACGAGGGCCTGAGTCCTTAGGGGGAGGAGAGAGCCGTGCTGTGCTGGGGGCAGAGGCAAGTGCAGACGAGGGGACAGCCCCAGCAGAGCGGCCAACATTGTGGTCCTGCTTTGGCCATCCTTGGGCGGGGCAGAACGCGTCTCTAGGCCCCGTCTTCATCAGTAAAATGAGCGCGTCGGATTATGATCTTACGAGATCCTTTCTCATGCTCACATTTGTAACCAGTGAGTGCCCTTGGCCAAGGTCACGGAGTGCATTTGAGAGAAGCAAGCAGGACCACCCCCAGGGTTCTTGAAGGGACGCTCAGAAAAAGTATGTAACTAGCCCAGTGCCTCAGATCTAGTCAATGGCAGAGACAAAAATGGGACGGCAAAGCCATCCGTCCACACTTCAGAGCATCCCCGCCCTGGGCATGGAGGGGACCTGTCTCCGGGTGGTAGTGGAGGAGGGAAGTGGTGGCCATTCTACCCTCAGGACCACTGGCCACGTTGGCCAGTGACCTCCCCTGAATTTCCATCTTTACCAAAAAGGAAGGACCCAAAAGGAGCAAGGGAGCCAGCTGCTGAAGCTGGAGGAAACCACGTTTAGTTCAAACCCTTCGTTTGACAGAGGCAGCTGACATCACCTGGCTTAGTGCCACACAGCAAATTAATGACAGGGCCAGGCCCAGAACTCAGCCTCCTGACTTCAGGGCTGCTTGTCCGCAGTCTGATTTCTTTGAGGTTTAGTCTAAGGCTGGTGCTAATGGCGTGGCCGAACCAGGGGATCTCTGGTGATACACATGGGGATCAGTTGTCCCCAGGATGGTGCAGTTCCTGCCTATGGCTTGGTGTGATTATTAATAGTTCCTTGACCACTGGGTTACACTAAAGAAGAGAAAGGACTTGAATCTGTGGAATCCTTGGCCTTTAGGCCAGAGAGGACCTCTGTTCACCACAAAATCCCTCCAAGAGGTTCTGTAGGCTTCAGCAGGAGTGGGGCTGTTATGGAGATCCATTCTTGACTTTCTCCCACTGCAGCGGAGTGTGATGGAATAAAAGAAGGTACCCCAGCATCTGAGTAACCCCCCAAAACAGAGGCAGTCCCCACTGGCTTACCAGTTGCCCAAAGTCCTCAGGCACGGAACGGCCACAGAAATACGGGGTCGCTGAGTCTGGAACTGCAAAGAGCTCCTCAAATGCGAGGCATTATTTTTTAATCATGTCTAATCACCTTACTTTATAAATAAGAGAAACTGACACCCAGAGAGTGTGGGTGTCATGGAGCTTTCCAGAGTGTGGAAAGAGTCATGGAGCAAGTTCATAGCAAAGCACGAACTAGAGCCCAGGTCTCCTGGGCCTCGCTCTCTCTTCTGCATGCCCTGGCTGTTGGCGTTCACGCAGGGCAGCCAGGCCTGGGCAGTGGTGGGGAGAGGGGAGTAGTCCCCTCAGCATCCCATTTCAGCCCATTAAACCAGGTGAGTAGCTTCAGGTGCCAGTGCAGAGTGGCTGTTGCCTCCCCCAGGTTCTCCAGGGGGGAGTGATGGCTGGAGTGGGAGGACGAGAGCCTCCCTGGGCTCCTGAAAGGCCCACCTGGGAACCACTGGCAGAGACACAGCCCCCTCTGCCCAGGGAGGTGGGAAGCTGTCGGGGTAGACTTTGCTGAGAGCCACAGACCACAGGGAGGCTGTGGGGCCCTTTGCTAATGCCCTGGGACAGAATTCGGGGTCAGCCCCTGGGAGATGGTCAGTCTGGGCCCAGGGGACCCAGATGCCCTCATTCCTGTGACCAGCCCTCCCTGCTCTGCAGCCATCAGCTCCAGGAGGGAATCTGGTTTGGGGACGTACATGCCATGGCTTCTCCTTTCCCCGAGCCTGGGCTAGGCTGCCCACACGACTGTCCTGCCTCCCGCCTCCCATGGCCGTGTTCGGCTTGGACCAGTGGAGAAGCGCGGTTCTGCCTCTAAATGGATTCAGTAAAATGATCCGAGTAAGAAGAAATAAACTTCTTTGAATTTCAGTTTCCTTAGCCATAAAATCGGGGATACTTTGCAGGA
The DNA here is from genome assembly GCF_009762305.2 of Zalophus californianus. Lineage (NCBI taxonomy): Eukaryota > Metazoa > Chordata > Mammalia > Carnivora > Otariidae > Zalophus > Zalophus californianus. The sequence goes on from NC_045603.1 coordinate 104,119,399, forward strand.
TTCAGTGCGGGACAAATAAAATAATGTACTAAGTGCTGAGAAAAGTGCTTGGCACAGATGAAGAACTTAATAGGTACTATCTGCTAATATTAGTATTATTACTGCTACTACTATTATTATTAACTCTAGCCAGCATTTTCTCATCCAGGCTCATTATCATCCATCTAGTCAACCAAGCTGGAAACCTGATTTCTTCTCCTCTACTCTCTACAGCTGAGTTATTAATCATCTTAGTTATTACTAAGTCTTACTGATTTTGTTTCCTAAATATTTCTTATAACTGTCCCTACTTTTAAAAAAAATCTCGACTCCCCCTGCCTCGGATCAGGTCATCATCCTTTCCCACCTGGACCATGGCCACGGCTCCCAGGACCATCCCCATTGCTCATCCTATCTTTCCTGCACAACCCACGCCCCTCAGCTGCCAGGGATGCATGGAAAATGAAGATCTGACCATGGCCCTTTCCTGCCCGAATCATCGAGACTCCCTATTGTCCACAAAGTCCAGCCTGGGCTTTCTCTAGCCACACCTCTCTAGCTCTTCACTCAAGTTCCAGCAACACCAAGTGGCTTGTATTCGACCTCCCTCCTTCCCATCCAGCTACACACCATTGCTGCTTCTGGCCTTTATATCTTACACCCTCTTTTTTTGCCCTGAACACCTGCCTCCCCCCATTTTGTCAACCCTTACCAGTCCTTTGTGAACCAGCTCAGGCTGGAAGCCTTCTCTACACCTCCCATTTGCTTTAGGTGTGCTGGAATATCCCATGCTGTCAATGAGTACCCTGACCACGTCTCGTAATTAGTCTCCCCCAACGTGCACTGTGAGATCCCTGGGGGCAGGACTAGATCTTACTCGCTTTTGTGTCTCCCCACACAGAGAGCTCAGTCCAAGTTTACTGAGTGAATGAATGCAAGCGTGCATGAATGAAGTGGCCCCAAAGTTGGCATGTGGAAAAGAGTTTGGGGAAGAGCAGCTCATCTCCAAAGGATAGGAAAGATGGACATGCTTTCTGGATATATGAAGCTGGATGAGGCACATTCCTCGGACATCTCCCAGGGAAAGAAGGCTAAGAGGGAAGGGAAAGCGCTGGGGAGGATGACATTTTTCAGGAATCCGAAATTAGGTGTAGCTGTCTTTTTAGCTGCTGTTACTGTGTTTGGCCTGGGAACGACAGAGGCATCTGACGGGTGACGGATGTTCACACATAGGCTGGGCATTTCACCACAGAACAGAGCCCCTCACCTTATCAGGGTCTGAGATTTATGGATTTTCTGTCAAGCCACAGTTTCTCAGCCTCTGGGCGTGCTGGGTGAGCTACTATGCACACAGCAAGGGACTAAAACTTGAGGAACTCATAGCCCTGGGGAAGTGCTATGGGCAGGAAATATGAAAGCATCAAAAAGAATTCTGGACAGATCTATGATGGGGCCATAAATGGCGAAAAAGAGAAGCTGGGATACACCTAACCTTTGAGGCTGATGGGAGTGAAGAGGAAGCTCCTCCCTTGGCACATTCCCTGGGCCTGCCGTCCAACAGAAAATGACACTGTGGAGGATGGGTGGCAATGACCCAAAGTGACAACTTCTATATTCCCACGATAAACACACAGAACATGAATTTTTCCCCCTGTCACTCTCTTGGTTGAGGAAAGAGACAGGAGGTGTTGGGATTCAAATCCAGAACTATTTGGTTCCAACTACATGTTCTTTGCACTTTGCCATATGGGATAAGATGCTCATGGCAGCCTAAATGTTGGGAGTGCCATGTCAGTCTTTTGAGCCCTTAAGTTGATTGTGCAGGCTCTAGCTGTGCTGAGAAAAGACATGGTTGGCATTACCTATCAGCCTGGTGGCAGGAAGTGACAACAAATCTCTCGAAGGAGCTGTAGCTTCTTTCACTGGGTGTGTCTTCCATAGAATCATGCTTGGACACAGCTGGATGGGACCCGCAGCTTCCATCATGGGGCCACGGACAATACGCAGTCTTCTAGACCAGTGGTCTTATTGTTGCTCAGCATCACTAAGCTGGGAACACCCATCACCTCTCTCGAGCGTCTGTTTCAGCTCCTGCCAGGCTCCGGGTGATGTTCTTTCTACCTTGACTTTCACCTAGGTACTTAGTGCCTTCTGTCTTGGTCCTTAGACTTGCAGAGAAATTCTCAGATTTTGGCTTATAACAGTTGGGTCTCCCGCCCTTTCTCTTGCCTCTTTACTTCCTTCCTGATGTGCCCTTAGTTAACTTGTCCTTACCCGGCTGCATGGTTTGGGCTGTGCTAGCTGGCTCAGAGCCACGGTGCCTGTCTGCACTGCCCAGCCCCTGTGGAACATTACCAACAGTGCTCTGCCTGCCACCTCCCCATTGAGGTTTTAAGACCACAGTCTGCACACGCAGTTTTTATTTGTGTACTTTTCTCAAGGCTCTAAGTTGTTGGAAGGCATTACTCATAACTCAATTTGGGGAATATCTATCTAGATGCTCAAGGTTGAGTTAAATATACCAAGTATTTGTAACTGCCTCTCTCACTATCCTAATTATAAGAGGGAGGGGGATGCCAAGCCTTTGAAACCTGAAATCAAGTATTCAGCAAAATGCTGGGGAGACCCACCAATCTGTGCAGCCAGGCAACTTTACATGTTGAAGTGTTGCTACAACCTGCTGGCTGCAAATGATAAATTTAGCCTGAAAGATGGCTCAACGTTCCAAAGCCTAGGAAGCAAGCTGACTGCTTTGCACAGGGAGAAGGAGGCACACGTCTGAATAGAGCAGGAGCTAGGAGGAGTGAGCTGCCAATCTGTCCACAGTCTGGAGACATCACTCCTAACCCTGCACCCTCTGCCTCCACCCCACCCCAGCGCTGCCCCACCCTGCCCCGCCCTGCCCTGCCCAGCAGCACAAAGAACTGTCTTCACAGTTCAATTCAGTTGAACCCAAGTGAAGCCTGGTATTTAGAGGTCTTTGATGTGACACCTCCTATGTTTAGTTTTACACACCCAGGGGCGTAGGCGCTAACCTGTGTCAACTGTTGGTTTTAACACCCGGGAGAGAATTGAAGAGGGCTAATGCTCTCCAATAGTTGGGGACAGTCTTTAGGAGGACAGGCACCTTCTTCTTTGATTAGCACACTTCTCATTCAAAAGGAAGCAATTAGAGTCCTGTCAGCCAGGACATAAGAAACGTTTGTGGGCTAACAGTGTTTGAGGGAAGGATGAACTTACCAGAGGCAAACAACATGTGCCTTTATGGGAGAGCCTTCAGCCTAGGAATTTTTTGCCTTGGGCCTACCTTTTGAAAGGTTTGGAAGAAGCCAGTTGTGGGTATCAGCTGGATTGGGTACGGAGACTAGGAAATTCTTAAAGATGCTGACGAAGTTTTCTCTCACTCTGCGGTTACCTCCATGCCTGGCTTTCTAAATGGGGAAACTGAGCAATGTGTGTCTTTTCATAAGTCCAGGGACTACAAATTCTATTAACAGCACTGTCTTCTCCGGCTTTACAATTAAAATGTCGCTTTACCCATAAATGCAGGGGCAGGAACACTACTATCGTGGGTTACACTGACATCTTTGTCTTAGAGAGCTCATGACACTTCCTTTGGAAGGAAGGGGCAAGTGTTACTGTTTTCATTTTATTGATAAAAGGTGAGGAGGTGAGAAGAGAGTAAAGTGACCACAGATACATAAACGGCAATGTAAGACTCAATACTTAGGTCAGAGTGGACGACAAATGATGGCAGATGAACTTCCCTCCAGCAGCTGCAGGTCTCATCCCGACGGCCGGGGCACTGAGAGCAAATGACACGGAGGGGGCAGGAAAGAACTCATTACTTCTAGAGTGTGTGGCACAGAGGAACTATCTTCCATAAATTGCTTCCATCTAAGGACCCTGTGGGATGGGTATTCCTTTCATTTTACAAATGAAAACATTGCATCTCGGAGATGTTCACTTGTGCAGCAATCAAAGGCAAGTCTGTCTGACAAAGGCTATGTGTTCTGTCCCCTACACCAGGCAGAACTGACTTCCATAACTTCTTCAAGGTTGAGATCCACTGCATCAGATGACACTGGCTTAGGAAAATTATCTCAGGGTTCCATCTGAAATTCAATTAGCTTAAAACTGCTACTTGGGACCCAGTGACCCCTAGGAGTGGCATCCGTGATGGTCTCAGAATTCAGGGTGTAGAGTGGGAAGAAGAAAAGTGAACTTATCTATGAAATCTAATTCGGGGTGCTTAGATAACCCTTTTTATCTCTTTCTTGGCCTCTCTAGAGAAAGCTCTTTGTACAAAGAAGCTCTCCTTTGCTTTGCCACATAGAAGGAATAAGCACTCAATCACCAAGTGTCCTTTCAAAGGGTGACTTAGTCTTTGGTTAAAATGAATTGGGCCTGTCACTTTTAAAGTGATTCATTCCAGTAAAGGATGGAGAATTTATTACTTTTCAAAACAGATCACTGTGGTGTTGACCTAAAAAGGCCCGAGTGAAGCCTGCCGTGCGGGTCTGACCATGCTGGGCTCAGGCTCTTCCTTCTGTCACACAGCGTGGCACGCCTTTGCACAGGGGTACCGCAGCTGAGGTCTCTATTCTAGTTATTCAATGCTGAGGTTCAAAAATAAGTATTTCAGAAATTAGCCATTTTCTACCCCCAGATATATTAGCAACATTGAAGATGGAATTCATTTCTCCCTAGTTCGAGAAGCTACTCTAAACATGTCATTAGGAGCAAAGAAAGGTTTTTAAAGAAAAGGTTGGCGAGCAGTTAAGTGTACCATTGATTTGGCTCCAGTTTTAGTACCTGTGTTGCAGAAGTGAGCACCGTCACTGATGTCGGGATAACAGATCCACGTGTGTGTCTCTCCTTGGCCCATTCTCCTTATAAGAATGTGGAGATATTACATGTGCAATTATTAACGTCAAGTATTTTGTTAGAGCATCACATGGGTTTATATCTGTGTGAGACGATGGAGGAGATGCCAAAAAAAAAAAAAAAATGAAAGAAATCGTCCCTTCCTGAACGTAGGAGGCTAACAGTAGACTCCTCAGCCTAGTGGATGGCACATCACGAAGGGTCAGTAAGAGTCCAATCCTTTCCCGCCCACCTTTTCTCCTTAGAGGAAAAAGCACGCTCCTGCGGGAGGTGTGGGAGGTGGTATTCTGAGGAACACCGCTGATGGCGCGCCTGCACGGAGGGCCAAAGCTTAAAGCCCAAGTCAGAAGCTGCGAGGAAACCTACTTTTCCCATGCCTCCTGGATGACCTATAAAATGAGAATAAAACCTGTCTTCTGTGCAGTAAGCTACAGATTTTTTTATGATCTAGGAATAAAAAGAGCTATAGAAACGCAAAGCTTTATTTATCACTAATACTCAGCAGGGAGTAATTCCCGTATGGACACTTTGAGGCCTTAACAACTTGGCAAGGGCTCTTCTGTCTCCCTCCAAGGTTACGCTCCTCATCTCTGGGAACGTAAAAACCAATCTGCTATGTAGCCTGAAGAGTCCTTACCCATCAGGCCCCTAAACAGTCTACTACCTCTCTTCAGAGGCTAAGAAAAAGCTTTAAAATCTTCTGTGACCTTCCTCTCAGCATGTTTGACTGAAAATGACAAAATATTCATTTGGAAGCACAGGCAGGCGTATTCTGCTGGTCGGGTCCAAAAGAAATAACAGGAGCTGGGATAAATGAAGTGTTACCGGAAATCTGGGCCACCTGTGGACTCCTAGAACAACTATCCTCTAGAAACTAGCTATAAATACCTTTAGAAATAATTTCCCTTGAAAGGCCCAGGGAAAACATGCCAACTGGATTTCTACCAATGAAGGGTTTACTTTGGTCAAAGAAAACCTTGACTTCCAAAGGCTTCGATGGCTTGAGGGCTCGGGCAGGGCTGGGTAGGTTAGTCTGTGGGGTGACACTGCCACCTGGTGGCTGGCATGCACTATGGCATGAGGGGCTCAGCAACCCGGAAAACACTCCCGCGCTCAAAGAATAACCAGAGTTATTAATAAAAAAGAAACCAAGTTTCCAGAACAGCCCTTCCTACTGAGAGGCTAATTCTTGTAGAAGTGGCCCCATACATGCAAGGAAAAAATAATTTAAGCTTGGGATTTACTGTGTGATATGAGCAAAAGACTTTTTCTATCCCCTGGATTCTTAGTACCAAGTGTACTAAAGGATAGGATTAAAAAAAAACCATCTTAGAAAAAGAAGAAAATAGCAGGAGGGGAAGAATGAGGGGGAGTAAGTCAGAGGGGGAGACGAACCATGAGAGACGATGGACTCTGAAAAACAAACTGAGGGTTCTAGAGGGGAGGGGGGTGGGGGATGGGTTAGCCTGGTGATGGGTATTAAAGAGGGCACGTTCTGCGTGGAGCACTGGGTGTTATGCACAAACAATGAATCATGGAACACTACATCAAAAACTAATGATGTAATATATGGTGATTAACATAACAATAAAAAATAAAAAAACCCATCTTGACTGAAGAAAATTCTGAAACATTTTACTTCATATTATATATACTTTTTTTTTTTAAAAGGCAGAAACATTTAGAGTAACGCCATTGACGTGAAAGAACCTTGAGCCACAGGACCTTGAAAATCAGTCTTAAAATGTTTTGCTTTACATCGTCTTTTTCATGGCTGCTTGTGTCATGCTGAAGAGATAAGCTTCGTAGATGATATTTAAGAAGTTGTCATCGTTCTGGAAAACAAAATCAAAAGACCCAAGGGAATGTGATTTAGTTGGCAGAAACCAAAGGAGCTGAACGGGCGTGCTGACCCTGGACACTCATCTCTACCTGTCTGCTCCAATGGCTGGTAGTTCTTCACTGCATATGTGAATTTTTTTTTAAAAGATTTTATTTATTCATTTGAGAGAGAGAAAGAATGAGTGGAGGACAGCAGCAGAGGGAGAAGTAGACTCCCCGCCGAGCCGGGAGTCTGCCGCGGCGCTCCATCCCAGGACCCTGGGATCATGAGCTGAAGGCAGACGCTTAACCATCTGAGCCACCCAGGTGCCCTGCATGTGTGAATGTTAAGTGGGACTGGAGGCAAGTGCCAGAGTCAGCCGCTGGTTTCCAACAGTCAATAGAAGCAGCAAGTGCTCATTACATACAGTCCAGATGGGTGGCCCAACCACATGGCAGAATGGAATGAGGTTCACTCAAGAAAAGCCTGGGTCTGTTGTGTGAAAAGACACAGATCCTAACAGAAGGCTGGATTGGGAGGCAATGATCCAGATCAGGGGTTTTCGAAGTTTGGTTAGGAGATTGCTGGTGCTTCTTAAGGGTCCGCTGAAGTCTCCCACAATGTGTATACTCTGCTTTTGGCATGAGTTAAGATTTATTTGCAATATGCTGCATTTATATCATCAAAACCAGCATAATTCTCCCATTAGTTACAGAAAGTTTTTGGCCTTGGCAAGTGGGCAGCTGTGAGACTGGTAGTCTCTGGGCTCCTCTGCCTGGCTAAGGGCTGAGGGAGAATCACGGGTCTAAACAGTGGTGCTCTTGGTTTTTAATTCTAGAGACTTCTCCCTCCCACTCAAATCCTTTAAAGCTTTAGCAATTCACCCACATTTCACATTCCCCCTTCATTCCCTCTTGGCACCCCACGCGCAGAGCTAGCATTATTCTCATGCAATGAAAGACAGCGATGTTATCCCAGATTTTCCTTATCCCACAAAGTCCCCGTGCGTGAGATTGTGTCCTACCAACGGGCGAAGGCTAAAAGCAGATTGCGTGAGTGACTTCCAAGAGTTCACCAGGAAGATGATGTCTACAACATTGGGAAAAGTAAAGTGTATGCAGAGAGTGGAGGGAACATAAATGTAATTTTCTACCTAGCAATAGACAGGGCCTGCTCTAGACTTTCAGAGTCTTGGTTCCTATACAAAGACCTATGGAACCATGTTTTTTAAATGGAATGAACCAGAGGATTTTTTCTTTATTGTTCATAAAAAAATGAAGCTTAAGATGTCCTAAGTCCTCACAAACTTATCACGAATGGGTTGACAAGGTGGGAAATACTTTTATCCTAATATTTGTTCATGAATGAGTATGGCCCACCCATTTGTGGTTGATCTTTACTCGACTGCTAATCTGCTTTCACACTCAGATGCTCGTTTCCAGCCCCCTCTCCTTCCCTTCTCTCTAAAATACGTGACCTTTAAAAAGTGTTTTTAATAATAGAGACCACTGTCTTTTCAACCAGGATGAGACAACTGCAAAGTGCTAGCCAGCACTCTGAAAGTCTGCTAAAGCTTAAGCAAAGTACTACAAAAATTTTCTTAAAGATTGTATCAAAAAGACACCTAGCTCTGTTCACTGAGGTGCCTGAAGGCTGTCTGGTTGGAAGTGCCCCACTTTTCAAGGCCTCGCATCTATTTTCCAGGTGTGCTTCGCTAGGTGGACGGCCAACCAGCCTCCCGGGGCCCGGCCCTCCCACTCCCATCACCACTGTGGCCCCCAGTCCGGTGCAGGGGAAGGAGCATTCTGCAGCCAGACTGGGGTTGAAGCCTAGCTCTGCTATTTACTAGCTGGGACCTCAGGCGCGTCACTTAGCCTCAGCTTCTCTGTCTCTAAAACAGGAAAAAAAAAATTGGGTTGTTGTATAAGGATAAAATGAATTAATGTAGGTAAAGCATTTAAAACAGCGCCTGGCTCAAAGGTCTCTGCAAGTGTCAGCTGTTATGTTTTGATCACCTTCCAGAGCCGAGTGAGACACACGGCTGACAGAGAAGTCCCGTCAGTCCATCCTGTCCTAATTAGCAGGTTTCAGAATTATTTGTAAAATGTGCCCTTCGCAGTCACGGCCATGACTCCCTCCCTACCTGTTCCCTCCTCCTTCAGCAGTCTGCCAGAGCTGTCCCCGAAACGCCGCCGCTTGCTCAATGTGGCTCTGACCTCTATTGCCCAACGGTGAGCTGTCTGGGGGTACAGTGCATGCTTCTTTCTTTTCGGGCAGGTGACAGCCTGGAGGACTCAGGCAGTCTTCCAGTTACAAAATCCTTCATGTCGTGACACGCCCAAAGCCACAACTAGTCTTCCGAATCTCCTCCAGTTAACCGAGCACAGAAACCATGGTCGAACTGTTTAGGTCGAACTGTTACGGGGTTTCCTTATTCTCGGGGAGTACTAAGCAGGTGTTAGCTAACTGACACTTCCTGTCCTACAGCCCACAGGTCGGCAGAGCTGATAAGGGCAAGAAGGGAGACGACGCGGCCCTCCTACCTGAATGAGGTACAGCAGTGCTTCCTGAAGTTGTAGCTTGGTAAGTGGGCTGCTGGTGGTCACGGGGGGCTCCGGGGTCCGCAGAGGCAGGAGGAGGCTGGCGGAAGTGGCAGCTGGTTCTTGGCTTCCCAGGGGCAAGAGCCCAGCATCCCTCTCCTTTGGTGGGGCACAGGTGGGTTGGGTGAACACCATGGGCGACATGAGCAGAGAAGGAGCCCGGGTGGCAGGGACACGCGGAGGCGAGGTGGCCTGCTCATGGCAAACACACACAGAGGGCAGTGGTAAGTAGCGGCTCCCTGAACACCGAGGGAGAGGGAGAGAGACGCCCGTTGCTTGCAAGCATGGAGAGAAGTGAGGCTCAATAGGAACTGTTGCCAGTTCTCTCGGTGGGCAAATCCTGTGGGAGCCTGATTCCTGTTTGCTTCTCCACTTGCACCTGCTGGGGGTACACACACATTTCCTCCACATGGAGGAAGCTTCCCAGCCTCTCTCCGCCTGCTCACTGACTTCTCACTGGGATGGAGGCAAGCTTATCGGGGTCACCCCTCTTGGGTCCCCCTTCCTGAGAGGATCTGCCTGCTTGTGGACAGCATACACTCCTGGCATCTGCAGCTCAAGTTTTGGGTGCAGGGAGGCTGGTTGTGCTCAGCACTGCCAGTGACTTATCTGTCCTCACAAGTATGTCTACCTCACGTGGCTACACCTAAAACCAAGTTTTCCAATAGCCTTTCCAGTTATGCAAGTGACATTCTGATCTTCGTCTGACTGACTCCTACGGCTAGCTCTCATTTGTTTCTAATGCAGGCGAGAAAAAAGAATGTTACTTATCAGCCTTCTAATGCCCCAAAAGGAGTCACGAGAAGGGGGACATAAGGCCCGTGGTCTAGAAGCTGCTGTGATTTCACTCCCTCAGTATCTTTCTGAGAAGAAGGAAGCTTGGAGGAAGGTAGGTTGCTTGTTTCCTTTAACTGTCCCTATCTGCTGTTTGGAGCCGAGGAGCTAGAACGGATGCCACCCTAGTGGGGGTCCCAGCACCCGCTGTGAGGAAGAGCGCATGGTCCACACCTGTGGGTGCTCAAGAGAAATGAGAATTGTGTCCGCAGAAGCCGATGTCAAACTACTAACCCCGGTTCCCCAGTGTCCCACCTAGTGTCCTAGTTTCCCTAGTGTCCCATCCTGCCAAGAGAAAAAAAGCAGGTATGAAAGAGAGGGGACAACACGCACTGAAATGGGGATGCGGGTGGTTAACAACCGTTCCTCTGTGACTGTAATAAATAATGAACAAGAACACTTGGACTCAGGCTCTCACATACACAAAGACTTATGCTACATGCCCAACATCTTTGTTTTCAAAAAAGTGAAGGCTTGTTAAGGACCTGTTGTAAGCTACTTGCCAAAACATGACAAAAGGACCAATGATGACATCTGTAATAAACAGGGAGAATGTCCTAATTATTAAACCCAATGCCTTTTCAATGAATTTGTACCAATCCAAATGGGGAAAAAAAAAATCAGTCAGATCTCCAGATGTTCCTCACAGGCCATGAAATAGCTGTGGTTTCATCGCTGTTCCAAGTTACTGATACATAGAGAGTCCCCTTCCTTGAGGGACAGAGTGTTTCTAAAAGTCACAGTATTTTTCCCTGACTGGTACTCTGTGTGTGTGTGTGTGGTGGGGGGTGGGGGCGGGGAGTCAGATGGCATACTTACTTACCCCTCTCTCCATCTTCATTAAGTGACAGTGGTGATAGAAATAAAAACAGCCTGTACCTTTGAGGAGTTGATGTGTTTTTCCTGTTGACTTCAAGCACCCCTGGGACCATGGGCCCTGCAGAGGTGGTAAGTATGTGAGCCTCTTCATGAACAATGAGGTATGTAACCTCAAGTAGCACAACGCCTGGCATGTAGTAAGTGCTCAGAAATATGTACTGAATAAATAAACAGTAATGATTTTAAAATAATAAGAAGAGGTCAGATGTCTGGTTATCTCAAATGATTTCAATGCGGACAGAAGTGTTCTTGGTCAAAGATTTGGGGGCTTTCCTCACGTCTCTGTTGTTTCCCGCGTCCACGTGCTTGTCTTAGATCTTATAACACCATGAAGATTTAACTCGACAAATGAAGTACCTCTAAAAGGAGGGAAGCCCCCAGATGGCTAAGCAAAGAAAGGCTTGTCTCTCCAGGCGGAAAGTTATGGGGATAATAAGACGCACAGATGTGGCTTGTGGCGCCCCGTTCTACACAGAAGTGTCCCTAGAGCACCAAAGCTGATTCTAAGTCTCACCGAGTACTCACAAAGTACTAGAGCAATACGACTCCCCCCACCCCCCGCCCCACCCCCGAAGATATCTACCTGAAAAAGAGGAGTCTGCTTTTCTGCGCTGGTTGTCTTGTGCATCCAGGACTCCAGCGCTTTCCCCGTCCCGGAGCTCGGAGTTACTGCAGGGAACTTGGCTGCCAAGGCTGGTCGGTTAGATGCGTGCAGCTGCTGTTCCTGCTGTACAATCTGCAGCTTCCTCAGTAACTCCTGAGGGGAGATCACTCCAGAACTACTAGTCTGACTGCCAGAGAGGGGGAGCGTGGGTCTCGGGTGTGTGGACTGCTCTTCGCCGTGAGCCTGATGTCCTAGTGGCTGAGCTGGAAGGGAGCCACTGAAATACCCCGCTTGTGCCTGAGCCAGCCCCTTTACTGGGGCGCCAGGGGTGGCAGTGGGGAGAGCGGTGCTGAGGGTTGGGGCCGCTGAGCTGGCAGGTGCTGGTGTGTTAGGGTCATACTTATTTGCTGGCCTCGGGGCACTCTGAAGCTTCTCCAGCAGGCTCTGAGTTCTGGAAGCACTCTGTACATGCTGAGAAGTCCCAAAGCTCTGGGGAGACCCTGGCTGCACAGGTCCCAGCAAAACTTCCCCAGCAGAATGGGTACTGCTGTTTCTGCAGGGCCGGTTTTCAGGCAGCTCTGACAAGGGGTGGAGGTCTGCACTCCGGACCATGAGTTTCTGAATGGCTGGACAGAGCTGCTTCTCGATGGGGGGTGAGTGTCTTCTGGGTTCCTCATAGGAGAGGGAGCGTACGACCCCCTGCCTAATTGGAAGTGGCTCCTGGTGCTGTTGCTGGTGGATGGTCTGTGGGGACCCCACAGCTTCCTGACATGTAGATTTGTCCTGCTTCCCAAAGAGAGCTGTCAAGGACAGGTGTTGGGGTTCGGGGTCTAAGGTCTGGAAAAAAATAAAAATGTCTGAAAATGGGTATGCATACAATTTGGTTATATGGAGGGCTATGAAACATTCCTAACCTAACTGATGATTTCTTTATTTACATAGGATCAATTATAGAGGATGAAAAACCTATAATTCTAATCAATTTTACAAATTTAAGACCATTTCCAGGTAAAAAATTTTCACAGCATTCTTCACTCCCACCCCCAAGACAGCAGTTACATTTTAGCATCTGCAGATTGATGAAATAGCCCTTGATGGGCCTGGGGTTCACAGAGTGGGGACCACTGTGGTGCAAAGTTCTAGATACTGAAAGGGAATGATCTCTTCAACAGGAAGTCCGCCTGCCCCTGCAGAGTGTAAGAAGATGTTGAGAACACACAGGAACATGAGGGTTGTAGATTTTCGTAGAATTAGAGAAATTTAGGATAAGTCATTTAAACTAACTTGATCCTTTCAACTATATACCAGCAGCTTTTAAAAAATCATCATATGCATACATACAACCTTCCCTGGCCTGGTCAGTCACAAAGCTACCTCCTTCCTGCCTTATAGCCTCTCCTGCTCCTTCTGGGGCTTTCCATGTTGTTGGGCTAAGAAAACATGAGCTTCCTTCTAACACCAACATATTCCAGTTTCTTTATTAAAATAAAAAATTTCCATGGAAGGCAAAGAATAAAAGCAAGCTAAAAGATAATTAGAAAAGACTTATTTTTTTCAAAAATTCAATACAAGACTTTCATTAGCTAGTCTTTATGTCTTTTGGCTCTATGTTCATTTCCAAAATTGATTTAAATGAATTCCTTTAAAAAAACCCAAACCCTTAATGAGGAATAACCATAGGAAGTGGAAATAGCTATACTACATTGACAGTCAATAATGGGCCTTGCAGATGAACAATTTTGTTAATGCTGCACTATTCTGGAAAATACATATACTCATACCAAAAAATGCTATCATTTTCATATATTTAGATGCAAATACAATGATAACCCAGCAGGTCTACGGGGGAATTTTATACCACTCCTTAGAACAGGAATCCTGTTCTATACACACCGTGCATAGCACTGTACCTGGGACGGAGGAAGTGCTCAGAAACGTTTAATTGAGTGTGGCCTTGGCTGTCCTTCTCCTAGGCCTTGGGAAACCAGCCACCTACCGCAGAAGAATGCAGTCCTGCAGGTAATATTCCTGTCAGCTCTGACAATGTTATGAGTTTGCTGTTTTTAAAAAATACATTATCCTCTAAGAAGTTCAAGTCCACAAGAGACGAACACAGAATACGGTAAATGCCAAAATTAAAAATTTCAACCCCCTTCTAGGAAGAATACATTATTAAAATGAAAACAGTCTTGAAGTTGAAATCTTTCTTTCTTGGATTTACCCTGAAGCATCCTTGAACAGCACCAGGCTCTCCCTTGACTGTACTCTGGGTAAGAGTTCTTTAACAATCCTATAGAGACATTGCAAATGGAAAGCAGAAGACTTCATACCTGGCTGGGCCGAGGTATGCGCTGTTGCTGGTTTTCATTGGGCTTCACTGGAATTGGTTTGATGAGATTGGGGTTGTCATAGATGGCAGATGAACTCGTTATCTGTTTTGGCTCAGAACAGGTTTTACACTGAAATGGAAAAAAGAATCTCATTTTTAGTGTAAAAGAAGCGTTAATCTTTTTAAAAGAATGTAACTTCTCGCTCTTTATTTTATCTAATTGGTAGCTATTTTTTGATAGACTTTCATGAAAAAAGGAAAATTACTTAATCTCCTCTGATATGAGCCATATTTGAGTATAAATCAAATTCCAATTTAATTTTTCTTAGTTGCACAATTTTGGTGCCCTAAAATATTACCAAAAGCATCAGCCTGTAAGACCCAGAGGCTCTGAGATACTTGGATATTTGAAAGACTACAGATATGCTTAAGAAGCAATTGTTTTAAAAATATGGAGTGTAATGCTTTTCAGTGATAAACAGTGATAGAAACAATTCTTTAAATGCCATGTCTGGATTACAGTATGGTTCTATTCACCCATTAGCAGTTGACTTAAAATTAGAGAGCTGCATCACCAAAGCAACTGACCCTTTTCGGTCCACAAACCAAAAAGTAAAGCTGACTCAAACCATTGACTTAAAAATTACTAACATCATCTTTATTTAATAAATGACTGTTAACATAAACAGGATAATTCAAATCTGAGTGTTCTGAGCCACTCACTACAAATTAGAACCTCACAGAGAAAGAGATGAGAGACAAGACTCATCATTTCAAATACTGAATCATTATCATACATTAATCTAACCAACCATACAATTGCTAACAGTAGGATTCATAACACAAAGAACACAGCGATGATGGCAGTATCTATCTTGTTAAAACACCAAATAAAACTGAATATAAAACGACTACTTCTATTCTATACTCTCTATAGCATTGCTAGTTTCAACTGTCAAGGCCTCAGGTAGGAAAATATTTCACACTGTCCCTGACATGGAATGAGCTATAAGCACAATCTCGTCCCCCAGGAACCCAAGGCTTCCAATGTGTTTTACAGTTATGGGGTTGTATTTTCTAATTCGAGGATGTAGGAGTATGGGGTCAATCACCACCATGTTCAGTTGGGTTTGTAAAGTTAATTGTACAAAAGACTAATCATTTCGACCGAGAATTCTATCAGTAATTTGGATATCTGGCACTAGATTAAGTGGGATGTGAAATCCCTTTATGAGTCATAAAATGCTATTTCTAATGCTTAGGTGAATGCTGGTGGTTAATGGTATGGAGGCATGGACCAACTGGCCTGGCTTTCCAAGGCCATAACCAACACAAGACGAGAAGACAGTCTAAGATAGTCACTTACAAAATTTTAGCATGAATTTCTGCTTGCTATGTAAAAGAAAGTGGATGCTCAGATTACATTCACTGAATGACCCTGTCTGTACTTTTTCTTTTTAAAGATTTTATTTATTCATTGAAAGAGAGAGAGTGCAAGTGTCAGAGGGGGAGAAGCAAAGGGAGAGGGACAAGTGGGGGAGAGGAGCAGAGGAAGAGGGACAAGCAGACTCCATGCTGAGTGTGGAGCCTGATGCGGGGCTGGATCTCATGACTCTGAGATCCCAACCCTGAGATCACGACCTGAGCGGAAATCAGGAGTTGGATGCCCACCCGAAGGAGCCACCCAGGCACACCCCTACTTTTTCACTCTCTATGTTCAGAGACCTTAAATTTCAAACAAAGAAAAACAGATTCCCCCCCAGATTCGCTATACACATATGCACCTGGGCTGAGAGGCTGCTCTGTCTCTTGCTATGCATAAGCCCTAGATAGGCTTTCTAAGTGAAATTGCTAGAAGCTGTTTTCTGTGTCACTATCTATCACTGAAACCTTGCTTTCATGTAAAAATTGCTCTCCATCAAATTGCTCAGAATTAAATATCATCTACCTCAATAGTTTGTAGCTCATTTTCCAGCTGTTTAATTTTCTTTAAAAAAATTTTTTTAAAAGATTTTATTTATTTTTTGACAGAGTGAGAGAGGGAACACAAGCAGGGGGGTGGGAGAGGGAGAAGCAGGCTTCCCGCGGAGCAGGGAGCCCGATGCGGGGCTCGATCCCAGGACCCTGGGATCATGACCTGAGCCAAAGGCAGACGTGTAACGACTGAGCCACCCAGGTGTCCGCAGCTGTTTAAGTTTCTATGCTTCTCCTGACCCAAATAACTTTAAGATACTTGGAAAAAAATACAGAGTTGGAAAAAGTGTATAATGGATTCTCCATAGAGATCCCGAGGCACTTCTTTAAAGCCTTAAAAATTATGTCACATGATCTCATTTTCTCACACACAAACACACAAACATATGTACACATGCCAAGAGAAAAGTCTGGAAGAAAATACACTGAAAGTATTAAAAGTAGACATCTTTGGGTTACAGGATTATGGACATTTTTTATTTCCCTTTTCTACTTTTTTGAATTTTCTCACTAAGCATCAAAAGACACTTAGTAATATCTTTAATTTTATAAATAAATCACAGTATATTAAAAGAGAACTATTAATTCTTGCCTTAAGCCACAAAACACAAAATAGTCCACCTCTGCATATTCAGAACTCAACTATGCAGCCAAAGACCCTTTCTGGCCCTGGTTCTTTCTCCTACTGAGAGTTGGTGGTCTTATTGTTCATTTGCATCTCAACCATGAGTCCAATAGGGAGGAGGTAAAAAGAGGTGAAGTTCAAATTAACATCATGCTACTTTATAGCAGATTCACAGAAAGTTGTTTCTTAGGGGAAAAAACATAAAATATTGGCCCAAATAAGGTTTTCAGATTGTTTTATTAACTTCATGTAAACAGTTGCATCTGATGTCACTAGGCTTCACTTTACCAACATCATATGTCACCATATGTCACCCCTAGCTGAAAAGTTTTCCTCCTCTTACTTTTTGGGATTTTCATAAACTGAAGCATTTTAAAGTTGGGAAAATCTCAGAAGTCACTGAGTTTAGTCCCTACCAAGAGAAGGGAGATTTTTTTCCCAATGCCCCAGTATGTCCTCATGTAGTCTCTTCCTGAATACTCCCAGTGATGGGGCAGCCACTTCCTCTCAAAAATTCCCAGGGAAATCTTGTCTTCTTCTCTTTTGCTTCTGTCTGTGTTCCCCCTTTCCCGTACCTCAGAGCCATTTTCCTCATGATCTCCACATCTTCTGAAATGTCTGTGTGTGGGAGAAGAGGTAACACAAACACAGGCAAATATAAAGCAGGTTTGCACAATGCAGTGGAAGTTCACAGGGAAGCATATACATCTGGTTCTGTAGATCAGAAATTATAGGATGGACAAAGAACATTTGAAATGGGCCCTGAATGACTGATCATACGTCGACAGGTAAAGAAGGAGAGGGGACAGCAAGGGAAGTCCATGAAGGCCCTTTGAGGAAGCAACACTGTTACTCCGTTTGGTAGGAGTTTCAAATATTTGTAAAGGGAAGTGTGGGGAGAAGGTAGACACGTTAAGAGAATAAACTGGGGCTACGTTATATAATCCTTGAAGAGTCTGAAAGTTCATATGCTAGGCAATGAGAAACCAAGAAGAATTTAGACCAGAGAAGTAATAGGATCACACAAGTGCTCCTAGAAGGTTACATCCTCTGGCTGTTAATAACAGAAGGGATAATTTCTTCTGTTGTTTATCACACAGTTGGAGCAATTAACATTATGCATTTAACATGTATTTGATTATATAGAAAAGCAAGTCTATATACCAATGAAACATCTGTACTTCATGTCAACATTGTAACAACCAATCTGGGGGGCGGTGTAATGATGAACAGAACATTGTTTTGACCTCAACAAGTTTATAGTGGGAGAAGTTGACCTAACTGTAATAAATGAGGAAGAGCAAAATAAATTCCAAATAGTAACAGACTGGTGAGTTCAGTGGGAAGAATAATTAATCTGAATGAAGAGATCTGGGAAAACTCCATGTAAAAAGTGGAATTTTAACTGGGCTTGAAGAATATGTAGATTCTGAAGGGCAAATAAAGTGAGGGGGAAACACTGCAAGTTGTGGGTACAGTATAAAGTGATGGCTTAATTAAGTCTCCGAAACCACATATGAGTGTTTCTAAGTGTGTGCGTGTGTGTGGGTGTGCACATGTGTGTGTGCGTGTGTGTATTCCGTGTTCTTTTATGAGACAGGTGCAGCTAGAGGGGAGACACTGGAGGGGCTCAGGAAACAAATATACTCATAGGTCCTATAGTAACAGGAGGCCAGATGGGGAAGCCTCAGGATGGGCAGGAGACAGAAAGCAGGAGCTAGGGGAAAGCCAAGGCTAGAACCTCTATTGGGGTTTCTGCACTTTAGGATTGGCTAGTTTGGATAATTTCCAGTAGGCTTTAAACTACATGGTGGTCCCTAGTCCCCGACCTGAGATGATTAAGGCAGAGGAGTATTGCCTCCTGGGGTGCTGGGGGCCAGATGGAGAAGGCATGGCTCTGGATGGCTAGTTTGCATGGCAAGGGCAGCCTCTGGCTGGGACCTTGGCTAGCTCTAAGAATTAACTAGCCCAGGGGAACCTGTATGACTCTGTTGGTTAAGCACTCAGTTCTTGATCTCAGCTTGGGTCTTGATCTCAGGGTCATGAGTTCAGGCCCTGTGTTGGGCTCCATGCTGGGCAGAGCCTATTTATTAAAAAAAAAAAAATTGGCTAGCCCAGGGAGGAAGATTCTGGCCCCAACCAGAAGACTTTTAAGATGTCAAAACATCATAAAATAAAAATAATACAATATGTTTGTATGCTGAGAGGAGGGGGGGAGAAGAAAGAAAATAATTTTTGTTCAGTATTTGCATTTATTATTTATTGGTCATTGTTATGCTGTCCTCACAGAACCTAAGTTCCTGGGGAGCAAAAATGTCACCATTTAAGATTGACCTTTAGGGCGCCTAATTAGGTAAAGTATAATTAATTGATAGTTGCCGAGTCATTAGGATATCTTTTAACAGCTGCTGAAGAATTAAGCAAAATGGAAAACTAATATAGAAATCATTACTGACAGCATCTGGGATTAAAGCGTCTCTGTCCAGGCCCTCTGACTGAAGGACAATGAAACTGTGATTAATTCATATTCATATGCATTGAGTCAATCAACAACCATTTATTTAGCACACATATGCGGGGAACATTGGAGACTAGGCTTATGAAGATGAATACAGGGTGTTCTCTGTGCTCAAGGAGCTCACAGTCTATCAATCAAGGGTAAGCCAACTATCAAGTCAAAGGCATGTTGGAGAAACTTGGCCAGTTGTCCTTTAGCATGTCCCACTTCATTCAGGACTTTTCTGATTGCTTCCTTGTGGTGCCATTTAATTTGTTTTCTGCCTGCCCTTCTCCCATCTTCTCTTTCATTTTCTGTAAACTAGTAAGTTTAAGAAAGCTCACAATGGGGATGGAACTAGAGGGTATTATGCTAAGTGAAATAAGTCAGTTAGAGAAAGACAAATACCATATGATCTCAGACATATGTGGAATTTAAGAAACAAAACAGATGAACATAGGGAAAGGGAAGGAAAAACAAAATAAGATGAAAACAGAGAGGGAGGCAAACCATAAGACTCTTAACTCTAGGAAACAAACTGAGGGTTGCTGGAAGGTTGGTGGGTGGGGGGGATGGGGTAATTGGGTGATGGGTATTAAGGAGGGCACTTGATGTAATGAGCACTTAACTAAATTGAATTTAGATAAAAAAATTTAAAAAAGATTCAGGATCAACAATATAGATTTCAAGGTGGGACTACATAGTTCACATTATATCACATTAGGAGACACATGATGTCTGATTATCCAACTTTTAATGGTGCTGGTCAGTAAGCTCATGTGGTGGTAGACTGACTTCCAT
The DNA here is from genome assembly GCF_009762305.2 of Zalophus californianus. NCBI lineage: Eukaryota > Metazoa > Chordata > Mammalia > Carnivora > Otariidae > Zalophus > Zalophus californianus. The sequence goes on from NC_045603.1 coordinate 104,139,230, forward strand.
GGTCAAGTTTCCATCAACCTTTCTCATAATATTTACATTACTAATGATCATTGCTTGAATATTATTTGACTAGTGTGGCTTTAAGTTCTATCATTTCATCTATATTTAATAGCTGGAATTCTTCCGTAGAGAAGAACTTTCCCCCATCAACCAGGATTATGTGGTTATTCTGAAAAATTGTCTCTACTGGTCAGGCAGGATAAATGCTTAATTCCTTCCCATTAACTACTAATTTTCAGAGGAAGGAGTTGGTGTCTTAGCACCTCCAAGAATAGCCAATAATTACTTTTTTGTTCTGTTTTATATTTTTGGTCTGCTTGCTCACTCATCACCATGAACTCACATATTACATATGCTTAGTGTGTTTCAATCCATTGTAGTCTTTCTTGTTGATGTCAGAATTTGATGTTTTAGTCAGTGGTCCCTTAAAATTGACTACTGTGCCCCGTTCAAATGACCCTGTTTGTTTGATTTTCCTATCCTGGACATGGAATTGGGAATTTCTTTAAAGAGCCCTGATACTGGGCAAAGAAGAAGTCAAACTCTCACTCTTTGCAGGTGATATGATACTTTATGTGGAAAACCCAAAAGACTCCACCCCAACACTGCTAGAACTCATACAGGAATTCAGTAAAGTGTCAGGATATAAAGTCAATGCACAGAAATCAGTGGCATTCCTATACACCAACAACAAGACAGAAGAAAGAGAGATTAAGGAGTTGATCCCATTTACAATTGCACCCCAAACCATAAGATACCTAGGAATAAATCTAACCAAAGAGGCAAAGAATCTGTACTCAGAAAACTAGAAAATACTCATGAAAGAAATTGAGGAAGACACAAAGAAATGGAAACGCGTTCCATGCTCACGGATTGGAAGAACAAATACTGTGAAGATGTCAATGCTACCCAGAGCAATCTACACATTTAATGCAATCCCTATCCAAATACCATCCACTTTTTTCAAAGAAATGGAACAAATAATCCTAAAATTTGTATGGAACCAGAAAAGACCCCGAATAGCCAGAGGAATGTTGAAAAAGAAAAGCAAAGCTGGTGGCATCACAATTCCGGACTTCAAGCTCTATTACAAAGCTGTCAGCATCAAGACAGTGGTACTGGCACAAAAACAGACACATAGATCAATGGAACAGAATAGAGAGCCCAGAAATGGACCCTCAACTCTATGGTCAACTCATCTTCGACAAAGCAGGAAAGAATGTCCAGTGGAAAAAAGACAGTCTCTTCAACAAATTGTGTTGGGAAAACTGGACAGCGACATGCAGAGAATGAAACTAAACCATTTCCTTGCACCACACACAAAAATAGACTCAAAATGGTTGAAAAACCTAAATATGAGACAGGAGTCCGTCAAAATCCTAGAGGAGAACAGAGGCAGCAACCTCTTCGACCTCAGCCGCAGCAACTTCTTCCTAGAAACATCGCCAAAGGCATGGAAAGCAAGGGCAAAAATGAACTATTGGGACTTCATCAAGATAAAAAGCTTTTGCACAGCAAAAGAAACAGTCAACAAAACCAAAAGACAGCCAACAGAATGGGAGAAGATATTTGCAAATGACATATCAGATAAAGGGCTAGTACCCAAAATCTATAAAGAACTTATCAAACTCAACACCCAAAGAACAAATGATCCAATCAAGAAATGGGCAGAAGACATGAACAGACATTTTTCCAAAGAAGACATACGAATGGCCAACAGACACACAAAAAAGTGCTCAACATCGCTCGGCATCAGGGAAATCCAAATCAAAACCTCAATGAGATACCACCTCACACCCGTCAGAATGGCTAAAATTAACAAGTCAGGAAACAACAGATGTTGGTGGGGATGCGGAGAAAGGGGAACCCTCTTACACTGTTGGTGGGAATGCAAGCTGGTGCAGCCACTCTGGAAAACAGTATGGAGGTTCCTCAAAAAGTTGAAAATAGAACTACCCTACGACCCAGCAATTGCACTACTGGGTATTTACCCCAAAGGTACAAATGTAGGGATCCGAAGGGGTACGTGCACCCTGATGTTTATAGCAGCAATGTCCACAGTAGCCAAACTATGGAAAGAGCCAAGATGTCCATCAACAGATGAATGGATAAAGAAGATGTGGTATATATGCACAATGGAATATTATGTAGCCATCAAAAGGAATGAAATCTTGCGATTTGCAACAATGTGGCTGGAACTGGAGGGTATTATGCTGAGCAAAATAAGTCAATCAGAGAAAGACATGTATCATATGATCTCACTGATAGGAGGAATTCTTAATCGCTGGAAACAAACTGAGGGTTGCTGGAGTGGTGGGGGGTGGGAGGGATGAGGTGGCTGGGTGACAGACACTGGGAGAATGCTGTGAATTGTGTAAGACTGTTGAATCACAGATCTGTACCTCTGAAACAAATAATACATTATATGTTAAAAAAAAAAAAAGAAGATAGCAGGAAGGGAAAAGTGAAGGGGGGGAATCAGAGGGGGAGACGAACCATGAGAGACTATGGACTCTGAGAAACAAACTGAGGGTTCTAGAGGGGAGGGGGGTGGGGGGATGGGTTAGCCTGGTGATGGGTATTAAAAAGGGCATGTACTGAATGGAGCACTGGGTATCATACGCAAACAATGAATCATGGAACACTACATCAAAAACTAATGATGTAATTTTGGTGATTAACATAACATAAAAAAAAAAGAGCGCTGATACCTTTTGCGGGGCGGATAATAATAATCTGGGAGCCAGAAGTGCCTGTTGCTGCTGAATTGTCACTTATTTCTAGGTCTCTTCAGGGAAAAAGTCAGTAACTACATATTTAAGAAACAAAATTTGAACTAACTCTTACATTTCCACTTAAAATTTAACATTAAATAGCTTTAACTTAATATTTTTCTCTTATACTGAAGGTTTTGTTCTGACCGCATAAACATACTCATTTATTATATCCACGACAGCTGAAAACTTAAAATGCCAACATTACCATTAACAATGAAACCACGGAATGACGTTTACAATTTCTTTGCAGTTCTTTTTCTCTAAGGGTGCTCAGTCCAAACATGGGGTTCTGAAGTCACTCCCCAATTTCTTTTCTAAGTAATTATGTTATAATATGATATTCAGTTATCTACACTTATTTCAGCTAGTTTACAAATTCTAGGTTTTAATTGTCTTTTTTTCCTTAATTTTCTTTTTTCCCGTATTTCTAGAGAGTGTTAATCTTTTACTTCTCAATTCTTATAATAGCAGTTTATAAAATTGGGAAATTAACCCTCCTCCTATTACTGAGGTATAACTATTTCTCAGTTTTATATATCTTTTTGCTTTGCTTGTGTTTTTTTTGAACCAGGCAAAACGTTTATTTTTTGATTATTATGTAGTTGAATTAGTTGCTTTTGGGTTTTAAGGCAGAGTTTAGAAGATCTCCCCTTTCCAGAGTACAAAGAAATCCATATAAATTTTCTTCTTGTATTTGACTGGTTTTATTTTTAATATTTAAATTTCTAATACATTTGGAATTTATCCTGGTATAAGGTACAAATCCAATTTTCTATTTTTCCAAATGGCTATCACTTGTCCCAATATCATTTATTTAAATATCCACTCAAATAGCTGATTTGAGATTTTCATCTTTCTCACATCCTAAATTTCATATACACTGGGGTGTCATTTGGACCTTCCCACCTGCCCTATTGGTCTATCTGGCTGTTTATGCATTGATACCATTAAAGCCATCCTGTTTTAAGTGCTTAGGCTTTAGCTCCTTAATACCAGATAGGTAGAGCTTGCTCCCCCTTCTCTCCCTTCCAATATTGCTCTTGTTCATCAAGGTTTTCCCCGCTGTTCTTTCTTGTATATTTCTCCATATGAACCTTATAATCAACTTGTGTGGCTCCAGGAAAGAAGAAACCAGTCTGTATTTGTTTAGGAATCATCTTAAATTTGCAGATTAAACAGAAGTGAGAGCTTTAAGTTCTATCTTCTTATCTAAGATCCGGACATTTGTTCATATCTATTTTTATGCCTGTCAGGAGTGTTTGTAAGTTTTCTTCATACAGGCTTTGTTCATTTCTTGCTATTTTATTCCAAAGAATGTTATATTAATAGTTGCTACTGTAAATGGGGTCTTGTACTTAACCTTCTGATTGGATACTATTTGTATATAGGAAGGCTGCTGATTTCTTAGGCTACGTTTTAATCCACTTAAAACAAGTGGTCTTCATTAGCCTACTAAAAGCAAATAGAGATTTAATTTTTCATTTGATTTTGTTTGGTGGAAGGAATAGCACTCACCCCTTTTTCCACAAGCATATTACCACTGTAGGATTTAAGTATGTTTCACAAAGGAAGACAAAAACTCACCTTGGTGTATTCATCTTTGGCCTTGGTGAGCATTCGTAAGATATCTACTTCCTTGCCCTCTCCTGAATTGAGGATCATTGGGGAGTTTCCTGCTCCACCTCCCTGATGGGCTTTCAACTGTTCATATTGAGTTAGGCTAGAAAAATAGAGGGGAAAATCCACACAAGGAAAACGAACTCAACACAAATGGCTTTTAAAACCATCTAATTCCCACCCACTTGATTTTATCTTTTTTTTTTAAGATTTTATTTATTTGTCAGAGAAACAGAGAGAGGGAGAGAGAGAGTGGCAGGCAGAGGGAGAGGGAGAAGCAGGCTCCCCGCTGAGCAAGGAGCCCAATGATGTGGGGCTCAATCCCAGAACCCTGGGATCATGACCTGAGCTGAAGGCAGATGTTTAACTGTCTGAGCCACCAGGCGTCCCCACTTGTTTTTATCTTTTTATAGTCATGGTAGAAGTAAAACTGCTTAGGAAGTGAAAGAAGAAAAACAAGAGTTGAGGTCCTGAGTATAGTGAGTACAGGTATGAACCCAGAAGAGGGGTGGCCAAACTATGTTCTGCAGGCCAAATCCGACACACCATGTGTTTTTGTAAAGAAAGTTACAAACAGCCACACTCACTGGTTTATGTATTATTTACATTTAAGGCCGGCTTTCACACCATGACTGCAGAGCGGAGTAGTTGTGACACAGACCTATGGCCTCGAAAGGCCTGAAATACTATGTTTTTTTTTTTTTCCAGAAAAAGTTTGCCAACTCCTCATTTAGAGCATTTGAAAGGACTCATTAATTGCTAAGGAAACCCAATTTAGAGTTCTCAAACACCGAGTAAATCTTATGGCAAATTGAAATTCCCCCCTTCCTTGTTTCAACGTGCCTTGTAGTCAAAGCAAAATTGATCTCAGCAACTCAAATCCTATAGTCCTCTGGCAATTTATAAACAATGAAGATTCCATTCTAGAAGAGGAGGCATTAAAACAAACAAACAAACAAACAAAAAACCAAAAAACGGAGCAATGAAGAGTGTCTTCTGTTTTCCTGAAAACAATACAGGAGGGAGACCAGATGGCTCCTATATGGTGCCTGGGGACGTTAAGAAAAATACCTTTTCCTTTTGTGTGCTTTGACTTTCAGCTGAAATTTTTATAACAGCCATGTCATTTATGGTAAAAGACATCTGAGAACTTACTGGGAGATTTAATTCTAACTGAGGAAGGGCTCGGAATCCACACATATCAGCTGCTTATTGCTAGTCAACAATCAATTTCCTGCCCCAGCTGTTAAGTAATTACTGCAGAATGCTAACAATTTGAACACAGTCTCTTGGCTGAGCCACAGGGTATTTTTTCATCTATATGAAATCCTGCTATTATTATCCGTTGTACAGTTTACAATAACATGAATGTGTTAGGAACTAGTTGTTATTGGGGTAAATACCAGTTTGAACACACTTAATCACCATCTGCAACGTGAGCTGGTTACCTACAATTAGCTATCGCAAGCTAGATTCTCAGAAATCTATTTATAAAAAAGTGTCCCACACATTTCATTTTTGGGGGTCACTTTTTAGTTATTTCATTGCCCCAGGATTTAAAATTGGAAAACAGTCCTTTCACAGATGGAGACGTGTTGTCAGATCTGCGTGGGCAGAAGCCATACTGTGTGTCTGGCGGAGCCCAGTCACCGGCCGGGATACGGCATGTGTAGGAAACGTATTTCATTCTGAGGCTCTAAACCGTCCCCATAAAGCAGAGAAATACTGCGTGACAGGGAGCAGCTTCGGGGCTCAAGAACTGATCAAGGATTTGACCAGTCACAGAGGAAACAGCACGCTTAACTGGGCCTCCCTTTCAATGCAGTCAGGGGGCCAAGAAGGACAGTCAGACCCTGACTTAAGTTTCCCAAAACACAGGTGAGACAAACCACAAGGTATCAAGAGATTAAAAGAAAAAGAGACTAGCAGCAAAAAAAAAAAAAAAAAAAAAAAAGAAAGAAAGGGACTGCCTACCGATCACTAAACTAATATTAACTCCGATATTTCCAATAAGATTGTAAGTAACGTCTATCCTAAGTACTCACAGCATTTGAAATGTGAGGAAACTCTGAGGTTCCACAACCATGGAAATGCAGTTAAAGGAAAGGGTTTAGGGTGGGAAGGAAATGAAAGATTTTAGAGAATGTGTAGCAGCCTTTAAAATGTTCTGAATGTTCTTTTTACTGAAAGCTATACTGATGACTTTTCAGAGAAAAAAAAAAGCCCTGCTAATTTACAAATGAGGAAAATATTGAAGAAAACTGCCATCTGGAACAATTCATATTATAGATATTTCACCCATGCAGAACAAAAATGAGGTGAACTATTCTACATGATAAACCTTACCTAGTGAAAATGTAAAAAGTTGTGACTATGTTTATTTTTCATTTAAGTAATAGTAAATGTTTTCCTAGCCATGGAGGAAAGGGCTGCTGTAAGAGATACAGTCTGCTAAAAATACAGTGGAGTTACACTTGAGAAACACAAACAAATGCATCATGTCCAGAAAAATACTTAGCCTTTCAGCACCTACTTTTTCATAAGCTCTGCAATTCTTTGGCATTCTTCCTTATCGTAAAACCAAATCCCATAAATGGACACTGCAAAAAACACATCAAACAAATTATGAGCACCTTTAAAACTACAAAATGGAAAGAAATTCCCTTTCCAACTTGAAGAAAATACATACTTATGGATAAACAAATCCAATCACTGGAGTTTAAGCTTGAAAACCTAGTGTTGGAATTGTCTAAGCCCACAGAGAACTCTGGAGTGGTCTTATACATATGTGGGGACACATACTCCTCCCCAATAATCTGTGCTATCCTTAACAATACAGCACCTGAACGTAACAGGCACTTGGCAAATGCTTCTTAAATGAATGAATACAGATTGACGTGAAATCAGAATTTCTAAACTCCTGGCTTTGAAGCATCACTGTGTCCAGGGCGCCTGGGTGGCTCAGTCATTAAGCTTCTGCCTTTGGCTCAGGTCATGATCCCAGGGTCCTGGGACTGAGCCCCGCATCAGGCTCCCTCCCTGCTCTGTGGGAAGCCTGCTTCTCCCTCTCCCCCTCCCCCTGCTTGTGTTCCCTCTCTTGCTGTGTCTCTCTCTGTCAGATAAATAAATAAAATCTTAAAAAAAAGAAAAGTCACTGTGTCCAGACTCCAGTTGCACATTTATACACATATTTCATCTTTATTTTAAGTATCCAGAAACCTGATGCATGAAATTAGGCCTAGAAACCTCTCTCCCCACTCTTCTTCCTCCCAGGAATATGTTCACTGAAAAATTGGCTTTGTAAGCTGTAAGTTAGGACACAGTGCAGGAAAAAATAAAATTCAATAACAAATCTCTGACTTCAAAACGCCTGTATGGAAAATTTATAACTGCTGAAAGATGAGATGTGACCATGACTTAATCATTTAGTAATGAAAAAAATGTGGTATAATGGAGCTATGGATTCATTTAACAAGTTTCAAAATAAATTGTATACTTTAGTATGTACCGATCTACATCATTTTTATAGCAAAGGCTAGACACTTCCAAAATACATTTATAATGATCGAGTTGAGGATCTGGTGGCAGTAATCATATAAATAATGCACTAGCTACAGATACATTTTCAAACGCTTCACTGAAACCAGCAGCAATGTTATGATAGGGCAATGAAAACCAACAAAACATATTTTTTAAAGGAAACACTTTTTAAAATTTGAACATTCAAAATATTTAATTCTCTGAATATTATGTGGTCATTAAAACAGCTATGATGCTTTGACAACGTCTTTCTCCGCCCACCTGACCAATGCCTCAGTGTGGGATTTCTGCTTCTTGTCAATAGTGATTGAGATAACAAAAGCTTCAGGAAATGTCTTCTCAGTGCTATTTTAGGCAGATATTTTTAAAAGGAATCCCATAAATCTGAATTACTGACTTGCCAAAAGGTGGCAACGGGGTTTTAAACTTTGTGTATGATTAGTGTGCCAGGATATTTTACCAACCTACATGTGAAGAGGGGGAAAGAAATGGAAACAACCCTCCAGCATTTTTTTGAATAGGACCATCTTATCCTCTTAGAAATACATACACATATTCCTCTTTAATACATTGATAATCTTTTGAAAAAAGATTCTGAACCTATGTGCTGAGAGAGCCTTACTATCAAAAAGAAATTCTTTCATCTCAAGATCATTAAATGTGTATCTTAAAACTTTTCATTCAAGGCTAAAATTAACAAGTCAGGAAATGACAGATGTTGGCAGGGATGTGGAGAAAGGGGAACCCTCCTACACTGTTGGTGGGAATGGAAGCTGGTGCAACCCCTCTGGAAAACAGTATGGAGGTTCCTCAAACAGTTGAAAATAGAGCTACCGTTCGATCCAGCAATTGCACTACTGGGTATTTACCACAAAGATACAAATGTAGGGATCTGAAGGGGTACATGCACCCCGATGTTTATAGCAGCAATGTCCACAATAGCCAAACTGTGGAAAGAGCCAAGATGTCCATCGACAGATGAATAGATAAAGAAGGTGTGGTATATATATGCAATGGAATATTATGCAGCCATCAAAAGGAATGAGATCTTGCCATGTGCAACGACGTGGATGGAACTGGAGAGTGTTATGCTGAGTGAAATAAGTCAATCAGAGAAAGACATATATCACATGACCTCACTGATATGAGGAATTCTTAATCTCTGGAAACAAACTGAGGGTTGCTGGAGTGGTGGGGGGTGGGAGGGATGGGGTGGCTGGGTGATAGACATGGGGGAGGGTATGTGCTATGGTGAGCGCTGTGAATTGTGCAAGACTGTTGAATCACGGATCTGTACCTCTGAAACAAATAATGCAATATGTTAAGAAAAAAAAAGAAGAAGAAGAAGATAGCAGGAGGTGAAGAATGAAGGGGGGGAAATTGGAGGGGGAGATGAACCATGAGAGATGATGGACTCTGAAAAACAAACTGAGGGTTCTAGAGGGGAGGAGGGTAGGGGGATGGGTTAGCCTGGTGATGGGTATTAAAGAGGGCACGTTCTGCGTGGAGCACTGGGTGTTATGCACAAACAATGAATCATGGAACACTACATTAAAAGCCAATGATGTAATGTATGGTGATTAACATAACAATAAAAAACAAATAAATAAATAAAAAAAACACTTTTCATTCAAGATTATTAGCAGCCCGTCCACACTAACGTCCTACTCTGACTGCCTACACACACCGTGACACACTAACCCACCTCAGCTCATGTCCTTGGAAGCACAAGTACACTGGATCACCGACATTCAAAGACAATAAATCTGAATACGGTTGTGTCTGACAGGGGTTTTAATCTTAGTTATAAAACTAACAGCTCAGTCTGCTTTTTTGGTTACAGTGATAACTTCCTTTCCTGGGAGACTGGGTTTTCCAAAACTATCAGAAAAGAAAGGTGGTAGGTAGCAGGGGGAAAAAACCCAGCATGACTAGAAACTTGCAGGCCCAGTCGCAGAGGGGAACCAGCCATTTGTGCCTCATCTGTAGGATATATTAGTAGAAATGCTCTGAGTGTCATTTTGTTTGTTTGTTTGATGTTACACATTTGCGGCATTTGACATAAGGAATTCGGTTTTCAGAAGAGCGGGATGCCAAAAAAACTGTTGATACAAACAGAAAAGCAGTTTGACAATGTCATTACCATGAGATAACTGAAACGTAGATTTAGGGAGGAAAAATGCTATGAAAACATCTTTCAGATGTCAGCGCAGAATGAAGGGAAGACCAGGTTTGTCATGACTACTTGAGACATTGTAGAGATTTTTTTTAGGACCTGACCATTTATCATTAAAACAACATGACTTCAAGAGTAAAACGGGCTCATTTTGAAATAACATTTTTCATCCCAGTTAATACTCGGTTTGAACGTAAAATGTAACTTGTCAGTGGAGAAAAAAACAGATTTACCAACAGTCCTGGCTACTGAAGGGTAGCACCAAGATAAAATGTTGAACTGGGCCTAAGTTTTTTCTCCTTAAAATAGTTTTGTGGCTTGCATTACATTCCAGTGGGAGAGGGGCCGCGGTTCCATGAACGTGCACATTCCAACCGAAGTTTTCTGCCTCTTAGGCCCAAGGTCTCCTAACCCCTGGACAAACCTATCACTTCCTGCACAAGAGGGTATATCAAAGCAGCTCGTGGTGATATATAAAAACCAGAGATCATCGTGCCTCAGGGAGGTGATGAGCTGACAGGCTGACAGAAACCATTAACTTCACATTTCAATCCCAGTTATCCTGTAAAAGCCACTGGGTGAGGGAGGCAGTGAGTGCGGCAGGCAAGGAAGAAAAAACTCGGTTGAGAAGAACCCAAAAAGAAGGTGTGGTTTTTCGAATTCTAAGCCTGAAAAAGTAATCACTGTGACCTGAATTTGCAGCGATGGTGACGTGCCGTGTGGACCTGTGGAACGCTGAAACGTTATTGTGGGAATGACCTCTGGGCTTTAAGAAATTACGAGGGAAGCTCGCGAGGAGGATATTTATTTACTTGAAAACAGTGACCTAATAGTGCACATCTGGAAGTTCACCATGCTTCGAGCCTTCGGCCAGCCCTCTGCGCCTGCATACCAGCCGCTTCCCAGTCACCCCACCACTGAAGCAGAGGTGAAGTTTAAGGGCACTTTGGTGCATGAAGCTCAACTCAACTGCTTCTACATCCCTCCTGGAGGTAAGAAACCCCAAAATGAATAGGAAGAACAGGTTGAAATGTACTCCAAAATATTCTAATGACATCTAGAATGTGTGACATAAGGACTCATCTTTTTGGCAATCCTCTTTGTATTTAATACAGGACTTTTCAACAGCACAGTTGGGAAATTTTGCCTAAAATTGCACTGTCGTGGTCTATCTCATGCTTTGGAAATTCTCAATCAGAAACAAAACCAGTGTTTGGGGCAACAGGCATGGTAATATTGCCTTTACATAGCTATTGAAGCATCAATCTTCCCTTTTCCTTTTAAGTCTGCATAGATGATTAAGGAAAGCAAAATCTCCCTATTAGATTTCATGTCTGAATGTCGTAGGTACACACAGAGCAAGACAGACAGAGCAAGCTCATTGTATCTGATAATGGTATTTTCTTCTTTTTTAATTTCTTCAGCAGAAAAATCTAAAGCTGGTAAAATGTTAAGAGGCTAGTTAAGAGGTCATCAGAGGCAATATCAAAATGTCCTTCAATGCACAGTCATTTAGAACTCTTGGATTCTTTTTAGCATGGAGCATTAGTTCATTCTGGATGTTCTTTGGGGATTTACCTCATCTAGTTTATGTTCCTAACAAATATTTCTATACAATCTGTTCTTTTAAGACATTTATCATTTGTTCCATATTTTACCCAAAATATCTTTCAACTCCAAATCATGAATGGTAGCTTGCAATCTTTTAATAAGGATTCGTGCTAATATTTGTGCAATTTTAAAATATAAGGCATATTTCCATGCAGTTAGGAAGTAGATAACACATAATTACGTAGGTAAAGTTTAAACAGGCGTGAGAAGGATATTTGACTTGGCAACTGCTCTCCTTTCTCTCTCTCTCTTTAACAAGAATTTCACTAAAAAGCATAGGGATATATATTTCTTAGAATACAGCAAAGAAGGCATTTAAGTTCTCTTTCTTTTCACTAGGAAAACTATGGAAAGGTGGCAGTGTAAATTACACAAACCTCTTCTGTGCACTTAAGGATAAACCAAAATTTTAAAATTCCTTCAAACCCCATTCATCTCATCAAGTCTTTCCCAAATGAGTGGAATAATAATCCCAATGTAAGAAACAAGAACATCTAATCATACATTTGATGTAAACACTTGTTTTTGAGATTCACTCAAATATCATATGTCTTGATTTATGGTACCATTTATCGATTTCAAGTTTCTGTAAGATTGACCACACTGATGATGACTGGTTACTGGTATTTGGTGGTAAGCATGCACACACAGCTACTACCCCGAGAGATCACAGGGTAGCCAAGAAACTAGAACATTAGAACCGTGAAGTTTTAGAGCTGGAAGGCAGCTGAGATGTGAGTAGTTCAATAGCCTATTTCACTAATGAGGAAATGTGTGGTCTCACAAGGTGAAATGACTTAGCCAATGACATCTTGACTGGTTCCATCTGTTTGCTCTGAAATATGCTCCTCCCCCAGCCTTACAGATGAAATAAATAAGATGGAAACAAGTTTTATATTTGACTGAGTTGTAGGCTTGGTTATAAAAGACGGAATGAGCCTTTTCTAGAGCCGAGCTTCATATGGAATCTCAAGAGGAAAAAAGGCGAGAGGGAAGGGAGGGAGGAGATGAGTGTGGACGGAGAGGAGAGGGAGGAAAGAGAGGAATCCGAGATTTCTAGTATTGCCCCTACTTTGATGGCAGTGAGTGCTAGGACAGCAATCACACTGCCCATGTCCTGGCAGCCACAGATGGTAAACACAAGCTATGTCTGGCGGCTCCATGTTGACTCTGTACTTCTACCCCATTTGGAATGCTTTGCACTAAAAATGTTTTTCTTCCTCATGTTCTTTAATGCCTTTAAAGTAATGTTCTTTCATTCACCTTCTGCCTTAGCTCTACTGACCAAACACGGACACGATCTTGTAAAACAAAATCTTCACTGGCCACAGAGAGTCTACATAGCACTGTTATCTTTGGCCCCTGGTCTGGTTCTTTTCATATGACATAGTTTTACTGCACCTCACAAATCAGTGATCCCATGATCTCAAAATATTGGAAAGTTCACAGTAGATGAGAAGCAGTTTCTATTTTATGGGTGACTAATCCTCATGAAACATTTTGGGAGAAACAGTAGAAAACCTAAATAAATACTGTGAAGTATAACAACCTTTTTTCTAAATAAGTTAACTTCATTAAAAAGTTAATGCCATAGACAGCAACGACAAGCATTAAACTAATTTGGGTTAAATTAATATGTATCTCCAACTATAAACTAGCATTTATTATTTTGAAAGAAAAGGATGGATTTATCTTTTAAGAAGTTTTTATTTATAACAAATGCATGTTATGTCATTAGGCCTTCTTAATCTCCCCCGAGGTCATTATCCTCCCAAAATGAGACCCCAGAGATCTGCGGCTGGCCTCAAGTTCATGAAAGGCCAGGTGGAATCTTTTTCATGATACACTAACTTCCTAATTTTATTTATTTCAGAGGAAAGTTCCTTTAATCTAAGAGATTTAACAGAGTAAATAACCATTTTAAAAACATTAGGAAGAGAAAAAGTCTTCAGTAACAATAAATATAAATAGGAACAACTTATTCTGTTTTGTTGGTCATTTAAATTTATGTTTTCTTTTTGTTCATAACCCTGCCGATAAATTTCAAAATCTCCTAGACCACAAATAACAAACATGGGTTCCCCAAAGTGTCTTTCCCCCTCTCTGAGCTAATAGTCCTCCTGAAGACTCAGGTGTTCCCACTCCTGTAGGGATAAATAGCCTCAATTTTTCTGTTGTTCCTGTAGTTTTTTTGTATATCCTTGTGCCAAGAAAAAGAAAAGAAAAAAAATTGAGCACACATCATAATTAAGTATTTACAGAACTGTTTCCTCCACTAGACTATGAGCTCCAGCATAATGACAACAAGCACGTGGTAGATATTCAACAAATATTTGCTGAGTTGAACTGAAATCAGACTTTAAGATCTTATAGTATCAGTATGCCTTGTAATGCTAATATTAATAGTTATCACTATTATTGGCTAATTACACATCACAGACTAGATGTCCTAGATCCTCTGTATTCAATGATCACAACCTCTACCAGGGATTACAGCATGGGGATTCTCCTCACAGTGCTCCTTTATTTCTCCTTCTAACTGGAGTTTATTTAGCTTTAAACATTTGGTAACCTTAGGCATCAGTAATGTTGATGGGATCTTGTCATTAAGGGATGAGCTCCCTAGGATTGTATATTTCTATTGATCCAGCACTATGCAAACATTAATGTATTCATTTTATGTGTATTTATTATTACAACAATTTTACCATATACCAGTCTTCCTGATTGAATACCTGTCAGGCCCTGGCAACTAAGAGCTCAAAGAATGCAATTAATCTGCAAAATCACATGCATTTATCTTCAGAGTATAACTAATAGTACTTTGATCTAGCAGAAAAAAAGAATTCAAATTCCAGTCATGTCTGATAATAGTAATCTGAAGCTTACATATACAAGTACCTAAATTATCTTAAAACATAAGATTTATATGCAATGTCAATTATTCCAGCAACACACTGAAAACATACTATCTTAAGTGAATCTCAATGTAGTAAAATAAGTCTTATCTCACACAATTGTAGTTTGCAAAAAATACATGTTTAACCTAAACATAAGAGTATTTCTACAAGTCAAAACTTGTTCCAATGAAAAGCAGACTTCTTCATATTTGAATTAGATTATTTAACCAACTGTTTAATAATTATAGTAATAGCTTTACTGAAAATAGCCTACCTAAAAAGTATATGATCAATGAAAAATTTCTAAGATTTTATATAGCCGTGGCCTACCAAGAGGAGCTGAATACTACTTCTTGATTGAAGGAAAGTGAGCCAGAGTTTCTGTCCTTTTTCCAATTTGACCTTAATCTATAATTACGGATATAGGAGATACTACTTTTCCCAAAGCCCTTTACATTATACACAGTTGAATCATGTTTTGGTCCCACTTAAATTAAATTAGAGCTCTAAGGCTGTATATAGGATAATTCTAACATAAATTCTTGGCTAAAATTGTTTTCTTTTTCCCAAACCCATAAGAACATGAAGATTTGCAATTTTTCCTTGTGTGGGTTAAGAAGAAAATTAATCCAATAGTTTCAAATTGGTTTTTTGAAACTATTTTCTAAATGATTTTTGGACAAAAATCAGTAATATAAAAGATAGACTCTAAAAGAACAGATATGAACACTCAGTGTAGCCATAATGAGCACTTACTATATGCAAGGCACTGTGTTAGCGTAGGAAAACTGAAAGATGCTTCACACATTAAGCATTTCAGAAAGTGTTTTGGAATCCAGTTTTTGCTCTGCCAAGATTTAGACTTCTATCATGCCAAACTGGGCTCTCAGAAACAAAATATAAAATACAGTCTATCTCCAAGCTACAAATGTAGTGTATGAATCCAAATAGCATCACTATGCAGATGTTTCTTTGGTAGAAGTTGAGAATCTTAAAAGTTCTTAAAAATCTTATGGTTCATAGGGCGCCTGGGTGGCTTAGTCATTAAGCGTCTGCCTTTGGCTCAAGTCATGATCCCAGGGTCCTGGGATTGAGCCCCTCATCAAGCCCCGCATCGGGCTCCCTGCTCTGCGGGAAGCCTGCTTCTCCCTCCCCCACTCCCCCTGCTTGTGTTCCCTCTCTCACTGTGACTCTCTGTCAAATAAATAAATAAAAATCTTTAAAAAAAAGTGTTTATGGTTCAGGATAAAATAAAACTTTAATTTCACTCTCACATAGTATCTGTGTATTACCTTTGCCACATGGGTTCTTCATCTAAGCACACCAGATTGCTAAGTCAATTAAGTTTAGATATGCTTATACAGTTTCCCATTAAATTCATGTGACGGTCCTATATCCAGTGAGTCCCCTAATAATAAATGATGAAAGTCTGGAGGCTGCGTAAATTGGGTGGTCAGGGTGAAGAGAAGTATTGTTTATCTACTTCGTGTGTGTGTTTCAAGGAGCTACCAGGTATCACAACACAACACAACACAGTAAAAAACAAAAACATGAAACCTAGATGTACCATGTGGCTCACGAGTGAAATTTTGCTTTACGTGAGGCTTTTCAGAGCCTTCTTTAATTGATAGGATGCCAGTTATTTAGATTAATAGTCTCCTTTAGAGTTTAGATCTTTTCCTTTCAGCATGAACTGAGCATTGACAGAACAAAAGAGTGATTCTGGGTTAAGGTCAGAGTGACAAGTTTCATCACTCAAGTCACAGTAGATGTATAAGCCTTAATCATATATTAAAACACATTAGCTTTCTGAGCAATGATGCATAATAAATAGATCAATTTTTCAGTTAGAATGGCAAAGGAGATTTATACAGACACAGAGTAAGATTCAGTGACCACATTATAATTTTTAAATTTTGGTGGTCTTTCTTTCTAAGAAGCTTCCAGCTGGTAGAAAGAATCCTTGGTTCTCTAGTGCAACCAACGGTGCTCTCATGTACAGTAGAAGACAAGACTGTATAGGTTACCTATTCTAATTGCATATGAAATGTCAAATTCCTTGTCTCCCATCCCATATTGCACATGATTTGAATGAAGTTAAGGATCTTATATCAGTGGACAGATCCTTAATAGAACATTCTCTTCTTATTCCTGCAAATACTAAGATTCTACCTAGCAAGAATGTCAAGTATTTTTGGTCATGTAATTACTTTAAAGATGTTTCTTGACTCTAGAGGGCTTCAGGAGTTCAGTAAAATCCCAGTTGTATGCATGCAAAATAATGTGTAAATATGCAAATAGACATGTTTGGAGGTAGGGAAGTACAAAGCATAGACCCCCCCCAGAACAATGCCTGGCACATAACAGGCAATTAAAAAATATTGCAGGGGCAGGCAGGAAGGAAATTCCTCAGATTCTCAAAGGGATTTGTGACCCAAAGAAGGTTAAGAACTACTATTTGAGGATCAATACACCACTAAATACCTTAGCATGGAAAAATAAACTCTCAATTATCTGTGGAGAGATAATGTGACTTTCATTTTCTTAGTAATAAATTTACACAGAGTTCACTTTTAACCTTTCAAATTGCTTTTGTTATAATTGCCTGAACTGATTCCAAGGTTAAGAAAATAGATGATAAAGTCTTGAGGTCTTAGAATTAGAATTTGTTAAGTTGTAAGACCTTTTATTCCTCCAAGTGGCCTAAAGTCGAGGAGAGGGCTTAAAAAGGAGACTTCACATCCTCAGCCACAGCAAGGGTGAACCACACAGTTCAGCTTCCACTACGGCTTTGCATTATTAGCTTGAGAGGTGGGATTTTCTTTCTTTCTTTCTTTCTTTCTTTTAAGTAGGCTCCATGCCCAGTGTGCCCAACCTGGGGCTTGAGCCCTGAGGTCAAGACCTGAGCTGAGATCAAGAGTCAGACACTTAACCTACTGAGCCACCCAGTAGGTGGGATTTTCAATCTCTACCATAAAATGGCCAACAGGGAGGAATTTCAGAAAGCTGAGCTACTTTTTGGCTCTTTCTCAATTACCCCAAGCATAACATCTTCAAAGCTGGACAAAAAATTAGACATATGTCCATAGAGGACAATTCTAGAATTAATATAAATGATTTGGGAACTACCTTAAGTACATTGTATGTGTCTATTTCTTATCTAGATCTGTTCATTTTTGGTGGTTATTTGGTACCACAGAACAAAATATTAAGATGTAGTCTCTGCCCTCTGTAATTTATTACTCATGCCACTGCTTTCTTGATAGCCTAAATAATCAATAATCAACCAATTAATGACAGTATAGTGAAAGAGAAAACATTTCACAACATGCATCAAAGTATAGTGAGCAATGTTGTTTCCAAATTATGACCTACCTCTGTTTGCAAATTTGGCTTTCTTATTGCTATTATTTATGATGGCTATGCCCAGGTACATTTCAACTGGAGCTTTGGAAAAAATTAAAGCCCACACCTCGTTATATGCTTTCTAATAGCCATCAAGAAAAACCTTATTAATTGCTTACCATATATTAATGGTTTACTATATATTAGCACTGCAGAAGAAATGCTAGGACTTCTCTCTGCCAGAAAATTGACTTTAAAAAAAAATGACTAAAAAAATATCTTCTTTGATAACAGGTTCAATTATTTCTACTTTTAAAAATGATAAAGTACACAGAACTTAAAGTGTTTTGTTTGAAGAATTTTGGCAATAATACACTCTCAAGTAATCAACCACCCAAAACAAGACCTAAAACACTGTCATCCCTCCTTTTCAGGCAACAACTGCAGCACTTCCACCACCAACCCAGCAGACACGATCGTTTTCTGCCTTCTGTCACCATAGACTGGTTTTGCCTGTTCTTAGACTTCATATAAATGGGATCATACAGTATATATTCTTTTATAAATGGCTTCTTTTGCTCAGGATATTTTTGAAATTCATCCATGTTGTTGAACCGATTGGTAGTTCATTCCTTTTTTATTACTAAGTAGTATTCCCTTATGTGGATACACTGAATTTGCTTGTCCATTCACTTATTGATGAATGGACATCTGGGTTATTTCCAGGGCTTTTGGGTTTTTGTTTGTCTTTTGTTTTGGCTATTATAAATAAAATTGTTATGAACATTTGAGTAAAAGTCTTTGTGTGGACATGCTTTCATTTCTTTTAAGTAAATACCTATAAGTGGAACCTGTTGGATTATATGATAATGATGTTTAAGTTTATAAGAAATTGCCAATCCATTCTCCAGTGGTTGACCATATTACCCTCCCAACATCAATGTATGACAGTTTCAGTTGTTCCACATTCACATTAACACTAGGATAATGTCAGTTTTTAAAATTTTGGCCACTCTACTAAGTTATGTGGTATCCTCATGCAAGTTTTAATTTGCATATCCATCCAATGTGTGATAAGCATATGACAAATTGCTCAACACAATTAGTTATGACAATACGCAGATTAAAACCACAATGAGGTATCACTTCAGAACTCCTAAAATAGCTCAAGTTAAAAGGAACAATGTCAAGTGTTGACAAGGATATGAAGCAATTGGAACTCTTATACATTATTGGAAAGAAAATAAATAGGCACACAACTTTAGAAAACTGTTCAGCAGGATCTATTAAAGCTAAATATTTTTATACTATATATAAAGTGGTTGGTAAAAACTCAAAACAAATAAGTGCATATATCTACCTAAAAACCATGGGCCAGAATCTTCATGGCAACCTTCTTCACAATAGTTCACAACTAGCAATAATTCAGATACCCACCAATAGGAGACTAAGTTAACAGATTGCACTATTCTGATGCTACTGTAATACTACACAGTGATAAAAAGGAATAAGCTATTGCTACAAACAATAACTTAGAAGTTCCTGATGATTATTGTTGAGCATCTCTTTATTTGCTATTCATATACCTTCTTTTGTAAAGTGTTAAATATTCTGCCAAAATTTTAAAAAGATTTATTTATTTATTTGAGAGAGAGACAAAGAGAATGCAAAGGGAGGGGCAGAGGGAGAGGGAGAGAAACAGACTCCACTGAGCACAGAGCCCGAAGTGGGCCTAGGTCTCAGGACCTTGAAATCATGACCTGAGCTGAAGTCAAGAGTCAGACACTTAACTGACTGAGCCAACCAGGCACCCCAAATATTTTGCCAATTTTTAAATTGGGTTGTCTGTCTTCCTATTATTGAGTTTTAAGAGTTACTTATATATTCTGGATCTAAGTACTATGTCAGATATATGTAGTGTGAATATTTTTTCGAAGTCTGTGGCTTGCCTTTTCATTTTCTAAAAGGTATCTTTAGAAGAAGACAAGTTTTTGATCTGATGAAATTTTTCCTGTTGATGGGGTACAACTTATCATTTTTTTCTGTTATGGTAAATGCTTATAAGATTCAATTTAAATCTAGTGTTTGGTAATACTACCTTTTTTTTTTTTACCATTTTTTGATAAAGTGTTACAGATTTGGTTGCTTCTACAAACATGGAAAAAAGGATTTCTTACTTAACTCTCAGATAAAATATCTACAGTATAAACCTTACTGTTTAAGCCATATGATCATGGTTTAATAGGGCCATTGGAAAATAGGAATATGACCTGTTTTCATGTATCATAATTAAAATGCCAACTTTGTCATAGTGAATAAACTTAAATATCAAATCAGAATGTCTCAATAAAACAATTTAAAGGAAACATTCTATAAAATGTTTTTTAAAACTTAAAGTTTCATAAAGAACTTTTACGTAAGATTAAATTAACATTTTCCCACATTATCTATCTCTTCTTAGAGTTATTAAATTTCTCAAGATGAGGATACATGAATTCTCACAACTTGCAATAATTTCTAGGAACTTTTAGATAAATGCTACTATTATCTATATAAAATCAACCTTGAGGAACAGAGGAATTCCTATGTAAGCTGCTGAAATTGTTTAGTATTTTCAGTTTCTATCTGGGAACCACCCAGAGCTTTAAGTTATGTTTACTGTCTGCTAGATAATGTCCCAAAAGAAAAAAAGATTGAAGAAACAGTTGTGAAATTGTTGGTTAAGCTTTATAGGTTGCCTTGAATAAAGAAATTTAATAAAAAACAGTTCAGAACTCATTGCAAATATTTAATGGTACATATTTAATGCAAAGAATTAAGTGTTGCAGGCGAGTAGGGTACCTTGCCTTGTAGGAGCTTACATTCTAATAGAGAAATTAAGGCATATATATAAGATAAAATATAAGTACTAGTAAGTGCCTGTTGTCTATTTCCAGCTCAGCATTTAGAGTATTTTGAATATTTATATTTATTTTTCTATCTTGTATGCTAGGATAGTAAACTCTAAGAGGGAAGGAATGTGTCTTATTCATTATTGAACCTCGAAACCCAGTACAGAATCAGTATCAATAGACAAGTACTCAATAAATACTAACAAAATCAAGGTAAGAGAGTATATGTTGTAGCAAGATATCACAGCTAAATAGAGGAATTATAAAAACATTAGGGAGATGTCCAGTTTCAGTTGGGTTTTGAAATATGAAAATTTATATGGTAGAGATTAGTCAGGGTGAAGGAGAGAATTCAAGGAGGAAAAATGAGAAGCATGTTTAAAAGCATGGAGATAAGAAATTAAAGAGTATTCTGGGAAAGCATATATTTCTGTCTGGTTAGAACAGAAGACAAGTGTGTAAAAGTAATGGTGGACTAGGCCAGATAGGTAAACTGGGACCTGACTATGGCAAGCTTTAAACACCTGGTGAAAATGTTTACTTGGTAGGCATTTAAGATTTTGAGCAGGAAAATGACTTGATCAGACTTATGCTTTAGGAAGATAATCTAATAGTGGTTTTGGATGGAGGGGATAAGCTGATTGCAAATTATAAGGCTAATGCTATATCATCCTTTTTATATATTTCTGGGCTCAATTTGCTAGTATTTTGTGTATGTGGTAAAATACAAACAACATGAAGCTTACTATTTTAACCACATTTAAGTGTACAGTTCAGTGATTAAGTATATCCATGATGTTGTGCAACCGTAAGTACCATCCATCTCCAGAACTTTTTTGTCATCCCAAACTAAACTGCTGTATCCATTAAACACTAACTCTCCATTCCCTCCTCTCTCCAGCTCCTGGTAATCACTATTCTACTTTCTGTCACTATGAATTTAACTATTCTAGGTACTTCATGCAAGTGGAATCATACATTTGTCCTTTTGTGTCTGGTTTATTTCACTTAGCATAAAGTCTTCAAGGTTCATGTTATAGCATATAACAGAATTTCATTCTGCTTGAATAATATTCCAGTGTATGTATATACCACATATTGTTTATCCATTCAGCCACCACTGGACATTTGGGTTGTTTCCACATTTTGGTTATTGTGAATAATGTTGCTATAAACATTATTTTGTTGATGATTTCTTATATCTATATTTATGTGAGATATTGGTCTATAATTTTCTTTTCTTGTAATGTCTTTGTCTTGTTTTGGTATCAAGAATGTTGCTCATAAAATAAGTTGGGAAGTATTTCTTCTTTTTCTGGAAGAGATTGTGTAAAATTAGTATTATTTCTTTTTTGAATGTTTGGTAGTATTTACCAGTGAAACCATCTGGACCTGGAGTTTTCTTTGTTAGGTTTTAAAGTACAAAGTCCACTTATTTAATAGATATGGGATTATTTTGGGTTATTTACTTCTTGAGTACATTTTGGGGATTTGTGTTTTTCTAGGAATTAGTCCATTTCACTAACTTGTCAAATTGATGGACATGGAGATCACTGTATTTCCCTTATTATTCTTCAATGTCTGTAGAGACCTACTCTTTCATTCTTGATACTGCTCATTTGAGTCTTCTCCCCCTGCCCCCCCCCCCATCAGTCTGGCTGGGGTTTTATCAGTTTTATTGACTCTTTTCAAAGAACCAGCTTTGTTTCATTGATTTTTTTCTATTGTTTTTGTTTTTTGTTTCACTGATTCCTGGACTTATTTTTATTTTTTCCTTCTTTCTGCTTCCTTTGGGTTTAATTTGCTCCTCTCTTCAAATTTCTTAAAGTGAAAGCATGAAGTATTCATTTGAGAGCTTTCTTCTTTTTAACCTAAGTATTTGATGCCATAAATTTCCCTCTAAGCCCAACCTCAGTTACATCTGATATATTATATTTTCATTTTTATTCAGCTCATATATTTTCTAATTTGTCTCCCTCTTTGACACACGAGTTATTTAGAAGTGTGTTGTTTAATTTTCAATCATTTGGGGGATGTTCCACATATCTTTCTGTTACTGATTTCTGAGTTCAAATGCTTTGTGGTCAGAGAGCATACTTTGTATGATTTCAATTTCTTCAAAAATTTTAAGGTTTGCTTTATGACACATGATGAAGTTTATCTTGGGGAATGTTCTATGTGCACTTGAGAAGAATGTGCATTCTGCTCTTGTTGGATGGAATGTTATATATATGTCAGTTACATCAAGTGAGTTGATAGTGTTGTTCGGGTTTCTATATCCTTGCTGTTTTCTATCCATTTGTTCTATCAATTATAGAAAGTAGAGTACCGAAGTCTCCAGGTATAATTGCAGATTTTATTTCTCCTTTTATTTCTATTACTTTTTGCTTCACATTTTTGGAAGCTCTGTTATTAGGTGCATTTTGGAAGCTCTGTTATTAGGTGCAAATGCATTGTTATGTATTTTGGATAAACTAACCTTTTTATCATTACATCATGTCTGTCTTTATCGCTGGCAGTTTTCTTTGTTCTAATGTTTGTCTGGTATTAATGTAGTCATTCCAGCTTTCTTTTAATTAGTAATTGCATGGTATATCTTTCTCCATCCTTTTACCTTTAACCTATCTATATCATTACATTTAAAGTGGGTTTTTAAATAAACAGCATAGGGCGCCTGGTTAGGCAACTGCCTTTGGCTTGGGTCATGATCCTAGAGTCCCAGGATCGAGTTCCGCATCGGGCTCCCTGCTCGGCAGGGAGTCTGCTTCTCCCTCTGACCCTCCCCCCTCTCATGTGCTCTCTCTCTCTCATTCTCTCTCTCGAATAAATAAATAAAATCTTTAAAAAAAATAAATAAACAGCATATTGTTGGGTCATGATTTTTTATCCAATCCGGCAATCTCTGTCTTAATTGGTATGTTTAGACCATTTACATTTAATATATCTAATATGGTTAGATTTAG
This sequence comes from Zalophus californianus, assembly GCF_009762305.2. NCBI lineage: Eukaryota > Metazoa > Chordata > Mammalia > Carnivora > Otariidae > Zalophus > Zalophus californianus. Next base: position 104,163,050 of record NC_045603.1, read on the forward strand.
ATCTACTCTTTTATGTTTGTCTTTCCTATGTTTGGCTCTGCTGTTCCCTCATTTCTTGCCTACTTATATATTATTTGAAATGTTTTTAGTATTCTATTTTATCTATTGGTACCTATATCTCTTTGTATTTTCTTTTTTTAGTAGTTGCTCTAGGAATCACTATATACTATATGTAGTATATTTTATATATGTTATATGTATTATATATATATAATTTAGGTATATATATATATTTTCAGAGTCTACTAGTTTTCATTTTACTACTTCAAGTAAATGTAAAGGCTTTACACCTATATAGGTCCCCTTACCCTCCCCCCTTTTATTATAGTTGTCACACATATCACATCTACATACATTAACTCACCTCCTAACAACATTACAACTTTTGCTTTCAATAATCCTGTGTATTTTAAAGATATTGAGAGGAGGAAAAATAACTATTTTATTTACCTATATATTTAGTATTTATGTTGCTCTTCCTAAGGCATCCTGCAGTTCCAATTTCCCCTTTGGTATCACTTCCTTTCAGTCTGAAGAAGAAGCTAAAAGAACTTCTTTTAGCACGGATTTTAGAGCAGGTCAGTTGACAAAAGAATTCTTTTTAATTTTTCTTTCTCTGAGGATGTCTTTAATTTCACCTTCATTCTTGAGAGATATTTTCACTGAAGATAGAATTCTAAGTTGGCAGTTCTTTTATTTCAGCACTTTGAAATGTTGCCCCACTGTCTTCCAGGCTTTATGGTTTCTGAAGAGAAATCTGTGGTCATTCAAAACATTGTTCCTCCATATGTATCATTTTCCTCTGGCTGCTTTCATAATTTTTTTTTAAATTTGTTTTTTGGCAGTTTGATCATGATGTTTAAAGAGGCATGGTTTTCTTTGGGTTTATCCTGTTTGGGGTTCATGGAGGTTCTTGACTCCATATATTTGTGTCTCACCAAGTTTGGAAAGTTTTCAGCCATTATTTCTTCAAAATATTTTCTAAACAAGTCTTTTTCTCCTTTTGTTGCACTCCAGTGACACAGATTCAGACCTTTTGATATTGTCCTACAGGTTTCTGAGGCCCTGTTTTTGTTTGTTTGTTCTGTTTTGTTTTGATCTGTTTCCTCTATATTCTGCAGGTTGGATAATTTCTACTGATCTGTCTTTGAATTTGCTGACTCTTCATTCCTCTGTCATCTCTATTCTGCTATTAAATAGGCTATCCAGTGAATATTGTATTATTCAGTTCCAAAGTATTCATTTGGTTCTTTTCATACCTATTTCTCTACTGAGAATTTCTCTTTCCATTAATTTTAAGAGTATTCAGTTTTACCTCATGGAGCATAGTTATAATAACTGTTTTAAAGCCACTGTCTTATAATGCCAACACCTACATCATCTCAGGGTAGCCAATATTGACTGGCTTTTCCCTTGAGAGTTGATCAGATTTTCCTGGTTCTTTGCATAATTAGCAATTTTGGATTGTACCAAATGTCCAACATTTTGGTTACGTTGTGAGAGTCCAAGTACTCTTAAAACTTCCCAGAGAATGTTTATTTTGTTTGAGAAGGTGTCCAATTCTCAAACATTTAGATTTAGATAGGAAATTCTCTCTTGCCTTTCACGGGAAATGGTTCCCATGTCAGTTCCATTTCAAAGCTGTGTCTGCCCTACATATATACCACTTAGGATGGTGGTTTATTTTGTAGGTGAGTTCTCAAAGCCTTTGTTATGTTTGTCTTTGTTACATGTATGTGAACCTCACAGGTGAGACCAGGACTTGTGTCAGTTCATAATCAGAATTAGGAGATCTTATTCAGCTTTCTCCTCTACAATCTCCCCAACTCTCCAGCTCTCAGGGGCCCTTTTCCCCAGACCTCTGGTTATAAAGTCAGCATGTCTCTGAGTTTTGGCTTATCAGAGTCAGGCAGTCTGCATAGTTTGGGCTGCTCACAGGGTGAAACAAAGGAAAGATAAGATATATAATGGGAACCCCTTGCTGTCCCTGCAAGTCTTTAGACCACAGGGGCCCTGGTTTCCAGTTACTGTGGCAGAGACAAGCTGTTTCTTGGGATCTTTAGGTGACTGTGCCACCACCATCATCGCCACAGTGGCAATTGAGCTTTGCACTGCAACTGGCTTCAGGGTAGGGCTAGGAGAGAAAAAAGGGGGAAAGGGGGAGATTCTTTTCATACTTTGTGGTTCACAGGAGTCCATTTCTCCAATTCCCAAACTAAAAAGAGGGGTTTCTCTTAGTTTTTGTTGTTCTTGTCTATGGTTCTGCAACTTGGCCCACTCTTGAGTCACCATCAGCAGATAAGAAAATAAAATGCAGAAATTCACCACCATACTGGTTGTTCTTCAGGTTCTGATTTCCCTTCCCATATGCCTTTTGTTTACCTTCAGAATCTTCACTTAGTTGCTTTTTGTATTTAGAACTTTTAGTTCTAAACAGCGAGAGAGATGTCTGATAGTGAACTTACTGTATTTTGGCTGGTGCTGGAAGCTTAATCTCTTTTTGTTATAAGGAGAGAGCAGCAGAACCACTACTGAACTAGGACTTAGCAACTGTCTGAGAAAACTTCAGTTAACTTTACTATTACCAAACATGCTAAAATAAAATTTATATGAATATTTAGCCTTACAAATAATCTGTTACTACAAATGAGCACTACAAGGCCTCTGCCCTGCAGCTAAGGAAGTTATACTTTTGGGGATATACATAAGTTTCACTCTTGAGTGAATTTTCCTACAAAAATAATGCTATACATGCTAGTGCTGTATTTCATACGTGCATCATTATGATGTTACTGTGTGACTCTTCAGTATGTGCACAATGAGCTAAAAGACTCTCGTGAGTTGACTCAGAAACCTAACCACCAGCTAAAATATTGTTTCTATGAATGTATTCTGCTATCCAATTTTTAAATTTTTAATTATCAAAATAATACATGTACATAATAGTCATATGCTATTTATATAATTATTATAATCTGCAGAGCCATATAGTGTACTCTAATTGTATTTCCTTTCTTTTACAATATTTTGTTTTCCCAGGAATTAAGAATTGCCTCCTTTTGTTGTACTTTTCCATACCTCTCTCAGTTTTCAATGTTTCTATAGCATCATCAAACTTTCTTAACAAGAAACTATAAATGTCCCAATAGACTCAAGGTATTAGTTGTAAAGTTTTTCTTGGACACCCTTCCTGAAGCCCTTTATCCTTATACTTTAGACTGACTGATCTTCCGTTGCACAGGGGTCATCATGGGATTCCTCTTGACCACTGTTCTCAGAATTCCTTTACCTCAATCCAGTATTTGGATCCCATTTTTCCTGGATGGCTATGTATCTATCATAACAGGCCCAATTATGCTTCAGTAACAGATGACCCCCAAAATCTCAATGGCTTTCAGTGATAAAGATTTATTTCTTGTACACATTACATGTCCATCATAGGTCACTTTTACCTCTGTGCCATATTATCTTCATTCCAGGACCCAGGCTGACAGCAGCCTCTGCCTAGAACACTGCTGGTCATCATAGCAGAAGGAAAAGAGAATGGTGAATCATGAACTAGTTCTTAAAGTATTTGCTCAGAAATGACACAAAACACTTCTATCCACATTTTACTGGCCAAAGCAATTCACACAGCCATACTTGAGTTCAACAGGGTCACTACATATCCTCCTGGAGGGTGGATCGTGGGAGGAGGAACCAAATCATGTAGTCAAGTCTGACATCAACAGAATAGAGATACATAATCTTCTGCAGGGAGGCAAAGTTAATACATTATGAATAATAAAGCTATCATAGCATGCCTTCCTCTTTCTTGTTTATTCCATCATTTTCATGAAATGCATCCTCCACCCTTGTAGGTTTATGTCTCTTTTTGTTCCTTTATTGTCATTTCAACAGTTTTAGGAGAACCACAGGAATGTATCCAATATGCCATGTTTAACCAAAGTCCACCAATTACTTTAAAAAGGAACTGCTAGGACATGGCCTATTTGAAAGAGGAGGGCTGTCTGTAATTATCATTTTCATTTAGTGTCCCATATTCCATTATTTATAGCAGTTTTTCCCAAATCCTACAAATGTCAATAAAGGATTTAAACTGTATTTTTTTCTGAATACAAAACTATCCAATATGGTAAATTCACTTTAAAACTGAGGCAGAGTTTCTAAAACAACTTTGATCTTAAATATCTTGATTTTGCCTTTTATCATTTTCTCTAAGCTCCAGGTTTATGTCTTCAATGAAATCAAGCAGCTTAAAAGAATTTCATTCTACTCCTGTAGCCACAGACAATGGTATATTCAACATGTTGGTCTAACTCTGAAACCTACCTGCCTCTGCTGTCTGTAACTTATCTTAAATCTTATATTTGGGAAAATACAATCTTATTTAGTTATGAAATGGAAAATACAGAAAATGGTTGCTAAAGGGCTCTAATAGAAAAGAAATGGTCAAATTCAGCTTTTTATTACATTAGTTTTTATTTGATATTCTAATAACTGAGATATAAGAGAAGAAAAACTTGCTTTTTAAATTTTGGAGTGTGCAGTAAAAAGATTAAGTATTTCTTAAAAGGTAAACCTTGCTCAAATGCATCATTCATATGTGTTAGTACTATCACTGCTTGGGCCTGGGCTTCTAAAGTTAGGCTTTCTCAGGGCGCCTGGGTGGCTCAGTCAGTTAAGTGTCTGCCTTCAGCTCAGGTCACGATCTCAGGGTCCTGGGATGGAGCCCAGCACTGGGCTCCCTGCTCAGTGGGGAGTCTGCTTTTCCCTCTCCCTTTGCCGCTCCCCCTGCTCTTGCATGCTCTCTCAAATAAATAAATAAAATCTTAAAATAAATAAAGTTAGGCTTTCCCAGTTCAAATGCTATTTCCACCTCAAAATTGTCATGGATCCTGGTAAATGACTTAAATCTCTTTAATCTCAGTTCCTCATTTATAAAACAAGAATAATAGCATTTCCAAGAAAAAGTTAAGAAAGTTAAATCACCCATATAAAGCTTTGACATAGTGCCTGGCGGACAGTAAATGCTCAGTAAATGTTGAATAAATGAATTTCTGTCCTTAATTAACAGCTATCTTTTATTTAAAGTTTATATAAGCCAAGTCCAATTATAACCAAGCTTAAAAACTATGCCTTTAATGTAATAAAACCATATATTTTGTGTTTGGTCAAGTTCAAAGTTACTTATTTATTAAAATCTTTTTTTCTTTAATTAAATGAAGAAATTTTAAGATTTTTACTCCTTGATTTTGTTTTTCTAAATTCATCCAATCCAAGACTGGGATAATTGACTCCCTAGGTACTAATCTTTTTTTTTTAACTTAGTAAATCTAAAACACTCCATGAGAAAACTCACCACAAACCTAAATCAACTCTACCTGTTGACATGTCCAAATATGGCCTATGACATACCTAGGCCAAAGTGAAATGCCAACACTATACAGAGAGGTTTTTAATTATACAGGTCTTGAGGGGTACAGAGTCTTAAAAGCCATTCTTGAATAAAGCTGGCTTCATTGTTCAAAGGACAATCTATATGTTATTAGAGAATATGTAAACCATACAGGATTATTAAAGTATTTGAATTCTTTATAAACATCTGAGAAGTATCTGAGACTCTGAAAGCAACCTGGGGTAAACTCTCCTGTGAACCTTTGATGACAGAGACCGAAAAGGCCTTTACAAATAAACTAAAACCAAAGACTATGGCTGCAAAGGCAATTAGTACCAGATATTAAGGAGAAAATAAAAAGCAAATAAACCCAGAAAGGTAAATAGATCCATTCCTTTCCACTCTTTGCTGTTCAACTGATTTCATTTCTTTCTTATGGAAATTCATTAGAAATATTTTGTTATGCATCCAAAAGGCTGCCTTCAATTTGCATTCATGTTTAATAGTGCAGAGAATAGTACAGATGATGTAGAAAAAGCAAAAAAAAAAAAAAGCAGAATTTACAGGTTTCTGTCAGGTCTGTCATCTCATTGAGCCTACTTTTCTCATCTGCAAAATGACAGTGAAAATGTCTGCCCTACAAAGTTGTGATTATGAAACATGGTAAAATAAATGAAAATGCCTAGAACAGTGCTGTTCAATGGAAATATAAGGTGAACCACAAATGTGACCACACATGTAATTTTAAATAAAAAAATTAAAAGAAGCAGGTGAAATTAATTTTAATAATATATTTTATTTAACTCAATAGATTCAAGATATTATCATTTCAACAGATAAATCAATATAAAATTATTAATGAGACTTTTTTTTACATTCTTTTTTGGTACTAGGTCTTTGCAAATCAGTATGTATTTTACACTCACAGCAGAGATCAATTCAGACTGGCCACACGTCCAGCACTCCATGGCCACTTGCAGCTAGGGGCTACCAGATTAGACAGTAGAGGCCTGGAGCCAAGGCAAGGCTTGATATGTTTACTATACCCAAACACTATTTCCTACCAGATAAACCCTGTGGGGCGTAGAAGCTATTTTTTAAAATCAACCACATTAAGAAAGTTTGTATTTTTATATCTTTGATATAGTATGTGATATGATATATAATATGTAATATTGTGATAAGAATTTAAAATAAAATACTATCTATACTGACTAGACCAAGTATTTAACCAAAATAAGAACAACCAAAAATGACTGTTATAAGTCACTAATATTCATTTATTTTATATTTATTTTTGTGATATTATTAGGATCTGAATTATATATTAATTTGACATAGACTCTAATAATCTAAAAAAATAAATAAACCTGACATAACTATAAGCACACAAATAATTCAAATAACTAACAATTGATTTAACTACACTCTTAGCAAAGTAATAGGAGAAAAGAACAAAATATTTCCCTATATTACTAAATTTTTATTTCACAGGACTTAGCACTGGTAAGTCATGTTACAGTTTTAATGGCTTTTTTCTCATAACTTAACTGTATTCTCTAAATAACAGATGACCACCTATCGTGACAACTTGATTATATGTGACTATAAGTTAAATGCTATATTTATTTCAAAACAAAACAATTCACTGGAGTTAAAACATTAAATATTATTTGTATTACATTCATTATTAAAATTACACTGAATAGTATACAGTTGGCAAATTCTTGTATCTTGATCTCAAAAGCAGGGTGGAAAATGTATGGAAAACACTTCTTAACTGCCAGGTCTTTCTGAAAGTTATGCACAAAGCACAGATCACGTGCACACACATACAATTTATATTTAAGTATGCTCTCGTTTTCTGTGTATGAAGATGCTCCTGCAGTTCATATATTTTTCATCAATTTTTCTCTGCGCTGCCCAGTAGTCCAACACAAGTGGTCAGATAATCACAAGAGTAAAATGGAGACAGAATATTGGATAGACGACTGCTACACCTCGTTTCAAATCAGACAAGGACTATTTAGTTACCTAATATAACTTCAACATCACAAAGTTTACAAAATTCTAAATGACCAAAACTCTTTGGACTTTGGTTTTTCATTTACTATGTGTTCAAAAGATGGCAATCTAGAATATAGGCCCTCTTCCTCCAATTTCCTATCAGGATGCTCAGTCTGAAGTGATGCATAGGGAAAAAGTACCACTAGCTAAATCATTCATTCTGTATCTGTAGCACTGCCTATGTGTCTGTCCCTCTGCAGTCTCCTGAACAAGAATTTGCCTCACCTCACCCTACTCAGGTTTAAAAATCTACGATGGGTTCACACAAACAGGTCTAGCAGTGGAAAACAGGGTTCAGATACTTACATTATCATACTGACGTCATTTTCATTGAAACTTTCACGAGGAAGAAGTGATTCCCTCAACTGGACATGCATATTTCCCAAGTTAACTGACGCTGCCCCTAAGAGTCACTGATACTGAACACAGACACAAAGACATCTACTATACAATTTTAAACACTTGGCCAAACTGCAGAAATAAAACTATCCAATGCATTAAGAAAGACTCACATCTGGCATTTCTGTAGAGAAGGAAAGGATCCTGGAGCTGGAAATCCAGGTCTTTAGTAATGGGTTCTGTCCTGTTTTCCATGCTCAACCTATTCATAATGGTGAACCCATGCTTTGGGGAAGCAGACCTAAAAATCACAAGGGGTGGGGAGGATATCAAAAGACAAATTATTCCACAGAAGTACACTTTAGTAGAACTACTATTCGAATGTGTCTCTCAACCTTTTTGTATGTATATAGAGCTTTGTGCAAGCAGACTGTACACATATAAAGCAATGATTCTTTACTATTGGCTAACAGTACTAATGTACTAATGCATGTACTACTTCCTATGTAATACATCCAGCATGACTGCCCTTGCTGTCCGTTTGGCACAAGTCCTACCTATTTAGCTATGTGTATATAGATATCTTGCTTCCCTATCTAGGTTGTAAATTCCTTTAAGGCAGAAATATTAACCACTTTAAAAAAATTACTAACAGATACTTTTAAAGAATCTTGATAGTTAATATAGAGTGCACATCAAAATCATACAAAGAAGTTTTTCATAGAAAATATTAGTGTTGGTTTGAAATTGAAGTTGTAAAATTTCTTAGAGAAATGATGCCCCTCTGGTCAAAGAACCTGTGATGAGATACAGTATAATTAAAAGATCATAGAATTTAATTCAAGAAGCAGCTATTTATGGGGTGCCTGAGTGGCTCAGTTAAGCGTCTGCCTTCGGCACAAGTCATGATCCCAGAGTACTGGGATCGAGCCCCATATTGGGCTCCCTGCTCCGTGGGAGGCCTGCTTCTCCCTCTCCCACTCCCCTTGCTTGTGTTCCTTCTCTCACTGTGTCTCTCTCCGTCAAATAAATAAATAAAATCTTAAAAAAAAAAAAAAGCAGCAGCTGTTTTGTTTTCCTCATAAAGGAAACAACTTCATAGATAAACTACTATAAAAGTTTTTCTCCATAAAAATGTGTCATTTAGTGACTTTTTATTTTTCATTTCATTGAATAAACCTTCAGTGCCTACTCTCTGTCAGGCAGAAAGAGCCCAAATTACACAGAGTGTAACTCTAACAACCACGTGTGCATTTGTCTACTCTTGGGTGACAGCCATATAGTAATCCAACTGTGCAACTTCTGGTGACAAATGAAACACCAAATGCTTCTACGCTGAAACTGAAGCAAGCAGAATTCATTTATTTACTTTAAACTAGGGCAGCAGGGTAACCAACCCACAGAAGTGTTCTGAGCGATAGGAAGAAAAGGTGTTTGTTTTAGTTTTATTTCACATTAACCCTTTGATGCTACTAAAGAAGTAAAATACAGCTACAGTACTACTTATGGAATTTTCTTTTGAGACCTCCAATTTTAAACTTGATGGAAGGCAATCCTTGCCTAACTTATTTTATGAAAAGGTAAAGCAGTGGTGGGCATATAATCAATACTAGAAAGCATTATGATAATCATTTCAACTTAAATTCTGAGGAAGAATGAAAAAGAGTTCCCAAGATCTCTAACAGAGGGTCCTCTGGAAGTGTCAAGTTCAAAAATCACCAGTGGGTGTCTCTATGAACTCTCTATTAAGAAAGCAAGCCATGGGAGGAAATAAAGAAAAGAAATAATTTTTTAAATGGGATTAGGTGTTTTTATAGAGAATCAGAATTTGATTCTTCAAGTATTTCATTATCACAACAGGACCTTACCTCTCTAATAGTATGGTTACTATACCATCTCATAATTTACAAAATAGGCTCAGGGGATGAATGTGCCAGTTCCTCTAAAGCAATATCTGTAACAGAAGTCAAAATATTATCACCAGCAGCTCCATTACCTGTACTAAAAACTCCCTTCTGACTTTTATGAGCTTTCTGTCATTCTCTACTGAGGAAAGACCTCAACATGCTAGAATCTGGCATCTATCTGACTGGGGGGGGCGCTGGCCTATGCCCGTGGAAGGGTCGGGGGTGGGGGTGGGGGGGAGATGGGAAAAGCCCCTATTCTTGAGGAGTTAGATTTGGGGAAGAGATTAAGGAACAGGGAAAAGAGTTTAATGTTGAACTGACAATTCCATTTGGAACTCAGAGTATATTAAGAAATACATGAAAATGTAAACCTACATTTGGTTTGGGCACAAAAGAGAAAATACTTGTATAATTTGTTAATCTTCTGCAGTCAAAAAAAAAAAAAGAGAGGGCCTACTAAAAATCCCTAAAACAAATCATTAGTATATATTAATACATCTTTTCTTTCACTTCTCAGAAGAGTAATACTTGTACAAAATGAATGAGCAATGCACTCTTTGTGTGTGCTTGGAATAAGTCAGAGTTCATCTGTTTGGTTTTCTTTTCACACTTCAGAATTCTCAAGAGGAGTCTATACTCACTTGGCAGTATGTTCTGGTGCTTTTGGAATGTTTTTGAACATAATGTAAACTAAAGTAGCCAATGGCTCTTAGGCACTCCCACCACTTTTCTAATAAACCAATCTCCTCTACCTACTCTGATGGCCTTGCTCATCCATTCCTTTCTTTCCACTCCCACTGTAGCTTCAGCCTCCACCTACACACTCTTCCACCATGCTTGCACTGGGTCTGCAACTAGGTTCTCGTTTTGCTTGTTATCTGTATGGCTGACTCTTCTCTGTATCTCTGGGTCCCAAAAACTCAACCACTAGCCCTCATCACTTTCTTCTCCTTCAGAGAACACTTGTACTCTCATGGCTTCAATGACCAGTTTAAGGCAGATGGCTCCAAGCTCAGTATCTCCATCCCTAACCTGTCCTGAGGGACCTGACACCTTATTTGAATGCCCTATTACTCCAAAATCATTATTTCAAAATAAAATTATCTTCAAACCAGATTCTCCACCTCCTATCTTTCCATCCTGCTCACGATTCTGTCATTCTTTGTCTTCTATTTAAATATCTTAATTTTTTTTTAAATATTAACATTTCCTCTATATGTACAATCTTTCAAGAAATTTTTTCAATCTCAACTTCTACCATTCTAGTCCCATACTCCCATCATCTCATATCTACTACCCTGCAATAATCTTCTCATTGTCCTAAGCCCAACTTCTTCTAGAACCAGTGCATCCTCATAATGCTAATACACTGACTTTCCCCACACGTTTTGCTATAACTCTATTACTTCCCTGTTTATAAACCTTCAGTGACTCCCTACTGCTAAGAAAATAAATTTCAAAATCCTTGGTCTGACATTCCAAGCCAGCAAAATTTCTTTACCCTTACTGTCTTCTAACCGATACAAACCAGTATAAACTCTCTGCAGCCAAAAGTCATTTTCCTTACTGTCCCTTCACCACACTAGGTCCTATGCCTCAGCTTCTGCCATTCTTCCTGTTGAGACAGCCCTTCCCTCTCCTCTATGCAAGTTAGCGCTACCTTATTCCTGAGGCCTACTCTGGATGCACCAATTCTATACAGCCTTCCATAATCACAGCAGCCCATTCATTGCTTATAACTTTTCAACTGGCCCTGAGGATAAGCTATCTATTGGGATTTATCTTTATTTTTTAAATTTTTATTTATTTTGGGGGGTTTATCTTTAAATGTGAATGTCTAAAAAAAAATGCATGTGTGTGTGTGTGCATTTTCTGTCTCCCCAATGAAGCTGTTAGCTCTAGAAGGGTTTGTACTAGGCCTTTGTATTTTATCTTTGTCCTCCCACTGACAATGATGGACAGTTTATGTGAATAAAATGCTTAAGTATTAAGACAATATACATACTATGTGATATTAACAATTTCTGATACAAATGACAAAAACATGAATTTATTAAATTTATCTGGAAATATATTCTATATTAGCTATATAATGGAGGACTCAAAAGATATCTTTAGTTTTGGAGCACACTTCTTTAAAGAGTCAAAGGCAGGTGAGTGGGGAGGTGACCAATAAAACCTTTTTCCAAATAGTGATTAAAAAAATCTAATATTCTTAATAGTGTACTTCTAGCTTCTTGCCAATGCATTATATTCAAGGACTCTGTACCATTCATTTGAATTAAAGGATAAATATTTAATACTGTTTTAAAAAGAACACAGAGATTTAAGCTCACCAATACTGGAGTTTAAATTACATTCTGAAATTAGTATTCCTCATACTATACCAGGTGACATTATTCAGTATTCCCTTCCTTATATCACTAATAACTTCAAACTAAGATTCAGGATTTTTCACTTCTCTTTGAAATAAAACTACATTTGAAGAAGAGTGACACAACTGAGTTAAAATATTCTTTCAAAGACTGTCAGTTTCTTCATAAACGTAAAATACTCTTACCTTGTGTAAACAAATAAGGTTCCTTCCACATCAGTCTTTTCCTAAAAAACAAAAAAAAAACAAAAAAACCAGCAAAATCTGTATATTCTCTTCATTAATAGTAACTTGCACAGAGGTTAGAGAACATTCAGTTTCAAGTAAGGCCAATCCATATAACAGGAGGGATTATTCTTAGGGAAAGGAAAAAAGCAGTTTCTTAGCCAGGTTGTGGCTCTGCTGATTAGGCAGCAGGAAGCAGCCATTCTCCTTTTGTCATTCACGAAATAAACCATCATTATTTCTCTTTACCAAAGACAGAGACAGCAACACACCTCTGGCTAAAGTAATACAAAAATAAATACGCTCCATGGATTTCCCTTGAAAGAGGAGATAAGTGTGCTGCCTTCTCCTCTACCCTGTGACCTGGGTACATGACTGCGGAAGTCACTGGTGTTCACATTTCATTATCCCTCTCTTTATTGTCTGGGTTCATTTTCTCTTGCCATATCCTGTCACCTAGGAGAGCAGATGATCTGTCAATAATCCTACTTTGACTACAACACAGAAGAGAGCAACAATGCTGTAGTTTTCAGACAAATTAATCACCAACGTGGTGTGGAATATTTAAGAGTCTATTTTGGATCTCTGAAATCAAGTTAGAAACATTGCCAAGCTTGGACTCAAGAAATCTGCCTGAGAGAAACTGGTTAAATGGTAAAGTGAAAGTGATAAACTATCATTTCAGTTCATTTGGAAAGGCTCTCTTCCATCTCTCTGAAGACAGGAGCCCAGGCCCTGATGAAAATGTTTGTCAGTACAATGCATACTAAAAAAAAAAAAAATGCTTTAACTAGTAATCATATTATTATAATTCGGAATCTCAAAGGTACTTTTGCTACTTACATGCTTTAGTTTCACCATTCTATCCAACCTCCTAATATTTTATTATTAATCTCTATTACCAAAATCATTCAAAATTTAAGTAGTCTATAGTTTTGGGGAAAAATACACTCTTTAAGAACAAGGGTATAATATTAAATGTTAATTTCTTTAAAGGCACATAAAACATTGGAAGCATGATCCTCTCACATGCTCAAGTAATTTCAGCAATTCTCTTGGTCACCTTACTTCAGTGGGTCTTAAGGTATGGTCCCCAACTCAGCAGTATCAGCATCACCTGGGAACTTGATAGAAATGCAAATTCTTGGGCTCCTCCCAGGCCTACAGACTCAGACTGTGGGGGTGATGCCCAGCTACCTCATGTTCATTAAGCTGTCAGGTGATTCTGATGTACGCTATGTGAAAACTGCTGCCTTTGCCCGAAGAACTAGGAGTCCTGAAGTCAAAATCCACGATGTCCCAAATTGTGTCAAACATCACCAAACATTGTTTTTTAAGAGCAAATGGATATTAGGAGTAAATTACTTAGCAACAATGAGGATTTTAATCCTCATCATAGAATATGCAATTAGAAATAAAGAATTTATAACAGTTAAAAACAATTTTAGTCAGTCTTTTCTCTAATACATAAACACTGGGAAGAAAGTTAGAGTTCATCCTTAAAATGGATTTATTATAAAGTTCGTATAAATCACTTCAGTGTCCTATGAAAAATATCCTTACTTCTCAAATGTGGCCCTTTTCCACTGTGCTTTGAAAAAGAGTCAAAAAAAAAAGATACAGAAACATTATTACTTGTCTTTCCTTGTGTAAACAAACATGGTTAATTCTTATCTGTTGAGAAATCTATATCCTGGGTGCACTTTAAGTGCTAAGAATTACCTAAAAACTTCCACAATATTAATCATTGAGAAAATGGCCGCTATAGAACAATAAATACTACCCAAACAAGTCTGAAAATTTGTGGGCATTCCTAAAGTTCAACTGGTACAGTTGGCAAGTATTTACAGTCCAGAGAGCCTTCAAGAAAAAAATGTGTAAAAATGAAATATTTAGTATTATTTATTACATTGATAAGAAGCTGAAACAGATATACAGGTTAAGGAACTGGAGAAGTCTACGTGCATTGTGAGGACCACTTGCTACAAGGCCAAAACACTTTCCTGTCTTCCAGTATTTGACCTTAGACTGTTTCATCTTAGTGATCCAAACCAGGATGCTTCTATGGATCAGTACCCATATAGCTAATAGCTTTTGACTGTTTCCCTTCTTCCTCCATGAAGTAGCAATGGAAGTTACCTTTTCTTAAAAAAAAAAAACCTTAATGCCCAATTTTAGTTTTGAAAAACCCAGAATCAGAAATGTAAAAGGCATGTTTCTCCTGAAATGCTCCTCCAACTTGTAACAAGCCATTTTTTTTTTTTTTGATTCCACATATTAATGAGATCAAACAGTATCGGTAACTTTCTCTGACTTATTTCACTTAGCATAGTGCCCTCAAGGTAATGGACCCCCACCTCTTGATTGAAAAGAGTATTAAAGAATTTGTGGCCATCTTCAATTGGAACAGGTCTTTAAAAAGTCTGAAATTCTCCTGACTAGCCAGGGGCCAGACTCCCACAGCCCAATACCACAGACCTGGTCTCCCCGTAGAATGAACATCAAGCAACAGCTTTGGAGAGTTTTCCTTGGGATTCAGACCCATAACTAGGGAAGTCTGCGCCAAACAAAACCCACTCCGTACTTTGCCCACCAGGAGCATTGTCATCAGCACTAGAGTGTATAGGGAATTTCTTTTGATTATAAATACCTGAAGTGGGGTTCTTGCCAGGTCATACTGGGCTAACTAGTTTATTATTCTATGTCTCAGTTTCTACACTGAAAAGAGATAACTAGCCTATATCACTGTGATCTTTTGATTAGAAAAACAAAAACATTTTAAGTGGTATATTACACATGGATAAAAGGGGCTTTGGAAATGTAAATTCTGATCTACCAAGGCGGAAACAGCTCACATTCATGCATTTTCCTGGTGCGGGCAGATCCAAGGGTAACCAGATTTTTTTTTCTTTCCAGGCAAAGCTCAGGGTTGGGGTTCTGGAGTATAGTTAGAACAAGATTTTATTAGATCCTCCTTAGGTCCTCCAGGCAAGGAGGACTTCTATGTTAAATTATTAGTTTATAGTTCTGGGGAATTTTAGCTAAAATTTTAAAAGTACAATTTAATGATTTACTATTACACTCTAGTATAAAATTTAACATGTCTTAAAAAATTAAGCAGTTCAAAATTTAAAATAAGATGATGGAATATAAAATAGTGCTAGTTGGCAAATTACTGGGACTTGGCACAGTATTTGACACTTTTGAAACAACCCAAAGCAAGCTCTGTATTACTAATTATCTATGTTAATACAATGAAAAAGTAGGTCTCCATTTATCCCCATAAACCTTTCTCTCTCAATCATGCACATAGCATCTAAGTCACCTATGAAACCTTTAACAAATAGCAATGCCTGGACTTCACATCCAGAGATACTGATCTGGCAGGTTATACTTTTTAAAACTCCAAGTAATTTTGATACACAGGAAACTTAGAAAACACTAGCTAGAAACAGGACAATAGTCACACTAAGGCAGTTTCTCAAGCTCAGAACTTTTGACATTTGGGGCCAGATAAATCTTTGTCATGGGGGCTTACCCTGTGTGTAGGATATTTTGCAGCATCCCTGGCCTCTATCCTTTGGATGCCAGTGTTATGTTCCCTGTTAGTGTGACAACCAAAAATTTTGGTCATACTGCCAAAAGTTCTCTAGAGACAAAATCAAAACTAGCTACGAACCACTACTCTAAGGACTGAGAGGTGAAAATATATTCAAATGACATGTAGGTACTTTGGGGGAGTAGTCTTTCCAGATAATGAATGGGAAGTAGTTCTAGATCTTAAATTCCTATTCCGGTCATGACATAAGCTTAATTCTTCCTTCAAGCACCTTATTTTCTGCCTACCCTTCATTCCTAGTATCTCCTGCACTGAATGCCTGAAGTCATGCTTCATCTACTTCAGTGTAGTAAGAATTGCCCTCCTTTACCTCCCATCTGCTTTCTTGCATATACTTTCATCTCCAATCTCAAGAATGTTCTTTATAATTCAGTAGGTTTATGTTCAAAAGGTTCCCATCCAAAGGCCCTGAGTGATGGCATATGGAGATGGTGGTGACAAACTGTTTACCCTCAGCAACTGCTCTGCATCTGAACTAGGTCTCTTTTTTCTGGCTACCACAGCCTTGAAGATTAGTACTTTGAAAGAATGACCTTTTACTGAATGAATTATGCCCTGTCTGAAGGCAACAAGTCCAGGAAGCAGGAAAACATAACTCCTGTAAATAATGCATTGTGACACTTATGCCTTTTGATGAGGCTTTAGAAGGACTTCACTGGCTATCTAATAAACCTCTAACTATTTGAACAGGTATCTATCACAGAGATCCTGTCAAAAGCTTATAGGAGACAACTGTTTTCCAACAGGAATTTTCCTCTACATGTTAACAATTTCTCAAGATTCTCCAGACTCTAATCCCACTGTCAAGTAGGCTCACGTTACTGTACATCCCTGATCCTTTATCTCCTACAAGATTACCTTGACAGAATTAACACATTATGCCTTTGGCATTTTTTTTGTAGAGCAGTATAATAGCAATACAATATGTAGAATATCTTTGTATTTTTCCTAAATTGCCATTGATGAAATCATCCAGCACATTGCTCAATGTCCTTTATATAAAGACCCAAGTGACAAATTCCCCTGGAAATTAGGAGGAAATAACCTCTCTGCTGACCAAGTGGTATACTTTCTGTTACAGAATGGTGAATATTGAAGATATCTCCTTTTCCTTCTCTGCTTGACAACTAGGAGTACAGACTGAAATTCCTTGCTCTATTGCAGCAAATTTCCTCACCTAAGAACTTAGGGCAAAACTATTCTCTTCTCTCCCATTTTAGGACCTCCTTTTTAATCTTTTTATTTTTGTTAATGATTTTCAGGTGAATTTTTTATTACAGACTGCTCAAGAGCCACACTAGAAACAGGCTATGTAAATGAATGCAAATGTTAAAAAATATATGAATTTGTTCAATATGCGTGTTTTCCTTGATTGAATTTTGATGTCTTGGAGAAGACATTAAAAAAAAAAATCACCTGAAATCCATTCGTCCACGCCCCGTTCTTTATACTGTTTTCTAACTTATTTTAAAATGATGGATGGTTATATAATGGATGGATGATTATTTGAGACAAAAATCATTACGAGGAAAAGAAAAATTACATCTCTCTCTATTCAAGTGGGTGGGTTACAGAATCACAGGCAGTAATTCCTGCAAAGGACTCAAGTGTCTTGTGCTCCTACCCCATTGTAATTGTGAGGAAAATTAAATTTCATCCCATTGCTATTTATTGGGTTTCTGCTTTGAGAAGTGAACTAAATAATTCGGCTCCCAAATGGACTCAAATTTCAAACTCATTTTGGTCTTGGTAGGCTGTGGTGTAATGATCTTTCCAAGAGCGTCAGCCCCCTTCGAAGTGTTAGACCCAGCCCCCATTTTGTCCTCTATTTCCCAATGTTTGCTCTTTCCTTGGTGTATTTCCTGAGTTCACAAGTTCAATTTCTCCCCTTCTATCAAGGTTTGACTTCTCTTCGTCCCATCTAAGACTGATGTTCCTGAACCAGAACTCGGCTTTTTCATTCCTCCCTACCCCTCCTCCCCTACAGCCACGTTTCACTGTGACAGAATCCCGCTTTACTTTCTCGGAGTACATCAGTCTTCCGGCCTCAAATCATCAGGCCCCCCTCCTTCCTTCAGCTCTCCGGGTCCCGTCCCTGATCGGTCCAGTCTCCCCACGTGGGGTATCGTAGATACTTAAGTCCTTTCCCCAACTTCAGGTGGCTTCTCAGGGCGGCCTCCCTCTTCCCCCAAATCCCCGGCCCAGGGGTCCTGTTGCCACAACTTCGGCCTCAGGCCGCGATCCACCACCATCCACCTCCATCCACCTCCAGGGCGTCAGCGTCTCCTCCCCCTCACTGGGTTCTGGAGCCCCGAGTCTGACGACCCTGTCCCCACCCTCCCCCTGCCTGCACGGCCCCGTCGCGTCCGCACGCACCCACTCGTTGGCCCGATGGCCGAAAGTGTACAGAGCCACCTGGCTGGCCACGTCCACGATGCGGTTGATATAGGGGTCGTGGCGCTGCAAGGCCGCCAGGCTGATGTCGCGCCCCTTCCCCACCAGGCCGCCCGCCGCCACGGCCGCCATCTTCCCTCCCTCCCCGACATCAACCCAGGGCTGTCGGAAGCCACTCTCAATAGATCGCAGAACAAACGAGCCGCCTCACAACCGAAAACACGCGACGACCGCAAGTCCGGGGAGGCCTTCCTTCTCCAGCCATGCCCCCGCCCCCACGTCCGGTGACGGACGCCAGACATTACTAATCGATGGCCGCGCTCCCTCCCCCGACGATCGTTGCCGGGGGCAACCGCAAGCCCTGGCTGGAGGTCTGAATCCGGGTCCCCCGACCCTAGCGCTGTTTTCTTCTTACGCGAGCCTTGGAGCTGCACGCGGGCCGGGGTGTATCTCTTGAATGTGTTCGACGCCTTGGCATGTCTTTTCTTTGACGCTCAGTGATCAAACCTATAACAATAAATAAACCTCAAGAATTAATAACTGAAGAAAAAGGGAACCGTGATTTCTGTATGTACAAATACCCCGTGGTTCTCAAAGTGTGATTCTCGAACCCCCTGAGAATTCCTGAGACCCTTTCAGGGGTCTGCCGTGTCAAAACCATTTTCATGACAATGCTAGGATTTATTTGCCTCTTTCACTGTGTTGACGTTTGCAAACAATGGCGAGTAAAGGTTCAGGCGTCTTAGAGTGATTCAAAGCGGGGTACCGCGGTTAAAGCCAGCGTCACTTGAGAGTGTTCTCCATAAAGCAGTAAAAATTATTAATTAGAGTTCAACTCTTTGGTTCACTTTTTAAAGATTTATTTTTTGGGAGCGAGAGAGCGAGTGCCCATGTGAGTGGAGGAGGGGCAGAGGGAGAGAGTCTGAAGCATGACTCCGAGCTGAGCCCAGAGCCGGACCTGTCTGGGTCTCCCCACCCTGAGATCAGGACCTCAGCCGAAACCAAGAGAGTCGGTGGCTCAACCAACTGAGTCACACAGGCGCCCCACACTTTTTTAAATTCTGTGTGAAAAAAATAAGAAAAATACAAGAAAAAAGAAAAATAAGCACATGTGCTGAATACCTGAGTGCCATATTATTTGTCTCTAGGAAAACACTTCTGTGCTTGAGTTGCAAGCTGAACTAGTATTTTTATTTTTATTTTCACGGGACACTTTTTATTTGAAAGAAAAGATGGACAAACTGTGGTTATTCAGACAGGTATTCGATACACATTTTTTCGAAAATACATAATGTGCATCTGTCACTTCCAGGAAAACAAGGACAATGATTGTTGCCAATGATAATTTTTGAGTTTTCAAGTGAGAAATAGAAGTTTAGAAAACATGTATCCACTACCAGGAGTTGGACAGCTTTTCAGTACTTAGTCTTTTCTGATTGAGATCAGTGGGCATTTAGAAAGTCCGTGATGAGGGATTTGGTTTTTAAGCCTTTGGAGAATGGGAATGTTGTCAGTCTAAAACATGCATAACTGGATGTACATTTTTGTTAAAGTCTTTTAGCAAACGTTTATCATTTCTTTTGTAAAGGCATTTACCTTTGAGTCTTGGGTCCTATGGGCAAAGTCTACCTTTCCCAATATTTCAGGAAACATAGATACACCCTAGTTGGCTCCCTAGTAGTTAGTCCAACGCCTTGTGAATAGAGATTTAGTAAATGCTTATTCTGTTGAACTACACCATGAGTTAGTTGAATTTACTCGTTTAATGTCTTTTTTTTTTTTTTTTAAGAGCTCATGAAGTAGAATCCTGAAATCCAAGTTGGGATAAAAGAGCATACAATAGCAAGTCCTGATCTTTCAGAATTTACATTCTAAGGAAGATAGGAAAAAATGGAAAGTTTTTTTTTTTTAACTTTCTATATTGTAAGGAAAAAAAAAGGGGAAAACCTTGAGGATTATAAACCACATGGAAAAAAAGATACAAAACGTCGCAGTGATTTCAGCGTTGCCGTATTGTTCATCTCCTGGCCCACAGAGCTTTGTTATCTTTTTAAAAAATTATTTTTCCCCAAATTCTTAAAGCTCCATCCTTCTAGGATGAAGACAGACTTCTGCTTACTTTCTACTTGAATAACCTGTGTAAAATCACGTCCTTATTACTTATCCAAACATACTAAGTTGCAGGCTCTATGTTAGTAAAAGACCATTTATGATAGGCTAATTCTTATTTAATCCACATAACATTAACTTCCATTGGCTTCCACACTGCTGGCATACTTCCACTGTGTTTCTGGAAGTCTCATTATGATACCTTGAATAGCTATTCATGACTTTGGGGTTTCATGATGATTTTATAGTTGTCATTATGAGATAAAACATGTGCTAATACTTGGTATTTAAAGTTGTATACCAGAATTTAAAACAAGTTTGTAGTATGATAAAAAAAAAATAATGTCCAGGTCTATGATTTTTATACCATTGCAATGACTAAGATAAAATTCACCACCTAATCCATCAAGGTAATTGTGGGAACATGGTATGCTTCAGTTGTTTGAAAACAGGGATATAATTGGGAAAAATGTTTGGTTTTGTAGCTAGGTATGAATGCTTGTATACAAATATAAACTGACTTCTTATAGCATAACAATCTGAAACATAAATACACAGTCTGCTTTATTAGTACTCTTTTGTTTGTTGTGTAAATGACCTCTAAGATTTGCGCTTGTCCTAGAGTAGAATGTGTTGAAATGGAGGGGAAAGAGGAGCTTCCAGGATGCACCCTAAGAGTTTGTGATTCTAAAATGACTTAAACAACCTCTGATGGTTTGCTTGTGCTACCTGTATGAATCATCCTTTTTGCTAGGAATTTTGTACTAAAAGATGATAGAAGTTAAGAATTAATGAAAGCCCTTTTTCTCCTAGTGGCGGAAAATGGTTTGAAGCTTGTTATCAGTTGTTTTCAGTGCATGGTTCATTTCTTTTGTAGGCAGCAGTATACAGTGGAAGAGGCACCCTTTGGAAAGGGAAACTACTTTAACCTCTTTTTATCTATGTGACCTTCAACAAGTGACCTCACCTTTAACTTGGGGATCCTAACTAATATCTGTCTTACCAATTTTGTAGGATAAATGAGATCAAGTTAGAGAGCGAACTTGAAAAAGATTTGCAAACTATCAAATGTTTTGCAAATGAAAAAACCTATTATTATTACTATTATAACTACATCATCATTAGCATTTTCATCATTGTTATTATTTCTTTTTTAAAAAATATTTATTTATTTATTTTAGAGAGAGAGAGTGTGCTTGGGGGGGCACGTGGGGGCGGGGGGGGCAGGGAGAGAGAGAGGGAGACAAGCAGACTCCCCACTGAGTGCGGAGCCCAACTCGGGATTCTATCCCAGGACCCCGAGATGATGACCTGAGCTGAAACCAAGAGTTGGATGCTCAACTGACTGAGCCACCCAGGCGCCCCTGTACTATTATTTCTAAGAGAAGCCTGGAAAGATCCTTCTTGTCCAATTACCTAGCCAATGCTCAGTTCACCTCAACAAAGTTCTGCGTGACGAGGAGCTCATTAATTCCCAAGGCAGTTCATTCCCAGGATTTTTATAAGATGGAAAATGTGAGCTAAAACATACTTATCAGAAACTTCACAGAGGAAGAAATAATGTAGGAGACAGAGTTCTGTGTTCCATGAGATTGCAAAGCAGTTAAGATGTGAAACAGCCATCAGAGAGCCTTGGAACAGAATGAGAAGGGGCAGATGTGGGGAAGAAAGGGGCCTGTTGGGTGAGCCTTTGCTCAAGCCTGAATTTCTCCAACCTGGGCCCAGCTGCTGCCCAGATTAAGCCTTGGCTAAACTGGCCTGGAGTGGACCTGGGGTCATTGGAGCTCTTTGGACTGGGGAGAACATATATATGTTCTTTTCTAATCTCACTTTGCCTCTCTCTGCCAGTCCCACTAAACCTATTCACTTTACCTCATTGTCAGGGGTCAGGCTTAGTGGTTGTAGAGGACCTCTACACGAAACATGTCTTTCCAGTTGCTTCTCAATGCCTGGAACATACTAAAAGTGCCTTTAATTCCACATGAAGGGATTATAGGCTTAAAATACAATGACCACTGTGATAACTAAAGTCTGAGTCTCAGCACCTGAGTGCTAAGAGGGAGGGAGAGCAAGGTGTGGAAAGGGCGCATTGGGACGGCAGAAGACAAATCTCCCTGTTTACAAGTGCGCCGTGGAAGGTACCATGGACGTTGCATAGATCATCTGCCCTGGCTCTGCAAACACAGGCAGCTCTGCATCATGTGATTCAGGAAGCTGTTATCGAATGTGGCCGATTTCACAGAAAGGAGTTTTGTCCTGGGGCAGAGTGGGGGTGTGGGGGTATTGCACATTAGGACAGCAAACTGAGTTGGCTCTCACATTACCTAGGTGTGTGTGGTGCTAGCTGGTTCACTGTGGTAGCACCAACACCATAGAGGGATGACCTCAGGATTATTTGATTTGGGTAGAGTCCACTGTTCTAGGCAGGCCACTTCACTTCTCTGTGGATGAAGCGATTGAATTAGAAGGATGCTTCCCCATTCCAGATTGCATGGCTGTCTATTGAACCACCTCCATTCATCTCAAATGCAGCTCTCTTTACAAACACGTAGATGAGCCCAGAAATAATAATGACCAATCTGTTTGATGTGCGTTGAAATTAGGTCAAAATAGCAGCCCATTAAGGACTTGTTAGCATTATGTCAAAACTAAGGGCTGAATGTTTTAATCAAGAAAGAGAAAGGGTGTCTTCCTTCATTGTGCTCTTTCCTTCTCAGAGGGAAGCAGTCACTGTTGGGAGGAAGGGATGTTTATCCTTACTACCTTTTAGGTGGCCTACTGCCAGGGGTGATCAGCTCTCCCTGCAGATTTTTAATCCAGGTGAAATGCATATTTCAAGTTACCTTGATGATTTACATGGCAGTCTATAGGAAGCGGTCAGAAAAAAAGTGTCAGGGACTCCCAGATGGAATACAGTTGAAGAATTTTCTGGTTACTTATTATCGATGCAAGCTACCATGTCAGCTCTTCACTTTGTGATTGATTTTTCTCTTTTTAAACTGATGTGTGAAGCCCCAAAGGAAAATGAACAACAAAATATTGTGCTGAACTAAACTGAAGTCCAAGGTAAGAGGCTTTGGAAAGACACTTGGCTTGGTCAGGAGCTAAGACTCTAAAATGGTCTAGAGGCCAGAGGGGAGGCATAGAAGCTGCTGATAGAATGCTGAGATTTCAAAACATCTCCCAGCCTGGACCCTCAAGCCTATCTTATATACCCTGTATTGAGTTGACAAACTGTAGCCCACAGGCCAAATCTGGCCCTCTGCCTGTTTCATAAATAAAGTTTTATTGGGGTACAGTCAGGCTCAATGTATTGATAGACACCCAGAGGGCTGCTCGCACCCTAAAGCAGCACAGTTGAGTGGCTGCAATGGAAACCAGATGACCTGTGAAGCCTAAAATATTTACTCTCAGTTCCTTTTCAGGAAGTTTGCTGAACGTTGGTATATTTGTTAAACAAATCAGTAAGTAACTTATATCAGTAGGCACCCAGTTTGTGCACATTGTCAGCACATAATAAATTAGAAAGGGCAACAAGGTATGAAACCCAGTTTTATTCTTAAGGATCTTAAAATCTAGTTGAGGAGACAAAGCTAAGCATACATGAAAAAATGGTGAACAATAAAACATAATATATAATCAAGGGTTAAATTGTGATGTAGAGACAAATACCAGAATTTGGAGAAAGGAAGGGAGGATCCATGAGTCCTCTAGTAGTTGGAACAGGCACTGTTCAATATACTAAAGTTCCAGGATACCATAAGAGCTTGGATGTTCCCTTGAGATCCTCTGTAATTGGATTTGACCTGTATTTCTACTCTAGTGTCATTTAAGTCACTGATATTTTTGGCCCTGTGCTTTGGGGATACCTTAATGACCAGAAGTATTTCTGAGTAACTTTCACTGACCGATTTTTCTGGGATTTGGGATTCCTTCAATATCCCTAAACTACAGAGAATTTAATTCAGTCGTAGCGGCATAATGTCTTTCTTTTTTGGAGAAAATATAGTATAATGATGAAGAACGAGTTTTGGAGTCAGAGACTCCCGGATCTAAAATCTTGGTCTCATCTCCTCCTAGCTATGTAATCTTGGGGGTTCTGTTAAGCTCTGGGCCTCAGTTTCTTCACCCACGAAATAAGGACAATAATAGCACGTACCTCTTCAGGTTGTTGTGAGAGCTAAATCAAATAATGCATGAGAAGTGCTTAGAATATAAAGTGCCTGGTACAAAGATGGGGCTCTATCAATGTTTTATCATTGGCTATTGCTTTTGATAACAGCAAGAGTTATGCCCTGGACAAGAGAGTCACACTTACATCCAGAACGAAAATTAGTACTTTATCATTCATAAAGTCACCTTGCGTTTGGTAAACAAATGTACTAATGCAAAGTGCAGAATTATTTCTCCCCCTTTTTAGTTTGCTAATGATTGTGATTCTTAATTTTTAACATTATCACCATTGCCAGTCCCCTAATTTATTTCTAGGATGTCCTTGGGAACTCGGGGACAGGGAGGACTATATAAAACATGCAAATACAGATCTACACTCTGGTGTACTGGAGGAGTCTTGAGTGCTTTCAGGGTCTGTACTGACTGCCTTTGGAGGTGAGGCAGGTTGGCAGTGGTACTAGCCTTGTGGATTGGGGATCAGCATCCCTAGGTTTTCACCTATTTCCATGATTATGGGAGAAATCATGTAGAAACCAGATCAGTTTTTCTTATTTGTCATAGAGGATAATGACATTTAGTTTTGTAGCTGTTGTGAGTATTCCTGAAAGAGTTCTTTGAAACACTTTAAGTATTTTGATGTAATCCTAACATATGAGGTTTTAAAATCAGGAGTGTCCGAAGAAGACTCTGCTTCCTCTGTGGATAAAGCCTGATGATAGTATTGCTTTTTGTTTCCCTTGAGGTAATTTGAAGATTAAAGGGCAGGGTGTTTTCTACATTTCCTGTTGGTAATAAGTGGCCTTCTACAAGGCTTTGACCTTCACTGCTGTTACAGACTCCTAGGAGCAGTGGCCATGACCCCAGCCAGCCTTGTTCACACCGTTCCGGGGTCGCTGCCTCAGAGGGCCTTAAGTTTTAATACATTTCCAAAGAACTGTAAACACTGAATCCATTGTTTGGTTTTAGTTGCTTTTGTTAGGAATTATATGGGATTTATAAGAAAACAAGAAAATGTCAGGAAAACAAACACGTTTATTTAACCCAAATAAGCCACAATTAGTCTAAACTGGGAGAGCTCTTATACTAAGTGGGGCAGTTCCTGTCTCACTAGTTCCCTGTGAAGTAGGTAGCAAGGATTGCTGTATTCATTTGTCAGATAGCCTTTACATTTAATCATGTATTCACTCAGTGAACATTTAGTAAGCTCTTATAATGGAACAGGCACAGGGCTGGGAGCTGAGACATTACTGCAGTGAACAGGACAGGCATGGCCTGCCCTTCTGGAGTGCAGAGTCGACCTGGGAGGATGGACACATGAACAGGTAATGACAGGTGGGGGCGGCGCTCTGTCAAAAGTTGAGGGTGCTATGGAGCACATGATGGGGGCCCCAGAAAGGCTTCGGTTTCTTTAAATGAATTGCCAAGAATAACAAGATGAAGGTGTTGTACAGCCTCTCTTTAGACCCAGACCAGGGTGGATGGCCCTAAGAGTCGGACACTGGGCCCTGATCATTCTGACACCATGAATTTTCTCGGGTGGTTTGAGCTTTTGGTCTCTGAGAGGCAGTAGAGACTTGTCTGAGTAGTGCCACAGACAACATATCCTAAAGCCACATTGTTCCCCTCTGGCCTTGGAGCAGAACAGACTAAGGAAGACCCTCCCAAGGGCAAGCCCTTCCTCCTTGGGGCCACCAAGTCCTGGCCAGGTATTCATCTGTATGAACAGGAAGTACTCGAACTACCAGTGGTTTTCGCCTGCTCAGCCCTCCCTCATTCTGCTGCTAGGCATTTCCCTTCCCGAGATTAAAGACTGTATTCTCTACTTCTTCACACTTGTCACCCTGAGACAGGGCAGAGGACCCGCTGTTAGCTAGGAAAGGGCTTGTTTACTAGTCAGTAGACTCTCCTATACCCTGCCTCTCTCCCCAGGCCTAAACAATCCATCTTCAAGTAAGGCTAGCAAGGTGTACTCCTTGGACTACATTTATTCTTTCTTATTCTTCCTTAGGAGCTACACGGCTTTTACTCCTGCATTGCATTTCATGAAGTAAACTATAGTGCTGGCTTGTCATAGCCCCAGTTTCCCTTCAGTAGGGGCTAAAAAATCCAGGAGAAGCCTGGCTAGAAGTCCACGTATGGGGATCCCAGGAGACCCTCTTTGCCCTGCCTGAGGTTAAAGATGGATGAGGGGCAGGGATAATTCCTAGGCATTCCAGCTTGAATTATCACCAAGATAAGTAGTTTCAGCCACTTCTTTGTAGGGAAGAAAGCTAGGGACGTGGCTTTTCTGAGGTTATATCAGTTAAGAGTAGAGAGAGCCTAGAGCAGATGTTCTCAACCCTGGCTACACATTATAATTGCTGGATGGCCTTTGAAAAGACATACCAGTGGCCAGGTCTCATCCAGACAAGTTCATCAAACTCTCAGGTTGGGCTCTGGTAAATCTCCTTAAAATGAGTCTAACTGCTGCCGGGTTGGAGAGCCACTGGACAGCCTGGTTGGCAGCCTTGTGCCAAGGACAAGCTTCCTGGGTTTGAATGTGGCTCAGCTAGCGTGGGCCATTCTTTATCCCATGTCAACCTCAGTTTCCTTCTCTATAAAATGAGGTTTCTAATGAATCTGACTTTGTAGGATTGTTGTTGAGGATTAAATACGAGTAAAGCATCTGAAACCTATCAAGTGCATAATAAAAAGGGTAATGACAGAACAGGACTAGACCAGGCAATGCTCTGTCCACAGTGATCATTTATGAAGGCCTGTGGTGATCAGTTCAGTGGCAAATGGGCTGCTCCATCCTTTAAAATGATTCACTTTATTAAAAAATGACATGAATGGCCTTGTTTCTCAAATAAGGAAGAGTATTCCTTATTTTAAGCTTCTTAAACCTCGTTCTGTTTAATGTCTCCCTTTTGGTATAATTTATTTATTTGTCCATCCATTTGTTCTTTGATTTGATAAACGTTTTTTGTGTTCCTATTAGGCTGCCAAGTACTATCTAAATATCATCAATATGACAAAAAATTAAAAACAGACCCTGCTTTCCAGGAGCTTAAAGTTTGATGGACGAGATACACGAAGACAAATCACTGTACACTGTCTTTACTATGACAATAGATTTATAAAAATAAGTAAGTAACAGTTCTAAGAACAGTTTTCTGGTCATCCAGGCAATCTGGGTGACCAAAATACTATTACAATTTTGGCATTACTTAAGGTGTCAGATGATAGCTTCAGCTCAAGACATTCTGATTTAATTGATAGGTATGTGACCTGAGCATCAGGATTTTTAAAAACTCCCAGATGATGTTAATGTATATTAAAGTTTGGGAATCATTGATTTAGGAGATTCCTACTCATCAAGGATACAACTCTAGATAGACTGGAGCTGCATGCTTAGGAGGCTTCTGGACGTGCCAGATTTTGGGCTTGGGAGTTTATTCTTTTGGCAACAGGCTGCAATTGAAGAGAGAGGTGACATCTGATTTGCAGAAAGATAATTCTGGCTACAGTGTAGAAAATTGGTAAGGCTGGAGACAGGACAACCCATTGGGGGAAGGAGATGACATCAAGGGCCTAAATTACACTGGGATGGCGGGACTCTGACACCAGGTATATCAAAACCCTGGGCACACAGGGGAAAGGAAAAGGGGTCGGAGCAATGGAAATATTTTGCTTCTGCTGGTTTTCAGCTTTGAAATAGAATTACCATCGTGGTAAACATCTAAAGAATTCACTGATACTTCATAGGTTGGTCTTTAAATGATGACAGCTCCTTCAAGAACTCTCAAACATTTATGGATTTCAGAATGATACAGAGATGGAGTTTCACCCTTAAAAAATAAAAGGACACAGATTCTGTAATTATCCAGTTAATTTTGGCAAAGTAGATCATTAAGCTCCCAAACAGACTTTTTGGAGGTGGGGGGGGGATGGTCCGGCTACTTACATTGATCCAATTACCTGGATAATTGCCAAATATCCACTTACCATTGTGATGTGAGGATTTGTGTGTGTGTATGTGTGTGCCTTATCTAATGCTTCTTGTCATCAAAACGTATTTTTACTGTCGTTGGGTCTGTGGAGCTAATGTGACTCTAGTGGCAAGATGATTGGGTTCATTTGCCTCATGCTTCATGAAATTCAGTTGTCAGTCAAGTCTTAATGCTAGACTCATCACTCTCAGGAAGGAGGTCGAAGAAAGCAAGAAGAGTCCAGCTGGAGGCTCACATCTTGGCTGGAAGACATAGCACAACAAATCAGAAAGAACTTTGGTTGCCTTCTAGACTGACACAACACAATATTAATGTCTCAAAGTGACGTTCTGAATATTTTTCACAGCCCTCTAAAATATAAAAATCATTCTTTGCTCAAGAGTCATACAAAATCAAGTCCCTGGCCAGAGTTTACAGACCCCTGGTCTAAACAGTGCACAAAACAACACACTGAAGACTGATACGTAGCATTTGCTGATTTCCCTGCTGTAGATATCTTACTCTGACTTGATTTCACATAGCAACACTAATGTCACCGGCTGTAGAGTAGGGAAGAGATGCTCAGTAGCCTATAGTTTTCCACCATTCAACAGACGTAAGTAACTCTAAGAACAAAGATAATGGTAAAATGTAGTAAAGTAGTTAGGAAGTAATGAGGTTTTGACTGTCTCTCCCCTTTGTTTTTGATATAACTTATTTAATTGTAAGTTTACATAATTTGATACCTGCTATGTTTAACAATTGGTTCACAAAATTTCTGAAAATTTAACAATCTTCTCTCACCAGCTGGTACAAGCTGGCTCCTGCACACCACTAGTAGGAAAAGGGAAGGTAGAGTGTTGAGAAATGGCTGGGGTAAAAGTGAAGGAGTGAGGAAAGATGAAATTCAAGGCTGTGGGCAAACACTTGATCCATCGATTGAGATGTAGCCAAGCTTGGGCATTGCACAAGACAGTAGCTGATTTTACAGAGCTAATTTGGCCTCTCTGTCTTAATAAGCATGACTCAACTAATTTGGGAAGAAAACTCAGTTCAGTTTGACCAATACCTGGCAGAGACAGAACTCGATTTAATACACAGCAAATCTGATTTAAAAAACACAGTACGCGAATTTACATGTGAGTAAAACTATGATGGTAAAACAAAAGATTGAGCTTTTCCCTTACCATCATGTTGGGTTTTCTCTCCCAATCCAGCTTTCTCACAAACATGCACATGTACTGAAACCAGCTAAAGCAGCAGTCCCAAGTCCCTAACTAAAAATAATAATAATAATAATAATAATAATAACAACAACACTCCTTTAAACATTGCCTGATGAGGGAGTAAAATTTGTCACTCTCCAGTGAGAGAATTCCTGATTTCTGTGGATGCTGCTGAAGGAAAAAAAGTAGACGTCAAACTGGGTGGCTCCCTGAGTCATTACTTGGGCTCTAAACTGTGTGAGTCTTTAACAGCCCCAGAATGGTGCAGAATGGATGGATTGGTAGGAAGGAAGGAGGAAGGGGAAAAGCAGAGGTTGAGATGCTTGAGGATGGAAAGTAGAATCCAGATGGCCTCTCATGTAACGTGTTATTTTGGGGAGGAGGTACTGTTAACAACAGCACTGTTAGACTTGTTCACAGATCAATTCAGTTTTGTGCCCATACTATGTTAAATATTATTTAAAACAAACTATGTAACTACACATATTTAATATTTACCACCTAATGGTATCCTTAAGATACCAATGGTAGATGGTTTTACGTTTCTATTGATTTCTCATGTTCTTTAACTCGCTGTAGGGAGGAAGCATTTGTTAAATTTCTTCTTATGTTTCTTACTATACAACAGCATGGCATGAACCTGGTGGGCAATCTTTAAAATAGTGTTAAAGACAAACATTAAAAGGTATATGATTCTTTCTGAGAGCTTCTTTCTCTGTCTCTCTGTCTCTCTCTCTCTCTCTGTCTCTCTCTCTCTCTGTCTCTCTCTGTCTCTCTCTCTCTCTCTCTCTCTCTCTCACACACACACACACACACACACACACACTTCTCTAGGAAGCTGAAGGAAAGGCAGGAACAGAATCCCATCAGCAAATGCCCTTTGATGGACATCAATAAAAATACTTGCTAACTTTCACTGAGGACTCTCTGTATGTCAGATACCATGCTAAGCACTTTACATGCATTACATCATTTAAATTTCAGAATAACTCTGTGGAGTGGGTACTAATATTATCCAGATTTTTCCGATAAATTAACGAGGATCAGGAATATTAAGTAAGTTGCCCTGAGTCACTCACTGTAGTTGGGAGAGCTGGTTGGGGTGCCTAGCACTGCTGTTCTCCACATCTCTGCTCTGCACCTTTACTTCCTCGTAACTTCCTTCTGAACTCATTAATCGGGTAGGTCTCCTGAAGTCGATTTACATGGAGTTAACTTCAGAATGAAGGAATAAAAATAGAAGGCACTGGGGGATGGGGAAAGGTAGACTCCTTAAGACATAGAGTAGAAAAGGAAAAGAAAAATTCTAGATGCTTTAAGCTTCCCGAGTCTATAAGTACACTTGGCTGGAACGAAATGGTTGAAGGGGAAAGAAGGGAAGACAGAAGGGCTGATTTGGTGGAAGGCCATGGAAGAATAAAATTAGACATTGTAGTTACAGAATAGAAACACTGAAACTACACTGAATCTACAGCATCTCAGGAATGGAAGAGAACTTGAATGCCATCTGCCTAATACATAAATTTGCTCTGCGTCTTGACAAGATGGTTGTTAAGCCTCCTTGAATGCCCTTGAAGATGGAGAACTCATTAGACAGTCTCAACAGGTGTGTATTAGAAAGTTTTTCCTTCTGTGAAACCCACAGATGCCTTGTGTGAAACCCAATAATTTCTCCTCGCTGGCCAGGAACTGACTTTTAGGGCCACACACAACAAGTCTCAGAATAGTCCCTAAGGTAAACACAGAAATATCCACACATTGACTACTTTTTTCCCAGTAGTAAAATTATTCCTAGATACTGAGTTCACAGATCCTCCCTAATCACTGTTTATCATTCAGATCATTTCTCAATCAACTGGCTTCCTCCTAGGTAATAATAATAATAATAATAATAATAATAATAGCTGATAATAGCTGATTGGGTGTTTATATGCCAGGAACTTTATATGTATCATTTCCTATGCTATTATTTCTATCTTATAGCTGAGGAAGTTGAGGCTCAGAGAGCTTGAATAACTGGCTCAGGGTCACCCAGGTTATAGACAGAGGAGTTGGGATTTACATACAGGCAGCTTGGACCCTGATCTAGAATACCTAATAAATAAACCACTCTGCCTGGTATAAAAAGAGAATGTAATGGAAAGTAGGGTCTACCCAGGACTGGCTTCATCGATGTGCAACTTGTACATTCTCCCTTAGAAAGGCTCTGAGCTTGGTTTAATGCTCTACTGTCTTCGTCTTAAAATTCCTAGTATATTGAGGGGCACCTGGGTGGCTCAGTCAGTTGAGCCTCCGACTCTTAATTTCAGCTTGGGTCATGGTCTCGGGAATGTGAGATCGAGCCTGCGTCGGGCTCTGAGCTAGGCGTGGAGCCTGCTTAGGATTCTCTCTTTCCCTCTCCTTCTGCCCCTTCCACACTTGTGTGCATGCGCCTGCGTGCTCTCTCTCTAAAATAAATAAATAAATCCTAAAAACAATCCTAATATATTGGGAACAGGGAGCCCTGCAATATCATTTTACCCCGAGCCCAGAAAATTAACTGGTTCTGAGCCCACCATTGAAATCAAGCTGACAAATAAACCACCTTTTTTTGTGTGTGTGTGTGGTATGGTGCATCTGGTGTTCTGTAGTTCTGAAGGTTAGTATGTTTTGGAGTAACCTGGAGATCCCATTCCCCATTCTGCCCTGATCTCACTGCCCTGGAAAGCCCCACTGCAGCTGCAGTGGTCTGGGTGCAGAGTATAGAGATGGTTTCTTTCCTTGTGGTTTCAAAGCTATGCATGGAGGATGGGCTGAATTCTAGCCAGGATGCTTTTACATTTTTGGTTTTTGTTACTTTCTACTCCTTTGACATCGTGTTTTCTGTCAAATGAAATTTATGGGCACATTGTAGTGGTTGACAGGAACAACGAACCTCCAGGATTTCCCTGGGAGAAACTTCCACCTGCTGAGTGAGAGCTTCCTCCTTTTGGCTAATGTGGGAGCTCTCCTCATTCCTTCTTCAGCCTGCTGTAAATGCCAAGGAGGCAGACTTCACAGGACCGGACAGAGGTGGGATGTGAATTGCAGCTGGGTCTTTCAGTAACTGTTCCAGGAAAAGTCAGCTGGAAGTGGTCATGTCAGGGCTCCTCGGATGTGTGCTTTCAGTTGTCTTAGAAAATCCAGTTTAACAAAAATGTGCCTAAGTGAATGTGGCCCAGCCCATGACTGCCAATTAAGAAAAAGGACCAACAACAGGTAATAAGACACATCTGCCCAACACCTTCTTTATAACATCGGTTGCCTAATATGCTATTTTGCTGCTCATTAGTCTTCATTTAGACTGTGGATTTCTTCAAAGCGGTGGGAAGGTACTGAGAGCCCTCACTGAGAGTTATGAAAGCTGGGTTTCTGCCCAGTTTTACCTGTCCCGCCCGATTCAGTGAGGGAATTGCTGTAAGCTATTGCCAAGTCTGGCTCTTCCTATGCAGCCCAGGACTTTTATAAAGCTTCGTGTTTGGGGAATGGACAGACTTTGAGCTTGCGTTTCCTACTCCTGGCTCAAAGAGCATAGGCTTTCCATCAGTGGAGACATCTTTTCTGAGGTCTGGAAGGCACCCGCCCATGGAATTTTCTCCTGACCAGCCTGTTTGTCTGTACGTAGCACTCTGATGCTGTACTTGTGTGCATCTCTGTGGGATTTGTGTTTCTGTGACTATAGGGAAGGGAAGCGGGCCCCTTTTGGTGGGAAGAGTTACTTCCTACTTACAGTCAGAGCAGAAACATGACATGTTCTGTGGGTCCGTGTTCTGTGCAACAGCTGTGGATGCTGACCCCAGATAGTGGTGTCTCAGCAGAGCAGGGGCAGTTCTGTGTGACCCCCTGCCCCAGGCCAACAGCTGGTAGGCGAGCGACAACGGGAATTGTGGGGTGCACAGAGACTCTAGAAGTGAATGTGGCTGTATGCTTTTCCCATCCTAGCTCTGTGCGTTCGGCACAGCAGAGGGGTGGGCATTTCCTTGTGGAGGACTAGTTTGCTTGAAGCCTCCAAAATGGTTCTTGGATTGCTTTATTTTTAGCCTCCAAACAAGGCTGAGCCTTCTTCCTGCTTTTCTTTTTCTCTCTCACATTCCAGCCTCCTAGAAGGCAGTTCTGTCTTCTGTATTCTGATTTCAAATCCTCTTCATCCACGGGAGACTCAAATACTTCCTCTTGGAGAAGCCCTCCTGCAAAATACCAGCCTCTGAGTTGTTTTGACCCTTGTTGTTTTTCCCTCATATTTCTTGTAGAAGTTGACTTCAACTATCACTGAACCCCATTGTTAAGTATTTAAACTTTACACATTTTTGTCTTCCTTTCTCGCGTAGATTTGTAAACACTTGAATTCTTTTACTTCTGTATTTAACAGTCATTTTTTGGGGCCTGCTAGTGCCTGGTGTTGTGCAAGGCACCAGTTATGCAAAGACAAACAATCCCCCTCCTAGCACCTGCGTAAGAAAACTCAGGAGGGGGCGCCTGGGGGGCTCAGTGGGTTAAGCGACTGCCTTTGGCTCAGGTCATGATCTCAGGGTCCTGGGATCGAGCCCCGCATCGGGCTCCCTGCTCAGTAGGAAGCCTGCTTCTCCCTCTGCCTGCCGCTCCCCCTGCTTGTGCTCTCTCCCTCTCTCTCTCTCTCTCTCTCTCTGTCAAATAAATAAAATCTTAAAAAGAAAGAAAAAAGAAAACTCAGGAGGGGAGGCGGTTCTTGGAAACAACAACAGAACAAATGATTACTTACTAGTAGACATATGTGCAAATGCTTTGAAAGATGAGAAAACCAACGGCCTAGGAATGCTGGAAAGTCTCATGAAGGAGCTGACACTTCTAATGGCCTATCAGAGGGAAGAGGAGTAGCCCTCGCTGGCTGAGTGACACACGAGTGTGACCATGTTCCACCGTTTGAGGGAGGTGGGAGTTGGAGGTCTGTGCGTGCTTGCATGGGCAAAGGGAAGATGAGCAGGAGAAAATGCTAAAAAGGTGAGGTGGGCAAGATGGTGAAGTACTTATGGGCTCTGCTAAAGCCCATTTGGCTTCTCCCATAGGGCATGGGGACCCCCGGAAGCTCTTAAGGAGGGGAGTGGCATGGTCACCTCTGTATACAAGAATGATGATGTAGGATTTAGCGTGAAAAACTGATTGGGGTGGGGAGGAAGACTGGGGACAGATGGATCTGTTCGATACAAATTCCTGCTGGAGGACAGCATCAGCAAGAAGGGGTGAGGAGAGACTAGGTATGAATGAAGGGAGCACATCTGCGAGATGTGAGGATGACTCACTGGATGTGGAGGAAGTCACAGGCACCAGAAGCCTTCACGTCTCTGCGGAAGTCATGTCTTACCTCATAGCTGATAAATATCAACTGACTTTTAAACACTGCCCACAAACATTTAATTTTTGATGTTAACGCCTAAGATTTAAACAATATTGATATTATTATTTTTTAAAGTTGATTATAAGACTTTCATGTGAGCTTACTGCATAAGTACAAGATTTTGTGATGTTGATGATCAGCCTATTGGGTGGCCAGACTATTTTCTTATTAAGTACCCTTTGTGACATTTTGGGGAGTGCACAGTATACATTCTGGGAGTGCATAATCAAAATGTGTTCCCTGCTATGTTTTAAAAGAAAAACAAAAACTGCAAAATGTTTCTTTTACTTCAGGTTTTATGGGTCTAAAAAAAGGTAGAGAAATAGCCTTCTAATTCTTTCCTGCCATTCCCCAAAGAAAGGTACTGTGATGTTTTATTAAATTCAAACAGTGGGGTTTTGTTTGTTTGTTTACTTCCTGCTGTCAGGCCAGCGATCTGAACCATGACGTTGGCGGGAGGAGGAGGGTTAGGAAAAGGAAAATGTTTCCTGGTATAATCTCTCTTCTAGTACTAAGAAATGCTTTGTCCCTGGGGTGGAATATGCCACCCAAATGGCAGAGCGAGGGGGTTTAGGAATGTGTCTTTTCCTTTTTGTCTGGTGTTGCCCATAACCACATAACTGTTTTTAACTTAATTGGTTCAGATGCTGCATTATTTCCGAAGGAGATCCATCTTTCTCCTCTCCAACCCTCTCCTGCTTCCCCCCCATTTGTTAAGCTCCTGTGCTCTAATGCCTAAATACTTAACAGTGTATCTGCTGATCCCCTTAGCTCCCAGACACTGAAGATAAATTATCTTTATGTTATGGCTGCTATTAACAAATTCCTGTTTGTCTTGGCCTCTGAGTTATGGGTAGCCGTCTGCCTTGAACACTGCACCATACCAGTTGTATAACCGCTTCCAAGCACTGCAGCAAACTTGGATTTATAAATGCCTGTGGAGTGAGAGGGGCTGACTTGAGCATGGACATTTGCAGCAGAAGTCCCCTTCCCTGGAGGTGTCTGTCAGCTGATCTTTCCAGAATGACTATGAGAGACTCAGACTCTCCTGGCATTTCTTGCCTAATTATTCATTGACCAAGTTTAATTTCAGGGATCCAGCAAGATGTCAGGATCAAGTTTCATGAAGAATGAAGCGGTACTGTCTTGATTGATGTAAAACTCTAATAAGTGATCTAGCTTCATAATTTGAGACTATTTAGACAAAACACACAGATTCCGAATTGAACAGCTTGTCTCCCGAGAGGGGTCCGTTGGGCTGGTAACATTTAGCAGTTAGTTTAAAGGGGCACGGAGCTCCTCGGAAGGCTGAGGTTTTGAACATTTTTGTATTGGCCTGGGGTTACATCCTTGGAGGCATCCCACTTGCACTTCTTACCTGAAATCTTCACCAACTCTCTACGAGGTCACCAATCCAAACAAATATCTTCGAGCAAAGTGACTAGAATATTGTTTCCCCACCGAGTTAAAGCATGCCTAAGGATTCAGTATTGAAATTAAGATTTTTGGGTTTTATTTTCAAAAGAACTGCATGAGTTTCTATTCAAGTGGATCTCAAAATGTGTTCCACAGGGTCACAGTGGTTCCAAGAAAGTGTCTCAGGAACTGCTTGAGGCACGGAGAGAGGATCTGCATTCTTCCTCTGCCATGTTTATCCAGGATAGCTCCACGCTTTTATCTGCTTTGTATACTGGCCTTCTAAGTAAGTTTCATTCTAAGAATGAGTTCTGCTGCTTAAATAATTGGAAAATTTGATCTAGCCCAACTTCTCAGTTTTACAGGAGAGGATTCTGAGGGCCAGAGATATTGTAAAATCTGCCCACAGCCACAAAAGCAATGACCAAGGTGGATCTAAAACATTGATCTCCTGTCTACCAGTCCAGTGTGCTTTACTTTTCCTAATGACTCTTGGATTCCTCAGCGCAGCCGGGACCAGTGTGGGCCTCTTAGCACCAACCTTAGGGCTAAACCAGAACCTAAAAGAAATTAGATTCTGCCCACAGAGAGGCCGTAGAGCACAGAGGTTAAACATGTAGGCGCTGGATTTGGACTGTCTGGGCTTGCATCTCTTCTCCATCCTTGTTAGCTATATGACCTCGAGTTAAGCTCCTTAGCCTCCCTCGTGCTCTGCTTCCTCTGATGGAAAGTAGCTGTTGCGCAGGTGAAGTAAGTCAGCGCACACACAAGTACTGCCAAAAGCACGTGGCAAGGAGTAGAAACTCAATAAATGTTAGTTGTTATCTAAACGTTTGTATCACTGGCTTTCTGAATCCTGGGCTTTCTGTAACTTGCCCTGGGATGCATTGTAACCTGTTGATCCTCCTACATTTGGAGCTGAGGATGACCTCGTTTGTGGATGTGTGTTCCCTCCCGGGGTTAAAGCCATTATCGTGGGGCGGGAGGAGTGATAGGATCGTAGGCTAGTTGGACTGGAAGCTTGTCTTTTGCTGTAGGTAACTGAGTGAGAGCTGAGGCCCCCATGATCAGAAACGACTCGCTCAGTCTTCTGGCATGGGAGGAGGGAGGAATGGGTAATGATGTCCAAATTGTGACATCTGATACAATCCTGGGGAGCCTGCAGTCTACCTTAAAACCACTTCTTATTCTTTGCATCACTATGTTTATGTTGCAGTTAGAAAAATTGTTTTTTACTGAGGTAAAATTCACTTAACATAAAATCAGCCGGTTTATAGTGTACCATTCAGGGATGTTACATACATTCCCAGTGTTGAGCAACCAACACTTCTAACTGGACACCAAGCATTTTCATCACTCCCAAAGTAAACCCCATACCCACTGAGGAGCCATTACCCATTCCTCCCTCCTCCCAGCCCCTGTCAACCACTAATCTACTTTCTGTCTTTATAAATTTACCTATTCGGGATTTTTCAGATAAATGGAATCATACAATATGTGAACTTTTATATCTGGCTAATTTCACTCAGCCTAACGCTTTAAAGGTTCATCCACATTGTAGCGTGCATCAGTATTTCATTCTTTTCTGTGATTTTTATATTGCATTTTGGTAAAAGGATCCCCTTCTCCCTTTCATTTCCTAGCATCCGCCTGAAGTGAGGCTAACTGAAGTAAACAGTTTTCTGTTTTTCCCTTCCACTCCAAACCTCCATCATTGATAAGACACTCCACTGTTGTCCCTTTCTTACTACCAACCTGTCCCTAGTTTCTCAGGACAGGAGCCCAAGGGCAGAGAAAGCTCAGCACCTGTTATCCTTTTTTAAAAATGATTTATTTTATTTTTTTTAAGGTTTTATCTATTTATTTGAGAGAGAGAGTGAGTGAGAGCACAAGCCAGGGGAGGGGCAGAGAAGCAGACTCCCCACTGAGCAGGGAGCCCGATGCAGCACTTGATCCCAGGACCCTGGGATCATGACCTGAGCTGAAGGCTGACACTTAACCGACTGAGTCCCCCAGGCCTCCACCACCTGCTATCCTATCTAGAGTCTCTCTGTGAGACACCCCTGCCTAATATTTGGACACGTGCTTGTGCCCAGGTATTTGTGAACTCTGAGGACCAGGGTGGGAGTTCTACCATAAAGAAGGAACAGACTTCAGAGCCTGGACAATTCAGCCCCCTGGATGATACTGAGGTTCTGTACAAAACCCTCATCAGTGCTGGCTCTGCCCGCTTGTTGTCCCAGCCTGAAAGGGGAACCAGCTAACACGTGGACCCATTGGTTCTTGGCAAGAGCGCCATAATGCAGGTTACCAGAGCAATAACTTAGTGTCATTTCATGATGCTGAGGTGTTCTATTTGTTAACCGGATGAGTTCCTTGTCTGTAAGGATGAACATCTGAACTCAAGAGGAGAGATTTAAAAAACAACATCACCATACTAATCAGGCCCAATAATTCCTATTTTAAGGTTGGATCTAATGCTGAAGAATCTCTGGCATCCTTCCTTGGAATCAATTACAGTCAATTTCATCACATTTTACATCAGTTAAAGGAACATTGTCAAGATAAAATCTTGCCCAACATAGATGTCTTTTGTTTTCATTTCCTTACTCTCATAAACCAAGAACTTCATAGATTATTTTGCCAAAAACGTATTTTTCCAGCCAGATTTTACAGCTCCGGTCTTTATTTGGGCTGAGGTGCGGAAAGCAGCAGCCTCCTTTTCCTGACCCCACTCTGGTTAGCTGTCCTGCTCTGGTCCTTCTCCGTGAATCTCAGGCTGGCCCTGGGGTCTGCCTTCCACCTGCACGCCGGGGCCTGCGTCCTGTTTCCTTGGGGGCTTGTGAAGTTGTGCCTGTCTTGTTGATGGAATGACTTGTGCTCATCTTTCCAGAGGACAGGCATGGGCCACAGCAGGGCAGAGCTGCCTGGAAGGGGTCAGGGCAGGTGGCCAGAGATCTGGTGAGCAGCAGAGTGCAAGCAGACACAAGGCCACGCTCCACAGGTCTGAAGCCGGGTGCAAGCCGACCCGTAGGCCCAGGCACCACTCAGAGAAGTTGAATTCGGAGTGGCCGAGGCAGAAAGGATCAAATGTGGACTTTTATACCACAGGTGAGTTAGGTAGACAGCAAGGGGACAAACAGCAGGTTGGGACCCAGCCCGTGATTTAGGCTCCAAAGCAGAAGCAAGATTTATCTGACCTCTTTGACCTTCTCATTTGTTCCCTGTGATGGGCAAGAACCCACAGTTGTGTGCTTGCTGCTGGATGGCAAGACAGGTCTCCATAGGTTCAACTTATCCCTGACTAAGGATGGACAGAAAGGCCTAGACCTTGTCTTACGTCTCCTAGCATGATTGTTCATGAGATTTTGTTCTGTTTTGGCAAAAGGATCCAGAGACCTTGCTGTATGACTACCCATAACCATTCCTGGCCCACCCACCAGGCAGACCCTCTCCTTGTCATCAAAATTGGAAT
Source organism: Zalophus californianus (assembly GCF_009762305.2). Lineage (NCBI taxonomy): Eukaryota > Metazoa > Chordata > Mammalia > Carnivora > Otariidae > Zalophus > Zalophus californianus. The sequence continues at coordinate 104,203,132 of NC_045603.1, forward strand.
ATCCAAAGAGTTGGACACCTCTTCACTCTCTTAGGGGTCCAACCTGGATTCTTTCTCATCACTATGGTCTCAGTAGGGGGGAACTCAAGAGCTTCTCCATGCTTTCCCTTCCCTGAGCCTTCTGGTGTCCAGGCGAGCTTGAGCTGGCTAAATAGCGGGCCAGGTTCCTTAGCACACATGTGGGCAGCTGGTGAATATGCAGCTGAGCTGAGTTCTCCAGGCTAAACCATTGGGAAGACAGTGCTTTCTTGTCTCCCATTCTTCCTCCCCTGTCCCATGTCTTTGGGCAGAAGAGGATCGAAGAATAAGTTTCTTTTTATTTCCACCCTTCTTTTCTTCTCTCTCTCTCTCTCTTTTAAAAGATTTTATTTATTTATTTATTTGAGAGACAGAGGTCGAGGGAGGGCCTGAGCAGAGGGAGGGGCAGAGGGAGAAGCAGACTCCCTGCTGAGCAGGGAGCCTGATGCTCGGCTGGAGATCTTGACCTGAGCCGGAGGTGGACACTTAATGGACAGAGCCACGCTGGTGCCCCTCCACCCTTATTTTCTATGGAAATAGTGTTTGAAAATAAGTCTGCTTAAGCCTCTGCCTCTTTTCCTCTCCTCCTTCCCCTTCCTTCAGAGCAAAGGTTCTGAATGCAAAACAGAATCACTGGGAGACTTACAAATCCTGATGCCCAGGCTGCTCTCCTAACTGACTAAATCAGCACCTCTGGAGTGGGTCCAGGCACAAGCTGCTTATGCTCTCCCAGTAGGCAGGCAAGTTGGGAACTCAAACCCTAGCGAAACTTCACGATAGTGGCCTGGCCAGGGGGGTCTTGGCCAACCCAGACGTGGCTCTGCTTTCCCTTTCTGGACAGAATCAGCAGGACATCAGGCTTTACTGCAGGCTTAGTTCAGCATCTGAGGCAGCACAACCATGCAGAGCTTGGCTTCTAGATCTAAGTTGCCTCACTCGAAATCCTGACTGTCACTTACTGTGCTGTTTCCTCACCTAGGACCTGGGGCTGGTAACCTCGGGTGGTTGCGAGGATTCTCTGAGTTATTGTACATAAAAGGTTTAAAGGAGCATGTCCCATAGAGGTGCTAAATAAGTATTATTATCTTTTATAGAAAGATTTGTTTTCATAAAACTTTATTGTTGGACATAAACCTTACTTCTTGGTGGTTTCTCTTTTGTCCTCCTGTCAATTTCCTTATCAAAGACAAAGTGCCTCCTCCTTCATTCTCTCCTACATCTTTTCTTTTTAAAGATTCATTTATTTTAGAGAGGGGGGGTGGGGCGGAGGGGGAGGGAGAGAGAGAATCCTCAAGCAGGACCCTCCAACACCCCGTGAGCCGGGAGCCCAGTGCAGGGCTCGATTCTATGACCCTGAGATCATGACCTGAGCTGAAATCAAGAGTCAGATGCTTAGCCGACTGAGCCATCTGGACGCCCCTTATCTCTCCTACATTCTGAAGGTTCCAGAGTGTGGAAGTTAATTCTATCTCCGTGGTAGACAAGCTTTAATATCTCCTTGGATTTTCTTATATAGCTAAAAAAAAAAAAAAAAAATTGGTACCATTTGGACTTCAGGTGGCTCAGTGATTTTCTTTTCTTTTCTTCTTCTTCTTTTTTTTAATTCCCTTTAAGGGTTCAAGTCCTGCTCAACCCTTCCTGAGAGGCCCTGAGAGTGAACAATGGCAGGCTCAGGGGGAGAGAAGGCACTTGTGTTTAGTCTCACCCTGAATATGTAATTTTCATGTTTGTTTGCTATTTCTTTATCCTGGAGACAAATGGGTTCGTTCTCACTCTCTCTCTCTGTATGTGTGTGTGTTTTGTGGGGTAAGAAGGTATAGCCCCTAGCTCCCATCTGGACCTCCTCCTTGCTGCAAGGTCTGTGAGCGAGGAGAACTGTGTGCTGGAGTCCTGGAAACTGCAGATGGAGGGCATGCTTTGGGGCACCACCAGGGGGACATTCCTGTGGTCCCGAACACCCATCCCTCTCGTGTGAGTTTTTCCCAGCGTTAGGTTTCATCTGGGTGTCTATATCATAATGACTCCCATTGACCTCAGTGTCACAGACTGTCCCTAACATGAACATCAGCCTGTCACCTTACACATCTTGGACTTCCTCCGGGCAGGAGGCACAAGCTTGTGCTTATCGGCCACACATATTGAGAATGGACTCTGATGCTCTTGAAAAAGATTTTTTAAAATAGACTTAGCATCTTGGTTTTTCTTCCTTTACTAACTCAACCTACCAAATGCATCTTTAAATGAAGTCAAAGTTAGGACAATTGATGTTTCAGAATAATTGACAAGCATGCAAACCTGCTGGAAACAGCAAGGTGATTAGGCGGATGTGTTTGTAGGTGTTCAGATGTGAGTTAAATCGATCCATTACATTTGTTTTGGTGTTCATTGGGGCTGTAATATTTTTATGCAGGAGCCGTGAAAGGAGACACAGTTCAGTGGTGTTTATTAGTGACCTTGTCTTGTCCTCTGAATTATGGACAGGCAGCTCAGAACATCAGGAAGTGGTGCTAACAATTGCCCTGTTTTCTGCGTATTCTATATCCATGAGATGTTGCTGCCATCTCGGGCTTGGATTCTGAAGTAGAGAAAGTGAATGTGGCTTTTCAAATCAGAAGTATTTATAGAACTAGGTTCTGATTTAACAATAGCTGAAGCCCTTGTGCTGGAAATAATAACACAAATCAGGAAAGGGAGAGAATCTCCCTCCCGATAAACACCTCCCCCAGCCCCCGCCGACAGTGTTTACTTTTGGGAGGTCCTCCTTATGACAAATTAAGGGTTGGCCAATCTGATCAAAAGGGTTTTGAACTGAAGATGGGGTGGTGGAAGAAAATGCCAAGCCAGCCCTGTGGCACCGATAGGAGTATCGGGTTGGCATGGTAGCTGAACTGTCCCTGAGTGTATCCTGCTGGCCTAGACTGCCTCTAGAGAAGGGGGGGTGCATGGGATCCCCAGTCTTTGACTTATGAGGAATCCTGGGGCATGTGTGGGCAGCCCCTCCTACAAGTGGAGCCTCATCTCTGTGTCCAGCTGGCTCCTCCTTCTGGCTCTTGACACAGGGGCCCCATTATGCCCACTCGCGCCCCGCTAGCCTGCTCACACAAGCAGATGCTGTCTGGGCTGCACATCTGTCCTGGAATTCTGCATGGGGCTCAGGCCCCTGACCCCTCTGGAACCCAGAACGTGGATTCCCTTTCCCCTCCAAATCCAGGCTACTTTATACCTTAAAAAATAAAAAAATCTGACGATACCCTCTTTCCTGGAAAATTGAGCTTTATTCCCACCCTTCAACGCTAAATGTCTCCTGGGATCTTACTGTCCTTGAGAGGTCAGGGGCATTAGCTCCAGGGCCTCGAGTGTTGCTCATACTGTAATTCTCAGGGTAAACATTTTCTAGAGATCTCATGCTAAAACAGATGAGGAAAACAACAACAACATTATAGCCCACCCCCTATTGTATCGCACCCCTCGCCCCCCAGTCAGATCTCCAGCAAGCATCTTACCACAGAGAGGAGAGTAACACGGCCCAAATGTCCAGGAACTCTGGAAGATGCGGTGGCCAGAGAAGCTAAAGGAACCGTCGGCACCACGAAGAGAAGCGTGATGTCCAACACAAAGGCAGTGATGGCTTGTGCTGCCCTAGTCACTGCCCTGGGTGACAGCTCAATCCCATGGCCTGTTTTGGGAGGAACACTGAGAGAGAAGGAGATGAGGATGGCAGAGGATGCGAAAGTAGCTTACGTTTTGGCTTAGAAAACAAAAGACTGACAGAGAAGGGAGGAAGATTTTACATATTAGTTAATATATTATCTCTATTATCTCTCTATGCTAATGATCTATATTCTAATATTTATTAATAATAATAGAGTCACGTTAGGAATATCTGCTATGTCTCAGACCCTTGGAATGTGGTGACTAGTCTCAGTCCTCGTGACAGCCCTGTTGGGTACGGATGATAAAACTGGAGAGGGTAAAGGACTTACTTAAACTCCCACACCTCGTAAGTAGCAAAGCTAAGATTCACGTCCAAGTCCTTCTGTCTCCAAAGGCCAGGTCCCATCTTCCATGTCTCCCTGGTATGTCAGAGACAGTACGTTTTCTCTGCCTGCTGCCAGAGCCACATGGGACACGCCAGAGCAACAGAAGTTCAACTCGACATTAGGAAGGACTTTCTCAGAGTCAGAGGTGTCCAGAGATGAAATGGATCACCCAGCTGCACCTGAGTTTCTGGTTGCTCAGAGGTCTTCAGTCACAGGCTGAGGGGTGTTGTTGAGGGTACCGTGAAGTGTATTTAACATTATAAGGAGTCACCAGATGACCGCTAATGATCCTTCTTATTGTATTAGTCTGTGTAAAGTAAACCCCCCAAACACTCAAGCTAAAATAGAAGGTCAGTGTAATATGCTGGACCAATAGCCAATGACTTAGAAATAATTCAAGGACTGATTGTGCCATCTAGTGTTATTAAAGCTTGTAGTTTCTCATTCATTCATTCATTCATTCATTCACTTACTGAACAAATATTTTTCTGAGTCCCTACTATGTGCCAGGCCCTAGATAGATATATGGTGGTGAATAACACAGAGTCCCTCTCCTCAAGGAGTCTCTAGACCACAAAGTCAGAGAAATGTGTAAAACAGGTGCTTTTAATTCTATGTATAAGTATAATTAGGGAATTACAGGATGCTGAGGGATACCAAACGCAACTGAGTGGAAACAACTCAGGAGCTAGCAAGGGGAAGGGGTGAAGAAGAGAAAGAGGTCTAGGCAGAGAAAACAGCACCTGTAAAAGCCCTGGAGGCTTGAGAAACTATGGCCTGATCAGGAACTCCAAGCCCAGTCGTGCACTTTAGGTGCGAGCGCCCCCTGCTGGTCCAGGTGGATCTCTACGCCCCTGCAGGGTCAGGTCTCCCCTGGCCTGGTGGGTGCGGGTGACCTGCTGGAGAGGATGCTCAGGTCTGTTCCAACAGCCTTCCAATGTCTCCTGCTGCTCCAAAACTTGCACGTTAAAGTCCTGCAAAGGGGCTGTTTGCTCTGAAATTTTCACTAGGCCAGAGCCGTTCCGAATTTTTCCACAGAAATGGAGGGACCATTCTTTCTTGTGCTTTGTCACTGGGAAACAAAGCAGGGCTGCTTGTGTCCCTGTGTTTCTTAGAGTCCCTTGGTTCCGCTGGTATCAGCTGCGGTTCATTAGACTCATATGGCAGGGAGTGGGCAGGGTGATGTTATAGGGGGCCGGAGGGGAGGAGGGGGAGAACGTGGAAATTGACATCTCTATTTCTCCCAACTCCCTTCTTTCTCCCCAGAAACCCCAGCCCAAATCTCTTCCATGCAGACACCTTCCAGCTCATGCAGACAGAGCACTGTGGGCCTTCTACCCTCTCAACAACTTGGACACATCTGAATCCCAGTGGGGGACACAGCCCAGATTCAACCTGGGATTCCCATGATGTGTGCCTCTATATCCAGGTGTGATTATAGAACCCCAAAATGTGACAGGTGAGGGGACCATCTCATTATTTTCCTACCTCCAAGGCAGGACTGTACTTAAACCATCTCAGACAGATGGTTAACTGTCCTATTTTAAAAGATCTCTGGGGAGGACGATTTCACAATTCCCCGTGGCTGTCTGTTCTAGTATTTAATCATCTTCATTACCAGCGAGCTCTCCTTTATACTGCATCTAAATCTCTTTGGTGTGATTTAAGTCTTGTTCCTTGAGGGTAGATGCTGTGGATCTTCTGCTTTAGGGGAGGGGAGGATTCTGGTCCTAATTTTGCAGCCTTGGGAATCATCCACTCTATTTTAACACCCTTCTTTGGGGTTTATTTATTTTTTTTTCGTAAACATGAAGGTTGAGGTAGGGCTGATTCCCAAGGAATCTTCTACCTCTAAAAGATGTGACATCTCAAACTAAAAGTGTTGCACAGGTATCACATGTGATTTAATACTCTGTGGAAAAAATAATGCTTTGTTGCACGAAGAGCTTATAGCTGAAATTTGAAATGATGCCACATAGACCGAGTCCAGAAAGCCATCTTTCCATTAGTGACATAGAGTGGGACTATAGGAAGGAATGAACAATGGAGGGGCTGCCACCACTCAAAGTTGGACCATTCAGGGTCACTGCAGGGTAAGCACCCCAATCATCCATGGTCACATTTTGTGGGTGTTGTGCCAACCTCTAGCCCCTGACAGCTGAGAAAAGTGAACACCCAGAGGAGGGCAGTTGTATAGTAGGCTAGATTTTGACTCTGCCTACCCCTTCTTATCTAAAAAGTCAATGCTCTAGGAAGGATAATACCTTAAGCCATTATCGTGTAACTCTACTGATCTGAGAAAGAAGCTGTCGCCAACTCTGGTCCAGAGAGGCAACGGTTAGTATGGGAGGATTCAGGACGCCTGAGGATGGAGGTTTGCCAAGAACAAAGACAAAGGCTCCCACACAGAAAGCAAGAGGATGCTGAAGACAAAGTTTACTTATTTCCCATTTTTTCCCCAAACGTTCTTGTCTGCTATCTTTGGTATGCATGTCCAGAGGACAGCTTGCTTAAGGCTGGTATTAGTTAGCTCACTTTAGGGAAGAGTTGTCAGGTGCAGTTTATCCCAGGCAAAGTTCCATCAGCTAAGCTTGCTGAGCTTCTGGCCTCATCCGTACAGATCTTCCTCAACTTATGATGGGGCTATGTCCTGATAAATCAATTGTAAGGTGAAAATACCATAAGTCAAAAATGCATTTAATACACCCAACCTCCCAAACATCATAGCTTAGCCTAGCCTAACTTAAACATGCTCAGAACACTAACATTAGCCTACAGTTGGGCAAAGTTATCTAATACAAAGACTATTTTATAATAAGGTGTTGAGTATCTCATGTAATATATTGAAAATGGTACCGAAAGTGAAAACCAGGATGGTTGTAAGGTACAGAATGGTTATAAGTATATCAGTGGTTTACCCTGTGATCATGGGGCTGGCTGGGAGCTGAGGCTCATTGCTGCTGCCCGGCATCACGAGAGAGAGAGGATCATATCGCATATTGCTAGCCCAAGAAAAGATCCAAAATTCAAAATTCAAAATTCAAAGTACAGTTTCTACTGAATGCATATCACTTTTGCACCTTCCTATAGTCAAAAAATCGTAAGTTGAACCATCTCAAGTTGGGAACTGTTGGTCCATAAGAGTGAATGCAGCTTCGGCCAATAAGTGGATCACATCATGAGACAGATCAACCTGCCATTCACTAGTATACTCTTACCTCCTCAAGCTCTTTAAAAGGATACAGAAATAAAGAATTCGTTGTTGTGTAGGCATGTGAGGAATTTTAATCTTCTGCAAATGTAAATATGAGATTGTAGAATTTCTCTTGCTTTTATTACTAGTATTCATCAAACATAGCACTGGACTCACTGTCTACTGACAGCCATTCTTGTTATTAGTATTTCAGAGTTAGCTGGGAGTTAAAGCATACCAAAGACCCAACTCCATCTTGAAATTGTTTGTTAAAAGTCGTAGGGAACTTAGGCAGCTACATACTGTATGATTCCAACCATATTACATCTGGAAAAGGCAAAACTATAGAGTAAAAAGATCAGTATTTGGGGTGGGGAAGAGATGAACAGGTGAATGAAGAGGATTTTTAGGGTTGTGGAAATACTCCGTATGATATTATAATGATGGATATAGTCATTATACATTTGTTCAAACCCACTGAATGTATAATACTGAGAATGACCTTTCAGGTAAACTATGGAGTTGGGGTAATTATGCTGTGTCAATATAGGTTCATCCTTGGTAAAAAATATACCACTTTGGTGAAGGATGTTGGTATTGGGGGAAATAATGCATGAGTGAGGTGGTTGGTATATGGGAGAAAAAAATCTCTGTTCCTTCCTCTTCATTTTACCGTAAACCTAAAACCGCTCTAAAAAACAAAAAAAGTAAAACAAAACAAAATAACAATAAACAAAGTCTTGAGCACACAAAAATTTGCCTTGGGCCTCTGAGGGGGAGAGAAAGGGAAGGATGGTCCTACCTGAATTTGAGTCTCCTGGGACGGGACGTGTGCAGATTAGGTGGGTGTGTATTGCAGAACTGGTTCTTACTGTTGTGCAGAAAAGTCAGGGAAGAATTTAAATTAGCTCAAGATGCTAACCATTCCCCACCTGATGAATAGCGCAGAGGTTTGAAAATACCTGAGCCTTCTATATAGCCTTCCATTTCTCAAAACTTGGGGACTGGCAGCATCAGCCTCCCTTAGGAGCCTGTAAGAAAAATGCAGAGTCTCGGGCTCCACCCCAGACCTATGGAATCAGTCTGTATTTTAACAAGATCCCCAGTTGATTCCTATGCATATTAAAATTTGAGGAGCACTGGAAAATAGGGCGCTTCCAGGTGGATTCTCAACACATTGATCCCAGGCAAAATTGCGAAGCAGTTCTTCTTTGGGTCCGCCAGTCTACTTTTTGATAGTCTTTTCTCTCATTGAAGTTTCCTTCTCCCTCTATTCCCTTCCACTCTCATCCCCTCCTTCCTGGAGCCCCCCTCCCCAAAAAACCCAGACAGAGGGACAAATAATAACAAAGACTGCACACTCAGTATGACCCAGGTCCCTTACATACAAGACAAAAGAGACATGAAAAGATAATTCACATTAAATTATCAGTGACTTTGAAACTTGAGGTTTTTTTTTTTTTTAAGATTTATTTATTTTAGTGGGGAGAAGCAAAAGGAGAGGGAGAGAGAGAATACAGTTAGACTCCCCACTGAGCACAGAGCCTGACATGGGCTCCATCTCATGACACTGAGATCATGACCTGAGCCAAAATCGAGAGTCCATCACTTAACCGACTGAGCCACCCAGGCACCTGGAAGAGTTCTTTTTCACTGGGATACTGTACTCTAAAATACTTGGATACTTGGGGCGCCTGGGTGGCTCAGTGTGCACATGTGTGCATGTGCTCTCTCTTTTTCTTTCAAAAAAATTAAAATAAAATAAGATACTTAACAAATCATTATTTAACCTAAAGATTGTATTTCTGTTTGTAGAAATTGAGTCACTGTGGCACTCTGATGGAGACTATAGATATCTGGGGGATAGGGTAACTTTCTTAATCACTCACTTGAACCTTTGTGGGCAACCACTTAACTATATAACAGACTGACTCTTACTGAAAAGATGACCTCTAGGGCTTCTCAGACCAGTAAGTCCTCATTATTGCTCACAGACACTAAGTTCTTAGTGCTGCATCTCAGATACTTCTTTCTTATCTGTATTATTTTGATGTACTTGGCCACTTAAGATACAAAATCCAGGTTTAAAAATAAGCAATGGATGTTAGGAGGGTTTTGTTAAGCCAAAGAAACATAAGAGAATTCTTAGGGTGCCTGGGTGGCTCAGTTGGTAGATAATGCGATTTTGATCTTGGGGTTGTGAGCTCGAGCTCCACGATGGGCCTAGAGCTTACTTTAAAAAAAAAATGGAAAAAGAAAAAAGAAGAGAATTGTTGACCTATGATTCCTGGAGCTAGCTGGACCCATGCTTTCCAGGGTGCTAGTGGTTTGCCAGACAGCTTTGACATGTGATGACTGTTAATATGTTTTGGTGTCCCTTTTCTTTCCAGTTACTGTAGGAACAGATGTGACTTGCATGATATTCTCCCTTTTTGTTTCTTGGTCTGATTTTTCTCTCATTTAAGTCACATCCTGGAGATACAATCCAGCATCACAGCAACTCCCTGACTGTCCTGGGCTCAAATGTTTTCAGAGATGAAATCCCTAAACATGAATTTTATCAATGTGTGCTGGTAAAAGACAGATGCTGGGAAAAGGAAATGGATAAGTCCAGGTGTTACAGATGGGACACTGGCAAATGCAAATTTGGATTGCAAATGTTATGTAAGTAAACACAGCTTTTATAGGTAGGAAATTGCAAAAGACAGATGCTGTGAGTGAAGGTCTCTGGGGTCAACGGTCAGCCCCTTGCATGTAACAGGGGCCTCGAACTAGAAAAATAAGAGCCAAAACTTGCACACAGAGTCCCAGATCCTTAGAAGAGGGAGGGTCTTTTTAGCTAGGTAGCCCATTAAACAATGATGAGAGGACAAGTGAAGCAATTTCTCTTTAAACTAATCTCTGTGGGTAACCTACCAAGGAGCTTTGTCAGGAACATTAGCTACCAGCTCAAGGCCAGCCTTTCAAGTAGATACTTTTGTGAAATGATTGAGGGAAGTAGGGCAGGTCTCCTGGTCCCAAAATATCTTCTCTATCAGCCTGCAACATGCCTGAAATTGCACCATTAGCAATATATTCCTTTGGATGAACTCCCTACCATATCTAGAGATTGAAAAAACAATCATTCATTCATTCATTCATCAAATGTTTCTTAAGCACTTACTATGAGCCAAACATATCCTATTCTTGGGAATGGAAATTTAAAGGCAAGTAGAACATGGCTCTTGCCCTTGAGATGCTCAAAGTCTAGTCAAAGGGACAGGAGGTAAACAAATTACTCAATAAACAAATCATAATTAGCAATATAACTGGTGCTCTGATAGAGGTAACTGCAAGGTTTTATGGGGGACAGAGGAAGAGGAGTCTCACCTACCTTAACAGGTCTGGGAAGGCTTCAGGACATGACCTTGAGCTAAGTCTTATAGGATGCAAAGGATGCCAGACAGATGCCAGACAAGTGCCAGCAGATGCCAAGGATGGGGGATGGCAACTTGGATGTGGGAGAGAAGGTATAGGGGATGATTTTGGACCATGAAGCCTTGTAAGTGGGAGGGAGCAACCCTATATCTAGGTAGGGGAGTATAGACCTTGGGTTCCTATGGAACATCATGTAGGTGTTAGATGCCCATGTGTTCAGAGAGTGCTTCTGGAGATGGGGAAAGGGGGATATGGCAGGATTTATGCCCAGAGATGGAGAATGGCAGAGACCAATTTGTCTACTTGGTCACTTTGTTGAAAGCATGATAGCACCAGATTTCTCTTTCAAGTCATCCCCTCTTCATTTAACTTTTTGCCACTCACATGCTGCTTTCCTATCCGGTGGAGTCTCACTGCATGACTTCAGCAATGAGAGGGTTAACTGGCAGATTTTTTTTTTTTTTTTTTTTGAGGTTGGATACTCCATCTTTTTATTTATTTTTTTAGCATTTATAATTTGGGCATTTAAAAAACTGTTGAATATGGCTTAAGTGAGTTCTTTGTGTAATGGGAAATGTTCTAAGCTCAATGCTTACCAAACTTCTGTAACATTGATCAGTCCCAGGAAATGGAGCTTGCTCTGCCATCTGCACAACAATCCATCTTGATGGGATCTTAGCTAAATGCATAAACTTGACAGCAAATAATTTAGTTAATTTAACTACTCCCCCTTCCAGGATTTGCTTTCAGAGTTTTAAGGGAAATTTTCAAGCAGAAAATGGTAACTGGGATAAAACCGATGAAATTTAATTTGCCTTTCGTGAGAAATTTGGAAGAATTTGGTTATCAAGGTCCAAGTGTAGGCTGAGTAGTGTGAAGATGTTGAATACTCTTGACTTCTGCTGCTGAAGAATTGGTTTCAAATATCTTCTCTTCAAATAGATAACAAACAAGATCTTACATAAGAGGTGGTGGCCAACTGTTTCCTTTTTCCAAAAAAGGGTTAAAAGACAAAAAGAAAGGACTGGAATTGTGCTTAGTGATACTTAGGTTGGACCAGAAGTGATTACTTGGTGCCACCACAGATTGTCAAAAATGATTTAAAATTCCATCTTCCTGGGGTGCTGGGTGGCTCAGTCGGTTGAGTGTCCGACTCTTGATCCACAGCTCAGGCCTTAATCTTGTGGTCTCGAGTTCAAGTCCTGTGTTGGGCTCCACACTAGGCATGGAATCTACTTAAAATAAACAAACAAATACATAAATAAAATAAAATAATTCCGTTTTCCTAGTAATAAATACCCCGTTATTTTTCTACTTTTACTCACCACACATTTTCATATTAATGTTTTGTTTTATACTGAAAATCCTCTCCTTGGGGTTTCCCAGTTTGTGGTTGAGGGAACTGATACTCAAAGAACGTAAGAAATGTGGCTAAAGTTACACAGCCAGGTGGGAATAGATACAAGCTTTGAACCCAGAGTTCATTCTAATACCTAACCCTTTTGGCTCCTAGACTGTAAATGAAAATATGGCAGATTCAGATCTGTTCAATAAATCCTGACTGAAGGCCAGAACTGAGAGAATTTCTTCTGAGGCTGAGAAAATCTAATCTCAAGTTGTGGAAAGGGTAGACACAGGCAGTGAAGTTCCAGGGTCTGCTCTGTTGGACATTTATGGATTAAAAACATACTTGAAAATCGAACAGTTCTGTCATGGAATAAAATACAAATAATCTAGGGTCAAAAAGACTCCTCGAGAGTGTTTGGATTGCCATATTCCAAAGAATGTTCTCTGTACTCTCTGGGATAACCAAAGACATGACCGCATGACACTTAGCATTTCTTTCTCTAAGCATCTCAAGATTAAAAACCTTGAGAAGGGAGGCAAATTGCTCAAGATCATGTTGGGGATAGATGACAGAGTAAGAATGAGAAATCAGAGATGTTAATTTGTTTCACAAACACGTGCTTACACACGAGCGAGCACTGGGATTGGTAGCCTGCCTCTCCTTCTGGAGAGCAGTGAGCACCGGTGTTCAGAAGCAGGGCCAGTCCTTCAACTGGCCTCCCAGCTTTGGCCTCCCAGGGTCTCAGCCTGTGCTGAAAGAGGAGTCCCTACGCTGTTTTGCTTGCAAATCCCCCAAAAAGCGTTCTGAAAAAGTATGTGCCTCATTATACATTTTCAAGTTCATATCCAAAAATTGTCACAATAAGTTTAAATGGTTGTAAATAATGCAATCTCTGGTGCTTTGTAGATCTTGACAGTTTAAAATAAAATAAAATTGTTGCATCCCTCTTTAAAAAGTTTCCAATGATATATAAACACCATTGCTATTTGAAACCTTCTATTATCGATTCAAAAATATTATATAAAAGCTTTTTTAAACAAAGATTTTGCTTCATTTCTTTTTCGTCTTAGAAACCTATTTCTATCCCATTTCCTCCATAAAATTTTACCCTGACGCAATATATTTTTATGCTGAAAAGTCTTTCGTTGATTACACAATCATAGTACTCTGCAACAAAAAGAGGTATATAAATTTAAATCTAAATTAAAAAAAATTTCCCGTGACTATAAGTCTTGCTGCTACAACTTTCTTCTGGGTTGAATTATCATCACAAATATTATTAATACACAATTGAGCAAAACAATGTAAGTACATTATGAGCTTTTTTAAAAATCCAAGTGTAATTAACATACAGTGTTACATTAGTTTCAGGTGCATGATATAGTGATTCAAGAGATCTTTACATTTCTCAGTGTTCATCAAGAGAAGTGTACTCTTTATTTCCTTTATTTATTCCACCCATCCCCCCTACCCACCTCCCCTCTGGCAAATACCAGTTGTTTTTCTATATTTAAGAGTCTGTTTTTTAATTTGTCTCTTTTTTCTTTGTTTGTTCATTTGTTTTGTTTCTTAAATTCCACATGAGTGAAACAATATGGTGTTTTTCTTTCGCTGACTGACTTATTACACTTAGTATTATATCCTCTAGCTCCATCCACATTGTTGGAAATGGCAAGATTTCATTCTTCTAATGGCTAATATTCCATTGTATATATATACCACATCCTTATCCATTCATCTATGGATGGACGCTTGGATAGCTTCCATATCTTGCCTACTGTAAATACTGCTGCAATAAACATAGGGGGGCATCTATCTTTTTGAATTAGGGTTTTTGTTTTCTTTGGGTAAATACCCAGTAGTAGAATTACTGGATCATATGGTAATTCTATTTTTAATTTTTTGAGGAACCTTCAAAAGCCTCTACAGAGGCTGCACCAGTTTTCATTCCCACTGACAGTGAAAGAGGATTTCTTTTCCTCCACATCCTCGCCAACACTTATTTGTTTGTTTTTTTATTTTAGCCATTCTGATGCATGCAAAATGATTTCTTATTGTGGTTTTAATTTGCACTTCTCTGATGATTAGTGACACTGAGCATCTTTTCATGTGTCTCTTGGGCATCTATATGTCGTCTTTAGAAAAATGTGTATTCAGGTCCTCTACCCAATTTTTAATTGCATTGTTTGTTTTTTGGTGTTTAGTTGTATAAGTTCTTTATAAATTTTGGCTATTAACCCCTAAATTAAGTAATAATGAATAAAGTAATGATTAATATAAAAATTAAATATCATCCCAAATATATCTCTTATGAAGATGGATGGCTGAAGGGGTAAGGTGTATGATTAAAGAGGCTTTCTGGACACCAGTATTTCAAATATCTCCTTTGGCTCCCTGGTGGTACTCACATCTCAGGGAAATGAACCATGGAAGGATGTGTGTGGGGTGTGTGTGTGTGTGTGTGTGTGTGTGTGTGTGTGTGTGAAGGTGTGCTTTTCTTTTGTGGTATGAGAAAAGGATGGTTGTGAAAAGTCAGAAGAGAAAGGGTAAGTGGTAGGCAGCCTCCAGTCTCTGCCCCACATTGTCCTCCAACCAGTGTTAAGATTGAGTGTATATGAAAGTTGAGGATCTGGAAACTGATTCCATGTACCACAAGGGTAATCAATACATCAGTTTGAAGATAACCATGAACTACTCCAAACACTTTCCAAACCTGCTTAGGAAATTGCTAGCATTTCTTGATTCATCTAGACAACAGTAGTTTGCATAAACTATTCACTATAAATGCAGGCATTACTTTCAGCAGATTTTAAGAGAAAATATATTTTGGGGGTATTTCATCTACAGAATCAGTTGAAACAGACACTGTCATTGATTTATCTAGACCAAATAAAAGCTATTATATGCTACATAAATTATAAATGCTCTCGATATTACTCCATCACAAGATCATTATGGTTACAACTTACCCTCTTATGAATTAGAATCATTGACTGATTTTACGCTGATTGGAATGGAAACCAACTCCACTAATCAGAACTTGGCAAAACCCTAATACACATGGGTCTCACACACACACACACACACACACACACACACACACACACACACACACACAGATGTTGATTTATACTAGTCTGTTAGTCAGGACAGGCAATGTCATACATTGGGGATGACTTCCAAATTTGGGGGGCTTAATACACTAAAGGTTTATTTATTGCTTATACTACTGTCCAGAGGGGGTTTGTGGGAGAGATTCTGCTATACAAAGTCACTCAGGGATCTTGTAGCTGCACCATCTGGATTATGTGTCAGAAGAGAGGAACAGGAACATCACAATGGGCCTTTCATCACCTCAACCTTGAAGTGACACATGTCATTTCTACTTACATTTATTGGTCAGAATTAGTCCATTAGTGTGTCCAAATACAGAGTAGTTGAGAAGTACACTCTTCCATGTGCACAGAAGTGGAGGAAAACAGAATATTATTGGAATTAAACCATAGTAGAAGTTGATATAGGTGTCAAATCATAAGCAGCATTAGTCATCTTGGAAAAAAATGATTATCAAAGGTTGGTGATGAATAATAAAACAATACAGTTATATTCATTGCAAAAAATGATTATAGAAACAGGACTGAACATGAGAAGAACGGAAAATTTGAATCCGTTATGGAAAAAGGCAAAACTGGCAAACTCTGAAAGAACGAAACTTGTCTTCAAATATGACTTCGACCTAAGACCTCTCTAGTAGGTAAGGTTAGTTCTTTGGGGTCTTATGAAGAGATGGTTGTGAGTGTCCTGTCACACTTGAAAACTCTGCCAAGTTCTTGATTCTACCTGGCTCCACCTGGTTGCTGAATGGAAGTCATTTGGCAAGTTCATGATAGTCACCATTAAGAAGATATCCTTTTTGTGGGCCCTGAAAGCCCTTCAATTTTGCTTTGTCTAAATTGTTACCTAGATGTGTTATGGGGCATTGACCTCACTGTAATGGTGGGAATCTTCAGCTATAAATTCTCCATCTCCTGGGATTGAAAAGCACTTTTCAAGAATTTAGAAGATAGAGTGACTAAGCCAGATCTACTATCAAGCATAATTAGTTATAGGAAATTTGGGTTTACTTTCTGAGAATGTAAGTATTTGGGATTATTCCTATCTGTATAGCTTATACTAGTATTCTTTTAGATTTAGTTCAGGGATGGGATTGCCACGGGTTGACCCATGTGTATACCTATAAAAGATCCCTAGAACTATAGTCACAATACAGGGCCATCTTCAAAAAGATGTCTTAGGGAACAAACATCCTTTTTTTTTTTTTTTTGGTGTAATAAGTTACCTTTCCCCCAAATGTCAGGCAAAGGGTTACCTGACCTATGTCAGGTCAAGAACCAAAAATTTTCAAGACTTTGAGAACTCTAGTCTAACATAATTTCTGATCTTGTAGGGAAGCAAGGTGGAACTTAATGCCATGGAATTATAAGAGGGATAGATGAAAAGTTAAAAATAGAACTACCTTATGATCCAGGAATTGCACTACTAAGTATTTACCCAAAAACCACAAAACCACTAATTCAAAGGGACACCTGCACCCTTATGTTTATAGCAGCATTATTTACAATAGCCAAGATATGGAAGCAGCCCAAGTGTCCATTGATTGACGAATGGTTAAAGAAGATGTGGTATTTATATAAATAATGGAATATTATTCATCCATAAAAAGGATGAAATCTTGCCATTGTGGAGACATGGATGGAACTAGAGAGTATTAAGCTAAGTGAAGTAAGTCAGAGAAAGACAAATACCGTATGATTTTACTCATATGTGGCATTTAAGAAGCAAAACAAATGAGCAAAGGGAAAAAAGAGAGAGAGACAAATCAAGAAACAGACTCTTAACTACAGAGAACAAACTGATGGTGACCACAGGAGAGGTGGGCAGGGGGATGGGTGAAATAGGTGATGGGGATGAAGGAGGGCACTTGTGATGAGCACCAGGTGATGTATGGAGGTGTTGAAAGACTGTATTGTACACCTGAAACTAATATTACGCCATATGTTAATTAACTGGAATTAAAATGAAAATAAGATTAAATTTCAAAAAATTCTAAAAGAAAAGGAAAACATTTTTTATCTAGCACCAGGGAATACTTTTGGAATTGGCCTGGAACAGTTAAGAAGGCAAAGAGGTAGGGACGCTGGGTAACAGAATGAGCTGTGGGTTTTAAAGTCAGGTCCACTCCTACCCAGCTGAGTTGGTGTGGCCAAGTTACTTCTCTAAGTGTTCAATTTCTTTAATATAAAAACTGAGGATAATGTTTAACCCATAGAGTTGTTATAAGCATGAGTTTGAATATTGAGGGAAAGGAGTGGTCTGTAGTCCAGCAGCTGTGCTGGATTTATTTGCCACTTATTTAAGTCTTAGCATATGCCCATAATTTTCACCTTATAAATGAAGAATTGAGTGGGAGGAGGAGAGAGAGGGGTTGCCCAAGTTTCAGTAACTACTAAATGTTGGACTTGAGACTGAAATGAGAATGGGTACAGGGACTTAGTCTAAGTTAAGGTAGTATATGTGTTGAATGGTGGCACCTCAAGATATATGCCTACGTCTTAATCCCCAGAAACTGTGAATGTTACCTTATTCGGAAAAATGGCCTTTGTTGATGTAATTAACTGGAGGATCTTGAGATGAAGACATCATCCTGGATTATCCAGTGAGTCAACAACAAATGTCCTCATAAGTGTGAGGCAGAGGAACATTTGCTGCCAGGAGAGGGGAGGCAATGTGACCACAGAGACAGAGATTGGAGTGATGTGGTCACAAATCAGAGAATGCCAACAACCACCAGAAGCTGGAAGAAGCAAAGAATGGATGGTCCCCTGGAGACCCGGAAGGGAGCATGACCCCGCTGGATTTTTTTGACTTCTAGCCTTCACATCTGAGAGAATAAATTTCTGTTGTTTTAAACCACCCATCCAGTGGTAATTTTTTATGGCAGCCCTAGGACATTAATACATGCGGGAATGGCTTCCACCCTGTGATGGTGGACACAATGTGGACACAATATTGGACTGGTTCTGAGACTTGACACAGGGGGGTTCCTTCCAAGGGTCAGCAGGTCATCCATATGAAACTAGCTTCTTCAGAGCCTTGATAAGTAATTAAGAAAATCATTTACTGACTTAGGTTTTCTTTTGGTACCAGCTTTTCATTGAAAAGAGCCATGAGAGAGGAGGCCACTAGGCCCCATTTTGCAGATGGGGCAAACAGGGGCCACAGTCTGCTGATGTGACTTGCTGAGGTAGAAAGAGAGTGCCATAATTTGAACTCATGTGTGGTGTATGAATTCTCTGCCAAGGATAGCTAGTCCTCAGGGTGAGGCCATCGACCATCTTGCTGCTTTCTGCCTTTGGGGAATACTTAACGTATTTTTAAAGTCACAAGGGTAGGTATGTTACCACAATGTTATCCCTGCTATATGAAGCTGCTGTAGAATGAGGATTGAATTTCCCCTATAGTCCATACACTCTGGCCTCCCCTTGGGATTGAAATTTTGGGCTGAGATGTCAGGAGAGCTCTCCTTAAATGCAATGTATAAAGACAACCCAGTGGGCTAGCTGGGATCTGTTTTGTCCTGTGGCTTCTAGACAAGTAGGCGAGGGGAAGGATTTCAATATGATATAGGGAAGAACTCTGCCAGTAGAGGTTCTTCAATACTGAAATGGGTTATGAAGGCAGCAGGGTTATTATGGGTCTCTCAGAAGGAAGGAAGGGGTCACTTTGTACCCTCTTCAGCTCTGCTCTCTGAGTTGTGAGTGGGGCAAGTTTTCCTGAAGGCTTCCACTCCCTTCCATTTTAGTTCCAGTACCTGAATTGTCTTGTGTAGTAGAGTGGACTATGCACAGCCTCTGGATTTGCATGGACTTGGGTTCAAATCTCAATTTTACCACTTACCAACCAAGAAATCTTGGGCAAGAAAGGTAATCTCTTAGCTATTGTTTTATATTTTTAAATGGGGGTGGCTAACTCTCTTTGGCAGGACTGTGGTAAAGTCACATATTGGACACTTGGCAAGTCTTTCTTATGCGGATGAAGGATGATAACAGAAAACATTAAATGAGCACATTGCACATGCCTTACCGGGATTTTTAATTCTCCCAAGCGCCCTAGAGAGGTAGGTACCATTGTTAGAATTTTGTAGAAACTGGGCATTAGGAGGTAAACCAGGTGTCCACATTCCCACAGCTTATAGAGGGAGAGCCTGGTTCTGGGCTTCGCCAGTTTCCAAAGACCAAGTACTTAACCACATTTAAGTACTTGTGCCGTGGTACCTGACACTCACTAAGTGTTATCAAGTGATGGTAATTAGTATGAATTCAACAATATACATCAAGGGCACCTATGTGCCAGGCACTATCTCTTATTTGCTCATGAAAACATCCTGGGAAATACCGGGATGCATCAGTTAGGTTTGACTGAGGAAGAAGTACCCCCATGAGTGACAGAAGGCAAGGGATTGGTTGTAGGGCCGAGACCTTACCCAGTGATGGGTCTGAAGTCGCTGTAGATCAGCAGGGCCAGAAGTCTGGAAGAAAAGTCAGATGTGAGGTGGGAGAGAGTGAGGCCAAGGTAAACCACCAAAGACAACTGCAACTTTTATTTTTCTCTGGCCACTTCCAACCTTGACTTTGAAACTGAAAGCTGGTACCCTGTACCACGGACCCAGATGTAGCTTTGCTCCAGGCTCAGAATAGCTGAAGGGGAAGATCTGGCAGGAGCTGGGAAAGCTGTGGGCCCACACCAACAGGGAAAGTGCCCAGATGGGCCACAAGGTGTTGCAAGTTTGAAGCAGCCGTCATTGCCATGGGCTGACCTTGACGGCATGAGACCTGCGGCTTCACTTCTACCTTCCAAGTGCTCCACGAATATCTGTCATGGGCAATCCTGACCTGGAACCACACAGGGAAGGTAATTCTGGGAAATACAGTTCCAGCTTGGTCAAGGTGGCCCAATACAAAACCACTGCGCTGATGTTCCAGTGGTTTCCACCGCACTGCTGTAAACAGCCCTGTCGAGGGAAAGCGGGTAACCTTTGGAAGGCACATTGAAGCAGAGCCTTCTGACTCACCTCTCCCCAGCAACCTGTCTTTTGAAGCCTTGGGTCAGACAGAAAAAAAGAGAAATTTACCTATAATCCTACCTCCCAAAGAAAGCTTTTGTCAACATTTTGGTGTGAACCCTATGTTGTCTTTTTCCTAGTTCAAATATACACCGTCTTTAAAAGAAAAATGGAATCATAGCATCCATGATATTTTGTAACCTGTTTTTCTTTTAGTGTAAATAGTCTTTTTCCATGTCACTAGCATTCTTCCTTAATATTATTCACATCTGTGTAAGGATTTCATGGCATGAATGTACCTAGTTTATCTATAAAGTGGTTAATAGCATAGACTCTGAAGACAGACTGCTGGGGTTCAAATCCCAAGTCTTCCAACCTTTACTAGTGTCAAAACGGGCAAGTGAGTTAGCCCTCTGTACTCTTGGTTTCCTCACCTGTGAAATGGGGCTAATAGGGCTTCCCTTGTAGGGTTGTTCTGAAGAAAAGATGACTTTGTATATGAGGATAACCTCCCAAAGATATTATTTAACCAATTTTTTCAATGGAATATTTAGATTGTTTCCAAGCTTTTCACTTTTACACATATACCACAATTAACAAATTTAGTGCACTCTGAATTCCTTCCAAAGGAAATATTTGTGGTCACATTAGGGAAATCTTTTCCAGAGTGAATCAACACACTCAATGTACATTGAGTGTCCATATGTACAAAGCGTTATGCTATAACAAAGATAAATGAACACAGTTCTCTTCCTTAAGACTTTTAAAAGGTAGTGGGGGTTAGAGCAAGGCACATTCATATACAAATATAATGCTATGTAGAAACATACCAGCACATAGACAGAGTGGCACAAATGAAGAACTTTGGGAGAGGAGAGCACCTTTTGTTGGAGAATCAGATAATGCAATCAAAGAGAAAGAAAGACTTCGTCCGCTGCTCCCACCACCTCCCAAATCCCCAAATCAGAATTCAGAATGGTTTCTGTTTGTCATGTTGAGAATTTGTTACCTCCAAAGAGAGCACCAAGGGCGTGTTTCAAAGTTGGGAGCCAAGATATGGGTGTATAGTGCAAGACCAAATATTTAGGAAATACCCTTTTTCTGGAAAGGAAAGAACACATTTCACAGCTGAAAAGAGAAGTGAAAAATGAAACTAAAGAAGCATGAAGGTAATATTTACTTGCTAGATTTATACAGTGCCTACCTTTAGAAAAGCCTGGCTATAAATCCAGCATGTGCCCCCCCCAACACACATACACTCTGTTCTGTTATCTGAATTCTCTGAAGCACATTTTGCGGGCATTTTTACTGTCATTTTAAACTCTTCATCCTTCTACCCACCCCAGATCACCCTCAAACAGGAGTATTTGAATTTTTTGAAATTTAATCTTTTTTTAAATTTTAATTCCAGCTAGTTAACATACAGTGTAATATTAGTTTCAGGTGTACAATACAGTCTTTCAACACTTCCATACATCACCTGGTGCAAGAGTGGATGTTTGGAGTCAGACACTCCTGGGCTAAACCCAGGTTCCACAGTTTTCCTGCTGGGTGACCCTGGACATCTAACTTAAGTCTCTAAGTCTCAGTTTCCACATCTATAAAATGGGGATGCTAATAATAACAGCTACTTAATGGGGCTGCAATGAGGATTACCTGAGTAAGGCCTGTGAAGCCTTACCACAGTACACAGTAGCACAGTACACATTGCTCAGTGGTCTTCGCTATTATTATGTCTGTAATATAGTGTAATATAGTGTAATATAGTGTCTGTAATATAGTGTAATATAGGGGATGCAAACCAATTTCAGTATTAAACAAATAACCAGGTATGTAGGCCTCTGAAACATAGGACTATAATGTATCCGAAAGCTAAACAAAAGAGATATTTGGATTTGTGTCATTTCTAATTTTTTCTATTAGATTGAAAATTGAATATGGAAACACCAGAACGGTAAATAAGTCAGATTTCTCTTCTAACCAACAAAATCTAGACTGCTTCTAAATCTGGACTGCTTTTCTAAAGGTAGGCACTTGTATAATCTAGACAGTTCACAGTAGGATGAAGATGACTGATAAAGCTTAACGCCTTTCCCAGGAGCATTTGCGTTTTCCACTGGGGCCAAAAACCTTGGCCAGAGGATCGAAGCTGGAGTGGTGAGGTTTCAGCTATCAAGCAGGGGACAGAGGGAGGCATTCTGACGCAGTGAATTGTAGCATTGCTAAACCATCTCACATACTCATTCATTCATTCATTCAACACCTATTTATTAAGTAACTGTTGTCCGCCAGACATTGTTGTATGCACTTGAGATACAATGGTGAACAGAATAGACAAAGATCCCTGTCCTCATGGGTTTCACATTTTAGTGGGGCATACAGACAATGAACAATACAATTAATGAATAAGTAGGCTGTACAGTATGTTAGATACGGATTAAATACCATGGAAAAAGTAGAGAAAGGGGGAGAGTAGCAGTGGGGGGAGGTGTTGGGCAGGTTGCAGTATTAAATATGGTGTTTAGGATGAGCCTCATTGAGAAAGTGACATTTCCCCAAAGTCTTGAAGGAAGTGAGGGAGTTCACCAAGAGGACATCTGAGGAAAGAGTGCTTCTCTGTGGGGCAGCTTGAGCAAAGGGCTCAGGGTGTGTGTATGTGTGTGTGTGTGTGTGTGTGTGTGTGAGAGAGAGAGAGAGAGAGAGAGAGAGAGAGAAGACACAGGGGCGGGGGGGCAGGAGGAAGGAGGTGTGGAAGAGATCATTCCTACAGTGCTTGGGGAATACCAAGCAGGCTGTTATGGCTGGGAGAGCAGTAGGAGATGAAAGGCGCACACTGCTGTTCATGTGGGTCCTTGTAGGCTACTCTAAGGACCTTGGCTTTTACTGAGTGAAATGGGAACCTCTGGAGGGTTTTGAGCAGAGGAGTGTAGTGATGTGACGTTTTAAATGGATCACTGTGACTACTATTATCAGGAATATACCAAAGGTGGGGAGGGGAAGGCACACCAGCAAGATCAGCTACTGCAGAAACTCAGGTGAAGGATGATGTTGGCTCAGACCTGGGGGGTAGGGGGCAACAGGGGAGAAACTGCGATGTGGACACATTCTGGACCTATCTGAAGGTAGAACCAAAGGGATGTCAAGAATGACTCCAGATGTTTGGCCCCATCAACAAAGATGGGAAAGGCTGTGCGAGGAGCAGGTTTTGCACAGAACATAAGGAATTCAGTGTTTGGATACGTGAGGTTTGAGACGCTATCAGATTGCCAAGTGGAGACTGAGGTTGGCTGTGTAACCTGGCACTCAGGAAGGGAGGTCTGTACAGGAGATACAAATTTGATATAGACAGTTGCTTGAAGGCACGGGGACAGACGGGATCACCCAAGGAAGAAGTGTGGATGCGAGGCGAGGCGGTCTGAGGGCAGGAAGGTACAGGTCTTCCCCCAGGAAGCTGTAGGCTCCCTGGCTAGGGCTGACGAAGGCCCACTCTAGAGCAGCCCGGGCCTGCAGGGGGTGCCCTGGAACTCGCTGTGGTTGCAGAGTGATGGAGAGAAATGTTTGCTTCTCCGGGAAGGAGAGGCGCTCAATAGATTCCTTCGGGAGTGGCAGAAATAATTAAGAGAAGTAGGTAAGGATATCCTAGTAGCACACGTGCTCGGCTGCCTCCAAGGAATTAGAAAACCGGGGTCTATTAATCTGTTCAGACATCTGGGCACCACCGCCTAGCCTACGAGGCCCCGCCTCTCCAGCCCTTTCTCTCTCTCTCTCTCTCTCTCTCTCTCTCCCCTCCCCTCTTCCCATCCTCGCCTCTACATGTCACTTCTACAACCGCTCTGATTATAATTGATCAAACAGAATCACGGAATCACGGCTCATTTTGCTGTTTTGTTCGGTGGCCCGATCTGCAAAGAGACTCTGGTAGTTGGGCAGATTGTATCCCCCCCCTCTTGGAATTCCGCTCACAGAGGCCTTCCCGACGTGGTCGGCCGCGCAGGGACGCGCGGGGGCCGCCCAGGATTACGAGGGCGGAGGGCCGGGGGCCGGCGGGGTGGGGAGGGGGGCGCGGCGCCGGCGGCCGGGCGCGAGGGGGTGTGTCCGCGCCCCGGCCTGCCGGCGCCCCCCGCCCTCCTCCGGGGGCGCCCGGTGCGGCCCCCTCACCCCCGCCCCTCGGCCGGCCCGCCGCCTTGCCTCGCTCCCCTTGACGTCATGTGGGCAGCAGGCTGGCTGGCTGGCGCGGCCGAGGGCCCGAGCTGGTGCTCAACTTCGGGCTCAAGTCCGCGCCGTGCGCCCTGCGCCGTGCGCCCGGCTCCCCGCGCGCCGCCGCCGCCGCCACCGCCACATCTGGAAGCGTTCAGCGCGTCTGCCTCCAGCGCGCCGGGCGGGCGCGGGCAGGGGAGGGCGCGGGCGCGGCGCGGCGCGGCGGGGCTGGGCTGGGCGGCAGTGAGCGCGGCGCTCTCTCGCGCGCCCGGTGTCTCCCTCTCCCTGCCTCTGCAGAAACAGCTCCCTGCCAGAACGGCGCTCGGCGCGGCGCGGCCCGGAGCGGCGGCGGCGCCTCTTCCTGCTTGCTCGCCCTCAGGAGTTGCTGGATCTTTTTGACAGAGAAAAGCCGACAGGGGCCTCGGGGAGGACTGGCAACGAGCGGGCAGAGACGTTTCAGCCCCCCTGCTGGCCCGGGCGGACCCCTCTCCCCCCGTCCGGGGGTCCGCCGCTCCCCCACTCCCCTCCTTTCCGCCTCTTCTCGCTCTGCCTCTCTCGATTTATTTTTTCAAATGGTGTAGCCGCCAGAGGTGCGGTGCTAAATTCTTGGAAGGGGCCCGGATGTACTGAGGATGCATTACAATTTCACAAAAGGAGGCAGTAGTGGAAAGGAGCAGTTTTTGGTGTTTGATGCAATAATGGGAATCAGGTAATCATCAGAAGGGAAGAAGAAATACTGCAGATCCACGGCTTCCTTGAATTTTGCACGAAAGCCGACCTCGGAGGAGGGATTAATCCAGACCCGCTTGGGGGTGTTTTGCCATTTCTTCCTCTTCGTGGCTTCTCCTTTTAAAACAATTTTTGGTCAATGGTCAATGAGAACACGAGGATGTACATTCCAGAGGAAAACCATCAAGGTAAGGCTGGACCCCGCCGCCTCGCCGGGGCTCCAGCCCGGTCTCCCCGCCCTCTCCACCCCTCTCCCGCTCTCCCCTGCGCGCTCCCCGCGGCCCCCGGGCCGGTCCCTGCGGAGTTGCCCCGGGCTGCGTCCGCGAGGGGCGCCCGGCGGCGGGGCGCCTCGGTCTCGCCCAAGCGGCCGGGAGCCCGACGGGACCCGGGCCGGAGCCGCCCGCGAGCCGGAGCGGAAAATTCCCGCCCCTCCCCCTCCCCGTGCCCGGCTTCTCCAGAGCATGTGTTTCCTATGAATTTCCAGGCGAGGGGGAAAAGTTCCCCAAGTGTCTGCTCTGCCTCGCTTTCTCGCGTTTGCCTGGAAAGCCCAACTGCCCGGCCAGCGGCGCGGGGGGGTGGGGGGGAGGGGGCGCCGGCGCCGCCGAGCCCCGCGGGCTGGGGTCCGTCGCCTAGCCCGGGGCGCGGCTGGGAGCGCGCGCGCGCACCCCGCCCCAGGTCGGCCTCGCGCCCCGGGCCGCCGCCGGGCATCCCGCTTGCTGCCGGGCGCCCCTTCTCTCCGGCAGCGCGCTCCAGGTGGCGGGTGGGGGGCCTGGGATGCAGATGTGAGTCTCGGCGCCTCTCTCTCCCTCTTTCCCCGTCTCCCTCGCTCCCTCTCTCTCTTCCTCTCTCCCGGCTCCCTTTCTTCTCTCTCTCTTCCTCTCTCCCGGCTCCCTTTCTTCTCTCTCTCTCCGTCTTTCCCCGGGTCTCCCTGTCTCCCTCGGCTCACCTACACCCACCCACCTCTCTACTGCCATTGACCCCGGGTGCACCCACGCCCCGTGTGTTCTGATTCGCACCCACATGTGGGCTAGCACCTGAGGATGTAAGCAGTTAGAATTCGGGCGGTGTGTGGGCTTTGATTTTTCATGTTTTAAGGAAATAATGAAAGGGTGTGCCGAGCTCACAGGACTCCACACTGTTGCCCAGTGTTTTCCCAGCATCTCCATCCTGGGCATCAAGTGTCACCAGCTCCCCGCAGTGAGGGGGAAAGGCTTTCAGGTAACAACTCCCCACTTCTTGGAAACTTTCTCCCTCCCCCCCTCCCCTCATATTAACAAGTTATTATGTTTTGGCACTGCTCAGCAGCTCAGGTTATGATGGAGTGTGGAGGGATGGTCTTGCTGGAGTGTGGCAGCCTCCAGCTTCATCTCTGTCTTGTCTCCATGGCTTTCTCTGCCTCTTTTGGGTGTAGTCTTCCCTTTTTCTCTCCCAGTTTCCCAAGCCTCCCTGTTTACACTCCCTTTCAATTGCGTCCTTCTGAATACCTGTCGCTGTTAGTGCTGTTACTTCGTGGGGTACTTTAAGTGATTCTCTGAGGACCCCAGCCTGGTGGAGGGGTTGCCTCCTTGTCTCTTCTTTCCAGCCTCCTCCTCCTTCTGCTCCCATCTCCACCATTTGGGGACAGATCCCCTGTCCTTTAGAGCTACCTGCCTGGTCTCTGTCCATCCTGAAACTGATTTGGGGGCTAGCTGTCCCTCTGCTTTCCAGCTGGGGTGGCAGTGTGGGGATTTTGACCCCTCGGTAGAGAGAATTTTGTCAAGGGCCATGGGTTCTAGGGTGAGCCAGGGCTTTGTCATAAGGGCAGCTTCTGTCCCTGGATTTCTCTATGCCATGACCCCATCTGTCACCTGTTCCTCCAGTCCCCTTCCTAGCAGATGGAGCAGTGGATGCGTTAGGAGGTTGAGGATAAGAGACACAAAGGAAAGGGTGATATTTGTGAAGAGTGGGGATGGATGTCTCCCCTCCAGGTTCTCAACTCAGCCTGAGCAGCCTCGAAGAGGAGAGCTCAGTAGTATTGTCCTTACTGTCACTAACAATGGCAGTATGCCGTGGCAAGAATTATTATTCACATAAGGATAATCTTCAGTAGTTTGCCAGGTCCCCTCTTAGTGCGGGAGAAACCCCTCTTAGCCCCTTTCCTTTTTTTTGCCCCTTTGTCCCCCGTCATTCCCCCCCCCCCCCAGCCCCACAGAAATGCAGGGAGCAGACATTAAAAGTAGGAACACTGACCCTGGAGAGGTTTGTGAGAAAAATGGAGGGACAGGAGCGAGTGAGCCGTGGCCAGGAGCTCTGCCTTTCCAGCAACATGCCAACAAACACTATGGCAACCTGAATTCCAGTTCTCTCCCTTGAAGCTGCAGTGATTATATAATTCACAGGAGCAATTTTGCCTCCATTCCTGGATGCGGTGCTCAGGTGAAAGAGCACCAGGATCCCTGTCTCCCCTCCATTGCCCATTCCCCTGTCCTCAGTCACTGGCATTGCCCAGGGTTTTTTTTCAGGGAGGAGAGAAAGAGGGTGATGGAGGTATGGAAAGCAGACCTGGAAAAGCACGAATATTTACAAGGAAGGGGTTGGGGTGGTTTAATAACCGAAGGGGTGATGAAACGTAATTGGGGGTTAGAGTTTCAGGAGAGAGAGAGAGAAGAGAAGCCAAATGATTACCTCAGATCAGTGATGGTGACGAACCAAAGAGTGGAGAACCGAAAAAGTTGCCAGTGCAGGGCTTTACATTCTTCTCTTCCTGACAGATTTGAAGGCACTGAATGCATTGGCCCTTTCTCCCCAGCTTTTTGGTGGTGGTGGTGGTGGTGGTGGTGGTGGTGGTGGTGGTGGTGGTGGTGGTGGTGGTGGTGGTGGTGGTGGTGGTGGTGGTGGTGTGTGTGTGTGTGTGTGTGTGTGTGTTGAGGGTTGGGGTATGGAGACTCGTGATCAGTGCACTGGAATAGTCTGAAGGTTCACTGAAGGACTGGCTTTTGACCCTGGGTTTCAGGCTGGGAGTGGCTCATGTGGGCCTTGTCTTACCTCTAGTGCCCTATCTGCTCTGGTCCCACGCCAACCTCCTACTTTTCTGGGCTGATTTTCCATTGCAGGCTCCAGCTAGCAAATGAGTTTCTTAATAGTCAACCATTTAGCAAATAAAACATCAGAATGTCCCTTATCTGCTGGAGACAAGGCAGAGGGGAGAAACATGTGTTCTGGGAGTGGAAGACACACTGTGCTTTTCTTTTAGCTACTTAGCAATACAGCAGAATAGTAATCATCAAAATAAAGTAATAATAATAGTGATCACAGTTAACTCTCTTTACAAATGGTCATAGAACAGTGTCACTTGCACCTCAGCTTGTTCAGGCTTTAGAAAATGTGACATTAGCTTCTCTTTTTCTGGATACTGCATGGAGGAAACTGGAGGAAAAGGGCTTTTGAGGCTCTAAATATCATTCCTAGTATTGCTCTGATACTTTCCAGTGTATCAGAATAATACATAATAGACTATATTACAAGAACCAATTATTCATTATTTCTATAGAGCACACACTAAAAGTATTTAAGTCTGTGCACATGTGCATACACACACACACACTGAATAAGGAAAATATATTTTAGATTACACAAAAGATTAATGCACTTTGGGGACTCAGCAAGTTGTGGAGAGGAATATTGGTAATGCAGTCCCCTGAAACTGTTTGGACATTTCTACCTCATGTGAAGTGGACAATTGTTCTCTACTGGTAGATGTTCTAGGTATAGTAGTTTGCAAATGAAATGGTGAGCCATTAGCCCCTTCAACCATCTCTCAGAGTCTTGGTGATGACTTGAACTCTTACTGCAATTTTTTCTTTGACTTAAAACTGCCCTAGGTGGGTTCTTCTATGTATATAAGACCTTGGACTTATACTGAAGCACGCTGAATGAGGATTTCGAAGCCCTGCTGATCTTTGTGTCCTCACTTCTAGCACTGGTTCCCGCTCATTCCAGGCCCCTAATACATGACTGTATGAATGCCTGCCCGCCTGAACGAATGAATGCAAGACTCAGGAAGACCTAAAGTGGATGTGCTTTCTACCTCTCCCAGTAGGTGGCGCTCCAGGGCTTAGGAGTCAGGAAAGGGGCACTCCCATTAGGTTTGGTGAAGAAAGCTATTGGGAGGTTTTGGAGAATTTCCTGTGTGCTGTGACTCTGATTATGCCCACACCTGTCCCAGTGCAGAGAACCCCAAAGACCAGTGCGTATTCCCATGCCACCACACACACCAGAGGACCCCCAGGGTGACTGAGTCCCTCAGGGACCTTGCCACTCTCTGGTAATGCAAACCCACTTTGGATTTCTCCCACTCTTGCACACTCTTACCTCAGACTTCTGTTTACTTCTTGCACAGACGGCATCCTACTGAGCCTTGAGGGAGCCTTTTGGGCGATTAGTCGAACTTGTTATGGCCGTATATTAATTTTCTCCCTGATTTACCATGGATGGTTTAGTAACCAGAGGGGCCAGGGGTTCCCAAGCCCAGTGGAGCATGAGGTGACCAGAAATTTGGGATTTGGAAACCCTAACCTATAGGGTTACAAAGCTTGCAGGCTCAAAGGCAAGAAGACATTTTCCTAACTTTATTAGGGAAAAAAACACAAAAACAACTGGGTACACTTCACAGCTGATTTCTGTTTATGAGTCTGGCTGGGCTCCTGCTGGGTAATGGCAGAAAAGCTCCCGAGACCCAGGTTAGGCAGTAACTGAGATTTGTTCTAATTTTCAGTGATGTTTTCCAGCCCTTCCTTCACTTGGCTTTCTTAGTTGTTGTGGCAAACTCTCTGAGGTCTAAGAAACCCTTGCCATGGTGTTTAGAAGGGGTGAATGAGTGCCCCATAGGGTCTTCTTCCTTTTCAGTAATTCCTGCTGCCTCACCAGGTAGTGACAGGTCAGTCCGTGTCATCCCCATGCCTCCTTGCCGGACTCTGAAACCAATGCTCAGCATTCAAAAGCAGGAGACAATTTTATTTTCCGACACAGACTAAAGAAAGCAGATAGATTGTTTGGGGAGACACCTGAAGACTTAACAACAAGACAAATTAGTAAAATAATCATGCTGATTTAGTCTGTTTTGAGATCCCATCCTCACTGTTGCCTCCGTTAATGTTGGGCACTGGAGGAGAGCAGAAGACTGATGACAAAAAAGGCATGGGAATTGTTTTGCAAAATATCAGGTGCTAAATATTTAGCAACACGAGTGCTAAACATTCTGATAATGAAACAACACTCCAAGCCATGGCTGTCATTATTAAAATAATTTAGTAAACACCTGTTTACATGTACCTCAAGGTTGGATACTGTATAAAACAAGTAAAAGTGACAGGATCCCCCTGGGAAAATGGAATGATTTGCAGTGCCGTTTCAAAGCCAGGCCCGTAGACTAACTGAACCCATGGCAGAGAAAGCAAAATGGAGGGCTGAAGCAGTGAATGTGATTGTTTGAACGTAAAGTCCTGGTACTACGGGAGAGGTCTTCTATGTGTCTTAATTCCCAGATGGGGTGCCTAGGTGTTCAAGACGAGGGCTTACTGACCCAATGGAGATGCAGGCCTGGAACGCTGCAGCAGCCCTTGCTCCTTTCCCTCTATGGTCAGGGGCCCTTGGAAGCAGCTGCTCGCCGCAAGAAGGGAACTGGAGTGGAGTTTCAGGTTCCCAGGAGCCTTGGGACCCCTGAGAGCCTCGCTGCCATTCTAGGCTGTGCTCTGTGTGGGTGAAAGCCCTGGAGGGCCTCCTAAAGAAGCAGAGCTGTGAAATGGCTGGGAGCTTCAGGGAGCCAGGCTGGTGGGAGAAGAATGCAGGAAGAGGCCCAGATGACTGGGGGGGGGGTTCGGGGGGGGCGGTGGGAATTTGGGGAACACGGTTACTACTTGCAGAAATTAAATTAAATTCAAGTGGTGATTTAAGGGACATAAGGAGAACAGTTTGGGCCTGGAGCTCAGGAGTTGAAGAGAGATTGAAATAGGCCTTTACTTCCCCAGAGACCAAGGGAATGAAAGGAATAGTAAATCTGGCTTGGAGCAGAGGATGAGGAAAGGGTGGGTTGACTGGCAAGAAGCCAGGACCCTTCAGTTCCTCCCCTTCCAAGAACCCCACCAAACCATTGCTGTCCGTACCATGTTCACTTAAAAACATCTTCTGGCACCTGGTTTGTGTGTGTGTGTGTGTGTGTGTGCGCGCGCGCGTGTGCGGCACGCACGCTTGTGCTTGCTTGCGTGAGAGAGACAAAGGGTGGGGAGAGGGTGGTTCTAGATTCATGAACTTTGAAGCACTTGTCAAACAGACATAGAATAAATGTAATGTCTCTTTGGGAATTTACTTTCTAGGATCAGAGCAGTTTAAGGAACCTTAGGACAAACTCTGTTTCCAGTTGAGAAAACAGAGGCTCCTAAAGAGTCAGTCACTCAGGCAGTGATGTGACAGAGAGCAAGATCTTCAGGCTCTTTTTGCTCCTGCTTTCTCATGACCACATTTCGTATGTGTTAAACCCCGTATGAGGGCATTGCTTAGTGTTTCTGGAAAAATTTTGCTTACTAAACCTTTCACCCTCTTCTTATCCTCTCTCCAGTCCCACCTTTGTACTGGCTTAAAATCATTGCTGAGATGAGGGATGTGGAAGCAGAGTGGGGGTGGGGTGGAGGTATCTATCATTGGAAAGGTTTAAAAATAATTGCTCGGACCGTAAAGTAAAAGTTCATACACGTCCACCAGGAGGTCCGGCAAAATTCAGATCACTATGCTGTCTGCAGACAGATATAGCTCCGAGCTGTTTTTATTTGCTTGCTCCCCTTCTGTCCCACTCTAGGCTCATTTCAGCCCCTGAGAGGGAGCAGGGTGGTGAGAGGTGAGGCTGTGCTGTAGGATTCCCCTTGGCGAACTGTCGGCAGTTCTTTGTGGACCAGCCAGCTTTGCGGTTGGCCAGGCCAGGGACACACATTAACTGCAGGGTAGAGACCAGGGCACATGTGGGTTGCAGCTGGCCAGAGGACAGGCTGCTGTGGACTCCACCTGAGTTGAAAGAACAAAGGCTTCTCCATGCTTCCTTGTCGGGGTCGGTCTCCTAGGACCCCCGCCCCTCACCCCATCCCTCTTCCCAGGAGACATTTAAATAAGGAGCAAGGGTTTAAAATCAGCCTAAGAAAGGAGTTCATCTAGGACCTGCCTCTGTCGTTCCCATCGTCCTTGAAGCGCTTGTTGGCTGCCTTGTTTGATGCTCAAATACATGGAAAACGGGAAGGCTTTTGAGGCTGACTTGGTTTCTAGCTCTAAGATGGAGGCATGGGCTAGACTCACCCTTAGAGATGTGGCCTTTGAGATCCCTGGAGGAAACCACCCTTTCAGAATATAGTGTTGTGATAATCTC
The DNA here is from genome assembly GCF_009762305.2 of Zalophus californianus. Classification (NCBI taxonomy): domain Eukaryota; kingdom Metazoa; phylum Chordata; class Mammalia; order Carnivora; family Otariidae; genus Zalophus; species Zalophus californianus. The sequence goes on from NC_045603.1 coordinate 104,235,583, forward strand.
ATGAAATATTCATGAGGGGGGTTCTTTTAATCCGCTTGGATACGCTCTCGGCATTGCCCGCTTGAACCTAGCTGAAAAGAAAATGAAATAATCTTGTGTCCTGTCCTTTAGAGAACCACGCCAAAATCCAGACAGTAAATGAATGTTCTCCGCATATAGCTTGTGGGCAGAAACGTTGGCTTGATTACTCAATTAAGCTGTGTTTACTTTGTGACCATTGTGTCATGTTCAGTCATTTACATTGTTTGTGTCCTTCCGAAATAATCCATGTTGGGCTGAAACCTTTCAAAGATGTTAGTTAGCAAAAGTAAGAAAAATAAATAAAGATAAATAAGGCTACAGCTAGAGAAGTGACCGGGTCACATTCTTTGACTTGTTCTTTTTCTCTGAGAGTTTTGGAGGAATCAAGCCTTACATTTGTTCATCTCTAAAATGGAGATAAGAATCCTTAGCCAGTCAGCGTCACAGGGTAGCGGTGAGGCTCCGTATGGGAGAATGAGTGTAAATCACTGTGTGGATATCAATCATTCTCATCAGAAGGCAGACCACTAGGGTTTGAAAAAGCAGGGCCATGAAACAACTTTCAAAGTGTTTCAGACAACTTTGTAGATGCTGTTGGATGGCTGACATAATTCAGAAGTTCAAGGATGGAAATGTAAAACAAAAAGAAACAGAGTCCGAGGTGGTCTGGCTGATACCAGAATAATCAAGGAAGTGAAAAATCAGTCCCGATAGGCCTGGTATTGTGGCGTTCTTCACAACTGTCGACCAATGTGAGGCCAGTAGAATGCCAGGACTGGGGGACCATCTGGACTGCTGTTTCCCACCAGAGGGTCAGGCCCCGGGGACACAGGGCTTCCTTAGGCCCAGCAGCTGTCCACCTGTCCCTCCTTCATCTTCTCCCACTCACGGCACAAGGCTCCCTGCCTTCAGCCTAAGGTCCAAAGCCAAACTGGTCGGAAGTCCTTTGATGGTCCAAATATCTGGAAATAGGGCCCCTGAGAGCAGGAAGGACACCACCTGGGCAAACAAACATCCCCTTGCTTTCTGGCATGAATTCCCCAAACCTAAATACAACTCCTCAGTGCAGAAGGACAGACTGCCTAGAAAATAAAACTTTGCTTCAAATGTAAACCTTGGCTTTGGAAAAAAAAAATGAACTAAATATTTTTAATATAGTAGAGGTGTTGGAGGTTTATAGATAAAGAGAGGCAACAGTTCAATACAGCATTGAGACACATCACAATAAGAAAGGGCTTTAATTTCACATCTTAAGTGACAGATTAGATTTTAGTTTCCTAAAGCAGAAATAATCTCATCATTAAAAAGTGTGCTGGAAAATTTGTATTTAAGTTTGCACCTTGTTCCCCACATTGTGTCCCTTCCCAGCCTCAGGTCCTATGATCTGTGGAGTCATCATACTTTCATTTTTATTTTAAAAAATTAGTTATATTGAAATATAACTCCTTCCTTTTTCTATTTTTAGGATGGGGCAGGAGTGATAACTACCACTTAATGCCTGGTGTGTCTCCAGCAATGTTCTTTGGGCTTCATGAGCTGAGTATCATTTTGTCCTTCTGTCAGTCCTGTGGGGCAGGTACTGACATTTTTCAGATGAGGAAACCGAGGACCAAGGATCTTGTGTATTGTGGCCGAGATCACCCAGACAGTATTGGAGCTGGGAATTAAATCCAGGTCTGTTAGACTTTCAGAGCATTTGTTCTTTCTTTCTCCATATGGGGAAGAGGAGAAAGAAGAACTCACTATCCATCCATTTTGGGAAAAACTACTTTGGGCTAGCCTCATGGAAATTTGCCTGGATTTGCTCTGTGGAAACTCCAGCTTTTGTTGGTTGTGTGGAGTGGATAAGCAGCTGAACACTTGTTCCTCTTTGGGGAGGACCGTTGTGGGGTCCCTCAGCATGCCCCTCCTCACAGTCCCATTCTCTAGCTATTCGTTTGTGCCCATGGTTTCTGCCTGGGTGCTCTTTGGTTCTTCAGCTCCCTCTGTAGACCTTAGTGGAAGACCTGGACTAGTCAGTCTTGGCTTTGGGATGACCACTCCTTGGCATGGCCTGACCTCGCCACCCATTCTTGGTAATTCCTTCCTGGAAAATAGACAGTCTCCACCCTCAGACAAGATTCTGAGTTCAGGGGACCGCCCTTGTAAGCTGAGCTCCCTGGACTTCATGCATTTATTTGTTTGTTTGTTTGTTTATTTTTAAATAACATCTTTGTGGAGCTATAATTCACATGCCATCGAATTCACTCTTTAAAGCATACAACTCAGTGGTGTTTAGTATTTTTACAGAGTCATGCAGTCGTCACCACAGTGTCATTCCTGCACATTTCATCACTCCAGAGAGAAACCCCCACCCACTGGCCGTCATTCTCCATTTCCCCCTCCCTTCAGCCCCGGCTATCATGCGTTTCCTTTCTGTCTCTATGGATTTTTCATGCATTATTGTGAACAATAATAATTCTATAATTGGAGCTCATCTGTGTAGTCTAGCTATTGGCAGCACATCTCACGCATTTCAGAGCTAGGTATGTCGTGACAATCTGTATGATAGATGATTCAGTTAAAAGGAAGCACAAGATAAGTTAGGGACTTGGGTGTCATTTGGAGGTGAGATTAAGCACTTTCAGTTATGGAAAGAATGGTTTTAAGATTTATTTCTTTTAACTGTCTCACGAAAGCTAAGTCTACAAGTCCCCTCTATTGATAGTCGAAGATGTGAATGATGACCTTTACGATTTTTTTTTATTGTGGTAACAGAATTTGCCATTTTAACCATTCTCAACTATTACAATTCAGTGGCATTAATTTACAGCGTTGTACAACATGGCCGCTACTTACTTCCAAACTTTTTCGTCACTCTAAACAGCAACTCCGTAACCACGAAGCAATAGCTCCCATTCCTCCCTCTCCCCAGACTCTGGTAACATCTGATCTACTTTCTATCTCAATGAATGTGCCTATTGTAGATATTTCATTTAAGTGGAATCATACAGTATTTGGCCTTTTGTGCCTGGCTTATTTCACTGAGTGTGTTTTCACTCAGTGAAATAGTGGGTGTCAGAATTCCTTCCTTTTCATGACGGAATAATATTCCATTGCGAGTATATACCTCATTTTATTTATTGTTTCATCCGTGGATGGACACTTGGGTTGTGAATACACTCTGGCTCATAATGCTGCTGTGGACCTTGGGATACACGTGTCTGCTTGAATCCTCGTTTTCACTTCTGTGTATATACCTAGGAGTGAAATTGCTGGGTCTGAATTATGACTTTTTAGCTCTCAGAGCCCATTTCCTTGTGTGGCTCCCCAAGTTTGAATCTTGTACAGAGGAGAGTATAGTATTAGGAAGTTCCATTGTGTCAGTAATGAGAATCTAGTATTTTCTCTGGGCTCCCAGTGCCTATATCAGAAATTTGACTCTAATTGTGTGTTTAACAATTTAGCAGCTGTCTTTTGATGCTGCCTCCATTCCAAAAAAATAATGAAGTTTTCTAGATCTAGTTCAGCGTTTACCTCTGTGCCGACTGGGCTTTGTGACTTGACAGGAAATGGGTGTTTGGCAAGACAAAGCTATTTAGTCTGTCTGTTTCCGTCTCTCCGTCTGCCTGTCTGTCTAGTCCAGGGGCACCCACGCCTGCGGAGAGCGGGATCCAGTCTGACAACCATAAGGACCTGGGAGAGCATGGCTCCCCCTGCTGTGTGGTTGGGCCGCGTCCTCCTCAGTGGCTGCTGTGCATCTGCCCTGGTGGAAGGGCAGTGTGGCTTGCTTGATGCGGTGTCTGTCTCCCAGCTTTGGAGCTGCCTGGGGGGAAAGCCATGTTCTCAGACTCTTGGCTATGCCTCACACCATTTGAAGTCTAGACAAGGGAGGAAAAAAGTATGATGGAAAAGAAACAGGGGAGAGAATCAGGAAAAGAGGGAGGAGAGTAAGAGAGAAGGGAGTGGATAAGCAAGGGGAAATTTTTAACACTTGATGGATCTGTGCTGGGGACTAATGACCCAATTAATGATCAGGACGCTTCTTTCCAATCTTGGGGTGGCTTTTGTTTTTGGTAATTGTTTTACCTAGAAGTCATAATATCACCTTACATTTTGATTGTTTAAAATACCTTTTACGTCTTTTTCATGTCTACTACTTTAACCCTTCTTCAAAAAAAAAAAAAAAATCCATCAAAGTCGTGGGACAGTGGTGGTATTCCCAGTTTTTCAGATGAAGAAAGGTGGACTCAGAGAATTTGAACAACTTGCCTGGTTAGGGAAGGAAAAAGACTCATCAGTTTTATTTTTTTGGAAAATATTGTATGTTAGACTTTGAGCCCGTGCATCTTTTTGCCCCATACCAAGCTCTCTGGGTTCAGCCTGGCCATGAATATGTGTGTGTGTGTGTGTGTGTGTGTGTGTGTTTCTTTCTCAGATTAGCAGAGGTCAGTACGCTAAGACAAAGGTGCAGGTCACTTTGAAGACCAGTACACTTGGCTTAATCCAACTATGAGCACATAATTCCCTTGTAGCCTCTGTCTTCACATCCCCTCCCTGGTCATGCTTACAGGTGTGTTTTGGCCACCGTCCAGAGCTAAAATGTTGCGTAGTGTTTCTCCAGGGTCAGAACCTCTGCTGTCATGTCTGGATGGCCAGGTCAGCCTGGGGTTCCAAGCTCCAATCCAAGGGGATTACAGTGACTCAGATCTCATATTTGGTCTGCAGTGGATAGGATCTTGTGGCTCTGTTTTTCAGTTATTTAATAGGCAGAAATTTTGACCTATGCCCAGCCTATTTGAAAGATCAGGAGATGAGAAGCCTTTTCCTAAGATAAGTTGTGAAATGTCCCTGAAATGGGGTGTCTCATGCCAATTGTGATGAAAATAATTTTAAGTTGTTTTTTTCCCCTTTCCAGAATTTGGATGGTTGGTCATTCACAGAAAGTTATGAGCATCTGTTATCTGTAAGGCAATTTGCTCTTGGGATCTCTAGATTCAAGGAGACCTTCAAGATCACAGGCTCTCAATTGTCCCTTCCTTTAGGGAGTATATAGTCTAGTAGGAGGTAAGGTACACACCCACGTTCACAGATACAACTATAAAATACAAGGCAGAATATGCTTGATGTTACAGGGAGGTAAAGATGAAAGGCTTACAGGTTTACAGAAGGAGGGTGACACAATTAGATGGAATAAGTGGAGAAAGCATGTATAAAGATGAAGACAAAGCTGAATCTTGAAGGGTGGACATAAATGGGGTAGAGAGGAGGGATGTACATTCCCAACAGAAAGAATGGTATAGTCAGTAATATGTTGAAAGGCATATGCATTGGATTTTAAAGGAAGAGTGAGTTGAATTGGATTAAAGCGTAGGTTATATAGGGGGAGAAGTGAGAGAAGGTTGGGGTGGCAGGAAAGGGATAACATGCGGAGAGCCCTTGTGTCAGGCTGAAGAGCTCGCATCCCATTTGGTAGGCATTGGAGGGCCATTGATAGTGTTTGAGTGAGGAGTGTTGTGGTCAGAGCTGCTCTTCCAGAAGATTAGGGAGGCAGTGGGGTAAAGGCTGAGATGGGGGTGCTAAGACTGCAGGTGGGGTACAGTTCTGAGGCCATAGTCCAGGCATGAGAGGGAAGAAGGGCTTTTCTTAACAGAAGCCAGAGGGCAAGGGAACCCTTTGCTGTTGTCTAGGTGGGAAGGATAGAGGGTGGATTTGGAGGGTAAATTGAAGATACCCAGCATATGTGCAGAGTTAGAGTTCATTTAGAGGTGATATTTGAAGCTGTGGAAATGATGAAATTATTCGGGAGAGGGAACAGAGAGAAAAAAAATGATGAAGGGGCTGAAGATGGAGCCCTTACATTCAAAGGACAAGAAGGGGATGCAATGGAGCGAGTGGAGCCAGAATGGTCAGAGAGGTAGAAGAGCCTTCCTACACAGGGCCATGGAGGGCAAGAAGGCCATCACTATCAGTATTGAGTGGAGAAGGGGGTAGGGAAGATGGGAACTGAGAAAACCTTACTAGATTTGATGATTTGGGTGTCAACAGTGGACCTTGAGAATGGGCTCAGAGTGATCATTGAGTAGTCAGTGAGGCTACACAGTGCTGAGGCATGGCAGGGTGTGATGGGAGGCACATGTGGACCACTCAAGAGTTTTGACTGAAGGAGAAAAGAAGAGATGGATTTGTTGGCACATGAGAGACTGGACATTGAAGTGGGGGGGCTTGATGAATCAGATCTGGAAGAAGGCAGTAGGTAGTGGGGTGAGGGACAGGAGCGGGAGGTTTAACCTTAGCCAAGGAGGTACAATTCAGAGATAGACCAACAGTGAGCAGAGGATGAGAAAATATAGAGTGGTGGTGGGGGAAGCTGAAAAAGGAGATATTATGGATCTCTGGGATGGCAGGGCTGGATCCTGAGACAGGTGAGGGCAGTTGTAGTATAGTCTGAGCTTGAAGACACAGGAGGAGGTAACAGTCAGTAGAAAATACTATGGGACATCCCAAAGATATCAGTAAGGGTTCCTAAGTCTCAGAGGGAATGCGGTTGAGGTCAGGAAGCATGAGTTAGGGTCCAGCAGTGATTAGCAGTCCTAGAGAAAGGTTCCCCAGAACTTAGTTTGCTGAAGTGAGATGGGCACTAACTAAGTCAAGGGGGCAGAGAGAAGTGAAGTTAGAGCTGGTGTGGGAGAATGGAGGTGGTTGCCTAGGATGTTCGAGGTGCATGGAAGTCCTAGGACACATACTTTTAGTAGGATACGTGAGTCTGAATCTTCTAGCCTGCCTCTGTTCACATAGATTATTCATCAGAATAGCTGGTTGGCCACTTGAGGGCTGAGTGGATGTACAGAAGAGCAGGTGGACTTTCTTTGGGGAACACAAGAACAGGAGAAGATGGCAAGCAGGGGTGGTGGCAGTGTAAGAAGTGTAGGTAGTGGATGGTGGGCTAGGATGCATGTGTGTGGAAGGGTAGGTGAATGGAGACAAAATATACTGAAGTTTTCACAATTTGGCTTCCTGAGAACTTTCTGGGCACTGACACCAAAGCAGAGAGCCCATGTTCCAGAGACCTGAGGTCATGTTCAAGACAAGGATGGAAGGAAGCGGGTGACATCAGGACAGGTGTACAGGTGGACATCAAACATCAGGTTGTCACAGACTGTCTTGGGCATCATGGACAAGGAGCTTGCACTGCTGGCCTCGGCCATGGTTCAACAGTGGATAGGAGTGTTCTGGACAATTCAGATGAGAAGTGCCAGCCTAAGGGTGGTTACCTAGAGAATGACCTACCTGCAGGACCTGCCCGCTCCTGTCTTCTCACGTTCCCTATCCACACCAAACAAGCTTCCCAGCCTATGATATTGGTTCTCTGGAGAACTGGTTAGCCTTTGTGGAGTGTTAAGATCTATGATTTTATATCATTATAATTATATCAGTATATCAAATTCCTGAGAACAGAACATTTTATTATTTTTTCTTTATCCCCTCCCTCTCATAACCTCATAACAAAAATATTACAAACCACTGGAAAATCTCAGGTTGGATCCCATTTGAGCTTTGCAATGCCTAGATTTGCCAGCCATCAAGAAAAATATGATATCCTGAATATTTAATGAAAGGATGTAAATTTTTGGTGCCAAGAACATAACAGTCTTTCAATGCCATGGAAGTATGCTCTGCTGGGTACTGCTTGGTACAAGAAAGAGTTAATCATCAGGAGGTACCCTCAGGCTCTATCCCAGTCCTTGTCATGTGTGCAGGGACTCCAGTAAGAGGTCTGGCAGGCATCATCTGTGGACTGGAAAGCCTTGCCCAGAGGCAGTGGGAGGGGCAGTGGCTACAAAGGCCTGGTGATTTGAGTAGGGGAAGCTATGCCCCTGCACTTCCACTCAGGTTCTCTGCACTGACCACCATGGTGAAATGTATAGACAGTCCAGTGGTCCCAAGTCCTGCCCTTTTTCTCTGGCTCCTTGCACCCATACATCCCCACCTCTTCACTAGACCTGACCTTAGTGTGGGATAGCCCCAGGGACAGGGGTGAAGCCTTTACTGGGAAGCACATTTTTCTCTACCTTTCTTAGCCAGGGAAGTGGCACCAGTTGCCTGTCTGTCTGTCCAGAAACCTCTGGGAATTGACATGACCAGTCCTGTGGCTACTGTTTCACCCGGTCTGGTCTCATCTGAGAAACCATTTGCCGAGTTTGGCCTTATTCTGGAGAACTTCAAAGAAGAAAAGATCCTGAAGAAGAAAATGACCACAGAAAATGTTCTTGAGTTGGATGAGGGAATGGAACAGGCCTGGTGTCTCTGAGAGGTAGGCACAGCTCTTCTTGGAGACATCCACAGATAGCACCGTGTGTAGTCATGTTTATGCACAGTTGGCCCAGGGACAGGCACACATCAGTGCCTCCTGAGGAGTTACAATTAGTTCATGGTCCATTTGAAAGAGAGAGGATAAAGTGGCAGCAAAGGTCATCTAACTTGTGTTTTTCAGACCCAGAAGTAAATGAACAGAAATTCTAAACCAAAGACTTAAGGAAATGTTCCTCTAACACTTGGGGGCCAAATACCTATAAGTTCTTTGACAACGATCTCCATGTAGTGTGTGTATGTATGTGCATGTGTGTGTGAGAGAGAAGAGGCAGAGGGGAGGAAAGAGCGGAGTGCCTTCATTTGAAACCTCTGAAAGATACCATGTCATCACAAGGTGCGGGCATATCTGGGCACAAGGAGACCTGTGTTTAGATGGACTTCAGCCTCTTGCTTTGGAACCTTGGTTGGATCATTTAACTTCCCTATGTCTGAGGATCTGCATCTGCTACCATCCTGACCCTCCCTCCCCCATTAAGAATCCGTTAATTCTTGGGGTGCCTGCATGGCTCAGTTAGGCATCTGCCTTCAGCTCAGGTCATGATCTCCAGGTCCTAGGATTGAGTCCTGAGTCGAGCTCCCTGCTCAGTGGGAAGTTTGCTTCTCCCTCTCTCTCTGCCCCTCCCCCCTGCTCGTGCTCTCTCTCTCTCAAATAAATTAATAAAATCTTTTTTTTAAAAAATAGAATCCACTTATTCTTTTAGCCTCATTGATAAATGACAACTACTTGAATATTTCATAGGGATTAATTGGAATACAGCGGGAGAAAACTTTTTTGTGTCTAGTCATTTATGTACTGTCAGGTGCACAGGGAAATTGTAGTGTAGGCTCAAATGCATAAAGAATATTGCTGAGCCAGGTTTTCTCTAAGAAAGAATGTCTTGGGGTGGTGAAGGAAGAATATAAGACAACTCTGCTCTGTGACTTCAAAAATAGTACCAGAGAGAAAGGGCTTTGGGCTTTAAAGGCACGGGGATGTCTTGTGTTTCCTTGGCCTTGAGAGGGGGGTCTTGAACTGGAGATGCTGTATTTTACATACTGTAGATGTGACAAAGAATTCAGATCTGCTCCCAAGGAAGTCTTTTTGAGGAAGCTCTATTTCATCTCTCATTCTCTTCCTTCTTTCTAGATTTCTTTCCTTAGTACGGAAGCACATATTTTGTAGTTCTTTTCAGTTCTTCAGTCTTTGTTTGACATTGTCTCTTTTCCTTTTGAGTTCACTCATGAATAATGGCAGGTACAAAATTCTGTATTAGTTCTATTCCTTCAGCAATTTGAAGATATTCCATTTTCTTCTGGACTCTATTGTTGCTGATGAAAAGTCTGCTGTAAGTCTGAATCACTCTTCTGACTTTTTGACCTTAGTGTTACGCAGTTTTACAATGTTGAGTTCATACATAATTTTTTAAAAAATCCTGCTTGAGACTTGGTGGGATGCTTCAGTCTACAGATTCATATTGTTCTCCAGTCTGGAAATTCTCAGTCATTTTCAGATACTCCTCTCTCCTAGTCTTTCTATTTTATTCTTCTGGAACTCTATTATTAAAATATATTGGTCTTTGGGCGCCTGGGTGGCTCAGTTGGTTAAGCGACTGCCTTTGGCTCAGGTCATGATCCCGGAGTCCCACATCGGGCTCCCGGCTCAGCAGGGAGCCTGCTTCTCCCTCTGACCCTTTCATACTGTTTCTCACTCTCTCCCTCTCAGATAAATAATAAAACCTTTAAAAAATAAAATAAAATATATTGGTCTTTGTCATTGTACATGTTCTCTTAAATGCACTTTCATATCTTATATTTCATTATCCCTTTTTGTTACATTCTGGGTAATTTCTTCAGCTCTATCTTCCAATTCACAATTTTTTCTTCATTTCTTTCTTTTTTTAATAATTTTTTTATTATGTTATATCAGTCACCATATAGTACATTATTAGTTTTTGATGTAGTCTTCATTTCTTTCTAAACTGCTGTTTAACCTTTATTTTTTAAAAGATTTATTTATTTATTTGAGAGAGAGAATAAGAGGAGAAGCACAGGAAGAGGGAGAGAATCCTTAAGCAGATTCCCCACTGAGCAGGGAGCCCAACGTGGGGCTTGATCCCAGGATCCCAAGATCATGACCTGAGCTGAAATCAAGAGTCAGATGCCTAACTGCCTGACCACCCAGGTGCCCCTGTTTAACCTTTAAATGCATTTTTATTTTTAATGGCTATTTTATTTGTAAAAGTTCTATTTTCTTTCTCAAATTTTTTGGTTTTTTTCATAGTGTATTTTTTTCCCTTTTGGTTTCTCTTCCATATTTTAGATTTTTAATAATTTAAAAATATATAAATTCTATAAATATATATAGTTTATAAATATAAAATATTTATAGTCTATTTAAAATTATTTTATCTACTTCAGCCCTTGGGGAATGATTATCCTGTTTCTGGTATCTACTACTTTCACTGGTGATGGATCATTTCCTTTTGTGGCATATAAATTTTGAGAGTGAGTCCATCTTCTTTGTGAATTTTTTTCCCATGAGGTTCTAAGCACCCTGAGTTATGGAGGTGTTGCAATAGTGCTGTTTTGCATTTGGTGGTTTCAGTGGTCCAGAAACAGTTTTTGATACTTGCTTCTTGACTTGAAGTGCCCACAGCATACTGGTACTTTAATTATCATGAGAAAAAAATGTTCAGACCCAGAATCTCAGTCAGAGATCAGTGGAATATGTATATGTAATGAACTGACTCCTACAAATAGGAAACATTTTAATTTTTCTACCATTGCTGCATTCAGACTCTCTCAGTTGGATCTCCCTTCCCTGTTCTTTCACATTCTCTGAGGCCTGTATTTGCTTTCCACTCACATTCAGTTATTAGAATAGTCTCATTTCAATAATTAGGACTCATGTTGTAAATATTAAAGAAGTCCATAGACTACTTCAGGCCTTACGCCTGGCTTTCACATTTGTATGGAGAAGTGTCATGACCTATTTTTTCCCCTTCTTCTAGTTCTTCCATTTCTTGCCTACTCTGGGCTTCCAGGATTAGGGCAGAGGAGAGGGACTCAGAGGAAGTAGGGCTCAAGTCTCTCTCCTTGGTGCTGCTTCTTGTCTGACATTGGCTGGCCGTCATATTCTCTGCTATGGTAGTCATCTCAACACTGGCTCTTTCTTTCTGTGGGTCCTTTGACAGCCCCGCTGGGGTCCTTTGTAGCACACAGTTCCCTGATGTGGGTGATGTGGCATCTCCCAGATGTTTTGTGAATCTCACAGCCTCTTTATGCTGAGGTGGCCCTTGTGGGCGAGTCTTTACAGTGGCTTGAATCCAGCCAATTCATGTCATGTCAGTGTCATCCACTCAGCCCAGTAAAGGCTGTTGTATTTAGTTAAAATTTGGAGTTGCAGGCTGCTTCCCATTTGTTGCCCTTTCTCCTTACCCCATCTACATAACTGCCCCAGTTCTCCTGGAGAATTCTTGAAGCAGGAAGCAGGCCCTGTCCCTTGGTTTTTGTGTGCACCGTCCAGACTCTAAAAGACATGGGTCAGCGCTTTCCCGAGAGTAGCCCTCTGCTCTGGTACATGGGGGTGGGCATATAGGTACTGTCCCTTAGTAGGCATCAGGCTGGGGGGTGACAGGCTGGTCTTTTTATCGCAGGCACTCCAGTCTCAAGAGATGCTCCTCTTGGCTCACCTCCCTTGGCTTTAGGGGGAGGGTTGGGGAAGCACACTCCACCACAGCTACCTCCAGGACTCCAGTTTCTAGTCCTCTGCTTATGTAGGCTAGATAGGGTGGTGAAGGGGAGGGTCAAAAGACCAGTTTGGATACCTCTTAGTTTTGTAACACAGTATCTATCCAGTGCCTTTGTTGTTTGAGGGGTACTTCTCATTTATTGTTCTTAGGTTTGGGGCTTCAGCTGGAATTCTGAGACAACAGGAAAAGTGCCAGTCAGCTTCTCCTTATCTCTTCCTTGGGAGGGTGGGCAGAGATTTTAACCTGGGTTTTTTACTGGGGAGCAGTTTTTCCAGGTTCTTGGCTTTTTGCCAAGGCCTCGGTTTCCACTCTTGGCTTTGTGGGGGTCCCCTAGCTCCATCTCCTGCCGTGGGGATGTTGAAGCCCCAGCTCTGGGCCCACAGCCTCCACGGGCAGCCCAGCTGTAGTGCCTCAGCTCATTACTCAGCTTTAAGTTCTCTCTTCCTCCCTGGAACTGAGGAATCCCCTTTCTTTGTGTCAGCTGATATTGTTCAGCATTTCTCTGCATCGTAAAAACAGTGAATTCGGTTTAAGCTTGGCCTGCCTTATTGCCAGAACTGGAAATTTGCATCTGTGTTTTATAGACCACTAAAAATAATTCTACTTCCATCACAAAGATGTGAGGGCAGATGAAATCATGGATGTGGACATGCTTGGAGAGTTTTGACCCATTTATGAGGAAGGGATTATTATAAATATACCTCTGCCTGGTTTGTAAATCATTCTCCCTTGAGCTGGTCCTTTAGTAAAACTATATTTATAAGCGAAACTGTCAGAAACCAAAGTGACATGATGCTATTTAATAGTTTACCTCCTTTAACTATCACCTCCCATTTATGCCACCTAATGATTTCCAGTCTGCCCTTTGGGACTTAGGTAGAGTATTTTAAACTCTCTGGATGTCAGTCTATAATTTCTTCTTTTTAATATCATAAAATGTAAGGGGCATATATTAAGTATACATTAAAATATACGTTTGGTACATTAGATATCTGTTAGGTATGTTAGGTATATTCCAGATGTATCAACCTGACTCATTCTGCTTTCTTTACTTAGGGAACGAAAGACGGGTCAGACTATCAATCATCAATCAATTAATGTTAAGTGAGTGCTTGCTTTGATTTTGGCCCTATAATAGCCACTTGGCAGAGGGCATAAACAAGCATAACCAGTTTTGACAGCCATGTATGAACTGTCTAGCAGATATCAGATAGACACAATGCTCAATGTATGGAGGAATAAAACAAATGGGCGTCTGCCCTCCTGGAGCTTACAGTGGAGCCACTGGCTGAATTGCATTAGAATTTCTCAGAGGTGGCAACGTGGTACATTGTTATCACCATACTTGTTTGGTAAGTGAGTGAATCTTTCAGACTCTAGAACTAGTCTCGCTCAGTTTTTTTTTTTTTTTTTTTTTTTTTTACAGAACTCTAGTATACAGACTGATACCATAATCCCATCAGGGATAAATTAAAACAGAACAAAACAAAAGCCTAGTCCAGGAGTTGAGCAACTTTTGGCATAAAGGGGTCAAACATAGTATGAAAGATGATTTTATGGGGTTTGGTTGCAATCTCTGGGTCATCTCCCCTTTCTGTGCTCTTTCCATTGCACATCACTCTAAGGGATCCAGAGCTCTTTGCTTTTTACCTCTCCTTCCCTCTGGCAGAACATGCTCACAGAAGAAGGGCTCGGGTACCCGGCAGAGTCGTGCGGCACTGCCCTCGTTCATCCTGGCCATTGTGGTGTGTCTTGGGTGAGCTCTGCTGTCCCTAGAGGCCAAATTCAGCCAGAGGGTGGGAAGAGAATGGTTTCTTCAAAGATGCAGTGAAGAGCTGCTCCGGAAGGAACAGGGCCACGAGGACCCGCTCAGAGGGAGACTGGAATCAACTGTTTCTATTTTTTTGTAAATTTAAGTCATTTTTATATCCTTCCTGAAGCATTAGCATGTCCAGCCTTTTGTCTAATTGTGAAGTGAAAGATTTTGTGTCTTTTGAAGGAATTCTAGACATCAGCAAATTAAATTCAGGAGGAATTATTAAGACTAAAAGCATCCTATAGGTGATTTTACTGAGCTTATGGTTCCAGATTAAATCAGGTAAAGGATGCAGCTCTGATGACAATAGGCTTCAGGTCCCGTGCCCGTTCGGGACTGGTTATGGCTGGCTGGACTGCCGTGTGTTGAAGAGGAGGCTAACTGTTGCCCAAGCTGGGGGGAAAGAGGCCACAGCCTCAGCACGGAGGGCAGACATACAGCACACCTACTGTTCCGGCTGTTCCTGGTAGAGTTGGACAGGTGCTTAGGTTGTACTTTAATAGCCAGCTGATTCAGTCACTTTTGTCAAACAAATAGTTCAACAACAATGACAGAAAAATCTGTTGAAATATGTGTTTGGTATAATGAAGAAAAAAAAGAAAAAACCCATTTTATAAACTCTGTTTTTCATTTTTTTAAATTCAGGTAGGTTGGTAAATCATAGACAAATTTTGAAAGGTGAATTAAATGTGAGAGCTTCTAATTTCTGGTTTAACTTTCCTGGAGGAGTCACTAGATGGTACTTTATGATTTTATTATAGTGTCTTTCTAAATATTTTTCAAAGCATTTCGCACATATTATCTCATTTTATTCTCACTTGATCCCTGTGACAGATTTGTTTCTAGTGCATAGACGGGGAAACTGGTGCTCAGACATGATCTGGCTTGCCAAAGGTGGTCAGAAGCAGCTGAGGGGTTGGCCTTGATTCCTAGCCCCCTTCGTTTGTACCATAAAATTTCTGTGACCCCCAGGAGATTTCTACCCAGCTGATTATTGTTGATACACTCTCTCAGGGGCAGGAGACTGCTGGGGCAGTGACTCAAAATAGTGTCTATTCCCTGCTTAAGAGGTTGTCCTGTCAGCAGTAGGCTGATGAACTAGACCCCACTGCTTCGGTAAAATACTCTGGGGTTTATAGGATGGAAAATTTTGTTTGGAAATGAAAATAGCCCATAGTCATTTGTACCCTGAAGTTGTCAGCTGATGCTGTCTGAGTCACCCCTCACTGTCTTCTGGCACCCTCGGGGGGCCTCACTGTGGTCCACCTAGAGTGGTCTGAGCGTGGCCATATTTGGCTTTCTAGAGCTTGTTGGCTTTGGAAGTGCCTTTCAACCTGCCAACACCCAAGTGGGGACCCGGATCAAGTCATGCATTTAAATGGCCAGGCAGCAGAAAGAGCTCAAGTGGAGACATCCAAGGGATGTGGGGCCATTTACTTAACATAAATCAGCTCTCTGAGCGTGAGTGTCTTAATGCATTCCTTCAGTTATAAACAGTTTAGCCTCATGACAGCCAACATCTTCTCACCCCCACTCTCCCTAGCCCAGACTGCAACCGGGAACTTTGATGATTGCAAGGGATGGTAAGGAGGCCCTTCTGAAGAATAATAAGCTATCGTTTATCAGAACCTTCCTCCTGGAGTGTTTGCACTCAGTGGGTGCAGGCAGTCTTCCTCCATCCTTGCTCGTGGCTCCCAGTGGGCGCTTTGGGGTGTGCTTCACCCAATCTCATTTAATCCTCACTTCCCATTTATGGGGTAGGGACTCCTGTTATCCCAGTTTCACAGAAAAGACAACCGAAGTTCCAAAACCTAAGTCATTTACCTAAGGTCGACAGCTGGTAAGCGGTGGAGCTGGAATTTGAACACGGGCAGCCTGTTTTGTGAGCCCCTAGTCTTAAAAAGTCCTGCCATGATCCTCTTGTTTCTTTTCTAATTTGGATGGTTTATTGTTGGGCTCTTGAGATTTTTCTTGGTAGCTTGAAGAGTAGCCTGTATGCTGGCACAAGGAGCCTGGGGATCTGCTCAGACCTCCCCTAGCAGGAGCAAAATTCGAGTTAAGAATGCGTGTTGTCTCGGAAGTAGTGTCAGCATAAGGGCCTTGTCTAAACCTCAGATTTAGGAGAGCAGAGCCAGGGTGTGAGAGTCTTGGTCTGTTCCCCGGGAGCAGGTCTGCCAGGCCTCTGTACCGTGGAGCACTAATAGGCAGGGAGTCCATTTTGGTATGAACAGGGGTTGGTATATTTAGAAAGAATCTCTAGGGACTGTCGTGTGTGTTTATCTGCATGCTCAGAGATAAAAGTCAGGGAGGTGGGTCAGTAAGAAAATGCTTGCGTTGACATCCAGTTGACATAATGGCTCTTTCCCAGGGATGCAGGGCAGCCTGATACAGAGGGCCTATTTTAGGGTCTTTATCAGTTTGGAATTGTCACTGTCTGCACTGCAGTAAAACGAGCCTAGCCTGGCTCTGCCTTTCCTGACTGGGAAAAATCTCATCACACAGCCTTGTCTTAGACTCAGTCTTTGCCCAGCACGCTTACACGTTGTGGAACTCTTTAATTTCTCACTCCAAGCCAGCCGCAGGGGCAACCTTCTGATTCGCTATCTAATTTAGGGCAGAAACTTGCAGAGCTGTGTCAAGAGGGGCTGTTTTCACTTCTGGATTTATACATGCTTAATGTTCTTGCTTTGAATACATTCCAAGAGGACACAGTAAATAAGGGAGTATGCACACATAGCTCACTTGGAGTCTGCTGCTTTTGGGGATAAACCACATTTATTTTCTCCCTCCCCTGCGCTCCCTCTCTTCTTCCTTCCCTTCCCTCCCCTCCCTTCTCTTTCCCTCCCTTAAATCTCTTCTCCTTTCCTTTCCTCTTCTCTCTTTCCAATATATTTTTCATTTATTAGAGCAGTTTTCTAAGGGGTAGGAAAGAGCAACAGATATTACATCTTTAGCATCATATATTCTGCAGTCATGAAATTATTCGCCCCTGGCTTTTCTTCCAAGTTCGATTCCCATTTATCTTAGAATCAAATATACTGCTATTAGGACCATTGCTGATTTCTGTAAGATGACTCAATTAAAAAAAGCTCTTGCTTTATATAATGAGACTTCTTATGTGGGCCACCTATGAAGAAGGCCCAGGAAACTTCCCACTCTCGCTACATGCAGCTATCACATTTGAAGGACATGGGGTTTTGCTCTATAGTACTTTCCACTGAAAGGGAAATCATGGACCAACCACCCATAGAACCTAGCAAAAGGGACAGAAATACTGACTAGGGCAAGACAAACTCACGATCTGGAACAGATTCTAAGCTAAGAAAAGCTATTGTGTTGTGAACTGGCTCCAGTTTCATGTTTAGCAACAAGGCTGACTGATGTTTAATACAAGATGAACATATTTCCCACTTGAGGGATGAATGACATTTAAGATGTGTATTTTTATGATCAACTGGAAAATTTGACTTAGATGCAACTAATAACTGTGTGTGTATGTTAGGTTGAGAGTTTCATGTATTTTGTTTGAATTCATACATTAGCTAACTAGGCAAGTGTTTCGTATTAGAGCTATCTCATATACAGAAATGATATTGGGGTTCAGACTTTGTAGCTGACTGTCGGTATCTCTTGTATTTCTTCTCTTGTCTTTTTCAAAAGAAAGGGGAGATATTGTATGGGCAGTCTGAGGTAGATAATATTATATGTTACAGCTTTTAAGTTTTTATTGTATTTTTAAGAGGAAAGGGAGTGGTTTTGGCTGGATTGGGCTGAGTTGGGGTTTGGAAATAAAAGTAGCAATGATTCATTGACTATCTGGTGTCTGCTAATGTGAATTGTGTAATTTAAGTCTCAAAACAGTCCTGTGTCATAGATATGCATATTTTAACTCTACAAAAGAAAGAATAGGTTCAAAATAGCTAAGGCCTGGTGACCCCCACAGAAGTTTGGATCTGGATAAGAGTATAGGCTATGGAAGATGAGGGTCTGGCCTCAGGTGTGCAAGGTTTCGGGGGGCTGGAATGGAGCCCTTGCATAAAGCCCAGAATCTTCAGGAGCTTTCTCTTCAAGAAAGGGAGATGAGCAAGCTTCTGTTTACTGCCCTGGGGTAAACAGCAAGGAGGCCTACTGTCCTGGGGCTTACCGTACCACCTGTGAGAAAGAGGGACTCTACGCCTGTACCACTTGTAGGTAGGGGGTCCGAATTTATGCTCCTTGCCTGTTATAGGAACTTTAGGATAAAAAAAATGAGAAAAAAATGGTATCTTGGACATTGATGGATGAATGGATTAAGAAAATATGGTATGCACATATGGCTATGAACTAAATTGTGTCCCTCACCCAAATTCATATGTTGAAGCCCTCAAGTATGTGGAGATGGGCCGTTTGGGAGATAATCTGGTTTAGATGAGGTCAGGAGGGTGGACCCCTCATGAAAGGATTAGTGCCCTTATAAGAAAAGACAGTGGAGAGCTTGTACTCTCTGCCGAGTGAGGACAAGAAGGCTATCACCCACAAGCCAGGACAGAGGGCTCTCACCAGAAGCCAATCAGGCTGATACCTTGATCTTAGACTTCAGCCTCCAGAACTGTGAGTAAATAAGCCCCCCAGGCTGATGTGATTTGTTATGACGGCCTTAAAAAAGAAGAAAATCCTGCCATATATCTTAACACAGAGGAGCCTTAAGGACATTATGCTAAGTGAAGTAAGCCAGGCATGAAAAGACTCCTCACATGTGTGTGGTATCTAAACTAGTCGAACTCTCAGAACCAGAAAGTAGAAAGTAGAATGGTGGTTTCCAGGGGCTGGCAGGGGCGGGTGGGGGGGGGTGTGTTCATTGGGTATGGAACTTCAGTTCTACAAGATGAGAAAGTTCTAGAGATCTGCCACACAGCAGTGTATATAGCTAACATTACTATACATCTAGAAATGCTTAAGATGGTAAATGTTATGTGTGTGTGTTTTGCCACACACAAAAAAAACAAAACAAAAAACCTCTAGATCTAGGATAATTGATATTCGTAACAGTCCTTCAGCAATAAACACAAACAACTCGGAAGCACACTTCTATAGCTCAGGGCCCCTAACACTTTCGTAACATAAGCAATCCTGGCTGAAGATGAGCTCACAATAGGAGACCTCATAACAATGGAAACGTCCATGAGTTAAAGCCAGCAGACCCAACAGGCAGCAAAGTTAGTGCCCCAAGAGTGAAAATAACAGGACAGTTTCAGGAGATGATAAAACACATTTGTTTAAAACAAAGAGATTAAAGAAGAAATAGAAACTCTAAGAAAAGAAGATTGCTCTATGAAAAAAAGAGAAGTTTTGGAAACAGGGCTCAGTATACTTGAAATGAAGGACTTTAACGAACCTTTGTATGACATCAGGTCAGACCTAGCAGAAAGTAAAATCTGCGATGGGCAGCTGCCCAGGCTTCAGCGCTGAGAGAGAAAGGACGGAATCCGTGGAAAGCAGTGAAAGAACCCGAGAACAGGATGAAAGTTTCAGTATCTGCCTGGGCGGAGTTCTAGGAGACAGTAGAGAGAATGGTGAGAAGACATGGCGGCAAAAGATAATGCCAAGAACATTCCAAAATTTAAGAGAGAGATTGATTTTTACATTGTAGTAGCACGCTGAGTATTGAGTAGGGTAATGAAAAAATACGTCTACACCTAGACACTCAATGGAGAAAGCTGCTGGAATGTCAAAGAAAACGAGAAAATCTTCAAAGCAAGCAAGGAGAAAAGACAAATTATCTACAAACAGCAGTCTTCCATCAAGCTACAACAGAGGCTGGGAGACAATGAAATAGTATCTTCAGAGTGCTCAGTGACTCTCAAACTAGAATTCCGCACAAAGCTAGATTTTCAGTCAAGGGTTAGGATGGTGGGGCGCCTGGGTGGCTCAGCGGTTAAGCGTCTGCCTTTGGCTCAGGTCACGGTCCCAGGGTCCTGGGATCGAGCCCCGCATCGGGCTCCCTGCTCAGCGGAGAGTCTGCTTCTCCCTCTGCCACTCCCCCTGCTTGTGTTCCCTCTCTCGCTGTATGTCTCTCTGTCAAATAAATAAATAAAATCTTTAAAAAAGAGGATGGAAAGGCATTGTTCATACAGAGACTGACGGCGTGCATCTGTAAAGTGATCCTTGCAGAAAGAACTACCAAGCCACATGTTCAATAAAGAAGCATTGTTTTCTTCTTCCCTTCTTCTTTTTCTCCTTCTTTTTTTAAAGAAGACTAAGATTTAGGATGATTTGAAAATAAGGTGGTTTTAAACATTAAACACCAATAAGGTTCTAATAAGTGATAGATGAGGTGGGTGCAAAGATCAGAATTTAATGCATTCTAAGGTCTTGGTATTTTTCAGAGAAATAATGAACAGTTATTTAAAATATTTCATGATTTAAAACAAAAAAAGAGAAATATCCAGACACTGACCTTCAGATACCCATCATTAACACCAGAATAACAACTAATGGATAGTTAATTCTTATTGTGTGCCACGATCTGTCATTTATATTATTTCATCTAGTCTCACAGTGACCATATGGGAAAGATAATGTTGCCGTTTGGGGAGGTAAGAAAAGGGGATATATTTACCTTTGCACTCCCACCGCTCAGTATAATGGACAGCAGTAGTATGTGTTCAGTAAGTGTGGGTGAGCCAAGCCCAGCTGAGGTCAAAATGCAGTCAACCAACAGTTGGCCTCCGTCCTGATACTAGAAAAGCGATAATACCATTGTTCAAACTCCACTCTGTCTAACCCCACAGTCCCTGCTTCTCTATAGGGCTCTGCTCCTAACTGTTTACTTCTCGGGGTAAGTGACTTTCTGGACTAGTCGGACACGGGTTCTGTACTTCCTGTAAACTGGTGCCCCACTCAGGCATTCTTTGGTCTCCCATGTGACATGCCCCACTTATATCTTATGCCCTGGCTGTGTTTTTACCACGTGTCACGCAGGTGAGCAGTCTCCTTGATGTCTGCTTTTTGATTTCACAAGTTTTTATGTGGTACTTAGACAACATTGCCAGCACCGTGTTGCTAGGGAATGCAGTAATGATCACAGCATTTAGAGCACGTACCTTCTCTCCTCCCTCCTGTAGACACCTGCCTTTACCATCTGTTCAGGATGCCCATTGCTGCTGCTTCAGTACCTTGACCCTGTCCTACTGAGATGCTCCACTGCATTCGGGACGGTGGGCCATGGAGCTTGGATTTCTCTACCCAAGGAATTATCAGTGAGAAAACTAGCACCTAGGGTTGCTAAGCTACACTGTACTCTGTTCTAGTCACACACTGGAGAAGAGGTGCTGAGATATCCCACGTTCAAGGAGTCTTCATTCAGTTTCCTATATTTTGAATAAAAATGCTGTATCTTCTCAAGTCTCCTTGAGACCTTTCCCTCGCCTCCCCGACACGTCTCTCTCTCTCTCTCTCTCTCTCTCTCCACACACACACACACACACACACACACACACACACACGTGTGTGTGCACGTGCCAAATTAACTGGTGAAGTCTGTGAACATAGTTTTGTTTTGTTTTGGTGGTGGTGGTTTGTTTTTGTATCTTTGTTTTAATTGTTCTGTTGGTTTCCTGCATTGGCAGTTACTTTCAGGCTGAAAGAACTCATCAGGTAGTCCCACGTGAGCTGGCTTGCACACAGAATGAAAGGGGAGCTCTGAATTGAGGTTCCCATTACTGGCTTCTTACACATTGTCATCATCTTTTGGAGGTTTATTTATTTATTTTTTGTGCATTTGGGTAGACGTAAGATTGAATCCATCTCAGAGGGCTTTATGGTGCCAGAGTGAGCAGGCCCGGAGCACAGATGGTGTCTTGAAGACAAACAAAGGCACTTGGCTTGCTGCTGATGGAAGCTGTGTGCTCCTCCATCTCTCTGCTTTTCCCCAAGGAGGCTCTGGCTATAGATCCCAACAGTACCAGGGCTACTTGTGTTGTGGAAGCCTGTATTCTGTGGTTTTGTGGCTAAAACAAAGCATTTCAATTTCTCCCAAAGGGGCCAGAGGACCAGGTTCTACCTTTCTTAGGGAGAAACTTGGGGCAGGTGAGAACAGCATCCACCTTGCAATTGGAAGAGCTATGTTCATGTTCTGACTCAACCATCTCAGATGGGGCTTGGGGAAAGCCTTTGTTCCTCAGTTTCTCCAGCTGGAAATTCAGGGTACTGATCTCCGTGTTGTAAAGAGGACTGAGTGAGATGATAGCATGAGCAATGCTTGGTAAATCTTAAAACAGTATACAAATATAAGGCATTGTTACTCTCAGTGCTTGGAGAATGGATTGGGGGGCGTTAATGGCCCTTGCTGTAGTGTGTTTCAGTGCCAGGAATGACCAGAGCTGTCAATAAATATCGATTAATGATGGGGGAGAGAAGCTTTTGCACTCTCTGGAAACCAGGGCTTTATATATTAGATGCATGCATTCAGTCAGTCATTCGTTGAGCAAGTATTTCTTGAGTGCCTGCTAAATGCCATGCACTGGAAATACAAGTGAATGAGACAGTGGAATCATGATTAACGTTTTTTTCTGGCCTTTACAGAGTTAGAAAAATTAGGTATGTTTTCTCAGAAAGTTAAGTTTACTTGCTATAGAGGATTGCCCTTTATGCTGATAATATATCTTCCCTGCTCTTTGGTGTTAAATGTCTTCATTTTTGTGAAATGATGGTGATAGTAGATGGTAGTTGATTTTTGAAAAATTTCTCACATGGCAAATTAAAAAAGAGATGGTACTCGTCCTTGAAATTCAAAAGGTTGGGGACCCGGAGCCAGCCCAAACTCCTAGGCAATGCAGAAGTCTCTTCAGTGTTCCTAACAGGTGGTCTAATTTCTGCTTTGATAATTCTAGGGAAGGGGGCCTCACTAGCTTCACAAAGCAACCATTCTGGTTTTTTTTTTCCTCAAGGATTTCATTTATTTCTTTGAGAGAGAGAGAGAGAGAGAGCACAAGGAGGGGGAGTGACAGGCAGAGGGAGAAGCAGGCTTCCGGCTAAGCAGGGAGCCCGATGCGGGGCTCGATCCCTAGACCCTGAGATCCTGACCTGAGCCCAAGGCAGATGCTTCACCGACTGAGCCACCCAGGCGCCCCCACCATTCTGGTTTTAAAGAGCATTTATCTTTTGAAATGAGATAAAGTTGAAATGTGCCATCCTCTAACTTCTGCCCCTTCATCTTCTTCCATCTGGAGCAAAGGAATTGCTCTTACTTCATATTCTTTAGCCCTCTGGAGTTTTGCAGTAAGCTGCCATGCTCCCTCTAAGCATGTTTTCCAGGTCTCTTGTCCCCACTTTCTTTACTTGGTTCTCTGTGGCTTTGTTTTTCACTCTTCACCCTCTTCTGGTCACCCTCCACCTTGC
The DNA here is from genome assembly GCF_009762305.2 of Zalophus californianus. Taxonomy (NCBI): domain Eukaryota; kingdom Metazoa; phylum Chordata; class Mammalia; order Carnivora; family Otariidae; genus Zalophus; species Zalophus californianus. The sequence goes on from NC_045603.1 coordinate 104,258,881, forward strand.
TACTGTCCCTCTTGGAGTCTGTTGCCCAGAGGGACACAGGCTTCAGTGGTGGGTGGATTTGTGCTGAGTGCTCAGCCTGCTGCTTCCCTTGTTCTGGGCCCTGAATGCAGATTAAGGAAGTAAAGATTGCCCTTGGCCTTTTTGGCAGCTGTGCTGTTCTGTTGACTCACACTGAGTTGCAGTCTACTAAAGCCCTTAGGGTCTTGGTCATATAAATTGCTGATAAGCCAGGGTTCCTCCTACCTTATGTTCAGGCAGTGACTTTTTTTTCACCTAAGTGCAGTACTTTACATTCATGCCTATTATATTTCATCTTGTCAGTTTGGACCATAGTTGCAGCATATTGAGGTCATTTGAATCCTGATTCAACCTTCCAACTTACTAGCTATTCCTCCCAGATTTGTGTCAGCAGCCCATTTGACAAATTTGTCTTCATCCAAGTTCTTAATTCAGTGTTTAAAAAACTAGAGCCAAAGACAGAGCCCTGGGTCGCATCAGTAGATACCTTCCAAATTTAAACGCATCTGTGAATCAGTGCTCTAAACATCTGTGCAGAGAATCAGTGCATCTATGAATGCATCAACCATAAATGCACCTATGTATCAGCTGACTACAGATCACCTCAATGGATTATCCACACAGGTGATCTGAATTCTGTTTCTGACTCTTCCATTTATCTTTCTTTAGGCAATGTCAACTGTGCCCATTATTGAACCCACCATTGGTATGATTATGACTTTCAAACCTACTTTTTCAGCCCACATATCTGTCTCAAGTTCACATTTTAAATTTTCTACTGGACGTCTCCAGAATGTTTTGAGTTTTTCAAAATTGATTCATCACCTGTATGTCCCCTAAAACCTTTCTCTCTTTCTGTGATCACTATTTCAGTGATGGCCCCATCTGTTGGTTAAGCCAGATACCGGGAAGCCATTCTCAATGTCTGTTTTCCTCTAACTGCACAGCTAGTTCAGTTAACTAGTCTTAGAGATTCTCCTTCTTCAGTATTTCATAATCCACTTCCCAGGCTCTGATCTGTCTTGCCTGTGTGATTATAAGAGCCTTCTGACTAGATTCTCTATTCCTGGCTTTCTTCTTCTAGTGCATCCTCTGCTCGGTTACCAGAAAGCCAAAGCACAAGTCAGATGATGTCATCATACTGCTTTGAGCACCTGCTTGGCTCCCTGTTGATTGGGAAATGGATGGCTGGTCCTTCATAGTCTAGCCTTTCCTTGTCTTACCAGCTCTCGTCCTGCTCCGTCTCCCCCTGCACTTGAGATGTACTATCTGCCAGTGGTTCCCAAATGCAGTTTACTCCTTTGTGCTTTGCACATGCTGTTCCCCTTAGCAGGATTACCCTTTCACCCTTTCTAGTCAACTGACTTCTGTCCTTCTTCAGAGCTGGGGTCAAGCATCCCCTCCTTCGAGACTCCTTCCCTGACAGCTCCAGAATGAGTTAGGGGTCCTTTTTCTGAGCTGCCGTCACACTCCTGGCATACCCATTAAACACCTGGTCACATGGGAGAGTAACTGCATGCCTGCCTCTCCCACCTGGCTGGGTGGTGACTGTGCCCCCTTTCCCATTGTAGCCACGGCTCTTAGCACAGGGCCTGGTACATAACAGGTATTCAGGGTTTATTGAACGAATGGGTGGCTTGCCAAATCATTTCCACTTTGTTCTGGACCATGTGACTTAATTTCCCTGCTCAGCAATATTCTGATTCTGTGTCAGTGGTGTCCCTTTGATTCATTGGCCTTGTAATCTGATTACAAAAGTAAAAGAGGTATTTTGACATTAGGTTTTTTTCTTTATAGGTGTTTCAAATCATTTGATTTCTTATCTCCTCTAGGCATGTGAAACTCCATTTCTTACTCCTTAGTTACATGTTTGTTTCTCTGACCCTGTATTCATAAGGGAAGGCTGTTAACTGTCTGTAACAACTAGCCCCCAAATCTCATGGGCTTGACACAAAGTTTATTTTTTAGTTTTGTCATGATGTAGGATTCCTTGTTCAAGTGGCTTTCTAAAAGGTGATTCAGTGATCCAGGTTCCTTTCACCTTGGGAACTGCCCTCTCTTAGGTCTTCAGAGACCTCTCCATTCAGCTGATGTATGAAGAAAGAGAGAGGTTTGCAGATGGGGAAACGAGAGATTGTGTATGGGAGGTTCTCCCAGGCCAGGACTGGATGTGGTACCAATCACTTCTGTTCACATTTCGTTGGCCAGAACTTTGTCACAAGGCCATGTCCAACTATCAGCGAGGCTGGAGACTGTGGGTTACCTGGGGCCCCAGGACGAAAAAGAGAACATGGATGTTAGTGAGCATTACCACTTTCTGCCGTTGCACTCAGTCTTAGGTTCTGACCTCGTGTGCTCCAGGCTGTGTTCCAGATCCCTTCTTAGCCAGAGCTTTGCCTCCAAGCCTCTGGATCTTCCCTCTCTCAACCTGGGTTTTGCTTTTTGCTCTTTTCTTCCCTTTTTCTCCAACCCCCTGGTCAGTTGTTGGCTAATTCCTCGTTCCTTGCTGATTTGGCTAGACTTGATGCCACATCTCTCTGGTTTCCTAGCAACCCTCCTTGTCTGGCTCCCTCCTTGAGACTGGACCATCTGATCCTTGGTACCTGCTTGCCATCACCATGTGTGTTCCTTGGATGAGCGCCCACCTTGGTCCAAGAGAGGAGAGTCTTTTAAATATGCCCAGGGCTTTGAAGTCCTTCCTATGAATACTGGTTATGGATTGGAACTCTAGTTTTAGAGACAATTAGAGAATGTAGACAGTTGCAATGAGAGCCATAAAATAAGCAAGACATTGGAAAATACAGCTTTGGGAAGCCAAGAGAATCAGTGCTGTGTATCTTGAAGGAGACAAGCCTGACAGGAAGAGCCAATCTTTACATATTTGTAAAAAGTTGGTTTAAAAATTGTTTTAAAGGTGACGCTAGAGTAGATGTTCTTTTGTTACTCTGAACAAGAAGAAAGTATCTCACATTTTAGTGTGAGATTTTTAGGTAAGAGACAAAGAAAGAGTTCATGAATTCCAGAATTTGGGGATTTGGGGATAGGTTCCTGAGAGGTTAAGTCATACGCTTTCCTGGAAAACGCTGTGAGTGGGAGAGCCCATCTCAGGTGCCCTATAAGTGACCTGCTGGGTGGCGGGAGGTGGTTGAGCAAGCTCATAATCTTTTCCTCATTCTGTAAATCTAGAAGAAATAAGCTGAGTGTCATGTTTTTTTTGGCTCATACGCCTTTTGAGAGATGCTCATAGTTAAAATATTTGTCTCTGGGTAGTATTTCCCAATGATGTCCTAAGTGGAAGGGAGTATTTTCTTGTAAGGTTTCAAGTACTACGATGCCTGAATTCCATTACTTATTTTATCATGCACTCACTCTGCAGGTTACCGACTTGGGCATTCTTTAGATGGTCTGCTTATCTAGTAAGTCGGAATGGGATGGAATGAACGTTCAGGAAGTTTGGGTGAGAAGGAATTCATGTTTCTAACAGGTTTTAGAGTACGTGCGTCAAACATCCTATACAACTATACTGGTGTAGGTAGTTCTCTGCATCTTTGCTCTTTGGTTCTTGCCTTGGGACGTGTGTGGTTATTTGCAAATCCTACTTCTTAGAAATAGCTCTTTAAACTTGTGAGCCTCTGCCAGTGAGGCCTGAAGTGGTATACTCTGTGGGGTTGGGGGCTAAGGGAGGAGGGAGAGGAAGCTGGAAGTGAACACCTCAGCCCAGGGACCTAAATGTGGAGGCTGTGATCATGGTGGTTAAAGTACACCCTCTGCAGCCAGGCTGCTTGGTTTGAACCGGTGGCTTTGCACAAGTTAATTAGTTCCTCTGTGCCTCAGTCTTCTCATATGTAAAGTGGGCATAGCAAATGCTTACCTATGGATACACTGAGAGGATTAAATAAATTAATACGTGTAAAATTGTAAGAACAGGATCTGGCCCATATAATAAATGTTCTATAAGTATTACTTTTGAGCGAGAATTTCCAGAAGGTACCCCTGTCTTGTTTTCCTCCCTTATTACCTCAATAGGCCCCTTCCATACATTTTGAGGGCCCCGGGGCTGACTTTAAGCTTACAGACAAGAGGAGAAGGACCTTTCCACTGTTTTCATGCTGGCTTGAGTTATGTCAGGAGATGACTATCCATACACAGAGTAACAAACGTTTCCGCTGATAGAATTTAGTTGAAGTGGTTATTATATGTAATCACAGCATCGAGGGAGTATCAGAGGATACCACTACGTGAGGCTTGCACTCTCTTGATAGTCTTAAACCAATCAAGGAGATGCTAAACTGGTAAAGGAGGGCTTCCAGACCTGTATTATACTTCTGGTGTGGTCTGTGGGGCTCTGAGATTTTGTTCTTCAGAGTATAACCAAATTGAAGCTGGTCCCTGTTCCCAGGGAATCATTCTGCTTTTACCTCTGATTTTGTGTTCTTGAGTGATTTACCTGTTTAATGCCACATAAGGAAGGCTGGGGCAGGGTGCAGAGAAATGATATCATACAAGCATTTAGAGAATAGCTACATTTGTTTACTTACAGTCTGGCCCTCTTACAAAAGCCCTGATCCAGTTTCCCTGTCTCCTTGGCACTTGGTCTAACATCCTTGACCCTGTGGAAGCTGGCAGGAGAATAAGTACCACTTTGGAAGAATAGGATTAATTTGTAGGAGCTAAGGCCATATTCTTGAAAAATTAAACTCAACAAATGTTCATCAAGCACCTCTTATGTGGAAAGCACAATGCTGGGTGCTGTGTGAGGTACTTGGAGTAATAAGACTTGATTCCTGTCCTCAGTGAGCTCATGATCTTCTTGGGGAGACAAACACCTAAGTGAGTGCAGGAATCAAGGCAAGAGTAATGGGAACTCTCACACATGCTATGTTGTAAGAGGCCTTGGGGCTCCAGTTGGGCTCCTTTGGTGTATGTTATACACTCAGACACTTTTTGTTATTTTTTAATTTGTTTTATTGCGGTAAAAAAACACATAACATAAAATTTACCATTTTAACCACTTTTAAGTAAACAACTCAGTTGTGTTAAGTATAACCACATTTTTGTGAAAATATACTTCCAGAACTTTTTCATCTTGAAAAATGGAAACTCTATACCCTTTAAACAATTCCCATTTCCGCCAGCCCCTGGCAACCACCATTCTATTTTGTTTTATGAATTTGACTGTTTTACATACCTTATATAAGTAGAATCATGTGGTATTTGTCTTTTTTGTAACTGGCTTATTTCACTTAGAATAATGCTTGTGTGGTAGCCTGTGACAGGATTTCCTTCCTTTTTATGGCTGAATAATATTCCATTTCATGCATCTGTCACATTTTGCATGTCCGTTCATCTGTCAGGGGACATTTGTGTAGCTTCTGCCTCTTGGCTTCTGTGACTAACTCTGCTGTGAGCATGGGTGTACAGATATTTCTTCCAGACCTGCTTTCAGTTCATTTGGCTATATATTGAGAAGCAGAATTGCTGGATCATATGGTGATTCTATTTTTAACTTTTTGAGGACCCTGCATATTGTTTTTCACAGTAGCTGCACCAGTTTGCATTCTCACCAACAGTGCACAAGAGTTCCAATTTCTCCACATCCTTGTCAACACTTACTATTTTCTGTTGTTGTTGTTGTTGTTTGTTTTTGGCAGTAGCCATACTAGTTGATGTGAGGTGATATCTCATTGTGGTTTTGATTTGCCTTTCTTTGGTTATTAATTGAGCATCTTTTTGAATACTTATTCGTCATTTGTATATATCTTCTTTGGAGAAATGTTTATGCAAGTCCTTTACCCATTTTTTAATTGACTCCTAGAAACTTTTGTTTCTGTTCTATTCATACCACCCCCTGCCCCAGACATCAGGCACTGGCTGGCTTCTGAGGGCCTCGCAGGCTGAGGGCACTAAGGACTTTGCCCTCGAGGAGTCCCAGGAGCACGGCTTACCATTGCCATGGACCAGATAACCAAGACTGCTTAACTCTGCCTTCTCCCTGCTGCTTTCAACTTAGGATGATTTTATACACATGCAGTGCCGAGAGTATGAGTTTCCTATTGCCGCTGTAACAAATGATCACACACTCAGTGGCTTAAAAACACAGTCCTGAAGGTCAGAGGTATAAAGTGGGCAGTGCCCCATTCCTTCTGGAGGCTCTAGGGGAAGACTCTGTTTCCTTGCCTTTTCTAGCTGATGGAGGCCGTCTTCATCTTCAGAGCCAGCTGTGTAGCATCTTCTCCTTTCTCCTCTCCTGCCTCTCTCTTACAAGGATTCCTGTGATTATATCAGGGCCACCTGGATAATCCTGGATAATCTTCCCAACTCAAAATCAGCTCAATCACACCTGCAACGTTTCTTTGACTATATAAGGTAACTTATTCAGTTTCCGAGGATTAGGACTTGGGACATCTTGCAGGGGGGTGGGCATTACTCAGCCTGCCACACGGGCCTCGGCCGCATAAAGGGCAGTGGGCAGAGCAGTTTTTATAGGCCAGTTTCTCATTAGAAAGGCTTCAGCCTTGACCTGGGTTAGTAGAAACAGCGTGTAGAAATCTGGAGGCTGGGGCTCAAGTTTTGGCTTGACCTTGCCCTGGCTGTGGAGGCTAGGGCACACGGCTTGCTTTCTTGGGGTCTGAGCGTCCGTACCTCTGAGGGGAGATGCTGGGGCCAGATGGTCTCTAGGGCACTCCCAGCTCTGCGGTGCCCAAGCTTGCTCCCCTTCCTCACCCCCACTCTCCTTTCGTCTCCTCACATGGCTTTCTCCTGTTGGCTCAGGGAAAGCCTGAGGCGGTCCTGAAGGGGTAGGAGAGGACAACTAACTGTGTGAGGCTTTGTGAAGATAGCTGCTGGGTGCCAACGAAGGGAGGACAGGGAGCGCAGACACGAAGGGCACAGGGACTCTGTTATGTGGCTGGCCTCCTTCCTCCAGCCTGCACACGAAGTGTCCCTGGCACAAACAAATGGAACTGTTACCTGCCCTGGAAGCCTGATTGGGTCACACATAACTTGCATGGTAATTTCATACGAAACTTCAATTACCCTTTCTCCAGTTTAAGCCTGATAAGGTCAAATATTTGTAAGCTGCCAGCCAGATGGAAGCCGTGTCTCCCAAAGGCTCAGATGTTGTGTAACCCCCTCTGTGTGGTGACAGAGGAAGTATGAGAGAGTCTTGCCAGCTCTGGATGTGGCACGGAGGGCAAGACATCACTAGATGTTGGTTCTCTTTGGGATGGGCGGCCCAACTGTGCTCTGGAGTGGGCTGGGAGAAGTTGCTGGAGAACCCAGGGGCGGGGGGGGGGGAAGGAGGGTGTAACTCCTCGTGTCTCACACCACCCTTTAGCACTCAAGAGACAGTGTTGGTTTGAAATAATTAACCTCCAGTAAGCATGCGCTGGTGTTAGTGGATCCTGTTTATCCTTGTGATATTATTCCTGTTTCACCCAGAAGCAACCTGAGGACCACAGAGGTTAGGCTAACTTAGCAAAGATTACCCAGCTAAAAAGGGGAGTGTTGAGACTCAAACAGATCTGTCTCATTCCAAAACTCATCTTCTTTGTACCTTGGCACTTCATATCTCCTTCACCTGAAGCCATTGCCCTTGGGAGTGGAGTTTTGGGGCCACGGACAGATGAGGGGGAGGGAGGGGATCCACAGTCTGGAGGGGGTGACAGCTCGAAGAAACCACGTGCTCTGGCAGAGGCGAACTGAGCACTTTAGAAAGCTAAGCTGCCTGGAGCTAACCTTTGGGCCAGTCTCGCCTTGGCTGCTTCGGTTTCACGTCCAAATATAGTTGTGGACTCTGAAAGAGCAAGGTCCCTGGCTGGGCAGATGTTACTGGAGAGAGTGTGTGGGTGGGTGTCTGTGTGCGTGTCTGTGTGGGTGAATGTGCAACCCGAGGAGGCTGGTGGCTTGTCGAGGCAGGGAGAGCATCTCACGTGTCTGAGGCTCCCCCGGTGCCCGCCCCAGTGGGGCCCATACACCCAGATGTTCTTGAGCACTTACCCTGTGCTAGCACTGTGGGGGCCACAGAGTGGGAGGAAATGGGGCTCTGCGCTCAGGGTTATGTCTGAGCAGGGGGAGAAGCCACGCACATGCTTCAAGTAGATCTAAGGAAGGCAGCGGCAAAGGCCATGGCCTGCACAGAGGAAGGTGGTGGGGCTCTGTGCCTGAAAGTCCCACACTGGGGACATGCACATGTTTGTATATGCACATTCCTACATGTGTGTGCCTGTGATCCAGGGTGAACCTGTGTCATGTGGCAAGTTGCTTTCCTGGACCTTATCCTTGGCAGGCAGCAACTGCTTTCCCTACCCCCATCACTGACGCCTTTATACAATCTTGTGACCGCGGATAATTCGGGGTCAGTGAGTGGAGGGCTCCATAACTCCTTGGCTCAAGTGGGAAATTGGACCAAGCATTTGCCATCTTGAGTGGGAGTCCTAAGCTCCCAGTTTTATAAAGAAAACTGCCTTTCTTTATAAAGGCAAACAGTGATGCTCAGCAAACAGTATCTGTATTTGCAGGCTGCCAGGGGACCACCCAGTAGCAAAGCTATGTTTAGTCCATGCGTGTTTTATATTAAAGGGCACTTCAGTGGAGTACTGAGTGCATAGAGCAGATGAAAGCAAATGCCCCATTTGCCCCAATAACCTTCTCCACCTGCTAGCTCTGACCTTTAGAAAGATGCTTCCAGGTCACCCCAAAGATTCCACATCTCTGTTCTTATCCTCTGGGAGCTGTTAGCTCCCGTTTCACAGATTGGGAAAACCAAATAAATCTAGGAAGGCTGCCGAAGGAAACAGACATTCAAGGAGAGCTAATGAGCAGGTGACTGTGGTTCCAGCAGCATCCGGCTCCCAAACTTGAGTGCATCAGAGAGGACTAGGAAGAGCAGCTTACTAAGTCAGCAGATATTGCAGAAGCCGGGCACTGTGGAGAACAAACATTACATATCACGCCCTTAAGGAGTCATGGCCATCCTGGTCCATGTTTGTTGAGACTCAGGGGGGTGGCCCTATGTAAGTGGCTGCCCTATTAGGTAGGTGCTTTTTGGATTCAGTTATTTATTAGCATAAAGGAGGGAATTGAGGAGTGGGGTGGGGGCACTGAGCATCCCTCTAGGAAGCCTATTTCTTTTGCCAGCATGTTCCAAATGATAAACTCTTCTTTGCCACCCACATGCGAATTCTAGAATCAGCGAGTGCCAAAAAATGTATAGGATCTTAGAGATCATTTGGTAAACTCCTTCATTTTACCAACAAGGTAAACACAGGGGAGGAATTTGTCCAGAGTCACACGGCTCCCTAGTGGAGGAGGGAGGAGGAGAGCCATGTGCCCAGCCCTGGTCCTTGGTCTCTGTGGCCCAAGGTGAGCTGATGAAGAAGTGAGATAAGTTGGGGTTGAGTGTGCTTTGGTGGAAATGTGGAGGATCGTGAATTACTGACTCTGTTGAGGTGCCTGCAGAGGTTTTCGTGGTGCTGAGCCTGATGGCTCTTCTCAGTCCGGAGTCTCCCCACGCCTTTCTATTTTTGCAGGTCCCGGGATCCAGCTCACTTTAGTAACAGCATCAACAATAAGAGCAATACCGATTAATGCCTACTGTTCACTGAGAACTTCATATATGGCTGTGCCATGCCAAGTGCTTGTAAATGTCTTAAAATCCTTGAAACAGCTCAGAGGTCCCAGTGTCTCAGAGATGTTAACTAAGTTGCCCAGGCCCACGGGGCTTGTAAGTGGCTGCACAGAGTACAAACTTGGGTCTCGCGTGACTCCCGATCTTTGCCTTTAGCCACTCGACTTCGCAGCTTTCTTTTCTAGCTGCCACTCTCCACTCGATTCCCTTGCAGCCTGTCCCTAAAACTCAGTATTTACAGATCCCGTGTTCTTCTTTCCCTGCTGTCTTCATAGTCCAGCACTAGATTCACGTTGTCTTAGAGGTTACACCCCTCCTAATTACTGTGGGGACATAGTCGGAGGAGAGCCACACAAACAGGGTGACAAAGGTGTAGAGATGGTAGAGTTTTACAGCATTTCTGCAGCTCTGGTTTCTGCTCCGTTGAATCATACTCCATTCTGAGATGAAGAATGAAGGTGATGTTGACCTCTGCCTTCTAGTTTTGGGTTTTTAACAGTAGACTTTCCCGGCTGTCTGAGTCTGCTCTCTTTTGGCCCAGGCTTTCGCTGCACCTGAGGCCTGGGAAAGACTCTGGGCAGCACTAGAGTCCCACAATGGGAACTTGGGTCTCCAAGGACCCCCAACCTAGGTGCAACCCTTGCTCTGCCTCTCTGTCACACACGGGGACGGCCTCGTCAGATGTTTTCCTCAGTCTTCCAAGGAGGAAAAATGGAGAAGCGGGGCCAGGAGGCATCAGGTACTGCTGGCCTAGAAGGTGTCAGAAAAAGCCAGGCAGAAAGAAGAGAAAAGGCAGCTTGGGGCTCAGGAAGGAGAGGAAACACATACACACCCGTGGGGGAAGCTCAAGAGGTTCCTGGCTTCAAGAGGCTCTGAGGAAGGAGCGTGGATTTAAGATGCCAGTGAAATTGGAGGGCTTTGGGGGGTGGCTGAGTCCATCCTAGCCTGGGTCTCATTGGATGGGGGCCGTGTGCTTCTCTCTGCCTTGGTTTCATCATTAGCAGTGGGAATAATGTCACTTGTCTCCTCACCTAAAACTATCAGGACGCTGAGGAGAAATCCCATTCCTTCAGTGAACACTCTTTTTATACCTGATGTGTGTCAGGCGCTGGGCTAGGCACCAGAGCTACGGAGATGAACGCATTACAGCCTGCCCTGGAGACACTCCAGGTGCCCAGTGCAGAGCCTTTGGACAAGACTGAAACTGTGGAAAGCCAGGGATTGATCTAACGTTCCAATCACCCATCTCTCCCAGCCAAAGAGCTGACGCCTGGTATTGAATGGTGCTTGAGAACACCGTAGTTGTATTTGGACCTGAGTCTGGTTTCACTCAGTTGTGAAGACATGTTTGTGTATGTGCATATGTGATTTATTTGATAATTGGAAACAATTTATAACCAAAATTCTCTGCATCCTTTTCTGGGCCTGAGTCATGTGCTGAGGGCCTGAGCAGAAGGCAGTGCAGGGAAGCATGTGGGTAGGGGTAGAGACTTGTCCTGCTACACACCTCCCTCGGGACTGGGCTGAATTCACCCTCACCAGCCCTTCCTGAAGGATAGCTGCCTTCGCCTTCCAGCTCTCTGTTCCTGAGAAGACAGCCCCCCACTTCCTAGATCTCTTTCCTCTTGGAATGTTCAGGTCCAACACTCCTCTCTCTCTGCTCTTTATAAAAAATTAAATCAAAATTTTAATATTTTTATAGTATGTAAAACTCACATAATGTTTACCATCTTAATGTTTTTTTTTTTTTTTTTTTTTTAGTGTATGATTTAGTGGCATTACGTACATTCACATCATTGCTCTGCGGTCACCACCATCCTTTTTCATCTTTCCAGTGAAAGTCTGTACCCACTAAACACTAACTATCCCCCCTTCCCCGCCCCCAGGCCCTGGCAACCACCCCTCTACTCTCTGTCTCAATGGCTAGGACTCCTCTCAGTACCTCATAGAAGTGGAACCAGACAGTATTTATTTTATGACGGGCTGACTTCACTTAGCATCATGTTTTCAAGGTTCATCCATTTTGCAGCCTGTGTCCGAATTTCTTTCCTTTTTAAGACTGAATAACAGGCCATTGTATGTATAGGCCACGTTTTGTTTATTCATTCATCTGTCAGTGGACACTCGGGCTGTTTCCAACTCTTGGCCACGGTGAATAATGCGGCTCTGAACCTTGGTGCGCAGTATTTGTTCGAGTCCCTGCCTTCGGTTCTTTCGCGTATAGACTCAAAAGTGGCCTTGCTGCATCATACGGTAATTCTGTGTTTAATTTTTTGAGGAACCTCCAGACTACTTCCCATAACCATTGTACCATTTTACGTTCCCGCCAGGAGCGCACAAGGGCCGTCCTTCCTCTGCGTCCTTGCCAACACTTGCCATTTTCTGATATTTTTTTGATAATACTATCTCAGTGGGGGGAGGTGAAGGGCTCTCTCTGGCTCTGAGGACTTCCATGCGAACCACATGGAGCCCCCAGGGGTCACTGGGAAACCCTGGAATAATAAATTAGAAACAATACAAGGGCTGGAGGGTCCTATTCTCTCTGTTGCCCTTCCTCACTGAGTGGCCCCTTCAGTTGGCCTTGCCCTGTGAGCAGATTTGGAGGCAGCCTCTGAGGATGGCCGAGCACACACTCGAGCCAGGAGCCCAGCCCGGGAGCAGATGGAGCTGGATGTCAGGCCAACTTTCTCGGCCCTGATCTTTGAGGTCTATGGGGAGGAGATCTGGGCACTGAGGAACTCAGGAGGAGTTCGACTGGCTGGGGAGGGGTGATGGGGGCAATGAGACCCAAGAGTTCTGGACCTGAGGCTCGGAGCTAGGAGACCTCTCATGGTGTTTGGTTGAGCCTCCTCATTCTCAAGAGGAGGAAACCAAAGGCCAAAGAAGGAAAGTGATGTGTCTGACTCACACAGAACAAAAATGGGTGTTGAAGTGGGGACTGGAATTCGGCTCTCTTGACTTCTGGTCTGGTTCTTCTCTCACCAAACTCGGGAAATAGTCGAGATGCCCTCATAGCTCTTTGAAGCTTAATGTTTACCAAGGAACAGCAGTCTCGGGGGGACTTGCTTATTTTTTCGTTGCCTTCCACCTTCTTGTCTGCCTGCTCTCTGGCAGAGGTTTTGTGGGGATTAATGAGATAAATGGCTTTGACGTTTCCAAATGAAAGAAGCATTATGCTTTATACAAAGCATTGCTATTAAGTAGCCTGCGAGTGCAGAGGAATAAGCTAATGTCTTTCTTTTGTCCCACCCTAATGAGAATTAGAGACATCAGGAGGAGGACAAATGGGCTGTGTACGGGTGTTTGCGTGCATTATGTTTTTAGTGTGTAAATATGTGCAGCCCCCCCCATGCACATGCACACAGTGCAAGCCCACGGCTAATGGAAAAAGAACCTCAGAGCCTTTCACCAAGAGGGGTTCCTTGCAAAATGGATCACTGTTTTCAATGATCTCTGGAATCTTCTGTATTCTGAATTCTCTGGATAGATTCACTTTTTCACAAACGGACACAATTAAATTTGTGTGTGAGATATAACAGTTTTCACGAGATGGTTGCTTAACGTGGAGGGTGTGCTTCTGGGAAAAAGATTTTTTTTTTTTATAAAACAGCTTTCATATTTTATTTTACTTCATTGGTAATGAGGTATTCTTTGGTGCCTTGAGGCTTTATATGTGGACATCTGTGGAAGGATTCTTATTAAGTGTCTTTATATTTGGGAGTACTTTCATAGACCTAATCTCATTTAGTCTTTACTATTGTCCTGTGAGGAATGTATTCTTATCTGTATTTTACAGATGAGCAAACTGAGAAGTGTGTATCACTTGGTGCTCAGCAGTGTGGGTGGTGGTAGGAGTGACAGTCACGGGGTCAGCGGCCTGGGCTCTTGATGCTGGGAGGTTGTGCTCCAGCCGGAGGAAGTCCCCTCCCTCCTTCCAGTGTCTCATTCTGCTGCAGCTTCTTTGAAGGACTGGTGCTGATATGGATGGCACCCCTCGGACCTGGGGCCCGAACCCAGGGGTCCTGGTGTCTTTCTCTAGGATGCATACCCATACCTGTTCATACCTTCTAGGGCCCAGTTGATATTTAATGGAATTGTTGTTACGAATCAAGATGACATGAAAAAAGAAAGCATCTTGCCCATATATATATATTGGCTAATTTTCCAATGAACCATTTCACTGTATCCTAAACCTAGACACCTTTGTTTACAGAGCGCTGCAGCTGGAGACCCAGGGGTGCAATTATCCTTTCTCCCGAGCTTAGGTTCGAGGCAGCAGAGGGCTACACAAAGGTGCATGTTGAGTTTTCATGGGACTCCTTGTTTCTCTGTGGCTGCAGGCAGATGCTTGTGTTTTCCTGCGGTGCTGGGGATCAGGAGGAGGCTCCAGGCAGGCTAGGAAGGTGGGCGGCCCGTTTGCCAGGTGGGGTCTGAGTGCATGCCCTTTCCCCCAGCCCCCTCAGAATGGGTCTGGCAACAGCTTGACAAGAATCTGATACCAGTTTGGCTACGGTATTTTGGAAGTACACTTAAATGATAAACCAAAACCATAACTTTTTTCCCTTCTGATCACCAAAGAATTATTTACTGTACAGAATTTGGAAAATATAGTAATTTCAAAAGAGCTAGTTCTTACAAGGCTCTTACCCTCAGCACTATTCTGAGAGTTTTATATTTATGAACTCATTTGATCATCATAATAATGCCATGTAATAGGCAATGTTATGGTTTCTATTTTACAAATAAGGAATCTTGGGTACCGAGAGGTGAGGTGACCTTTCCAGCCACACAAGTAGTGACTAGCAGAACTAGAATTTGCATCTAGACTGCCTGGTTTCCAAGTCCATGGCCCTGAGTTCTAGGCTAAACTGCTTCTCTGCAAATAAATGTGGCTACCTGAAGATAACCACTAGTCTTCCATCCTTCCTTCCTTCCTCTTTCCTTCCTCCTTCCTCCCTTCCTCCTTCCTTCTTCCTCCCTCCTTCCTTCCTTCCATCCTTCCTTCCTCTTTCCTTCCTTCCTTCCTCCCTTCCTCCTTCCTCCCTTCCTCCTTCCTCCCTTCCTCCTTCCTTCCTTCCTTCCTTCCTTCCTTCCTTCCTTCCTTCCTTCCTTCCTTCCTTCCTTCCTTCCTTCCTTCCTTCCTTCCCTCTCTCCCTCCCTCCCTCCCTCCTTCCTTCCTACCATTTTTGTAAATTTTTATTCTAGCCATTTACAGGACAAAAATCTAGATAGACACAGGGCACCTGGGTGGCTCAATGGGTTACGTGTCTGCCTTCAGCTCAGGTCATGATCCCGGGTCCTGGGGTGAAGCCCTGCATCGTGCTCCCTGCTTAGTGGGGAGCCTGCTTCTACCTCTCCTTCCCACCTGTGTGCTCTCTCTCATTATCTCCGTCACTGTCTCTCTCTCTCAAATAAAATCTTAAAAAAAAAAGATGCTCTCTCCTCCCTCTGCCCCTCTCTAAAAAAAATTTAAAAGAATCTAAATAGACACATAAGTCTATCAATGGTGCTTTTTCTGAGGTAGAGGACTTTCTAAGATAAACATTTTTAAATTGTTGGACTTTTCTGTTTTTCAACAATAAGTGTGCTTTCCTTTCAAGTTTAGTAAAAACAATAGAGATCTTAAATCCTTTTTTCATGCTCTTGATCTAGAAAGATGACTTTTTAAAAGACTGAAGTATAGTTGAACCACTAGGAATATTTCTGTGTATTTCCTTCTAGTCTTTCTTCCATGGAAAAATAAGTGTCTTTTTAAAAATTGGGGCCTGGGGCACCTGGGTGGCTCAGTCATTAAGCGTCTGCCTTCAGCTCAGGTCATGATCCCAGGGTCCTGGGTTCGAGCCCTGCATCGGGCTCCCTGCTCCGCGGGAAGCCTGCTTCTCCCTCTCCCACTCCCCCTGCTTGTGTTCCCTCTCTCACTGTGTCTCTCTCTGTCAAATAAATAAATAAAATCTTAAAAAAATTAAAAATTGGGGTCCAATTTTTAAAGTCCAGTACATATATTTTTGGGCCCTGTTTCTGTTGCTTAATATCATGTGAAATTTTTTTCTATATTGTTTTTCAAAACATAATTTTTATGGCTTCTAAAATTCTATTATGTGGACGTGCATAGGCCAGTCCCCCTGTGATGGGCTTGTAGGTGATTTTCAATTAGGTGTTGGTATAATTTACACTGTGGTGAATACCCGGGTATGTTGCTTTGCTGAAGTCTTGGGTAGCTTCTGAGAAGGGTAGTGGAATGATTGATTTCCTTTTTTTTTTCTAAAGATTTTATTTATTTATTTGATAGAGACACAGCGAGAGAGGGAACACAAGCAGGGGGAGTGGGAGAGGGAGAAGCAGGCTTCTCGTAGAGCAGGGAGCCCGATGTGGGGCTCGATCCCAGGACCCTGGGACCATGACCTGAGCTGAAGGCAGACGCTTAAAGGACTGAGCCACCCAGGCGTCCCCGAATGATTGAATTCCTTAAAGACTCTCATTAGGTGTGCTAAATTGCTTTCCCTACAGGGCTGATCAGCGCATGCTTCCAGCTGGGCAGGGTTCTGGAGTTCAGCTTCCCCTGCCCCCAGCAGGGCTGAAGAGACTCCAGGCACAGTCAGACCTTCTCTCCCATAGAACAGAACCTCTCCTGGCCTGGAGGGTCTGAGTCTGTGAGCTCTGAGCCTCAGCAGGGCTGCGCTGCCATATGCCATTCCTCTGTGGCAGTGTGGCTGGGCATTCACAGGCAGAGAATGGAGTCAGGAATTACTGCTGGTTCCCAAGGGAGCTCTGCCCACTTCACTGGGTGCAGTATGTGGGCAGCTGAGGATTAGCCAAGTGAGTCTTCCTGTGTCACCCCATCCTCCCAGGTGGTGAGAAGGAAGGAGGTTGGGACCACTGGATATACTAAAAACTGTCCTCCCAAGATGGTGCTGCCTCATAGGTTCTCGTTCTGGTGATTGGGAGAGGTGCAGAGACTCCAGGTCTCTGTTTTCCTACCAATAAAATGGGGCCAAAGCAGCAAAACCCTCTATGTCTTGGGGCAAGAAGTTGAAGTAATTAAAAATGTCATGGGAAAAAAATGTAATGGGACAATTACACTTTGAGATATTCAATCATTTGTTCAACACATCTTTGTTGGACACACACCATAGTCCAGGCTGTTCTGGACTCTGGGGAATACAGTGGTGAACAAAATAGACAAAGGTGCCTGCTTCCTGGGGCTTCCCTTCTACTGGGGGATAAGAAACAAATATTCACCTAACATATGAAATAAACACAGAAGGGGCTCAGTCAGTTAAGTGTCAGACTCCTGATTTTCACTCAGGTCATGATCTCAGGATTGTGGGATCGAGCCCCCTGTTGGCCTCCGCACGCAGCAGGGTGTCTGCTTAAGGTTCTTTCCCTCTCTCTCTGCCCCTCCACTTGCGCACTCCCTCTTTTTCTAAAGAAAGAAAGAAACACACATATATGACATTCTAATCTAAAATAATTGAATAACATCATCTCTGTAAACTTCTGTATAGAAATCTCTGAAGGCCAAATAAAAATTCTGCAAAAGAACTTCCACATGGCAAATGTGTTTTGAGCACCTACTAGGTGACAGTCTGCTGGGTTTCTGAGGCCACAAAGCTGGGTCCTGCTCTCAAGGAGCTTACAGATCACTGGGAGAATAGAAGAAGGGCCCACATACCAGAGTGTAACCCCTCTCAGGCACTCATTAGTCATTGCCAAGGAGACCAGGAGCCAGTGTTTGGTCAGTGTTGTGCCAGGCTTGTGGCACTCTTCCTGCCTGTCCCAGACATTGGCATCCAGAAGGCTTTCTGTTTTTCTAGCTGGTATCTGACCTCAGTCAGGACTGCATCTATTTCTTTCCATGGGAGTCCCTCAGAGGTTTCCTTTTCCTTTCTTTCTCTCCTTGTGACTAGCTGCCCTGTGAAGAACAGAGAAAAGATTTAGTTTGCTGGATCACTAGAAGGTGTGAATGACAGTAGCTTGACCACTCTTCCTGTCAGCTTGGGCTTCTGAAATACTCCAGGTTCTTTGCTTTGGCCCTGTCATTAGAGAGGAGTAGGGTGTAGAACAGGAAAGACATGGTTTTATTTAAGGCAGTGTCTGAATGATTTAGTCGGGGGGATGGCCACAGATATCCTTGGGTCCTTGTCTTTGTTTCGGAGCAGGTTTGACTGCTGTGGCCAAGGGTCTGTTCTGAGCATCTGCTTCTCTCATGATCAGTGTTTGTAGAAGGGTGAGGGAAGAGTGGACGAGAATGCTGTCGAAAAGAGTGTGAAATGTCTCCAGTGAGAGGTAGAGGCAGCAGATGTGACACACTGCGAAGACCCTTTGGGTGCTCGGTCTGGGGAGAGGGTTCCACGTCAGCTGGGATGTCCTGGGGATCTCTTAGGACCCACTCAGGTTGGGGGGAAGATTCAGCTTCCCCATCTGCCCCTTGGGATCATTAGTTTCTGTTCATTTGCCAAGAGGATTAGCCATTGAAAAATGACTTTTTGTTTCTAATGTTGTTTGTTGGGTCTCAGACTCTCTTATGCTTTGAACACATGCCTTTTTGCATAGGGTGGTTATTTCCTGATCAGAAAATCCACCCACCTATCAGCATCTGAATTGGTTCTTGATTGCTTGTTTTGAAAAGTTCCATCACAAATCATGCTTTTTGCATTAGGACTTCCTCTTAATGTAGGCCTGTGCTGTCCTGTATGATAGCCACTAGCCATCTGTAGCTATTTATATGTAAATTAATTGAAATTAAATAAAATTTAAAATGTAGTTCTGTAGTTGCACTTGCTACATTTCAAGTGCTTAAGAGTCAGCAACGGCTGGTGGCTACCATATTGGGCATCGAAGAATGAATAGAACATTTTCATCACTGTAGATGTTCTATTAGACAGCGAGGCTATAGACCATATGTCTCAGTCAGAGTTCAGACCTACAGTAGACACTGCCATAGTCTTTTTGAGAGGAAACATAGTTAATACAGGAATTTAAGGGCTTACAAAATCATTGGAAGGGTTGGGAGAGCAGGATCTAGGTCAGACCTCTAGGAATGACTCCCGGAATAAGGCTGTAGAGCTGGCCCACCAAGGGGACCGAGACTCTGGTATAATTAGGAAGCTGGGGAATCTGGAAGCCCAAGAGCTGGCTCCAGGATCACACCCCCTTATCCACGTTCCAGTCATTGGGAAAGCATCGCCAGAGCCTCACCGGCCTTGTAGCAGTGAAATAGATGCTCTCCCCACCAGACTTAGTTTCATTCATTTGAGTTGGCCAAACTCCATAGCCACATCAGGAAGTCCAGCTATGAGGAAGGTTGGAAATTAGAATTTTTAGCTCTTTGGCATCTGTAGGACAGGCAGGCACAGCAGAAGGAGGTTGGAAGAGCTGCTGAGTTAGTCTACTGGTCTACCCTATCTGCCCCATGGGGGTGAGCCAGAGCTGATCCTTCTCTGCATGGGCACCACTGGGCTTAAGACAGATAGGGCCTCGGGTATCTTAAGACCAGGAGAGAGAATCTTCCCCGTTTGAGTTTCCCAGCTATCTCTGTAACACTCTGGATAGATAAGATTAATGGCCTCCTGCTTTCTAGTCATTTTGGCCTTTAATGGGCAGAGAAAGCACAGTTTCTGTTTCAGGTTGGCTGCTACACTCTAAAAGAGAATGGAGGCCCCTGGTCACCACGGTGAAATTACAGACAGCAAAAGCGGAATGGGCTTCTACAAAGGTCTCAGGTGACACCCTGGCCTGAGAGAAAGCATTTCCTTTGCACTGGAGAGATTGCTAAGTGAGAGAGTGGTTAGGACGTTAGGAGGAAATGCATTTTCCGTTCTCTCCCTGCCCAGTGTGAACTGCTGCTTCTTGCTCTCCGTAAATTGATTTGCGTTGCAGTTGTGGGTACAAAGTCTCATCTTTAGCAGTGACCTCCCTTGTGCCCAGATGAAGGTGCTAAGGCTAAGAGGGAGGTTGTGCTGTCGAAGTTCATCTGTAGCACTGTACTTTTCTCTACACACATGGCTAATTGGGGATCTCTTTATCGTGCCGGGAGTTTGGGCATCTCTATTCAAGGGTAGTATGGAGGCAGGGAGATGGGGCGCCCACTGGCAGCCAGTCTTTGAACTCTGCATATTTACATTAGAGGATCCAGGTCAGGGGTTTTGAGAAGGAATTATTTAAGCCCAAACCTGAGGTGAGAGAAGGACTCACTAAGCTAAAAGCAGAGGGAATAACATTCTAAGTACATGCAAAGGTACTGCAGCATTTAAGAAGTGAGCATTTTGGAGGAGTGAAATTAGGCTCATATGTGAGGATTGCATTGGACCAGGCTGAGAGGGGAATGAGATGAGCTCAGAGAAGTGACCGGCGCCAGCGCCTATGTGGGCTTCATAAGTCATGGCAACAAGTCCAGATTTTGAAGAGATTTATCTAGGAGAATGACAGGACCTGATTTATGATTTCTATTTCTAAAAGGTCACTCTGGCTGCTGCATGGAGATTGGATTGGGGATAGGCAAAGAGAGAGAGAGAAATGTCAGGGGGCCACTGCAGCATTCTGGGCAAGAAACAGGTGGAGACCTGGACTAGGGAGTGGTGGGGGAGAAGGAAGTCATGGCTCACAACCTCTTCCTTCAGAAATCTCCCCCACAACCCTGTCCCAGAAGTAAGTGGAAGAGCCTGAAGAAGCCCATGCTTTAGGGCATAGATGGACTGACTCCCTCAGTTTCTAGTGTTTAACTGTTACCCGCCTTCATCTTTATCATGACATCATCATATTGCTGTTGTTAGCAAGTAGATACTGAACGTCTTCTGCAATAACGCCCTGGATCAGGTACATGTATGGAGATGGATTAAAGGGAAAATGAAATCCACTTTTTCATCACCGAACACCTTCCAGGTCCCCAGCTCCACGCCTTACTCACAGGGATACCAAGGAAGCATAAGCCACTGCCTCCGGACTTGGACTCTTTCCTAGGACCTTGCAGAGCAGAATGACCTGTGGCTGACCAGTCTGTACAGGGGTGTTGCCCTCGTCCTGGTCCCTTGGAGAAGCAGCAGCCCCTGTGTGCGGGAGGAGGGAGCTGCTCTCTGAAGTCAGGCGAGCTGGGCCATTTGACAAATGGGAATCATTTTCTTCTGTGTGAGGGCGAGGTCGCCGCTGTGGGCATCCACCTGTTTGTATGTGGCCTGATCTGCTGAGCCGCTGCTCTGGGGCTCATTCAGGGACAAGAATACCAGTAAAAATAGTTTAGTAAGGCAGGAGCCAGAGCAGGCTTAAATGGTGGCATCTTTTCAGCTGGCAGCCAGGAGACAGAGCTTTGAATCAGCTTTATAATTTGAAAATTGGTCTCTTTGCATTGGGTGGTTATTTCGTGCTAACAAAAGCCATCAGGGACACAAGGCTGCTTGCCCTTCCTCCATGGCACTGCTCTGGGTTCAAAAGCATTGAACCGAAGGTGGTTATTTTCCATTCCTGGGATTCTTGGATAGTGGTGCCCCCTTCCTGAGTGGGACCTGGAGATACTAAAAGAGCCTCGGGTCTGGGTAGGGAGCCATCCCAGGGGATGAGGGGAGATTGCTGGGAGAAGGGGAGGCTAAGCTGGGCCCTGAAGCATAGCCCCAGTGGGAGGCTAACCCGGAGGGGCCGCACCTGTATCGCCCGTGTGTGACTCCGTGTTTACCATGGCAGTGCCCTTAGTCAGGTCACAGGGCTGTAGCAGTGCTCAGAGCTTCCAGGACCAAAATAATGGAGGTTGTTTTTTTGTTCTTTGGCTAGGGAGAGGTTGACATTCCATTTTTCCCCATGGGCTTCTTTGTATGTGCTTTCTCCAGATGGAGTGCTCCAAAGAGGTCCTTGTGCTCT
Organism: Zalophus californianus; assembly: GCF_009762305.2. NCBI lineage: Eukaryota > Metazoa > Chordata > Mammalia > Carnivora > Otariidae > Zalophus > Zalophus californianus. The sequence goes on from NC_045603.1 coordinate 104,280,374, forward strand.
GGGAACATAAAGAAGGTCACCCATGGTGCAGGGTGGCTCAGAAGTCAGCCTGCCAGGACCTGGCTTTTAGAACCACATCTTGGCTCTGCGGAGCCCTGGTCACCTTGCTCTCCATGTCACCACCTCAGGGTGCATAGGACACACCCTTCACGCAGCCTTTCTGAGGCCATGGATGTGTTCTCATGCCAGTGCTTCCTGCCTTCTTCCAAAGCATTGTCTAAACACTCCAGGATGGCTCGGTTTTTGGAACTAGCAAGTAGTAGGAGAGAGGAGGATGAAGACAGTGCTTGGGAATGAATCCAAAGATGGGTTTGAAGACAGCAGTCTGCAAGAAGGTATGAGGTGCTGTGGGCTTGTGAGAAGAGATTTGGGGTCTGGAGGGGCTGACAGTGCTGAAGACATAGGCTGCTTTTATGTATGGGAAGAGAAGTTAGTCTAGGAAATAAAATAGAGTTGATTAAGTGTTGTCCGTGCTGGGCAAGGAGGGAGTCTAGGAAGGAAAAATTATAGATCACAGATTGAATGGACAAAACGAGAGTTCCAGTGCTCCCAGCAAACCCAGTAAGACATGAGATTAAGCCACAGGCTACTGGTCACTCCAACACAGCCCATAGAAACGGGGACACCTTCCACTTTCACTCATCCCAGGGCTGCCCTGAGGGTTACTGGAGAGGCTGTTCACACAGTGGACTCCTTCCTGTGAAGATTATGCCAAACGTAAAGGATGTTCTTAGGTTAGAAATGCAGCAGCCCCTTCAACCTCAAGGCCCATAAACCCAGTAGGAGACGTATGCTTTTCTTGTGGCCGTGGATGTGAGCACACACGTGTGTATGCATGTGGGGCGCATGGGTGAGTTCTGAGGAGGCGGAGTATAGTTTAGCAGTGAACCGTGAGTCCTGTGCGTGCTGCAGAAATCTTTCATTGTCTCACTTTGTGACCTTTAATGAGTCATACACTCCTTTGTTTTCTTATGTGTTAAATGGAGATACGAACACTTGCTGGTTACTGAAGCAGTTCTGATGCTTCGGGTGCCTTTATTAATTCAGATACTGCCTTCTAATTCCTTCCTCTGGGGTATCATAAGAAAAGCGAAGGCCCCAGTCATATTAGGGTCTTCCTAGCTTTATGCTTAGGATCCACACAGTGAGTGCAGGGAGGACAATGGCAAGGTATGTGAGAGAGAGAGGACTTCTCATAGGAAGTGTTTGGGTTCTCTATGATCCTGACATTCTGGGTAAAACACTTTACCCCCCGGGGGTGCGGCAGCTGCCTGGACCAGCTGGAGCAGAGGAAAGGAGGGGGGTGAATGGAGTAGATGGTGAGACAGGAGCGCGTGTCCCGTTGAGAATATAGCCATGAATTGAGTATAGCACAGAGGCAATTTTCCAGGCCCTGGGGAGTGGGCGTGGGGTCCTAATGCTACAGGGACCAGATGGCAATAGTGCAGGAGGCAACTGTCAGGGATCAGGAAGGCAGTGGGCCATCCGGTACTAAAGAAGACCTGATGTGCTCATCGTGGTATCACAGAGGGCTGGTAAATTCGTGGCATCTGTGATAGCATTCCCTACCGTTTGTACCCGTGGCAGACATCACTAAGCTATCATGACATACTTTCCTCTTGTACGTGGAGAAGTCTCAGAATCCTTTGGGTCCAGCATTTTGTGCAGTCATGTCAATCAATTGGTGTAAGAGTAGAAACTTATTTATTGTCTGTCATGGGTGTGATGACAGAAAGGACATAGATTTTGGAATTCAGCAGAAATGACAGCCCAGACAGGTACAATCTTTGTAGCGTTGAACAAGCATATTCGTCAGGTCTTTTTCAGTTGCGAAGGACAGAAACCCAATTCGAGTTAGCCTAAGCTAAGTTACTTAAGTAATATAACCAGAAAGCTCAGGGTCTTGCTACATCAGGAGCCTGGTGAGGATGTTAAAGTCCATCTCTAGGACAGAGTGTCTCTGAGTTCTGTCTGGCTAAGCCAGGTCATTGCTTATCCCCTGGGTGGGGGAGGGGACAGCGCTGAGGGCAACAGGGCTGGTGGTGGAGGCGATAGGGTCTAGACAGCTGGTCACACTGGGAGCAAAAGTCATCTTGAAGGTCAAACATAGAAGGATCAGTCCAAGATAAGAGTAGGGAGGGGTGGCTGGGAGAGGTGCCAAGTGTTCATCTGAATACTAGTGAGTTGCAGCGAGGAGAGGGAAGGGGCAGTTTGTTCTGGGCCCAGCAGCTTCCCTGGGAGAGCCGTGTGTACACTGAGCAGAGGAGAGGGCCCTTGCGGGGAGCCTTGGAAGCTACATATGTGCAACTGGTCTGGCTGCTCCAGCCACAGTTCTCTGGGCAACTGATTTGGCATCAGATGCCAGGCTCACTGCCCACACTATCACCCCATTCTCTGCTGCTTCTCTTGATCCCATGGCACCCAACCAGGTGACAAGTCTCAAGGCCATGCATCTGTTCTGGGGCATTCAGGTCTGGGCCCAGGCTGAGCTGATCCTGGGTAAACCTTGTAGGATTCTAGGGTGAGGCATCCAGCTGATCAGACGGAGGAATGCCCACCAAGTATGCATAGTGTCTTAGGGTCAGTCTTGAAGGCTTCAGTTGCCTTTATACCAGAGAAATGCAGATGCCTCTACTCTGGATTTCACTGGTTGCTGCACAGGTTTCCTCCCTGTGTCCCTCTACCCTCCCCTTGTCAATCCCTGCCATACACAGCTCCCTTTCCTGGATATCAAATGTTATGTAATGAATCACCCCAAAACAAAGTGGTTTATAGTAGCAAGCACCTGGCTGCCTCCCACAGTTTCTAGGGGTCAGGAATTGTTTGGGCTCTCCCATGAGGGTGCAGTCAGATGGTGGATGGAGCTGCTGGGGACTGTCTTGCAGTCTCTCCCTGCTTGTGGGCTTTCCGTGTTGGCTAGTATGGGCTTCCTCACCCCATGGCAGCCTCAGGGCATGCACATACTGTCATTTCTTATGTACTTTTTGGCCAAGATGGTCACCAAAGACCAACCCCATTTCAGGAGGAAGGGACATAGATCCTCTTTCTTAATGGTAGGGATGTCAAAGGATTTGCTGACATAACGTAAAACCATCACAGCCCCTGACCCCCTCCTATCCAGTCAACACTCATTGCCCAGATGGATTTGAGGTACCTGGATGTGATCTAACTTGGGTCCAATGCCTTCCTTTCATTATACTATTTTTGGTTTTTGGAACTTGGGTACAGAGACTTGAGTGAATTACACTCTTCAATTCATTGTGCATTTGTCATCATTGATTCATGCAATGATTCTCTCTCCATTCATTTATTCATTCATTCATTCACTCTTCCCTTTTATCCCCATATCCTACATTCCTTTTTCCCTCTTCACTTTCCTTAAACAACCATTCTGTTATATTTTATGCACCTCCTTTATGTGTATGTGTTCTTACAAATGTAAGTGACGTATATCATGTTGCATATGTACGGTTTTCTGTGCCCTCCTTTTCTCACTTGCTCCGTGTTTCCAGGTCCATACATGTGCCATGTGTGTATGCCGTAATGCATACATCTCATGTCTGATTGCCTACGATGAGTCGGTGAGATTGGAGAGGAGGAGCGACACATCCAGGGTCACACAGCTGAACTGGGACAAGAACAGTTTCCCTGACTCTTTTTGCTCAGCGGCACACATCCATGTTTTCATGCACCACCGCCCAGGCTCTTGCTGCAATAGTTTTGAAATAAGATTTAAAAAAAATTGCGAGTCTGTGTTCCTTTTCCGAGCTCTCCTGCTTTCTCCCTAGTAACTGCCGTCCTCTGTCCCCTCCTCCTGCAGGTTCCAACTATGGGAGCCCGCGCCCTGCTCATGCCAACATGAATGCCAATGCTGCTGCAGGGCTCGCCCCTGAGCACATCCCTACACCGGGGGCGGCCTTGTCCTGGCAGGCGGCCATTGACGCGGCCCGGCAGGCCAAGCTGATGGGGAGCGCCGGCAACGCGACCATCTCCACGGTCAGCTCCACACAGCGGAAGCGGCAGCAGTACGGGAAACCCAAGAAGCAGGGCAGCACGACGGCCACGCGCCCGCCCCGTGCCCTGCTCTGCCTGACTCTGAAGAACCCCATCCGGAGGGCGTGCATCAGCATCGTTGAATGGAAATATCCTTTGCGCTCTGGCTTGGGCAGTGTCCCCCCCGGGACCCTGGGTGGGGCTGGCCCCAGGCTCGCTCCCAGACTGTCTTCATCACTGGGGCGCTATGTAAATGCAGAGTTTTAGGTGCTACCCGAGACTCAGTGACTCAGAATGTTTGGGGATAGGGCCCAGGAATCTGCTGGAGTAACAAGCAGGGTCTTTTTTTTCATATATCTTTTTCATACCATGAGCAGCATTTGAGAAAGTGATCCTGAGAGGTCGTATCATCTCACCTAGCCGAGCCTGTCCAGGGATCTGCTGGTGTGTTGGGTGAATAGTGGTTACATACCCCATAGCCTTCTTTGGCTCCTGTGTCATGGCACTGGCGTAGTTTCATGACCTCCACTCTCTCTAGGAGGAGGAAGCCCGAGAAGTGCGAGAGGGTAGTGGTCAGTGACCCACCCTGGCTCGTGGTTCTCAAACTTGGCTGCACATTGGCATCTCCTGGAAAGTTGTAACAAAATACAGGTGCCTGAGCCCCATGCAGGCATATGTCAAAGTTCTCCAGGTGATTCTCATGTGCAGCCGAAGTGGAGAACACTGCCTGGGAGTTTTAACCACAGACCCACATTGTATGCATAGAACCCAGTGAGTGGGCCCTTCAGAGAAAATGGCTTTGGAGGGCCAGGCTCTCACTGTGGAATTACAGGCCCCTTAACGTCATTGGAATTGTGGGGTGGTGGAGATCGAAAGGAGCTTCAAGATGAGTAGGTCCACCCCTGACTTTGCCCAGTGATGACATTGAGCCCCACGTGGTCATACATTAGTGACAGACAGGTGAACTCTGGTACTTAGTGTTGGGCATTTTCATAATAAGAATTCATTCAGGCAGTGCTACCACGTCTCCTACCATGTCTCCTGGGGCTCAGGTTAGGAGGGTTCCATGTCATTCATGAGTTTCCATGGAAAGATTGAGAAGCCTTAGTAGGTAGTGGTTGAAAGGCAAAAGAAGATGGCTTGGGAGGGAAGAGCTTCTGTTTAGCAAGACATGTCAGTTCTATAAATGTTTGAGCCCCTCAACTCAAAAAGTAACTTTAAGAGAAAGCAGCGTAAGCCGAGTGGCGGCTGGAGAGCTGGCCATCTGTCCTGAGTGGCCAAGCGTGCTTCCCGTCCCAGAGGACCGGGTGAGAGGCTCGGCTCTGGGCAGCCCCAGCATGCTGCTGTCATAAGAGCTCCATCAGAACCATGCAGTGGGAGAGCTGGGGGCCATGTGGGTCACACTCCCCCAAAGGGGAGGGCACTGAGGCCTGGAGAAGCTGAAGATCTTACCCAAATCACACAGCCTGCAACTGATAGAGCTGGATTTCAAATCCAAGTTCCCCAAGTCCCAGTCCATGTGCGTCCCACTCCCCGTGCACCCGTAGTGTAGAGGAGACATACTAGGGTAGGCTTTCAGGGGACACCGGCCAGCCCACTGGGACACAGAGGGACCTAGATCTGGGGCCTGAACTACCACGCCCCATCATGGCGCTGCCACCTGTGTTCTGAGTGGTCACAAGTCATTGGAATCACCAGAGCTTCTGTTTCCTCATCTTTAGTGGGCAGTAACCAAAGTATTAGCGAGGGCTGTGGAGTCTATGCCTGTGGAAGCATGCTCAGAAAAACATGTCAGGGGACGTATTCCGTGAGGATGAGTTGACTTCATCAAGTCTGTCTTCCCCTGCCGGGACGGACAGCTCCCTGACAGGCAGCACTGCAGGCAGAATGAAGTGCCAGGTGACGTACTAGCCTGGGAGGAAGGGAAGAGGGCAGATAGCAGCACACAGGGCAGGAGGGGGAGTGTGGAAGAGCAGGGCTTTGTAATGGCGGTGTCTGGTATGCTGTCCATGGAAACTGGTCACAGAGCCACAGGAGGCCCGAGGCAGGGACTCATGAAAAGACTGTTGACTGAGTCAGCAGCAGTGTTAGCTAGGCTGTGACCCAGTGCCACCTGTGGAGCTCAGCCGCTTCCCTGGTTGGGCAGAGGGGTGCTGCAGCCAGTCCACCTGGCGGAATGGGTCCTCCCCCCCCGCGGGGAAGGAAGCGGGCCCAGCCTCCGCACTGCTAGTCAGATGGCATTCCCAGACTGCCTTGGAAGGGTAGTTGGACAGGTCAGGAGATGGTCTGGTGTACTCGCTCGTCAGTGTTCCTTGAAAGAGTGGAATCTGATGCTGTCATTAAGAAGGAAAAACAGTTTAAAAAATGATCTGGCTGTCACAGGGTGACACAGTACGTTTCCAGATCTTACCTGGCATCTCCTCCACCTTGCACTCGTGGCTTTTCTTATCTGCCTGATTGGTTTCTTTACACATTATCGTCTCCGCAGTAGCCAGGGACTTTTAGCATAAGATGATGGATGGATAGCCTGGATTGGGGGAGGATGTAGAAGTGGTAGTATAAGAAACACCCCAAGCTTAGCCGCCACCCACTTTGGTGGAAGGAATGAGTTGATGTTTGAGGACAGGTACCTGAGGTCTGACTCGGTTGAACTGAGGTGCTGTAGCCCTGGTGGGGGGGGCGGGGCACAAGGGATCAGATGACGGGAATGAAACCAACCAGCCCCTGGGCCGAATGGGACTTTCCTAAGCAGGTGGGAAAGGGCTAGGAGGGAAGGGGTTTCATGGTAGGAGGTCTAAAGTATGAATTTTCTAAAAATGCTTTAGGGTAACTTCAGGATAGGTCAGCATAGAAATCAGCATAGAGTAAGTAGTCCTTACAAATTCTGACTTTGGAACCGGACTTCCTGAGTTTGAATCCCATCCTACCACAAGCTGTGTGACGTTGGGCAAGTTAACATTTCACCTCTCTGCTTCCTCAGTTAGAAATGGGGATGATAACTGCATACTCACTCGGGTGTTTGTGTGGAGCATTTAGAGCAGAGCCTGGCACAGAGTAAGCGCATGGTGTCAGCCACTGTCCTGCCTGCTGCTGTCCCTGTCATCAACACCACCAGTGTCATCCCTGCTTCCTTGGCCAACTCGGGGCAGCACAGCGTATCGGAGCAGATGAGTCAGTAGGTCCGGTTCTGGGCCTGGCCCTGCTCCTTGTCAGCTTGGAACCTGGGAGAGGTGGTTTTGTTTTCTGTATCTGCATGAAGTGTGTTGGTAAATGGACCCTTGTCTATGCCCGTGGGACCGAGGGGGATCCATGACCAGCACACCAGCTAAAGCCATGACTAAGATGCCTTCCAGGTCATTAACACAGGTCAGAGGCCATTCACGGCAGGGGGATGAACACTGGACTCTGTGCTCAGGGAATCTGGGTTCTCGTCTTGATGGGAAGTACCTGCTGTGGGGTCTTGGGAAAGTTTCTCAGGCTCTCTGGGCCTCAGAGGTTTGGACGAGATGATCTCTAAGGTCTCTCTTCCTGCTTCAATTCATTAACTTGGTGAGGAGGTTTCCCTGGGAGAGGAAGTTGGTCCCTTCTTCCAGGGTTTTCCATCCTCTTTCCCTTCCTCATCTTGTCAGGCTCCACGGACGAGGCTGACAAGTTGGCAGTGTTGGGGAACCAGGGGAAGCTGGGGCCCAAAGAGCACAAACTGACCTTCCTCTGAAGCTTCTCCTTTCTGGCCTTTAGTTGTAGGTGCAGAGTAGAAGGACCCTTATCATATTAACTCATATAACATTTTCTCTGGAGAATGTGTTTTGCCTGATATTTTGGTAAAGAAATCTGGGCACAAGAGCCTCACTGAGTGCACTGCTGCTGGTGAGTGAAGCTGGCTTATCCCTCTAGATCCTAGCACACACCAACGCAAGTCAGGAGGTCCTAGAACGTAAACCTTGCCCACCGAAGGCAGGGCCTCCACAGACTGAAGAGGGTTAAGGTATTCCACATGGAGCTGTGCCTTGGAGGAAAGATGGTTGCCCTGCCCTGAAGGCACAGTACACGGGCTGCCATGCTCTTGAGGGTCCAGAGCCTCCAGCCATCGTCAGGTTCTGTGGAAGGTGTCAGGAAATAAAGTAGAAGAAAAAAACAATAACCACTCTAAACTTCAGATTAAAAGATCAAAAGTAAATCTTCAAATTTCAATGAAAAATCTTGACGTCAAGTCTGCCTTAAATCTGTCTCACCTCTCCCGCCCCCAGCTCAAGTCCCCTGGGGGGCAGCGCGGAAACCACGAGAGGAGGAGTGTCTGGGGGACGGTCTGTTCCGACTGGAGCAGGCCCTGCTCTGTAGAGGCAACCCCAAGCACACAGGGGGGAAAATGAAGTCCAATGCAATCTAAATAAATAAAAGAAGAAGAAAAAAAGTTTTTAGAAATCTGTGTTTACTCTGGCACGCGACTGGCCTCCACTGCTTTTGACATATTAGGAAAAAATTTGGCGGGGACCCATTAGAAGCACTTAAAAAGGCATATGTTTCTTTTCAGAATACAAGGGGCTTGGAATGTATTGTTTAAACAAAATTCTTATGAATCTTTGATTCATTTAAAAAATATATATATGTATGTTTGTTTCACTTGTGCTTTCTGTGGCATTGACTTCCTTAACTCCCTTCCTCAGACCATTTGAAATAATTATTTTACTGACTATTTTTGCCAATTGTGTGGCCTTAGCGATCTATATTCCCTTTCCAGAAGATGACTCCAACGCCACCAATTCCAACCTGGTAAGTCCACCATCCCGTCTCTGTCTGCTTCTCCCCCTCGGGGGAGAACCGAGCTTGGATCACATGGATTCAAGGTGGAATGTGGGGAGAAGTGAGATGTGCATTTGACACGAGCAGAGGTGCTGCCGAGCTCAGATCTCAAGTGCTATTGCTCTTTATTCAAATCAGCACCTGTCTTATCACAGCCTGTTTTCAGAAAGAATATTACAGTTAGGTGGTGGTGATTGTGTGTGTGTGTGTGTGTGCGTGTATTTTGAGGGCTATAAAATGTGCTGCTTAAGTTGCAAGTGCAGGTGTTTGCAGGAGCAAGCTTTTATTCTTGGATGATTTTTGTATTTATTTTAAGTGACTGTGTCCCATTGGTAAGGTTTGCTCAGGTGATCTGTAGTATCACTGCACGAGAAACAATTTCTAGGAAGCTTTTAGGAAAGTTTCCTTTTGCAGCCAAGATGCATTATTTAGTTGAAAAGGTTTTCTTTTCTTGGGAAAGGCGGCTTTCCATCTGGATTGTTGGGAAGCCAGTGCTGGCAATTCGGGGTTAGAATTTGTCCATGGAAAAAGCGCGGAGCGTGTTTACTTTTGGCCGAGCGTGAAGTCATTACAGAGGCCGTTGCTCTGTCTGGGCATGGGAGGAAAAGAGCTCTGGAATGCAGTTGGCAAAATCAGGGCAGTCCCGGGTGCCTCTGCCACAGGCCATAGGAAAATCCTGTCTCTCTCCCCCTCCCCCGCAGAGACACCATAACTTTTCATGTGATTCCCACCAACGCCTCTTTCCCCGTCATCAGCACCTTTCTCTAATTAGCGGACTGTCTGATGAGATCGTTCCTCAAAGAAGCAGGAGGGTTACCAAATTCTCCTTTCCCTTATTGCTGGCTGCTGATGGCATCACTGCTGTATTCTTTTGCTTTTTAACCTTTGACATTTTCTTTAGCCCCCTCAGCAACTGAATCTGAGGCGCATTTTAAACTTCTCTGCCATGTTCCCCAGTTGGGACAGTTAGGCCCAGCTCCGTATTGGGTAAGGTGGTGTGGTGCGAGCCAGGCTGCAGCGTCTTGGGGCTCGGCTTGGGCTGCGCGTTGGGGACAGTTTCCAGAGCTGGCCCGGGAGCTCTGAGGGAGGACACGGCCAGAGTCGGCAGGCAGAGCACTCCCTGCAGTCCGCGAGGCCTTCTGAGGCGTGACCTTGTCTCTTCATAGGCAAGAAATCTTTACTGTGTCAGAATAAACACAAGCCAAAGTGTCTCCCAAATGGCCCTTGGAAAAGCAGGAGCATCTTCCGTGGGCTGTCCTTCTCGGTGTATCCACCTCCCTCTCCCAGCATGGGCCTCTTGAAACCCAGGCAGCTTCATACTCCATCTGTAACTTAAAAAAAAAAAAAGGATCTGTGTCTTATTCTGAAGACAGGGAGGCTTTGGTGGGATCTAGGCAAAAGCAGTGGGGAAGGTGGGTAGAGAGTTTGCGTTTAGTCTCTGCCCCAGCCCCTCTGGGCTGAGCTCCCTGGGGGATTAGCAGCAGCACGGGGAGGGGGTGGGGGGTGCTGCACAGAGAGAGGACCCTGGGCTGGCTGCTGTCTGGGTCTGTGAAGCCCGTACTTGGTGGCGGTGGCCTGGCTGGTGGGACCATGAGGGGTTGTGTTGGACTTACTCCGGAACTAGAGTGGAGGTTGCTGGGTGCAGAGACTGCTGGAGGGACAGTGGATTTTTAAAATCCCACTGCAGAGTGATGGAGGTGTTCTGAAGCTGGATGCACAGCTGTATAACTGTACTAAAAGTCACTGAGTCGTATACTTAACAATGGGTGACTTTTATGGTATGTAAATTATACCTCCATAAAGCTGTATTTTTTAAAAAGAATAACACCAGCATGCAAGCCCCGGCCTCACAAGACCTCCCAGTGTGAGTTGCATGTTGCTATTTTCTTTCTTGCAAATGAGGGGGGAGGTTACATAGGTGGAGGGAAAGAGGGGATGGGGACAGCCAGCGAACTTTGTTGTGACATTACAGTAGGAATTTGGGGGGTGCGGAACAGAGTGTGCGAGGTTGAAAAGGGGTTTCTAGTTGCTAGAGCAGTTCTGACTTCTTTCAAGCCACAGCTTGGCCTAAGTGAAGGAAGCGTGTTCATGTTTCCTTTATCCCCAGTCCAAACACACACAGACACTCACCCAGACACACATGTAGACACAGACACACAAACACAGATGCAGATACTCACATAGAAATATACACAAACGCACACGGAGACATGGACACACACAGATACACAGACACACAGACACACAGAGACATGGACACACACAGATACACAGACGCACAGAGACGTGTACACACACAGACACACAGACACACAGAGACGTGGACACACACAGACACACAGACACACAGAGACATGGACACACACAGACACACAGAGACATGGACACACACAGACACACAGACACCCAGAGACGCGTACACACACAGGCACACAGACACACAGAGACATGGACACACACAGACACACAGACACACGTATGTGCACACATAGACATACATACATGGATATACACATGGACACACACAAAGACATAGGCACACTCTTCCCTAATTCTGCTCTATCCCTGAACTTCCTTTAATATATATATAATTTTTAAATTTTAAGTTTGAAATGTTTTTTCAGGAAGAGTCTGCATTTGCCACTTCCGCCAGTTTGTTTTTGCTCTCTCTTCAGCTCCGTGCTGTCTGTGTTCTGTCCCCATCTCTAGAAAGTAAAAGATATGGATCTCAGTTGGCAAACTCAGGAGGGAAGAAATGCAGCTTGTTTTTGCTTTCCTATCACTGAACATCCAGGGCTCTCAGCCCCTTCTCTGGAGTTGTAGCTAAGGACCACTGCATTATGGAGCCAAGGGGACATCCTGCTCTTGGTGTGGTTGATCCACACTGTTGAAGTGGCCTTGTCCCTCCTGGAAGGGCCTTGGTCTTTGATCCACGCAGGCAGTGTGGTCTCTTGTTCCCAGCATGGGGTCTCTTGATCTGCAGCTCTGGACCTCTCCTGGCCATGCTGGGGCTGTGGGAATGGGGACATGGTGAAGATTACACGGGCCCCCTTTCAAGGACATACCCCAGGGTCTCACTCATTTTTGTTTCCTGGCTGATGCTCCCAGGTCCACCATCTTGGGATCTTTGTTTGGGGCAAGGTGGCCCTCCTGTGGTCGTCCAGACTGTCCTCAGTGCCCTGGCTTACATTCCTTGAACTCTGAAGCCATGGTGTGACTCCTGTTCTCTGCCTTCCACTGTGTCATACCTTCCCTGGGACAATGAAGGCCACTGACCTAATGGGAGGGGGCACGGTGGCCAAGGGGTATTAGAAAACCCCTGAAACAACCAACCAAACCAAACCCACATTGGCTTATAGGCCAGGCTATGATTCTGCTCCCTGGATGTAACCAGTATGAGTGTTGTGATTCAGGCCCTCTTCTCCCTGCAGCATCTTACACTGTTAGATGCCCCTCTGCAGAACTCTTTTGCCCCTTGGCTTTGGGACAGAGTTACTATTAAGTCCCCTCCTATCTCTTACCATTTTTTTCCTGCTTCTTCTAGTTTATTCTTGCTTCTATGGGAACTTTGACCAGGTTGCTGTCCTGGGCCTCTTATTTTCTCTTTTTGTGGTCTCCCCTTGGTGAGCTCAGCTACTTCCACAATTTCATGTACCCTTTCTAGGTAAGTTGTTCCTAGACTTATGTACCCAGCTCTGAGCTCTTTTCCTAAGGCCTGGACTATTATTTCCTACATTAGAGAGGCCTGTGGACCAGTGCAGTGACTCCTGAGACCAGCTTGATTGTTACAACCACTTGGATAGCTTCAGTGGAAAGATGCCAATGCGTTGGTAGATCTGATTCAGATTTAGTAGTTTTGGGGCATGGCCTGGGAATATGCATTTGAAAAATTCCTCATGGGCTGGAGTTGGGGGGCTAAGAATCAGTCAGGTTTGGGAACTACTGGCTTTTTGGATAGAGCCAGATTTTGAGTTGGGCTGATGTGGGTTCATGCCTTGGCCTTACCACTTTGTATCTTAATCTGGATTGTCCTGTGGAGTTGTTTCATCTTCCTGAAGCTCCGATCTCTGGCCTGGCGGATGGAAATCACACTCCCTCCCGGGGTTCTGGGGCAGAGCAGGGCTGGCTATGATCAGGAAGCACCCAGTGTGGTCCTGGCCCACAGTGATATGTGCCAGGATGTCTTGCAGACACCTCAAACAGACAAGCCCACATAGGACTCAACTTCTCCCTCCTCACACAACCGGTCTCCAAAAAATAAAGCAAAAGAAACCATGCAGGAACATTGCTTCTGACCTTTGCCTTTAGCCTGGTCGCTGGCTCTGCCGACCTTGATGTTGTACAGAGTCATCTTGAACACCTTCTTCCCTTCATCGTGCTCATCCAAGCAGATTCAGTTACGGCCTCTCTGTTGGCGGTCTATCACATTTAGCTTCCTTTCTATTTCCAGAGTCATTTGTGTAAGCGTTCTGTGCCTTTGCTTCTTTGTCTATAAAATGGGAATATCTACCTTGTAAGTTGCTGTGAGGATTAATGAGACAAGGTGTTGAAGGCTCTTAGAAGAGTGCCATGGGGAGGGACATATCTATAGTCTCACCGAGGCCCTGAGATAGTAGACATGTAACCACTGTTTGTTGAGTGTCAGTGTCATGCCACAACATGGTCCCCCAATCACTTAGTTACCCCTAAATAAAAGCTCGAGAATTCTCCCATTACTTTCATGGCACGGTTCCATCTTTTAAATAAGGAAGTGCTGTTTCAGAGGCCTGCTCTCACAAACAGCAGAGGAAGGACGATGGCGACAGCACTGGTTGTCAGACCTCGGTGGGTAAGAATCATATGGAGAGCTGGTTAGAATGCAGACTCCCAGGCCCTGCCCCTGGAGCCCCTGATTCCGTGTCTGGAGGGGGCCCCTGGAGTCTCATTGTCAGCGGGCTCTCCTGGTGACGGATGCAGGGGACTGGGGCCTGCTCTCTGAGGATGGTGACTCTGAGCTCGTCACTGTAGAGTGGACCCTCCTTCAGCTCACCCTCCCCAGTCTGCCACTGCCTACCCACAGCTCTCTCTGGGCCCCGCCGGCTGCCGAGAGGTTTCCCACTCTGGTGGGCTCAGAACAGACTGTTGAACCAAGCGCGCTTGTGCTGTCACAGAATTAGCAGAGAGTCTTCTTTTCCCACACACTGGCAAACTCACATCTGCGCCTGCTCCTGCAAATGTGCCTTCCTTTGCAAATTTGTCAGCTTCCATACATTCTCCGTCACCCTCTACTTTCTCCTGCCTCCTTAATATAACCCCCATTTATTTTTCTAGCACTTTGCTTTCTCCTCCTTCCAAGAGATGAAAAGTATTCCGGTATAGAATTTTTTCGGAGCGGGGGGCAGGAATCTTTCTCTTATTATTTAAAGAAAAGTCTTTTTTATGCTCCACTGAACATACACTTTTGCACCCAAATCCATCATCTTTGTTATCTTTTCCTCATGTTAGTGAAGCATAATGAAACCGAACTGGCACAAGACACATTTCTCTGTATTATTCACAGTCTTGTTACTGGCAATGCCACCTGCTGTGCAGCACATCATTTATACTATAGCAGCTGTAAGCCTGTCCTGGGGCAGCCTTTACCCAGGAGGTACATCGTATGTAGGGTATCCGTCGAACAACCTCTGGGAGCAGGGTGAACTCACTGTGTGTGGAAAACTCCCAGGTCTCCCAAACTCGGAAGTCCACAAAGACTTGGCTTGGGTTGAAATATTAGGAGAATATGTTTGGCATTTCACCTTGTGCAAAGAACGGCGCTGTGTACTTTCTGAAGCAAGAACCAGGCTCTCGGCAGAGGCAGAGAGGCCAGAAGAGGAGTTGTTTTGGGGCTCAGCTTGCTTGCATCTCTGTCAAGGACTGGGGAGAACTCAGGGGGATGGGTTTGCTGGAAGCTCCTGAGTTACATTAGGAAGAGGGTTGGGATGTCAGATTTTCCCTTTTCCTGCTGTAAAGTTGGGGCAGTGATGAGAGTTGGCATCCTAGGCCGGCTGTGAGGATTAAACAAGTTAACTTACGTACGAGAAATGCTTAGAACAATGCCTGCCACAACAAATGTGTGTTGTCCTTTAGAACCAGAGGCTGAAAGCCGTCCCCTCCATCTGGTTCCTTGGGGTAGGTCAGGATCAATGGCCCTCAGGCTAGCTTTTACTTCGGAAGGGTAAGAGAAGACACCAAAAGGCCCTGTTTCTAGCAACTCCAATGTGGCAAGATTGACACGTGTCCGCACGTGCCTCACCCTCATCGTCTGACTGTACGGGGGAGCAAAGCAGAGATGCATTCATGGGGAGAGATGAGCCCTGAAGGGACAGCCCTGGGTGGCCTGTGGGTGACTCCATCCCCCACCCCCATGGGTGTTTTGTGCCTGGAACGAGCCTGTGTCCATCCCTTCCTAGTCACAGCTCAGGGAGCCAAGGTGTGCCTGAGCACTGTAAAGTTGAGGTTCCCCTCTCCCTAGGCAGGTGGGGCTGAAGACACCCCACAGGGTCCTGTGTTTAGGCCACTACACGTTCTGAGATGAGTCCAAGGCCTGCCCACCAGGCGTGAAGAGACCCACGTCAGAGCTTCTGTGTGAGAGGTGAATAAAAATGCCAGTTTGGGGGCTCCTCATCTCCCTGCAGTGAGCTGTGATTTCTTTTATCATCAAGCTTGTCTAGGAGTGAGAAGTCTTTGTGGGCTTTCATGCACCAACAAAACGTGATTTATTAGTGCTCCCTCACATGTGTCATCCTAATGCACCAGACGCACACACTCGGCAGAAATACTAGGGTTATAAAATACACGCATAGCTAATCGCAGGTAACGAGCCACATAGCTACTGCATCATGTGCGAATCTTCTCTGTGCAGTGTGGTGAGAGGGGGAGCGGGGCTGGGGGGAGGCAGTGGCGCTGAGTCTGTATTTATTTATTTATTTATTTATTTTAAGTAGCAATTTTTATAGAAAGCACATACATACTACAGAATAAAGCATATAGGTGATCATCACTAAATACTTCTTGTGTGAAGTATGTTTGAGGATGTTTGAGGATACCTGGGAGCAGTGATTCTTTTATATTAAATGTTAGCTCCTGTTATTTGTAACATTTCTCCACGTTCAACCAACATATACTTCTTAAGCTATTAATATGCACCTTATTTTTTAAAAATAAGATGCTGGATTAAGGTAAACTTCTGCACAGTATTTATAGACGAGAGAGTTAGCAGGACGCCCTGTTTCACCTGAGCGAGGTCTCCCCTCTGAGGTTCTGACTGATCTGGTCTGAGCGGGACCTGGGTGTAGGTATGTCTGAAAAGCTATTCTGGAGCAGGCGCCGACCTGGGAAGAGAGACCTGAGTGGTCTGGCCTCAGGAGTGTCACTTAACCTTCCTGTTTGTGTCTCTGCTGGCCGGTGGGAATAACCAAACCTGCTTTGTCATAATAATTGCTTTTATTCAGTGACCAGCAGGTGCCAGTGCTTTGCAAACACTCTTCCTAGTTCCCACAGCAATAAATTACAATATCTATTTACTTCTTTCCTTGAGGGTAGAGAATTCATCCGTTTTGTTTGCTGCTCTATCCCCAGGGCCTTGAGCTGTAACTGGTGCATGTCAGGCTCTTGATAAATATTTGAGGAGTGAATGAATGGCCCCTGCCAGGGTGTATCCTTTTATTTCAGGTGAGGACATGGTGTCTCAGAGAAGTAAAGTGACTTGGTGAGTGAGTGGCAGGGTGGTCATTTGAACTCAGGACTGCACGGGACCATCGCTTGGGCTCTTCACTCCGTTCTCTGGAGTGTGTAGGGTTGCCATGAGCATAGAAGGAGGTTGAAAATGTTTCAAAGATTAAACCCTCTGCAGCAGTATTAACAGGTATTTTAAAAAACCAACAAACTTGGTTCTGTTGGGAAATAAATTTGGTAAGCCTGAGGCAACCAAAGTTAATTTATTGTAAGACTCCTTGGAGTCTTTAACATGTTAATAACACTCACTATTTATTTAGTGCTTTGAGTATATTAATGCGTCTAAGCATCATAATAACCCTATAAGATGGATATGGTTATTAATCCCATTTAACAGACGAGGACACCGGAGCTCAGAGAATTGAAGTAATTTGCACTGGGAAACATAGCAAACTGAAGGTACTGCAGTTACCCCCAGTGGTGTGTTCTTAGCCTCATGCTACAGCAGGCTCCCTGTGGGTTAAGGTGCCCCCGGGCTCCCTGGACCTCCCCAAAACGTCCCACCACAAGACAACTTGAAGAATAGTCTTCCTTGGAACACACCATGGTGAATGCTGTGCTCAAGGAACACAGTGGTTTGACACCACACACAGGAGAAAACCCGCAGGGGAAGGGACCGAGCTGGGGGCAGGCTAGGCCATCCTGCAAGGCCAGCACGGCAGGGGAGGCCGGCAAAGCCACCCGGGAGGCCGCCTCAGGGACATGGCATTTCCCAGGGGATGGCAAGCTCCCCGATCAAGTTGTGCTTCCTGTAATCGTCCTAAACCCTTGGGTGCCTGGGGCAATTATTTGACTCAGTGTTTCCTCACTAAATATTTCAGAGGAGAAGGCATTGTCTGCTCTGCATTTGCCAGCGGATGGGGTGAGAGGAGATGATGCTTTGAAGTCTAAGTATGGTGACGCCTCTTGTTTCATTTTTATCCATCTGCATTCATTTTGGGGGGAAAGTGTTCCATATGTATTCACACTCTGGCTAATGGAACCCCTTTCATGTACCAAGCGCCTTTGAATGTAAGTATATTTGAAGAAAGTCTAGAATGTAAAATATAGATCCCTGAATCTTTAAAAAAAGAATTCCCAACATACTCCATGCTTTTTCTGGGACAGCACAACCATTGGAAATGTTCAATATATAAACTCCTGTAATTCCATAAAGCCATGGAGAGAGTGAAGGAAAGGGCAGATGGCCCCCTGAATACCGTGACTGAGAAGGTCTTTGGGCATCATTTTCATACACCATTGCTGTTGGAGTGTCTCCCCCTCCAGGACCGGCCCTTTTAATTTGCTGTTCCCCCTCTCCTGGGAGCATAGACACTAGATCACCAAAGCCACCACGGCTATGTGCACAGTAAGAGTAAATAGATTCTGATTGAGGAGGCTCGTTTATGAATAAGGTACATTAGCTTTAATGTGTGGATTTTAGAAAATTGATTTTGGCTTCTCAGAAGGCTTTTTTCCTCTTTATTCCCTTGTTCTTACTGATTTCTGTATGATCAAAGTTGTTGGATTAGTGCCTTTCAATAAGCAGGGGTAACAACAGCACCATCCACACTCATGTGGCCCACACCCGCAGTGCCGCCGCTGCTCGAGGTATGTTACAGTGTTAACTCACTTAGTCCTCTCAGTAACTCCATGAAACCACTCTTGTTGTTATTATAAACATCTCATTTTTGATCAGGGAAGTGAGGCACAGAGAAATGAACTGACTTGCCCCAGAAGTGCGGCTCCTCAGTCCACGCCCTTAACTGCTGTGCTCTGTGGCTTTTCTAAGGTGTATAGGGAGGGGTATTTTGTCTAGAATATGGTCCTTTAATTACCGGGGCCTCAACTAGCATGCCTGTAACATAAGTGATGATCTGTTTAGGGACGGTGGATGTAGGGAATAAGCCCCTCAGAGGCTGTGTCGTGTCTGTGAGTCTTCGGGGCATGGCTCACAGCCCCTAGTCGGTGCCCTTTGGTGAGTGTGGGGTGGGGGAAGGGGGGGCGCTCATTTGTATCCACTGCTGCCTGAGCAGAAGACTTGGCTTTGAGACCCACATTCTTTCAAGGACCCGTGACTCACATGAGCTGACGTCCTTAACCAAATAGGCCTTCAGGCCTCCTAAATAGATGAGAACCTCTGGTTGGAGTGGGGGGACTTCCTGAGACAAGTCAGCCTGACTTCCTGAGATAAGCTTAAAAACGCGAATGAGCCTTCTTGGGGACGGAGTGACTGGAAGCAGTTCCCAAGAGCCAGAGAGACCCCACATTTGAAGGAGGAGCCTTCTTTGGATCCTGGCCAGCAGAGTCAGGTGTGGGGGATCTCAAGAGCACCCAGCCCCAGGTGCAAGCCACGTGCCTTTCATGGTGGGTGGCTTCATGGGATATGCCCGAGCACTCGGGGCCCCGTGGCCTAGACCGTGGGTAGTGTGATGGCCGTGAGAGAGCCCCGGGCTTGCAGTCACCGTCCTGGGTTCTAGCTCCAGTTCGGCCAACAACTAGTGGTATGGCCTTGTCACTTTATTTCCCTAGCCTTTAGATTTCTTGGCGGTGGAAAAGGTAATAGGTCGTACCTCACACAGTCATAGCAGGGCTCCAATGAGAGGACGCACATAAATGCTCCGGAAAATGCAAAGTGCCATATAGACGTTGCTGCGTTATCACAGTAACGGTTATTAAAACGAGACAGATATATTCGGTCTCTGATATATGTACTCCTTTTTTTCTCCTGGCATGTTCCTCTGTGAACCTTTTCCTTTAGCCTCTTCTCGAGATAACTTAGAGATGCAAAAGAACTAAAAGCCAAGTTCCAAATTTAGTTCCTGACCTTTCCAAGATGGATGGTGAGCGGTGTGGCCATAACCTGCTTGTTGCTAAGAGTGCAGCTGGGCTGCTGGAGCCTGGGAAAGCCAGGCGAGGGGACAGCTGTCCAGTCCTTGACTGGGCCTGGAACCCGTCATGCCCATGCACAGGGAGCCCCTTGCTGGGGAGCTCATGCAGTGCTCATCTTGTTTGTTCCTTGGGGGCTTGTTCAACTTGGGCACGGCTGAGCGTAGGGGACGAGTAGTTCCTCAGCACTGTCCTGCAACTGGTAAAGCCTTCCTCAAGTACAGAGCAGATGAGACGTGAAAACACGGGAGTTTCTCTCTATGTGCTCTAGGACACACGGCAACGTGCCCTGGGAAGGGCTCTCTCTCTGGCGCCTTCGAGTCCTTAGGACCAGGGTCAGACATTGAGAATAAGGAAGGTTGTCCAGAATGGGACCTCGTGAGCTGAGTCATGTCTTGTAGAGACTGGAGCACCCGTGGCCGGGTTTGGAGAACACAGACCTGGGAGTAGCCCGTGCTTGCCAATGGATATGCGGGGGGAGGCAGGCAGCAGGGGTCGGTTAGTATGCTTGAGAGCTGGGCTATGTTCATGGTTCAAAATGCAGTTGAATTTGAATTGTGGCAGT
The DNA here is from genome assembly GCF_009762305.2 of Zalophus californianus. Classification (NCBI taxonomy): domain Eukaryota; kingdom Metazoa; phylum Chordata; class Mammalia; order Carnivora; family Otariidae; genus Zalophus; species Zalophus californianus. The sequence continues at coordinate 104,300,355 of NC_045603.1, forward strand.
TGGACGGGGGCGGGGAAGGAATACAGGCAGAAGAAGGTTCCAGAGGGAAAAGCACAGGGACATGCATAGTCTTGGTCTGCAGGATGCCACTGGCCCACCTTGCTAGCCTACTTGGTGGTGGAATTCTGAGATGACCCCCAGGGCCTCGCACCCTTGCTCCATTGTGGGGCTGCCTTGTGAAGAGGATAGGATGGCACGCCTGTAATGGGACATGCTATCCCAGACAGTGGCTTTGAGAAAAGGGCGAAAAATGAAAGGACGGAGGTCTGATCTAGTCAGGTGACCCCTCAAAAGTGTTGGGGTCCTTCTTGGTGCAAAAATTCAAAGTACAGGGGGATTCGATGTGTGAGATATTCTCTGTTGCTGGTTTTCAAGAGGAGGGGCCCTGTTTCAAGCATCTGAGCATGACCTCTAGGAGCTGAGAGTGACCTGGGCCGACAGCCAGCAAAGAATGAAACTCTGCCAACAATATGATGGAGCTTGAGAGAGGACTCCCCTGTCATTCACCACCCCGATTTTATCCTGAGCAGACAACCTGGCCCCTCTGTGTCCAACCTACAGCACTGTGAGCTAGCAAATGGGTTTTGTTTCAAGCCACTAAGTTTGTGGTCATTTGTCATATGGCAATAGAAAACCCTCACTTTTTTCCCACGCTCACGCCCCAGCATCGCTGGACTTGCACAGGTCTCTGCCCCTTCGCTGAGGGGCTTCTGCTCACACTGTTGTTTCTGGAAACACTGCTTCCTCCACTTTGCCTGGCTAAATGCGACTGCTCTTGGGTGTCTCAGCACAGATACTGCTCCCCGGAAGCCTTCCCTGACCCCTGAAAGCAACTTTATGTATTTGTTCCTTTGGTTGACTATTATGTATCCTCAGGCTCAGATTAGAAGTCACTTCTTGCGGGGAGCTTCCTCTCCCCATTTTCTAGATACAGTAGCCCCCCTTGTGTGTCGTGGAAATCGCTTTCCGCGGTTTCAGTTACCTGTGGTCACCTGAGGTCAGAATCAGATGATCAGATGATCCTCCTGACGTAGCATCCGAAGGGCAGTAGTCGCCTCGCACTGTATGGCAATGCCTGCATCATCCACCTCCCTGCATGTCACCACCCAGGCATTTTATCATCTCAGGTCATCACTTTGAGGGAGAGAGAGCACACTCCCATAACTTATTATGGTATATTGTTATAATTGTTCCATTTTATTATTAGTTATTGTTGTTAATCTCTTATATGCCTCATTTGTAAATTAAACTTGATCATGGGGATATCTGTACGTCTAGGTAAAAACATAGTACATGTAGGGTTTGGTGCCAGCCAAACTTTCAGGCACCCACTGGGGGTCTTGGGACCCATCCCTGCAGATGAGGGGGGATGACAACATCTCTTATCTAAGCACTGTTGCTCTCCTGTGTATTTGTATGTGGATCTCACGGTGTTCAGTGTGTAGGGCTGCTGTAACAAATTACCACAAATTTGGTGGCTTAAAACAACTTTTTTTCCTCTCACACAGTTCAGGAGGCCAGAAGCCCATAATCAGGGTGTCAGCAGCATGGGCTCCCTCTGGGCATTCGGAGGGAGACTCTGTTAGTGTGCCTCTGTCCTAGCTCCTGGTATCGCTCCTAATTCTTGCTGTTTGTTGGCTTCTAGACATCTCAGTCTCTGTCTCCACCTTCCCCTGGCCTTCTCCTCTGGGTATCTGTCTCTCTATGTCCAGATTTCCCTCCTTTTAGAGGGGCACCAGTCATTGGATTAGGGTCCCCCACCAATCCAGTGTAACCTTGTCTTAACTTGATTCTGTCTGCAAAGACTATTTCCAAATAGAGTCATGTTCACAGGTACCAGGGGACACAGTTCAGCCCACAACACTCACTCACAGTAGGCTGTGCATAAGCAGGGATCATGTCTGTACGGTCCTAGCATGGTGCCTGAATACCATAGGAGCTTTATGTGTATCCGCTGAGTACCTGGCTAGTCTGTTAAAGGCATTGCTTCGCAGGGAAGGGTGTGCCTCAGTGTGGGTGTGGGTGCTCTCTGTCTGACAGACGGCAGCTTGGGTGACAGAGGAGGTGCCTTCTACCTCAAGAGTCTGAGATCTTAGCTCAGTCCTACAGCTCAAGACCTGCTCCTCCCCTCCCTCTCTTGCCTCCTGGGCCTACTGGTCTTAGGTGTGTGACCCCAGGGAAGGGAAAATGTGGTCAGAATTGGAGGCCCGCAGGTAGGGCAGCCCTGCAGGTTACTGCAGGCCCAGACCTGATGCCTCCTTCGTGCCTCCTGGTTCCAGGGAATGGGAAGGAGGAGGCCTCCCATGGGGCCACAGGGAGGAGCCCTGGCTTCCCCTCTAGTTCCCTATGCACCATGACTGACCAGGGAAGTCCTGGGCCGGCCCTCCTTCTCTTCTGGGCACTCAGGGCCACGTGAAGCAGGTTTGGCAGCCCTGAACAGCAACTTACCTTTGCCAGGTTCAGTCCAAACAGGGGAAGAAGCTCGTGGTAGACACACGGCAACTCAATCAGCTTGTTCCACACCCTTCAAAGTGGTGTCCCTCCCTCTCTGCTTTTGTGGCAGTGTCTCATTGTCTTTCTGGCAGAAAACCCATTCTGTAGATGGAGAATCTCTGTCCTGGGACAGGGACAGGCCCCAGGTCACTCTGGGACCAGTCATGGAAGATGGATGATTTGTGGAATGATCCCAGAAAGCCCCAGCAAGTGGATCCATTCACGGCCACCAGAAATGTCTTTGGGATTGTAGACGAGGGGCTCCCAGCACTCTTGATCTGGACTTTACTGCAAGGACCATTCTTGAGACATAGAATACAGTCAATGAGTATTTGCTGTATAAATAACTGGGTGAATATGTGAATGAGAGCATTTGCTTGGGGAAGGGGGTGCTGGAGAGGTGGAGTGGGACTGAAACAACACCAAACTGGTATTCCAGACCTTCCTCTGCTCCTCGCTACCTCCTCGTTAACCTCGCTTTGGCAAGTGTCTTTGCCTCTCTGACCTCTGCTCGTTCACTTTTCATCATTCAGGAGAAGATTAGATTAGGTCCTTTTGCACATCTGGGGTCTTTGCCTGGTTGCTAGACTATTTGACTGGGTATCAGTACAGTCATTCACACATCCATTCAATGAATGTGTTGAGTGTCTGCCATGTACCAGCTAGGTGCTAGAAATACAAAAAAGTACAGACAGACAAGGTCTCTGCCCTCCAGGAGCTTATGTTCTGTGGTGCCAGTCAGTAAAAAAAAACAAGGCAACTTAATAAACAAGATAATTTCACAGCATTATCAGTACCATGGAGAAGAAAGTAGAAGAGGTTCTGGAGGCAGAGAGTGTTGGAGTGGGTGATGGGCAGGGAAGGTCTCTGTGAGGAGGATCAGAGAGGGTGCCCGAGCTGCAAGGGGGTGATGGATGGACGGGGCACTGCCGGCCTGTGGGCAGAGCCTGCAGATGGACCCGGTGCAGGTCAAAGACTCACAGGTGTGATCTGGAGCCCAGGGAGGCAGGTGGGGAGGGGTGCCTGATGAGTCGGAGAGACGGGAGGGAGCTGCATCACCTAGGCCATGCTGAGGCGTTTGTTCTAAGTGTGGGCTTGGCAGGTCCTGTTCGCTTGCAAAGGCCTGCAAAGGAGCAGGAAGCATCCAGAAGGGTGTTAGGAGGTCAACAGAGATAGGGAAGGGTTTCTGCATTGCCTTTGACTTTCTAGGAGGGATGTGTATGTTGCCAGTGGGCCTGTGTAGATCTCAGCAAGAGAAGGGAAGGCGGGAGTCACAGAAACATGTCAACAGCTCCTGTCAGAATGCATCAGGGACATGGAGGCAGTTTTCCTGACCATTCTGTACACTGTGGCCTCAGTGATCCAGCCTTCAGTAACCTGGCAACTTCTCTACATCCTGATTTACCAGGGGAACCCTTCTGACCATCCCGTAGGAAAGTGTACAAACTCCTTTGCCCTATGGTGGCTGGAGGCGATTTGGAGCCTCCCTGGGGCATCTGGCTTTGTGGCCTTTTGCTGTCAGAGAAGGGGAGTGTGGAGACAGTGCTCTGGATGGTTCAGTTTCTTTCTGTAGATTCCATCCCTCCGCAAGGCGGGTGAGGGCATCCTTTTCCTTTGGTGGCAGCTCCTGGGCAGAAGTCAGCCTTGTGTGAGTACTAATAATCTAGTCCACATGAGATGAACTTGACTAGAAGCCTGTCTCAGTCTTTGGAGGCATAATGTTAGAGGGGCATCTGCTCCTTTACATTATTTGGGGAGTGCTGCCAGGCTGGCACGAAACTCAGGTACAGGGGAGAGAGCCCTGAGCTGGGTGGTACCCACCCTGGTCCTGGCACAACCACCACCTGGCTGTGTGCCCTCAGAGGTGACACCTGGTGTTCATAAGCACTTCTGATGCCCCAGCTCTGGGCCTTATGTGCGTCATGTCAGTCAGCCCTCCAGCAGCCATAGGAGGTGGAGGTACTGTTATCCCCTGTGACAGAGAAGCAAACAGGCTGGAAGAGTGGATGACTCACCTGGGTGATTGCACCTGGACAGTAAGAACCCGGAGTCCATGTTCTTGGACTCTCCCCTGCAGCTTGGGCAAGTGGCCTCCACTGGCTGAGCCTCATCTGTAAGGTGGGGGTGTGAGATGATCTCTAAAGTCCCTTGCAGTCTAATGTCATATGAATTCCTTCCATGAACCCCAACAAAATACAAGCCATTGGCAGTGCCAAAGTCTGCATTCCAAAGAGAGGAAACCAGGCATGATCGGCACACAAAAATAATTTTTAGGAATTAATCACAAAGAGGGCAAATCAATAAAAGACTTCTTCGTATTCCCCCTTGCTCCATCTCAAATTATATATTTGAGGGGAACTTTAAAAAACTTTGTTGAAAGACTCTTAATATGGGATTTCCTGGCTCTTGTTGGATTGTGGGAGGGTGATACTTGTCCTAAGTTTTTATGCTACAGGCTTATGCTAGAGGTGACCCTTGTTGTAAGTTTTGCTCTGACTATCCTGCCCACGTCCACCCCAACAGCCAGTGGGACATGCTATCTATATGCTGTTAACTGTGTCTTTAGTTTACTTTAAAGTTGCCCAAAGCCATTTGACTATAAATTTAAAATCACTGGTATTAGCAGTGTTTAGAGAAAACAGGCATGGTAGGCAAGTGAGCTGGTTCATCCAAACAGCTGTTGTTTGAGGTCGGCCCTGTGTGGACATGCAAGAGGCATGAGCATTCCTACAGAAGCATTGAGAATGCAGAACTAAGACATACGGAACCATTAAGGGCTAATCTGGAAGATCCTCATATGATTCTGATATTCTAATATGATTAGTAGAAGGCCCAAAAGGATATGATTAGTGTGAACCAGAGTGGTAGAAAGGGTCTCACCAGAAGTGGGGCTTGAGTGACACCTGGACGGCTGTGGAGGACTTGGCTAGACCAGTGGTAGCAGTGGAGGAGTCCCAGGTAAGAAAAATAAGAGATACAATTGCATGCAACAGGTACAATTTTTACATATAAACACGGAGTTCTCAGGGTTCAGTCTAAGAACATTTTTGGGGTGATCTGCATTCATTCATCAACTAATACATACTGAGCACCTACTATATATAAGACACAGCAATCATTAAGACACAAAGTTCCTGCCCTCATGGGGCATCATACTACCTAAGGGAGACAGGTACCTACCCAGCATCTAATTAAACAACTATTCAGTTATAACTGGCCTCGAAAATATTTATGTTTATGTTTGGGTGTGACTCTGTTTGCTTTAAATTAATATTTGCTTAAGCTATGGAAAAAACAAAACCTGAGTTAATGGTCACTTGATTGCATGGAAGGGATGGCTGTCTTGTAAAGATGACGTTTCTCCTAAGTTGTGATTAAAACAATGTTTTACGGTGGAATTTTGGAATTGTGAAATTTTCATTCTGTTAGGGCGGCCCCTGGGTCATAGAACTTGCGGCTTGTGGCGTTGAAGGGATGAAGAGTGAGGGGGAAATCTCAATCTCTGTTGGGGACTAGATTGTGACTACTTGGACTGAAGTCCACCCGAGGTACAAAGTCTTAAGGTGTCCTAAGTTACAAGGAGCAGATTCCAGAAAGAAAGAAAACACCCCAGGAGGAAGCAACAGAGCCACATCAGAGACTGGAGGGCAGCACTATGAGATTATTCAACAGGAAACTCAATTCGCATGCAAAAAAAGTTTCTGCATTGGAGGGTTGTTTTAACTGTGGGAAGATGTCTGACCCTCTCAGTGCCACTTGCTGTCATTTCTTACATATCAGGACGATTTGAAATTCTGGGTTGCCAAAGTCATTTTTTTCTCCCTGTAGCCAGCCATTTCTAGTAAAACTTGTGGATTTTCTGTTAAAAAAAAAAAAAGTGGGGCTCTTGGGTGGTTCAGTTGTTAAGCATCTGCCTTTGGCTCAGGTCATGATCTCAAGATCCTGGGTTCGAGTCCCACATTAGTCTCCCTGCTCAGCGGGGAGTCTGCTTCTCCCTCTGCCTCTCCCCTCCACACACTGCTCCTATGTGCTCTCACTCTCTCAAATAAATAAATAAAAATCTTAAAAAAAATACACACCTATCATTTCACCCTTTTGGAGTCAGGAGGATTTCCTGCCTGAATAATTTTTTTTTCTTTTCTTTTCCAATGTAGTATTCTTAGGTTTGGCCTTTTGGAACTAAATAATATAAGACTCTTTGTTTACTCCGTGGGCCTGTGCTTAAGTTGGAGCTGTTTTATCTCAGACATTTGTAATTCTATAAATTGAAATCAGCTTTTCTTAAACTTGTGGATTTTTTAGATTTGAAATCTTCTCTTGGTTATATTTACAGTGACAATGCACTTGTAGGTTTATTCATTTGTTTTGCTTGTTGATTTATTTCTTCGTCCTTCACTCATTCAGCTGCCATTTATAAACTTGCTTACTATGCCCCACGCCTGGACAAGGGACAGTCAATTATAGAAAACGTTGTGGGGAAACACTAAATTAATCTCTATTATGGTAAATGTCAAGTCTTTCCAAGTGTGGGGTTTGGTGGAAGGTGTGGATTTTCCTGGCGTTAGTCTTTCTGATCGTTGGCTGGAGCCTAGCGTTTTGAGTGTCTGGAAGGACCCTGCAACAGAGAGGGAAATGCTGACTGACCTGGACTAGAATGCTAGCCTGGCTGTCTGCCCTTGGGCAAGTTGCTTAACCTTTCTGAGCCTCAGTTTCCATCTGTTGCTTAGCGCTAATTATACCTATTTAACTCACAGGCTTTCTGTGAGGAGCATTACCTCATTAGAGATAATGTTTCTAAAAGCTCTTTGAAAATTGTGCAGCGTTATTGAAATGGAAAATATTGTTATTTTTATTATTGAGTGCCTACTAACTCCACACCAGGGGTGGTGACAAAAGAGAGAGGGCATTATTGTCACCATTCTGCCCTGTCACTGTGCTGGGTATTGTAGGCGTGTTTTGGATTGCAGGGGTAGGGCAGTTGCAAGCAACCGCTGGAGTAGGGTTCCCGCCCTGGGGGAGCTGAGGCTCAGACTTGGGTGATAAGAACCAATTAGAAAATCATGGCATAGTTGTTAAGAAAAGGCAGAGAGGGCTTGAGGATCTCTCCGGGTCTTGCTCCAAAATTCTAGTCGTACTCAGGAAAGGCTTCGCTGGGGAGGTGGTTCTCGACTTGGCTGTCATTAGCATCAGAGTCAGAATCACCTTCTTACATTGTTAATAAAGTCAATATTTGTTGAGTCGCAGTACGTAGCAGGGGATACGCAGTTTGGTTGGGGAGTCAGGATGCTCGCATAAAAAAATATGGGGCCCCAATGAGGGAGATGCCAAGTGCGGCAGGAGGCCAGAGGAGAGGGCAGCCCCAGGTTTGAGGTCGTTGGGAAAGGCGACTGAGCAGCAGTGGCTCCTGACCTTAAAGGAAGGGCAGGATTTAGACAAAAGCAGAACCATCTGGAAGGACATTCCATGTTTCTGCTTATTTGATAGTATTTAATTATCTGTTTTCCCATTGAGCTTGAAGAGATTGCTTTCCACTCTCAATACCTGATTTTGTTCACCTGCTGGAAGGGGAGAGCATCATAAAACCCAACACATGTAGCCCTCTGCACCATTTCCTCTCTTCTCTGTGGAAGGGGTTTTGTGTGATTTGCCTGTGACTTTTCAGGCCCTGAGTCATTCAAGATAAATGTCTGAGGTTAAGAACACTCAAGTAGGACTAGGTGTCCCGGAAGGAGGACAGGGGGAGGGAGGCCAGGAACAGAGAGGGAAAAGGGCAGCCTGAGTCCATCCAGTTGTGGGCAAATGAGAGAGAGAGAGAGAGAGAGAGGACAGACAACCCCCCAGTAAGAACGCTTCAGTCCCTCAAATGATCAAAGCAAATTCATTTCACTGTAAGCATGTCTCCGTCCCTTGCTCAGTTCTTATCCCCATCTTTATATCTATAAAATCCAGGGCTTTAAGGATGAGGCACGGCATCAAGGGAAATGAAAACAAATCACTGATATGGGGCGGCAACCCCCAAAATGTTGAGATTCACTTATCTAGTGTTTCAGAAGCTTCAAAGGAATCGAAGCTTTAAATTTCAAGAAATGGGGTCAACCAGAGAGAAGGAAAGTTAGAAACAGTGTACTGCAGGAGTTGAAGATGGAGGTAAATTCTGCTGTTTTAGAAGGGCCAGGCTTCTTTCCAGACAGCTCGATTTGGGACCGCATTCATACAATGGGAGGTTTATTGACAACTTCCTCAGGCAGCCTTGGGGAGTGAAACGCTAAATATGGGCAGAGCACACACTTGGCTTCGCTGGTATTGAGGCTTCACTGAAATTATCTGTTATTAAGTCCTTTCCAGGGACTTGTTGCCTCTTTATGACAAGTGTTAAGGTAATTTTCATTAACTCAGTTATTGACAGAAAAGGCAGAAAGGGAGCTGGTGGGGAGAGAGAAAATTCAACGAGGCTCTGAATTAAGAGCCTGAATAGGAGCTGAAGAGAGAATGGAGAGAGAGCAGACGTCTTCAGACAATAACACGCAAAAGGGAGTAATGAGCATACTGTGGCCAGATGGGAAGGAGAGGAAATGTGAATTATGAAGGTAAAGGAGACTTTGTTCTACTTTCCCGAACCTCTTTGGAGACTTCTTTTGGTAATTAAATAGGCAGCAGGTTTCCTCCCAGGTGAATCATTTTGAAAAATTCACCCTTTAATACTTGGGTTTCCACATTCTTGATCACAATCCTCGGATTTCCACTGTCAGCCACGTGGGGTCCATTGGGCAGTGACACCTCATCCGGACACCTGGTTGTAGTTAGACCACTGGGGAAGGGGGTCTATGCAACTTCCAGGGCTCCTAAAAAAAACAATTGTATGTGCACATGTATATACGTACACTGTGTACTTATATAGAACCCGTCAAAATCTTTCAAAAATTGTTCAAGGAGTTAGCATTATAAAGTCATAAAGAAATCTCTGAAGGGACTTCACCATAGAGAAAGAGGAGGGAAAAAGCCCAAATCTATCACTCGGCAGCAAACCAATCACCCACACAACCACAGAAATCTCTGATAAATCTCTTGTGAAATAAACTCCCTTCTGCCTGATAGTTCTCTTTGGAAATGTTCTTTCTGCCTTTCATATTAAAATACTGCCTTGAAAAGACCTGCCATGGATATATTGATCCCACTTATGGGCAAGAAGGCACCTGAGCTTGTCTTCCAGCTTCTGCTCCAAGATTCCACGTATTAACCTCTGCTGTTCATGCTTGTGTATTTAACCAAACTCTCTCTATGGCCAGGCCAGGGCTCTTGGTTTTCAAGAATGTGTTATGGTCCAGGGGCTCTGGGTCACAGCCTCCATTTAGCTGCCATTTACCTTTAATCATACTGATGATGATGACTGTGATTACAATTCTAGAGCATGTATCATGTGCCAGGAACTTTAATCTCAATAACAACTCTGCGACTCTAGCTAGTTTTCAGCTCTCATGTGCAAGCGAGCAAACAGGTTGGGAGGCAAGGTGAGAAATGGGGGAGCTAGGGTGTGGTTCTGCATGACTCTAAACGCTGTTCTTCCCAGTGTACTCAATGTTTGCAACCATGTCTACCGCAGATATGCTGTCAAAGGGCCTGAAGAGGGGGAAGAGGGGTCTGGTGTTTGAGACCACCGCAGTGAGCAAGTCCCTGGGCTAGGACTTGTGTTTCCTCAGCCCTGTGTGCTGCTAGAAACCATTCTACCGGCAGGCTAGCAGGTGTCTGTGGGAGTCATCACTTTGTGTCCTGTCTAGGCCAACCCTGAAATTTGTTTTGTGGCCTTTGCAGTGGAGATTCCACATGTAAGACTTGATTTTTTCCTAGGGTCATCAGGGACATGGTGTCTTTCATTTGGGAAGATGTGGTCTTGGGGGTCACTGAGCAGCACAGGAAATCTTGCAAGATGACATTGGGGCTTATGTGGAATTAACTTGGAAGCTGATGAGTTTGCCTTACCTGAGAACTCAAAGGGCATTTGAATGTCTGAGGCTGAAGAAGAAAGGGCGGCTCTGACCCATTTTGGGATTTTTGTGCTTTGTTCTTGTGACCCTGTGGAAATGCTTGGATAAATGCACATGTTCGGATTCATGCCAGGCCGGTGTAAAGAATCAAGCTGAGCATGCATCCATTCTAGGCTCAAAGCCAAAAGAAAGAGAGACAGGCCTGGAAAAATATCATGGGAAATGTCATCGTCCCTTCCTTCTGCTGGACTCACTTAAAAAACCCGAGACCCATTTAATATTTTGATTGCAAGAATTATCTCTATTGAAGGTATTTTGCAAAGCAGGACTCTAGGAAGATCCCAGCAATAGGAATTCTTATAGTAGTAGAGCAGGTTACTGTCTTTTCTGGTTTTCAACAGTATCTTAATTTTCCTGATTATTTATTAACTGTCTACCATACCGAAAGTTTCTTGGATCAGAGCTGCCCTTGAGTAAGCGACAGTGGCCTGAAATCAGAGGGAGAAGTTTGTGGCAACTGAGGATAGCAGGTAGGACCCAGACTTAGGAGAAACAATGCATGAATAAGGAAGCCCAACTCTCAGAGGGCATTTGAGGGTCCAGGCTGGGCTCTGAGCCTGGGGCACAGGCTGAAGGGGAATGTTGGTATAGTGGCTTAGGAATATGGATAGCAGGCAGAGTTTAAGGAACCAGACTGGCTTTATGAGTCAAGACCGTACTGTTGGCAGAAAGCAAAGATAAGGATCCAGATAGTGACAGTTGGAGATGGAGATCCGGCACAGGGACCATATATTAGAAGTCAGAGATTTAGCAAGGAGAGTGGGTAACAGAGAGCCATGACATGGTGGTAGAATCTGGGCAGCAAGGATAGCAGCCCTTTGGGGCTTTCCAGCAGAAGCTGGCATACCGTCACGGGGTTGGCTGGCCTGCAGCTTGCAGACTGAAATAAGTCAGAGTCTGCTTGAAATGTAAGAATGAGTGGCAAAAGAGGACAGGTCCTGCTGGCCTTGGTCTCTAGAGGCACCACTGCGTGGAAGAAGGCATGTGTTCGTTAACTGATCAACAGAATTTTAGAGGAATAAGAGTGTCCCTCACCCCCAGCCCCCCACCACTTCCTGGGGTACGGAGCAGAGGGAAGACAACACAGAGGGCATTCCAGAATGATTCTCACAGACTCGGAATCAGGAATACCCACCAAAGAGGAAGAAGTCTGTTCACATCATGATATCCTGCCCTCTGAATTTCCAAACAGGACTTCTAGGTTACAAAGCGACATTGATGACAGCTATGCTTTCCCTCTCCTCTAAAAAGCTAGGTGGCTTTGAAATAGGTAAGGCTAATTTTATTCCCTGAGTTCCAATGGAAAGGGTGTTTGCTGAAAAACGTGTGGGCTGGCCTGCAGTGAATACTTATTTACACTGGTATTTTAAAGACAATGACAAAGACTCAAAATTTAACCCACAAGATTGAGTTTTCAGTTTTTCCCTGCTTCTCTCCTTCTAAAGGAGAACTATCTTTATCTCTCCTATTATTTTTAATCTAATAGCCATATTTTCAAAGCACTTTGAGTAAGCCTCCTGGGAAGATGACATGGGAACCACAGTGGTAAATGTTATCTCTGACAGGTGCCAAGGGCCTGGGGCAGCTCATGTCTTTGTGTCTTGCATATTTTCCTTTGCATTGGCTCTTCTGTCTGAGTTCACTATTGGTCTGTCTTTGGCAGTTAAGGGAAGGGGTGAGTAAGTCCCAGAATTCATTGGGTTCCGCTGAACTCGTGTGCTTTATTCACAACAGACTCTACCAGTGGTATGGGATTCTGTGGGTACAACTGAATTCAACTGTGATGTGGATCATTGGAGCCAAAAGAAAACCTGAAGATTATCTCACTGAATTCCCTGACTTTACAAAATAAGGAAACTGAGGTTAAGTTATTTTGCTCAGGTCTAAATAAAATGGAAGTCATTTGTACCATGGCCCATGTTCTCTGTATACACCACTGGTTGACCAGTGGTAGCTAGAAAATGCGTTTGGGATGGCAGGGTTGGGTGTCCGACCAAGGAGCCATTTTTATAAACTTAAAGCCGTGGTCATCATTCATCACATATTTGCATAGGTTTGGAGTAGCAGAACCGAAAATAGTCTTTCCCTAGACATGTATCATATGACCTCACTGATACGAGGAATTCTTAATCTCAGGAAACAAACTGACGGTTGCTGGAGCGGTGGGAGGTGGGAGGGATGGGGTGGCTGGGTGATAGACATTGGGGAGGGTATGTGCTATGGTGAGCACAGTGAATTGTGCAAGACTGTTGAATCACAGATCTGTACCTCTGAAGCAAATAATGCAATATATGTTAAGAAAAAAAAAGAAGATAGCAGGAGGGGAAGAATGAAGGGGGGTAAATCAGAAGGGGAGACGAACCATGAGAGACGATGGACTCTGAAAAACAAACTGAAGGTTCTGGGGGGGGATGGGTTAGCCTGGTGATGGGTATTAAAGAGGGCACGTTCTGCGTGTGATGTAGTGCATAACACCCAGTGCTGGGTGTTATGCACAAACAATGAATCATGGAAACTAATGATGTAATGTATGGTGATTAACATAACAATAAAAAAATTTAAAGAAAAAATAGTCTTTCCCTTTTCAGGAGCAACTCTGCATAAAAGACTCAATGGCTTTGCACTCTGTCCCTATCATATCCCTTTCAGTAACCAGGCCAAGAGATCTGGCCAGGAGGCTGGGTACATCCCAGCCAGAGAACAAGCACTTGTCATAGAATGAGTCGTGAAGCAGGGCACAGAGCCAGCTTTGCAGGAATGGTTTTATATTGATGAGGAAGGGAGATTTATACCTTGTCTTGACCTCCGTCATTATGAAAGTGGTACAGAAAAGTAGAGATGACACCTGGGCCACTCTGGCAGACACATTAACCTTGTTTTCCTCCATCCCAAATACATAGGCCAGTGGACCCTCAGGAATCCATTGCTCATATGTGGGTGGATTAGCCAAAGATTGGGTAGAGGCCCATTTTGATAGCTTATTACCTGATGCTGTATCTTGAACCTGTGCTGCCCAAGGGAGATAGCATGTCTTGGGGGGATCTGAACCACGCAGTGACATGGCAACCAATGCATCACTTATAGTCAGCATACCTGGGCAGATTTTAAACCCTCTCGTTTCTGAGGTATTGACTTATGTGAGAAGTTTGGAACTCAGTCTGTCATTTTGAATCGTGGTGACGGTCAGTTGGCTTGAGGGCAACGTCAGAGTGCTGTTCCCTAGTTAATCCCATCATGGTGGACCACTTTATGGTATGCACATTATGGCGGAGGTCGTTCATACAAAACAGGTCACCGATGCCACGAATGAGAGAAACAAGTCCTTGTCACTTAGGATCCGTCCTCTCCATCTTTCGTAGTAATGGACTTTTTAGCTGGGGCTGTGACTGTGTGGCATGACGAACGGCAGTTTGCTGCATCTCTCTGGCTAGTGAGGTTGTGTGACTGAGCTCTAGCTAAAGGAGTGTCAGCAGAAGTGATGTGTGCAGCGTCCAGGTGTCGCACTTAAAGGGAAAGGTGTGCCTGCCCTTTCCCCTTTCCCCTTCCTCCCGGCATGAATGCAGTCATGGTGAGGGGCCACTGTGGATCATGTGCCCTCAGGATGGCCAAGCAGCCAGCACAAGGTTCCTGTGCCTCTGGCTACTGACAGACTTTCCCAAAACACCCAGCATGGGCCATCCGGCCGCCCATTGTGGTCGCCGTGGTATGGACTGGCAGAAGGAAGTGCTAGGAGGTGGCCTCATTTCTGCTCTGAATTGAATCATAAATGTCGCTGTCTACTGAGGCAGGGGAGTAGTCGGTTCCCCTTTCCTCCTTTCCCATGTCTGTTCGCCCTGAAACAGCCTGTCATAACTTGCCTGATGAGCTGGCTCTTCTCCTGGAGATTAATGGCAGCCCTCATTTTACAGAAGCACTCCACTTACATAATTCATTCTTCTTCTTAGGATGGAGGTGCCTTTCTTCTTCACTGTGGTAAAACAAACGTAACATAAAATTGACCATTTTAACCAGTTGAAAGTGCATCAATGATGCAGTGGCATTAAGTGCAATGGTCACCGCCATCCATCTCCAGAACTTTCTCATCTTTCCGAATTGCGGCTCTCTAACTAATAAACACTAGCTTCCCATTCCTCCCTCCCCCCTGGGCCCTAGCAGCTGTCACTCTGCTTTCTGTCTCTGAACTTGACTACTCCAGGTGCCTCGGAAGTGGAATGGTACAGTACTTGTCCTTCAGGGACAGGAGGCCACTCGGGTTTTTTTGTTTTTCGTTATATTGTGCTTCTCAGATACTGTGTTTTTTACAAATTGAAGGTTGGTGGCGACCCTGCATGGAGCAAGTCCCTCAGTGCCATTTTTCTAACAGCATTTGCCCATTTCATGTCTCAGTGGCACGTTTTGATAATTCTGACAATATTTCAAGCTTTTCACTATTATTATATTTGTTATGGTGATCTGTAACCAGTGACCGTTTTTAAATCTTTTTTTTTTATTATTAAAGTATAAATGACATGCAATGTTATAGAAGTTTCATGCCTACACATACTGAGCTGACAGTTCCGTACATCACTCAGGGCTCCCCATGGTAAGTGAGTCTCACCACCTGTCATGATACTATGTTATTATCATATTATTGACTGTATTCCTTACACTGTTCTTTTCGTCTCCATGCAGCATTTATTTTGTAACTGGAAGTCTGTACCTCTTAATCCCTTTTATCTATTTCACTCATTCTGCCCCAGCAACCACCAATTTACTCTCTGTATTTTTTTGTTTGTTCACCTGTTTTGTGTTTGAGATTCTACATATACATGAAATCCTATGGTATTTGTCTTTCTCTGACTCATCTTACTTAGCATAACACACACTAGATCCATCCATGTTGTCACAAATGGCAAGATTTCATTCTTTTTTATGGCAGAGTAATATTGCATTGCGTATGTGTGTGTGTGTGTGTATGTATATCACATCTTCTTTATCCATCCATCAGTGGATGCTTCGATTGCTTCCATATCTTGGCTATTGTAAATAATACAGCAATAAACATAGAGGTGCATATATCTTTCAAATTAGTGTTTTCATTTTCTTACCCAGTAGTGGAATTGCTGGATCACATGGTAATTCTATATTTAATTTTTTTGAGGAACCCCCACACCGTTTTCCACAGTGATCGCACCAACTTACAGTCCCACCAACAGTGCACAGGTGTTCCCTTTTCTCTACATCCTTGCCAACACTTGTTATTTCTTGTCTTTTTGGTACCATTTGATTACCTGTCTTTTTGAAACCATTCTGATATCTCATTGTGGTTTTGATTCACATTTCCCTGATGATTAGTGATGTTGAACATCTTTTCATTTGTCTTTTGGCCATCTGTTTGTATGCCATCTTTGGAAAAATGTCTATTCAGGTCCTTTGCCCATTTTTAATTAGATTATTTTTTGGTGTTGAGTTCTGTAAGTTCTTTATATATTTTGGATATCAACCTCCTATCAGATGTATCATTTGCAAATATCTTTTCCCAGTCAGTAAGTTGCCTTTTTGTTTTCTTGATGGTTTTCTTTCTTTTTATTTTGGTATGGTCCCAATAGTTGATTTTTCTTTTGTTTCCCTTGCCTGAGGAGGCGTATCCAGAAATATGTTCCTAAGGCCAATGTCCAAGAGATTACTAAGTTTTCTTTAGGAGTTTAATGGTTTCAAGTTTCACATTTAGGTCTTTAATCCATTTTGAGTTTATTTTTTGTGTATGGTATAAGAAAGTGGTCCAGTTTCATCCTTTTTCTTTTAAGTTTTTATTTAAATTCTGGTTAGCTAACATATAGTGTAATATTAGTTTCAGATGTACCGATAGTGATTCAACACATCTACACAACACCTGGTGCTCATCACAACAAATGCCCTCTTTAAACCCCATCACCTACTGAACCCATCCCCTTCTTCTCCTCCCGTCTGGTAACCATCAGTTTGTTCTCTATAGCTAAGAGTCTGTTTCTTGGTTTGCCCCCCCTTTTTTTCCCTTTACTCATTTGTTTTGTTTCTTAAATTCCATGTATGAGTGAAATCATATGATATTTGTCTTTCTCTGACTGACTT
Organism: Zalophus californianus; assembly: GCF_009762305.2. Lineage (NCBI taxonomy): Eukaryota > Metazoa > Chordata > Mammalia > Carnivora > Otariidae > Zalophus > Zalophus californianus. Next base: position 104,316,980 of record NC_045603.1, read on the forward strand.
ATTTCACTCAGCATAATACTCTCTAGCTCTGTCCACGTGGTTGCAAATAGCAGGATTTCATTCTTTCTTATGGCTGAGTAATATTCCATCATCACATAATGTGACATCATCTTTATCCGCTCATCTTTATCTATTCACCTTTATCTTCTTTATCCATTCATCAGTCAATGGACACTTGGACTTTTTCCATAATTTGGCTATTGTAGATAATGCTGCTATAAACATCTGGGTGCATGCATCCCTTTGAATTAGTGTTTTTGTATTCTTTGTGTAAATACCCAGTAGTATGATTACTGGATCATAGGGGAGTTCTATTTTTAATTTTTTGAGGAAACTCCATATTGTTTTCCACAGTGGCCTGTGTCAGTTTGCATTCCCACCAACAGTGCAAGAAGATTCCCCTTCCTTTGTATCCTTGCCAAGGACTATTGTTTCTTGTGTTGTTGATTTCAGCCATTCTGACAGGTGGGAGGTGGTATCTCATTGTAGTTTGGGTTTGCATTTCCCTGACAATGAGTTTTGTTGTGCATCTATCCATGTGTCTGTTGGCCATCTGAATGTCTTTTTTTTTTTTTAAGATGTTATTTATTTATTTGACAGAGAGAGACACAGTGAGAGAGGGAACCCAAGCAGGGGGAGTGGGAGAGGGAGAAGCGGGCTTCCTGCGGGGCAGGGAGCCTCACGCGGGGCTCGATCCCAGGACCCTGGGACCATGACCTGAGCAGGAGGCAGACGCTTAACGACTGAGCCACCCAGGTGCCCCATTTGAATGTCTTTTTTGGAGAAATGTCCGTTCGTGTTTTCTGCCCATTTTTAATTGGGTTATTTGTTTTTGAGTGTTAAATTTTATAAGTTCTTATAAATTTTGTAAGTTTTATCTTTATATATTTTGGATACTAACCCTTTAGCAGATATGTTATTTGCAAATACCTTCTTCTATCCCATGAGTTTACCTTTTAGTTATGTTAATTGTTTCTTTGGCTGTGCAGAAGTTTTTATTTTGATCTAGTCCCAGTAGTTTATTTTTGCTTCTGTTTCCCTTGCAGAGAAAAAAATTGCTGTGGCTAATGTCAGAGATTTTTGGTTTCAGGTGTCACGTTTAGGTCTCATCCATTTTGAATTTATTTTTGTGTATGGTATAAGAAAATGGTCCAGTTTCATTCTTTTGCATGTTGCTGTCCAGTTTTCCCAATATTATTTATTGAGGAGACTGTCTTTTTCCTATTAGATATCCTTTCCTGCTTTGTTAAAGATTAATTGACCATATAGTTATGGGTTCATTTCTGGGTTTTCTGTTCCATTCTATTGATCTATGTATCTGTTTTTGTGCTAGTACCATACTGCTTTGATCACTACAGCTTTGTACTATAACTTGAAGTCAGGAATTGTGGTGCCTCTGGCTTTGCTTTTCTTTTTCAGGGTTGCTTTGGCTATTCAGGGTCTTTTGTGGTTCCATACAATTTTAGGACTGTTCTAGTTCTGTGAAAAATGCTGTTGGTTTTTTGATAGGGATTGCATTAAGTGTGTAGCTTGCTTTGGGTAGTATAGGCAATTTAACAATATTTGCTTTTCCAATCCATGATCATGGATCTTTCCATTTCTTGGTGTCATCTTCAATTTTTTTCATCAATATTTTACAGTTTTCAGAGTATAGGTCTTTCACCTCTTTAGTTAGGTTTATTCCTAGGTATCTTACAGTTTTTGGTGCAATTGTAAATGAGATTGATTCATTAATTTCTCTTTCTCCTACTTTATTATTTGTGTGTAGAAATGCAACAGATTTCTGTACATTGATTTTGTATCCTGCAACTTTACTGAATTCACTGATCAGTTTTAGCAGTTTTTTGGTGGAGTCCTTTGGGTTTTCTATGTATGGTACCATGTCATCTGCAAATAGTGAAAGTTTTATTTCCTCCTTGCCAATTTGGATGTTTTTAATTCTTTTTGTCATCTGATTGCTGTGGCTAGGACTTCCAGTACTATGTTGAATAAAAGTGGTGAGAGTGGACATCCCTGTCTTCTTCCTGGCTGTAGAGAAAAAGATCTCAGTTTTTTCCCCATTGAGGATGATATTAGCTGTGGTTTTTCCTATATGGGCTTTATCATGTTGAGGTGTGTTCCTCTAAACCTACTTTGTTGAGGGTTTTTATCATGAATGGATATTGTACTTTGTCAAATGCTTTTTCTGCATCTATTGAAATGATCATGTAGTTCTTATCCTTTCTTTTATTAATGTGATGTATCATGTTGATTGATTTGCAGATATTGAACCAGTCTTGCAACCCAGGAATAAATCTCACTTGATTGTGGTGAATGATTTTTTTAATGTATTGTGTGACTTGGTTTGCTAGTATTTTATTGAGGATTTTTACATCTGTGTTCATCAGGGGTATTGGCCTGTAGTTCTCTTTTTTAGTGCTGTCTTTATCTGGTTTTGTTATCAGAGTAATGCTGGCCTCATAGAATGAATTTGGAAGTTTTCCTTCCTTTTCTGTTTTTTTGGAATAGTTTGAGAAGAATATGTATTAACTCTTCTTTAAATATTTGGTAGAATTCTCCTGTGAAGGCTTCTGGTCCTGGACTTTTGTTTGTTGGGAGTTTTTGTTTTTTAATTTCTGATTCAATTTCTTTGCTTGTTGTCAGTCTGTTCAAGTTTTCTATTTCTTCCTGTTTAAGTTTTGGTAGTTTATATGTTTCTAGGAATTTATCCCTTTTTTCCAGTTTGTCCAATTTGTTGGCATATAATTTTTCACAATATTCTCAATATTATGTATTATGCAATACATAATATTGTATTTCTGTGGTGTTGGTTGTTATTTCTCCTCTCTCATTTGTGATTTTATTTGGGTTCTTTCTCTTTTCTTTTTGATAAGTTTGGTTCCATTCCATTCTTTTGTCCAGTTTTCCCTGTACAACTTGTTAGAAGGATTGTTTTTTCCCCACTGTATATTCTTGCCTCCTTTGTCATAGATGAATTGACCCTATATGTGTGGATTTATTTCATGGCTCTCTTTCCTGTTCCATTGATATATATGTCTATTTTGGTGCCAGAGACATACTATTTTTGAATACTGTAGCTTTGCAGTATATCTTGACACTTGGGATTGTGATACCTCCAGCTCTTTCTCAAGGATTGCTTTGGCTATTTGGGGTCTTTTGCGGTTCCATACAAATTAGGATTATTTGTTCTAGTTCTGTGAATCCATTTTCCTCTGTGAAAAATGCTATTAGTATTTTGATAGAGATTGCATTAAATTTATAGATTGCTTTGAGTAGTATGGACATTTTAATAATATTAATTCTCCCAATCCATGAGCATGGTATATCTTTCCATTTGTTTGTGTTATTTTTTAATTTATTTCATCAATGTTTTATAGTTTTCAGAGTATTGCTGTTTCACCCTCCTGGTTAAATTTATTCCTAGGTAATTAATTCTTTTTGGTGCAGTTGTGAATGGGATTGTGTTCTTAATTTCACTTTCTATGATTTTGTTAGTATATACAGATTCAACAGATTTCTGTATATTAATTTTGTAACTTGCAACTTTACTGAATTCATTTATCACTTGTAATAGTTTTTTGGTGGCGTCTTTAGGGTTTTCTATATATGGTATCCTATCATCTGCAAATAGGGACAATTTTACATCTTCCTCACCAGTTTGGATGCTTTTATTTCTTGTCTGATTGCTGCAGCTAGAACTTCAAATATTATGTTGAATAAAATTGGCAAGAGTGGACATTCTTGTCTTGTTCCTGATTTTAGAGGAAAAGCTTTCCATTTTTCACCACTGAGTATGATGTTAGCTGTGGGATTTTCATATGCAACCTTTATTATGTTGAGGTATGTTCCCTCTAAAACCACTTTGTTGAGAGTTTTTATCATGAACGGATATTGTATATTGTCAAGTGCTTTTTTCTTCCTCTGTTAAGATGATCATATGGTTTTTATCCCTCTTGTTAATGTGATGTATCACATTGATTGATTTGTGAATATTGAACCACCCTTGCAACCCCGGCATAAATCTCAGTTGATTGTGGTGAATGATTTTTGTTGAATTCTGCTTGCTAATATTTTGTTGAGGATTTTTACATCTGTTTCATCAGAGATATTGACTTATAGTTTTCTTTTTTTGTGGTGTCTTTATCTGGTTTTGGTATTGGGGTAATGCTGGCCTCATAGAGTGAATTTGGAAGTTTTCCTTCCTTATCTGTTTTTTAGAATAGTGTGAGAAGAATAGGTATTAACTCTTCTTTAATATTTGGTAGAATCCACCTGTGAAGCCATCTGGTCCTGGACTTTCGTTTTTTGGGAGGTTTTTTTTTGTTTGTTTGTTTTGTTTTTAAAGATTTTATTTATGTATTTGAGAGAGAGAGATAGAGAGAGAGTGAGTGTGCACAAGGTGGGGGGAGGGACAGAGGGAAAGGCTCAGCAGGGATCCTGATTCGGGACTCGATCCTAGGACCCTGGAATCATGACCTGAGCCAAAGGCAGATGCTTAACTGACTCAGCCAGCCAGGCACCCAGGAGGTTTTTGACTACTGATTCAATTTTGTTACTAGTAATTAGTCTATATAAATTTTTTATTTTATCCAGATTCAGTTTTGGAAGATTATATGTTTATAGGAATTTATCCATTTTTTTCTAGGTTGTCCGATTTGTTGGCATATAATTTTTTATAATATTCTCTTATAATTCTTTGTATTTCTGTGGTACCAGTTGTTATTTCTCCTCTTTCATTTCTGAATTTGTTTATTTGAGTCCTCTCTTTTTTCCGTTATAAGTCTGGCTAAAATAAAGGTTTATTGGTTTTGTTTATATTTTCAAAGAACCAGCTCCTGGTTTCATTGAACTGTTCTTCCTTTTTTTTTTTAAGTCTATTTCATGTATTTCTACTTTAATCTTTATTATTTCCTTTCTTCTACTAGCTTTGGGCTTTGTTCTTTTTCTAGTTCCTTTAGATGTAAGGTTAGGTTATTTATTTGAGGTTTTTCTTATTTCTTGTGGAAGTCTGTATCACTATAAACTTGCCTCTTAGAACTGCTTTTGCTGTGTCTCAAAGATTTTGGACCATTGTGTTTTCATTTTCATTTGTCTTCATATATTTTTTTATTTCCTCTTTGATTTCTTCATTCGCCCATTGGTTGTCTAATAGCATGTTGTTTAGCTTCTATGTGTTTGTATTTTGCAGTTTTTATTCCCTGTAATTGATTTCTAGTTGTATACCATTGTGGTCAGAAAAGATACTTGATATGATTTTAATCTTCTTAAATGTATTGAGACTTGTTTTGTGGCATAACATGTGTTCTATCCTGGAGAAAGTTCCACGTGCACTTGAGAATAATGTGTATTCTGCTGTTTTTAGATGGAATGTTCTGTATATACCTGTTAAGTCCATCTGGTCTAATGTGTTGTTCAAAGCCAGTGTTTTTTGTTGATTTTCTGTCTGGATGATCTGTCCATTGATGTAAGTGGGATATTAAATTCTCCTACCATTATTGTATTACTGTCTATTTCTCTCATTATGTTTGTTAATATTTGCCTTGTATATTTAGGTGCTTCTATGTTGGTGCATAGATATTTACATTTGTTATATCCTCTTGTTGGGTTGATCCCTTTGTCATTATGTAGTGCTCTTCTTTGTCTCTTGCTACAGTCTTTGCTTTAAAGTCTGTTTTGTCTGATAGAAGTGTTGGTAACTAGGCTGTTTTCAGTTTTATGTGTTTTTTTTTGTTGTTGTTGTTGTTGTTGTTTGTAATCCAGTTTTTACTAAGATGGGAAAGAGGTGAATTCCTTGCTAGGAAGGAGCCAGGGGCTGTGTTCATTGGGAATGTAAAGACTCCAAACTGTAATTGTGCTTTTTTGTCCAGTGTAGGATGTGGTAGTTCTGTGCTAAAATGTCTTCCATTATTATACCTTTTAATTTTCCTTACTGGGAAGTGAAGGGAATGGTGTCTGCCTTCTTCATTTGGAGGCACACAGGCATGGATCATGAATAAGATAGTTGGAATGTAATTGGCAAAATATTAAATACTAATTATCTCAGCAAAGCCAAATAATCACAGAATCCCTCCAAGCTCCATCACTTTAATTGTGCTTTCAGCTATCCTCAGACATTTCTTTTCCCTTGCCTCCACTCTGCTCTCTGTTTCCCAAAATACTAAGCAGAAGTTCTTTTGAATTCAAGAAAAAAGTAAGAGTTCACCATTCTCCCCAGTGACACTCTTGAGGTCTCTTCTCTGACCAGGGAGGTTTCCTATGTAAAGTTCAACAACAGGGTTTTTTTCCTTTAGGCTCTCCATTTAAAAATCTTGGGTTCTTCCTGACAAAATGAGGCTTAGTCATCTCCCCCCAGTGATGGGTCCTACTTAGAAAACAAACAAGTGGGAAATTCTGCATCCCACTCCAGCCGCGTGCTGCTGAGTCTGGCCAGGGCATGAGGAAGGGACAGTACACTTGGAAAGGCAGTTCTGAGACTTGGATTATCTGGCAGTGAGACAGAGGGTGGGTCACCAGAAAACAAAAATCTGTCAGGTTGTAGAAAGAGCACCACCTCAAGTGTATAGAGCTACTTCCTTCCTATGAACTCTAGAGTCATCCTGCTCCCTGCACCATTCATGGCAGTCATGGCTCTCTATGTCCAGCATCCTGGTGCCCACTTAACAAGTAGGGATATTGAGATATTAGAGGAAGGGAGTCTTCTCCCTGAGGCCTGTGAGGGCCAGTGGAGGACCCAGGATCAGGACTCAGGCTTCCCTGCTGGGAGTCCTGTGTATGACTTAGGAGTCAAAGATGTTTCTCACTACAGCTCCAACACTGGGATTTGCTATGGGGAGAATCCAAGGCCCTGGGGCAGAAGTCACTGAGGGTTTACCAGGCAATTTTACACTGAGAAGAAACTAAAGCCCAGAAGAACTCCTTCTCTCATGACTCCTACACAGGCTGCCTCCTTCCTTCTTTCAATTCCAAAGGCACAGAATGTCTGATCAGAGAGTTTAGCATACTGCTTTGTACTGTTTTCTCACAGTTTCATGTATCAACCTTGTCTTGCCAATGAGACAGAAGCTCGCTGCAGGATAGATGGTAGGTGGGTGCTTTGTGATTGCTGTATTGATGTTGACAAAGCTCCCCACGTGGGATGTTCTGGGGCTTGTTTCCTGAGGCGGCTCTGTGTTCTTAAAGAGCACATCCTGCCTTCCTGGGTACAGGTGCAATCTCCCTCTGTTTACTGAGGTATCAGGAGATGAAAGATCTTTCCACTTGGTGAATCCATGGCATTGTGGGAAGACTCTTCTAAGGTAGACATAATTCTCTTTGCTTGCAATTATGCAGGAGTGTGTGTGGCTGGCGCGCGCGCGCGCGCACACACACACACACACACACACACACACACACACACACAGAGTCACACCCCTGATGTGTAAAGGGCCTTGTTTTGCATGGAGAACACAGAGCATGAAGATAAATTTTCTGTGATGGCTGTTCCTGTAGTGTGGGATTGATTTGCCTGTAGACAACAGGAGTTAGAGTATTGGTACTCTTCAGGATCTTTCAGATCACGTAGTACACCTGCCCTCCACAGGTGAAGAGAATGTCATCTTGAGAGCCTAACAGCCCAATGAGCTTTGTAACTTGGACAAATAATTTTATCTCACTTGGGCTTTGATTTCCTTGTCTGAAAAAATAGGATTACCCTAAAAGGATCTTTAAGGATGTTTTCAAAATTCTAAACTAAATGAGTTTTTAATTGTCATTTTCTCACTGTTCTCTGGCCTTCTTAGAACTGACTGGAATAACTGGATTGTGAAGGAATTTCTGACCTCAATCCATTTTCCTCACATAAAGAATAATTGGTTGTAGAGATCCATATCTCTTGGGGCTATGGCTATCTTAAAAGTGCTATAAGAATATATTGGATTGCTGAGAGAAGATGCCACCTCTTAGAAGACATCATCAACTCAAAACCAGGGCATTTCCTGATGAGGAAATGGGTACTGAGACTAGTGCAGATCCTCCCAGAGGTGGGAGGATGAGCCAGTCTTCCCTGGAAAGCCATTTTTAGGGGAGCTTTCCACTTGCTTTGAAAAGTCTAATTATGTTCCATGTTTAAGAGAAATATTTTTGAATCTGAGGGTTTTTGTCTCTTAAACTTTGAGCAAATTTTGACTTCTTTTTACATGCCACTTCCATAGCTTCCTAACACCTCTCGTTTTTATTATTAATGTTGTAAAGTGTATTTCATTAAAGTGTATTTCAGAAAAAGACCAATAGTTGAGGCACAACGGTAAGAATGGATCCAACAAACATAAGATTGGGTGAAAGAGGCAAGACAAAAGAATATGTTCAGTAGGATTCCATTCATATAAAGCTAAAAGCAGACAAAACAAAACTTTTTTTTTTAAGATTTTATTTATTTATTTGACAGAGAGAGACACAGCGAGAGAGGGAACACAAGCAGGGGGAGTGGGAGAGGGAGAAGCAGGCTTCCCGCTGGGCAGGGAGCCTGAGCAGGGCTCGATCCCAGGACCCTGGCTGGGATCATGCCCTGAGCTGAAGGCAGATGCGTAACTGACTGAGCCACCCAGGCGCCCCAACAAAACTCTTTTTTAAGGTACACATTCATAAGTGGTAAAAGCATAAAGAAAAGTCAGGATGTGGCTATAGCCAAAGTCAAGGTAGCAGTGTTGATGGTGAGGAGGGGTTGGTTCATGACGGGACGGCCATGTAGGAGAGGGCTGGCAGCGTTGTGTTTCTTGATCTGGATGGTGGTTACGTGAGAGTTTGCTTTCTATGTATTCATTAATCTGTAAAAATATGTCTTGTGTACTTTTCTGAATGTATGCTATATTTTATAAAAATAGAATAAAGTGATATGGAAATGAGAAAAATACAGTAGTTTAGAAATTGCAGATAAATATGGCAGATTGAGTGCTTTCTTCCAAAACCACACTAAGATGATGGCAAAGGAATCTTTAAAAATGCATAAACCACAAAGACAAAATGAATGGAAAAGAAGACACCAGCAACCACATATATATATATGAGGACTATGTTTTTATTTGTTCATTTTTTGTAGTTGAAATATGCTTTGATGACATATTTGACCTGAGATTCTTTGCCATGGTTCTAAACAACCATGCAACTCAAAGAACTGCTTTGCCAGGCTTTGCTTCTCAGATAATTTTGCAGAGGCCTGCCCATTCCTCTAGTTTCTCATGATGACCAGCCTCAATTAAGTTGATCTGGTTAGTGTTTGGTGCACAGTTCCTCCACCAGGTTTTTGTGCATGGACTTGCCACAGCTGGATGCAAGCACACACGTATTGCACAAGATGGGCCATGGTGGATAGGGGTGTTCTTCAGCACCTCTCGTAAAGTGGTGTTAGTGTCCATTTCACACCAGAAGCAGTGCATGCCTTGGCTGTGGTGTGGGGGGGTTAAGGTTGGAGCTGAATCCTGAACTCGCCAGAGAGGCCCTGCCTTCATGCAACCCAGTGGCAGCAGGGGGACACAGCAGCAATCTTCTGAAAACTGGAAAGTAGAGGGACAAGTAGCAACTGACTTTGCATATATGAATAGCTGAATCCTGAGCTGCAATGGGGAAAATCGAGACAATTAGACCTGCAGCTCACAGCTCCCAAAAGGTTTGGGAATTAGTGGTCTTAGGTATCTTTGGAAATGGTGGTATGAATGGGGCTATAAACTGGAGAATTGGCTCAAGGTCTGTTGAAGGAGTAATTAGATCTCAGATCCCACTCCCATCCTAGCAGTCAATACTCTTCTTCCCTTCAGCTGAACACTGGAGGGTTGTTCTCTATTGAGGGTGAAAGAGAAGCTCTCTGGACTGGGGCATGGCTGGCACAATTGGGGCACTGTATTAAGGGTGCAAATAGGGCTGAGACTTCTGAGCTATGTCTCCAAATGGCCCTCACAGTGCCAGCCCCTAGGCTGTACCCTCTAGGCAGGAGATTTAAACATCGTAGCATCCTTTAGGCTGTCAGAATAGATTAGCCTAAAGAAGAAAGCCCTAAAGATACAGCCCAGAGTCTACCCAACAGGACAATTCAGCCATAGCCCTCTCCAGCAAAGCCCGGTTGACGAGGACCATTGACCATTTAGAGTGTCCTGACAGTTTTTTGTTGTCTCACTCTTAAATATGATCAGTCAGTTACGAGTACCTAAATGTTTGAGGAAGTTCCTTAAAGTGAAAGTAGAAACCAAAGCAAACAAGCAAAGGAGGCAAATTTATTTATTTATTTATTTTTAAAGATTTTATTTATTTGACACACAGAGAGAGATAGTGAGAGCAGGAATACAAGCAGGGGGAGTGGGAGAGGGAGAAGCAGGCTCCCTGCTGAGCAGGGAGCCCGATGTGGGGCTCAATCCCAGGACCCTGGGATATGACCTGAGCCGAAGGCAGACGCTTAACAACTGAGCCACCCAGGTGCCCCAAAGGAGGCAAATTTAAAACAGAATATGCAAGGAGAAGAAAAGTTAAAACAAACAAACAAACACCAACATTCTTTTCAGTCTTTAGAGAGATGAGAAATGATATTATATCCCTGAAACAGAAACTGATTTCTATGTAAAAAGAACATTCAAGAAACAAAAAGGAACTCATTGAAGGTAAAAATGTGGTTAGTTGAGGGATGTGAATGGTTGGAAAGTGAAATTGTTGAATCTCCAAGAAAATAGGTCAAAAAACCCCAAATCAGAGATGGAAATTAGGAGAAAAAAATATGACAATTAGACAACTGGTCCGAAAAGTTCAACCTGTGAATACTAGGAGTTCTGGAAAGAGATAACTGAAAACACGGTGGGGAGGAAATCATCAGTGAGACAGTTTTAGTTCATTTCTTAGAATTAGAGGGCATTGGTTTGCTGATTGAAAGGGCTCATTAAATGCTCATAGAAATGGATGAAATAGGCCTATGCCAAGGGTACCTCATTGTGAAGTTTCAGAAAAGTGAGGACAATTGAATCATCTTACAAGTTTCTTTTTTTTTTTAAAGATTTTATTTATTTATTCATGAGAGACAGAGAGAGAGAGAGAAGCAGAGGGAGAAGCAGGATCCCCACTGAGCAGGGAGCCTGTTGTGGGACTCGATCCCAGGACCCTGGGATCATGACCTGAGCCGAAGGCAGACGCTTAACCATCTGAGCCACCCAGGCGCCCATCTTACAAGTTTCTAGAGAGAAAAAATAGGTTACAAGGGACCAGGAGGGGCGCCTGGGTGGCTCAGTCATTAAGCGTCAGCCTTCGGCTCAGGTCATGGTCCCAGGGTCCTGGGATCGAGCCCCACATCGGGCTCCCTGCTCGGCAGGAAGCCTGCTTCTCCCTCTCCCACTCCCCCTGCTTGTGTTCCCTCTCTTGCTGTGTCTCTCTCTGTCAAATAAATAAAAATCTTTAAAAAACAAAACAAAACAAAAAAACTCCAAACAAACGAAGGACCAGGAATCAACCTGGTTTAGGGTGTTTTAATAGAAGCTAAAAGACAGCGGAGCAGTGCCCTCAAAATTCTGAAGGAACAAGATTTCCAGTTGAGAATTTTATTTCCAACCAAGTTATCACTCATACAACGAGGTAGATCAAAGACATTTTCAGAGAGGCAAAAATCTGAATAACAACAACAACAAAAAACAAACATCCCAAACCATAAACACCGTAGCACCCATACACCTTTTCTTAGGAAGCTCCTAGAGGAAGTTCTTCACCATTAGGAGGACTAAACCAAGGGAAACATGGGATTCAGGATCCAGCACAGGAGAGAGGCCAATGGAATACGTGAAAGGAGATCCTTCCTAGTCATGATAGCACAGATGTATTGATCTAAATTACATTATGATGTAGCTATTGAGGAGGATGGAGGAGAAAAAATTGGAAGGAAAACATGGTAGGAAAAAAAGTTAAAAATTGCTAAGAAGCTATATAAACATATTATTTAAAAATATGGAATTAACTACTGAAAGAAGCTAAAAAGTTGAAAGTAATTGTTGTTTGGAAGGGGAAGTGGGGGGTAAGAAAGAGAACTGTGGTTTTCTTTTGTGATGAGCCTTTCTATCTGTCTCTTTAAATTATATGGATGTATAACAGATAAAAATAAAAACTGGAAAAAATTAATACCTTATTGATAAGCAGCTATTTCCTTTGGAATTATTTCACATTTAAAAACAGAGAGTCCTATGTTGTTTGTTCGTTTATTCAGCAATCTTTTTTTGAGCGTCTGTTATGTGCTGGACGTTGAGGCCATTTCTTTTTTCAGTGTTTGGCTTTTTTTTTTTTTCCTTTTTTAATTGTTCCTGTTCTGGTCCTTCTTACTGGGACCCTAGGTTTAGGAAACCGGTGACTTCTTGTCCTGTACTTCTTTCTCTCTACATCTCTGCTGGGTATGGTGTGGTTGGAGATTACAAATTTCTAGCAGGCACAATTTGTGGTCAGTTTGCTGAACACAGTCCCTGACAGGTAGGAGGCACTTGATGGATGGACAAATGGTCGCTCTGACGTGTGCTCATCTCCTCTCCTGTCTCCCTCCTCAGAGTAGACCAAATGTTGACCTTCCCACATCCCCAAATCATCCCTTAGTTTAGGCAGAACAGGGCGACTAGGGAGGGCCAGCCTTCCCAACCCCCACCCCCCATAATTACACCTTCACTCTCAGAGATCTAATTATTCGAGATTCAGTACTTTGAGTTTTGAAGAATATTTGGAATTTAAGGCAAATACAAATGCCCTAAGGGGGAAAAGACTATGAGCCATTATCATGGTAATTTCCACCCTGGAGTTTCCATACTCTGACATCTCATCAAGGGCATAATGGTGGCCAGAGAGCTCTTTTTAATATTTCAAAACACCTAATGGAAACTGCCCATTTGTTCAAGATAAGGCTATAAAGAGTAACTAAAATGTCAAGGTCCTTTGCTCTTAGCTGAAAGAGTATCTACTGTCTGACTTAGCATTGTAGCTCTGGTCCTTCCATGCTGGTTAGATGCTCTGGTTAGTAGCCATCTATCTTTGATAAATTTAAGAGTGGAGAGGAGATAATAATTATCAACACCATTTATTGGTTGATGGACTCTTGCCAAAGACAGTGTGGGTGTGGGGAGTGTGAAAGTGGTCTTTGGGCGTGGAGCAGGTGAAGGCCCTGCACACTGGTTCACTCATTCTCAGGGATTTGTGGGCAGCTGGGCCGAGGGCAGAGGGCCCCACAGAAGGCAGAGGAGGGGTGCGAAGATCAGCTTCCACTCCCCACTTAATCACTGTGCTGAGAGCTGGCCCAAGGGGCTGGTGTTGCTGTGAAAGGCGCCCAGCCCCGCGTGTCAACTCTCCCCACAATTCAGGCCTTGTGGCACAGCCTCACGGCAGCAGAGATAAATGCTCCTACAAGGCAAATTAATCCAGAGAGAATAGGAGCCTCAAACCGTGAAAAATGATGGAGACTATGGCCTACTTTCTTGCCTTGTAAAAGTCCCTTGCACTTTCCTGGGGTGCAGCCAAGCTGCTCCGTGTGGGGAGCAGAGCTGTGGATGGAGATGTGTGAGCCCTGTTGGGCAAACAAAGGGCGCTGTGGCCTCCAGTGGGTCCAACTTTTTGAGTCCAGACCAAAGAAAGCCAAGCCGATGACTCTGTGGAAAGCTTGACCTCTTTGGTGACTCGGGGGGTGGAAATGGTTTTGGGGATTTTTGTTTTGTTTTGAAGGGGTGATGTTTGGAAGCCGAGGCTCTGGAGAAAGACATCCTGACCTTCTTGGGGCACTTAAACCTACGACCACAGACCTTGGGACTTAGTTGTTTTCTGTCTGTTTTGGTGTGTTCTATTTTTGTGTTCCCAACCAGATTGTAAGGTTGCTGACATCCATTTATTTACCAGTAAGCCTCAGTTTTCTCGTCTTTAAAATGGAGATAATGATGCCCATTTTGCAGGTTCACTGTATCAGGGGATCAGCGCCTCAGTTTTGGTTTCACAACTTCCCATCCACCTTTTCCCGTCCCTGTACTCTCTCAGAAAAGGATCTTACTTCCAAAGAACGGTACTCTCCAAGTGAGAGAGATGGCCACTTTCTTAAAGAGCATGGCAAACATCTGAGAACTGCTCCCTCCCATTTGAGGACCCCTTGTTTCTGGCTCTGAGGAGCAGATCATGAGCCCATCTGTTGAGCCAGGATGAGGATCCTGATTTTACCTCCATAGAGAGACAAGCCTCACACAGTTGGCTTTCTACATGGAGGCTGGGAGTGCATGACAAAGTTGGAGGAAATAAACAAGAAAGTTCGCAGATGGATGTGGTTCGTTCTTATCCACAAAACAAAACAAAACAAAACAAAACAAAACAAAACAAAACAAAACAAGAAAAAGCAGGATATGCTTTTGAGGTACTTTAACTCTGTCTGTTGGATGTCCCTGGGTGTAAGTAGTTAGAATACTACTCATCCAATAGGGAGACCTAGAAATGGGATGGGAAGAGAGATGGATGTGCCTTCAATCAAAAATAGAGGAGTAAACAAGAGGACAGAGGGGAGAAATTGCCTCCCTAACAAAGAGAGTTAGAAGTGGTAGATACAGAACCCCTAGTACAGAGCCTGGCCCATGGGAGGGGGCTTCCCAAAGGGTAATTGTTATTATTAGTGGTGGTTTTGCTATTCTGAGTTGAGGTCCATGCCATAAACATAGAACTTTGTTGAGATGAAATTTCCTCCTCAGTCTGCTTTGTGGATTCCTTTACTGAGAACCAACCCAAAGCAAATAGCCCTCTTGGTCATCCTCATTAAAACTAGAATAATTTCTGTCCCGCATTTGCCCATGTGTCTGGAAAACCCATGGATATGCTTTCCTATTTAAAATGTGACCATTGAAATTTGTATGCTTTAGAATTTATAGTGAATTTCCTCATGTGTCACTTGCACCTCATAATGCCTTATCAAGGATAGGCAGTATGAGTGTCCAGAATATAATCTTTAAAAAAATCTTTATAAAATATATAATATTTAAGATTTACCTTAAAGATAAGGAAGCTGGTGCCGAGATGGCTTGAGCACCATGCCAAGTTCACGCAGTGAGTAAATGGCTGAGACAGGACAGGAGTCTTTGGACTCCACATCCTATCCTCCTTTTTGTAATCCATAATGCTTTTTCCGCCTGCTGACCGTGGCCTGGTAACAAGACTGGTCACTTTTCTTGATGGGAGGCATCTTGTGTAGCCTTTTATGTTTTCCAAAGAAGGAAAATGGCTTTCGGCTTGTGGTGAAGGTTCTCAGAAAAATGGGATCCAGAAATGTCTTCGAGCCTGGTCCAGGTGCCAGAAGAATTTGGCAAGTGAATTTACCACTGCTGAGTCAGGCCCTGGTCCCCCTCCCCCCAGGATTTGGATATGGATCGATGTCGCAATGACTCTGGCAGCTCTGTGCATTTCCCTTGGCCTCTAAGGCATTCCAGTGATGATGATGGCTTGTCAGGGTCATGGCCCTAGTACAAAGCAAGGCTATTTGTGGCTTATCGAAAACATAACTGGAGCCACCTGCATGCGACGCTGGCTTCTCAGTCTCTGGGGCCTGCAACTCAGCTGAAGTAAAATGTTCATATCAATCTGTATAGCAGATATCAAAAGTCACATCTTTTTCTTTAAGTTTGCCTAAGTAATTGGAAAACCAAATTGTCAGCTACCCTGCCATGTTGGACCAAGCTACTTAGTTTCTTATTCCATCCCCAAGGCCTGCGATGTCCCTCTTCCCTTTCTTTGTCTCTCTATATCTTGCTTGCCTGCAAGACCCTACTTCCCCCATGGAGTTTCCATTCCAGAATGCATGTGACCCTGTTGTTTGTTGCTCAAGCTGATGCTTTACTAAATATCCCCTTGTACTGTTTCATGATTGCTTTATGCACAGTTATTCTGGTGCATTCTTTGCAGTCAGACACTGGGTCTGCCTTGTCTTTCCTCTTTCTGAAAGTGTCTGAGTGTGCTGGGCACAAGTGAATGCTGACAGATTCATTTGATGAAACATTGTGGATGCTTATAGAAAAAAGCAGAGACCTGGGAATCCAGACATGGTTTTGTTACCTGGGATGAATCCCTTCACCAATCTGGGTTGCAATCTTTATCTGTAAAATGAAAGAGTTGAACTGGATGATCTCTAAGGTTTATGCCAAATCTAAAGTTCTAGGACTGATTAAGAGAGATTCTCATTGCTTTTACCTGTCTGTATGCATTCTCCATTGCAACCTGTTAAGCTGTCCTTGGCTTATCACCTGCACCTATGATTTGGATGCATGTAACTTAAAAAAGAATTATCGTCCTCTCTCAGAGAGAGGTCACAGAGGAGAGTGAGGGAGTATTGAGGAATATTTAAAAGCAGATGGCAGGGCGCCTGGGTGGCTCAGTCGTTAAGCGTCTGCCTGGGATCAAGCCCCACATCGGGCTCCCTGCTCAGCAGGAAGCCTGCTTCTCCCTCTCCCACTCCCCCTGCTTGTGTTCCCTCTCTCGCTGTGTCTTTGTCAAATAAATGAATAAAATCTTTAAAAAAAAATAAAAAAATAAAAGCAGATGGCTTTCAGTCCTGGGTTTAAATTGCAGTCCCATCATTTACTAGTTGTGTGATCTTGAGCAGGTTACCTCATTAAACACCACTTTTCATATCAGAAGTATAGAGTTAATACTGGTTTCAAAGGGTGATTGAGGAATAAGTGAGATAAAGCATATGTGGTGCATACACAGTGTAGGTGCTCAATAAATAATTGGTGTAATTGGGAAGCAAAATGGTGTGTCTTCTAAACCTTTGGTGAGCATTTTCTGATTTGTAAATTCTTGGTTGTATTTTAAGACAATGCCTTTATCATTTTAATAATAGTGTAATGATTTGAGGAAAATCATTTCAGTTCTAATAAGACTAGCAGTACTAATTATGCACATGATAACATTTTAACAGAGTTCCATAGTTTATGGATTTGGGAGAGACTTACAAAAACGGGTTGACTCTCTGGAGCTTCAGATTTCTGGTTGAGTGATTCAAATGAACCAGTCTTGCTTCCTGCCAGTGCAAATAAATCAAGTGTAAACCTTTGCTTTTTAACTAAGTTGTGAAAAGTGGAACAAGTTTAATGATAAGAAACTGTTTTAATGAGGCACTTTATTCTGGAGGTGATATTCTAAGGAGAGCCTCTCTAATTTGTCTCTGAACTACCAAAAGCAACAGGCCCACTGCTGTATTTGCTTTTTCAAATTTTTTCCCCAGCTGCTCTGGGTTTAAGTAACTGAAGTTTCTCAAGTCTTAAAGTTGGAGGGTGGCTCAGTGCTCCAAGCAGCGGAGACTAAAAAAGGACTTTGGGTGTAAATCAAAATTTTCTAACTGCCTTGCTCTGAGACATTGGGAAAGTCACTTTAAAGACCTTGGATATCTCAGTCTTACCAACTGCAAAAATGGCATGATGGCATGATGAACATAACTTGGCTTTAGAATGTTAGGGAGGAAATAAGTTGTTAGATAATCCTTTTCTGCTTAAATGAAAAAAATGTATGTTGAGTGAGTGTTACCTTTCAAGTAACTTTTGGACAGAGTCCACGAGTGTGTGTGTGTGTGCGTGCGTGCGTGTGTATGTGTATGTGTGATAGCCTGAAGTTCAAGTATTTGTAAAGGTTTCCAGCACACAATTTAAGAAACAGAGAAAAGAATTTGATCAAAATAATGCTTTTCATCAGTGGTGGTTGAGCAAGATTTAGGACTTGCAGATCTCCCATGTCTTATCTTGACAATTTATGTTTCAACTGAGTTTCAACATTGGCTCTCAGAGTCAGAAAGAATTCCAGAAGATAAAGGAGAACCAGAAAGCCAATTTTTAATAAATACTCCGAGAGTAAAAAGAAATAGTCAAAACGGCATACATTGTAGAGGTCATGTGGTGTATGAAGAAATAGCTTTGGATAAAACAGGATAGGATGAAACTTCAAAGTGTCTTCTGCCAGTTAATCCAATTAGTGTTCCACTGATTTCTCGGAGATTGATTGTCTCTGGGGAGCTGTGTTACATCAGCCCTCAAACTGTTTTTCCAATTCCATTAGGCCCATCAAACAGTCTCTACTGTTGGGACAATGGGCTTTTGTGCCATGTTTACCCATATTCCTTTAGCTTGTCCCCCATCCTCCCCAGTCCCAGCCAGGAGCAGAGAGATGCCTCCGTTCTCAGTAGTGAATATGCGGGATTCCCACTCATAACGCTTTGGGTGGGCAAAAGAAACTCAAACAGAATGGGGAGGCAGCATCTGCCCAGGTTATCTTTAGGTTGGCTGATCAATTCTTCATGTGGCTTTTGATGTTTATTTAGATTTTAGATCTTATGGGTAGATACACTGACCCCATTCAAAATGCCTCTTTATATTAGAAGAGAAATGCCTAAGGAGTGTCAGAAATGAGGAGAAAAACTGCTTCTCTTGAAGTCTCTTTCTTTGTCTAGTTTGGCGGGCAAAGGAGTTTGCCAGTTGTGAACCTTATAAATAACCTCAGAGTTTCAGTTTTGTTATATGTAAAATGGCAATAATAATAATGCCTCCCTCATAGGGGGTTAGGAGAATTAAATGGGTTAGGTATTTGGTAAATGCTTAACACTGTGCTTGCCTGGTGTTATGGAAAGGACTCAATAAAGGTTAGCTAAAATTATGTTAATTGTTCTAAGGGGAAGGGTTAGTAGGCATGTTGGGAATTGATATTAAGGAATAAGACCCGTATTTGGAGAAAGTGGGGATCAAGGAGACTAATCAATAGGATTTTGAATGTGGGAATATGCAGGATATGAGCACATGTGATTTCTTGCCACAGGAACCACCTACATCAGGCATAGCAAGAGAAAAGAACCCATGCAGTGTTCAGACACTATAAGCATTGTACAAAGGGGCTCCCCATGAGTCATTGATACTCAAGCTTTTAATATCACCCTCAGTCACTTTATTCATTGCTACATTCATTGAACCTACATTTATCACTCAACCTGTGCTGTGCATCGATGTTATAGATAAAAACAATCCATTCCTTATCCTTAAGAAAACTGAGGGAAGAGGTGGGCAAGTTACCAGACAATCAGACAAGTTCTTGAGTGATCAGGAAGAATGAGGTATACTGGGAAGGCTTCTTGGAGGACTTGAGACCTGAGATTAGATGAGTAAGAGTTATCTAGCAGCAGGAGAAGAGTTTTTCAGGTAGAGGTTGCTGTATGTGCAGAGGCACAGATGACAGAGCACTGTGTGTGACACATCCTGTCTGCTAATTCCAACATCTGAGACATCTCAGGGCTCTTCTCCATTGATTACCTGTTCTCTTAAGTATGGACTGTATTTTCACATGTCTAGCAATTTTGGATTATATTCTGGACATTATGAATGATACATTGTAGAGCCCATGGATTCTATTTGTTCCTCTGAAGAATGTTAATTTTTTATTTTAGCAGGTATTGAATTTGACTGAATTCAAACATCAAACTCCATTTTCCCTGTAGTGGGCAGAAACTGAAATCTCTGATCAGTTCTATTAATCTTAGCTGGGTTGTTTAGACTCTGTCTCGTGTATGTGTAGCTTAAGGAGTCAGCTACAGATTTTTTTTTTTAAAGATTTTTTTTTAATTTATTTACTTGAGAGAGAGAATGAGATAGAGAGAGAGAGCATGAGAGGGGGGAGGGTCAAAGAGAAAAGCAGACTCCCCGCTGAGCAGGGAGCCCGATGCGGGACTTGATCCTGGGACTCCAGGATCATGACCTGAGCCGAAGGCAGTTGCTTAACCAACTGAGCCACCCAGGTGCCCTCAGCTAGAGATTTGGACAGAGTTTATATGCAGAATTTAGAGTTCCTTTCTGAGGCTCTCTCCATTCTTGGGATTTTTTCCTCCATTTTTCAGCTGCCTCAAACTCTGTCTTCTGATTCTGCAGGTTTCTACCTGGTTTGTAGCCACTTAATAGCATGCTTATTGGGGCCCTCGCTCAAGCAAAGAGTTGTAAAACCCAGGAAACTTGTCCAGTGCTCCCTAGCTTCTGCCTGCTTTTGGTTTGTAGCCACTTAATAGCATGCTTATTGGGGCCCTCACTCAAGCAAAAAGTTGTAAAACCCAGGAAACTTGTCCAGTGCTCCCTAGTTTCTGCCTGCTTTTGGTTGCCCTCTAGTGCATACCAATAGTTATTTTTGAGTTTTTATTAGGTAATAGTTATGCAGAGAGGATTGGTCCAATATAAGCTACTTAATGTATTAGAAGCAAAACATTCACATGGATATTTCAAGAACTTCAAATTGTTCAATATGGTTAGAGGTGTGTGTGTGTATGTGTGTGTGTGTGTGTGTGTGTGTGTGTATTGTAGGGGACTGGAAGGATATGCAGCTTGGAGAAAGGCAGAGGCCAGGTCATCAAGGGCCTTGTGTGTTACACTAAGGAATTCGGGCTTTAACCTGAAGGATGTGATGGAGAGCTTTAATTAGAAGAGTAAAATGATCAGAATTGTGTCTCAGATACATGGCTTGGCATCTGTATAAGGATGAGCCAGAAGAGGTAGAAAGATAGTTTAGGAAGCTGTTGGGTAAAACAGAGTTCAGTTTTCTCCTTTGTAAGATGAAGGGTTGAGCTAGCTGATCATTAATGTCTTTTATGGCTTTAATATTATGATTTTCCCACTAATGCTTTTACTTGGCCTTACTGGAGCTTGGGGTTCCTGTGAATCTGTGTTTTGTAGAGCACTATACACAGCCCTTTGAACCCAGACTTCAGATGATGCCAACAGAGAAAAATATACTTGGTGGTGTTCTTTGGTTTATGAATATACATTAAGGTAATGGGGCACAAAGCAACACACATGAATGTACCAAAGGTGGTTAATGACCTTTGAATTTCTCTGGTTCTCCCTTTAGACTGCCTGCATCATAACAGGTATTTGGTTATTCTGTGTTATCTTAAATGGTCTACTATTGATCTGACTTTGACTTTTTTTGGTTCTGAAAGAGAAGGAAATGGGCCTATTAAGAACCAATGTTATGGACAGATTGCTGTAGGGGTACCAAAAATGGGAAGGGTGGGAAAATATTCTATTATAGTTTTCTGAGAGTCTCAGGAGATGCTGATGGGCAGTATGATGGGCATGTTGATTTCATCCTTTCCTGGTTCTGAACCGATAGGAAGGTGAGGCTTCCCTGAGCCGCAGAATGTTCTATACCTTCTAATGCTTCCTGGAGAGCAAAGAGCTCCTTTGTGTCAGACTGTGGATGACATGCTGAAAAGCAACTTCTGCCCTTGCTCAGGAGGGCAATCCAGAGTCCAGTAGTTCATTTTCATCATGACACATTTTTATATGCATTGCCTCAGTAAGAGCTCAGGCCTTTTCGTTCTTAAAACTAGCTGAATATACCATATTCGGTTAAATTGATCCTATATTCAGTTCATGAAATATCAGGTTTTAGGAGTTACAGAGGAAGCAGTGTAATTCTTGCATGCTGTTTCTTGCCTGTAAACAAGGCTTTCCTCTTAGGATTGCAAGACCTGGTGTGGAGATTGGTGAATTACCTTCCTGGCTTTTTACTTTGATGAATGTCATTTTACTCAGAGTTGACTAAATGATATTGTCTTATATGGCTTTAAATTTTTTCTCTGATATGTTTCCAGTCTGGAGTGTATGAGTGCATCAGTTCAGATATTTACGAGACACCTGGGGTTGGTCTGGGGGTATTACAGTTATTAAGATGCAGTCCTTGTCCTCAGAGAGACCCTAGCTAAGTATCTGCCACAGCCCCTCGTTGGCTGCTTGGCTTTCCACTCTTTGAACTGAGCTAATGAACATGGTGTGCCTTTCCATAGAGGTTCTTTTCTATCATACTGTGGCCACTGAATTGGATTTGGTGAAAATATCAGGAAGTGGGATGATGTGCTTTTGGCAGAGATGTTCAAGTTTGGTCACGGTGACATTTTGCCAGCTTCTATTTTATCAGTTCTGGTGTAATTGGTCCTGGATTTGAGGGTGCTGTGAGGCCTGCGCCAAGTTCATCTCCTACTTCCTTGCCTTTGCACTTGAAATTTCTGCCATTGGTGTAACTCATAACATAATCATGGGTTAGCTCATGAGTTATCATGGGTGAAGGCGTTGCCTGTAGAATTCTATTTGTGAAGGTCCATTATATTGGAAGAAGTTGATTGAGGAAGCATTTTGACTTATTTATGATGTTCCATCTGAGAACTATGGATGGTAGAAGTGGGAGGTGGGGGATGAGTTTCAGGGGTTGAAAGAAAGTGATTCAAAAGAGCATGGAATAGGCAGAAATAGGAACTCTCCTCTGTTGCAACTCTCCTCTGTTGCAGTTTTGGCAGCTTCTATGCCTATTTCTTTTTTTTTAACTTTTATCCCCAGCACATGCTCAGACAATGAAATCTCAGGTCCAGCGTTGGCTGGCAGTTATATCTGTGAATCTCAGCCTTTGATTTAAGTCTAGTCAGGACTGAGTCATTAAAGGGTTCTTTGCATGTTCAGATAGTGGGATTTTTACTCAGTCTCATTCATTTCAGTGTGGCTTCACTGTGACCAGGTCTGTGGGAAGGAGGCATCCCTCTCAATATGGGGATAAGTCCTCTGCTCTGAGGTACATACCGATTTAGATCAGACACCTGTTTTTAGAAGGAAAAGTCTATTTTAGAGCAGGAGGGAGAGAGGAGCTTAGCCATGACCTAAGGGAAGGAGAGGGGCCAGGCTGTCCTGCCACTTCATGTATGGTTGACTCAGCCAAGTTTGACTGCAGGATTGGGTCTTGGCCCAGGATGGAGAGTATCCACTAATGAGGCAAGTAGCTTCAAGAAGATCAAAATAATCAGTCAGTTTTCACTGCTGTAGTGAGTCACCATCTTAAAGACATTATGTTCTAACTTAAGAGTTAGGAAGCTGAGGTAGAAGACGCCTAGTTCCTAATCCCTGGGGAATGCAAAGTGTGTCTGAGAAGCCTGAGGGCCGGTGGAGAATGGAGGGGGACTCCAGTTCTTTTCTGCTGCCTGTGCTATTGCTTCCTTCTTCTTGCCTTCAGTGGGAAGGAATGTGAGAGGAATAGTGCATTAGAGGCTGAGGTGGGTTGGAATGGACTGACTGGGGGCAGATGAGTGGTCTAGCAGAAAGGAATACAGCTAACACTGCTACCCAGGCCCTTGGAGGCTGCAGAGATCTCGCCAGGCCTGCAGGGGCTCCTGAGGGGTATTTTGGTGGGCCTGGCTTTCCAACCCACACTGTTTGAGAGGGATCAGTGTTCCCCTTGGAGGCGGTGAGGAGGGCTGATGGTGTCTGCATCTGGAACTCTCCATCTGTGTGACTCATGCAGCCTGTAGAATGCCCTGTGGCAGGGAGAGACAGCTCTCACCCGTGGTTAGTTTACAGTACATGGCTTTCCAGGTACTGGGCTGGATTGCTGAGAAGTCTTTTCCCTGGGGTATCCTCAGATAGGTGAGGGGGATGTCAGTCTGGGAAGCTGATTGTCATATCCTCTAAAAGCCAGGCAGGAACAGCATGACCTGTCAGGGTAATAAGTTCTGTAGCAGTTTGGCCAGAGTTAGAGGTGTGTCCATAGAACAAAACTTTCCTTGGAGCTGAGCAAGTTGGCCCCCTTAGAGACTGAAACCTTGACCTTTGTTTTCAAGAGTCCCCCACTCCAGCCAACTTGCAAATGGGAGGCCAAGATGAGACAGTGCAGTGTATGGCACAACATCACCATTGTGGGAGGGACAGGTCAAAATGCCTGTCCTCCTCCCATCACAGAGGGATGGGCACCCCGCACAGAAAGTCGGTCAAAAAGAGTCTGGTAGAAGAACTTGGACAGAGGGGGCTCTGTTCAGGGTAAGTGACTTCCTGGATAAGTGACCTTCAGGACATCACTTACACTTTCTGAACCTTCTTTCCACCCCTCCTTCTGTCCCTCCCTCCCTTTTGAGTGCCTACTAGAGGTTGTAAGTGCTGAAAGTGCAGTGGAAAATAATAGAACAAGGCTGACATTCTAGTGGGAGAGTGACAGAAATGAGGTAAACAACTAAATAAGTATGACTGTTTCAAACACTGGTAAGTGCTTTGAAAAAAATAAGGTGATGGGATGGACAGTGCTGGGGGAATGTGGCTGTTTTTGGGGAGTAGCACAGAAGGCCTCCCTGAGGTCATGCTGTTTGGGCTATGACCCAGGGCAAGGGGCCCTTTATTAATAGGTCTGGGAGAAAGGAGAAGGAACAGCAAACACAATGGCCCTGAGATGGTAAGCCCAGTAGGCAGATGGCCATGATGCCCTTTGTGGGCACAGAGCCTGGTCTCTGACTCCCACTGTGAGGGGAAGCTTATCTGGAATTACTGTGAGCAAGAAATAAACTTCTATTGTGTTGAGCCACCTACGTGTTGGTGTGTATTGGTTACAGCAATTAACGCCACCCTAACCTTGCATCTGGTGGTACCGAGCCCTGAAGCAAAGGCGGGACTTGAGCACAGAAAGGAAAGCCAATTATCACCTCAGCAACAGGAGGGTGCTCACCTCTCTCTCCTTGTAGTCTGAGCCAGAGGCTCTGTCTTGCTCTAATATCAATTCAAAAAGGCAGCATTTCCAGACTCTTGTCACGTCACAGGGAAGCTCTTGGTCCTCTAATTAAGCAATAATGTGCTTGTCCAATAAGTGCCATATGGTTGCAATGAATCAAGACCAAATTATGATAGCTTTAACAATTAATATTATTAATGTTGGTAATAAAATCTCCAATTTTATGTTATGTTTTTCTTTTGAAGAGCTCAAAATGCAAGTATTAAAATATATGTCCAAATATCCTACCAACTGTGCCTTAGGAAGAAATGAAGATCCCCAAAAAGTTGGGAAAATGACTTCATACTTTAAAATAAGGTTCAGTTCTTTCACCTGACTTTATCTCTGACCCCATAAAGATAGCTAATCTTTCCTAGCAATAAACCAGAATAGTGTGATAGAATTAGGGAAATGGGATTATCTTAATGTCACAGTAAGGAGCCGAGCACAAATAAGGGGCTGGAGTTAATTAGATAATACCATATGTCAAAACTGGAGAAAACTGGAGTAGATTTGCCTTGATGAACCTGGTCTATGGAGAGAGGATGTGGGATCGGAACAGGGAACATGGGAAGGGGAGCTGGCCAGCTTTGCCCTGTGCCTCACTGGCCTGGAAGTGGCAGGTGACTGCAGAGTTGATGAGGAGCCAAGAGAGGGATTTATCAGGAAACACTGAGTTCTGAGTGGCAGGCATACTCGAGGACAGGCGACTGGCCTCCAGCTAAGAGAGAGAGCAGGGCTTACCATAAGGCAGGTAAATGATGGATTGACAGTGTGCCCAGGGACGTCTCTTACTTAGGAGAGACAAAAGAAAAGTGTAAGAGTTTCTTTGTTTGGCTCTAACCCAGATCCATTTCTTCATTGAACTCAGAGATGCTGTGGGATAACCCAGGAGAGTTGGGGGAGAGTGGGCATTTACATCTGAGGGGGGTAGTTAGGAAAGAGTTATAAGCCACAGAATTCAAAAGAGTTGCCAGGGACACCATGAAGACCATTACTTGGTCAGTTCTTCATTTCTAGGAAGGCCCATCACCATAAACAAAAATTCATTAACCTTTTATTCAATGGGTATTAATTAATTGGCTATATATGCTTTTCCTACCCTGGAGGAGCTTATGATTAAGATGATCATATAACTTATTATCCCAACGAGGACACACTTGAGAAAGAAAGGGAGCATTATTAAGAATTATATGGGGATAAGAGGCACACACAAAGAGTGGCCCAGCAAACTGGGATGTACAGAGAGACCCGACTTATGAGATGTCACTCCATTCACACATAGGCACAATGAGATGCCCACTCCATGGGCAGTGAAATATTTCTACCCGTGTCCGCATATCCTGCTGGAGCCTGTTCTCCTTATTGTCAGGACTCAGCTGGAGCCCTATCCCCCACGGACACCACCACTCTAGCCACTGATCAGGTTTGTGACCTCGGACAGATTCTTTAACCAGTACTCACATTCTGTCTGTTAAATGGGGGTAGCAAGAGTACCTGCCTTGCAGGATTGTAGTGAAGATGAACGAGTTAATAGAGATTGACACTAGAATGGTGCCTGACAGAAGGTAAGCACCACATACATGATGATCATTATGATTAGCTCTGTGACAGCAGGTAACATACCCAATCTCTCTGTACTTTACTTTCCTCATCTGGGAAACAGAGACGGGAATACCTACCTTTTATGGGCTTGAAATTCAATAAAATGTAGCCCCCCTTCCTCTTTACAATCAGCAGCAGACATCAAAGGGTGAGTTATAATACTTTCCACACTTGTTCACAGATTTATTACATAATATATTTAGATGCGGTTAAAGAACATTTACTGAATGGACAGGGGAGTTTCCCAAGGGGAAGGAAGCAGATAGGGAGAGGGTTGTGTGTGTGGCCTTACATGGAAAAGGTAAGCAGGAATCCAGATAAACAGATGGCTAATCTTCTTAGCACTCTCAGGCAAGAGAGAAGACTCTAGAAGTCGCAAGATGGTTTGGCCTTTGTCTCAGGAGAAAAACCAGAGGGGTTATCTTTAAACTAGGGAGGCAAGTCACTGGGGTACATCTAAAGACAGAAAATGACCAGCTCTTTTGCTTCTAGTATTTGACCTCCATCCAGAGCTGATGGGATGAACAAAACTATTCTAGATACTTGGAATTCTTATTTTTTTTACTTCATTAAATTCATCTATAAAGCAGCAACTTATATTTTTTAGAAATGGCTTTATAATGGAAAATTTCAAACATAATCAAAGAGACTTGTATAATCAGTTCCCATGTACCCATCTCCCAGCTCCAGCTCCACAGTTATCAACACTCACCAAGTTAGTTTTATCTATTGCCCTCAAGGCATTTTTCCTGAGATACTTGAAAGCAAGTTTGTCGTTATATACAGATTGTCCTTGACTTACGATGGTTTGACTTGTAAGTTTTTGACTTTACAATGGTGCAAAAGTGCTACGGAATCAGTAGAAAGTATACATCAAATTTGGAATTTGGGTATTTTCCCAGGCCGGCGATATGAGGTTGATACTCTTCTGTGACGGGGGGCAGCATGAGTTGCAGCTCCCAGTCGGCCCTGTGATCAAAGGGTCAACAACTGATCCATTTACAACATTCTGTGCGCATACAACCATGCTGGTTTTCACTTTCAGTACAGTGTTCAATACATTACATGAGATATTCAATATTTAACTATAAAATAGGCTTTGCATTAGAGAATTTTGCCCAACTATAGGCTAGCATATGTGTCCTAAGCAAGGTAGGCTAGGCTAAGCTATAATGTTGGGTAGGTTAGGTATAGCAAATGCATCTTCGACTTGTATTTTCAACTTACAGGTTTATTAGGACATAACCCCATCATAAGTTGAGGGAGGTGTATAATTTCACCTGTAAATACTTCAGTATGTGTTTTCTACAAAGACTTAAAAAAAACCCCAAATGTCTGTATCACCCCAGACAACAATAATACCAACAAAACTCAGTAAATCCTTGATATCATCTGATACTCAGTTCAAATTTAAATTTCCCTTATTATCACAAAAATATCTATTGACAGTTGGTTTGATTCAGGATCCTAATAAGGTCTACACATTACATTGGCTTGTATGTCCTAAATCTCTTATCAAAAATTGTCCTCCCTCTCCTTCTGAATGCCATTTGTTTGTTGAAGAAACTGGGTCAGTTGTCCTGTAGAATGTTCCACATTTTGATTTGGCTGACTACTTCCTCATTTTGTCATTTAATTTGTTCCTTTATCCTCCTTATTTCCTGTAACCTAGAAGTGAGATTCACGCTCCATTTGTTTTGGAGGGAGGGTCAAGGGTATTCTTGTTGGGGCTATACACTTCCTGTTGCAGTACATCAGCAGTCACTTTTAGGGATGCTGGGACTGGTGAGGGGGCTCAGAGATTTATTGTCAGATGGCTCCCTCCATTACCAGCCTTCTGCTTGCTGGTTTTAGCATCCAGTGATGATCGTTGCCCCTACCTGTACTTCATTAGGACTTGTGAAATGTCCATTTTTGGTTCCGTCATTCCTTTTGCATTTAGTAGTTGGAAGTCTTTTATAAGAACTATGCTCTCCCATCATTTATTTGGTTTTCCTGAAATACAGTTTGACAGAACAAGCAGGACAAGTGCTTTCCTATCATTTGTCAATTTTCAGAATAATGAGTTGGCGCCCTAGCAAAGGAGGATAGATCTTTCATTAATTAATTAAACAACTATTTATTGAGTTCCTATTATATGTTGAGCATTGTCCTAACTCCTGATGGTTCAGCAGTGAACAAAATAGATAAACTTCTCTGCTTTCTTGGAACTTACATTCTGGTAAGTTGATCTATTGTGTTAGGCAATGACAAGAACTATGGAGAAATATAAAGCAGGATGGGGGTTTCGGGAGAGCTGGAGGGAATGGGAGTTGGGTTTGCAATTTTAAAGTGGGTCAGGAAGGCTCACAGGAAGGTGATATTTAAGCAAAAACTTGACGAAGGTGAAAGAATGAGCCACCTACATGTTGGAGAGGAGCATTCCAGGCAGAGGGGCTTGATGTGGGAGCATGCCCACAGTGTTTGAGGAATAGCAAAGAGGCCAGTGTGGCTGGTGTGGAGTGACTGAAGGGGAAATTAGTAAGAGATGAGGTCAGAGAGGTGGGAGTGGGGGCCGACCACGTAGGACCTTGTAGACCATTTTAAGAATATTGCTTTTTCCCTTGAAAGAGCTGTGCAGCTACTGAAGAATTTTGAACAGAGGCATATGATGTGACTCTTGATGGAATAGTTGGGTAGGGGTGGAACTGAGTTTAGGCTTAAAAGTAGAAAGTTTCTTTCCTTGTCAGCTGGTACTGGCAAGGGGGACACAAGGTATTTCATCTGTTTGGAGGGGAACTCTGCATCTGGGTAATGGTTGGACTACAGGAAATGCTGCCTCTTAAACTGTCCTTTTAAATTCCCAGGTTTAGCACTTTCCTTGGCACTGTTAAGCTCTTCATAACATAAAATCCCAGGGCAGAAACCTTCCTCCCCCAGACTCCACACAGAATGACTATATGTCCATCATCCCAGTGAGATCGAATTCCATCCCATTCTAAAATTATGGTACATGGGGGGGAAATGCCACTACGTGACCCATCTTCTTTTATTCTTGGTTACAAGTCCGTTGGAACATTTTTCACCGTTCCTAAGGAATTGGTGTTGGCTAACATTGGGGGTGTCTGATGATTCTAGAGCTAGGTCCACATTTGTGGATAGCGAGAGGACCATCCCTCTGTCCAGGGTCACCGCTTTAAGCCTGGCGAGGGGTGGCCTCACTAAGAGGCGCCTGACGACTTGGGCTACCCATCAGCTGGGCACCCTTTCCCATCCAGAGTTCCCAGTCAGCATGGAGCACACTTTCTCATCCCTGCCGCCTGCTCAGCATCCAGAGAGGCTTTTCGTGGATGAGCATCTGTCTTTGCCTGTAACTCCCGCCTGTCATAGGCTGTGAGGAATTTCTGGGTGCTTAGCAACCAGGAGAGGATACAATACAAGCAGCCTGAATGCCTGTCAAGGAGCTGTTCCCTCTCTCATCATCTCCTCTGGGTTTGTGTGAGCAACGACAGCAGCCGCAGAGACTAGGCGTCAACTTACACCGTGACTTTTTTTAATTAAAAAATTTTTAAACTGAATCTAGTTCAAGCACATCTTGCCTCAGAGAAAGCTTGTTTCTCATCATTCTCTGTCATCATTTCAGGTGATTCTCTGTAACCCTCTGAGACTTTTGTCCCCAGGCTTACCAAGAGGGTGAGACATACCAAGGGAAGTGAGGAGGTGGGAGGAGGCTGGGCCTCTCCGCACTGCAAGGTGCCTCAAGCTGCAGGTTCTGCAGAGAAGAAAGGACATAATGAGGGGAGCAGGCTCTCCAACGAAGGGACGTCATCACTTGGAATGGGCTCTCTGCCTCTTACTGAAAGGAAAATTGCTTGCTGGGGGTGTGGTAAAACATTTCAAATGAATGACAGTCCTTGGTATGCGGCCAGTACCCAGCGATGTGACAAGACAGGAAATGGAGCCCTCATCGCAGGAGGCTTCGTGAGGAGCCAGGGGCTGGTGGGAAGGGAAGGGAATGCTTCAGAGTTTACTGTCTGCAAGGCACCATGCACTCTTAGCGGTTACTCTTATAAAATACCTACCTGTAGGAGGCAGGAGCCTTGCTTGTTGCACAGATGAGTCTAACTCAGAATTGATGCTCCATGTGAGATGGTGTGCTGCAGACAAGCCAGGTCCACACAGGGTTGATAAAGGATTGAAGCAGTTATCTTGTGGTGTCAAGGCATCTGTGTACGGGGAGCTGGATGCTAAGACCTGGAGTTTGGCCCCCTTCCAGGTTGTCACAAAAGGCTGCGAACATGTCTCGGCTCCTGGAAAATGCCCTTCTTTCCTGACCCCTGGGCAGACTCGGCAACTTTCTTTATGACTTGGTTCCCACCAGGGAACCTTTGGGGCTGCCTGAGTACCAGATTTTTGGACCAATGGGTGTGCTCTTTTTTCAGATGAACTGCACAGGCCCTGAGAGGAAAACAAAAAGATAGAAGTGATGGAGGTCTTTTCTGTGGTTAGAACCACCTAAAGCTTGTTTAATGAAATAGTTCATTAAACAGTCATTAAAATGAATGTTTGAAGACTTGACATCCAGAGTCTTTTATTACAATCTGAGTGTCCTCTTGTATTGCCAAAGTGTTCGTGGTCTTTATAGGCATGGGGGTATAGTACAGAAGTAAGTGAGCAATGTGTTGCCAAAGATGAAGCATTCCCTGGCTTACTGATAGTAGGTTAGTGAACTGGTGGTTTGGGCCAGATTTTTGACCCAGTGAGTTGTCTGATGAAAGGAAAAAATACAAACTTATCAGTGAAGTCAGCACCTTGGACCCATAAACTCTTTAAGGTTGGAAGGTCCTCTGAGGTCATCCAGCCCATTGCCCCATTGAATGCTTGATTAGTAATTGATGCAAAAACTCTGGGCTCTGCATTCCAAAGGTTGACCCAGGCCCATAGTGTTGGTTTAGAATATTATCATAATTAATGGAATGCTGCTAGAATATTGGCTCCAGACCTGAATTCCACAAACTGGAAGAGATTCAGCAATAAAGACATCCAGAGGAAGCAACAGACATTAGTAAAGTTGGAAAGTAGACAGAAAGCAAAGAGTAAGTCAGTAGGTTCAAAAGGAACAATCAGAGCTTCATAATAATGATCACAAATGAGTATTCAGTAGTTAAATAAAAGTACCCTTGTTCCACACTTATCTGATGTGAGTCTTCTTTCAGGAAGAGCTCTTGCCTTCCTGCCTTGGTTTCTTCGCCCTCTGAACCATTGGACACACCACTGCTGGACTGATCTCCCAAGAGTCTACTTCCTCTGCATTCCTTCTCTACAGTGAAGGAAACTTTTGTAGTTTCTCTTTGTCTAACTAGAGAAAGTTAAAGCTTTTTACACTTGATTCTTCAAGGCTCCACCCTTCTTTTTCCACCCTTTGATATAAGCTTTTGTTTTGGGCAGGTGGGTTCACCCATTGCCTCCTGAGCAGGCCTTACTTGCTCATGCTTGCCGGAAGGGGGAGCACATTTTCTGGTGCCTGTAACTTCCATTATTATCTACCATGAGATTGAGTACATGGTAGAGGTATGAATGAATGAATGAATGAAGCCTGTGTTCTAGGTAAACAAACATACAGGTGTAAGCACACACCCATGTGTCTGCACACACAGCAACACCCCATCCTCCTAAGCATAGTTGGAGATAACCCCTGGCATCCCACTTTTCTGGCACCTGGCAAAGGGCGAAGGGCCTAGAGAAGTATAAGCATCAACCCTGAGGGGAGAGCATTAAGATACAGAAACTCCAGCTCATGTTTCTCCTTGGAGCTAGCATCTGCGAGGAAGCCCAGCAGGCCTGAGTACTGGCAAGCCTGGCATGGAGCCCTTCTCCCTTCAGAGGAAGCGAAATGTCCTGGCAGGATGAGTCAGTGGGAGAATGGAACCAGAGAGTGAGTCACTTTGGGAGGAGAGGCTAAAGGATCTTCTCTCTGCTCAAAGATATTTTAGTCTTGGTAGGTTTTTCCCATTTCTCTTGTTTAGATATAAGTTTGGGACATGTGATTGCAGTGGGTAAGCTCTCAGATGTAATGCAGAAAGCGTTCCTTGAATGTCCAGAGTATTGCATACTGGAACATTTTTGCAGCAAAGTGAGGGGTTAAGAAGGCTGGCTTTGGAGCCAGGCAAACTGAGTCCTGATCACAGCCCTTCCCAGAAGCAGCTAGGGACCTTGAGTGGGTGCTTGAGTCTCTTGAAGCCTAGTTTTTGTTTTTTAAACAAAGGTTTTCGTGTCAAATGAGATCACATGTTCATTTACTCCACAAGTTTTTGGGTACCTGATGTGTGTTTGGTACATTGCTGGGTGCAGAGCACATGGAGGTGAATGCTGTGGACTTGGACCCTGTCCCCTGGGGTCCAAGTTGCTGGCTGGGAGGACCACTGGAGGAGACCCATTCTTGGGGTAGTACCTGTGGACATTCAGCCAATACAGTGGTCACAATGATCATTACTACCTCTTTGGTTTCCCGTAAACCAGCTCATCCCTTTGCACCTCAGTCTCTTCTGTAAAATGTGGAGCTGAATTAATCTCAAAGAGGAAGGCCCCCAGCTTCTCATCTTAAGCTACAGTTTTGGAGCTCACGCTTGTTATTTAGAGTCTGTGAGATACAAATGGAGGGGCTGCGGGAAGGGGCGGCATCTGAGCCTTCCGTGTGGGGTTAAGATCAGCATGATCACAATAGACTGGCAGGGTGAGCTGAAGCAAACGGGAAAACACTGGGGTCTGATATTTAGGCTCTCAAAATCAATTGTTCAAAGACACGATCGGGGAGAGCAGACTTGAGAACAGGGCACGTGAAGACGGTCCAGGTATGTATTTTATTCTTGTATGATCGGGGCTGCTGAAACTATGGCACCATCCCAAGCTACATTCATAGATTGATAGTGCTTAGGGTGTAGGCTAGGGGAAGAAAAGGAAGACCAGCAGTAGCTGATATTTTGGAGTTACTGGAGGCCAAGAGACCTACATACATGATATCACTTAATTACAGCTTGTCAGATTCCCACAGTAACCCCACAGGGTCGGTTTTGTTGTTATTATCATTTTATAGATGTGAACACTGAAGCCTAAGTGATGGATTATGAGGGACGCTTTGCCCAGGGCCCATAATGCACAGCCGTAGGACCGAGGCCAGAAGATGTATTGTCAGGGGGTCATACAGAGAGGGAGTAAACTGACTGTGGGTTACTTGTTGGTGTAGAACTCAAGACAGTTAGTGGATGCTATGGGTTCAGCAGAGAGCTGTTTAGGAATAGAACACATCCAGAGGTCCCGTGCTCTCTATCCCTACAAGCACTCTAGCAGAGGCTGGAGGACTGTCCGCGCTGTTGGATAGGGAGTTTTGGCATTGCGAGGGACTGGCCAGATGACGTGTGAGTTTCTGTCTGCAGAAAAGTAACCATGACGGAACCCATGTAATCTTTCTTGACCTCCCCGGCAAGAGCCACTATAACATCGTGTGAGCAGTGAGGTAATAGGGGAATGCGAACCCGAGAGTGGGTGTGACCTGCGTGGAAGCCGGGCATGCTGCAGTGACAGGGTCCGTACTCCTGGGGGCGCAGGTCCTCATGGCTTTCCTTTGCCGCTGCTCCTGCCTGTCCCATCCCCCACCCACGTGCTTTCCCCATGTCTTTCTCCTCTTTGCTCCTACACTACCTGAAATTGAAACCCATTCGATTGGTGAAGGTTTCAGTCTTTTGCCTGTTGGTGAACCACGTGGGGGGTCATTGTCATCATACTGAGGGCACAGAATCTGAGGTTATTCCGGGGAGGTGGCTTCTCTAGTGGAGTTTTTAGAGGGAGAGGTGATCAGCTCAACGGCACACTCCCTCCTTTCCTCTGTTTAGTATATCCAGGAAATACTTGTCTCATGTCTCCTATGGGCCAGAATGGTGCTGGGGCTGGAGATTCAAAGGTGACTCAGGTGTGCCCTCGTGTTTCCTCCATGCAGGGAGACAGGGAAGCAAGCAAGCCAATGACACAAGTTTGAGGAGCTTCTGGATAAAGGTGCACCCAGGGCCCTGGGGCAGCACGTGGGAGGAGCACTCACCCGTATGTCCCCGGGCGGGGTTTTGATGGTGTCATCCCTGTAAAAACTCAGGCAGGTATTGGTTTCGGTCGCTAACCTGCCACATGCCATTGCCATCTCGTGGGCAGGTTCCTTAACTTTTTGGAGCTTCTGTCTCTCCATCCATATAATGGGGAAAATACTACTTCCTTCACACGATTTCTGTGAAAATCAAGTGAAATGAGCTAATTTAGGGAAACTCACCTAACATGGTGTCTGGCTCAATAAAGGAAAGTTCCCTTGCCTCCTGACCTTGGCGAGGGTGAAGGGTGGAGACAGAGATCCTGAACTTGATGTCCATGAGTCTCTAAGGCAGTGGTTCCTAAATTGCTGGTCACAGATTGGTGCCCAGCTGGATAACATAATCTCAGGAATGATTTCTTCAATACAAACTTTGGGACACTTTCTCTAGAGATTCTGTTTTGATGAGTATAGGAAGGGGCTGCACCATAATCTGAGAAGTTGCCCAAGTGATTCTGAGGCTTAAGTGTAGGTTTGGAGACCTACTGAAAATATTTTACAGAAGTGTGTGTGTGTGTGTGTGTGTGTGTGTGTGTGTGTGTGTGTGTGTGTGAGAGAGAGAGAGAGAGAGAGAGAGAGAGAGAGAAAGGGAGAGAGAGAGAGAGAGTGAGTACACATGCATACACACATGCATATGTGCATTTTCCCAGAGAAGGGCCCCCTCGTTTTCATCAGATTCTCAAAGTGCTTCGTGATCCCACAAAAATTAAGAATCACTCTTTTGTGCTATGTGCTTGCTGGAACAGAATGTGGTCTGAGAATATGGGCTTGGGACATGAACCAGCCTCCGAGGCTACCATGGCTGGGCTCTCCTTGTCCCCTCACTCTGGAGATTCCCAGGGAAGTAGGAACAGGTGTTTGGTGGCCTGACTCTCTGGCAGGTAGGTAAGTGGTTGGGGCACCTCATCAGTTCTGTCTCCAGAGGTTCTTGAGATACTTAGTGGTAACCAGCCTGAAAAGTTGACATGGAAATTGTTTCTCTCTGGTTCCCATAAACGTAAAATCTGTTATGAGTTACATTCATCTGAGTGAAAGAGAGACAGAGATTGTGGTGTGTGTGCAGGAGAGTCAGCCTCTGCATGGTCTGAAAGCTTTTGCAATTTTTCCTAATTGGTCCAATCTTTTCTGTAACGAGTCTCCTTTCCTCTTTCCTCCATCCCATACTCCACTGCCAGCAGCTGCTGATTTCCTGACAAGGCAAATGGGCACCAGAGCCGGGATGTTGTTATTCTGGAGGATTTTCAGGTGTATGATGGTAGAAACAGGCAGGAAGGGAATGTTGGCTCTGTGTTTGGCAGCTAAGGGGACTTGTTTTTCAACATACCTTCTGAGTTTAGGAGATTTGGACTTTTTGCCTGGTTTTCTGTGTTCTTGGTAAGTCTCCTGAATGCTCCATGAGCTGTGGCAGGAACTCTGACTTTCCCCGCGATGCCCTCAAGTCTACCCCTGCAAGGACAGAAGTTCACAGCTGCTTCTGGTCATCGTGGGTGACACCCTGGTAATTTGAACTAAGTTCATGTTAGTTTGTAGTCCTTGGCGTCAGCTTTAGGGTACCCGTTCCTTGGTTATCTCCTGTCAGAGCTAATCATAGACCACATCGACGTGAGAGGTGATTTGCCTCATACAGAACCCCTTAACACGTGCTGTATCTAGAATCAGAAATAGTGAGTGCTGTATTTCTCTGTGCAGCTTGTAGTCTGTTCATTCATTCCTTCAACACTTACCTCTTGCTTGTCCACCATGCGCCAGGTACCATCATTAGGCACTGGAGGTACAGTGAGGACCAAGGCTTCGTCTTGCTTTCCTGGAGCTCACCTTCTGGTGAAGAGGACGGGTGCACAGGCGGCATGACAAAGCAGACAGAGAATCTTGTTTTCTAGGCTGCTTTCTTCTTTGGCGGTTTGGTGGCTTCATCTTCCCTGCAAAATACTCCTAACACTAGGATCTTAATGATGAATACTAATGGAAATCACTGAAGATGCTTCCCATTCCATGGGTATTTGCTTTTAAACTGGGGTTTGAGTCATATGTAAAGGGATGTGGAGGTGAATTTGGGGCAGCAGGGGGAGCAGTAAGGGGAGGTAGGCCCTGCGAGAGGGCCAGGAGTCTCCCTCTGATGTAGCTGATGCTGCCTGGCTGGTTAGAGCTCATTCACCGTGCCCGCTGCCAAGCCATGTGAAGGTACAGATGTCGCCACTGACACCCTCCAAGTTGTCTCTCTTGTGTTTCTACCTCTCTGGTTTTTATCACTCCCACTTTACCACTGGTGAATCCCACTCTATTTTTGTGTGTGGCTGGCAGGTGCCGTCGAGAGACAAAGGGAGGGAGGAGCCGGCCAGCAGCTCCTCCAGGGGGCAGGTGGTTCTTCCTCCTGCTCACAGTGCCTCCTCTGTGCCCAGTTTCCACCACTCTCTACCTTGCATCCCCACACACCTTCAGGGCCTTGCTGGGACCCCTTGAGGCCCGCCCAAATGCCTGTCCACAGGGCCGTCTCTGGGCCAAGCCTCTGGCTCTGCCCTACTGCCCTGCTTGTGTGGCCCTGGGCAGAAGCTGCCGTGCGTCTTTAGGCATCTTTCCCCATGGACCCTGTCTTCCTCCTCCCGTCCTTGAGACCGGCCTAGACTTCCCACAACATTAGAGCCATCTTTGTGGGCCTCATGTGAAGAGAGCCCAACAGACACTTGTGGCCTGACGGATTGGTTTTCCCAGCCAGGCCACCAGTCGCTTCCCGGCCACAGTCTGGCTCCTCTTTTGAGTGCCTGCCCCAGCCCCCCACTCCGAGGAGGCCGTGGCCAGATTCACGTCAGCAGCTGCTCCCACTGCGGGCTGTGGTTTTGGGGAGCCGCAGTTTAGGCCTCTCATCTTTATGGGAAGCCTGCCCAGCACCGGCCTGATTAGAATTGGATGGTGGCAATAAAGGTCTCCCTTCCCTGCCGTGGGGCTGAGCGTGTAGCCGAGCATGGCCAGAGTTGGCCACACGCTGTAGCGGGTTTCCTTCCCAGGGCCCCTGGTCACTGTCTGCAGCTGTGTGGTGGGTCCGCTCGGCTCCGGTTACCCAGACGGGACTGAAGTCAGGCTCTTGCTTCGTCAGGGCCTGGGTAACTGGATGAGGTTAGGTGCCCACTCCTCGCCCTCCTTTGGGAGCATCTGCAGGAGAGCCAGGCAGCTGTGTGTGGTGGGTCCTGATGTGACAGCAGGCCGTGGGGCAGACGGCCTCCGCTGGCACGAGGGCACCTTCCAGTGAGAAAATGTGCCTTCTGCCCAAACAGAAAGTTGGTTTTATTGATCTATTTATTTTTAAAGGAATGAATGAAGGAAGAAAAAGACAAAGAACATTAGAGGTCAGAGTCTGAGAGAGCCTGAGACGGAGCTGGAGACAGAGAGAGTGTCAGAGAAGAACAGACACTGGCACTGTGAGCAGCAGATAGGCAGGGACGGAGGGAGACCACAGGGAGAGAGGTACTGAGGGTGGCTGGGGAGAGCCCGTGGCGACACTGCTTACGGATTTATTGATCCTGACTTGTTCACAATTCAAGTACTTACCGGTCTCTAAAGTACAGTCTTAATGTAGAGATCCATTTACTAATAATAGGACTTCTTGAGCAATTGCTGTGTGCCAAGTACTGTGCTGAGTCATTTAACATGACCTCTTTTAATTCTTATGACAGTCCCGTGAGGGAGCTCTCATTATCCTCATTTAATACAAGAGGAACAGGTGCTCAGAATCAGGCCCATGGGTAGCGAGGAAGAGCTGGGACTCCGATCGCAGGTCTGTGGGACCCCAGTGCCTATCACTGTAAACATATGCGATGCTGCTTTCTTCTCTTCTATTCAATCCCATGCAGTCCTCTTTCCCC
This sequence comes from Zalophus californianus, assembly GCF_009762305.2. NCBI lineage: Eukaryota > Metazoa > Chordata > Mammalia > Carnivora > Otariidae > Zalophus > Zalophus californianus. The sequence goes on from NC_045603.1 coordinate 104,355,083, forward strand.
AAACTGGCTGTGAGCACCCCCCCACGCCTTTTTCACCCCCTCCCCCCGCCTCTGCCATGACTCTCTGCTTTCTTCTTGCCAGCGACCGGGCACACAGACTCACTGTGAAAGCCTATCTTACCTCTGTGTACCACTGTATGTTTCTAGAGCCTTTCCCAGGCAGTGATTCTGTGAGCGGATATTATCTTCTACATCCTATAGAAGGGGAAACTGAGGCTCAGTGAGATTCAGTGACTGCCTAGGGTTGCACTACACAACTTTTAGGTGGTAGAGCCAGGATGCAAATCCACAGTGTCAGAATTCAAATCCAGTACCCTCCAACCCTCACTGGTCACCTCTCTGAGGTGCTGTGTTCCTCATAGCAGCCACTCCATCTTCAGCCAAAGGAATGACCAGGAAACCAGAAAGTGATTTGCATTTGGAATTGAGATGGGGCTGGTGGTGGGTAGAGAGATGTTGAGGCAGTTAAGGACAGGGTAGGCCCACAGAAACTTCTGTCTGGGAGCTGTAGCCTCTTCCCAAGCAGAACATCTGAGTAATGGCTTAGTGGGTGACTGCTGGTGGTTTTGGAAAGTCTGCTATCTTACAGAGTAAAGTGCTGATGCGTCAGGTACGAGTGAGGAGACCCACAGTTTGGGGGGCATGCGTTAGTGACCAACAGGCCTGACATCAGGGCAGCATGGAGAGAGCCAGGCGTGGCTGAAGGGACCAGGAGCAGTGTCCACAGACGGTAGGATCCATGCCTTGTAATGTTCCATTTACCTTCTTTAAAGGGAGATAACTAAGAAAGTAAAGGCAGATTTTGTGCTGGTGTTACTTTGCCTGACGGTTGCAGCAAAAGGCCTGAGGCTCTAAGGTGCCTGCCATGTTGTCCTGATCTCAGATCTCCCGACCCCTCAGAGGGCTAAGCCATCCCATCTGCACAGTGGCAGGGAGGGTGCCCGTGGAGGCGCCCCGGCCCTGGTGGGAATAGCAGCAACAAGTTGGAGTGGCCTGTCCTTGAAACCCTGGCTGGGTCCTCAGGAGATAACAGCTCTCAGAGAAAAGCAAATAGCAAAACAGAACAAGCAGCCACTGTGTGAGTCTTTTCACTCAGAATTAAAACGAAAACCAAAAAAACCTTATGATCAACACAATACCTAGGGGGCCACATGGTGTCATAAATTCCATCTTCCCAGGGTCGTGTGAGGCTTTCCAAGGCTCGGGGCCCTCTGACAGTCAGTCACTCTACTCGCCAGTCAGTATATCAGACATCTCAAAATGTATCCACAAGCCACCTCAAGTAGAATATTTTTGCTGTAATGAAGTTAGAAACAATGGTTGTATTTTTTATAATGTTGCATTTTATTAAGAATAAATTATTGGTCTTAGGAGAGAAACTCTATTATATTGATACATAACTCTGTGTGTTGAGCTACATTTGACTGGCTGACACAGTGTTAAGTTTTATGGATGCTGAGTTAAATATCCATTTCGATTTTGCAGTTTCTTCTATGTTTTGGACCCACCCTACTTTTGTTTTTTGTTTTTAATTTTCAAGTGTTTTGTGGGACGATGAAAAGCCTGTAGGGCATAGGCATTGAGCCTCTTGTGCTCAGTGGATACAGTCTCTTCTATCCCTTCCCACCTTCCATCCCCAGAGAGAAAGTGAGAAAGAAGGAGGCTACTTCAGTGAATATCACTTTCTAGGCCTAAATTATACTAGGTTCTCAGGTCCTCTGGTCTCCTCTTTGGTGTTGTTTTTATAACTATAAAATATAGGAAGTGTTCCCCGAGAAATGTGGAAAATTTGTAAGTGTCCTGAACAGATGATATTAAATCAGTTACCTCAGATCCTTTGGCAGAAGGGAGGATATAAATTCTAAATGGGATTGCATCAACCAGCTCAGATTTTCAGAAGTGAGGAGTAGAGACATAGGGAGGGCTGGCTCTTCCAGAGCCTCTGACTAGGATCTTTGTGTGACTCTGGTGTAACATAGACACTGGATTCTTCCCCCTGCTCCAAAGAAGAGACTCGTGCTAGACGCAGCCATGACAGAGGTGCCAATATTGTGCCCCAGAGGAGCAGAGTGAGGAACTGACTTGTGTGACAAGAGCTGAATTTATACAAAGAGAAGAAGGCTGGAGAAAACCCCTGAGGCTGAGGGGCCTGGTTCACCCAGACATGCAGGAAGGGTCTGGTCTGTGGAAACAGGAAGACACTGTGCCGTGTGGGGACACCATGGCTTCCTATGTAGGGACTGAGGCTGGGCTCTGGCTATGCTGCCTAAGAGGAGGGTGCAAGGTCTAGCTTCCCAAGTGCCACTTACCAACTGGAAAACTCTATCAGCAAGTTGAGTGGAAGCCTGTAGGGGAGAGGGAAAGGAAGGAACATTTGGCTATCCTCAACCACAGTGATTTACATGATATAGAAAAACTAAAATAAAGCATCATGAAATTGTGACAAGCCCCATTAACATGACATACTCATTAAGAGCTCTGGTAACTAGTGATATTTAAAGAAGGAAAAAAAAAACCCTCGCAAAAAGACATGAAATGATTTACTGCAGGAAAAGAAAATATAGGTCCCTCGAGATCACTGATACAGGAGAACAAAGGAGGTCCTGGAGGTGGCTGCATCTGATCAAGGTGAGAGCCAGCTCTTCAGGGTTGGGCACAGGTACTTGTGAAACCTGGGAAAAGCATCTTTGGGGTCATGCCCAGCATTTTTCTATTAAGCAAGTAGCACATCCAACCAGAACCTGCTCTTTGTTAAGGGAACGGAATCCCCTTTCTACACTAAAAATGAGATTATGTAAAATCTTGGATTTATTTGAAAGAGGGGGGTTTTTTTGTGCCTGATGCATTACCATAAAATGACACCATCTTACTCCTTATTGCCTAATTAGTAATATTGTACTTCTGTGTGAAATGGTGTGTTTAAACATTGCCAATCGATTTAAACAAAAGATTTCAAAATACTGTAGGATGGAGCACGGTGAAACATTCCTGCCAGCCCGCACTCTCCTAGGGTAAGGTTTTTGTCATTTCAAGGTATGCCTGCACAATGGGAACCTAGCAGAAGACGAGAAATTTTCTTCAGCACTCCGCTTCCGGATCCTGGCCATGAAGAAAAGGCCCTCTCTTTCCTTCATCCAGGGCTTTGCTGGTCATAGGGTTGGGCTGGTGTTTTTTTTAATTAAAAATATTCAGGGTAGTAGAGACCCAGCTGGATATTGGGCTCAGCTGGGATCTATCGTTCATCTATCTCCTTCCTCAGTATACACTTAGTGAGGACATATATAAACTCTGTGTCCTAGGTGTGAAAAACATAGAATGAGAATAATATAGTTCCTTTCCTTGAGGAGGTCAGCAGAGTGGGAAAGCAGATGTTTCTGTGGAAAGTTGAAATATAACCCGGTCAACAAGGAGGATGGTAGAGAGATGAAGGAGTTTCATGGCAGCCTTGAGAAAGAGTACATTCATCAGAATGGCCAGTCTGCTGTAACGAATACCCCCCGAATCTTGGTGGCTTAACAGGACAAAGTGGCTTACATCACAGTCCAACTAAGATTGACAGGGTGGTGACGGGACATTGAGGTACCCAGGGTTCTTCTGTTTCAAGGCTGTGCCATCCCCTTGGGCCTGGAAATTTTCCTCTGGGTTGGTGGGTTGCACCCAAAGTTTTAAGGTCCAGGCCTCGGGGTGGTGCTCATCATTTCCTGCAGGTTCCATTGGCTCGAATGCAATTCTGGGAAATAGGGTCTGGTTCTGTCCTCCCCTGGAGGAAAAACGGGTTTGGTGAACATTAGTGGCATATTCAGTGCAAGGAGCAACTTGCCCACCCTGGGAAGTCAGAGCAGCTCGATGAGAGGTGAGTATTGAGGGTGTGTAGGGTTTGCCTGGTGAAGATGTTGAGTGTTGGGTGCCGGGAGGGAGTAGGGGTGTGAGAAGAGTATTTCAGGGAAAAGAAGTGGAAGTAAATGGGATGTGTCTTCAGATAGAGCTGGATTTAAATATCGGCCCACAACTAGCAATGATGTGACCTTGAGCCCGGTCCCTGTGTGTCCCAGGTGTCAGCTTCAGCCCTTCATCCCATGCCCTCGCCCAGATTGTGGCCATTACCTAGGGATTTCCTTGCCCAGCCCCCACTGGCTCCAAGGGTCAATGCTATTGCTCTGTGTCCTTCCCTCTGCTTTGGACAAACCCTGATGTGGACCTGTTCCCCTTTGATTTACAGACACACATACATACTCACTCTCTCTCTCTCTCTCCAGTCTCACACAAGGTTTTTGTGAGTATATCAGCCTGTATTCAGGTTTTGGGAAGCTCAAGAGAGTTCACATCATTGTAATGGGAATATTGAATGTTTGAAATTTCTGTGTTTAAAAAGCCCTACAGACATTTTTGCCTACCCAGGCCTTAGGGTTTTAATATATTTCTTGTCCTTTCTACTTCTCCCCCTTTACTGCCCCCAAACTGCTTGAACTCACTCTCCCCATTTTTATTATGCAGAGCAGTTCAGCTCTATCTAGTCCCTACCTCTAAACTCAGCCCAAAGCCGTCTTCTGTACATCTACTTACGTGCCTTCCCGCACAGTAGGCCATATCCACAGCTGTACCTTCCCACGTGATGGGCCATCGAAGGGAGGTCTCACCCCACCTCCTTGGACGAGGGAAAAGGGGTGGTAGAGAGATTCATTTCCCCATTGCATTGAATGCAGAAGCAGATGGGGCCAATTTTTGTGTTAAGCAACTTTTTCTTCCTTTTATATACAATTTCACTAAGGGTCAAATGGGACTGTTGCCACAACAATTGCAAGGTTGTTGAGAGAAATAAGATAATAGATGAAAATGTGTCGTGCGGTGCCTGGCACATAGTAGATCCTTAATTAAAACACAGCTGTCGTCCTCTCCTGCCTGCCCTCAGAGTCGCAGGGTATTTTAAAAGGCACAGTGCTGTGTGGTCAGTGACACGGCATCTCAGGGTGAGAGTGTGTTATGGGGAGGAGCGAGAGATGGAGCTGCAGTGGGGGAGTGGGGCCAGATAGCTTCATGCTGTGCTTTTATCCAAGGAGATGGGCATTTATCCTCTGCATTCATAAGTCAGAACTTAGCACATTGGATATAAATGGGAGGAGAACCTTGTTAAGTAGCTGTCTGTTTCAGCAGAAATCTTTTTACTAAGATTCATGATGTGGCTCCAGGTAGGTTTAAATTTGCAGAGCGCCTGCAGGAGAAGAGGGGTCATGGCTCTAGGACACCACACCTGCAGGGGGGTGGCACATCGCCGTCCCCTCCCAGGCATGCTGCCGTGTACTGGCAAGACCCATGGAAACTTGTTACCCTGGTAGCTGGTTTGCGTGAGTGGCTGACCAAGCTGGAAGCTGGAGGGGCCATGTACTCCTCCAGCAGGCTGCTGCTTTTGAGAGCTCTGCACCTTCACTTCTCTTTAAGAGGAGAGGAAGAGAGCCGCGGGCCAACTGGGCGGTTGACCGTGTTGGGCCTGCCATGTCCGCAGTCTCCCAGAGCTATGGGGTGCCCCGGGCCCACCCAACAGTGGGCCTTCTCCTGCCCCAGCCTTGACAAGTCTTTGGGCCATCCAGCCTCTCTGCCCGACACCTCTGGGGATGGAAATCCATTTGGGGGATATCTGTAATGGCGAGAAAGGTCTTTCTTAGAGCGGCTTTCCTTTATCTTCTACCTGCTGCACTTCATTTTGCCATCTGGAGGGGGAAAAAATGTATTCTCTCACCCTCAGGACATCCTTGTTGATATCAAAGACTGCAGCCCTGTGCCTCTTGGTCATCTTCCCTTAGGCTAACCATCCGCTTCACTGCACCCTCTCCCCCTGTCCTGGCCACTCATCTGAACTCTGCTATTTGCCTTTGACCCACAATTCCTCAGCTCTACCTGGCCCCAGGGATAAGAGGCTGTTGCATCCTGTTAAGGGCAGCTCATTTCCATCAGTGTAGCCTGAGATTACGTGTTGCCTTCCTCCTCCCCCACCTCCCCTCTGCTCCCATCCCTCCTCCCCCCTTCTCCCCTCTGCTCCCATCCCTCCTCCCCCCCTCCTCCCCTCTGCTCCCATCCCTCCTTCCCCTCCCTTCTCCCCTCTGCTCCCATCCCTCCTCCCCCTCCCTTCTCCCCTCTGCTCCCATCCCTCCTCCCCCTCCCTCCCTCCTCTCCCTCCCTTCTCCCCTCTGCTCCCATCCCTCCTCCCCCTCCTCCCCTCTGCTCCCATCCCTCCTCCCCCTCCCTTCTCCCCTCTGCTCCCATCCCTCCTCCCCCCTTCTGCCCTCTGCTCCCATCCCTCCTCCCCCTCCCTTCTCCCCTCTGCTCCCATCCCTCCTCCCCCCTTCTCCCCTCTGCTCCCATCCCTCCTCCCCCTCCCTTCTCCCCTCTGCTCCCATCCCTCCTCCCCCTCCCTCCCTCCTCTCCCTCCCTTCTCCCCTCTGCTCCCATCCCTCCTCCCCCCTTCTCCCCTCTGCTCCCATCCCTCCTCCCCCTCCTCCCCTCTGCTCCCATCCCTCCTCCCCCTCCCTTCTCCCCTCTGCTCCCATCCCTCCTCCCCCTCCCTTCTCTCCCCATCCCTCCTCCCCCTCCCTTCTCCCCTCTGCTCCCATCCCTCCTCCCCCTCCCTTCTCTCCCCATCCCTCCTCCCCCCCTTCTCCCCTCTGCTCCCATCCCTCCTCCCCCCTCCTCCCCTGCTCCCATCCCTCCTCCCCCTCCCTTCTCCCCTCTGCTCCCATCCCTCCTCCTTGTCCCCCCACTCCTTCCACATCATACTGTTTACTTGTGTTGAACTTTCAGGCAACTGGAATTTCTCAGTCACTTTTCATATGTGCTGGTAAGCTTTGTTTCTCCCATTCTGTCTGTGGACAGTTCCTTCTCATGGAGATTTCCTGATAAATGTTTTTCATTGACACATTTTGCCTCTTTTTGGGGTTTTTGCCTGTTTTTCCCCCCTTCCCCTTTCCTGCTCTGTGATAGTCTTATTTTCTTTCCCACTATGAATGCCATGTTTCAGTGACTGGAGGAGTTTGGGGCCTCATCTATTTGATAAACTTTTTTGTCCAGGAACACTTATGCCCCTTCTGACCCTCTCGCATTTTCCAATGCAGGCATACTCATTCCCTGCGTCCTGACCCTGCCATCGAACACTCCTGGGAGATGTCCCTGGCTTTCTTGCCCTCAGGCTCATCAGGTTCTACCCTGCATCCTACACTGGGAAAGCTGAAAAATACCACCCTCGGGGAAAGTAGGAACACTTTCCAAACAAAGGTCCTGTGAGGACACTTGGGGACAATTTACTCCCAAGAGCAAACACTGACTAGGATGTCTTTTTTTGCTTATGATGGGATCTGGTAGAAAAGTTTCAAGTTACCAAGATAGAGAATATGTTCTAATGTCTTGCAAATGAACCAAATACCCTTCCCTTAATGAAAGAAGAGATGTGTGTGTGTGTTTTTAAATCACTGATAATGATAGCGGGGATAACAGTAATAGTCCTCATGTGCCTGGCACTGTGCTCTGTGTTGTACACACCTTTGTTATGTAGTCCAGACAGCAACTCAAGGGGAGTGGGTGTGCATACCTCAAAGCCTGGCGGGGGGTGGTCCTTAAGCCTGCCCTGATCCCATGGCTGGAGAGCGGAGCCTGGGTGAGACCCTCTCTGTGGAGCCAGGACTCAGAACTAAGAAGTCATGGTTTCCCACAGGACAGGAGGGAGAACAGGGCTTGGGATCGTGGCTGTGCCACTGTTGCTGCCCCTCTGGGCCTCAGTTTCTCCCTCGGTAAAGATGGGATTGGATTAGATGTGCTTAAGACTGTCAACAGCTACATATGTCTGAGATTTGACATCTCTGTCATTTCAGAGCCAGCTTCCTTTAGGAAACATTGTTGTCACAAGAAAAAAATTGCCTTCTATCAAAATGTTTTCTAGTCTTGGACAAAGTGAAAGGTGTTAGTGCCAAAGATAGGAAACCATTACTATAGGAAACGGGGGTAGAGATGAGGATAAGGGGGGGGTGGATGGGCTAGCATCCAAAACTGAACAGGGACATGGTTCTTAGGGAGCCACAAGATTATACATCTAATTCTCTACCCTGCATTTCAAGCCTGCTAGAGATAGTGAATGTCAAAGTGGTAAGGTTCCTCCTCTCAGCTCCAAACTCAGAAACTTGTGTGACAGGTCAGGAGGGGTCCCAAGCAGCAAACCCCTTCATTTTATGTCAATGGGCTCCCAACCCTTGGAAGACAGAGACCTCTAAGGCCAAATTCCAGAGAATTTAGATCGGGTGGGCCCCCAGGTGTACCATCCCTGGTACTTGTGTCTTCAAGAGCAGGCTGTGGTAGACCAGGGCTTTCTTTTGGAATATGGAACTCGTAAGACTCAGCCTCTCTTCTGACAGCTCATCTGCCAGACTGACTGAATGCAGTATAGTTGGGACAAGGAGTCCAGAGCCCTCCTGTTGTTTCAGGAAGCTCCTCTTGTCCATCTACCCCGAAGACCTGTGATTTGCCAGCTCACTCTACAGTTAACCACATTCTTAGTAGGAATTAATGAATCCAGGTGATAAACTGTGATAAAGGATCGTCAAGATTTCCTAGCTTAGATGTAGGGAAAGCCTGCATTGAGTCCCATTGGTAAGAGATGTTGAGTTTTTCACCCAAAAACAATTTCAGATGGTCCCCAATTTTTGAACTGCTCTTTTATTCATTGTTAGGTTGGTGTTTTAAATGTAGAAAATTGTAAATGGCATTTAGATTTCCAGGCTGGCCTGCTTAACCCATAACACAGCTGAAACACTCCCTATTACCATGAATCATAATGGAAAATAGTATTTCTGCAAATGAGGAGTATAGAATTGCACTTGCAGACTCCCTCTGTCTTGAACCACTTTTGGAAGGCCGTCAGCAGTCCCAGCCAGAACATAAACACATTTACACTGAAGTGTAAAAGCAGGATGTCCGATTAATCTTTACTCTGATAAGAGGGACGTGAGGAAGGAGTGAGAGGTTCCTGGAGCTCTCTGGCCTCGTCTGGGGAGGCAGCAAGGAGAGCGCTACAGTTGAGGGTTCTTGTATGTGTAGCTCTTGCCGTCTCCCGTGAGCCTTTCTTCCAGGGTCTTGTAAATATCCCATGGACCAGCAGGTCCAGAGCTGATAGGAACAAGGTGAGGTAGCAGGCAGGGAGGACGTTAGAGCCTCTGTAGTTTTGAGCAGGACAGAACCTGTTGGCAGGCTGCCTTCTGGTTCAGAATGGATGGGCTGGGCCTGCCCCACAAAACAGCTTCTGGTCCTTTCCAGGTCAGCAGTCCCACGCCCACCAGTGCACCTGGCTTTCTACCAGGCACAGGCTGGCCCAAAGCACCCCTTCCTCCAGGGGCACCACCCTGTTCTTCTAAGATGGGAGCTAAAGTGGTCAGAACAAGGAGACTGCAGTAAGGTCCCACTACAGCCCAGACTGGGCACAATATGCTCTTAGGAAATTTAAATCCCTGCACTCTCTTGGCTGATTTCTCTACCAAGACTTGTAAATTGAGATTCCCAACTTAAGAATTTATTCTTCCCTGGGTGGATCCCCTCTCTCTGCCTCTCTCCCTCCCTTTCCTCCCCTTCTCACCCAACTCTCCCCTCCCTCCCCACTCCCCCCTCCCTCCCTCCTCATTTGTCCTCCCTCCCTCTCCCTCTCCCCCTCTTTCCTACTCTCCCCCTCCTTCTCCCCCTGTCTCCCTCTCCTGCTTCCCTGCATCTTGCATTTACTAAAGCTACTCACTGACCATCGGAAATGCCCAATTAAATCCTGAATGCTGTGTAACTTAAATTCAAATTGTACCCCAGGAATTCTGACACAGACTGTGTTTCCCATTGATTTAAAAAATTAAGACTCAGTGATATAATGTAATTCATTATTATGTAATAAGAGCCTATTATGGATTGTAATTTTTCAGTGACTAACTCAATTTTACTTATTAGTGTTCATTTAAATCTTAGCTTATTATATGTTCAATTCTACAAGTACTAGAACCATTTTCTTAAAAAAATCAGCCATTCGGATTTTTTTCCATCAATTTAGACAAGACTTTCTTCCTTCCTCTTCCTCCAAAAACATTCAGATAAGTGAAGTTTTCTCCTACATTTAAATCAGTGATTGAATAGGACCAAACTGGAGGATGATTAATTTTTGAACCAGAAGCACCAAACTGAAATGAATTTTTATTAATTTCAAAATCTGACATTCCAAGGATCCTTTAGTAGAACCTGGGCTTCTGTAAATAACCATGCAGTAAATCAGTTCAGTGCAGAAACGAACCTGTATCTTGAAATGCAACTTTAAGGTAACTTCAGACCAAGCTGCAGTTTCATTAGGAATGTTCCCCTGATTTACATTTTTTGGGTTTAGTAAATTCAGTTCAAATTTATTTCCTCCTAAATGAATTTTTACTACCGGAAGGCCCTTGTATGGAAATGATCTTCTGTCATTTTGCGGTTTGCCTGCCCCAGAGGGTGAGATGGCCTTGAAATTGGAGCGCTGACCATGGCGTGGAGAGTTACTTTCAAGGCTGCGTATGCGTGCGCAGACGGCTGAGGCAGGAGGGAAGGGCACCCTCAGAAAGGAAGGTGCTTGTGTTGTGCCTTCGCCCTTTAGGACAAAACACTCTGACTTGGCAGTTCAGCCAAAAGTATCTTTAAAGGCAGCTGGGGAGCTGCCTGCCTGTCTTCCTCCCGACATGGCCCTGTCCCCACCTCTGCCTCTCCCACCAGGGAAGTGGCTTCTGAGGAGGCTGCTGAGGTGTACTGCTCTCCACTGAACCAGAGGCCTCCCCTCCGAGGCTATTGAGACATGAAGATGACTCACCATTTCAAGATCCCTTACAACTCCAGATTCTGTAGGCCCTGCACGTGTGCTAGGGGTGCTCTCGGCGTCACTGAGCTTCTCCATTACCAAATTGGGAAGACTTCAGTTTTAAGAAACAGAAGTTGAAATGAAGTTGATAGAAAAGGTAAATTCCTACAACGTTTTTGATGGAAACTCTTCATTTTCTACTCTGCGGCTCTTCGGCTGCACGAGAGTAGGGGTCAGTAGAGTCAGAGGTGGGGGGTGGGAAGGTCACGCAAGGGATTCCAGAACGAAGGGAAAAGGTCAGAGAACCTGCCCGCTAAGCTCTGTTGTCCTGGCTGCCATGGCTGGCATTCGTTTTGACAAGGCTGTCAAGAGGTGACATGCAGAGCAGCGTATTTATTTTGTGTGATTCTTAGTTTTCAAGGTGAGGGATGCATTTTGATGTCCTCTTAATTGTTCTTAAGCATATATTATAGGCTATCATCCAAAACTCTTTTCTAAACTTTTCCTGAAGCAAATATTTTAGCTCTTGTAAGTTAGGTATTGGCTGCATAAAGGCGTTTCTCCTGATATTTGCTGTGAGTTTGTTCCTTTTGAACTTCGCCAAGTGGCTCCAGGTTGTTCTATCACCACATCATGCCCATCATCTCCTGAGGAACTTCGATGCTTGGGTCCTCCTGATCCTTCCTGCTCTGTCGTCTTCAGTGTGGCAGCTCTGTCCTCAGAGAGCTCCCCTGACATTGTAAGATGGCTGTAGCCCTTTCAGACATCCCAGGCAGAAGCAGCAACGTCCAGGGGACTGGAGGCATCTCTCCCCTGAGTGTCTCTTAACAGCGAGGAAGCTTTTCCCAGAAGTGTCCAGCAGACTCTGCCATGTCTCATTGGCCAGGAGTTGGTCAGATGTCCCTTTAGCAAGGAGACTGGTACTGTCTTGACAGTTGAGTTGAATTAGGACTTACCTCCATTGCTGAGAGAGGTGTGTCACAACCAAACAGAATCTGGGCCTTTCCAGCCAGGGAGAAGGAACGATGGCTTTTGGGCAGCCAGTGATGCCAGTTTCATCATCTGTCTTCCTGGACTCAAAGAATACTGTCCACCTATTTATTTATTTTAAGAGTTCAGCCTTTTTTTTTTTTTTTTAAGATTTATTTATTTAGAGAGAGCACGGGCCAGGAGAGGGGTGGAGGGGTAAGCAGACTCCCCACTAAGCGTGGAGCCCAATGAGGATGCAGGGCTTGATCCCATGACACTGAGATCATGACCTGAGCAGAAATCAAGAGTCAACCACTTAACCAACTGAGCCACCCAGGCACCCCAAGAGTTCAGTTTTTTATTGACCGTGTTACAGAAGACGTTTAGTCAAAAAGACCAAAGCCCATGTCATCATTAGACTCTTCAGATTCTTCTTCTTTTGCTTCCAGCTCCTTCTCCTCAGCTGGGGCAGCCGTAGTGGGCGGAGCGGGACCTCCTGCTGGTGCAGCAGCAGCTGCTGGAACAGGGCCCCCAACCCCTACCTCGCAGATGAGGCTCCCGATGTTGACATTGGCCAGGGCCTCTGCAGACAAGCCTGGCCACAAGGGTTCACCACTTCGACCCGCTGCTTTAATGAGGGCATAGATCTTATCCTCTGAGACTGTCAGCTCAGCGCCATGCAGGATGAGGGCTGAGTAGATGGAGGAGAGCTCCGAGAAGGAGGCCATGGCGTGGGCGCGCTGCTGGTCTGCGGGTGAAGCGAGGGCGTCACTCCAGCGCGGCCTTAGCTCCCTCAGAAAGACCGAGCGCCTTAGCGGCAACTGGGGAAAGCCCATACTGACCATTGACATTTTTTGAATCTTTTGTCCTGTGCAAAAATAGGCGGGTTTTTTTCCTCTTTAAGTTATAATGTTTAGAGAAATGATTCATTGCTGACCTTGGGCCTCTCCTTCTTCTTGCCTGAGCTGGACAATGTGGAGTCCCTGCTTTTGATCATTGGGTTGACTGACAGGATTTCAGAGTCGGAAGGCTTTAAGAACATGCAGCTCAGTCTTTCCAGTTTACAAATAGGGAAACTGAGGCTCATGCTGCGAGGGACGCACCCAGTGTCCCATAGCTAGTTTAGCCGAGCATGCCTGTGATACCGCACGTCTCATTTCGTGTCTTTTTTCTACTTTCACGATGCTTGGTCCCCTTTCCTTCCAGATAATCAGTGCTATTGTGCACTTGTAAGCTTTTCTCCCTGTTAAAACTTGCCCAAGAACTAAAGAACTAGATAGCAGTCATTTATAGCCCAGCATGAATATTAGATATTTCATATTTTAAGTCTTCTCTTGAATCATTTAAAGACATTTCAAGCATTTATTAACAGGCATGAGAATTATTTTGGGGGCAGGAGAACTTCAGTTCTCTTCTTGGCCTCTCGGAATCACACTGGTGTCTCATTTGCCTTCTTCATCCTGGATGGTGCAACCTTCTCAGCAGCCACAGCAGACAAGAGAAAGGGACCTTGCTTCACATGGGAAAAGCATCCTGCCTGTCACCATCCTTAGACCCTTCATTTGATCTAAAAACGTTTTGTGAGTAAAGTACAAGCTCTGTTGTCTTCTTCTCTGTAAGCAGAGGGTGAGGTGAGGCTCATGGGTAACAGGCCATAGGCCCTGAGAATGTTCCAGGCCCCGTAGATGGCCCGCCATCCCAGGTAGACTTCTCTTCTCCATAAAGAGATGCCTTGTATCTGGAAATCTAAGTGCCCCATCATAGAAGGCTAGGAAGCCTATTTGTAGTATAAAAGTTTTGGTTTTTTTTTTTTTCTATGCAGGTAAGATTCATCATGGGGATCCCATGAAAGGAGTAGTTAGCATATTTACCCTGGAGTACCTACCTTGGTGTATTTAGCAAGTGACTTGATTTCCACACTGAGTGCTGTTTTTTTTTAAGATTTTTATTTATTTATTTATTTGACAGAGAGAGAGACATAGCAAGAGAGGGAACACAAGCAGGGGGAGTAGAGAGGGAGAAGCAGACTCCCTGCTGAGCAGGGAGCCGGATGCAGGGCTCGATCCCAGGACCCTGGGATCTTGACCTGAGCCGAAGGCAGTCGCTTAACGACTGAGCCACCCAAGTGCCCCCACACTGGGTGCTGTTTAAAGTGAAACATATGTAGTCTTTCCCTTGAAGGGACATGCCTCCGAACTCTTCAGACCATCAGGTCAGAGAAGCCACACGCTAGTACCAAGAAGGTGGCATAGGGTATTGTGTCTACAGTCCTGTCTCTGAGCTGTCCTTCCCCAGTGCCCGTGTGCCGTGGTTACTGCCTCATCTTCTTCCCCTTCCAGTAGCCCTCGTTCAGGGCTGGGGGCATTTAGGCTGAGACCATTCTTTGTGAGGGCAGTCTCACCCATTGCAGGGTGTTTAGAACCCTTGGCTTTCACCCCCGCTTAAGTCCCCACCCAGGTATGATGACAACCCAGAGTACCTCCCCTCACCTCTGACCGCCTCCTCGGGGACAGGCTGCTCCCAGTGGAGAAGGTCCATTTGACACAGAACCAATCAAGCCTGTCCCTTCCTCTGTTTTTAGGGCAGTTTTCTGACTCTGGAGGAGGAGGACACTTTTTTTTTGTTCACCTGGCTGCTGACACATTCCAGTGTCAGTCAGCAAACAAATGAAATAAACATTGATTATTGTCCCCCCCAACTCCCCTTCTCCCTGCACACCCGTGGGCCTTTCACTCATGTGTTCTGGATACATTTTCACACCAGAGACATTGCTAAACAGAGCCCGAGGGGGTCGCGTGGGGTATTGTGACTGGAAGATCTTCACAGCAGGTCTGCTTCTTACCAAATCTCAGGGAGCAGAGCCCCAGGCTCTGTTCTTCAGTGCCCAGGCGGGCATGTGACGTCTGCACACCCACCACTTCAAACGGGGGTCTAGGGTTGGGGAGGCTTGGCAGTTTTTTTGGACATCAAACAGCGCTTGCAAAACAAATTTGATGAGTTTTGAATGAATCAGAACCAGACGAGTTACATTTCTCTCTGAATGCATATTTAAAACTTTCTACACACACACACCAGAGAACATCCATACCTTCTCAGAGGATGGGGGTCTTGGCCACGTGTCCTGCAGGATTTGCGAAGCCAGGGTCGTTTTCCACAATATATCTCTCCTCATCCCTTCCCTTTCTTTGGCCACCAACCATCCTGGAAGGTCATACACTTGGGCTCCTTTAAAGGGCTGGGTGAAACCAGGTGACAGGCTTCCACACACTCAACTGGGAAACCTCTGTGTGTGGAAGTTCAAGGTGCCCTCCCACCCCCGCCTTGAGAGGCTGGGTTCTCACAGTGCCAACTTGGAGATAGGCTGGTGGAGGCGGGGGTTTGGGAGGTGGCAGGTCGTGGTGGTTACAGGGAGGAGGCCGACAACCCAGAGGCGCTCACTCTTAATTTGGCTTTCTCTTTCTTATCCTTCTATTCAGGTCTCATTAAATGTCACTTCATCTGACAAGTCTTCCCTAAGCTCCTATTCTAAATCCTCTTTCCTGTTATAACCTTTTATCTTGCCCTATATTGCCCTTTCCTCTTGCTCTTGTCTCTTATAGAACTTAAAACAATCTGTAATTATGTATTTATTTGTATGATTTTCTGTCACCCCAGTAGCTGGGTGAGGTTGAGGACCCTATCTTCTCTCCACTGCAGTATCCCCAGTACTTAGCCCCAAGGCTGGCAGCTAAGAAATAGTTGTGGGATGAATAAATGGTGACAGTCTACTCCTCTTGGGTTGATGATTTTGAATAAGGGGGTAGGCAGAGGGTTTGGTATACATGGTCTGTGTTGGGGATTAGCCTTGACTTGGGGTTACTCAGAGAGGCAGGAGGGCGAGCTGGACAAACCTGGGACTACTCCCTGTAAATCAAGTAGCCCACTTGAGATCTAGTGCTTCCATAGGAGCGCCATGCGCTGTAGAATCCAGGCCTTGGGATGAGATCCAGAGGGAAGAAGGCCAGTTGACAACTTATACGATGTAGATGAGTGATTTCAGAAGCACAGGGTAGTATTTTCAAAAATAAAATGAGACATTGAGAGAATGGCAGCACCTGGGGGTTGAGTGTGCTTCTGACCTGGGAGGAGGCAAAGGGCTCAGGTTTGCCATTAAGCCCACTTGGGATTCTAGATTTCACCACTGACTGGCTGTGTGGATCTTAACCAAGTTGTTTATGCAGTCTGTATTTTTACCTGTGAAATGGGGCTGGTGATAGCTCCCTCTCTGGGGTTTCATGAATATTCACTGAGCTGACATGTGTGCCTCCCTCATACTCAGGGTCCAGTGAGTGTTGGTTTTTAGTTCTTCTTCTCTTTTGAATAGCTAGCATGGCCAATTCCAGATTTCTCCTGCTCCCCAACCTGGTCTGTAGTCAATGAGCAAATATACTAACTCTTCGTCCTTAGGTACATATGGTGCACATGGCATGTACCCATCATTGTGCTAAGGTGGTAAAGATTCAGAAGAAGCACGTTTTTCCTATAGAATGTCTCCCCTGTTGACATATTCCTGGGGGGAATATATCTTTGCTTCTAATATCTCTGTTTCATATTTTATAAACAGCTCTGAGTAAAGTGATTTTCAGTTGATATTTATATAGGAAAAGTGTATATTGATAGCCCTCAAACTCAATATAACATTTTAAAGAAAAGTCTCAAGTTATCTTACAATACAATTGGTGAAACATGAGAAACATTTGTAGATGTTTTATAGAGCCCACATAATGCCAATAAAAGGGATGTGCTTTGGGGCTGTTTTGGGGGGGCTAAGAGAGTCATGTGACTACATCCAAGGAACACTGATCCATTCCCCAGGGGAGGAGTCTTGGCCGTATATGTTGGAGGATTTGCAAAGCCAGTGTAATGGCGAGGTAGACCAGACAGCTTTTCCAACCCCCATCACAACCCAACACACTCTTCCTTTCCCTTTTCCTGACTGCCAACCTTCCTAGAAGGAGGTCATCCATTTGGGCCCTTTTAAAGCTCTGGGAGAAACCAGGTGACTGGCTTCTGCACATTCAACTGAGAGATCAGGAAGGGCTATTTTAAACACTTTACATCCTAATGTGATAGTTTATATGATAGTTATGTGCTGTACTTTGCTTACATTTTAGGAAATACATTATAATATGTTTTGGTTTGGGGTTGATGTAAAGCAAAACATTATAATTTTTCCTATGTAAAATAATGGGAAATAGGTTACCATTTCGCACAGCACATCTGACTTTCAGAAACAGATTACCAAAATGTGCCTTTTCCCATGTGGTCCTTATCTTCAAAGAATGTATAGTCTAGTTGGGCTGATAAGACAAACAACAAGAATTGAACTTTCTCATAAGGAACATAACATAAGATGGTATACAGTTAAATCAGGTGTTGGAGTGTGCAGTCTGGTCTGTTGATTCTATAGGGATTAGAAAAAGCAGAATCACTTGGGTGGGGGGAGATTCTGGAGAGGTTTCATGGAGGGGACTAGACCTGCAGGGGCTTTGAGAATGACAGGGCTTGGTTAGGATAGGAATCAACGTATAGGCGATGGCTGTTGGAATGTTAGGCTTTAGAAGTTGATGTATTGTATGGTGACTAACATAATATAATTAAATTAAAAAAAAAGTTTTCTTCCGGTGAACATTCCTCAAATACCTATAATGCACCAGGTACTGTGTTAAATATAAAGTGGTAAGCCAAGAAACATAAAACATTGTATGATGCCAGCCTCCCATCTCTTTATGGAGAAGAATGAGAAGACATGTACGTTGAACACACACACACACACACACACACACACACACACACACACACAGCATAATTCAAATAAAAGAGTTACAGCATGCTGAAAGAGAGGGACAGCTAGAGAGAGCACTGTTCAAAAGAGGGAAGATGATGTGTGCCCAAGAGGTCAGCATGGCTTTGGCCAGGATAGCTATGTTAGCTGAGATGGTCTTAAGGCAAGACCACGACTAGGGCTTCACACATTATTAATAGCTGGTCTGGCAGCACTCATCAGAATGGCTACCACTGGCTAGGAGAGCTGGTGCAGGGTTCTGGAGACTTCTGCCCTGCCTGGCATAAACTCTCTGTTTAGTGGATTCAAGGGAAGATCCGGGGGGCCTGAGGAAGGGGGCCTGGGTGGTGCAGGGCATTTGGGAAACTCAGGGAAATGGCCATTTACCAACCAATATGGAGGTGTCTTAATATGTCATGATCAGTTTGTACTTACTGTAGCTAGTGGCAGAAGATCAGCCCAAATTGGAACCCCTGGGGTGAGTTAGCCAATGAAGTCAGGTTATCTCCCTCTCCTCACTCCACCCCAGAAGAAAAATGTGTTTCCCCCATAACAAATACCTTGGTTTTGGGGTTTTTTTTTGTTGTTGTTTGTTTTTTTGAGGTTGTTCCACCTGGCTTAACCTGAGGATCTAACTTAGGGCCCGAGTACCCCCTGCCTCCCCTGCCCACGCATAGAAATAATGGAGAAATGTGGTTCCTTTTCCAACTACTTTGAGCATTTGAATTACTCTGATCCAAGTGTCCCCACTATCTGAGGCCCTTGCATCAGACCCCTGGACCTCCCCTGTATCCAGTAAGTAGATCTACGCCTAGCAGGGCAGAGGGTTCCAGAGCCCTGGGCCAGCTCTCCTGGCTGGCGGTATCCATTCTGACAGGTGGGCGATTGCTCCCTGGTCCTTAGGCCTTCCAATAAGAAGCAACCAATCATATTATACCCCACAGAAGTCTTGGTTTGGGGTGAGGTGTATTATTGTTAGAATTGTTTTCCTAAAAACAGTAATCACATACTTTTAAAAATTTTGTAAGCATCCTTTCTATATATCAGTATGGTTAAAAAAAAAAAAAAGCCCAAATACCAATAATCCTCATGAACAAACAAACGGTTGGAAGTGGTCTCTGAATGGTTGTGATAATAAGAAATTCACTGGGAGGAGTCATCATGTGCCTGAAATTTGATGGCTCTGGGAAGACAAATGGTGTTCCATCTGTGTGCATACTTGTATCCGAGAGAGAGAGACAGAGAGACAGAGAGAAGGAGACAGAGAGAAGGGTGTCTGTGCCACTGTGTATTTTGGGCATTGTTTCATAAGATTCTTAACTGGTTTGTACCACCATACACACAGTGTTCTATTAGCAGTTGTTTGGCCAAGAATAAAGAATTGCTAATTATATTTTAGAAATACAGTTTAAGGAGCTGAAGTTTAAAATAAACTGTCTTGAGCTTCAGAAAACTCATCTCTGGAAACCATCCATGGAAGGATATTTGTACTTTCCAAGGGGGGTCTGGTGGGGCAAAAATAGGTCAGGTTTTTCTACATTTCAGTCAGTGCCTCCTGAAAGGTTACTCGTACATTTCTTTAAAACGCTAATTGCCTTGCTTTCTCAAGAGCCAAGACCCATCCAGTCCTCCAACCAAATTCTCACCTAAAATCAGAAGGTTTAAAATCCAGTTATTTTAAGTGATGCATACTCTTAAAAATATGTGTCTGGTTATGTTGTGTATAAGCAGCTCATATCAGAGATGCAGCAAGTCAAGCTATATAAAATTTAGTAACACATGCCAGAGAAGAGACGGGGGGCGGGGGAGACAGAGCGAGAGAGCGAGAGAGAGCGAGAGAGAGTGAGAGAGAGCAAGAGAGAGCGAGACTGACTGATATCCTTTTCCTTTCCTCCAGGAGAGGCTTGCATTTTACTTTTAACCCGTTTCTAAAAATGGCAAATGCAAAGTAAGAAAACAAGTTTATCTGTTGCAGGAAGGAAGGAAGGGCAGGGAGAGGAATCTGATCTTTAGCTTGGTGTGATTTTATTTTTATCAGACTTGTTTTTGCAACAGAACATCTGGGGGGAATGGCTAGTGCCGAGTCGGGGTCTTACCTATGTGTCAACAGCTTCGTTAGGGTCATCCTTAGAGACTCATTTCACCAGGGCCATGCTGGAAAATATGAACTCCTTAGGGTAGAATGAAGTAGTGATATGTGATAGAGTGTCCTCAGTGAGATGTTGGCGATACTGCTAATAACAGCAGTGTTCGGGTTTATGCTGTCTTTCTCTGAGGGTGTGCAGGTAGCTCGCCTTGCTTCCCTTTCCTATGAAGAAGCCCAGGATTGGTCGGGGTGCCTCGATTCTGAAGTCTGGGGAAATGATGTGGAGCGAGGTGCTTCAAGGTTAGAGGTGGATCCCAACCCAGTCCTCACAGGGCTGGCGATGACACTTGGCACTGGTGCATATGATCTCAAAGGCAGTAACGGGCAAACGAGATCAACCTTAGATTGGTGGGATCTCAGAGAACTGGGCTCGAGTTTCAGTTTCAGTTTCAGTTTGACAGCATCCCAGTAATTCAAGTGTTTTAGGGGAAAAAGCACTAGGTTAGTTTTTCGTTCACCGATTCAGTCATTCAATGTCTATTTCTTGGTCACCTGTGCAGTGCCCAGCGCAGTGCTCCAGCCTCTACTTGAGGCACATTGGAGCCGGATGCCTTGTCATCTCCATCTTTCCAGTGGCCCTTCCCAGTGGAAGCTGCAGCTGTAACTGGGTATTTTGTGCCATAGAGAAGGAAGAAGGTAATGGGTAATGGGGACAGGCTGGGATCTTATGTATCAGCATGGTTGTGTAGTGATGACGAGAGCCGTCTCTCGGGTACCTTTTAGCAGAAGGGAACATGAAGCTTTCAAAAGAGCCCTATTTACCAGTCAAGTGAAGGACCTGCTGAAAACCCAGGGGTCTGGGTGGGCATTGGCATGCAGGTGCCCTTAGCTTCGGCACCGGGAGCAGTCCATCAGGCAGATCTTGCTGAATTAGGAACCCTCCCCAGGCCATCAAGTCAGGGCCATATATAATTTGGGATTCTGCAGTTCACAGAGTGCTACCCCACTATATTACACTTGTAGAAACTGTGCTCCAGTAGCATTTTCGGATTGGTCTGTGCTGGGCCTGGCCATGAGAACATCAGGCACTGTGGATACACGGTCCCTCTAGGAGAGGTCTGGGGGTCTGACTTTGGAAGAGAAGGAATGTGTCCATGAACTTTAACTTCTCTAGAGACAATGCTGAAAGCAGACTTGATGGCTTCTGTGACTGTAGTTTTGTAAGAATATGAACTTCTCTGGAGTGTTGTTGAAATACAGCCACCTTCATGAGCATGACTATTACTTATTTGGTAGGACCCTACCTGCTGATTCTCATTCTCTCAAGAGCGTAAATTAATTCGTACATGTTTGGCCTTGCTCGGAGGTTGGGATGGGGGGTGGGATGATCAATGGGACTTCCTCTCAAATCCCTAGTTGTTCTGCTCCTTCTTTTACTTGTCATTTTCTCTGCTACTTTTATTTTATTTGCACAAGCTTGGGGGACCAGAGGCAGGAACTGGCATTTGGATTAACGGCTAGATAATCCAGAACAGTCGAAGAACCAAGAAATAATGTTTATGTTCTGTTCTGGGTTATATATTTTTATGTGGTGATAGTGAGAGAAATAATGACTTTAGTTTCTTAAGTACGTACTTCTTGCATTGATATTAAAATTAGCTACTGTTTGCATTTGCTGAGTGCACATCCACCATGGTAGAGGGAGAGAACTAAAGGGTGAGTCTGGTAGAAGGAAAGAAACCACAAATTTAGTTGTTGCTGCTGGTTTCACTCAAAGTAGAGATTCAGATTAGCACATACTATCTGAATTAAACAAATTATACTTCAAAGAAATTAGTCAGGTCTACATTTGAGGAAATCTTATTATAATTACTAGTAAAGGAAATTATTGCCAACAAAATTCTGGATTTTAATTTATCTGCTTCAAGCACGATACACCTGTATATGTGATGAACCATTTTTTTTGAGACTAGAGACCGGGATAGAGAGTAGGATTTGGTTCTTAGAAGGCAGAGCTTAGAATTTTAGAAAGAGAGGTGTTTTATCTAGGTCAGGTATTATTACTGTTAATATCTTTGCCGTTTACCCAGAATGCAGTCTCTGCCATATTTGAGGCGGTGCTCCTTCCTCGCTCCCTCTTGCCCCCACTGTGTTTGTTGTGTGCGGATTGTGTGTCTGGGATAACAGCAGACGCTAAGGTTATGAGGGCGAACAGTTCAGTGTGATTTCTGCCTTTGTGGAGCTTAGGGTCTGATGAGAGAGACGAACAAAGGAAACCTGTAACCGCTGGACACGTGCATTTTCTCCTCTGCTCCCAGAGCCAGGCTGGAAGACCCTGAAGGTAATTCCACTGCCTCTCCCTTGGAGCTGTTTACAAATTGCTCCATGATTTTTATCATTACGCTATCTTACCTTTTGGAATTAGTATGATGATGGCGCTTCTGGCGGGATCACAGAAAGGAAACCATGAACCACTCATGCTGCCCAACCTGGACTCCTGACTTCCACAGACACCTCTGGGGCTGAGGCTTACTTAAATACATTCCAAGAGAGAAACGGTCAGTTAGGACGGGGCACCTGCCACTTCCCAGTCATTCTGAGCCAAGGAGTCAGGCGCATGTGTGACAGCCTGGAGCGGGCCTAGCTTCCGTCTGGAGTCCGGGCTGACCTCCTGAGGAGGGGAAAATGCCCCCCGGCTCTTGTGCTGAGGCATTCTCTGGTGCTGCTTGTTAGCCGGCCTTCAGGTGTGAGCCCTCACCTGTCTTCAGGTGCCCGTGGTGGCGGCAGCCGGGGAGGGGCGCTCTGGGCCCCTAGCGTGGGGTGGGGGGGAGGTTGAGGGGGGCACCGCCTCGTGCAGGCTGCGGGCGGGAAGCAGCCGTGGGGGCCGGCTGGGGAGAAGGCCCGGCCGAGGCGGAGGCGAGATTATTGCCTGTTACACATGGACATCTAGACGGGGGAAGAAACATAACGGCTTTATTTTTAGGCTTTGCTAATTCTCACTCTTCTCCTAGTTTGCTGCTACCTGGCAACAGCTTATTGTCATGGCAACGCCAATGTTAATGAGTGAAGCTCTGTGTGTGTCTGTTTTACCCGGTGCTCTGTGACAGACCCTTGGCGGGGAGCTATCTCTCTGGCCATCAGAGGCCGAACCCCACCCTCCCTTCTCTGCCGAAGGCCTCCCAGGCCCTGTCCGTGAAGGAGAGGAAGGGAGGCAGCTGACGAGGGATTTATGCTGTTGCTTACACATTCCTAACGTGTTCTCTATTTACAGATGGGCCTGCTGGCTTCGCAAGCGGCCCCTCCTCTCATCAGGGCCCCCCCTTCTTTACATTTTTCAGTAGCAGCCATAGGCTTTTGAACAATAATCAGTTTTCTCAGGTTCCAGGCACCTCGGGATTTGTGCAGGTTTTTCTCGCACCTTTTCTGCAGTTAGTCTGCAAGGCCCTGAATCCCGGGTCCTGAGTGGGGGGTGATTGTTGCTGGTCTCGAGGGAACCTGGGGCTTACAATCTGCAAGGGACCGCCTGCACCCCCGGCCCTCAGGCTGAGAAGAAGTGATGCCACCTTACCCTCTTGTCTTGGTTTCCCTGACATCTGTCGATAGAGGTCATCATCTATGGCCTCAAGGTCATATGTGAGAAAGAGCAGCAGGGTTGGCAGCCTCTTCGTGCCTCAGTTTTTCCATCTCTAGGCTGCCCTCCGTGTCAGCCTGCTGATCAGGGATGCATGTGAAGTGGTCTGGGTCCCCCCCCTCACCGGTTCTGCCTACACCTCTCTGTGCCTCAGCTGCCTCACTCAGGAATTAAGGATAGGAATCAGATAAATATGGGTCAGGTGGCTTAAAGCAGTGTTGGGCATAAAATAATGGTTCAGTAAATATTGGTTATTATGCTGGCCATTATTTAATCTTCACACTAACCTTGTGAAATAAGTACTGTTCATATTCTCAAATTGCAAAGAAGGAAATTGAGGCACGGAGAGGGAATTGCCTCAGGGTCGCCGGAAGTGACAGACTTCAGCTGTGAGCCGCGGCCCAGGGAGCTTGGCGGTGCTTACCCTCCAGGTCCCTTAGGGCCACGGTCCTCACAGCTGTAGAGAGCCACTCCCTTCTCCTGCGGGCGGCTTCAGGGCCTCATGGGTGTGCACAAGCACTTCGCACTCCTGGATAAAAGGTGCTGTGTGAACCAGAGCATTCGAATCATTACGAAGTGTCCTCTCCAGGTGGTGGCTCTTAGCCGGAATGGCTCATCTTGAGGTTGGCCCTGCAAGGCTCTGTAATGAGCGATGGAGTCAGGACTCCTTGCAGCCACCTCTCCATGGCCCTGGACTGTTCTTGGGAGACAGAGTCCTTGGCGACTACCTCTCCACTGGGCCACGAAGCACATCACCACTTATTTATTCCTGCTGGCTCACCTAAAGTTTTCAGCCCCCTGTAACAGTTCTATTTTTTTTTCTCAGAGTTCTTCTAAGCAAATTATTCTATGTATTTTTAAAAAGGTAGCAGAATCACATAGTACAAAATAAAAAATACACAAAATGGCATACTGTGAAAAGTCTCTCTCCTCCACACCCCTCGCCTCCAGGGCCTGTCCCTGCAAGGAGACCCACACGTCAGAGAACATAGAGATGTATACTGACTTCGTCTTCACCCCTAATGGGAACACTCACACATTCTGTTCTGGGCTGTTTTTGCCCCCCACTTAACTGGACATAGGAAATCGCTCCATATCAGTACACAGTCAACGAGAAGTGACCTCAGTCACTTCCAACAGCTAACTCACAAGTTTTATTGGGTTTTTATTCTAGGTAAATAAATCTGTGATAATTGTGATAAAAGCTTAAGAAAGCAATAAGTTAATAGTAACAGTTTTCTATGATTGAGTATCACCAGGATAATAATAACAGGGTTCTTTTGAATCCTTCAGCCATTTTTTCCCCTCACCTGTTATAAAGCTGAAATCCAAAGTCACAGAGCTAAAAATGAACCTAAGTCCATCTGTGTCCACATCCCTATGCCCTTTCGGTTATACTGTGCTCCTTCTCTTACGTAAACAGGCTCAAAAATGGATCCAACCACAGGCCTGGGCTGCAGGAGCTAGCTCCCTCCCAGTGACCAATACACTTTCATTTAGTGATGGCATCGCTAAATAGTCCTCCTGCCCGGCTCGCCTTCCCTACTCCTGCAGGCCTGGCTTCATCCACGGGCAGACACTTCTGCTTAGCAAACATAATTTATTGATGCGTGAGGTCCATTTGAACTCCATCTCTGCTATTCTCTGCTTCTGTTTCTTTACCCATAAAATGTGCAGAGCCGTCTCACCACTGCCTAAAAGAGGTACTGAAGAGGTGATACAAATCATGTTCAGTGTCTCCCCTCCTGTCTCTTTTCGATGTTGCAGAAGGGTGTCCTCTGGGTCTGGACTCAAGCACCTTGTGAGTGGGAAGTCATGAGGAAGAGGGCACGAAAACCTGGAGACAATTTGGGAGCACGTCATTGCTAATGCTTAGTAGGCACTCCAAAAGGATTTGCTGCATAAGATAGACAAATGCGTATTTTGGGTTCCCTGGTCAGAGAGATGTCAGAGACATGCCTGCCTGAGTTCCCCGGCTTCAGCTTAGTCTGCTCTTTGTAGGTGTTCTGCTGCATTATTCGGGAGTTTGGTCTTCATTTTCCTTACCCCTCACACTTCCACACTTCTTAGGGTAGATTCTGATCAGCTCTCATGGCGCCAAGTACTTTGGGGGGCCAGCATGCCTGAGAGGGCAGAGAAGAGTTCAGAGGTGGGCTTGCTCATCCCAGCCACACCCAGGCAGGGCCTGTCTCCTGGGCAGGGTGCCCTCTCCCTTCCTGTTAGGCCCGGCTACATCATATCCTTCCCTGTCTCCCGCCGCTGGGGTCGCCCCATGCTCTGTGGGCGCTCTGCAGGCACCCTAGCCCCTTGAGCTCACACTCATTGTCTCCTTTGAACTCCTGCTGTGGTTCCTGTCCCCCAGCACCGTTTGGCATTCTGTTATATTAGCATTTCGTGTGGAAGGAGAAGCAGCCCCTGGGGAACAGAGCTGACCTGCACATCAGCATCCAGACATGTCCCAGCCCTTCAGATGCAGGACCTCCAAAGGGCCCGGTTCTCAGGTCTCCGGCGGGCCAGTCCTGGGGAGCATGAAGCTGCTGCTGGGACTGTAGTCTGGATGTCTTCCAATATCCCATTTGGAGGGCTCTTCCCAAAAAGGCAGAAGAGCCCCAAGGTGAGGTGAAGGGCCTTGGAGCCCCAGGGCTGCCCCCCCAGGAGAGGAAAGCCCGGTGGGAGAGCAGCGGAGAGCGAAACTGTCCTAGGGTATGTCCTGCTGCGGCCATTTTGGTTGTGAAGCTTCTGACTGAGATGTTTAGAACTCATCTTGTAGAGGAAGTAACGATGCTCCCCTTTTAGCGACACCCTCTATTGTTGAGAACTGAGCGATCAGAGAGTGTGGCAGCACAGAGATGCCTTCTAGCGTCCTGGTTACAGAGGGGAAATGATTGAATATAGAACTGGACAGAGACACACCGGCTGTCATCAGGACACACCAAAGGAAGCGCCTGCGAGTCCTGGGTGAGAATGGGGGAGGCCAGGGCCTGGGGGTGTTTTAGGATCAGAGGAATGTGAGCATGGCCCAGGTGCTCTGTCTCCTCCAGTGAGTCCGGGGAACCAGCCTCCTCAGCAGCCTCCCTCCTGGCCTGGAGAGGTCTGGGACCCCATCTTGGCTCTCTCTCTCTTCCCATTCCTGCTGCCTTAAAAGGACTAGATTATAATTCCCTTAAGGACTGAGTAAGCCCAGAAATGCCTCCTTACCTGCTTACGCATAGCGACATTCTTTCCAAGAAAGAGGCGGGTTCTTATTGCACAATTAGAAAAGGCTTGCACAGGAAGAGGCAGAGCTGTGCCATGAGGGTTTCTGGTTGGGACATAATCAGGCAAATGACTAAGGTGGTTGACTGGCCAGCAAAACTTCTTCACTTTTGATGGGAAAAAGGAGTTCTTCATGGGGCAGAGATTTTTGAAATAAAATGAAGGGGCCCCCAAAGAAGAGAGTTTATAGTAGTGGTTCCTCTGCAGAATAACTGGGGAGAGGGGAAGCTTTGAAAAACATCCTCTCCCGAACCCAGAGATTGGGATTCAAACGTCTTCAGCTGGGCCTGGACATCAGTATTTTAAAAAAAACCCAGCTGATTCTAATGTATAGCCAGGGTTGAAAACCATTGGTTTAAAGGTGTTTAAAGGCAGAAGGCAAAATGTGTAGACCCCAGGATAGAATTGGCTCGTTTTCCAGGCTGGGGTTAATAGAAGACATATCCTGATTTTAATCTACAGCGGCACATTCTGAAAATATACTTCAGGATTTAAGAAGTTTGGGTGCTTTAAAAAAACTCTTTGTATACCCATGTTCATAGCAGCATTATTCACAATAGTCAAAAGTAGAAACAGGAACACCTGGGTGGCTTAGTTGCTTGAGTGTCTGACTCTTGGTTTTGGCTCAGGTCGTGATCTCAGGGTCGTGGGATCGAGCCCTGTGTCAGGCTCTGCGATGGGCATGGAGTCCGTTTGAGATTCTTTCCTTCGCCTTCTGCCCCTCCCCCCACTTGTGCTCTTTCTCTCTCTCTAATAAATAAGTAAATCTAAAAAAAAAAGTGGAAGCAACCCAAGTGTCCGTGGACAGTTGAATGGATAAACAGAATGTGGGATGTCCATGCAGGAAAAAGGAAGGAGAGTGTGACACAGGTTACAGCCTGGAGGAACCTCGAGGACATTACACTGGGTGAAGTAAGCCCAGACACAGAAGGACAAATACTGTGATTGCACTTGGAGTACCTAGAAGAAGCAAATTCATGGAGACAGGAAGTAGAATGGCGGTTTTCAGGGGCAATGATGTTGAATGGGTACAGAGTTTCTGTCTTGCCAGATGCAAAATATTCCCGAGACGGATGGTGATGGTGATGGTGGCACAGTAATGCGAATGTACTTTAATGCCTCTGACCTGTGCCCTTGGAAATAGTTAAGATGGTAAATTTTATGTCCTGTGTATTTTGCCACAATTTAAAAAAATTGATTTCAGATTTATAAGAACTGTCTGTTTTAATATTTTGGAAAAACAGAAATTGATAAAGAAGAAAATTTAAAAATCACTTGGCATTTAGATGTGTCCTTTCTTCTGCATGTGTGTAAATGGGTGCATGCGCGTGCACGCGCACACACACACACACACACACTTTGGATCCTACTTAGAGAGAGAGAGACAGTTTTGCATCATGGGACCACGGGTTTTCATTTGGACCCACTCTGGCTTCTTAGAGATGGCTCCATTTTGGGGGAGGGCTAAAGGAGGTCACGGGATAGCAAGGCAACACAGCACAGTTGGGTTTGTGGTCAAAACCAAACTGGATTCACCTTGCATCTGTGATGCAAGGTTGTATGACCTTGGGCCTGATTCTGAGTGTACATTTCCTTGTATCAGGGCTGTTTTAGGAATTAGATGTCAGGTACCCTCTCGGGCCCTCGGGAAATGGCAGCTGTCATTGAAAATTTACCATAGGCCTCCACTGACGACGCACCCATTAAAGGCATCCCCTAAACTTCCCCAAGGGCTGTGGGTGAGCCTTGACCTGAGATTTCGGAAATCACTGGGGCTGCCCCCCCCCGGTTCCATAGCACTAAGAGTGCCACATCCTTTCTGGGTCTAGTGGCTGCATCTGTAAGGTGAGCATGTTGGTTTTGGGGTCTCAAGGTTCCCCCTCACCCCACCTGTGCTGACAGTCTTTGCTTCTTCATAACTTTTCTGTTCCTGATGCACAGCCCTCAGCAGGCATGTAGTCATGTTTATCGGCCGTGAGAGTCCAGTCAGCTTGGTTCTCCTGCCGTCCCGTTAGGGTCCACATCAGCAACGTGCAGTCGCATCCCAGATGGGAGCCATTCCCTCTGTCCAGGGCAGACTGCTCCATGGCAGACTCATTTGCCTTTTCTAGGAAGTTCAATTTCCTGTGTTTCAGGATGGTGGTCATAAGGAGCCTGGAGAGGCTCTGCTAGGAAGAGAGGGGTATTTTCCCCTCAAGACAGAGCCGGGAGGCAGAGGGCCAGACGGCCCCCTCCATGACTTCTGAAGCTCTTGAACGAGGGCAGAGGAAGATGGATTGTAATACTGGGGAAAGAAGTTCTAAGTCCAGCTCAGAGCTGAGCCCATCTTTCAGCTGCCAAGTGGAAGGTCTCTATGTGGCAACGCTGGGAGGGAAAATTGAGTTAGGCTGGCTTGTTCCAAATAAAATGCCATATTTAATTTCACTCTGGGAAACATTTGATGTCTGGGCTATTGCAATATGTGAAATATATTTAAGAAGACCTGTTTTGTTACAACAGAAAAAAAAAAGGGGAAGAGAGGTCCTCCTATCCTCAGTAGGTTGCACATACAGGAATCTGATCATTTCAATTGGTTTTTAATCACCCAGCAACTGCTGACCGTGGGTTGGCTAGTCCGTGTCTAGCAGCCTGAACGTCATTGTATGAGTTATATATGTCTCAATATTTCAGTCTGGGAAATGCCTTTCAAGGAAAACAAGACACTTGGCACGGGAGGGAAGCTGTCAGTTTTAAAATTGGTGATGTGCATTTGTGTGCTTGACATATGGGAGGAAAGGTTGAGTCTAAACCTATGCCAGATTAAACCAGTCCAGCAAATACATGTCTATTTGTTTTCGAAGTCAGCCTGGTGGAGTCTTGTTTCCAGAATTGCTGTGCCCTTTGTGATTGCCTTGAGCACCGTGGTTTTGGGCACTTCTCCTTCTCAGTAGAGGATTGCCCTCGTGCCTTTGTGGGCTATGCAGAGAATTAGGGACAGAGCCCACAGAACTGCTCTACTTTTCACATTGTCCCTGTCCCTTACAGCTTCCACGTGTCTCTGTCCTCACTTTGCTCTTCTTCTTTTGGTGTGATGTCAGAAGAAGCTCTTCCCCTTCATGTTATCTCCCGTCAGAGGGCCTCACTGAGGCAGAGAGACCTGCAAACAGGGCTGCTGACTCAACTCAGGAAACTCCTTTCTTACAATTTATCAGGCCAACTTGGAACTAATAAGCAATTTCTTATTGTTGTTGTTCATTTATGGAAAAAAAAGATACAGAATCAAGTGTTTTCAAGAATTGTGCCACTCTCTGGAGTTGTAAATAGAGGTAGTCAAATCCGTTTCACATCCAGCATTTCCCATCAGACTCCCAGAGGGAGCGTCCAGTCTTCTTCCCCCAAATTGGCTTGGCTTTATCCCTTCATGATGATACAGATTAGAGAAAGAAACGAGTCTTTTAAAATGACCGTGAAGGTTTCTCTTTGGAGAACCTGAAACCCCGAAAACATTTCCTTTCACACACACCAAGGGCTTTATTATATCCGAAAAGGGTTTTCTGAGGTGCTGTCTCAGGCAGGGCCCTGGGACAGGAGAGGAAACATGCTGTGTGGCCTGCTGACCCAGGAGAGTGGCTGTCCTTGACGAGGACCCTGATGCTGGATACACTTCAGACGTTGACACGGGCAGGAGAACCATACGGGGAAAGCTGTTCTCGACGGTAGAAGGGGCTTCCTGCTCTTCAGAGGTGGAAGGAAAGGGCTCTTTGCCTCCTGCACCCCCAATCAGCATGAACTTGTTTCCACATGGGTGGGGGGCTGGGAATCTGGGCACCCTGGTTCTCAAACTGTGCCGCGGGCGAGCTGGACCGTTGTGTAGAAAGCACGTGTCAGATGGGGGCATGGTGGAATCTTGATGTAATCTGTTCTGTGATCTCAGCGCAGCCCGGTTTCTGACCCATAGGAGTGGGGATAGCAGTGCCTCAGAGAGTCGTCGGGAGGCTCATAGGCGGGGCACGCGTGTCAAACGCCAGGTGAAGCACTGGCTCCCTGGTGGAGCACGAGGCAGGTGGTCCAAGCATCGCCTCTGCCCACCCAGGAGGGCAGCCGTGCTGATGTGCTCGTGAGTCTCACCTGCATAGCCACAGCAGCTGCTGTAATCTAGAGCTCTAACGTCTACGCTTTTCATTTTTTTTGTTTCTAATTACATGTTGGCTCTTCAAATAGTGAAAACCTGTCGTATTACCCTATCTGTAGTTTACTCTAGTAGACAATTTAAATATCTCTATAATGCGAGAGGATGCACTTACAGGTGTTTTCCTATATGTTGTAATTTCTTATGGTATATTTGCCTTTTCTTTTTTGAGATTAGTTTTAAAGGATGCAGTTTTTTGTTTTCCAATGCAAAAGGACCTATTTCTGATGCCTGGTTAGATTCTGCTGGATCTGTGTGATGTAGGCAAGCTATCCCAGCCTGAGATCTATGGGCAGCGCTTACCCCCCCAGTCTTGACTTGCCATCATCTATGGCATCTCTTGTCTTTTCCTCGTTTCTGGGAGGGATCAGGTGATACGTTTTACATTAGATTTAGCTCCAATATTATGCTTGGTTAGGGCCGTACTACAATTACTCTTTTCTGTGTGTTCATTTACTCAACAAGTATTTCCTGTGAATGTCTGATTCTCAGGTGGTGCAGTGGCGAGCTAGAGTTTACATTTTCTGTGCCTGTGGGGGGGAGGGGCAAATCAGTAAGAGATCTTCATATGATTGGTGCTGTAGGAAAGGAATCTAAGAGACACAAAGCAAAGGGATAGGATAGCATGACTATAGGGAGGGAGTTGTTTAGAGTCTGTGGCCAGGGAAGACCCCTCTGGGGCTGCAATGACAAAGAGGAGCTAGGTTTTCGAAGAAAGAGAGGAAGAGCTTCCTGGGACAGAGAACAGTAGGTACAAAGGAGGCAGGACAAGCTTGGGGCGTGTCTGAAACAGAAGAGCGAAGCTGGCACACAGTGAGTGACCAGGACGGTCATGGGTAGGGAGGTTGAAGGGGCAGGCAGAGGCTAGATCATGACTAGTAGCGAGGGTGACATGTTTATTTTGTTTGAAAGATCGTCTGCCTGTAGATTGGAAAATGGATGTAGTTAGTGGGTGGGTATGAGAGACCAGTTGGGAGGATGGAGGCTGGTACCAGGTACCAGCAGTGGAGGTGAGAGAGATGGACGTGATTTGCCCACTGGCACAAATGGGACATGTTTTGGAGGCTGAGCTGCTGGGCAGTGGGAATGGTTACACTCACTTCGGAGGCAGTTTGTTCAAAATGTTCAAGAGCCTTAAAATTTTCATTCCTGGGCACCTGGGTGGTTCAGTTGGTTAACTGTTTGCCTTTGGCTCAGGTCATGATCCCAGAGTCCTGGGATCGAGTCCCACATCAGGTTCCCTGCTCAGCGGGGAGTGTGCTTCTCCCTCTCCCCCTGCCCCTCACCCCTGCTCGTGCTTTCTTTCTCTCAAATAAATAAATAAAATCTTAAAAAAAAAAAACTCTTCATTCCTTTTGGTCCAAGAATTCTATAGTTTTTTATCCTATGGAAATAATCAGAAACACACAGACTATTTACAAGTATTTCATTGTAGTCTTTTTCATAATAGAGTCAAACCTGAAATAATGGAATTGTTCTCCCTTATTCTTCAGTCTCTAGGAGATTGGTTGGCTGCATTAGGATGCATCCATGTGGTGGAACACCAGGTAGCTATTCAAGTGATGATATGGAGGATATTTAATGGCATGTGAAGATGTCGATGGATAGCTAAATGGAAAAATATAGAATGGTATCCATAATATGATCTCAATCTCATAAAACATATACATTCTATTTACATCTCATATAGATATAGATAGAATATACTATATTCTGAGAAGTCTACTAGAGTGTACATCAGAGTGTTAACAACAAGCCATTTTCAGGGAATGAAATTACAAATGATTTATTTTCTGAACACTTATTATTCTTACCAATTGTCTATGATAAACATTTTGAAAACAAAAGTAAAAAACAAGTATTATTTTAAAAAAGTGGTGTCTGATTATATAGAATAGTGAATCAATGAGTGAGATAATAGCCCTTCCAAATACCCTACTACTCAGAGGGTGGCATTTGTCTTCAGAAAGTTTGGGTTGAGAAAAACGTTGGATTTGAGTCAGTAAAATGGAGCCGGAGTCCCAGCTTTGCCATCGACGGGCTTTGGAACCTTGGGTGCTACACTTCACCTCTAACACACAGACCCTTGGCTTCTTCGGTTTGCAAATGGAAACAATGATAGTAATAATGAAGGCAGTAATAATGTTTTCATGGAGTTGTTTTGAGTATTAAGTGACAGGGATGAGAAAAGAGTTTCTAGGAAGAAAATCACAATGTAAATATTAATATCCTAGACTCCAGGCCTTCACACACAGACGTGATTGTTGGCACAAATATATTTGGGGACGGGTCATTCGTGGTATTTTGTAGTGCACATCTTATGGAATAAAGGGCCATGCTTTGACTAAGAGTTAGGCCAGCTTGCTTCTGATTCCATGCCCCGAAAAAAGCCAACAATCTGAACTTAAGGTACAATTAGCTTGTCCTGAGCGGCAGGCAGCTCTCAAATGAGGAGTGCTTTCTCATTCACTGGAAAGCTCTAGGTGAAATGCCATCTCAGCAGCAGCCGCACCCAGACCCCCTTTGATATACCACTCAGCTGTTCTATTACATAAACCTATTGGAAATGAACCTGCAAAGGAGTTAAGTGGAGGGAGGTACCAGTCCGAATAAGGATGAAGGAGAAATGCACTGCTTCTCCGTTTAAAGGAGATATTTGCTTTTTAATGGACCCTGGGCACTGGGATCTGAAATGTCATGGTCCTTATGTAATGGAATGGATATGCACGAAAACACTGATGAACAACTCACAGGCACTTGATTTTTAAATTCGTAAATTGGGACAGGCCAGGGACATCCTGCCTGGCTCTGCAAGACTCACAATGTATTGGACGGTGTTGTCCACATTAGGATGTCTCATTGGAGAGTTACCCCTCCACAGAGAAGCTGTAGAGAGAACGGGTCCCTTATAGCATAAGAGTCTGAGCCTCTGTTTTCAGCTTGGGATTTCTGGGAAAAGGGAAATGAAGCAGCCAAGCCTGACCAATCTCGGAGGTTGATTTTTTGGTGGATTCCCAGGTTCACTGAGGTGGAATACAGCACACACTAGTTTTGATAAAGGATAACTGCTACTGGGTTGAGTTGCTATGTTGGGAAGAATACTGGTGCCCAGAAGTGCCTTCTGACTCTAAGAAGCCTAGCCTTGCCATTTGGAACAGGTACCCCGGGAGCTGCCAGTTACATATGCTGGCAGTGTGGTTCCTTTTGATGTACCATCCGTCATCCTTCCTGTGGTAGATGACCCTACCATCCCCTTGTTGAATTATACAGGAAGGATAATAGCAACCGTGACAACTGTGCTGGGTACTGTGCCAACTGCTTTATACACACCATCTTGTCTACTCTTTGCATTAACTCTGGGAGGTAAGCATTGCTGTGCCCATTTCACAGAGAAGGAAACCGAGGTTAAGTAACTTGTCCAAGGTCACAAAGCTAAGAAGTTACTAATCTAGGGTTTGAACTCAGGCCTGTCTGACTCCAGGGTTCACAGTCTGAACTCCATTATCCTGCCTCTTACTGAATTGTTTTTCCAGCACTACTGAAGGTTTTGAATTCAGTTCTACCCCACATATATTAACAAGGACCTGCTCTGTACTAGGTGCTACTCAGGTTAAAAAAAAAAAAAGAATAAATTGTGGTTCCATCCCTTAAGAAACTTATGTATATTATTATTTTTAAGAGTTTAGATAAAGTCTGTAGCAAGAGCTCAATAAATAATTTTTGAATAAACAATAATATATAAGTACATTCTGGGTTACTTTACAGATACTTACAACTCCATTCAGATTATGATGCATCCTATAAAAGATGTATGAGTGGGGCGCCTGGGTGGCTCAGTCCTTAAACGTCTGCCTTCAGCTCAGGTCCTGATCCCAGGGTCCTGCTCAGCGGGGAGCCTGCTTCTCCCTCTCCCTCTGCCCCTCCCCCTGCTTGTGTTTCTTCTCTCTCGCTGCCTCTCTGTCAAACAAATAAATAAAATCTTTTAAAAAAAGATGTCAACAAAACAAAGAGGCAACCCACAGAATGGGAGAAGATGTTTGCAAATGACACTACATATAAAGGGCTGGTATCCAAGATCTATAAAGAACTTCTCAAACTCAACACCCAAAAAACAAATAATCAAGTCAAAAAGTGGGCAGAAGACATGAACAGACACTTCTCTGAAGAAGACATACAAATGGCTAACAGACACATGAAAAAATGTTCATCATCATTAGCCATCAGGGAAATTCAAATCAAAACCACATTGAGATACCACCTCACACCAGTTAGAATGGCAAAAATGGACAGGGAAAGAAACAACAAATGTTGGAGAGGATGTGGAGAAAGGGGAACCCTCTTACACTGTTGGTGGGAATGCAAGTTGGTACAGCCACTTTGGAAAACAGTGTGGAGGTTCCTCAAAAATTTAAATAGAGCTACCCTCTGACCCAGCAATTGCACTACTGGGTATTTACCCCGAAGACACAGATGTAATGAAAATAAGGGCCATATGCACCCCAATGTTCACAGCAGCAATGTCCGCAATAGCCAAACTGTGGAAAGAGCTGAGATGCCCTTCAACAGACGAATGGATAAAGAAGATGTGGTCCATATATACAATGGATTGGTACTCACCCATCAAAAAGGATGAATACCCAACTTTTACATCAACATGGATGGGACTGGAGGAGATTATGCTAAGTGAAGTAAGTCAAGCAGAGAAAGTCAATTATCATATGGTTTCACTTATTTGTGGAACATAAGGAATAGTATGGAGAACATTAGGAGAAGGAAGGGAAAAGTGAGGGGGGGGGGATTGGAGGGAGAGATGAACCGTGAGAGACTATGGACTCTGAGAAACAAATAGGGTGTGTTTTTTTTTTTAAGATTTTATTTATTTATTTGGCAGAGAGAGACATAGCGAGAGAGGGAACACAAGCAGGGGGAGTAGGAGAGGGAGGAGCAGGCTTCCCCGCGGAGCAGGGAGCCCGATGTGGGGCTCGATCCCAGGACCTTAGGATCACAACCTGAGCTGAAGGCAGATGCTTAACGACTGAGCCACCCAGGCATCCCAAACAGGGTTTTAGAGGGGAGGGGGGAGGGGGGATTGGTTAGCCCGATGGTGGGTATTAAGGAGGCCATGTACTACACGGAGCACTGGGTATTATAGGAAAACAATGGATCGTGGATCACCACATCAAAAAGTAATGATGTATTGTATGGTGACTAACATAACATAATAAAATTTTTTAAAAAAGTAAAATCTCTAAAATACAAACAACAATTTTATACATTTTCCTAACATGAATCAATAAGCAGATTTAAAAAAAAAGATGTATGCATAAAATCCTCTGGGAGTTTAAAGAAAGGAGGGAACACTTCTGTTCGGAGATATTGGGAGAAAAGCAATTTGAATGGTAATGTCTGAGCTGGGCTTACAAGTGGTAGGGACTGGGATGGACAGAGAGCTGAGAATTGCCAGCTGGCCTTGATTGTTGGATTATAAACTGAACTTGCTGCCTACTGATCGACTCTTGCAACTGTCCCCACACCTCTGGTTAGTTTCACTTTGTAATTTGACTTCACAATGATATTCAGAACCTGGAAATGGAGTTTTTATTATAATAAACATGGTTGGTCTCAAGAGACCTAGATGAAAAAGCAGGATTTCCAGTGTCCTTCTATCACCAGTATGTGAGTGGGTCAC
This sequence comes from Zalophus californianus, assembly GCF_009762305.2. Taxonomy (NCBI): domain Eukaryota; kingdom Metazoa; phylum Chordata; class Mammalia; order Carnivora; family Otariidae; genus Zalophus; species Zalophus californianus. The sequence continues at coordinate 104,391,536 of NC_045603.1, forward strand.
ACACCTTTATTCTGGAACTCTCTCCTGTGCTTCTAATCCACCTGACCAAACACCTAAACTTGGTTATCCATGCATTCTCTTAGACTTAAGTCTAAAAGGGAATGAATACCTTCCCCATTTTCCCTTCAGCACGAGCTCTCAACCTCCCAGCCACCTGTTCCGACACTTCATGGCAGTGGCAGGGATGGCCAGTTACACTGTATTTTAATATTAAGGGAAGGATAGAGTTTTGTATTAAGAGGTGACTTTGGAGGTTGAGATCTTTCTTTTGTTGGCTCACTTTGGGACCTTGGGCGTAACTTGCCATCGATTTCCTGATGGAGAAAAGGCAACTTGGCTTCTTTTGTATAAACAGAGAAGTGTTGGAGATAATTAAATTGTAAAGCACCGTGGAGTTCGGAGATGGGAGGTCGGATGGAAACACCCCTCTGCCACTGCAGCTGTTGGCATTCAGGGGTGGTAATGTATTTTTGCTTACAGAGTGATTTTCTGATGTTTGGTTGAAAGGGACACTGTGTACCTGAGTCAACTGTGAGGGATCTTCTTCTAGCACAATTTATGAAGTGATTTTTGTCCCGCCCAAATTTTGTAGGAGTGGAGAACTTTTGTTTAAGGTTGTGGCTTTTTAGAATGAATGAGTGACCAGTCGCACTCCAACCGGAGGAATGTGCAGGGCGTCAGGCTTCCCTTTCTGATTTGCTTTCCATTTCCGTACAAGTCACCTCACCTCTCTGCTTTTGGTTTCTCCATCTGTGAGACATTGCTCACTTCACCAGGATATCTTCAATATGAGTAAGATAATGTGTGGAACCCTTCCAGCTGCTGCATTATTAAAAAGCATTTATTCAGCACTTATGTAGTGTCGCACGAAGAGAATTACAAAGACTACATTCCTGCCTTGCCTGCTAGATTATATTCTAATATCTTCTTAAAAAGGCAGAAACCAGGCAGCTAAGGAGAGCAATAATTCAAATGCTATCTTTGCGTTATAAGACACAAATAACAGTAGCATAAATAATTAACAAGAACTAAATGGGAAGAAATCTGGTTATCAAGATGGAGCTCACATCAAAAATCTACAGATAAAATGGGAAGTTCTCACCTATCTGGAACTAAGTGCTACAGGAACCTTGTTTTCTGTAAATGAAATTGCCAGACATTTCCCCTGGGACCTGAGTGAGGGGACCTCAGTAAGAGGTGGGGGTGGGGCTACAGAGGAAGTCATCTGGAGAATTTTGAGATTCTGGGTATTTAGGTTTCTGCCACTGTTTCTTCTTCCCCAGTGCAACAGAGACTCCTGAAGGACGAGGGGCCTGTGCTTTAGAGAGGATGTTCTAGGGGAGTAGGCAACCACCATTTCACTTTCTGAACGTTGTGGTCATCGCATTATAGGTTTTCATGAAAACGAGCTCTGAATCAAGCTGGACATGGGTGAGGCCCTAGAGGGCAAGGCAGCCTTGCAAGAGCAATCAGTGAACCATCTGAGTAGGAATCATCCTGAGGAACTTTCACGAACCTGTATGCAACTCATTTCCCCATCAGTTAAGTTTTGAAAGGTTGGCCTCAGAGAGAATGCCATTTACTCCCCCAATGATACCTAGGTTACTTACTAAATCACCGCTGCTTCTTAGAGAAGCTAAACCCCCAGATGTATAACACACACACACGGTTTTCTTCCTAGAGGGGTGGAAAGACCTGTCAAAAACTAATTAAATTAGCTGTTATTTGTGTTTCTCTTCATAGTTTACATCATCCTTTGACTGGTATGATCTTCTTTGACACCAAAAGCTAGCTCTTGTGGTAGGAGGGACCATTACTGATGATTGCCATTACTGATGACTGTACATTTGAGGAGACTCAGAGGTTGAATGACTTGGTCAGGGTCACACAACCAGTGTAGATCTAAGATGGAGGCCGGCTCTCTGAACTCTGCATTCATTCTGAACACCTTGTCTTTCTCTCTTTGAATGTCATCAGCATTCCAAAGCCACCTGTGTATTTAAAGACCGCCTGTCAATGACAGATTTTCTGCACCAAGATTTCAAGCCCCATATAGATATCTGGATTTCCTCTCAATATCTCACATTTTAAAATTACTATTTGTCCCCATAGCACATAGTATGGTTAACGACTGACTTGCTGCTGTTAATAATTACAAGTGTCTTTGTTTCAACCTCTAAGGAGATTCGGAATGGAAGCCAGCAAACTCGGAACTTGTCCTTCACTGTACTTGGGTTGTAAGCAGCTATTAAATACATGGAGCTTGACTCCCATCTTCCTTTAGTTCTCAGGCTGTCTCCCTGTTATTTTTCAGCAAAAGTTTTGAGTATTCTATTGGCATTGGGAGGGCTCTTAAAAAACAGCCTATCATAGTGCTAATTCTTTTCTAACGAATGCATTGTGTAAGCAGCAAATCTGAACGAGCTGCACCTGGATCCCTGACCCAGTGGAAGATGCTAACCTTGCCTGAAGGCTTAAACAGGTATCTGTCCTGGGCCCAACTACAGATAATATCCTTGCTGCTAACCTGTGGCCCCCGTGTAGGGAGGGAATCCTAGCTAAGTGTTACCTCTAAAACTTCTGGGTGGGCCACTGGGCTTTTCCCTGTGCCCTGGCCTCCTCTTTTTAGCAGATCACCCTCCTCTCTGAAGTTCTGTCTCCCTGAGTATGCCTAGGACCTCCTTCCAGAGCCCTTCTCCCTCTCGCTAAGACCATCTTTCTGGGAAAATGATTCTTGTACCTCAGTACCGGTTTTTCCCGAGGACATTAGCATTTCAAGCTTTCAGTGCTAATTAGAGACTCTGTCCAGCTAAAGGACTCTCCCAGACAGGCGGTGCAGTCTAGCGATGCGCACACTGGGCTTTGTGGTCCGATAGACCTGAGTTAAAATCCCAGCTCCACTTTCAACTCACCTTTGGCAAGTTACTCAACCTTCCCGAGTCTGTAAAATGAAGATAATGGTGGTGTGCTGTTGTAAGAAGACCACACAAAGTCCCTGGCTATGCTCGGCTTGTGGAGAGTCACTACATTTCTGCAACACTTCCATCCTTTCCTCCTGAAGAACCCACGAGGTGTCTTCATCAAGCTTTTCATTTCAGGCCAGTGAGCAGTGTGCTGATGAGGCAGGAACCACAGGTCACTTAACATCAGCTATCACTCCTACCTGACAATACACATTGAGTGCCAGTTTCTTTCTGGTTTGATATACTATATTTCATTGATTCAAATGATTACATTTAAATTTCAATTCCTCTAAAATTGGGATGCATTTTATAATTGATGGTGTGTTGTGGTTTAGTGGGCAGCATTTTTTCTTTCTTATTGGTCTGTGTCTTATAATCTATGACACCTTCAATTTGAAGAAATACAGTAGTTTTCTGGGGGGGAATAGAGAGCGAGTGCGAGAGTTGGGAGGGGAGGGGCGGAGGGAGAGGGAGAGAGAGAATCCTAAGCAGAACTCCACACCCAGCACAGAATCCAGTACGGGGCTTGGTCTCATGACCCTGAGATCACGACCTGACCCTACATCAAGACTCAGACGCTTAACTGACTGAGCTAGCCAGGTGCCCCTATTTTTTAAAATCTGAGTTTAAACTCCAGCAAGTGTCAAACAACTACTCTGCTCTGGAGATCCTTGATGCAGCCTCTTCCCAGGTTCTTTGTTCTGGGTCATCTGTCCAGTGTCCCCATGTGGCAGGTTGTTGTCTGGGTACAGAAGCAGGAGAGGAAGAGTTTCTGGCCTTCTGGGACACATTCGAATAGGGTGTAGATGACACGTAGGATTGCATTTCGCTGCAGAGCTCAGGTGGCTTGCAGCAACTCTGTCCCTGGCACTGAGATGCCTTTCCAACACTTTACACAGGGAGCTCTCCTCTCATATGTTGACCTATATAAACTCTTTTAGTTAATACAATGCCTGATGTTGCTCAGTCTGTATCTTACAGAGGAAATAGAAGCTTAGGAGTTAGCTTACTTGCCCAGGGCTTGAATATTAAGTCTGTCCCACTCCAAAGCCCATGATATGAACCACTCTGCCCTACTCCTCTCTCCCAGCCTACGCTGGCGAAGTGGCCCTCGTGTTCTCCCCACTCTGCCACAGCTAGTGGTAATGATAAAACAACACGGCAGTTAAGTGTGAGTTTCCGTTCACTAAGAACCGGGTTGACATGCCGCGGGTAGAGATGTAGGGGTTAGGTTGTGGAATTTGGAGGGAAGGGAGATTGGAAAGGAAGGAGGCACAGTGGCGATGTTGAGCCTTTGCAGGTGAGTTTTCAGCACTCCTCCGGATGCACTCATTCTATCTCTCCGCCTTTGTCGTTGTGTCGGCAAGGTCCCCTGGGCTTGGAGGGCCTGTGGCTGCCTGGTAGGAGCAGGGCTGCCCTTGGCCTCTGATTTTCTTCCTTCTTGAAGATAAATGCAGCAGGATGCTTCTCTCTCTTCTGACTTGAGTCAGATGTGCCCTAGTTGCCAAGGAAAGAGGAATAAGTGCTTGATGATCTGTCTATTCAGATAGAGGCAAAATGAACATTTCTAACAGTAAGTAATGGAGACTGACTATGCCCCAGGACCATACTATATAAGCAGGTTCTGGGCAAACAGAGACAGGGAAGACACTCCCACGACCTCCAGGAGGCTCCATCTGGTAAGAAAGACAGCTGATGTACTGGCCACTGATCATTAACAGGCAAGAGTGTTAAGGGACATGGGAACTGAGACACAATGGTGCTTGGTAGAAGGAGTATGGGATTTGGAGTTCTGAAGGGCATATCCAGCGTTGTCTTTTTCTTGCTGACTCACTTAGGCAAGTTCAGTTTCTGCATCTTTATAATGTGCGTAAGTATATTTTTTCTTGCAGGCTCATTGAAAGCATTAATTAGACGCCCATGTAAAGTGCATGTGCTTCATGCAGGCCTCATCCAGCGCCTGGCATGTAGTTGGTGTTCAATAAGTAGTAGCTATAATATGCATACCTAGGAAAATATGTTTATGTGTTTGTATATATATATATATATATATATATATATATATATACACACAGATTTTTAAATTCCTTCTGTCCTTTCTTCAAGTATTTAGTGAGTACCTATTCTGGATACCAGGAACTTAGCAGTATATAAAACTGCTCTCCCTGCCCACAGGGAGCTGAGGTTTTAGTAGGAAGAGACAATATATAAAATAAGTAAGACACATGATGCTGGATGGTGACAAGTGCTATGGAGAAAAGTAAAACAGGAAAATGGGGGTGGAGGTTTATATTATAAATAAAATGATTAGGGCAGGCTTCCCAAGGGAATGCCTGAGGGACCCAGCCAGGTGGATGTTAGGGAGAAAAACATTCTAGGTGGAAGGAGTTAGAGAGCAACTATTCAGAGCGGTGAGTGGCCTGGCGTATTCAGGGAAGAGCAAGGAGCCCAGCACATCTGGAGGGGCCCACGCTAGGAGGAGTGACAGAGGGCTAACCAGAGGCCAGATGGAGCAGGGCCTTGTAAGCCATGAGAAGGACATTACTTCTTGGAACGAGATAGGAGCCATTGGAAATTTTGAACTAGAAAGTGGTATGGTTTGACTATGTTATACCAGGATGACTGAGGCTGCCATGTGGAGAAGTCACATGTGGGGGAAGGATTCTGCGCGTGCATGCGTGCGTGTGTGCCTGTGCATGTGTGTTAGCACTGAATCAGAGAATCTTAATGTAAAGTGGAGAATGTGACTGCCTTGGGTTACGAGGACAAATGAGAATGGATAGTGGAGGAGTTGGAGGAGGAGGCCTGGAGAAATATGGTTTGCATTGTGGGTTTGGCCCTTCCTTGTTATTTGTCTGAATGGTTTCCCATCACTGTGGGCTGGGGATGCTGTGGCAGGAAGTGAGGGGCTGTTGGCCTCTCCACCGGTCCAGGGCTGGGCCTTGAACATGTCCAGATTGTGACTGAATGGACATTGTGGGAAAGGCACAACGCACAGGTGTGTGTCAGAAACAAGAGCAAGCCAAGACCGGAGGCCATGCTGAGGGCAAGGCAGGGCCCCTTTCACTGTGGCTTCCTTGTGTGCCAGAAGGGAGTTCTCAGCAGAGGTGGGGGGATGGGATGAGAGCCAGGAAGCACGGTCACTGAGAAGTGTGTGTCTTGGCTCACCCCAATTCCCCAGGAAGACGTGAGGACTCGAGAGCTGAGAGTATGACCTAAAGTGTTCAAAAGGCTAAGAGGGGAGTCGGTGGGAGTAGCGAGTGAAGTTACACAGCACCCACCCTGACCAGCAGCAGCCTCAGGAACCAGCTAGTCTGTGCGCTACTGACTTGGCCTCGTTCTCTCCTGGTCACTCAAGGGGATCTGTGCTTTTCTGGAGCAAAGAGGACTTTGCAACTAGAGTTTTCTGTTTTGATTTTGTGTGGTATTGTTCCCCACTGTCAGCCACAAAGCCATACATTTCCCCAAGACAAGAAGACAGAACAACTAACTCTTGTGTAGTGCTCATTTTGTGTTAAATACTGTTCTGAGTACTTGATTTGTATTAATTCCTTCAGTCTTCAGAATGGTTCTGTGATGTAGGTGGCATTATTATCCCCATTTTGCAGAGGAAGAAACTGAGGTTAAGGACCTTGCCCAAAGATCAACAGTTAGTAAGTACTGGCCATTATTGGCACACATGCTTCTGACTCCAAAAGCCTCATCTCTTTTCCCTTTATCAATCTGGTAATCATTTGTTGTTTATCATGTGGAATTCATTTTTGGAAATAATTCATACAAATATACAAAGGAACTGTGTGGTCACAAAGGGAAAAAGCCACGGTCCCAAGTCCTTAATTTTCCCATATCTGTGTGGGGTACCCGCCTGGCAGCTGGCAACTTCCACTTCTTATTTGGTATTGTCATTTATTGACATATATGTCATCCTCCTTCCTAAGGCTGGAAACTCACTGAGGCCAGAGTCTGTGTGGAATTCATTTTCGTATTTATTATAGGATCTACACCAATGCCTAAAACATAGTAGGTCCTTAGTAAATATGAAATAATTTCTCAAGTTGAATGGATGTATTTGGTAACCAATTCTAAAGCCATCCATTTCTGAAAATAATGAAAAGGAGGACATTTAAACATGTGACTCATAAGACAGGGTTACACTTGAACGGGGCTATTATGATTTTCAAAACCCTTCTGCAGTCTATCTCATCTCGTCCCCTTGCCAACCCTTGCCAAGGTGGTGGGCACACGTTATTTTCCCAGTTTAATTAGGAGAAAACCGACATTAGTGTCAACAAGTGATCTATCCAAGGTTACAAACAGGGTTACTTTTTTTCTTGTTTTTAAAATCAAAGCAGAATGAGAACCATCATCTCCCAATTTCCTATTTTATGAGCAACATGTACCTACTGAGTCAAAGCTTGAACACAGGACCTAATAATACTCATTAGGCATGAACAAGAAAGTGTTTTGATTCCTTTCTTTCTGGCAAATTGCAAATAATTTAGTATAATGCTACTCAAAATGCGGACCTCAGCTGGTAGACCAGTTACCAGTTACTAGTCTATGGTGAGACCATGAGCTTGTGGCAGAACTTAAATCAACTCTATCTATAAACACTGCTTAGTTTACCTGACTTTTTTTCTCCTTTTTTAACATTTTCTTTGAAATAATTTTAGGCTTACATCAAAGTTGAAAAATAGCACAGAAGGTGTGCATAGATCCTTCACCCAACTTCCTCTTATGTTTATATCTTGCATAATGATTAAAACACAGAAATTGCCATTAGTACAGTACTTTCAATTAAACCTCAGACTTCCTTTTGATTTCACCAGTTTTTCTACCTATGTTTTTTTTCTGGTCCAGGATTGAATTTAGGGCCCCATATGGCTTTTCGTCATCAAGTCTCCTTAGTGTCCCCCAACAACATTGCCTTGTTTTTCCATGACTTTGACACTTTTATTGAAGAGTACAGGTCAGTTATCTTGGACAAAGCCTCTTAATTTGGATTTGTCTCTTTCAAAGGTATTGCACTGAGGTAATGCATTTTGCCTCCTAAATACATGCATCACTTCTGAATATCACAAAAGTAATGTGCCCTCCTCATTCTATCATAACAGGGGCAAAAGATGTTAGAATGTGTTTTCACTGGTGCCACTGACCTTCATCACTTGGTGAAGGTGATGTCTGTTGAGCTTCTCTACTGTAAAGCTGCTATTTCTCCATTTCTAATTAATTAATATCCCGGGAGAGATATTTTGAGACTATGCAAATATTTTGTTGCTTCTCAAACTTTTGAGATAATTTTAATTATAAGATTATAATTTTATCATACATTGTGGATCTTGCCTGCAACATTTATTACTGTGGTGTTTGCCTAATTTTTCTATTGTCTTCTTTCCCTCCATATCTATTAATTGGCGTTCTATTAGGAAGAGCTATCCCTTCTTCCCCATTTCTTTCTTTATTCAATTATTAATTTATCTTACTGTCATGTTTATTTTATTCTATGGTCTATAATCTAATATTACTCTTATTTATTTTGTTGTCCAAATTGTTCTAGCTTTGGCCATTCAGAGTTCTTCTGGGTCAGCTCCTATAGGCTTCCACATGCCCTGAGCCCTCAAGCATTTTCTTGCTTTTGGACCATATGATGCTCCAGAATCATCTTGAATTTTTTTCTGTCTCAGCCCTGGAATCAAACACTTCTCCAAGAAACCCTGGTTTCTTTTATTGGAAAATGATATTTAAAACCCAAGATTTGGGCACTAGGTGTGTTCATTATTATCAACGTGTTTTATATCAATATTTCCTTGATGAAGGGAGCTTCATTATTATCAACGTTTTTTATATCAATATTTCCTTGATGAAGGGAGCTTCACATTTTAAAAGTGAGTCAGCCTAGCTCCTTATCTTGTCATGGGCCAGTAACAATTTGTGACTCTGCCACTTTGAGTCTCAGTGGTCTTAAAGATTTGTCACCATGGACATGTCTCCTATCTGGTGGTAATTTTAAATTCCATGGAAAAAGTCATGAATCAGTGTTATTCTTTCACTCATGCATGAAGCAAGTATGTGTTGAGCACACAGTATGTGTCAGGCCTTGTATGTGCTGGGCTCAGTGAAGTTCTCCTGAGGAGCTTATGATACAGTGTCTTCTGTTAAATCTAGGAGATGGTATTCTTTTTTTTGGGTCACTGTACATTATGAGAACTCATTTAAGATTATTCAGCATTCTAAAACCTAGGGGATTTTTAATTTTGATTTTGGATCCAGAGGTTGTTAAAATATGAACAGGCTATTCCCTAGCACAGTAGCACTTGGTATCGTTAAGAATGTTTGCCCATGACTTGATTCTGACCTATGGTTGGTTGACTCTTTTAGGCCTTACGCAAGGAGGCTGGAGATACATACACTGACTTGAAAAGACTTTTGGTGTCTCACGCTCACTCTAGTCATTGTGTGAAATAGTCTGCTGAAGGAGTAAAGGCTTGCTGTAAGAAGAGGGCTCCATCTTCGATGCCTCCCTCTCCCATGGGGCTGGGAGATGGGATAGGAGTACGCCTCTTCAAACTGGTTTCAGACCCCAAAAGGATCCCTTCGGCAAAAGTGTGTTTTCAAAGACTCTGTTACTTGAATTTAATCTAGTTGAATCTGGGTTCAGATGGAAGGAGATTAGCAGTGAAGTCACTTAAGGTCACCTGGATGTGCATTATCTTCACTCCCAACTCCTGTACTTCCCATCTGGTTTAATACAATCTGGCATCTTTTCAGTGTTTCCAACTTAGGCTTGTTATTAATATTTCCTTTAACTTTTTGAGCATACATGGACTAAGAATCCCTTTCACAGCTCGGAAAGGTGTCTCTGGCAAAGAGGCTTCTGTTGGTAGGGCAATACAATCCTATCAAACAAGCCAATTGTCTGGAAGCATCTGTTGATCTTTTTTACTTTTGGAAAAGATGGGAATGCTGAAAACAGATGCTAAGGCTTATTCTCTCTACATGGGTCCTTTCTGGCATCCATGAAATTATGAATATTTTTTGTCACTGACATGTGACACAAGAACACATGTGTGTTCTTGGCATGCAAAATATACACACAATGGCTGACTTATTACCTGTTCTTGGCAGGAAGGGAACAGTGGAGCTGTGGTCAAGTTGATTGCCACGCACTCTGGTTAGACATGGGAAGACAATAGGATCAATGGTGTTTGCCTTGAAAAGTAACTTAGGCATCTGAGGATCCATTTGCCAGATGTGTCAAAGAGGGGCAACTGGGTGTGTACTTCCCAGCATATAGTGCCATTCATCTAGGATGGCCGATTCTCCGACCTTGACCTTGGTAGATGACCAGTGGCTGGATTATGGATATGAATCTTTGGTGTCTATCTCAGTGTTTGTGTTGGTGCTTTTCACAGAAGTTTTGTTTGTGTGTGCCTTTGTGTTTCTGTATATTAATACATAAAATCCAGTTTAGAGAACAACTTTATGTGCCCCATCCTGCTTGTAATGCAGTAGTCTGCCCTTGAGAATTTTAAGTGAGCTGACCTACATAGCTTAACTATTTCAATTAGAAGTAACAGAGAGTGTGGATTGGCAAGAGGTAGAGGGCTGGGAGGGAAAAATCCCTCCCAGAAGTTTTGGTTTAGGCAAGGCAGTAGAAGAGACGAAAGATTCTGGGTGGGAATCATAACTGATAGCAATCACGCATGCTTTGACACCCTGCTATGGCTGAAGTCCTTGTGAAGTTGGCTTCTTGGTATCCCTTGCTATGGACCTGTATGGGGTCTTCATGGGATTGAGGCAGGCTAACTCTCTTCTGGGGAAGAATAAGGACAGTGTTATTCCTTAATTTTCCAAACATCCACTCTTCTATTGTCGGCTGTCTCTACACTTGATTCTCTGAAGAGGTGGTGCTCTCCCCATCTCTCCAAGCCTTGTCTCAATGTGGAGAGGAAATGATGTATATGGTACAGGGCCCGATTCTTGCATTCTTATTCTCCAGTTCTTCCCTCCTGCTCAGAATTCTGACTCCACAGAAATTCCTAATTAACTCAGTTGCTCTACAATGACAAGCTAACATCTGGAGCTACCAAGTCAGGAAAGCCATTCGGCCTGGATCCAGTATGGATTTTCTCCCCTTCTCACCCAGCTCAGCAGCTGGGCACCTCACCAACCCCGGCATTGTGGGATGAAGATGCCAAGGGCTGGAGCAACTCAGGGCTAATTGTTTCACCCAGAAAATCATGGGTTAGACATTTTTAAATTGTTGGTTTTTTTGAAGAGTTTTTTGTTTTGGGGTTTTTTGTTGTATTTTGTTTTTTGGAGGGTTTTTGGTTTTGGGTTTTTTAGTAGGAGATCAGGAGATTGTACAGTCACTGGAGGGGCCATCTCTCCTATACTGCCTGTATAATGTGCCCACTAGATGGGGGTGATGGGGGTCTACTTAGGGCTATGACCAGGTAAAGTGTAGTACTCTTGAAATTCTATCTGTATGACTCCTCAGGAATAGGGAGCAAAACAGGGCCATGTCAGATGGGGGTGGGGATGGGACAAAGAAATGAATGAATAACAAAGAATTGTCTCTGTTAGGCTGGTTGGAGGCAGTTAGGTGCACAGGAGATGTAGAAGCCACTTCTAGTCTCCATTCTTCAGTTCCAGCTCATGGACATCCTACCATATCTATCTGCTTGCCATATATAGAGCTTATTATGGAACTGGCACTATTCTAAGTGTTATAAATAATTAACTCATTCAGTGCTCACAGGACCTGATTAGGTAGGTACTACTATTATCCCTGTTTTATAGATGAGAACTCTTGAGGCATTGAGAAGGTATTAAATTTGCTCTCAAACATTTGCTTCTGGAGCTAGGGTTGGAGAGCAGATGCTTTGGCCTCAGAGTCCAACCTGCTATACCAAAGGCACACTGTCAGTCACATGGGTTCCATCCTATCCCAGCCCCAAGGGTTTCCAGAGAAGAATCAGTGTGGCTCAAACTCAAATTTGGATATGAATCATCTGGGGATCTTGGTAAAATGTAGATTCTGATTCAGTAGGTCTGGGGAGTGGCCTCAGAGTTTCAGCTCCAACAAGCTCCCATCTGATGTCAATGTGGCTAATTCATGGTCCACACATGAAGTAGCAAAGCCTTAGTGGACTAGCCTATGGTTTTCACTGTCTGATTGCACTTACCTGGCTGTGGAGGAAATCCTGGCATTTAAATAGAGGGCTTTCAGCAATAGAGTAATACCAATATGAATTTAATGAGTGATCCATTGGAAAAGAAAAGAACTGTGGCAGCAGGGAGTCATCAATTTCTGTTTAAAAAACTAATTTTCCTAGGACTTTAACAGAAAATGGAAAGATTATGTCCTCCCTTTCTGTGTATTAGCCAAGGGTCTTTCTTTTGTTCTTGGGCTAACCTCAGTACTTCTGGGCTAGTTTCAGTCCTAATTTTTTTCTGAGTCACCATTACATACAGTTCTCCCAGCCACACCCCAGCAATGTACAAGGGATCAGACACAAAGTTAGATTCCATCACAGAGGCAGAGTCACCATGGTAACCACATCCTTTGAGTCTTGAGTGTGCCCAGCAATCTGAGCAGAGCTGATTGTCAAAGTGAACCAAGTTGTTCTCTGGAGAGATAGGGGGAGTGGTGCCCTGCCTACATTAGGCTGCTATCTCTTCACCCCTGCAACTAGGGGCTTCTACTTGCTGTGAAGAGTCTAGACTCTCAGAATCTCCTCCCCTCCCTGGAATCTTGAAGTTAGCCTCCAGGGTGTTTTCTGATCCTAACTGCCCCAACACCATGAGAATACTGCAGTGCCTTGGGATACTCTTGTTCTTCTGGTTTGAGTTTTGGTGGATAACCACATCCGAATCTTCCTGTGTTAATGTGTCGATATTTTGGTTTATCTGCTTACTGGTGGTGTGGGGCATATGGCAAATCCAGTAGTGAATGAGCCAGGGCAGACCAGACCCCACCTCATGGGGAATCTTAATTCCAGTGTGTAGAATCAGTGGAAGTATGGCTTGCTAGATCAGGTTTTCATTTTATATGTTAAGGCAAAAAGCTACCTTCTATAATTTGGAACAATCTCCTCTTCCTCTCTTCCCTTTCTGCCTCTCTCCATGGCTTCCATTGCTTAAGGGACGATGGTGTGGGTTCACTTTGTCCATCTCATTTGGATGACATCATCAGAGAAGCACTCTGTACCTCTCCATCGAGACCCATAAGATGACCTAATGTTTGATGGAGCTGAGAAAAAAGAAACCAGAATGACCCAATGGAACATAGATGCTGATTTCAGTTATTATTGTTTGGTAGAAACAATGAACTCAGTTGCATTAGCTTGGCCACATGGCTTCTTGAAAGACACCTTTCAGACATGGAAACACTTTAGAGGGTTGTGTTGAGTCTCTAAGAAGACGTTGAGCACTCAATTCTCAGTGGCCAATGGCTGACCTCTTTTGAGACATTTCCAACTGGAAAGGAAAGACAGGTCTTCCTGCCTCCCGTGGAACCTCATTTTTAACGATGTGGCTTTATGAAGATGTGACCTAAGGAAGAACTGGTACAGACAATGCTTTTAATCTCACTCGCCTTATTCTTCGTCTTTATATCTAAGTCTCAAGAAACCAGTGTTAGCTAACAGCACTGTTTTTACCGCTAAGCAAAACTTCAGGCAGGGGCATCCTTTGATAGAACATTAATTAACAAATTTGCTGTCATTCTAAATTAAAACCTACACTGCTTCCCTTTGCCCTCCCAAGCTCTACTCTTAAATACTTACTCCAGATAATTTTAAGTAGTATGAAAGTGACAGTGATTGGCTTTAATATTGAAAACCTAAAACTAATAAATGCAGTTTTGACTGCTGCTACTGTCCGTGTGTTCTTTTATGTAGATTTGTTTAAAAGCCAAACAATACTGCTGCTTCCAGAGACTCTTTGTTATCAAAGCCGACAGAATCAGGTTTGGGACCAAGGCTCATGCACATGAAACTGGCAAACTATTATGCAGAAGAAGCATTTCTTTTCAGAGTAACCAGTATAGTTAGTCAGCACGATATGTATATAAACCAAGAAGTATTTCCTGTGAAGGAGTAACCAAGTAATTAGTTGATTTTGACATGATCTTCCCATAGAAATAGTGGCACTGGAGCAAAGATGCATTTTTACTGAATTTAGGAAGAATTAGAGCAGTTCTTGCCTTGAATCTGGTGTCTGTCAGACCCAGAAGTTTCTCATAATACATTATCTGGCTGGTGAAGGGTGGTGAAGGGTGAACGGTTTGGGAAATGAAGAGGTACGGTATGAATTGCACTAAAATCACTTTCACTCTTAGAGAAAACTTGGAGGGGGATCAGTCTGACTCCTTTGTGAGTCAGAATCAATAGGTAGAGCTCAGTGGGGACCAGGAAGGGTCGAGTTAATGTGGAATGGGCTCAAATGGATCCACGAAGTGCCCTGGACAGGAAGGGGTTGACTGTTCTCAGAGAGGGGAGGGGGTCTGGATTACTTGGTCCTTTGGGTAGAAAATCACTGTGTCCAAAGGGAGTCTTTGAAGAGGTGCTGCCCATCTTTCTCTTTGAGAAGCAGAATAAGAGGGTTGTACTTGCAGGAAGTAGAGAAGAAGAGGTGAAGTTAGGAAATCTCTCTGGCTGTAGCTGACATACGGGAATTGATGATGCGGGGAGATTCTGGAACCCCTAACTCTGGTTTTTAAGGTCAAGGGTTTTCATTTTGCCTAGCTTAGCTCCTCAACTTATTAAATATCTTTGATCAACTTGCTTCACCACCCTGAACCTTCATTTCCTCACCTGTAAAGTGGAGATAATGCTTGTTCCAGAAGGTTGTTAAGAGGATCACATGAAGTAATAATATACAGCATCAAGACTCACATAGCAGCTCTTCAGATGTTACAAGTTCTTATTACAGCTTCTAGTTCTGTTACAGCCGCTGACTGGGGTCAGGGGAAAGTGGCCATAGAAATGGGCAAGAATGAGAGAGCAAGCCCAGAAACAGCAGAACTGTTTGAAGGGAAGTTGCCTACAGAGTACCCAGTTTGGCTCCATCCACAGGCCGTTGACTCTCATGTGGTGGCCAGGACGGGGCTGGGAGGTTGAGAGGACAGGAGGGGTTTGGACAACAGAACCCCCCCCCCGCCGCCCCCGACCCGTATTTCATCCTGGGAAGGCTGTTGGTGGGAGCCACAGGTGGGAGGACGACATGGGCATGGAGTTCGTGTCAGAATGAGGTACCACGGAGCCCACGGAGGGCTCGGAGGCCGCAGAATCTCGGCCCTTCAGCCCAATCCCTGAGGTCACAAGGGCCTCCGTTCCCCCAGTTTCTCCCTCCAGCCATAGTGTTTTAGCTGCTTTCCTGGGAAGCCCAGTTTTTAACTGTTAAGAGATTTTATTCCAATCATCTGTTTTCGTTCCCTTCTCTGTTTTTGATTGTCCTTCCCCTCTCCCACCCACCTCCCACTCTGCCCCCCTACACACCCTGCCTGCTTTCCAATTTTAGCAGTGTTACCAGGGCAGCTTTCAGAAAAGCCTGCTTCAGTGCTTCTCGCCTGGGCTGCTTCCACGGCGGCTGTGTGCCCGGTACCATTCACTGAGGCTCAGCGATTGGGCCCCATCTGCTCCTCGGGCTGCAGCCACCGAGCATCTGTGGGGGGCGGCGAAGGCTGAAGAGGCCCAGACGAGGGCTGGGGAGGCCCCGGCCATGGGATAACCTGTGCAGCAGGGATGCCCAGCAGGAGACACAGAGCAAAGGGCTCTTGTACCTCCAGGGGTGGGGGGAAAAGTGGAAGATGGAGATTGAGTTAAAATGAAAAGGGTTTAAAACGTGATTTGTGAAGAATTAAACACATTTCTTTCAAACTGCTTTATTACTCATAGGAATTGTATCAATCAACAGTGAGCACTAAATTGCTGGATCAGTCAGAAAATATTGTTGCTGCTGAAGAATCAATGCTAATTGAATCATTAGGGCATTATTACACGAAACACAGATAGCTTGCGATGATAACTCTCGGCTCCACTTGATTGGTCATCTTCCAAGAAGAGAAGCAGTGACACTGAATCTATAGAGAGGTTCCCCTCCATTCTTGGCTTTCTCTTGGAGTTAAAGGTGGGTAGTGGTTGTGCTAATATTCCCCTGTTAAAAAAAAAAAAGAAGATGTAACATAGTCCTTCTTGAAGTCAGTGATAGTGAACATTTTTGACAAGTAAGGTTAAAGAAGAATCTGGATTGCATTTTTAGAAATCTTCTGGTGGGGTCTTTGATATGTTGAGGATGTATCTGCAGCTTTACTGAAGTAGGCAAAATGCAAAAAAAAAAAAAAAATGATTGAGCTGGGCTCAGAATATAAGGCAGGGCTGCAATGGGGGTGGCTGGTTATAGCCTCGACACTTGTGTCTGAGCCCCACAAGCTGGCTGGAATGGCTCCCGAAGGGGCAAGACATTTTGTAAGGTCTTGGAGGCTGGTGTTAGAGCTGGGTTCACTCTCTATCCCCTAAAGACTCTGATATTGGCCTTTCTGCATAGAGGTACTGACAGATGTTAGTGAAGGGAGGAAGATACTTTCTTCATCCATACCTGGTTTTTAGGAAATGGTAAAGTAGGCCCCAATTGGCCTCAACGTTCCCTCCTCTTCCACCCCCCTTGTGGCCATTTTCCCTCCTTCCCCCACCCACCCTGCTCAACTCTGGCCGCCCAGAGCCCCCATCTGGAGCCCTCCCAGGCCTCTTCTCTCCCTCAGCTGGGGGCTCTTGTTCTGAAACTCTCCACCCTTTGTGAGAAGGCCTCAGGGGCCTGGATTTCCACAGTGTGCCTCCCCTTATCCCACCGTCTCAGTGGGTGTTTTGGCCCATGTGAGACTCCTCCCAGGGATTACATTTGCGTTTGAACAAGAGGTTACTGGGAATGTATGTCCTCACCCAAATGGAATGATCCTTGAGGGGATTTCAAGGATTTCTTAAATAACGCCAGAGACAGACATAGTTCACATAGCCTGTCTTGGCTGTGTCTCTCCTAACAATAGGAGGTGATGGGGTTGGGGAGAGGAGAGGCATTTCCTTGAAGGCTCACTGCAGCCTTCTTTCTGACTTGCATGTGGACCTGGAGGCCTAACCTCCACCATGTGTCAAGGAGCAAAGGAGCTCAGTGAGAAGGACAGCAATTGTTACAAACATAGTTCATGGTTGTGTATTTCTGGGCAGAAATATTATCAACATTTCTCCTCTTTGCACTGCCCTTGGCCACTCTTTGGTGGAAGAAAGCCTTTATTATGCTTCTACTTTACATGGAAATACTCAGTCTGACTATTTTCCTCACTTGCCCCAGTAACTAGTTTTTCTAATTCCTCCACAATGGAACGGAAAGAATTATCATGAGGTGCCATGAGCCTATGACTGTGTGTTTCCCCCCTTTTTCAAATGCAGAGTACTCCTTCCATAAGACTATCTTGTTGTCAAGGTGACCCCTTCTGAAAAAGCTTGAAGGTAACTATGTGCGTGCATGTGTGTGTGCATGTGCGCACACACACACACACATACACACACGTGCGTGCGCGCACAAGCCAGGGAGCGGGCGAGCAGATGAGAGCACTTGTGTGGGGGAATATACATGTGATCAATCACACAATGTGAGAAGCCTGGAAAAATAGGTCAGAGGAATGACAGGCCCCACTGTCTATGCTGTAATTCTGAGGTTCGTCCAATGTCTTAGAAGATTAATGAGTGGGGTTTCGAGTTGCTTTGTGCTTTCATGGGCTGCGCAGTGGCAGGTGGATCATTTTTGACCCACCTGACCCTCCCCTCTCCCTGTTCAACAGTCCTCTGGGGAGAAACCATCAACTCTGCGATTTGTCTGTCCTCCCTTGCTCAAAACACCTAATGGGCAGAATCATTAACTGGGGGGTTTTGTGGTAAGATCCCTCCCAACTTGACTATCTATGCCATGAAAGCAGGGATTTTTGTCTGGTTTTATCCCCTGCTGTACTTCTAGTGCCTGGAACACAATGAGTGTTCAAGACAGTTGTTTAGTTAAATGAATGAGTTTGCAAAGTATTTCTCCTAATTTTCAGTCGTGGGCACCTCCATTCCGTCTCTGCCCGAAGGTACTATTACCATGCCCTGCCCCTTGGTCCTCTGCTCTCACCATCATCACTTGAGATCCTTCCTCCATAACACAGCCTCGTTTCTTGATCCAAACTTCTTCCCAGCCCTCTGCCCACCCCTGTCCCCATCTGCGTAGCCCCTCATTCCAGTCAGGCTCCTTCTTCAGGGTTGCCACATGGCCACGCCTTTTTCCCAGCCTGCCTCCTTACCTTCTGGGATTCTCTTTGGCCTTCAGGTCAGAGGTTGCAGACTCCCATGCCTTCCAGAGCCAGGTGAGAATCCTCTCCCTGCCAGGTGCAGAGAGAGGGTTCACATTCCCATAGACGTATGCTCATTCCCAGTTTTGCAGGAAAGCAGCAGTGCAACAATCATGATAAATAGCTTCTGACACTTGGCTTCTGGGTTGGAGAAACAGTAGGGGATGAAGGGTCCATGACACACAAGAACACAGGTTCCCTAAAGGAACAGCTACAGAGATTATCACCACGAGGGAATGTCTATCTATTGTCATGAGCCCTTCTGAGTTAAGAAAGGTAATATGGATTTTAGGTGAAACCTAATGCTTCATAAGTGTTGGCTCAAAAAAGATTTTTTTAAAACAACTATGCCAGGGCGCCTGGGTGGCTCAGTTGGTTGAGCGACTGCCTTCGGCTCAGGTCACGATCCTGGAGTCCCGGGATCGAGTCCCGCATCGGGCTCCCTGCTCAGCGGGGAGTCTGCTTCTCCCTCTGACCTTCTTCCCTCTCATGCGCTCTCTCTACCATTCTCTCTCCCTCTCAATAAATAAATAAAAATCTTTAAAAAAATAAAATAAAATAAAACAACTATGCCAGCCAAATAGAATACACCTGTGGGTCCCATTGGCCCGCTGGCCTCAGCTGTGTGATCTCTGCTCCAAAGAATCTTCTAGGTCACTGAAGCCCGACTGGATCTTTCCCTTCCCAAGCACCCCTAGAACTTAGAGAAACAGCATCATGCAGTAGGAAGACTGCTGGCCAAAAAGGGGTCTGAAGATGTACTCTCTAGTCCTGGTTCTGTGGTTGGTTTCCTTGTTTGTAAGTGGGGACAATAATATTTGACCTGTTCAGTTGCTTGGCTTATAATTTTGGAATGTTTTCATATGCGTGATTTCATTTGATCCTCAGAAAAACCCTGTGTCGTAGGCTTGAAAAATGTTCTTATTCTTAACTTAATAGGAAAGAACTGAAGCTCAGATGGGTTACGTGTCTTATTCAAGGTCATACAGCTTATAAGTGGTAGAGCTGGCATTTGGGTCTTTTGTCTCCTGAGGTTTGGTGTTTTGTTTTGTTTTTTAAATTTTGAACAGAATGGGATCCTTTTTCTCGGTAAGCTGTTAGGTACTATGTGGACACTTAAGAAGGAGTGAGAAGCTTGCTGTTAGTGGATTATTACTCATAAGGTAGATGCCGTATTTTTCCGCATAGTTCAGCACTCATCTGTACAGCATGGGAATTGATCTTGGATTATTCGATGTGTGGTGATCTTCTCTGACCAGACTGTGAGTACCCGGAGACAGGGATGAATTTTAGTGCAGAGATGTCTGTAGAGGCGTTTGGTAAGGAATGGCTGAGAAATTGAACCAGAGGAAAGTGGTGATGTGATGCCCCCTGAGAGGGATGCCAAAGCCAGGTGGCGCCTGCGGACGGTCAGGGCCTGGTTGGCTCTGTGATTCTCACTGCTCGGCTCATAGTTGGCCAGTGCCGTTGGTCACGTGTGTGGTGGTCGCTAGGAAGGTGGCCGCCATCCAGAATCCCCTAGTTGGGAGGTGGGAAGGAATGGAATGGCCTGGTGGTATGTTGGAGTCTGTCTTGGGTTTGATGAATTCTCGGCTGTGGGCAGTTTCACTCTTGAGCCTCCGTTTCTGTGACACGAGGCTCTCCGCATCCCAGGCTAACAGAGCCTGCCTCATGCGATGGTGAGGAAGGCTGAGGAAAGTAAAATGTGCTAATACCCCTGCACAGTGCCCAGCACCGACGGGTGCCCAAATGCCGTGCACCGCGCAGAGTCCTTTGTTACAGCACTACTCACAAGGGCACTGTTTATCTGCTTACGTCAACGCCGGGCACTGAATTCCCTTCTGCAATTGTCAGATGAGATTCATTCAACACAAATATTCCTTTGTAACAGTACCTGGAGGAAACTTTTAACTTGAGATTTTATGAAGACGGTAAAAGTAAGTGGAAAACGACTAGGTCGACATAATAGAAAGAGAACGAGCTTCAGTTTGCTTAAACTTATACACAACTGTGGAGACACAGCAGAGCGATGATAAAATTCCAATTCATTTTTTACCAAGGAACTGGTTAAAAGCTCCAGTCAGCGTGATTAAGAACGTGGTCTCTAGATTGCTCTGAGACATTCCACCTACCTCTGGATCCATCCCTGCTGTTCTTTGCTAGGATTTCCTTTTCTGTGTCAGGACTTTGGCCTCCTCGCTCTTAAGTTAGGCACTCACTCCAAGATTCTTTTAGCTACGGCCTTCATTAATTACACTGGGAAGGGGCCTCTGGCTCCCCAGTAGGCTTTGCAGCATGTTAGCTGCCTGCTTTGCCCATGAGCACGAGCCTAGGAATGTGGTGTTGACTCCGGTTGCAGCTCTGCCCTCAAACAGAAGCGCTTGGGGCCGGAGCCTGTGTTCTTCACCAGGCAGGGAAGAGTGTTTCCGGGGGGGGGGGGGTTGTCGGGGGGAAGGCCAGGGGCAAACAGACCTCGCCCTCCCATCCTTCAGCACGGCAGGGCTGCCACAACGCTCCTCTGTAAACCACCTGACAGCCAGCTCTTTCTGGAACGGCCCCTCAGGTCCCAGCTGTAGCTCAGGATTGTGCCGCCAAACCCTGTGCTCACTGTGGCTGAGTCAGGACACCTTTCCCACTCTGTTTGGGCCTTGTGTGCAGAATCCTGGTGTGTAGGGCTCTGCAAGTATAAGGCCGGGGCGGGGAGGGGGTAGGCCGTGTGAGCCCCTAACTCCTGATCGCAGAACCTTGGGGCTGTGGAGCAGCTCGGAGCCCTGTGTTGAACTCCCCCACAGGAATATGCTGGGGATTACTGGTTAATGCCGGTAAAGCACTTGGGCTATAAATGTCAAGTTTAGTGTTAATAAACAGGGGGATTAGGTTCATTTATGCAAAAAGGAACTCCCTTCAAAATGGACATTACAGGAAAGACTTGACTTGTATGAACAAAAACAAACAGTTAACTGTAAACCTCGCTTCCTGGAGCCCGAGGCCTCTATCTGGACTCCCACCCTGACATCCCCCTGGCTTACTCGCTCGCTGTAAACTCTGCTCCACTGCTGAGCTGATTGCCTAATTGTGTTTGCGTGTTTGATGTCTTTTGAATTGGAAGTGTTTTAGGAAAGAAGAGCAAGCAGGGCAGAGATTGCAGGGCCATGTGGAGTGGCCCCCATGCTTTGTGACACCAAGGGCAATAGTGTTATTCCTCAGAAGTTTGCAAGCTTTAAAGCTAATGGTCTTCTATTCTTCCTATTTTGTATACAACAAAACCCAAGCATAAGGTTTTCAACAAAACTGCAACATAAAGATTTGCTCTGAGCTCATTCTCGCTTCTTAGATAAGTTTTTCTCAGCTCAGTTCTCCTGAGAAAATCCTTCAGCACATGTGTACTCAGCCATCCAGTGTTGAAGTTTTTGCTGACGGGATAGTAGAGGGAAGAATCCTTGGCCAGGAATTGGCTGGGCTCTGGATAAACCTGTCCTTGTCAGGTATGTGTCCTCTCATTTCGAAGACTAGGCAGCTGAGGCTCAGAGGGGGTGGTCTAATGTTGGAGCTTACACACTTCTCACTGTGTCTCCTAAAGGTAGCGGTTTCACTGTTTGTTTATTTTTATTTTGTGTTAAGTCCTGTAGTGCCTAGTATAGATCCATAGCCCTTTCTCTGTAGTTCTAAAATCTGAACATCTCTGAAAAATGGAAGGTTCAATCATTGTCCATTTGGCAAAAAACTTGACCCAACTCACGTGGGGGCAAGTGACCTCAACTGACATGAGAGTAGGTATAGTCTTTATTTAACCTACTTAGAGTGACTGTTCATATGATTTATGGCACAAATGTGTTGACATGTGATGAGCAGTGCTAGGCAGGAAGGGGCAGATTCTGGAGGCATTGACGGCTCAGCAGAGGAGGATGGACCCAGTTCTGTAGCCATGGAAGCTAAGGCAGAATTCTGATCCAAGAAATAGTCTGCTGAATATAGTGCTTTGCTGAGACTTTTTGGATGGTAGCTCCCAGAATGAGTTAGATCCTAAACCCCAGGTTTCCCTTGTCCCGGAAGCCATGTTTCCTTTCCTGAAACATATTTGGATAACCGCCAACACTCACATAGTATAGTTCCTATGGAATCACCACTATTCATAATACTTCAGTTATTTAACTCACAACCTTGCTATGAGATAGATACAATCATTATCCCCATTTTCTAGATGAGGAGACTGAGGCACAGAGAAGTTAAGAGGTTAGATTAATTGCCCCAGGTCCCATGTGTTGTGAGGGTAAGGGCTGTGATGAGGACCCGGCCAGCATGGCTCCTGTTTTTTTTAATTGCTACCCTCTGCCCTAACCTGTTCTTCCACATATCCCAGTAATGAAACTTTTTAAAAATCAGTGCTGCATCCTGGGTATGGAGTGACCCCGTGGCTCTAACAATTTCAGTGAGCTCTCTGTTCTTGCCCTGGAGAATGCGATGGCAGTGGAAGGGGGTGTGTGAAGGCAGGTGGTGACCAAGGCACATTAGATAAATGTGCGGGCAGGGGCAGAACATGAAGTCCTGAAGTTGGTGACCTAATCCGTAAGAAATGTAAGTTGGTATCTTCAAGGAGACCAGTTCTCTTAGGTGACAGCCTTGTGCATAGAAGCTACATCCCTGTTTCCACCTCTCCCATCCACTCCCAGGTCGCTCTTCTCCTATCCGCTCACCTACTGCTGGTGTGTCATGTGTCCTGGAATAACTCCCTAAGAGGTAGAACTAAGTTCACTCAAAATTGAGGAAAGCTAAGATGATAAATTAAGAAAGGCTACATCAATTTCCTTCCTTTAATCCTTTGACTCCGAAAAATCTGCAGCTTCCTTTAAATCATTGTTTTGTCTTTTGCAATTTTCGCCCTGATTATTTCAGAAACGAATCTTAGGCTTTTCTTAAAAATACGCTGGGTGGTGGGGGTGGCCTTTTAGAACCTTGCTCTCTTTCCATGGTCACGGCACACTTGATGGAGGTTGGAACACCCTTGCATTTTCCCAGGAGGTCACTCTTGGAGTCCGTGCACCCCCCTCTGCCTTGTCAGCTATGTAGGGTCTGTTTTTCCCGTAAGTCCGATGCTCCCTTGTCCTTGGACTCCATATTCTGGGTGGGTTTAATTAGCTAAATTCGCATGTGCCAAGATGAGATATAACCTTTGCTGGGAGATCCCTCGGGGATTTCTGGGGTGGGAGAAAGCACAGCAGTACCACACGGGGATGGACTGCGGACTTCATCCTCTCAGCGGCCACGTCGTCCCTGGGGCTGAGCTCTGGGCTTCCTCATCCTTCTGGTGAGGGGCCAAAGTGGGATCCGATTTCCTGGTTCTTCCTCAGTTCCCTGTGGACTGTGATAGCAAGATTTTGCAAAGGGACAAAAGAATCTTTGCTGAAACTTTTTAAGTCTTTAACCTTAGCTCGTTCTTTTTTCTTCTTAAACCCCAAAGTCTTGCCAAGCCTCTTTGTCCTTCCTCCTCAAATTCTCTCTTGCTTCCGCTTGCCCTCATTTCATCTGCTGCTCCTTCTCTTTGCTCCCCAGGGGAGAGGAAGCCAACTTGAACTTTAGGAGAAAAGCAAAAAACAACGTAGGGAAAAGAGAAACAGTGCTGTGGCCACTGCAGAGGGTGGACAGATGGTTGAGAACCTTTGTAGACCAGGAAAATAACCAACTCTTCTTTCCTCTCCCATCTTCAAAAAAAAGTTATTTCTAAAGCTGAACTGGGTTATTGGGTGCCTTTGTTTACTCGGACCTTTTTTTAAACTCATTAATTCTGCGTGTGTGTGTATGTGTGTTTGTTTCTTTTCATTGAGGGAGAGATAACACCACAACAACTCAGCTAACCTGGGAGGGTTGGCTCCTTGTAAAGTACCGAAGAAACAGTGCTTCTGTGCTCTGTTTATACAGCATATTTTCTTAATGTCTTAGCATCGTGTGCTGTAGCAAAGTACCACAGACTGGGTGCCTTAAACAACACATTTATTTCTTATAGTTCTGGAAGCTGGAAGTCCAAGATCAAGGTGCTGGCAGATTTGGTTCCTGGCGAGGGTTGGATCCCTGGATTGTAGAGAGTTTCCTTCTCATGGTGTGCCCACATGACCTTTCCTGGTGTGTGGTGGGTGGGGAGAGAGAGAGAAAGCTCTCGTGGCTCTTCTTCTACTTATAAGGTCACTAATCCCACCATGGGTTACTCTCATGACCTCATCTAAACCTAATTCCCTTCTAGAGTCCCACCTCCAAATACCATCACATTGGGATTAAGGCTTCCACTTCCACTTCCACCTCCTCCTTCCGGAGGGGTAGGGGCGACGTAAACGTTCGGTACATAACACTTAACTTCTCCTTCCCGGCGGATGGACTCTTCTTTACAGACACAACCAGTGAGCAGTGTCTCTTCCCCACTCAACTCCTGACCAGCTAAGGAGAGGAGCAGATGAGTTTGGAGGCCAGAGTTGGAATGCTGGGAATGTCCATGATGTCCTTCCAAGAAGCATTCCTCTAGGGCAGGGCCAAGGACCCAAGGGAACATCTCTTTCCATTATGAAGGAGCTGGGGCCCATTCCTATGTTCCATTTTCCCATGGTTTTATTAGCAAACTGGAAATGAGATGTTAAGCTCATGGTGCTGTAGAAACTGACAGATGATGTGTTGCTAAGTGACCTCCAGGACAAGCAAGAGATGATGCTGGAGAGGGGATGGCTACAATGGGGGACAAAAGCACATCCTCCTTTCTGTCTGGGGTGAGGCAGGTGTGAGGGTCCCCAGGTCCATGCATAGATGTTCATGCTTACTCCAGAGCCTCAGTGGGTATAAACTCTTGCAGAGAACAATATCCAACTCCACTTGAGAAAGTGAACCAAAGAAGGGGACCGACACGGCCTCCCAGCTATGGCGCCCCCCCCCCCCTCCAGGATGGAGGTGGTGGCTGGGGCTGGCCTCAGAGTTGACAGGCATAGGCTCGGTTACAGCTCTGATGTTTGGCAGCTCTGGGACCTTGAACAAATCACATCAACTCTTGACTTCAGTTTCTCCATCTGTAACATGAGGGTCATAATAGCACGGGTTTCACAGGGCTGCTGCGAGGATCCCTTGTGGGATGCACCTGGCACAGTGCCTGGCATATAATAGGTCCTCAGTCAATTTGGGGCGTTCTTACTATTGTCACATGTGACTGGCATCTCCATTGTGTTTAGGACTTGTAAGTGTACTTGTAAAGTACACTGAGGAGGCTCTCAGCAGAGAAGTGAGGAACACAGACTCTGGAACCAGCTTGCCTTGGTTTGAATCCCAGCTCTGTCACTTACCAGCTGTATGACCTTGAACAAGTTACCTGACATCTCTGGGCCTCACCCTTCTCATCTGCAAAATGAGTATACAGTGATATATACCTTATAGGGTGGCGGGGCGTGAATATATGGGAAGCAGGAGTTGGCAAACGATGGCTTACAAGCCCAAACACCACCTGTTTTTGTAAATAAGGTTTTGGTGGCACAGAGCCATGCTCACTCATTCACGTATTATGTGTAGCTGCTTTTCTGCTATAACAGCAGACGTGAGTAGTTGTGACAGAGCCCGTCTGGCCTACAAATCCTAAAATATTCACTGCCTGGCCCTTTACAGAAGAAGTTTGCTGACCTCTGGTTGTAAAACGTTTCGACAGTGCCTGGCAGAGTACACGCTAGAAGAGTGTTTGCTGTTGTCACTACTATTATCCCTTTACAGTTTGTGGTCACTAGGCTCTCCCGTGCGTCTGGTACACATAGGTTATAATCATTCCCTTCTTGTCGAGGATCTGGGGTTCAGAGCACTCAAGTGACCTGCCCAAGGTGGGGCCAGGCCTGAAGTCTAGTTCAGGGCTCACTCTGGTGGTGGCTCTGAATCAGAGACACCTGCCTTGCCTTCCCTGTGATTCCTTGAGGACAGGGCTGTGTCTGTCCATCCCTGTTTCCACTCTTCCCCTGAAGGCCCCAACAGCACATCACACAGAGCCTGGCTTCAGGGTCGCCTGCTGAATGCATGTTTCCTGCCCCCACCTGCCCAGCTCCCAGCACTGAGCTCTCCATGTGGGACTTCTTTAGCTCTGGGTTGTTCACCTCCCCGACTGCTGGAATTGAGAGGGCTTGGCTTATTACCATGCCGGAAACTTCCCTGCTTATGCACAGAATATGGAATCTGGGAAGGCACAGCCCAAGACCCTCTCCGTCCCCAGACCTTTAGTCAGGACCATGGATGTGGCTGATGATAAGTGATCTCTGGGTGGTTCACTGAGCACATTTACATCCATTAACTCACTTGATCCTCATGGCAAGGGACAAGGTATGTGGGTGGTGTGCCCATTAGTTAAGCTGAGAGAGACTGACCCCTTACCCAGGGCTGTGTGTTAAATGGCTGAGTCAGACACGGAGTCCTGGTCTTCAGCCCAGTCCAGCTGTTCTCCCTCCCCCAGCTGGCCTCCTGGCTTGATCACTGTGGTGGTGCCAACACCGTACCCCCGGGCACTCATTCCACTGTCTAATGACTCGTTGGCCGATACTTCTTCTTAAGCTATAATGGAAATTCTATGTGCTTTAGGAGTTTGTTCTGCTCTCAGTGGAGATGAA
The DNA here is from genome assembly GCF_009762305.2 of Zalophus californianus. Taxonomy (NCBI): domain Eukaryota; kingdom Metazoa; phylum Chordata; class Mammalia; order Carnivora; family Otariidae; genus Zalophus; species Zalophus californianus. Next base: position 104,418,490 of record NC_045603.1, read on the forward strand.
AAGAAGCTCCCAGAAAAATAACTAATTTGTAATCTTTGGTCTTGATGGTGTCTTCTGCCCGACCCGTCTAGGCCGGCTTTTCTGTCCTTGTGTATTTGTTGGAAAAGAATCCATCCCACCCACCAAAGTGACTTCTACTATGAACCATACTTACAACTTCTGATGTGAAGCAGAAGGAGGGAGAGTTTGTTCTGAGACAGCTCAGCCCTTCTGTAGTATAGTCCTGTCACTTTGGAAAGCCCTGAGTTTGACGTGTGTGCGTGCGTGTGTGTGTCTGTGAATCCTCCTTGATCATGTAATTTCTGCCTCGTCAATATCTGGGGAGGAGAAAACCATTCCCGAAAGCTTCTGAAGAGCACAGCAAGAAATGGAGCACGTTTACAGTCATGACAGGGCCATGGAGATGAAGGGCAAAAGGAGGTCAAGTCACCAGCAGAAAACGTGATACATTTGACCTGTTTCTTAGGGCCTGCACTTCAGCCTAGGAGTGAACAGTGGACGGCTGGTCAAAGCAACACCTAGCTTTCAAGTGAGATGGTATGAAATGGCTCAGATGAACCATGCCAAAACCTTCCTCATGAGAAACAGGTGCTAGAAGGAGAGAAGCCACTCCTGCAGATTTCCAGCAGAGCTTTCCAAAGCAGGGAGGTTGAGGTAGTTCAGCAAGGCCACCGGGAAGCAGCCAGATGTCCTGGATGTCCTGTTGACCCAAAGGGCCCTGCCACAGCCCTTGAGTTCCCTGTCACTGACCTTCCTGGCTCGGCGAAGTCCTTCTAGACATCGCCGTTACAAGTGTGATCAAACTCAGCCTCAGTCCCCTGTGAATGTATATCCATAACTTCTGGTGTGTAGAACAAGAAATTGCTTTATAACCAAAATACTGTTTTGGTTTTGTGTCTCTCTTGGACAAATAATCAGAAACAGCTGCCCTGCAGCTCTGCAGAGAATGGAATCTTCCTAGCCTCCATGAAGTGAAAACAATTTGGGAATCAGAACAGAATAAGGGCCAGGCTGAGAGGTGGGGCTTAGAGCAGACTCCTGGCACCCCCTCAGATTGACCCTAAATCACTTCCTTTCCCTGGCCTTTGGTTTCTGCATCTCTTAAACAGGGCTAATGAAACCTGTTTCTTACTGCAACTCCACACACCATGAAAATTTATTCTCTCATCTGCAGCAGGCTGAGGCAAAGCGGCCTGCCACATAAAACAGCTTGAATCCTCGAGCATGGTGGATGGAGGTTGTTTAATGAGTGAAGCTGTGTAGCCTACTCCATGTTTGTCCTGCCATTAAAATTTTTATTGTTATTTGTGAAGTATCCACTGGAGTTCAGGAAAAGTCTGCACACCACTAAATCGAGTGAGCTCAGCTCCTGCTGCAGTTAAAATGAGTGCTATAACCCCAATTAATAATGATTTTTTTTTCCACCAGAGACGGCTGCTTGCATGAATGTATTATCTGCTGGGGAGCTCTTATGGGGCCTGCTCCCGGTGTGTAAATATTCGGTCTGCCTAAAAAAGAAAGTCCAAAAAAGGGCTGGTTTATTCAGAGTGGCCTCTGTGATCTGGCCACAGTCAAGGGCCTCTTCAAATCATCAGCTCTGATATTATACACAAACATTTGGGTCTCTAGGATAATCTGGAAAGAAGACGCAAGAGGGAGGGGAGGGCAGAGTGCTGAGTGGGAGGTGAGGGGTGGGGGGCAGGACAGAGAAAACCAGAAAACTGAGAGGTGAGGCTGGGAAGCCATGAAGTAAGGTTGAAGGCTTCTGCCATAATTCATGGCTTGTCTCAACAAACAGCCTTTCTTGTCCACCAGGAGGCAGGGACAAGAGTGACGAGCTTTGAATGTCAAGGCTGTCTCTGTAGGTGGTAGAGGCTTGCTTTGTCCAGGAGATTATTCAGTTCCACTGAGAGCAAATGCCAGATTGGGTCAAGGTATTTGTACATGGACAGCTGTATGTTTTATATAGACCTGGGAGTCAAGCCCCTTCTGTCTTCTTTCCAAGCTTCTACTCCTTCCCACTTATTTTTTACCTCCCAAGATCTTTTGGGGTCCTCCCGAGGCCTTCTGGGTCATCAATTAGAGGATGTCCCTTAGCTTAGATTACACAACTTTTTGCCCTCCCTGTACATTCAAACTAACTTGCAAACTTGGATGATGTACCCACCCCCTATCCTCCCATAGAGGAGTACCACTTACTTTATTCTCTACTCTTTCTGTTACCATGGGCAGGGAGGAGAGCATTTCTATGCCACATCCCTAGAGCGGAAGGTGTGGGAGGAACCCTTCCCACTTCTCCCTATCTCCTCATGCTCTTGACCCCAGGGGAAGTGACGTAACTTGTATGATTCATGAGTTGGCTTAGCCCCTTCTGGGACTCTCTTTTGAATCTACTTGTCCCTAAAGAAGAGGTCACCAAGTTGCTGGGGATGGCTCTGGCCCTGTGGGGAAATCCTACAATGGTCCCACTTTTTGGCTGGGTGAGTAGCATTAACTCTGAAATATTAGGCAGCCCTTCGTAACCACCCATCTAAGTCACATTCTCCAATTTAGAATTTGTTTGTAATGAAGCTTTTAGCTTGATTTCAGTCTGTGTGTCTCCTATATCTTATTTCTTAATTGGTTCTGAACTTGTAAGAGGGAAGAAAGGACAATTAGTTTTTGGCCACCACCCAAAGCCCCAGAACTCCTCCTTGATCACTGATTATAGAAGGCTCTCCGAGCAGTTCTGGATATAATGGAGGCAAGGCAACATCTGTGGACCCTTTTCTCCCTCCAGAGAACTATTTAGAATTCATAAGAACCTGAGTCTATGGCTCCTGTTTTTGAGAATGTCTGCCCTATCAATGTTAGAATTTTCCTCTTTATCTCTGAAATGATGATCCTTGCCTGAGAGGAGGGCTTGGAGGAGTAAATGAAATAGCACACACTCACACATACTAGGTCATCAATAAATGCCTGCCCCTCCTTGGTGGCCTCTGTCCCAGTTAAATAGTGGTTGCTGTCAGAAAGTTCCTTCTGATATCCAGAACATGCCTGTCTTGTTAACAATTGAAGGCCATTTCTTCTGTCTCATTGAGAGTGATTAACAAATGATGAGAAAACCTCATATTCCATACACCTGGTTTAGGGGACCATTTGAGAGAAAGAACCTCAAAACCAACAGAGAGATGCACACCAAGAGGGAGAAGGAGCATCCAGGGCATCCAGAGAGGAGGGGTTGCGTCTCAAGGAGTTTGGCCAGTAAACATGCAGTCATGAACCTTCAGGTATCCGTTGGTTGACCTCATCTGGGCACTCCTGACTTTGGCTGTGCCTTGTTTAGTTAGAGCAAAGACTGACAAGTTCTGGGAAGAGTTGCTGGAGGTATCCTACGTTAATGTATAGCTTTCTCTCCCACAACTTGGGATGCAAAATCATCTCATTTTTCTGGATCTTTATGTGTCCAGTACTGTGCCCACCATGGTGGAACCACTAGACGGTTGCTCACAGGCTGGTGGGGAGGAGAATATCAACACAGAATAGAGTCTTAAAGCAACCCAGAACTCTGTTGCTCGGCAAGCTTCTTGAGGACAAGGCCTGCATCTTATTTATCTCTGTACCCCCTGATCATCAAGAGCAGCCCTTCTGCTTTGTTTCTTTCTTACACAGGGGTTCGCTCCTTTTTTGTTTTAGCTCTGGATGTGTACTCTGTGCCCCTGAGTTTTCTAGTTGTAAGGAATGGAGGTGTGGGGGGCTGAGCCAGGCAGCTTCAAGAATGAGTGGCTCCCCATTGCTCTTGTGTCTTTCCACCCATGCTGCTGTAACCTGGCCCCCACCCCGTGCTAAAGATTGTTCAGGGTCAGGGCTTCTCCTACGGCTCACCTGTTCTCCGCTTGGCTGTTAACGTCTACCTCAGAGGATGAGGGAAAAGGACAAATCCAATCCAAGTGCTCCATTTTGTTATTTGGCATCACAGCTGTTGTGGAGTCAGGGTTGAAGTCAGCTTTGTTGACTCTTCAGAATCTCTGGGGAAGGGAGAAGACACCTGTCAGAAAAGTTCCTCAGGAGATTCTGATATGGCCCACCCCCCATCTTGAGAACTGTGGGTTCATTTCCACCATCAACAGAAAGATCTTGCATTCATCCTACTAAAGAATGAATGGGTCAACCAGGAAATTAAAGAAGAATTTAAAAAATTCATGGAAACCAATGAAAATGGAAACACAACTGTCCAAAATCTTTGGGATACAGCAAAGGCAGTCCTGAGAAGAAAGTGTATAGCAATGTAAGCCTTTCTCAAGAAACAAGAAAGGTCTCAAATACACAACCTAACCCTACACCTAAAGGAGCTGGAGAAAGAACAGCAAATAAAGCCTAAACCCAGCAGGAGAAGAGAAATAATAAAGATCAGAGCAGAAATCAATGAACTAGAAACCAAAAGAACAGTAGAACAGATCAACGAAACTAGGAGCTGGTTCTTTGAAAGAATTAACAAGATTGATAAACCCCTGGCCAGACTTATCAAAAAGAAAAGAGAAATGACCCAAATCAACAAAATCATGAATGAAAGAGGAAAGATCACAACCAACACCAAAGAAATACAAACAATTATAAGAACATATTATGAGCAACTCTATGCCAGCAAATTAGATAATCTGGAAGAAATGGGTGCATTCCTAGAGATGTATCAACTACCAAAATCGAACCAGGAAGAAATAGAAAACCTGAACAGACCTATAACCACGAAGGAAATTGAAGCAGTCATCAAAAATCTCCCAACAAACAAAAGCCCAGGGCCAGATGGCTTCCCAGGGGAATTCTATCAGACATTTAAAGAAGAATGAATACCTATTCTCCTGAAACGGTTCCATAAAATAGAAATGGAAGGAAAACTTCCAAACTCATTTTATGAGGCCACCATTACCTTGATCCCAAAACCAGACAAAGACCCCATCAAAAAGGAGAATTACAGACCAATATCCTTGATGAACATGGATGCAAAAATTCTCACCAAAATACTAGCCAATAGGATCCAACAGTCCATTAAAAGGATTATTCACCATGACCAAGTGGGATTTATCCCGGGGCTGCAAGGCTGGGTCAACATCCGCAAATCAATCAACGTGATACAATACATTAACAAAAGAAAGAACAAGAATCATATGATCCTCTCAATAGATGCAGAAAAAGCATTTGACAAAGTACAGCATCCTTTCTTGATCAAAACTCTTCAGAGTATAGGGATAGAGGGTACATACCTCAATATCATAAAAGCCATCTATGAAAAACCTACAGCGAATATCATTCTCAATGGGGAAAAGCTGAGAGCTTTTCCCCTAAGGTCAGGAACGCGGCAGGGATGTCCACTCTCACCACTGCTATTCAACATAATATTAGAAGTCCTAGCCACAGCAATCAGACAACAAAAAGAAATAAAAGGCGTCTGAATCGGCAAAGAGGAAGTCAAACTCTCACTCTTTGCAGATGATATGATACTGTATGTGGAAAACCCAAAAGACTCCACCCCAAAACTGCTAGAACTCATACAGGAATTCAGTCAAGTAGCAGGCTATAAAATCAATGCACAGAAATCAGTGGCATTCCTATACACCAACAACAAGACAGAAGAGAGACAAATCAAGGAGCCGATCCCATTTACAATTGCACCCAAAACCATAAGATACCTAGGAATAAATTTAACCAAAGAGGCAAAGGATCTGTACTCAGAAAACTATAAAATACTCATGAAAGCAATTGAAGAAGACACAAAGAAATGGAAAAATGTTCCATGCTCATGGATTGGAAGAACAAACATTGTGAAGATGTCAGTGCTACCTAGAGCAATCTACACATTCAGTGCAATCCCCATCAAAATACCATCCACCTTTTTCAAAGAAATGGAACAAATAATCCTAAAATTTGTATGGAACCAGAAGAGACCCCGAATAGCCAGAGGAATCTTGAAAAAGAAAAGCAAAGCTGGCGGCATCACGATTCTGGACTTCCAGCTCTATTACAAAGCTGTCATCATCAAGACAGTATGGTACTGGCACAAAAACAGACACATAGATCAATGGAACAGAATCGAGAGCCCAGAAATGGACCTTCTATGGTCAACTTATCTTTGACAAAGCAGGAAAGAATGTCCAATGGAAAAAAGACAGTCTCTTCAACAAATGGTGTTGGGAAAATTGGACAGCCACATGCAGAAGAATGAAACTGGACCATTTCCTTACACCACACATAAAAATAGACTCCAAATGGTTGAAAGACCTAAACATGAGACAGGAGTCCATCAACATCCTAAAGGGGAACACAGGCAGCAACCTCTTCCACCTCAGCCACAGCAACTTCTTCCTAGAAACATCGCCAAAGGCAAGGGAAGCCAGGGCAAAAATTAACTATTGGGATTTCATCAAGATAAAAAGCTTTTGCACAGCAAAAGAAATAGTCCACAAAACCAAAAGACAACCGACAGAATGGGAGAAAATATTTGCAAATGACATATCAGATAAAGGGCTAGTATCCAAAATCTATAAAGAACTTATCAAAGTCAACACCCAAAGAACAAATAATCCAATCAAGAAATGGGCAGAAGACATGAACAGACATTTTTCCAAAGAAGACATCCAAATGGCCAACAGACACATGAAAAAGTGCTCAACATCGCTCGGCATCAGGGAAATCCAAATCAAAACCTCCATGAGATACCACCTCACACCCGTCAGAATGGCTAAAATTAACAAGTCAGGGAACGACAGATGTTGGTGTGGATGTGGAGAAAGGGGAACCCTCCTACGCTGTTGGTGGGAATGCAAGCTGGTGCAACCACTCTGGAAAACAGTATGGAGGTTCCTCAAACAGTTGAAAATAGAGCTACCATACGATCCAGCAATTGCACTACTGGGTATTTACCACAAAGATACAAACGTAGGCATCCGAAGGGTTATGTGCACCCCAATGTTTATAGCAGCAATGTCCACAATAGCCAAACTGTGGAAAGAGCCAAGATGTCCATCGACAGATGAATGGATAAAGAAGAGGTGGTATATATACACAATGGAATATTATGCAGCCATCAAAAGGAATGAGATCTTGCCATTTGCAACGACGTGGATGGAACTGGTGGGTGTTATGCTGAGTGAAATAAGTCAATCAGAGAAAGACATGTATCATATGACCTCACTGATATGAGGAATTCTTAATCTCAGGAAACAAACTGAGGGTTGCTGGAGTGGTGGGGGGTGGAAGGGATGGGGTGGCTGGATGATAGACATTGGGGAGGGTATGTGCTATGGTGAGCACTGTGAATTATACGAGACTGATGAATCACAGATCTGTACTTCTGAAACAAATAATGCAATATATATTAAGAAAAAAGAAGAAGATAGCAGGAGGGGAAGAATGAAGGGGAGTAAGTCGGAGGGGGAGACGAACCATGAGAAACGATGGACTCTGAAAGACAAACTGAGGGTTCTAGAGGGGAGGGGGGTGGGGGGATGGGTTAGCCTGGTGATGGGTATTAAAGAGGGCACATTCTGCGTGGAGCACTGGGTGTTATGCACAAACAATGAATCATGGAACACTACATCAAAAACTAATGATGTAATGTATGGTGATTAACATAACAATAAAAAATTATTAAAAAAAAGAAAGATCTTGCATTATCCCTCTCTCCTCTTTTCACACTGGCTGGTGATTGAGGAATGGGCTCTCTGAGACTCATTCCAAAGGTCTTTTAAATGAAGAGACAAAGCTTAGCTTGATACTTTCCTGAAGAACATATGCTTTGATGCAAAACTCAGCAGCAAGAGCCTTGAATTAAAGCAGCCATGACTCCCCATAGACCTAAAGGCACTTTGGCTGTGGGAAAGTAGTTGCTCCGGATGCGGAGAGCTTGGATGCCCTCCCCGGCTTCACAGCTGACCTGCTGTGTGACCTTGGGCAAGTCAGGTTTCCTCTCTTTGCCATCTGTAAAACAATAGAGATGCTTGCTACCTACTGGTTTTACTGAGGTACCGAGAGTGGGTGAGATCACAGAACCGAGTGCTCACCGTTCTGCCGCAGAAACAAAGCCTGGTTATAAGGAAAGCATCATTCTGCAGGTGCAGGGGGCTCTGAGAACCTGTGCGGGGCTTGCACATGGTCCGGGGTCATGCCGGGGTGTGGGAGGCAGGCTCTCCCTCCGGGTCCAGGCCTACTTCTGAATGCCCTTGCCTGTCGGCACTAGCAGAGAGGAAGGGATGTCTGAGCTGTCAGGAGGTGGTGGGTACAGATGGTCTCTGGCTGAACAAGAGGGAAGTGCCAATCAGAGAAGGCCGGCCTCCTCAATTAGAACTCGGAGCAGATGGGTCTGAAGCAGCTGGGAGGGGCACTTCCCCGTTTACTAAGTGTGTGATAGTGAGCTGGTGGCCTTCAGCGAACCAGAGAGGTCACCTAGTTCATTTCCTTTCTTCGAGGAAGGGCATTTTTAGGATAAATCTGACAGATGAGTGTCCTCATTCAACAGATAGTTAATGGCTTTACTGTGACTGGAGCCGTATGCTAGGCCCTGTGGATGTACTATTAAACAAGATAGACCTGACCTTGGCCTCACCTCGCAGATGTTAACAATCACACCCACTGCTCCCTGCCACTTGCATAGGAATTGTTTTGGGGGGGGGCGGGAGGAGGACAGTTGTAAATGCAGATTCCTGGATCCCACCCCAGAACTACTCGATCAGAATATGGGGGGTTGATCCCAGGAACCTACATTTTTAATAGGCTTCATAGTTCATTCTTGTGCGTGTTAAAGTTTGATAACTGATCGTCTTTGCTGTCAAAGTGAAAAGTGATCAGTGACTTGAGCACACCAGTGTCTTAAAAATGAATTATATTTACACTTGGAATGGTTTTGCCAAGTCTAGTCTCCTGTGTCTAGGTTGCTAGAAGTCCTCCCCCCAACCCCACGTTCTGGTCATATGGAAAATAACTGCTCACATCAAATGAACTAAAGTGTTGATTGAGCTTTTATTACCTGCCTAGCTTCATGCTGTTCCAAAACTGGTCCCTGAAGAGCTTACAGGGTTCTTGGGCTGATAAAACACACCAGTTACCCAGTTAGAGATGAGGAGAAGATGAAGGGCCAAGAGGGGGGGCAGATGAAGTTCCCAGGCATGCAGAAATAAAGACGTTGATGGGGGAACATAGTTGCAGCCACATCCTTTCCAGACTGATAGCCTCTGATTCCAATCTGATGACCAGAGTCCTAACCTATTAAAGAAGTTGAAAAAGTATCCTGGGGAAATCCAAGAGATGCAGGTGTAGGGGAATCTGTATTGATGGAAAAGCTCCACCAGTGATTCTGAGGTGTTCTCAGGTTTGGGAACCAGAACACTATCTTTTTCAATACCGAACAGGTTTTTCTGCCATTTAGTTCAGTTCTCTTTTCTTTGGGCACAAGAACCTTAATTCGTCCACCCATTCCTTTGTTACATTAGCTGAGTAACAGTTGAACTGTGAAATCACAGGGGCTTAACACAGAAGCTTATTCATCACTCATGTAAGTCCAGTCAGGGGCTCGAGGTGGCTCTGCTCCTTATTTACTGAGGGATCAAGGCTTTGCCATCTTCAGGGAGTGGCTTCCTCGGAGGGGACATCTAGCAGCCGGCCAGCCAGAGGCGTGAGCAGAGAGGATCATGGTGGCTCTGACGGGCTGGGCCTGGAAGTGGTAACTGTCACTTCCATGGATGTTCCACTGGCCAGAGGTCAGTCATGGGCTGAAAACGAGGCTGGGAAAGGTAGTCACCCTGAGTACCCAGGGGAGTGGGAACCGGGTCTGGTGAACAAGCCAGCTCTACCCTGGCATGTTCCTGAGCACAGCTCCTTCCTCTAAAACGCTTCAGCCATTGTCCCTGATCTCTCCTCCTCCGGGCTCTCGGGCAGTGAGGTGCTCAACTAGTTACACCTCTCCAATCTTTGGATTTCTTTTATACTCATCAGAACTGCAAAGAAGGCCTTGAAATTGTATATTCTTTACACCTGTCCCCTCCTTCCCCCTCATTTCTCCTCTTCCTGTACTTCATTTGGTCTTTCTCTCGGGCTAAACCATCTGAAATCACTGATATTGGATATTTTTTGCCCTACAAAGGTGACATTTTCATACGGTTCAATTAACATTATACTCTTAGCTTCCTCCTGAGAGAACCCTAGACCTGCCTTCAGTAAATGCATTCCCGGTACACAGGAGGCAGAGATTTCTTTGAGAATCAAGCCAAAGGAAAGAGAGAAAAGATGTGGGCAGGGTTTGCCTTCAATGCTATTGCCTGATGTGTTTTGGGTCTGCCCTACCCCAACTAAGAGGAAGGTCTCATTTCTCACCTCTGCCATGAACTTTAATAATGACATCTTATTTCTGGTTATGTACTAAAAGTTTTTATATACATTATCTCATTTAATTGCTTTGAGCCGTCAACCTCTCAATTAATGAGATATGAGAGTTGTATAATACTTTCCTTCTTTAGATTAGCTGCCAGGAAACTTAGGCCAGCATTTATGATTAGTCAGAGTAATTGTACTATGCTTTTGGCTGGTATACTTTAAAAATTTACTTATTAATGTTTGATAATTGTCATTTTTGTCTTTTTTTAAAATGTGACATTAAAAATCTCTCAAGTCCCTTTTTAAAAATGGTGTGGGATAAAACAAGTAATTTTAATTATATCATAATAATCTTTTTAGGAACGCTTTATTATCTTAATCTTACATATGTGAAACTGACTCAGTGTGGTCACTAGAATTGGGTGCCCACCTCTAAGACTCTTTCCTTCCATGATGCCGCCTTGTCCAAAAGGCCCATTACCACTTTATAATCACTTCCCTCCCAATTTCACATGACTCATATTTTAAGAGACTTGATTATTTTCTATCCTACTTGTTATTATAGATACAAGAGCATCATCTAATTAAAAGGAAGTCATATTTTTGATCATGTTCTGGTTAATTTTGTTCCATTAAAATGAATTTTTAAGTTTTCAGAAGAGGAAGAGAGGCAAAAAGCCCTTTTAAAAAGTAGATTTGAGAGCTGGATTAATAATGTTATGAATTCAGGGGCGCCTGGGTGGCTCGGTTGGTTGGGCGACTGCCTTCGGCTCAGGTCATGATCCTGGAGTCCCGGGATCGAGTCCCGCATCGGGCTCCCTGCTCAGCAGGGAGTCTGCTTCTCCCTCTGACCCTCTTCCCTCTCATGCTCTCTATCTCTCATTCTCTCTCTCTCAAATAAATAAAAAAAAATCTTAAAAAAATAATTCTAATAATGTTATGAATTCGATATAAGTTAACTTGTGTATGCTTTTAAATTCCAAAAGTCGGTGGAGGAGGTAAAATTACACTCGCGAGTGAGCATGATTACTAACAGTGGCTTTTCCTAATTGGAGGTGTTTTACATGGGCCTGGGGAAATCAGCTCAGTATTTCCTTCACATTCTTGTTTTTTCTTTTCTGTATGGAAGGAAAAAAAATTCAGGACCATGGAGATGCAAGGAAAGGTATTTTAAAGCTCAAAATTAGATCTCGAACTAACATCAAAAATCACCTAGGAACCTACTAGAAATGCAGATTCTTGGGCCTTGCCCCAGTTGACAGAATGGGAACTCCCCCTGCCCCCAACCTTGAGACCCCAAAATTTGTGTTTCAATGAACGCACCAGGTTTTTCTACAGGCTTAAGTTTGTGACCATTTGGCTTAAAACAACATCACCTGGAAGCCACGTCTTCATTTGGATAGGAACTAGGTAGTTAAAACATCTCTGAAGGAATTAAAAATGCTAATGAGGAAAATTAATGTCTTTGTCCTAAAACAAGCAAACCAAAAAAGAAACAAACAGAACAAAAACAAACAAACAAACAAAAACCCTTCATGAGTTAGTGGTTAAAGACCAGAAATAAGTTGCTCTGAAGTGTTCCAGTGAGAGCCAAGAACGGGACGAAATTTCTGAGGGTCTCTTGACAGCAGGAGGTGGTTGGGAAGCCTGTCTTCTGTGTGGCAGTGTTGGATTAAGAACTGTCTCAGATCTAGGTGTGTAACTTTCTTTATATAACTAGAGCAAGAGTTGTAGTTTATTTTTTTTTTTTTAAGATTTTATTTATTTGACAGAGGGAGAGACACAGCAAGAGCAGGAACACAAGCAGGGGGAGTGGGAGAGGGAGAAGCAGGCTCTCCGCTGAGCAGGGAGCCCGATGTGGGGCTCGATCCCAGGACCCTGGGACCATGACCTGAGCCAAAGGCAGACGCTTAACGACTGAGCCACCCAGGCGCCCCAAGAGTTGTACTTTAAAAAAAATTTTATTATTAAAAATTAGCCAATTTATGTTCTAAAAAATTGAGCGGAAAATGCATAGGTAAGCAGCACTGTAAGCTCAATTCCTGCTCTCTTGGGTGCTTTGATGTCGTACTTTGAGAACTCCTCTTTCCCAGCTGGTGTCCCCAGGTTGCACACTCGTGTCCCGAAGAAAGCAGCCACGTCGGGAGTGTTGGTCCAGCCAGCTCAGTCAGCCCGGAGGAGAGCAGGCTGCCTGCTTCTCAGTGAGATCACGGACTCCTGCTGTGCTGGGCACTTTGGCCTGATAGAGGCAACTGCTAGAGTTGTGTTCCGACCACTCTTTAGCTGTGGGATCCTAGATAAGCCCTTGCCTCTCTCAGTCTTGACGGTCTCATTCCTAAAATGGGGGTAATAACACATACCTTGTAGGATTGTTTTGAGAATTAAATGAGTTAGAGCAGCAGTTCTCAGCCTTTGTGGTCTCAGGACCCCTTTATACTCCCAACAATTATTTAGGACCCCAAAGAATTTTTATTTATGTGGGTTTATAGCTGTCGTGTTTACTATATTAGAAATTCAAACTTAATTCATCCAAAAAACCTTATTACGTGTTAACATCTTTTTAATGAAAAATAATTGTTTTCTAAAGCAAAAAATTTAGTGGGAAGAATTTTATTGCTTTACCTTTTAAAGAGTTTCTTTAATGTCTGCCTTAAGAGAAAACAGATTCTAGTATCTGCTTTGTCACTCAATATGATGCAACATCATGTGTTGTGTAGTTATGTAGTCTCTGGAAAACTCCATTGTGAGACTATTAAAGTGCAAAAAGGAAATAACATCTTAGAATTATTATGAAAATAGTTTTGGGCTCACAGACACACTGAAAGGGTCTTAGCCACCCTTCTGGGTTCCCTGAGATACACTTCGAGAACCATTGGGTTAAAAAAAATCATGACAAGGGTTTAGTATAGTGCTTTGCACATGGTAAGCACTAAATAGTAAACTATAGTTGTAAACATCACCATTGGCTAGGGGACAGCACAGAGACAATTTCTACGCATACTGGGGCAGAGCACTAGAAGAAAGTGAGGCTTTGCTTCCTGCTTCCTATGTGCACGGCCTGCAGACCCAACAGGTACGTCTGCGGCTGCGCCAGAGCAGTCCTGTGACATCTCGTCTGGCCGGTGAGGGCCCTGAAAGGGCCTGGATGTGTTCCAGGCTGCAGTGCCAGGAGTGTGCACATGTACTAATATGGAGATGGTGTTACGTGGGCGTCACAGAGAGGCCTTTCCTCCTAGGAAGCAAAGCACACTTGCCTCTCCATCATCTTGTTCGTCCTCTTGGCATCCCCACGTCAGTCTGGTCCCAAGGTGAGTCAGAGCCAGAGCCAGGACCAGACCCCGAGTTTTCTGCCTTAGAGCAGAGTTAGGTAAGGAGGCAATGGGCAGGACCAGCAGAGGCCTGCCCAGGGGCCCAGTGCCGTGCTTTCAGGACTCACAGTTGTGGAAAGAAACTGCTCAGCTCAACCTAGTGGGTGGATGGTCTGTCACCCTGGAGAGGCGGGCCCAGAGCCCATGACCGTGCTCCCAGTGGGAGACTCGCACACCATGTGACAATCAGCTGGCACTCCCAACCGCCTTTCCCTTGGTCTTTCTTTCAGTCCAAAAGCCATAATGCAAGAAGTGGGCTGAATGCTGTAGCAAGCTGCTGTGTCGGCATGTAATTTGGAAACCCTTTTCACTTAGCTATCTATTAAACACCTGGTGTGTTTTGAGTCCCCAGTCTGTTTCCTCCCTCATCTGCCACCAAGGGAAAGAATAAAGGAACACTGACCAATCAGAGGAGGGCTCAGACTTGGCCATCGCAGTAGCGGTCTTTCTTGGGGCCAACACCTGCATCTCGGGCACCAGCCGGGGCTTTGCACAGCCATAGGTCAAAGAGGAAGGGCAGGGAGCTGGTGCCCATTGTCATAGCAGATCGGCCCCTGTGGATGGCAGAGTCCAGGAAGGGAGACGACCACAGGGATGCTCCATGGGCTCAGGATAGGGATGAGCGTGTCTAAAATGTGGGACAAATGGTAAGAGTCCAGAAAGCTAGTGGGAGCAGGAAAGAGCGACAGCATGTAGGAGAGCAGAAACCCATGGCAGATCTGGGAAGTGGTGTCTGGCCCCTGCTTTTTAAGGATTCTCTGGGTACCGACAAGGTAGGGGCTACATTCAGTCAGCAGATATTGATTGAGTGCCCGTTACGTGTCAGGCATGTTGTAGATACATCTCTTGTTATGTGAGTGAATAAAACAGGCAAAACTCCCTGCCTTGGGGGGGCTTACCCTTTCATGGGAGGAGGAAAATAAAGAATAGGAGAAAATAAAGGAAAAAAGAGTAAAATATATCTTATTAGATACAGAGAGGGGATTAATGCCGGGAAGGGAGACAGGGTGGCAGGACGGGGTTATAATTTTAAGTGGACGGGTCAGGGAAGGTCTCATTGAGAAGATGACATGTGAGGTAAGACCTGGAGGGGATAAGGAAGTGAGTCCGGTAGATATCTGGGGAAAGGGCATTCAAGGGCACAGGGAACAGCAGGTGCAAAGGCCCGATGCTGAGAGTGTGTTTGAGGAACAGGGAGGAGGCAGGTGTGGCTGGAGCATGGTGAGCTTTTTGAGATGAGGTCCGTGAGGAATAAGGGAAGAACACTTAGGGCCTTATAGGTCATTGTGATGATTATGGCTTTTACTCCGAGAGAAGTGTGAAGCTTCTAGAGGGTTTTAAACAAAGGAGTGACATGATCTGATGATTTTTTAAAGGGAATAGAAGGAGAGGGTGCTGGAGCCAGTAGAGCAGGAAGATCGGTCCGAGGCTAGATCAGTAATCCAGGGGGCAGATGTGAGCAGCTTGGACCAGGGTGATAACAGTGGAGGTAGAGAGAAGTTGCTGGGTTCTTGATATATTTTAGAAATATGGCTGGAATGATTTGCTGACATATTGAACATTAGGTATGGGAGAAAGAGGCATAAAGATCACATCTAAATTTCTTGGCCTAAGCAACTGGAAGGCTGGAGATGGTTGGGAGTTGGGTGAATTTCAGGTGTTGGGTTTTGGACGTGTTTAGTTGGAGAGATCCAGGTAGAGATGTCAGGATGACTGGAGAGGCCCAGGCTGCAGTAGGGAGAATCAGAGAAATGACCTGAGAAGTGCGAAGGAGAGATAGAGAGAGGGAGGGAGGGAGGGAGGAAGGGAGGGAGAGAGGACAGAGGAGGAACAACAGCAGCTCTTGTGCAGCCAAGTCCTACCCCTGGGATCAAATGATAAACGAAGGGGCATCTTAGAGACAGCCTCAGACCCAGAGCCTCAGCCCAAAAAACAGCGAGCAGCCGGGGTCATCCACTCCTCCTCCTCCCTGCTGGTGCTCCCTAGTGGGCAGCAGAAGGCAGCGTTGCAAGCCTTCCTTCAAACAGGGCTGACTTCCAGGGAGGGGGCAGGAAGGGCGAGGCCCTGATGGGATTGGAATGGACACAGAGTGTATCCTGGTGTCTCCTAAGATGGGGGCTGCCTCCGGGAGGCGTCTGGGGAGGGTCCAGGCACTGCCTTTCCCAGACCAGTCCTCTGGCACTGTGGTTCTCCTGGGACTGTCTTCAGATGACTGCAGTTGTCCAGAGAGATGGAATTGGCAGATCTGAAGGCCTTGATTACACCTGCAGAATGTCAGAATTGACAAAAAGAGCATCCTGTCCAACCCTCTCTCCTTACAGACGAGGGAACTGAGCTCCAGAGAGATCACATGACTTGTCCAAATTAGAAGCTTTATGGCCTAGGGCAAATCACTTAACCCTTGCATCTGTGCCGGCCAGAGAGCACCTTCCCAAATGCGCTGTGTGCTCACAGTTCTTCCTGTTCCCCGGCCCTCCTCCACATGGGCTTTCACTGCCAGATCAGGGCTTAGGGGGTGATGGGCAGCCCTGAGGTCACTCAGCCCTTTTGGCAATCCGGTCATCCCATCGGGTGAGACATGGATTCCTTGGCAGTCAGTACTTCCTCAAGAAAGATTTTTCTTAAAATTGTTGGTACCCCCTCTGGCTTTGCCATCCTCCATGTCCGAAGTGGGGCAGAAAGTTAGCTCTGCACCAGTGTTGGGTTCTTCATCTGACAGCGTCCACCCCCTGCCCCATCCCAGAGCTGTTTCCTCTGGCCTGCCCAAGCCCACATGTTGGTCTCTTTTGTTCTCTGCAAATCCCTCTCTCCTTCCAATTGTCTGAGCTGCCTTTTTCTTGACTACTTCTTAAGCCTCTGGATTTCTCCTTAAATATCAGCTTCAGGACGCCTGCCTGATGAGCTGAGGTCATTCCTACCCTCAAGTGACCTGGTGAATTAAGCAACAATACCAGGGATTCCAGGACAGTGAGTTTGAAGATCAGCATCTTTGCTGGCCTGGTGGGAGGCCCTTGGCCCTTCTGGAAGTGGGCAGAGTGACGCTGACTTTCACACAGGCTTCAGGAGGGAACGGCTGCTGACCACGATCATCCACCTCTCTAGGTGAAGAGTGCCCAGCCCTCCGCCCTCCCGTCAGTGGCTCTGAACTTACAGAGCTGGAGCCAGCCAACCAAGCATTTGTTCTACTCCTGTTTCATGGGAAAATCCTAGGCCTGGACCCCCCTGGACCCACAGGGGCTTGATGCTTTCTTTCAAGGCAAGGAAGGAAGACGATGCCCCCGGGGTCTTGCTTTGTGCCCTCCTCAGCTTCCTGCTGGGCAGTGGGGGAGGTGGAATGTGAGCGAGAATCAGGGACTCCTGTCTCCCTAGCACATTCTTCTCCTCCTGTCCCTTCTTTACAGGTATTCAAACCTTTCACATTCTGTGGTTGCTGACTGGCATCCCTCAGGGGACTGTCTGTCTCGCCTGTAAACTCAGAGGGAGGCGTGCTTCTTTGCCTTCCCCTTTCCTCCATTGGAGATTCCAGAGCTCGAGCCTCCGGTGCAGTGGAAAGGGCCTGGAAGTGAGAGGGAATGCCTAGGCTCTCCCCCTCCCACGCGGTGAACCTGACCGGTCCCCTCACTCCCGGTGGCCTCTGTCCCCTACAAACGGGGCGCTGGCTGGGCTCACGATCCCAGCGGTCCCTTCTGGCTCAGACACACCGCTGATGGTCTTCTTGTTCCCAGGGTCTTTTTAAAGGATCCTGTGTTGTTTGTCTCGGTATCTCTGCTCCCCTCCACTGCACACTGCTATCCTCGCAGTAATGATACCAAAACACCCACACTGTATCTCAACAATCTGACGACACAAATGCCTCATCCTTGGGCTCTGTGGACACAGAGTAGCAATTCTCCTATCCCACTATCAAAGAGCTCAGAAAACACAGCCTGCCAAGGAGGAAGAGGCACGCGTGCGGCTCACCGTGTGCGTGTCACTAAGCACATTCTCCCAGCCCCAAAGCCCCTGTTGTCCACAAAGCTGCCTCACTTTTTCCCTTCCTCTACCTCCGAGCTGGTTTAGTGTTTGAGACTGTGCTGGGAGGGCGGACGTCAGGAGCATATGGCCTTGTTATCCTGCATACAGCTCCAAGTTGGATGCACTAGCAACTGGCCCGGGCCTGAAAGTAATTAAGCTGTGCAGATTGATTCAGGGTGGCACCGGGGGCCGCCGACACCTGCTCTCACGCTCCTTCTGCGGTGTCCCTCTCACCTGTGAGACGGACTGTGTGACTCTCAAGGTTGGCACTGCCAGGGCTGGCCTGGTGCATTTGTGCCCCTTCTCCCTTTATGGCCCCAGGAGCTGGGAAGCCACACTGGGTTCCAAGAGAAGCAATAGCTGGTGTGGTCCTAGTTCAGTGAAAACAGACCTGGCTCTGGCATGCTGGGTGAGTGACCTTGGGCCTCACTTTCCCTGTAAGCAGACAGGAGGTCATAGTAAGGTCCCCCCACTTCCAGGAATGCTGTAAGAATCTGAGGATATAAAGTGAAAGTGCTCAGACTTTGAGACTTAGAGGGCGCTCACATATCAAACAGTGTCATGTATGGAGCGAGGCAGGCATGGGTTTGAATCTCGATGTGCGACCTGGTGGAATGTACTTAACTGTTCTGAGTTTCTCTTTACCCATCTGTACACTGAAGGATAATAAAACTACGGCTGGTTTCTGATAATAATAACAAGTGCATCTATTATTTACTGAATTGGGTTCTTCCTGAAGCCCAGCACAGTGCCAGCTGGGCACACAATAGGTGGTCAAGAAATGTTCACAACTAAAGGGAGACTAGGGGTCTGACTCATACTCTCCTTTAACCCCTACACCAAACCTATTAGGTACCATAGGGTTATTATCCCCATTTTAAAGATGAATAGAATGAGGCCCAGAGAGGCTGAGTGATGTGCCCAAAGTCACACAGTGAGGAATGATGAGATAAGCACCATTGTACAGTACTTGCTAGTACTTCCTAGGAAGTTTGGCAGTAGGGTGTGGGCAGGACTGGGCAGGGAGGAAACAACTGGACAGCCAACTGGATGCACCATATTCCATCCTCAAAAATGTATTTCCCTCATGCCATGCCACAAAACTATGTGTTACAGTGCCCACTTTACAGATGTGCAACTGAGGCTCTGAGAGGGAAAGAAGCTGAAGGGGCTAGTTCCAGCTTGAAAGCGTCCAGGTGATGGAAGCTATCTCCCTCCGTAGGATCTTGAGCTCTGGCTGGGCAGCCTGCTCTGTGCTCCTGCCCTTTCCAGGGCGGGGGGTGGGGGGTGGGGGGGGGTGGGACTGGAATGTCTCATACTGCCCAGGGCAGTAAGCAAGGAGCGCAGCACGCTGGAATTCCTTCCGTGTGGCACTTCTGGGAGTGGTATCCACCCCCCCCCCCCGCAGTGATTCTTGGGAAATCTTGGCATCTGGCTGGTCTTGCCGGCCCTGTTTCTCTGACTGTTCTTTTGGTCTCAGAGCACTCGCCAAACATCTGACACCGTTCAGGATCGATTGCACGTAAAATGAAGCGTGCGTTTTGTTTTGTTTTGTTTTTGGGGTCTTTTCTTTCTTTCTTTATTTTTTTGCCCCTGGTGTCATCTAAGAAACAGGTTTTGAGGGTCTCTTATTCTCTTCCAGAATAACAACCATATGGGGCCTCCATTTATACTAAACGGCCTGTGCCTTTTGCAAGGGACCAGGTTGTTTTCATTCAGTGCTGAACTTTGACTTGCTCCAAAAAGTTTTAATCAGGTAGCTTCTGAAAGAGGGAGAGACTCTGATGGCAAATGATGCCTTGTCCCTCTGAAGGGAGTCTAGCTTTCAAGGGTATGGGCAGGACTGGGGCCAGGAGCCCGAGAGGTGAGATTTGGAGAAGCTGAGGGTCACTGGCAGGATCCAGGCAGATCCATGCTCAGTGGCTGGAACAAAGAACACTCTGAACCATGCAGGGCTCTGGCATGTTTGTTGATCGACTTATCCAGGGCCCAAGCCAGCTGCTTTTGTTCCAGAGGATTTCATGGATTAACTCCCAGGGCTTCGGAAAATTGTTTCTTTTTAAGAAAGGGAAGTTGGAGGTGGCTGCAAAGGAAATGCTTATGGGCAGCCTGGGGGGGCGGGGCTGGGGAGCTGGGAGAGTGTGGGAGGGGGCGGGAGGCCACATATTCATTGGCGCGATGGCCAGGGGCTCCCAGCGAGGGAATCACCAGACTTTGGCATCCACACTCTTGGGAGGACCTCTTCCAGCAAGGTCTGGTGGAAAGAGGAGTATGGATGCCTGAGGCCGGGAGCATCCTGGGCATTAAGCTAGAGACCACAGCAAGGACTTCTGAGGGCTGAAGGTTGCTAGGCACCGGGGTAGGTTTCCTAGGGAGACCGTGGCTAGAAACACCATCTGCCAAAGATGATTTAGTTCCAGAAGAGGCAAGGGAAAGAACAAGATGGTCTTTTCTGTCCTAGTTAATCTCGGTTCTGTTCGCTCGGGCCGAGCATTCCTTTCCTGAAGTGGAAGTGAAGGCAAATGCGCTTCTGGGCAAATGGTCTTGTAAGAGGGAGGGCCCCGCTTTCTCAGCTCACCCCTAACCCCCTGCCGGGGCCTGGGGTCTCCAGAACTTGCCCGTTCCCTGCCCGAGGTCCTGCCCTGGCAGCAGGCACCAGCAAGCCCACGTGTGCTGGTGGGGAGGGTGTAATGGGCATATGATTAAATACTCATACTTTGTCAAAACACTGACAGTTACAAAATGCCTCTGCATCTACTGAGGGAAGGGTGAGCAATGAGCAAAATGACTTCAATATGCAAAAGACATTCCGTGGAGGCCGGGAGGGAATACTAATCCCAGAGCCAGGAGGAGTAATGGGGATTAGTGCTTGATTTATAGGCTGGCTGAGTGACATCAACTCGCCGAAACCTGCCTCAATTCTACTATCCACATGTGTGCTTAAGGAGATGGGCCCACTTTGGTTTGAAAAGCTGTCTCCTCTTTGTTGATGGGAATAAGAGTAAAGTACCTGACCAGGGTTGAGGGTGGAGGAATTCTGAGCCCCTGCGTTCTGGATTCAGCATCACCTGCCGTCCTCTAGACAATAGAAATATGTTGTCCTGTGGAGAGTTTGAAAAATGAGAGGGTGATTGCCTATTTAGGACAGGTCTGGGTAAAACCACTCCTGGAGGCAAGGAATCAACTAACCATGGAAGCTTTGTGTTTTCTCTATATATCTTCCTTGGCTAAATATAAAGAATAGGTATCAAGTGTCCAGCTGCATCACCATCAGAGATGGAATTCTACACTGACGGTTCCATTGAGAAGACCTGATGGAAGGGCATTTCCACAGAAGGCAAGGGAACCAGGGGGCTGTTGAGGCACCCGGAGCTAGCAGTGGAGGGGAGCTGGGTCCAAGGGGAGGAAGTAGCACTCTCAGAGCCCAGTGAGTGCTGGAGCTGGGAGGACGGACCATGAGCTGGAAACCATGGTCATGCAAGGACATGGCCACTGCCAGGACAATGGCACTGCATCAGGTGGGCATGGAAAGAAGACCCTGTGGCTGCTCTTTTTTCATATACTCCAGTGTCCTGCCTGGTGCTTCTTCTTGGCCAAACCAGCCTGAAGCCAGAGGGCGGGAGCGCCTAGGAGATGCAGTCCGTAGGCATCAGCCTTCCAGGGCACAGAGTAGGGTGGGGAGGGCAGAGAGTGGATCTAAGGGAGGTGGTAGGGAGCAAGAACTTATTTGGAGTATTAGTTTAGTTTAGCCAACTCTGGAAGGCTCTTCCTGAGAAGGGGAGTTTATAAAGAGGTTACCCACTTTCCAATGATTCTGTCCCCAAGACGAGCATGCTTACCTTGCAAAATACATTGCTCAAATGATAAAGGAACTCTGAAATGTCCCACATACATCTCCTTTATTTGTGAAATATCAGCTGTTGGAGGGCAGCGATGGAGTGTTTTAGTACCAGTTGTCTTGAGGAAATGTAACAGCTCCCACCTTGTACAGTGCCTTACACTTCACAGAAGACAGGAACTCAGGCCCCTTGAGGCTGACAAAAATGGTGACAAGGTGGCCCTTTGGGGGGGAGTGAAAATGAGCAGGCCTGACTCAGCAAGGCCCACAAGCACTCTAAAGATGCAATAAGCCCTCTATGGGGAAAGACCACGGCCACACAGCCCAGCCAGAGCCCATGGCAATGGAGGACAGGAATCAGGAAGTAGAGATGGAAGTCACTGGACTGTCCCTCTGGCTGAAGTCTGGCCATGAATATGTCTCAAGTAGGGCTTCTGGTTCCTATATGTCTCTGGCATCCTGAAGCCACTGTTCTGATGATTCTTCTAGGCAGAGTCTTAATCCACTGGAGGGGGGAGAGCACATTGAGTCATTAACATATCCAGGCCGACCAGATGGTCATTTCCCTCCTGGGCCAGGCCCGGTGACGGGTGGGAGTGTGGGCAAGGTGAGAAGGAAAGGGGAGATAAAGGGCATCAGATGCACTCTTTGCCAAGGGCTGATGGTCTGTGGCTTGTTTTTTAGGACAACGTAGACCTGTTTGGGATAAGAGCCCACACCGTTCTTTCTCGTGTAGCAGTCTCTTGCTCTCCAGAGTCTTGCTGGGCACTCCTCCTCGGCGGTGTCCTGGGGCAGGCAGGCTTTCTCCTCTGCAGCCAGCTGCCTCCACTCAGGCTGGGCTGGAAGGCCCTGGGCAGGATGCGGTGTGGAATCCACTTCATGGGTTCCAATGCCAGTTTGGGTGAAATGCAAATTTTCCTCCACTCTGTGTTTCTCTTTTCCAGTTCTGTCCTGAATGGAAAAAATGTAGATTTAAGTCCAAGGTGCAGCACTAGAGCTGGTATTTTCCCTTTTGACATGAAACAGAAAATGGAGACAGCCCGGGGTCTTGGAAGAAGCAGAAGGACTCTCCCCTACTCTGGGTAGTGAGCTAGACAGATGGCCTGAACTCAAGTCCTGGGATTGCTGCTTAGTGGCTGTGTGGAAGTTACTTAACATCTTAATTCTTTGGTTGCCTGATCTGTAGGATGGGGATCACCATCATATCTACATTAGGGATACTGACTTAAAGTGTGTAAAGTGCAGCCAACAGTGCCTGACATACAATATGGCAACATACGAATATTCGCTGTTATTACTACGAGGCATACTCTTCTGGGCAGGGCATCCTCCTGGGGTTCTGGGGAGATGGAACATCTGTGAGGCCCTGAGGGGGCAATCATCCCTCGAGCATCTCTTTCATCAAGAAACCTGCAGCGAGTCTGCTTGCTTGAAGATAGAGTCTGGATCCACCCCACAATCTGGCTTCCAACCTTCCTTACACTTGCTACAAATCCTCAGCCTCACGGGGGAAATCTGGTTAGTCCCCATCCCCCGCCCCCCAGATTTGCTGTTACCTGTGGATTTACTTCCATGTTTTTAACACTTTTCTAAGAACACAGAACAAGGAGTTTCTTCCTAGCAGTTCTTGTAAGGCCTGGCATAAGAGGGATTTGCACGGTTGGGTTTGCAGGGCCTATCTACTTGCGAGGGGGTTGACTTCTTTCTCGTTTCTTTGACACAGCAGTATTTTGATGTAGAGACAGCTCTGCCTCTCAGACGCTTGTGAAGTGGTAGCAGAAGGGCTGTGGCTGGCGCCTCGGACCCTGTCTTTTCCCGAAACAGAGGCAGGTCACCATAGGACCAGTGCCACAGTGTATTTATCTGTTCTACTGAACACATGTTCATAGGCCCTGGACCTGAATAAACTAAGTCCACAACTAAAAGAAATCACTTTATAGGCAAGTAAGACTCTGATGTTGGCCCTTAAAAAGAAACTACTTGTATTATGTGTTATACTTTAATATTGTCCCTATCAGAAGCAAAAAGATTCAATGTTACCTTTGCTTATTACTACATCTTCATTGATAAGCATTATTTACCGAGATGACTGTCATTTCAAATCTAAACTTCAGTTGCTCAAAGTGGGGATCCAGAAGCCCAGGCACATGGCATTAGGAGAAGAAATAGAACTGGCAGAGAAGAAGCTGGACCCCTAAAATCTTACTCTCTGCACTGCCTGGGAGGCTCCTCTGGGTGCTGGGTTCGGACCAACAGGGCAGCCAGTACCCTGGGGACATGCTCTTCCTTTCAGAGAGGGGAGAGGGCCTTCATCTTTCCTGGAAATCACATCAAAAGAAAACTAGAAGAAGAATCTAGACTTCTTGGAATGACTTGGCAAAGAAAGGCCAGCAGACAGAGGTGCTCAAGGAACCCTGTAAGCTGTCCTGTGGGCTACTTACCAGTCACTGGGCACCGTGGGGAATGTGCCTGCAGAGAAGGGAGAAGACCACCTTCTGGGCTAAGCAAGAGTCCCACATGCTCAGGAGGTAACAGGAAAGGTAGACATCCAGTGTGAAGCCTCGGAAGGTAGCTGGTTTCTGAGAGGCAGCATAGCGTAGACTCAGCCGCCAACCTGCCTGCACCGGAAGCTGGCTCAGCTCCTTCTGGTTGTGTGACCTTGGGCAAGTTCCTTTACTTTTCTGCCTCCCAGTGTTCTTGTCTGTAACCTGGTGATGATAATGGTACCCACCTCAGAAGGTTGGTCTAAGAATTATCCAATCTAAGTCATGCTGCATGCTTAGGAAAGAACCTGGCATATGCAAAGGACCCAAGAAATTGTTTATTATTATCATCATCATCATCATCATCATTATTATTATTCTTCAGGATTTATCATAGAAAGGTTCTACCTTTTAATGACTCACAGTGAGTCCAGTATCTCCCTTTTTCTTTCCTACCTCATCCAGGTTTACTGGTACCAGATTTTGGCCGGAGGATTCTACAAACATTATTTTCCAGCCCTGTGAGGGATACAAAGATGATGATGATCAATAGAACCATCTTTGGCTCAGGCAAATGCGGCTCATGGGTGGAAGCACTCAGGGGAACACACCCCTGAGTTCATGTGAGAGTCACATCAGGAGCTTGGCTAGGTTCTGAGTGGTGCAGAAGACAAATTTCCCACAGGGTTTTCAGAACTCATACTCTTTTTTTTTTTAAAGATTTTATTTATTTATTTATTTGAAAGAGAGAGCGAGAAGCAGCATGAGAGGGGGAGAGGGTCAGAGGGAGAAGCGGGCGGGGCTCGATCCCAGGACTCCGGGATCATGACCCAAACCGAGGGCAGACGCTTAAACAACTGAGCCACCCAGGCGCCCCCGAACTCATACTCTTTATGGCAATAAATAGCAGAGGGCAGAAAGTGGGAGGTTCATGGGGACTGGGGTGTGTTGGCTGGAATGGGCCACATCCAGAAACAGCTGGAGAGTTGTACTGGTACTGGGGATGCTTCTGGATGCTCATCTTGGGCAGGCTTGAAAGATGAAATGGGCTCTCATACCTGGAGGGTAAAAGCTGGTCTGGGGGCAGAGAATGGGAGTGGGGAGGAGGCTCTGCTTCCCTCAGTACCCCATGCCTGACAGCAATTGTATGCAGGCTCTGCCCTTGACCCTAGTGAGCGCTTGATGAGTAGCCATTGATTGAAAGGTGCCATGGACATGGGCTTTACATGGCAGCTTCTAGCAGACGGGCTTGCTTATCTGAGTTCTGTGTAGCACTCGGCAGGAATTACCTTTGCCCTGGTTTTAAGGAGTGGCATAATGTCATACTTGTCAGACTTGATTGGTGATGGTGATGGTGATGATGGTGGCGCCGGTGGCCACCTAAGGCCACATGCTCCTTCCTACATGGCTTTATCCTTCAGAGCAGCAAGTGACCTTTTTCTAAGCTGGACACCCAGCAGCCATCTCAAAAAATGCTGAGGAGCCCAGGTATCTACCCGGTATTAACATCCCTGAGGATATAATCAGAAAAAGCCCTCTTGGCTTCATTCATTCAGCTGTGAAGTATCTGTTGATGTTTCTGAGCTGTGAGTGGTCCCTTCACATCATAGAAGGAGGCTTATCCTCCAAACATTCTTGGAGGGAGTGTTTACCTTGGTCCCATTGAGAGAGGTTCTGGAACGCTGCCAACTCCCAGGGATCCTCCTGTGCCCTCACACTAAGTTGAAGTCAAAGGATTCAGGGGTTTGTGGCTGAAAGTTCAGACGTGGAAAAAATATTATAACAGTGATGGTGAGCATGTCAACCCTGAGTGAAGCATGCCAGATGGTGGGCGTCTTATGTGTGTGATTTCTGATTCTCACAATAACTGCATGAGGTAGGCACTCACATTTTCTGTTTTCAAATGGGGAACCCAAGGTCTCTCAAGCTCCAGTGTCTTTCCCAAGGTCACCAAACTAGAAGCCAGTGCCGCTGGAATTCAAGCCCAGGTCTGTCTGATTCCCAGGCTGTGCCCTTCCTGCGGTGCAGTGCAGTGGTGCAGTCTGGGGCAAGAGGTGATGGGCTTTGCTTTAAAGGAGCACCGGACAGTAGAGGAGTGCCAGAGCAGCCTGGCCCATTGGCTCCTGGCTGGGGTGGGGTGCTGGCTTCTCCCAGTCCTCAAGGATCAGGCATGGGACTCATGTCTCTGTTAGTAGACGTTGGTCCCAGGCGGCCAGGCCTGCCGGCAGCATTCCCAGCCCAGGCACGCCCTGCACGATGCCTTCAGCACGCACGGCCCTCTCGACAGGGAGTGACAGCAGTGATTCAGCGCTTGCTACAGTGGCAGGAGCAACGCGGGTGAAACAAGGGGGAAAGGACTATAATTACCTCTTAACACGTTTCCACATTTCTCTGCTGTCAGAATGGTTTTGTTTTCTGATTTATTTTGATCTCCTTGAAAATTAGTTGCTGCAGTGCCTTTGGTATGTAATTGTTGTCCCGCTAGCTAGCAGGCCTCATCAGCCATGTGAGCCGAGCAAACGTGATTTTTTTTTCCCTTTCCCCCAATCCGTGTCAGCTTCTGTGTGTGTCGAGGGAAAGGGAAAAGGGGTGACCATGTGGAACTAGGTATGTCTGCTGCCTGTTGTGTGTCTTGGCTCCTCACCATGACCCTAAGAGGGGGCAGTCTTGCATGCAGTGTCTTTCCAGAAGCTCCATGCCCCCCGTGGGTTGTCCAGTGAGCCTGCAGCCTCAACTCTTTTGCCCTAGTTTTCTTTCATCATCCCGCTCCAGGCCTTCTCCGGGCGCCCCACCCTCTCCCCGATGGGCACATGCGACTCCCTCTGCATTCCACCCCAGCTCCCAGCCCCCACACAGCCCAGCTCCCACCTTTGACCTGCCACCTCCATCTGCCCTCGGGTGCCTGTACCCACTCGTGAAGCTCTTGTCCAAGAACCAGAGAGAACCAGGCTTGATATCCCTCTGCCCACAGCACCACCAGATCTGTGCGCAATTTTCTGTGGGAAGATGGCCAATCTTAGCTTTTGCTCTCAGGTCAGGATGAGAAAGGAGCCAGCATGGTGCCATGGCAGCTGAAGGAGGGGAGAAAGGAGCCAGCACTATAGAATGGTGAGGTGCTTGGTACCTTCCAGGGATGGGTGTCCATCATCAGGCCATCTCAGGAGAGGGTTGCCATAATGAACACTCCAGAAACAAGTGTTTTAGAGCCAGGAGGAAACTCTGTGGTCATTGAGCCCAGTGACTTTATTATTCAGTGGAGAAAACAGAAGCCTACAGGTGGGGCAGGGATAAGCTCAAGACACACAGCTGGCTGGCGGTAGGTCTGGGCTCAAAACTGGATTTTGATTGCATTCTATCCAGAAGGAGGCTGGCTGGCTTCCTGATTGGAGCAGACAACTGCCCATGTGCTGGGATTTGGGGGAATCTGTCATTTCCTTTCTAGGATTCTATAACCCAAAGAACCTTTTCTTCTAACAAAACTTGGTTTTGTTAGAACCTTAAAAGGTCAGGGCTACTTTGGTTCAAATGCATGAGGAGGAACAGAACGGAGCCTACCTGCTCAGCTTCCCCTGATTCTACAAGGCGGCCCCTCAGGCATCTCTCCAGAACCTTTAATACCCCATGGAACAGAGTGACAAAACATTTAAGGCCCCTATTAACAGGGCAGACGAATGGATGAAAATATGCACAGCTTCTATGCTTCAGCATGGGTATATTTCCCAGAGTAATTGAAAGCAGAGACCAGAACTATAAAAGAATGGATTCACAATAGGATAGTTGTTGAATACAGAGACACTTGGAACCAGAAGGAAATGTTCACAGCCTGGGAAAGGCAAGTTCAGCTGGGGTTTTTTGGGGTTGAGGGTGGACTAGGTCAAGAAATGGGGGTGCTGGAAGCCCAGGTACCTGAATCAGGGGTGCAGGGACCAGAGAGACCAAGAAAAGATCTCAAACATCAACTCTAGCCACTCAGTGAAATTACCTGGCATAGGCAAATTCTGACACCTCTGCCGTGACCTGAATTCTTTCCAGCATGCCAGAAGGGCTGCAGAGTCACGGCAGAAAATCACATTAAGCTTTCCTATCGGAGACTGTGCCCTGGCCTAATAATGATAACTCACATTCACATCGCACTTCATGCTCTTTAAGACACTCTTCTATGCTAGGTGGTTCTTCCAATACCATACGAGCTGGCTCTTGTTATTACCATCCCCATTTCACAGATGTAGAAACACGAGCTACTGCTTTAGAAGCGCCATTACTAACAATGACTCCTGACAGTTATATTTATCAGCTCATGGCCTAGAAACATTTCATTTAATTCATCTCTCTCTTTTAGTAGACAGGCAGAAGGACACGCACACACCTCTCTCTTCCTTGCTCTGAGGATTTGTAGGGAAAGGATTTTGCTCCTGGTTTCTCAATAGCAGTTCCTCTGTCTTTGCTCTCTAACAAAAGACCTCTGCAGAACCCCTGTGCTCAGAAATCTAAGGAGGCTTCAGGCAGCAGCTGTGGGGCCCCCAGCCCTACCACAGGCTCCTAGGAAGAACTCCAAGAGGACACCCTAACAGCAGTCCTCTCAAGGATCCCAGCAGAGCGTGGCGTGGGTCCCTGACTGCCGAATCTTGACTGGGCAGCAGCCGGGGCATCTTCTCTCTCTTGCCTCCTCTACCTAACAGGAAGGTGGCCCCTGTCCTCTCCACTCCCTCCCACCCCAGCTGCTCACCACAAATGGGTCTGTTTTCTCTGATGCTTCTTTATTGCATGTTAACACTTAATTCCTGGGCTTGATCCTATTACACCTGCGCTGACAAAGAGCAGAGCAAAAGGGCCCACAGATACTACATTAGAGGCAGAAACCACCTTTAATCTGATCACACCGAGGTGCTTACATATTGTCACGGCTTTTCACACAGACTGGGGGCGGCCCAGCCACCAGCGCGCAGGGCACTGATTCCTCGTCTCTTTCAAGGCCTGCGGCAAGGACCCCCTCCACCCCCCGCCCCGTCACTCCTCACCACAGCATGCCTGGAGAATAGATTCCAGGCACTTTGTCCTTGCTGCTGTTATGGTCCACAGGGCACAGAAGTATGGGATAGGAACAGACCAATGTATGAAGTCACCAGATACCCAGATGCTTTCTCCTGGCTTTTATATCTCCTGTTTATTTTTAAAGATCTTTTTGTTTACTGAGGTATGATTTTCATACAGTAAAATTATTTCATTTCAGGTCTACATTTCTGTGAATTTTTAAAAATGGCTTTACAGAGGCCTAATCAACATACAACAAACCACTCATATATCAAGCATGTACTTTGAAAAGTTTTGACATGTACATACACTTGTGAAACCATTACCGTAGTCAAGACAGTAAGCCTATCTGTCCACCCCCAAAAGTTTCCTCTTGCCCCTTGGTAATCTCTGCGGCTCATCCTCCCTGCCCTCCTCTGTCTCTTTCCGTCACCATAGTTTATATTTTCTATAGTTTTTTTATAAACGGAATTTTTTTAATGGAATTTTTTTTGTATGTGTTCTTTTTTGGCTGACTTCTCTCACTGAGCATAATTATTCAGAAGTTCGTGAATGTTGTTGGATGTATTGATAGCTCATCCCCTTTTATTGCTGACTGATATTCTATTGTATGAATATACCAAAATTTGCTCACCTGTTGATGGTCTTTTGGCTTGTTTCCAGTTTGGGGCTATTTAATTAAAATCACTGTGAGTACTTACGGACAAATCTTTGTATGGGCATATGCTTTCTTTCTCTTGAATAGATACCAAGGAATGGAGTAGTTTTATCATATGGGAGTGTTTGTTTAACTTTCTAAGAAGTTGCCACACTGTTTTCCAAAGTGGTTGTACCATCTTACACTCCCATCAGCAGTGTATAACAGTTTCAGTCCCTCTACATCTTCCCCAACACTTGGCATGGCCAGTATTTTTAGTTTTTGCTGTTACATGTATGTAGTGGTGTCTCGCTGTGTTTTCAATTTGCATTTTCCTAGTGACTCATTATATGGAGCATCTTTCATATGCTTATCTGCCGTCCACATATCTTCTTTGGTGAAGTATCTGTTCATATCTTTTGCCCATTTTGTAATTGGGTTGTTTTCTTATCATTGCATTTTGAGAGTTCTTTATATATCCTGGATACTAGTTCTTTGTTAGATATGTGCTTTGTAAATATTTTTAATGTCAGTCTGTGGCTTGTCTTTTCTCCGTCTTCTTTGTCTGAAATCAGTTTCCATATATGTGTGGATCTATTTCCGGATTCTCTCTTCTGTTCCATTGACCTATTTGTCAGTTCTTTACACCAATACCACAGCTTTGGTTACCATAGCTTTATAATAAATCTTGAAATTAGGTAGTGTTAGTTACCCCTTCAACTTTGTTCTTCTCTTTTCCAAACATGTTGTTTGGACTATTCTAGATCTTTCACATTTCTGGTATGAATTTTAGATCTGCTTGCCAGTTTCTACCAGGAAAAGTTTTTGCTTCATGTATTTTGAAGTTCTGTTAGTAGGTGCATAAACATTTAGGGTTATGTCCCTTTAAAGAATTGCCCCCTTTATTATTATGAAAATAACTTCTTTATCCCTGGTGGTATTCTTTGAGCTCTACTTTGCCTGATATTAATGTAGCCACTCTGGTTTTCTTTTGATTCATGTTAGTATTGTTTATCTTTTCCTACCTTTAACTTTAAACCCATTTGTATCTTTATATTTAAAATAGATTTCTTGTAAGCAGCATATAGTTGGGTCTTGCTCTTTATCCAACCTGATTGTCTCTTACTTTTAATTGGAGTATTCAGACCACTATATGATTATTGATATATGGTGAGGTTTATCATCTTGTTACTGTTTTCTGTGAGTCCCATATGTTCTTTGTTCCCTTTTACCTCTTTTTCTCCCTCCTTTTGGGTTATTTTTTTAGTCCATCTTATCTCTTTTGTTGGCTTCTTAGCTAAAATTCTTTGTTTTGTTTTTTTATTGGTTGCTTTAGGGTTCATAGTATACATTCTTAATTCATCAGTCTACCTTCAAGTGTTACTATACTGCTTTCATTTAGTTATACTACTCACAATAGTATACTCACATTTCTCCCTTCATGGCCTTTATGCTATAGTCATACATTCTATTTATGCATTTGTTATGAACCTCATAATACATTGTTATTATGTTTGTTTAAGCAGTATTTTAAAGAAAAAAAATCACACATACATTTCTGCCATTCTTCATTCCTTTATGAAGATCCACATTTTCATCTCCTATCACTTTCCTTTTTTAAGCATTTCTTGTAGTGCCAGTATACCAGTAATAAAAAAAAAAGAATTTTCACCTTTATTTTTGAGAAATATTTTTCACTTAGTATAGAATTCTAAGTTGGCGATTTTTTCTTTCATAATCTAAAGCTGCTGTTCCACTGTCTTCTTGCTTACACTGTTTTCAACAAGAAATCTGCTGGCATCCTTGTCTTTGTTCCTCTGTAAATACATGCCTTTGTGCTCTAGTTTCAATGTTTTGTTTCGTTTTGTTTTTTATCACTGGTTTTGAGCAATTTGATTATGATATCCCTTGGTGTGTAATTTTTTTTTTTTTTATGTTTCCTCTGCTTGGAATTTACTGAGCTTCTTGAATCTGTGGAGTTTATATTTTAAAAATTAAATTTGGTAAAGTTTCAGCTGTTATTTCTACAGATATTTTCTGTCTCCTTCTCTCCATTTTTGTGAGATTTTTAATTACATATAAATTAGGCTGCTTGAAGCTGTCATACAGCTCATTAATGCTTTTTCCATTTTATTTAATTGATCTCTTCTTTCATTTCAGATAGTTTCTATTACTATGTCTCCAAGTTTACTAATCTTTTTTTGTGTGTCATGCATAATCTGATGTTAATCCTAGCCAGTGTATTTTTATCTCTGACATAGAAGTTTTCATATCTAGAAGGACTATTTGGGTCCTTTAATATTTTCATGTTTCTACTTAACTTTTTGACCATATGGAATGCAGTTATGATCACAGTTTTAATATCCTTATCTGCTAATTCTAACATCTGTGTCATTCTGGGTCAATTTGAATTGATTTTTCCTTTCATTGTGGGTTGCATTTTCCTGCTTTCTTGCATTGGATGAAAGACATCATAGGTTTTGCCTTGGTTAATGTTGAATTCTTATAAATTCAATTAATTAAAAATGATGTTATAAATATTTTTAAACTTTATTCTGGGACTCAAGTTATTTGCAAACAGAATATTTTTTTGTCTTGCTTTTAATATTTGTTAGGCAGAGAAGCATTTGGCCTGGGGATGATCATTTTGCACAACTGAGGGAAGACCTTTTGAGTACTCTGCCCAATGCCCTGTGAATTATGAGTTTTTATACTCTGGTTAATAGGAACAGGCATTATTTCCAACTCTGTGTGAGTACTGGGCACTCTTCCCTTTAATCCCCTTGGATGGATGGTTTTGTGGCAGAAAGACCCTAAGGTGATCCTCAGTGATTCCTGCCTCTTCTTGTTCATGCCTTTGTGTAATCTGCTCCCCTTAAGCATCAGTAGGACCTGTGGCTTGTTTCTAACCAATGAAATATGACACAGATACTGGGATGCCACTTCAGTGACCAGGTTATATCATATGGTAAAGGTGATGGTGTCTCTTCCATGATTATGTTATGTTATGTTAGACTTCAACTTACCGCTGGAAATCTTCTGTGTGGGCTTAATGACATAAGTGGTCATGTTGGAGAATCCCACATGTCAGGGAAATGCAGTCAGTCTCTAGAGCCCAAGGTTGTCATACAGCCACAAGGAAATGAATTCCGCCATCAATCTGAATGAGCTTGGAAATGGACTCTTCTCCAGTGGAGCCTCTTGATGTTATTACACCCTGGCCAAAACCTTGATTACAGCCTTGTGAGGCTCTGAATAGAGGACCCAACTAAGCTATGCCCAGACTTCTGACCTACAGAAACAGTGAGATAATAAATATGGGTTGTTTAATCACTGTGTTTGTGGTAATTTGTTACATGGTAATAAAAACTAATATAGTTCTTTCCTGTGCCTCAGGCAGTTTCCTCACACATGTGCATCAGTCAGTAGTATGCCAAATCACCCAAGGGGACCCTCTGCAGATCTCTGGAGTTCTCTTTTTCCTTTCTATTGCTCTGTCCTACAAAGTCTAGCCGCCTCGGTCTCCCCAGGCTCTCAACTCCATCTCCTTAGTTCCGGGAGTCTGCAAGTCTTCGGGAGTCTGGGCTCTCCCTACTCACGCTGTGGCCCGTAGACTCTAACAAGGCAGTGAACTAGAACAGCCGTGGAGCTCACCTCATTCTTTTCCCACGTCTCGAGGATCTCCGGCAATGCCTGTGTTGCCTGATGTCCAGTCTCTTGAAAACCATTCTTTTATACTTTTTTTTTCTATTTGTTTTAGTTTTTGGTTGTTTCAGGTGAGAGTGTAAGTCAGGTCCCCATTATCCCATCTTGGCCAGAAGCAGAAGTCTCCAGTTGGGTGAATTTTGTCAAATGTGTATCATCATATAAGCACTATCACAGTCCAGATGGGGAACATTGCCCTCCTCCCCCAATGTTGCACATGCCTCTTTGTACTTAGTCTTCCCCTCAGCACCTGGAAACCACTGATCTGGTTTCTATCCCTGTAGAATTGTATAAATACAATTCTACAGTTTGTCACCTTTTGAGTCTGCTTTCTTTCAATTTAAATGCTTTTGCAGTCATCCCTGTCATTGCATGTAGCTGTGGTTCACTCCTCTTTGTTGCTGAGTAGTGTTCCACTGCATGCGTGTATCACAGTCCTGCCAGTGACATGGAAGTAATTAGTCCAAAGAGCCATAGATATTAGGGGAGAAGATCAAATTCCATGCAGCAAGCCTAAGTTGTTCTGCCTTCCTTCCTTTCTGGGTGCCTGCCTTCCCACCCATCCGTTCCTTCCCCTCCTTCCTCCTGCCTCTTTGCCTTCCTTCTTGCCTTCCCACCTATCTTCCTTTAGAAAAATCTAGGTAGATTTACCTAATAATTTGATCATGATAATTATTTTAAAACCAACCCAGAACTTTTCAACCTATACTCCACAGGCTGAGATATTTCCCTCTATCCTCAAAGCCAGAGGACTGGTTGGAAATTCTGGAAGGAAGAGATCCAGGGATGACAATTCTGGAATTTGGTGGACTTGCATAACATCACACTTTGGAGGCTGGATTGGGATACATCCAGTTTCTCCTGCATTCTCCTTCTCCTTCTTTCCTATTCCCAAAGTCAGGACAGTCCTGTGAGTCAAAAGGCACTAGACAGCCTGAATGTATTCCTGGCCTACAGAACCGAATGCTTGGATTTCCTTCCCAATAGGAAAGGAGGCTGTTTGAGGAGTGAGGCAGGACTGGCAGCTCTGTGGAGGCTGAATGTCTCCCATGTAGGCCCTGAAGACCCTGCCTGAGGCAGTGAGTTTAGGAGAAGGTCACCACGACCCCGTCTTCCTCCATAGCCACATCAGAGGGGATAATAGTGCCCATTCAGGAGCTTAGGAGGAGATGAGCATGCTCTGTTACGTGTGTGAGCAGAGTATCTGAGCCAATTGTGCCCACTGAATGAGCTGTCAGGAACAGGTGGGTCTCACCCAATTCCTGCCAGAGAAGGGGTATGGAGCAGAAAGACCTACAGTCCATCTGGGGCAGGTCTCCATAGATTTAGCTTTCTTCAGGTTTGGTTGACTCACTTAAGACCCTTCCTCATTCTCAAAGACTTATAGTGCATGTCAATTATGAATGTTTTCAGCTTCAAGCAATAGGGTTCTTGAGAAGTCTGGAAGTAGCCTCAGGTCTGCCTAGCAGCTCAAGACGACACCGAGGACCAAGACTCTTTATCTCTCCACTCCCTCATACTATGCCTTTTCATGCTCAGACTTGTTTTCTCATTTATTCAAGGTGGTTGATGCAGTGCCGGGCATCACACCCACATTCAAGGCAGGGTGAGGGAGGACAGTGTGGTGCCAGGGGCACTCTGTCCCTTTTAATGCAAAACAGAGGCCTTTCCCAGAAGCCCCCAGGATAATAGTTCTTGAACTTCATATACATAAGTGTCACCTGGGGGCCTTGTTGAAACACAGATATGGATACCGTAGATCTGGAGTGGAGCCTGAAATTCCACATTTTGACCAAGCTCCCAGGATATATCAGTGCTGCTAGAGACTGCATTTTGAATGGCAAGGTGCTAGGCTCCCTCTCCATCTTATTGCCAGAACTTA
The DNA here is from genome assembly GCF_009762305.2 of Zalophus californianus. NCBI lineage: Eukaryota > Metazoa > Chordata > Mammalia > Carnivora > Otariidae > Zalophus > Zalophus californianus. Next base: position 104,453,789 of record NC_045603.1, read on the forward strand.
GTCGCATAATTACAACTAGCTGCAAGGGAGCCTGACAAAGTAGTTTGCTTTTCTCCCACCTTTAGAGTGGAAGGGCCAAAAGAGAAGAGAGAAGGAGGGAGTTTGTAGGACTGTCAGCTAGAATGCTACTGAAAACACAAGCTATGGGAGCTTCTTGAAGCCACAGGTTGACTTGGGACAAGCTACAACCTTTGTCCCCACAAGGGAGGACCATAGACCTGATTACACTATGTCCACACCCAGTCCACAGGGTCGGGGAATCCCTGCCCCCGGCTAGTCAGTCCTATGTACTTAGGCTGTGAGTGATCTCAGGGGGGCCGGGATTCCATTTAGTGAACTTCACTGCCTCCAGCACCAAGCACAGTGCTGACACACAGCAGTCCCTGATAAAATGTCTGTTGAACTGAAATGTTACTAGCACATTTTCTTATTACAGTGCTTCTCAAACTTTAATGTGTATACAGTTGCCTGGTATAGGGGAACTGTGTTAAAATGCAGATTCTGATTCAGTACATCCAGGATGGGGATCCAGGATGCTGTGTTTTGAACAAATTCCCGGGTGATGCTGCTGCTGGGAATCCTGGGCCCCACTTTGAATAGAAAGGGCCTCAAACATACAAAGTCAAGTTTTCCTTCCTGACTTAGCAGCAGTTGCTTGTTATTCATTCACTCAGGGCAAACAGCTGTACACGGGGATGTTATCAGATATTAGAAATAGACCTGTAATGGGTGGGCGGCTGGGGCAACCCTGGCTGTGCTTGCTTCCAGGGCAGGGGGCCTGGAAGCCTGTAGACCTCATCCCTTACTTCCTTGGGCCCCTGCCTGCCCCAAACAAACCCGGGTGAGAAGAGAGACCAGCCAAGCACATCTTTAATCAGCTCTTAACTCGCTTGGCTCCAGCCATGAAATAGGAACACACCACCCCTGTCTCGGTCCCAGCCTTCCGGAAGTGCTGGGGACTCAGGCCCAGCTGCGTGAGGGGCCAATGCGTTGCAGATGTCCGAGCACAGAATGGGCCTCAGGCAGGGGGCCGGGGGAAGCTAGGAAGAGCGAGAAAGAAAGACATTTTCTGTGAACAATTGTGCCCAGGGAAAAGCTGAATTCTCTAGAGCACAGCTTTGAATTTTTTTTTTTTTTTTTAAGTAGCAGGAACCCAGTTACTGGAATTTCTTCTGAATTAAAAGCCAAACAAAAGTTTCTTGCGGTTTCAGTTACACAAGAGGCTGCTGCCAAGATGGAATGAATGAGAAGAGCTGCTGAAAGGAAGAGCCCACGAGGGGCTGGGGGACTAAGGGTGAGCAGGACAGACCCCAGGACCCGTCACCAAACAGTTCTCTCGGTTGAGGCACGCTGCCTGCTTCTATGCTGTCCACTTTTTAGGGAAAGTACTGACTGTACCAGTCTTCAAAAGGGGGGTATGTGACAGTGATATGTACGCTGTAAGACATGGACACATGTAAATGATTAGCGTGCCTTTGTCATTTACCATAACTCAGGGCCTCGCACTCTAGGGGTCTTGCTTTGTTGGGTTTCCTGGCTGGTTGGCAGTTGGGCCAGACGGCTCGCCTGCGCCTGAGCGACAAGGCTCTCGATTTGGCCTCGCTCAGATGTGACACAGCGGCCAAAGCCCGCTGCTCCCATGGGCAGGGATAATTCGCTTCACGTGGTCATCCCCAGACTTCATTTTCCTCAGCACCTCGAGCCTCCTCCCACTACCTTCCCAGGAGCCACACGATGGGTCTGGCTGGGGGTGGCTCCTTTCCTCTCTCCAGCCTGCCCTCTGCGGGGTGCGCCGCTTGAAGCCAGTGGGGGCCTGGAGTAGCACAGATCTGCAGGGCCCTGGCCCGGGCTCCTGTGGTGCCCAGCTTCTTCCCGGGGAGAGCCAGGGGCCATGAAGTGCTGGCAGCAGCTTGTCTCTCAGACCCTATTCCCTCTTAAGACACTTCCCGTGTTTGTCCATATTTACCTATGAGGAATTTCCCCTTCCCTGGATCAAGTGGGTTGGAATGGCTCCTGAGAGCTGACTGAACTCCTTGCTCTGAACTCTGCATTCAGGGCTTGAAATGGACAGTGGGAGGAGTATTTACACCACAGAAATTGGCTAGGGCTACCAATCAGGGCTTCCATCCCACCGTCCCCAGGAAAGTGGTTTGTTAAATACTTACCAGCACACCACTGGTGAAGGTCAGGCCGAAGTTGGGGGAGAGCTTGGTAGCAGAGGGAATCCTCCTTCCTTCCCCATAGCCTGTGCTGGCCATCATGGGGCAGCTCGTTGGAACTAGGAGCTCTGCTCTCCAGAACTCTGTGAATACCTCCTTACCCAAAAGGGTTGATTGGCTCTGTTGGAGGTGTTCAGCTCTGGAAGAGAGCTGAACGTACTCTAAACTGTGTTGTAGACAAGACTTACTTTCTGGGTTCCTTGCCTCCCTTCCATCCCCTTCCACCATTCCCTGTCTTCTTATTTGACATTATTTCTACTCTTTTTAAACAACCTGCCGCTGATACACTCATTCGAAGAGAGATTGGTGCCTCCCTACCCAGGGACATTTTGGGGGCGGGGCAGGGGAGTGTTTTCGGGGGGATTAAAGTTGTAAGTCCAAGGAATACTGTGCTGATAGTAGGGTTCAGTCATTGTCCACTGGAGGGAGGGAAGTACTTTTTAAATTGTACAGCTCTTCAGACTTTGTAGTGTTTTTGGTCATCCTCTTTTTAGGATCGGAAGAGACCCTTTAGTCCAGCCCTCATCTTATTGGCAAGGAGGTTGAGGCCCAGGGAGGTTTCCCAGGGGCTCAACTCTAACAGAAGTGAAAGTGTCCCAGTGCCTTTGCCTGTCTGCTTGCTTGGGTGTTGAAAGGGCCCTCCCCTCATTTGACTCACGAAGGACTGCCGGCGTTATTAGAGTGAACAGAGAATCACCAGGAGCTAAATACTCATCAATTTGCATCTGGCCATTTCTGTCTTGTCCTTTTTCTTTGCAAAGAACTTTGAAACTAGACTGGCCTGTTTGACTTTCCTTTGGAGTTAATGTCAAAAATCACTGTGGCCTGGGAAACAGGCTTGGCTGTTTCCAGGAAACAGGAAGGGAAAACAAGAACCTTGATTTTCCTGGGTTCTTACCTTTTTTTAATGAAGGAATTTGAGGAAATAACCTGTAGGCAGGTATTCCTAAAATAGAATTTTTTTGAGGTGGAGCAAGTAGATGGAAATGTGCCTTAGGCAGCACGCCAGATTTTAAGGGCCAGTGTCTTTGGGATGTACACACAAGGATCTGCTGTAGGCCCCTTGGAGAAGACACCACAGGTAATACAGAGCCTGAGACCCAGTAGCTAGAGGCTTTGCAGCAGTCTGGCCTTGGGTTCTTCTTGCTGGTCGAAACCCACGTTCAGGAGGTTCATTCAGCAGCTTGTATTGATTGAGCACAGATGAGGTGCTAGGCATTGGCAGGGTAGAGGCACTGAGGGGCACTCAGTCCCTGCCCTGGAGAACTGACTGGCCAGTAGGGGGAGATAAGCCGAGAACAAATCACCAGGTAACTTAGGCAGTAGAGTAGCTCTCCTCTGAAGAGAGGGAAACGGAGTCAGGGGAGTCATTCTTACAGTTGTGTTGTTTTTTCTTACAGAGTGATACTCCTCACAGCATAAAGGCATTCTTCTCTGTCCCAAAAGAGCGAGCCTCAGGTGCTGACATTTGCCAGGACAATAGTTGGTAGCCACCCTCCATTCCAAGTGCACTGGAACCCCAGTGGAATTTTCAGCAAATTTTTATTCCCTTTTTCTGAAGATAAAAATCCAAAGTCCAGGAATGGGGGCTTTTGTGTAAGCAATTTGGACGTTGGGTGTCTGGTCTGGCTAACTGGTCTCAGTTACCCTTATATCGTAGGTTCCACAGGAGCCTGCCTCCAGTTGGTGGAGGGGCTGTTGGCCATTTAGACCCCCTCTGGATTCCTCACCCTGGAGTCTTTCTTTCCCTCTGGTCTCCTGGCATTTTTAATCCCTTTCCCTTCTTCCCAAGGAGTGTTCTAGAGAGGAGGGTTCCTGGGAACGGGCACCCCTCTCAACTGACCTCTCCCTAAGGTGAGGGAGAGAAGCAAGTGTTGAATCATCCCTGCTCCTTCAGATTGTGGCCCAGACAATGTGCCCTCATGGAGTGTCACTGGATAAATGACCAATGTCCCTTGAGGCATGCTACTCATAGTGCATTTCCAGAGAAACAAAGGTATACAAATGAAAGCGACTCATTTGTTCAGTGGTTCTTTAGAAGTTGGGATCGTTGCCCTGAAGAGCAGTTTCAGCCTGCATGGTCTAGAAGTGGTCTTGTCTGATGATAAGCTATGTCCAACTTTGTGATTCTGTGTAGAAGAGGTCATGTGCCATTGGGAGTGACTGTGTGGATTCTTTAAATTACTAATTCTCATCTGTGGCCACACATTAGAATCACCTGGGAGTAACAAACAATGCCCAGATCCCACAGTCTAATTAAGACTCTTGGTTCTCGGGCGCCTGGGTGGCTCAGTTGGTTAAGCGACTGCCTTCGGCTCAGGTCATGATCCTGGAGTCCCGGGATCGAGTCCCACATCGGGCTCCCTGCTCGGCAGGGAGTCTGCTTCTCCCTCTGACCCTCCCCCCTCTCATGCTCTCTATCTCTCATTCTCTCTCTCTCGAATAAATAAATAAAATCTTTAAAAAAAAAAAAAAGACTCTTGGTTCTCAGACTTTAATGGTCATCAGAATCACCTGGAGAACTTGGGCCCCACCCCAGAGTTTCAGGGGCTCTGGGATGGGACCTGAGGATGTGGATTTCTAACAGGCTCCCCGATAATGTTGATGCTGCTGGTCAGGGACCACACTTGGAGAATCACTAGTATGGATAACTCAGTGACAACTCAGAATCTCTGCTGGTGTGACCTGAGCGTCAGAATTTTTTCAAACTCCCCGGGTGATTCTAATGGACAGCCGTGGCTAAAAACGATATTAAATCAGTGGTTTATTGCATCATCTGATCACTGTTCTCCAGTCAGATTGCATGCCAGGCCCCGTGTTGAAGTGCAAGGGACCTTTAGGAGTCCCACTGATCACCGAACCATCAAAGGGAACCTAGACCTGCCCAAGGACATCCAGTGGTTTTCCTTGTCCTTTTGAGAAGTGAAGTTAAACCTCGATCTCTCCCTGCCCTTTTCTCTTGAGCGTGAATGTACAGCAGGCCGCCGATAACAATGTCATTTGCCCTAAGCCTCCATACCCTCTCCAGCTAGCCTCTCCCTGAGCTTGGATGATTTCCTGCCAAACACAGATAATGGGCTGTTTACCTCCCTCTGGAATTTGAATCTCTTGTGCAGATCCTGCCCCACCCTGGGGTTGGTTCAGGAGCCAGTCAACCCGCTGGCCATGGCAACCCAGGAAGCATCACCAATTGCTCTGGAATAGGTTGATTGCAGCCCAAAAGTGCCCTTTCCGCTCCTTCCCATCAAGTGTGTTTGCAGTTCCATTTTCCTCTTTGAGTCAGCTCTTCTGTTACAGGGCTAGTGTTTCTGGCTGGGGTCTGTGTTTTCCGAGGACTTCAGCAGTGGTCCTTTCTACTCAGCTCAGGTGCTGGGCTGGGAACCCACCCTGTGTTCAATGCTTCGTGTCCTCGGCAGGTCAGAGTATCCCTAGTCTTGTCTCCCTCGGGACCGCCCCCTGCCTCATGCTTCTGTCTACAGCAGACGTGAGGAGGAGCATCCAGTGAATCAGCATGCTGTGGGGCGCCTGTGCCCACTGGCTCTGGCAGCCCCAGTCAACGGACTCTGCAACGTGGGCTTTGTGGCAAGGTTGCCACTGCTCACAGCCAAAGAGTACCACTAATATGCATGTGTGACCTGAAAATGACAGTGTCAACGGCAAGGCAACATATGTAAAGGAAGGCAAGTTTTAATTAAAAGCCTGTTTTCCAACTCAGCCTGTCTGTAAGGATACAGAAATGTCAAACTGTCAGGGTGCCAGCCGGGTTAGAAGGGTTCCCCTCGTGCAAAGTGGACCGAGTGAAAGAACCAGGGCTTCGCTGACATTAGATGTCTCTGATTAATTATGGACCAAATGCATCCCACATGGGAAGATGTGCCCCCAGGCAGTTAGGCAAGCTAGCAGGAGCCAAAGCTTCCTGAGGAATGCTGGGTCTCCTCTCATGCAATGTGATGGGGAGGCAGGCCATACAGAGGGAGAGTATGAGAGTCAGGGTTTCTGTGTGGGGAAATGGAGCATGTGGCCCGTCAGCAAGCTGTGTATCTTCCAGTGGGTGTAGCTGCTAAGGCATTGGACCCAATAGTCATGCTCCATCTGCTGGAACATTGGGAGGGAACAGGCTGGATGAGGGCAGCCAGTCATGTTCCTCCAAACCTCTGAGACAAAGCTCACTGTAAGAATGATTTCCCATGGAAATCTCCAGGGGAGGGATGGAGAAGAGCTGCGGAGTCTATGAAATGTGTGGTTGCCATCTGGGCTCTGGTATAATCAGGAAATCAGATCTGTACAGTGGAAATACATTCAGGCAACAAATATTTATTGAGTTCCTACAATGTGCTGGCATGATGCTAATTCCCAAGGACACAGTGTTGGTGTAGATAAACACAGTCCCTGTCCTCACTGAGATTCCTGTGCCATTGGAGCGTATCAACATAGGGTATTGCATGATGAATGTATCAGGACTCTATGTGCAATGGTCCAAGGTTCTTATGATCACACAGTGGGGACACCCAGATCTGAAATGACTTTTTAGGATCCTAAGTGATCAAACACAGCCTTCCTTTCTTTCTTTCTTCCTTCTTTCCTTCCTTCCTTCCTTTCTCTCTCTCTTCCTTCCTTCCATCCTATCTTTTTATTTTTTTTTGTCATTTACATGCTCACACTCTGTCAGCTCAAGTTACTCTTCTCCTCATAAAGGAAGGAAGTTTGTGTCAAGTCCTACAGAATCACTGAATATTTGCATCTGGAAGATCACCTAGGTCTACCCCTCCTATTTTAAAAATGAAGATACTAAAGCCAGAGAAGTTAAGGAACTTGATCAAAATGATGCAGCTAGCTAGCAATAGAATTTGGGTGGAAATCTGCTTTCTCGACTCCTAGCTTAGTATTCCTTTGACTTTACCTTTGTGTCACCTTTGCAAAAATGAAGTCAATTGGGGAAGTTCTTGGGCATTTATGGCCAACGGCTTCCACTCTGAAGAGTTAACGTTTTAATTGGCACAGCAGAGCTAAGTCTGCAGGTGGGTAAGTGTGGACAGGTGGAAAATCAGCATCAAAAGAGAGCCTTCTGGCCAGCACCTGACTCTCTCAGCAGATGTCATGGCAATTGGGGATTGGCACATCAGGAAAGGGATGCTGCTGCAGTGCTGTCTTCTGGGACCCCTAGACTCAGCAGGACAGGTACATGTTTCAGAGAAAGATGGTGCTGATTTCTTTGGGAAGCCTGTGGGTGGCCGTCCCATGAGTGAAACAATTATAAGAATGAGGGAGAAAGTGCTGGTTGGAAGGAGAGGAAATGCCTTCTTTAGGGGAAAGAAATTATCAATGTCAAGGAACTTCCTTTCCCAGCCATGCAAATGTGGGGAGTATGAGCAGAAGGCATGGTGGGAAGGCTGCAGTGGGGACATGATTCATTGTACTGTCCAGGAAAAGAGCCAGAAGACTACCCCCCCCCCCCAGGCTTTATTAAGGGAACATGCTCAGGGTTACTCCACCCAGTACCTCTCCTGCTGGACCCAGGGCTATTCCACTCAATAACATAGAGAGTGAGAAGTCAAACCTGTACAGAAAAGGAACCAAGGACTCTTATGAGAGTGAAATGTTAAATTTGCCTGGAGAAGCTACTTTTCACAGGGATGTGAGATGTGTGAAAGACGGAGATTTCAGGAATGAAATTGCCCGTATCAGCAAAGCTGGTTACGGGATCTTTGGGACATAGGGATGATTTCCTGACTGCCCTAAGGAAGCACATTCTTGGCTTTCTCAAGTGGGTGGTCTGAATCAGCCAACCTATGGAGGGAAGAATGGTGGTGGTTTATGGTGTGGATTTTGGAGTTATGTAAACTGGATTGAAATCTCAGTTCAACTAGTTGCCAACCAGGTGGACAGGCCACTTAAATTTGTGGAGTCCTAGATCCTATGTGTTATGAGGTGATAACTGATACATCACAGGGTTATCACAAGGATAAATAGTATCTAAACCCCCAGTAATATGTCTGGTTCATAGCAAGCACTTAAATGGTAACCCTTACTAAAACAGAACAATAAAAGGTCCTACCCCTGAAGCCCAAAAAAAGTTTTTTGGAAATGGAGCAGTGTTTTAATGAGGGAGCCTCAGAATCCAGAGATACCAGCCAAAACAATCAAAATGGAACCCAGATCGGTATTTATCCAAGGCCCCTTGCTTACCTACTCAGTGGCTCTGCCCTGGAGCCTGCTGGGAGAATTTGCTGGCGCCACCTACTGGTAGTTTCTTGAAACTACACACTTTTTCTAGATGTGGTTCCTCCGTGAGTAGGACCCCAGGGAGAGGAGGAGGGAGGAAAGGAAGGTAACTAGTAGTTTTGCAACTGTTTTGATTACTTCAAATTGAGATGTTTGTAAATAAGATGTTAGAGTCTGGAGATTTTGTTTGGTCTTGTGTTCGGCATAAATAGAGTTTTATTAAAACTTGTCACAGCAGCATCCCACAGGGGAGAACACAGGATCTGGCTATGACAGGAGCGAGGGCGACTTCCGAGCGGCAGCATTTGGTAATGCTTTTTCTGGGTAGCACACCCAGGCCACCGCTGATGTGCTGTTTGTCCATTCTAAGAAGCAAGAGAGGCGAGTGTCACCAGCCCACTCAAGTCGGTCCATTTGTCATTAACATCACCTCTGTTTACTACAAGGGGAAAGTGCTGCACATACAAGGAAGAAAATCTTTTCCAGAAATCCTCATTGTGCCAGAAGAAGAGAGAGATCCAAATTAGGGAGCCGTCCTACGTTTTGTTTTGAATTTTTGTTTGGAAGCATTTTTCCAACTGAGAAGGCAAGAAAGGGCTGTCTCAGCTCCTCACTCCTTGGTTGGGTTTAATGATCTTCCCCAGTTTGGAGCTGCTCTGAGCCTAACTCTCGGTAAGATCAGCAGGAGAGTGTCACTAGGATTAGAAATAAGGGGAGACTGATTGGCAGACCTCCATTAAGCACGACTAAGTGCCAGGCCTTTCTCTGGTTCCTGGGGAGGCAAAGAGGCCTAGGACTTGAACTTATCCTAAAGAAAGTGACAGTGGGGAAGTCAGACAAGGAGATGAGAATTTAGTGGTACCAGGTACGTATATAAGAGTGACGCGAACCACGGGTCCCCTAAGACGGGGCCATTCTTTTGTGGAATGTTAGAGAAGGAAGCATGCATGTATTTAGTCTGGACCTCTGGGATGACAGCTCAATCCCATGTACATTTTATGTGTCCTTTCTCTGTATAGAGAACATCGTTGTAGATGCCCTAAGGCATTTGGAGAAGGATAAGGCTAGGCACCCTTCCCTGTCCCCTGTGTGCTCCCACCCCTACACTGCACAGCACAGAGGTCAGGAGCACTCTTTCAGGAATCAGCCCCCGTCTGAAATCTCTAGCGTTTATCAGCTGCGTGACCTTGACCAAGTTATGGAACCTCTCTACAGCCTCATGTAGTCAGTCAACAAACATGTATTGAATATCATCTGCGAAGGCACTGGACTGTTATGGTGACCGAAGCAGGCGAGCTAGGGGGTTAAGGTGGCCTAGAGGCATAAGGGATATTCAGATATAGGTGAACATGGAGGGAAAGGCAGGTAGCATATCTAAACAAAGCTACCTTCTTGAAGTGGCCTGGGGACTTTCCAGTTCTTGACCGGATCTCTGCCCCAGACGGACAGACCTGGGGAAGGGCCAAGTGGCAGTGTGTTTTAGTGTCCCCTCCCGCCTTTCTTCTCTTTCCGTTTTGTTTGCGCCCTGCAGCATTGGGGCCCACGCTGGCATGCTGGTGGGAGCCTGCTCGCCTGGTTACAGGGGCACTGCCAAGGAGGCTTCTATAATTGCTTCCTTTCTTTTATTTTATGGCATATTTATTAGTTGGAAAAGCCCTTGGCAATCAGGAAATTCCACTTCCCTCTGCAGCTCCTTTATACTTTCCTTGGTATATGCCCAGGCCACAAACACTCGTGTATTAGTTGGTTTCTCGCAGAGCCTCCTTGTAAATTCTGAGGCCCTGGTGGGTGCATTTCCACCCCCGGGGGTGGGAGAGAAAAAGAGAGTGGGCGGGGAGAAGGTGAGGCATCTGGACACTGAGGTGTTCCAGAGTCTGGAGCTGAGCATGTCACGCTGACCGGTCATCTCAGTCCACCACCCTCCTTCCCGGCTCTGAGCATCCGTCCCCTAACATGGCTCCGAGGGCAGTCTTCATGCCTGTGGAGGCCTCTTGCGAGGAAACAGTAATACTTTGAAAATCTTCTCTGAGACCGAAAGTGAAAGAAATGGACTCAAGCTGTAGCATAGGTGTGCTAGAGTCGTTAGAAGTAGGTTTTCTCCTGACAGAGGTAAAATGTCCTTCTGCTTATTAACAATAATATATTTAGGGACACCTGAGTGGCTCAGTCAATTAAGCGTCTGCCTTCGGCTCAGGTCATGATCCTGGGGTCCTGGGATCGAGCCCTGCATCAGGCTCCCTGCTCAGCGGGAAGCCTGCTTCTCCCTCTCCCACTCCCCCTGCTTGTGCACGCACGCTGTCTTTCAAATAAATAAATAAAATCTTTAAAAACAATAATATATGTAAATATGAGTGACTCTCATCTGATTGTGACATAGTTGGTCATGTCTGTAGGCACTTGGATCAAAATGTCTGGTACACTTAATAACAAGTAACATTCTTTAATCCTGTGACTCCATGAATGCCTCTAAACCTAGAGTCTTTCACAGTTTGACCTTAGAATAGCTTTCTTTGGCTTATTAGTTATTTTTTACATACATATACTTCATTTGCCAAACTAGATTATACATTTATTATTTTTACTCATATTTCTTCTACCAGAGCCTAGTATAGTGCTTTATTGGTTGTTTTTTTTTTAAAGATTTTATTTATTTATTTGACAGAGAGAGACACAGCGAGTGAGGGAACACAAGCAGGGGGAGTCAGAGAGGGAGAAGCAGGCTTCCCGCTGAGCAGGAAGCCCGATGTGGGACTCAATCCCAGGCCCCTGGGATCATGACCTGAGCCGAAGGCAGACGCTTAACGACTGAGCCACCCAGGCGCCAGTGCTTTATTGTTAAAGTCAATCAAGTTTGATGAATTATCAATAGATCACAGCCATTTCCAGGTTCTGCCAGTGTCTGTGCACTAATTCATTTTTTTTCTTGACGTGACAGGGAACTCTTCTAGTAATTCTACTGTGAAGTCTTCTTTTGTATTAGTATATGAATTTAACCATTTATTAACTGTCTAGTAATAAGCACCAGCCATTGTTAGGTGCTGGTAATGTAAGGTAATCCAAGGCCCAATCCTGGAGTGTGGGTGTTGACTGTCCACATGGGGAGACAGACATTCAATATAAAGACATATATAGTATTTACATAATTTAAAATGAAATACCAGTTAATAGTATATTAATACCAAGTATGTTTGAATAATTTTAACTGGAGGGAGTACTTTTTGCCTGGTGTGAAAGGAGAGAGTTGCAGAGAGGATGCATTTGATCTGGAACTAGAAGATAAATAGGAGTTAGTCAGAAAAAAAGGTTGGCGGTGTGGACAGAGAAAGAAGGAAGAACATTCTAAGCAGAAGGAAGAGCATGGCCCATGGCATGAGGCATGAATGTGGCTGACGTTTCTGAGGAAGCTTGAGCAGGTAGCCTGGTAGGGGAGATGCAGACAGGGGTCAGAGTGGGAAGACCTTGAATATCCTGGGAAGGAACAGGGTCTGTTCCTGTAGGCAGTCAGCGAGTACCCTGCTGACATTTGAGAAGGCCTGTCTGGTGGTGGGGGTGGGGTGGGTAGAGGAGGGAGAGTGGACAGGGTGTGGAAGCTATCATGGCAGGTCAGAGAGGTCAAGAAGGCCTGGGCTGCAGTGGCGAGGGTGGGATTCCAGGCGGAAAGCAGCTCCAAAACAAAGTGGCTCTGTGGGCAGGGAAGACCGTCTCCGAAGGCTTTTGGAGCACATCACAGAGCTTGAAGAATGCCAACTGGGCAAGAAAGGGAGAAGACAGTCAGCGAGAGTGGAACTTAGGGATCCAAGCTAGATGAGCCCAAGGAGACCTGCAGGTGCGAGCAGCTTTGTTAGTTAGTATGTCAGAGGTCACTGGAATAAGGAGCATCTCTAGCAGCTGCTGGGACCATGGACAACTTGTTGGTCACACTGACCAAGACAAGCAGTCAAGGCAATTTTCACCATCAGTCAAGCGGAAAATCCAGCCACAGGTGGGCCGGCAATCTCTGTTCATGTGTGCAGCTGGTATGCGGTGTTCATGTCTGCCCCCCGTGGGAGCTCCATGGTCAGTTAGCAATAACTGGGCTCACCGTTCTGTGGCATACTCTTCTCAGGGAAGCAGTTTGTTTGCCATTTGTCTCGCATTCTACCATTCTTCCTAGTTCCTCTTCCAGCATGTCTTCTGGGGCCTGGACCATTGCAGTATCTTCCAGCTGGCTCCCTATGTATAGCCTCCCACTAGGATTAGGAAGAAGACTGTAGCAGGGGCGTGCATAAAGGCCTCCGCTGGACTCTTCTTCCTAAACCCTCTTTTGCTTTTTAATCCCTCTTTAAAACAGATTCTGTGGCTCCCAGAAGCCTGGACAATAAACATCCTTAATCTGACAGGTGGCCCTTAGCAATCCCCCCAAACCTATTCTCCATCATTCTTTAAGATTCAATGAATATGGCCAAGCTGATTAATTCCTTATTTCTTATTTCTATTGTGGCCCTCCCACCTCTGTCACCCCCCACCTAAAATGCCTCTCCCCATTCTGTCCTTCAAGGTTTCATTCAAACCAACCCCCCCTTTAATGAAACGTCGCTTCTCTGACATCTTGCAGCCCTCACTAAATACGTCACACATTTGGTACCTGAGAAGTATGCCCATAGGCCCAAATTTCTCTTTCCAGGGCAAGGAATTTTCTTCTCTTGTATTCCCAGTACATAGCAGAATTCCCTCAAAATAACACTCTTCAATGGATGTGTGTTGATAATAATGATTCTGCGGGGGGGGGGGGGCAAATAGATGCTAAATGGTATTAAGAATGGTTAGGGTTTAAAAATAATAATACCTACCATTTCTTTTCATTGCAAGAGGTCAGGCACAGTGCTAGGCCCATTATGATCCTATGATTTAAGTGTTGTAATCACCCTATTGCTTGGCAATACCTCCATTTTGCAGATGAGCCAGCTGAGACTCTGAGGAGCTCAAGGTCACACACTTGTGAGTGGCAGATGTGGAAGTGGGCCAACTGTCTGATTCTAAGCTCATGTTCCTAACCTCTCAGTGTGCATCCTCTGTTAGTTAGTAGCTCATATCGCAGACTGCATGGATTTTTTTCATCATTTTGTTCTTGGGAACATGTTGCTTCTTTGTCCCTGTGATTGGGTCTTGCCTTCCTCTCTAATATAGGAGCAGCCTTGGTAGGAAGCAAGGAGAATGGAAGGGGTGTCACATGCCAGACTTGTCAGAAAAAATGAGGTTGCTCAGCAGGTGTCATAAAAATGGATGACTTGTGCCCTGTGCCTTAGAGTAAAGATGGAAAAATGGAAAGGGAGTGGGGAAAAGAGAGATGTTGACAGATGATGAGTGAGCACAAGTGTTTATCCATGCTAATGGAGTGGGGACGTGATAGCCACTCTGCCCTAATGGTTACGAGGAGCAATCTCTTTGCTGCAAAATGCAGAAGTGCAGGAAATCTTTACCCTAGAGACAGAGGAAACGAAAACCCTTGACTGCAAACAATGGCCGAAGCATTTCTCTAAGGTCTGGCCTCACAGGCCAAAAGACAGGTCATAGGCAACAACAAAGACATTTTATATTGAGGGAAAACTTAACCCTGACACAGAGGTTTTGGCTCTTTACCCTCTGGACCCTCAGTCCAAGACCATGGGGACAGGCTGGAAGAAGGTTCCTGGGGTCCAAAAGACCCAGTGCTCTTTCCCTTCCAGTGCCAACCCAAATAAGTATTTGGAGCTGCTTGCAGAATATCCTCAACCCAGACCACCTGCCGTCCACCACCCACCCCACACTGCTGCTGGGCAGACCGGCACCAACCTCCCACCATAAGCTTTCCCACATCAAACTGCTGGCTATCTGATTTCTCTACCGTGGAGCCAAGGAATGAAGAAAAGGGGGAGGGAAGCCGGGATTATAAGGGGAACAAAGTAGTATAACATGCCCCCATCCGTCTGTAGTCCAACGATAGGGAAACCTTCATCTGCACGGGGTGCAAATTTCTCTTCCTTGTAAATGTCCCACTGCTTGAAATTCCACCATTATAGCTTTGCTTTGCTTCCACTATTCTATAATCCTCTAGGGAAAGAGAAAACTTTAACTTGCTAACACCCTTATCAGAATCACTTAGCTCATCACAGATCAAATAAATCCATGGAACTGACTGAAGAAATGGAGAAGGGCTTAGAAAGCCAACTGTGTCTTCCTCCTCATTTTGCCTGGGTCCTGCCTCGGGAGTGTTAGTTGGTGGGAGAAAAATATCCATGATAAAAGGAAAGATGTCGAGTACAGGACAGGGAAGCAAATGACTCAATAATAAAACTAACTCCGATGATGTTTGCAAGCTTCCTCTGTGTTATCCCCTCAGCCTGCCCTCAAAATTTTAGTTGTCATCGACTCTCCAGGGACAGGAGCACAGAACACATGGGAGCTGCCACTTCAGGGAGCTGTCTTATTGACAGTAGCATTTACCAGAGGCATTTAAAGGCTGTTTCCTCCACAGAGCTGGCAGGGCTTTGAGAGATTCTGCCTGCGCCAGGAGGATATTGACAAAGATAAAACCGTTGGCAGAATCAGAAAGTTGTCATTAGTGGACAGGTCCACGGGCCTGATTCACTAGTGCTGTTATTAAGATTGTTATTTTTAATTTCTCAAAAGACAGTGGGTTGTAAGACAGTGGGCTGTTGCCTCTGCCTCCCAAGCACAAAGGCGAAGGAGAGAGATTGCTAAGGAATCATCCCCGCGGAGTTCCGACACCCAGGTGTTGTGTTCCCCGCCCCCCCCAACACTTAGCCTCACAGCGTGCTTGTGAATTTTGTGAGTGATATTTTGACATTGAAATCATTCAGGTGGCATCTCTCTGAGAATCTTCGGTCCTCTCCTTCTGCCAAGTCTGAATAGATGTATGTGACTATCCATATATGGTCTATGCGTATGAACATCTATATGTTATATATGTGTGTATTCACATGGGTTGCATTAGAATATTTCTCCATACCCCTTGCATACACATGTATATGTAACATGTGTATACCTGTATCTATTTTTAACAGTTGGGTATATATAGATGCATTGCAGCACTCCCAACATTTGCCAGAAACACAAAACAAAACCAAAAACCACACACACATTTAAAGGAGGGGGAGGAAGAGGAGGAAGGAAAGAAAAGGAAGGAAAAGTGTCTAAGTGTCTGAAGCAGGTCGTCTTTTCTGTTTCAGGGACCCTTAGCAGTTGTTCCAAAATACACTCCCTTGCTGGCTCGTCCAGTCTAAAGGCGACAATATCCCCGGTAGGTGCAGCCAAGGGCTCTGGAGTCAATTCGGTTCAAACCCCTATATGGGCTCTTGTGACCTTGGTCCAGGCACTTGCCCTCTCGAAGCTTTGGTTTCCCCATCTGAGGAACAGGGCTGTCCTGGCTGCTGCTTCTAGCTTGTTGGAATGTGTAAGTGAAGGGAAGTGTGTAGACAGCATGGCACCCTGCCTGCCCTGTGACAAGCTCAGCAAGGGTCTCAGGTTTCCTTAACAAGAAACAAAATCCTTCATGCTAGAAATTAAAATGCAGGCATCCCTCAGGTGATCGTGTCATCAACTCACACTGAGGCTTCAGTGACCGGAATTATTCATTTCTGCCCCGGCGTGCGGAAAGCAGAGTAGAGTCTGGAGCCTTCTCAGGCTAAGTGCTGTTTCGCCATGGTGCCATCGGGGACCAAGGCTTGTGTTCTGGTTCTGCTGTTGCTGCCAGGTGTGAGGGAGTCACTTCTCCTCGCGGGCCGGGGCACTCTGGAGGGGCTCCCCGAAGTCCCTCCCAGCCCTGACCTTTCGTGTCTGAGACACTAACCGTGCAGGGACCTGGGCTGAAAGCTGCCCTGAGGAGGGACACTGACATGCTCACCATCTCCCCAGCACTGGACTTTCTCAGCTTGATCGTGTGTGGGGAATATGTTTTGTTTTACTAATCTTCCTAATGAGGCTGAACTGAACTAGTGAGGGGATTAAAACATTTTCACGTTATTAGTTTTTAAATTAGCTGAAGCTGCTAAGGAGCATCCCCGGCTCACTCTGTTTACGTGAGAAAGGAACTTTCAAAGGTCAAGGCCGAATGGCTGGGGTCCTTCATCCAAAAAAAGACAAATGTGTGAGCTATGCATTAGAATCACTGGGGAAGCTTTAAAAATCCTGATGTGGGGGTGCCCTGGACCCTGCCTCTTCTAGGCTTTCTTCATCTTCCCTAGACATCACTATGGAGGCCCAGTGGATCAAACTATATACATTTTCTAGAGTATATGGGGAGGGAAGGAGGCATGAAGGGTTAGCATGCCAACCCGCTGTTTCCCATTTCCCACCCAGTGGGTGTCACTAAGTATTCACCGAAGATCTGTCTGATGCCTGGTGCGGACAAAAGGGCACAGATTGGATCAGTGCTCCTCAGTCCTGAGTGACCATCAGAATCACCTGATGATCTTTTGAGAAAATAGATTCCTTGGCCCCACTCAGATTTGCTGAAACAGAATCTCTGCAGGTAGGAATGAGGAATGATTATTATTATTGTTATTATTTGATTTGATAATCAGCCAGATTCAGAAACCACTGGGAGGCAAAGACTCAATTTTCATTTTCCAGGAAAAGAGATTTTACGTCTTTCCTTTTGACCATCTGATGGCTCTGGGGTCCACTAGATAGACCACTTCTGAGCTGGGGGACTCTGACGAGATACTCATCCTCCCTAAGCCTCATTTCATCATCTCCACAGTGGTACCCACTTCATAAAAGTGTTGGGAATTAAATGAATTGATACGTGTAAAATGTTTGGCACATCACAGATATTCAGTAAGTGTTAACCATCATCATGACCCATTTTGTAACTCAAGTAGAAGCTACAGACTAAGAGAGAAATTTAGGAGTTTAAAGAATATGAAGTAAAAAATTCTGGCCTTGAGGTCTGCAGCAACTCAAGGGGCTGGAGGGGGCCGACTAGTTTTGAATTTGTGTCTGGACCAAGAACTCTGGGGAGGATTGGAGTAATGTTAGGCACATCACACTCAAGACATATTTGTAAAGAATGAAAGCCATCTTTGGGAAAATGGTAGGTCCTGATTACCCTCCAAAATGAATTAATTGACATTCATTTATTGAGTGCCTACTGTTTGCTCAGCTTGATGCCTTGGTAGCATGACATAAGAAAGGACAGTATTCCCTATCTTCGGGACATTTGCAGTCTGGTCTGGGAAGCTCAGTTTGCACTGTTGGAAGAACAGGAGCCAGATGACAGGATGTGTAATTAAGTGCTAAATTGTATCATTTGATACAATTGTATCATTGAGTGGGAACTCAATGAGCCCTGAAGATGGTGAGGGACCTCTTGAGAGTGTAGGGAGAGGGCCCTGAGACCGGAACCTGGCAGGGACACGTGGAAGGCGGGGCTTCCGGGAGCAGCCTGGGACAAGAGTGAAACAGGTGGGGTCGGGGTGATGAGCACCTGGCCTGCCTGGGATCCCCCAGCCACACAGCCACTTCTCATCAGGGTCATTGCCCTCTGTCATCTCTGGACAGCTCCCAGTGGTCTGTGGGCATCACATCACTTCTGGTGGTGAGCAGGTCCTCAGCAGTGGGGCTGCCCAGGAAGCTGTGGGCGCCGCCTCCACAGCCAAGAGCACTCTCCGGGGAGGCACTCAGCTCCAGGGCTGGGCTGAGTTGGGGTAGGTGACTCTGTGCCACCACTTAGGGGACTTCAGTAGAAACCTCTGTCCCAGAAGACTAGTTCCATATACTGCTTTCCTCTGTGGATCTTAAACGTTTTCCAGTCTTGTAAAAAAAAAAATTTTTTTTTTAAATAGTCAGATTTTATGCCTTATGTTAGAAATGCTGCAGCCTTATTAATTCCCCTCCTGGAGAATCACAGATTGCTCATTAACATTTTCAAGGTTCAGAGAAGTCTTGCAGTAAAGAAGCGCGGGTCACCTCCAAACTTTCTTGACCACAGAGCCCTTCTTCCTACAGAGCACCTATGTTCGTGGTGAGAAATGAGCGTCCTAGGCTCATCTCCTGTGGAGAAACGGGGATAATGAGGTCCTACAAGGCAGAGCCTTACAGATATCCTCTGCCCTTCCATCTTCCAAGGGAGGTGCACAGAGGCCCCGGACGCTGTTGAGATTTTCCCAAGATTCCCCAGCCTGGCCGTGACAGTGGTTGGGAGCCCCAAATCCTACTCCTGGTGTAATGTTCCTTAGTCACTAACCATCTGGAAATAAAAATGAGAGGAGACTAGTCAGGCTTTGCAATTGAATGAACTGTCAGTGCGGTTGAGAGGCTATTTTGAAGACGTTTTACGTTTGTTTCTGGGTCAGTAATTTTACAAAAGAAGTATGATCCAACTGATTTATTAGGAAAAAATTTGTAAACTTTGGTTCACTTACAAGAAGTGTTTGGGTTTCTGAAAAGGATACTGTTTTTGAGGCTGGCTGATTTTCGTGACTGACAAGTGTTTACGAACTGAAATCTGGCCGCCTGGGCTCCTCGGTGAGACATGCACACTGAATCCCTGCCCTGAGGCCACATCTGCAGCTCTTTAACCTATTCGCCACCCCTGACCCCGGGCTGGGGGACCTCCCCGGACGGGATGGGGACAGTAGGGTGGAGGGTGGCCGGCCCAAGTGCCAGGAAACAAACGTGAAGCTCACCTTGCAGAGGAGACAAGAGGGTGGCTGCCAGGCCCTTCCAGAGGTAAGCTGCAGGAAGCCACCCATTCCTGGAAGCTCCTTCCCTTGTATGCCTGCCTCCTGGAAGCCCGTGGACTTTCCTTCTCGCTGGTGGTGGCTGTCCACCTGTATCTGCCCTCTTCCCTCTGACGGTCCACAGGCAGCCAGGGTTGGGGGAGGGGCGCTGGCCACTTTGCCCTCTCTTACATAGGTGCTTTTTCTTTAGAAGGGTTAAATACATTAATAGCTTATTTACCAAAATGTATCCAGACCTATTTTTAGTGCTTTGAACATGTTGACTCTTACATAAGATTCATTCAGTATATATAAACTATTCAGTAAATATTCCCTCATGAGAAGAATGGTATTTTGGTCTGTTTTGTTTCTCTGCCCTTCACGTTCTAATTTAGGACTGGGGAGCATGTTGGCTCCATCTCCATGTTGGTTGCCTTCAGATGGAGCACTCTGGCTGGATCTCATTGCCTTTGCATTGGTAAGGGGTCTGTGCCCTGCCTGGGAGGCTTTGTAAATGCCGGACATGCATCACAGTGCGAGTAGGGGAGGCCAGAGAGCAAGATGCTGAGCTGGCTCTACATGCCGGGGAGAGAGGGCGGCCTGGTGCCCTGGGGTGTCAGCATTGCTCCGGACCCTCTGTCTCCTTTTCACTTGCTTCCTCCTATATCTCCTCCTTTAGCCAAGCTGTGGGAGCTTCGGGCGTTAACTGGAGGGGCCATGGTTGAGTGTTGGAGCCAATGTACTGGCTCATGAACATGGCTTCCGGCCATGCAAGTGTCTTACAGATTGGAAAATGAGTGAAGGAATCTGTATGAGTTTGCTTGGGCTGCCTTAGAAAAAGGGCCACAGATGAGGTGATGTAAACAACAGAAATGTATCTTCTTGTAGTTCTGGAGGCCAGAAGTCTGAGCTCAAGGTGTTGGCAGGGTTGGTTTCCTCGGAGGCCTCTCTCCTCAGCTTGTAGACGGCCATCTTCTTCTTGCATCTTCACACCACCTTTCCTCCATACGTGTCTGTGTCCACCATAATTATGACCTCATTTTAACTTACTTAGCTCTGTTAAAAACCCTATCTCAAAATACAGTAACATTCTAAGGTCCTGGGGATTCGGACTTCCACGTGTGAATTTGGGGGGGGCACATTCAGCCCTAACAGAATCCACTAGTGGATTTGTCTAGACACGCAAGACTGCTCTGGAGGGTTGTGTAGACTGTGAGCCCCTACGTCCCACTGAGGCATGCTGGGGGTGGCCCAGAACACTGGCGTGTTTGGGGCAATGGGCTGCTTTGCAGTAGAGACCGTCTTGTTGGGCTTTCATCCCGATTGTTGCCACACACCGCAGGTGACTGTGGAGGGAGTCTTTACAGCAGCCCTGCTGCTTTCCAGGGGACGTGGGGCCCTTCCTCAAGAAGAGCCGCAGTGCGCCTGGGCAGATGGTTCGGTCTCCCTCACCTGCCGAATGCGGGGCGGGGAGTAGGTTGCGTTTGTCACTTCTCCTGTCAGAGCTCTGAGAGTTCAGACAAGGTTAGATGAGAAGATATCTGTCAAGGACTTTGAACTCTGGTGGAAAGTGAAACATCAGACAGTGCATTCTGGTGAGTTACAAGTCTGTCAGCCAGAGTCTGTGCAGACCCTGTGTGTCTGCGCGTGCACACGTGTATGTGTGCATGCACGTGCTTGTGTGTGTGTGTGTGTGTGTGTGGTAAGAGGCAGAGGCGGTTTGAGAAGGCACAGGGCCCTAGGAGAAATTTGGAGAGGGATCCAGCCTAGGAGACTTTTGGGATTGCAAAGCCTTTCCTCCCTAGCAGTCAGGGCGCAGCAGGTAAGCGATGAGAGCACAAGAAGCACATTTGCTAACTGGCCAGCACTACGGGAAAAGCTCCTAGAGCCTGGTTTCTCGGGACATGTGAAATCCCCTCCCCTGTGGCCTCTTTTGTCCCCCTGTGTTTGCGCCGTTCTCCCCCATGAGCAGGGCCAGAGCAACTTCATAAAGCTGGGAAAGTAAGCGTCAGGTCACATAACTGAGCGTCCGGAGGAGGCAGACCCGCTGTCCTTCCCCTCTGTAAAGGGACAGAAAGCAGATTTCTTACAGGCTACTAAGCACGGCCAGACTTCCCAGTGAATAAGCCCCCTCTGCACTGCACAGGACATTCATCGGAGCTAGAACAGCCAGTTGCTTTTAAATTCAAAAGATGCTCATCACATCCAAACACAGAGCTCAGTGAGATTCAACATGTGGGCACAGAGCAAGGCTCTAGGGGGAAAAGAGGCACAGGTCAGGGTGAACCAAGTATGTGGATGAGAAGAGTAGCTGCCCCCAGGGGCTTTCAGTTTTTATGGAGTTTTAATCTTGAATGTGACATTAAATTCTTACCTAGTTGAATGCAGCTCAAAGTTGCTGGATGGCAGCTGTGGGGGCATGTTTTTAGAATGATCTCTGCCTTGGCATCAGCACCACCCTGAGCCACTCAGAGGACCGCTGGGCAGAGACCCCTTGGCAGGGGCTGAGGGAGGCATCTGATTCTCCATCTTCCCTGAGCTCCTGCCTAGCACACAGATGCGCACACCACAGGGTAGTGCTGTACTCAGTCCGGCTCTTCGGGCCGCTCCAGCCTCTCCTGTATCCAGTACCTGCACTGAGAAACATGGAGTTTAAAATCTGAGAGAGACTCCAACGTCATCTAATTCAATCCCATCATTTTACTATGGGGAAAGCCAAGTCGCAAAGCAAAGTTCATGGCAGAGCCTCACATGGAGGCCAGCTCTCCTGGTTCCCAGTCTGGTGCTCCTCGCATATGACAATGTATTTGTCTTATCTTGGATGCTCTCCCCGCTGTCCCGTCTTTCCTTCAGCTATGCATGCTTGCAGAGGTTCAGAAGCAACTCAGACTGGGTATCCTCCTTCCCACCCCCCAAAAAAACCATTTGCTAGTGAGGCCAAGCAATGATGCAACATTAACAACTGCAGACACCTTTCTGTTACTCACTATGTGCTGGACACTGTGTTAAGTATATTACTTAGGTTCACTCACTTAATCCTCATGGGATTCCCCATTTTAATGGTTTTAAGAAGCTGAGGCATGAAGAAGTTAATGAACCTGCCAGAAGTTATATAGCTATGGGCAGCGGAGCCAGGATTTAAAACCAGGTAGCCTTGCCCCAGGTGCTGTGTTCTTAACCAAACCTGTCTTTCCTACAAAGGAAGACCCACTGTGCCACTGATCCTACTGGGTGGCAGGCTGCTAGGGTGTGAAAGGGAGTTTGGAAACTTCCAGAAGTTATGGTCTAGCTGAGTGGATTGATGTTTGGTGAGAAGCGTGCCATGAGCAGACACAATACACCTTGAGCCTATGTGCTCTTGTGGTCGGACACATTCTGGGGCTTAACAGGAAGCCAGCAGGCAGCCTTTGAGGAGAGAGTGGCACCCGGTGCCAGCCTCCCGTTCGGGTCCGCTCTTCTCCTAAGATCCTGCCAGAGAGGAAGCAAACTTGCAGGACCCTGGAGTCCCTTCATGAAGAGCTACTCTGAGTCCTAGGACTTGAGTAATCATAAAGTTAGGTCTTGTAGTCTTTTGTCCCCAAGAATATAAAGTGAAAGGGAAAAAGCCCCAAAATGATTCCTCTTCTGCTTTTTCTCCCCTCCAAATCCTCAGAATGTCAGTCTTTTCCCAAAACCCACAGGCAGGGACTTCAGACACTGTACCTCTCTGCATCACACACTGTCTTCCAAAGAATATCGGATAAACTTTACTTGTAACAAGGGTCTGTCAGTCAAAAAAGTTTGAGACATGCCGGTTTAGAAACATGCTAAACAAGCTGATTTGCCACAGGACCTATCTTTGGGGTCTTTAATGTGCAAATATCCTTTGGAAGAAGAGCTAATGCACATCCATCTCACATACAATGAGAAAGTGTTCCTGAAGCCTGTTTGTCTGGGAACTGCTCCTGAAGCTGCAGTGGAAAGAGATGAGATAATGTCCATTTGCTGTCAGGGGAATTCCACATTCCCAGGGACGAGAGTTGGGAGCACATCCCCCCTTGCCAAACCACCACTGCTACCTGGAGCCTGTTCTTAGCTGCCTGTGGGGTACCCAGCTGAAGCATGAGACATCCTCCTGCCAGCCTGCTCTGCATCCGTTCTTGAGTGTGCTAACACCTTCCCTCCCATCCACTCCTGGGGCACAGCCTGGGGATGTGCAGAGCTGCAGGTGTGACTCGAATGTTGGATCGTCCCAGGGCTACCTTCTGGGCTCCCGCTGATATGCCTCGGGGGCTGCTGCAGTTTGTGCTGACCACTGCACTTTTTATCTATGTTCTGTATGGGCTAAGTTTTTTTGGCAAAGGATGTCATTGCCAAAATAAAATCTGAAAGCTGTGGATTTAGTTAGTTGAGACAAATTAAGGCTCCGAGATGCCTAGGCAGCTGTGCGGGACCACACAGCTTCTTGGAGGCAACAGAGCCATGACTAGAATCCAGCTCCCCACTGCCCAGGGTTTGTGGGTCTCCCCACTGCCTGGCTGTGCCTCTTGGCAGAGCTCACTGGGACAGAGGTGGATGGCCTGCAACTTTGGTTCTCAAATTTGTGCAGCACAGCCACCCTGGGCACTTTCTAAAAATTACAGAGCCATCCATCACGAAGGACCAGGACCATGTGGAATGAGCCCGGCGATGTCGTCTGGGAAAGACGTTTCATCTTTTGAGGCTGTGAATGGAGCGTTCTCCTCTGTGCTATGATCCTAGAGCACTAAGAACCTTTGCCTGCTCTCTGGTGCATTTGAATTTGCATGGTCTCTGGACAGGGCAAGAAAGTACAAATTCTTCTGGCTTAAGCCCACTTATGTCACTAACTGACCAATTTTGAGAGACCAGTACAACTGCCCATTATTGCAGACTCTAAAAGAGGCTACACCAAGTGGGCTTATTTAAAGGGAAGATCCCTGGCTCTGACTCTAGAGATTATCATTCAGGAGGTCCGGGGTGCAGGTGGGGAATCTGTGTTGTTAACTAGCACTCTCCCTTTCCACCCCCACCCCGTGTGGTTTGGATGTAGTTAATCCTTGGACGACACTTGGTGAAATGCTGATGTAAATAGTAAAGACCCAAAACTGCTTAATTATAGGAATCATTCAAACACCCACATGCTAGGATAGGAGGCTAGAAACTCCAGTCCATGACTGTCCAAGTGGGTTAGAAAAGGAAGCAAGACATTTTCCTTTTTAAGATGGGTAACGTGTAACAGCAGTATCATCTCGATCATTTAAAAAAATATTTATTAAGCGCTGCTTTCGAGGTGGCTTTGCAAGCACCGTATTGAACTCAGTGATCTAGACAGAGGTGGTCCCTGCCTTCTGGTGACTTACAGTCCGGGAAGGAAGGAATGAGGAAGTGGATCAGAACTGGGGGTGGAATTCAGAACACCTAACACGGTGCATGGTAGACAGCTGGGATCGCCCCAGTCTCCAGGAAGGAGCAGTCTGGGGGTATCGAGTGCTGCCTGCAGTCGGAGACACACATAGTGGCCTGGGAGGCTGTGAGATCCCAAATTAAAGCTCCCTTCGCGGTCCCCAGAGCCATTCAGCTCACCACTCAGACTACTGTGGTGGGAGCACTTACTATTCAGAACCCTCTTAAAACTCTGAGCTCATTTAACCCTTACTGCCTCCATCAGGGAAGTTGTCGAATTATCTCCACTTTACTTACAAGAAGTGGAGGCTTAGAGAAAGTAACTTAACCCAAGTCAAGGCCTCAACTCCGGTCTGTCTGATTCCAGGGCCCACCTCTATTTCCTTTGGGTTCCTCGACTGGAAAGATGGGGTGGTACTCTGTCCCCTGCCTCCCAGTGAGAATTTGAGAATGCAGAATTCTTGAAGTGTATCACCAACAAATCTAACTTGGCTTTTGAATGAGTGGGAGGCAAAATGACATTGACAAATAATAGGATTTACATGAAGTTTTGATTTGTTTAGAGAGATACTATAAACCCTTTAGCACTGTTGACTTGTTTGGAAATTTGACTTCCAAAGGAGCAAATGCAAAGTATTTTTTCATAACCCAGCCTTCCTTTCTCAGATCTAAAGAGGGAAATAATATGGTCGATGCCTGAAAGCACAGAGTGGGTTATATTTAGCTCTGCCTAAAGGCAGGGGGACGGACTAGATGAAATTTGCAAGGGCCTTCTACTCACAGAATCTTTCATTCATTGGGTTCCAGTTCTCAGTGCATAGGAGGTGCCAAGGACCCAGTGTGTTTTGGAGATATCGTGTAACCAACTCGTAATGTTCTCAAGCACATCAGAAAAACCAACTGTTGCCTCCAAACACTCTTCTTAATGCAGATGGAGTTTTCTGTGAATCCTGGAAAATGCACTTGGGTGGGAGGTAGATAAGGAATGGGAAAAGGAAGACAACCCCAATTTTAGCAAACCAAGGGCTGGTGTCTGTAACGACGCAAAATACTTTCTAGAAATCTAATCCCCGTCATGGGTGTAACATCTTTCCCCAGGCTCTCGTCCTAGGCTCCTGTTCATGCTGTAATGGCAGTAAATGGTGGGGTTTCCCTTTCTCTGCTCAGAATCCACAGGACATCACTCTTCCTCTGAAGCTGGCCAGGTCCTTCCCTTATGTCAGCAGCTTGGGAGAAAGCCGCTGTCACCTCATCTCTCCTTTGAAGCACATCTAACTTTCCCAAATAGCAAACTCTGTGTCTTTTAGCAAATGACTTCCAGATGCTGGAAGCAGCGGCCAGTGGAATTTCATTGCCCCCAAACTGTGGTTCTGGGCCACATAGTTCTGACTTGAAGGTAATTTGGAATGTAAACAGTGTAAGGCATGTACTGGAATTAATTAAAGCTACCCTGTATTCTCCACGGCCTGCACGACTGCAATTAACTGTTTATGTTAACACCAAGCCGGGCGGATCAACGGGAGTGTGTGCGGACCCTTGATTATCACTTTCCCCCTTTTTCTTCAGAAAAAAAGTGAAATTGGACCCAAGCTGGCCCATGTCCTCAGGGGTGGCCATCAGTCCCAACGTAAGAAGAGGCTTCCTAAGCCATCTTCTCTACCAAAGCACACAGAACGCAGCTTATATGTGGGAAGCACCCGGAACCAGTGACAGGCGTGACCCCTTCTACTTGCTCTGTGTCAGACATCAGAAGCTTATTTAACTAGGAAAGCAGTGTGCACATGGCGGGATGGTTACAGCCATGGTGGGCCTGCAGAGAAAGCCACGGCATCTAGTACCTGGCTACTAGAACTAGAGACGGGTTGGGGAATAGTTTTTTTAATTTCATGATGGCATTGAAAGGTAGGCTGCAAGTTCTGGAGATGGATGGTGGCGGCGGTTGCATAACAATGGAAAGGCACTTAATGCTACCACATCATACGCTTAATCATGGTTCAAATGGTACATTTTATGTTTATGTGTACCTTCCATTCCACCCCAATAGAAAAGCAGGAGGCTCTTTGGGACAATGCAAATTATGAGGGTTTGGAATATTCCTCACTGTCCACTGTGCAATACAAGAGGGTGGAGTTGTTGCTCTCCGGGAACAGTTCCACACAATGCCAGGGTGTCTCATGGGCGTATATGGAAAATAGCAGGAAGCCATGCCCCTGAGACCCACCAGTCCCTCACATCCCTTTCATGTCTTGAGTGACAACTCATGACAAGGAGCATGAAGAAAAACTGAGTAAGTGGTTACCTGTGTTCATTATTGACTGTAGCCATTAAAAGAGACTCGAGGTCATCTAGATGAGCCCCAATCCTACAGGATGAAAGGGACTTAAAAATTCTTCAGTGCAGTGGGGACAAGTGTCTGGGTGCGGGGCCACACACCAGCTATTGTGTGGCCCAAACTCTGTGATTGTTGGAAATTCCTCCTTCTATTAAGAAAAAGAAAATCCCTCTAATGTATCATTGGCCCTCGTTCTGCTCACTCATATTACAAGACTCAAGTGTCAATCCCTCTTCTAATAATACTTTAAGAATTTGAAAGTGAATTTGAACTTTCTGTTGCTACCTGAACTTCCTGTGATTGTTCTCAGTTCCTTCAAATGCTCCTGTGTTGGCTTCCAGACCCCTCACCATCCTGTGCATCTTCCTTTGAGCTCACAGTAGCTTTTCAGAGTGATGCCCGCACTGGACATGGTACTGTTGGTGGTCTGCCCAGAGAGGAGTGTAGAAATTTTATTTTCTCTTCTGACCTCCGTTTATCCAATGTCATATTTTAACCATCATGACATATTCTTGCCTTAAAAAAAAAAAAAAAAAGGCTATGGTCTCCTAAATCCTCCAGATTTTTATTTTTTATAGGAATAGCGGTTGAACAAGATCTCCCCATTCTTGAAGTTAGGAAAATTTGTTTAACCTGAACCCAGAAATTTACCATAAACCTCATTATGATTCAGAATGTTGAATTAGTCTATTGGATATTGAGATGTCGAATCCTGACTTCCTCACCCGCTCTCCTTCCTAGCTTTGAGTGTGTCTACATCTTCACCTGAGTTACAACTCTGAATGTCATGGTTTGATAGAAATGTTGTACAGGGTTGGGACACGGAGCACAGAGACCACCTTTTCAGTTTACGGGGAAACCATTAATCAAAGCTCTGTGGGTGTGGCAAAGCCGCTCTGAATCCATTTCGCCCTCATCCAGCTCCCGGCTCTCCAGTCTGTTCCCGAGGATTGGTGGGGTGACTATCGGTCAAGCCAGGCTGAAAGGGGAGCATGGTCCTTAGCGCGTGGTGGGTGTCCAGTACATCCTGTAGGGTGAGTTGATCCGCGAGGATACTGGTCATCCCCAAACCTCACTGTAGGTGATAATTCAGTCTTTCCTTCCTCCCCACCCCAAAAGAGCTTCTTCAAAACTGCTCACAAAGTGCAGCGGGGGCTTTGACTTCTCCTGGCACCCCTGATAGGAAACTACTCAACAGAAAACTAGCTCAGAGGTCTTTGGAAAGAGGAGTAACCTAAGATTAAGGGCCTAGAAAATCCCCAAGGGGCGGGGGAAGCTCATCCCTGTAATCAGTGAGGATAAACTAAATGACAGTTTGGGACCACATTGGGTTTCATTGGTTCACTCAGAACATCGATTCAAAGACCTGGGGAGTGGCTCTTCCTGACTTCAAGGAAGTGGAGGCCTTGTCCTCCGACATAAACTCCCGCTCCTTCCCTTCCTCCCTCCCTCAGGAAACAAGTCTGTCAGGTAAGAGCTAAGAGGACCCAGAGGGCCCTTCCTGGTGAAGCAGCATTAGCAGGTTGGTTGAGAATGAAGCAGACGGGGCTAAGGAAACCAGGCTTTCAGCTGAAAAAGCTTTTATTGCTCTTTATCTATTGACACTTTTTCAATTAAGGAGCCTCCCCTGAGATGATCTATCGCCTCCCTGTCTGAGCAGGAAACAATTACCATCAAAGCAATTTCATCACATGCCATGCGTCTTTCTTGTGGCCAGAGAGGCTACAGGGAAAATCAACAGCCTCCTGCCTGCTGTGACTCAATGGGCACAGGGCCCCAGCTTTGGATGCCATCCATCTTTCTGGAGGGCTCAGCCCCTACTATGCTTTCTCCTCCCCCTTCTTGGTCTCTTTGGGGCTGGCAACAATGTTAGGAAATCTAACCACGTTACCTGCTCTCTCTGAGGAGCCAGAGGGCCTGGAGCCCCCACTTTCTCTTATTCTTGGGACCTGCTGTGTTGCGCATATATTCAGATGCCTAAGAACATGATCCAATAGAGGTTACCTTTGGATCAAATTTTCATGTTACTGAGGTTTTTTTTTTTTTTCTTTTTGATAGTTCAAAATTCCCCGTGTCCATGATCTGATATTTTAAAATAAGTAAATACAAATTTTATTGAACTATAACATGGATATGGCAAAATGTAGAAGCTGTAAGTGTCCAGTGGAGCTTGATGAGTTTTCACTAAGTCAACACTGTGTAGCCAGCACCCAGATCAAGAAATAGAGCATTAGTTGCACCCCTTGTGTCTCCTTCCAGTCACTGTACTCTTCTCCCCTAACCACTATCCTGACTTCTAACTGCATAGCTCAGTTTTGCCCTTTTTTGGTACTTTGTATAAATGGAATCGTACAATATGTACCTTTGGGTCTAGCTTTCTCCTCTCAAAGTTCTTTTGAGATTCATCTATTCTGTTGCCTGAAGTTGTTGTTTGCTCATATTCATTGTTGAATAGTATTCCATAGTATGAATAAACCACAGTGTTTATATCCAGTCTGCTATTGATGGGTATTTAGTTGGTTTTTTAAAAAATAGGAAACAGGGCACCTGGGTGGCTCAGTTGGTTAAGCGACTGCCTTTGGCTCAGGTCATGATCCTGGAGTCCCAGGATCGAGTCCCTGCATCGGGCTCCCTGCTCAGCAGGGAGTCTGCTTCTCCCTCTGACCCTCCCCCTTCTCATGTGCTCTCTCTCTCTCATTCTCTCTCTCAAATAAATAAATAAAATCTTAAAAAAAAGGAAACATATGCATGTACTTCATTTAAGTGTAATTTCTAGGAGTGGAATTCCTGAGTCACCAGGTATGTGTGTATTTAGCTTTACTATTGCAAGTTTTACAAAGTGGTTCCACCAGTATGAATTTTTCTCAGTGTAGAGTAATGTAGGAAGAGTTCTCCCCTTCCCTCACCCCCAACTGCCGTCTTGCTTTTGCAAAAGGAAACACAGAGGTGTGACTTCTCCCAAGTGAAAAGGGTCAGATCTTTTTGACCCTTCATGGGATAACCTTTCCCGTGACGGATATATAAGGGAAAAGGGCACATCCTCCTTATCCCCCTCAAACTTGCCTTCAAACTATTCTTCTACATCGATAATTTTTCATGGAGTGTCTTGTTGGAACTCCAAATGCTTAAACACAGATGAGCACCAAAGAAGTGGTCATCTTTTCCTTACTTACCTGGAGGATTTGGGCAAGCATGAATCCCTGCCCCTCCCTTGATGGATATCATCCGTGACTGTCTGCTTTTCTTTGTACCAATAATCTGGAAATGAGGGAGAAATGACTGTTTGCTTAAGATTGAATTTATGACAACACGGGGCCAGCCTTCATCAACTCCACTGATGAGTGCCCGGGTAAGCACGTCACATATTCTTGTATTTTTCCTTACAGCTACCCGCCCTTCTTGCCTTCTTGATTAGGAAGCTGTGCTCTCAGTGTGTTTGACTTATGAGGGGAAAGAATAGGCTCTCGCAGTCCTTTATGCCGCTGGCAGTTCCCATCGAGGAAAGAAATGAAGGCAGACCTCTTGCTCTCCGAGCCCAACCCAGAGCTGTAGGGGTGCCTCAGTCAGCCTCCCCAGAAGGGCTTGCGGGGGGGCGGGGGTGAAAAGGAAGAAAATCTATTGAGCAAAGATTAAGTTCTGGGCATTATTTTAGGCATGTCTATACAGCTGACTGAGCAAATGAATGAATGAATGATTAGTTTTAAAATACAATTAAAAGAGCTTCTGCTTGCTTCCCCAGAACAGAAATCTGAGATTATACTTACATCTAGAGTAAGAGTGCTCTAAGAATACATGGCTTTTTGGCTAAAGTCCCTTAATGTTCTCTAACCCTGGGAACCTCTTCTCATCAACAGGAAGATCAGTGTTACAGTTCTTTGTACATAAGACTCCCTTGGCTTCTCCAGAACCAGCTCTGAGGGTGAGAATAAACACAAGCCATGAGCTATTATCAGAGGACAGGGCCTTTGTGGACAGAGAGGTGACTGGGGGCCCAGTGCTCTAACCCAGGAGGTCACTAGCTCCATTAAGAGAATGGGGTCTGGGCCTATTCAACGTCCTCTAAACTGGGGCAGACCCCCAAAGCTGGACACATTCAGAGCAATTAAGAGCATGGGCTCTGGTATCAAATCCCAGCTTTGCTATCTCCTAGCCATGGGACCTTGCAAAAGTGCCTGTGTTCCTCCGAGACCTCAGTTTTCTCATCTGTAAAATGGGGATAATCATACCGACCTC
Source organism: Zalophus californianus (assembly GCF_009762305.2). NCBI lineage: Eukaryota > Metazoa > Chordata > Mammalia > Carnivora > Otariidae > Zalophus > Zalophus californianus. Next base: position 104,484,898 of record NC_045603.1, read on the forward strand.
ATTGGGTTGTTATGAGGATTATATTGGTCAGTGTGTGTAACGTGCAGGGCATGTGGGAAACATTCAGAAGTGCTGGCTATTATTTTTGTTGGGGGAAAAATTTTTGTCAGGCACGTACTATAGGGCACTCCTTTTGGGTATCTGCTTCATGCACAAGCCAAAACAGAACCGACACATAATGCTTACATAGAATGGGTCATTATTGGAAAGTCTGGTTTGGCTGATGAAGAAAGCCCTTGTTAGTTCTGTATAAAATGCCAGGCCACAGGCTCAGGCATGGCTAGAGTAGCATCTATAAGGTCGGATCCCTGGAGACCCCTGTGGCCAAAGAGATGTCCCCAACTACTTACTGATGCCTGAAACGCTATTAACTCCTTAGTTCACCAACAAAAAATGACTGAGCTTCTGCTAAGTCAAGGCCTTCCTGGCACCATGTATGACTGTGCGTACATACATGTTCTTGCTATCAAGAGAGCTGGTTGCTAGTAGAGAGACATGTGTAAAACGATGGCCAATGATACAGGGAAGAAAGTGGCCAGCTACTGAGTGTCATTGTGATTTCGTGGATTAAATAAGATTATGTGTGCCGAGCACTCAGCACAGTGCCTAAAACGTGAGAGGGTATCATTACCTTCCACCTCAAAACCAAACCAAAACAAACTAACAAAATCAAGTGTTGGTGAGGTTGTGGAGACACTGGAATCCTCATGCGCTGTCGATGGGAAGGTAAAATGGTGCAGCTATGATGGAAAACAGTATGGTGGTTCCTCAAAAATTTAAAACAGACCTACCATATTGTCTAGCAATCCCACTTCTGGATGTATATCCAAAAGAATGGAAGGCAGTGTCTCAGAGAGATATTTGTACACCCATGTTCACAGCAGCATTGTTCACAGTAGCCAAAAGGTGAAAGCAATCCTAGCGTCCGCTGATGGATGAATGGATAAACAATGGTCTCTACGTACAATGGACTACTCTTCAGCCTTAGAAAGGAAGGAAATTCTGACCCAAGCTACCTCATCGAGGAACCTTGAGGACATTATGCTGAGTGAAATAAGCCAGTCACAAAAAGACAAGTACTGTATGATTCCACTAGTATGAGGTATCTGGAGTAGTCAAAGTGAGAGACAGAAAGTGAGATGGTGGTGAGGAGGGGCTGGAGGAGGGGAGAAGGAGGCATTGTTTCGTGGGTACAGAGTATCTGTTTTGCAAGATAAGAGTCTGGAGAATGGTTGCACAGCACTGTGGATGTGCTTAATGCTACTGGATTGTACACTTAGAACTGATTAATATGGTAAATTTTATATTTATGTATATTTTCCACAATTTTTTAAATTAAAAAATGTTTTAAACATGAAAGGAACTCAGTAAATAAATATTTGCTGCATCTGAATCCTGCTGAACAGAAGAAATGTCTTGGAGGGCATGAGCACTGTGGATGCGGACGGGTCCTGCTGATGGTTGGCTACAGAGAGGAGAGAGAGGCCAGTTCTGGAGGGGATGGCTGTTACTCCTCAGGTCCCTTTGCTGTCCTGGTCTAGGTGAAGAGATTTCCGGAGAGCAGAGAGAAAGACATGATCGCCTTTCATTTCATAATTGAACTGAAACCAGCCTTGGGAGAGGTGATAACACAGTGACTTCAACTCATTCAAAGGAATAAATAACTGACATCATGTTTTAATTGGGAGAAGCTCAGGGTGGCTGAGCCCTGAGGAAATGCGCCATCTACGTGTGCTATGAAGGCAGGAAGTAGACAGCAATGGGGTAGGAGGTCCCAAGACGTATTGGAAGGTTTGCTTAGGGTTGGGAGTGGGGCTGGTTGGGTACCAGTGGCTTGTTTGTAGCTAGCAATGACCAGGAAAGGGCAAGTTGTTCTGGCCTAATTGACTTTCCCAAATCAGATTCATGAAGTGTTTAAAGACTTTTCTGTAGGCCCCCCAGTTGCGTCTCCTTCTGGAGCTGGAACCCACACAATTAGAAAAGGTTTTCGTCAAGGCACCAAGTGTTATTACAGACCTGACAGGTGGCTGCAAGTTGGAGGAGACATCTTACTCTGCGGACACTTCAACAATGATTTCAGCGAGGTGACAGTTCTGGGGACTCTCACAGTGTCGGCCTGCCCTGTTGAGCCACAGCCCAGCACCATGTCGTAAGAACCTTCCTTCTGGGATGAAGACCAAGGGCAGACAGATCCAATGACACTGGGATAAATCGGTCCCTATTCTCAGGTTTGCGGTGCAGGCCAAAAAGAGGTGTCATTCATCTATCCTTCCACAGGCCACTCACCTTCTTCAGGTGCCCTCTCTGTGTCAGGCTGTGTGTCGGGCACAGGGCCACACAGTCTGTAAGGATGTGGCTCCTGCCCTCCAGGGGCTCATAGTCTAGACACCTGTTGCCAAGGGTCTCAGACAACCGAGGAGGCAGAGTGGCTGCTGGGACACAGGTGGGGACTCGGGGCTTGGATGAGTTCCCAGATCCCCCATGGCAGGCAGACGCTCATGCAGTAGTACCTAGGTAGAGCAGTGCCTGGCTGGAAGTAAGTGCCCCAAGGGAGAGAGAGGGAGAGAAAGAGCGAAGGAGAGAGGGAGGGAGGAACTCGGGCAAGCCTACTCCTCTGAGTTCTACTCTCTGGAACAAGGACTGAGAAATTCAGAATTGAGCTCCTTTTCTGATAATAGTGATGTCTTCCCAAGGGACTAATCCTCAGTCTCCAGAGGGGTGCTTGTAAGTCTCTGACACCAGTTCTTTCCTGGGAACGTTAGGTTCACAGGCTCCCCTCCTTGAGAATAGTGCCTGTATCCCATGGTGTATCAATAGCTCTGTCACCTGCCCTGGCCAGGCAGGGGTCACTGTGGGTCCCTGAAGCCTCGTGGGCTCTCTCCCCTCGCCACGACAGCCTATGTGATATGCAGCTGCCGGGAGCCATGCAGGGATGGATCCTTTTCCACACAGCAGTCCAGGAAGCAGGCGGGCTGTCCTGCGTGGCTCCAGGCTCCTGACACCCCTTGCTCCCTGGACCTCTTTTGCTCCTTGGGAAAAGGGCCCAGCAGCCCTGGTTGGCTGGACTCCGGGGTCCCCAGAGGGTGAGCCTCGGGCCTGGGGGCATAGCTGCTGCTTATTTCCCTGAGGTCTCAACACGGACCTGCATCCGCCTCCAAAAGCAGGCCTTGTCTCCTTCCCCCTGTTGGACGCTCCATCGGCATTTCTTTGATTCCTTGGTTTGCTCTTGCTATGGATTTCACTCTGATCTGACATGTCTGCAAGTGTTGGGGGCTGGCAGGTGGTGTGCTGGGCTGGGGAGGGTTGAGCATTCCCTGGGAGGGAAGGCTGCAAGAGCGCTCAGGGGCACGGGGCTGGATCCTGAGACAGCTCAGGGAGGTACCCCCTGACACGGGAGGTTCCGGCCAGACATTTCATTTCCTTATGCTTGAGTCATTTCAGCGTTTCAGGGAAAATACAAACCGCTTCCCAGGGCTGAGGAAGCCCCGTGAGCTATTCTGGTCTTGGCACCAGCTCCCCGCCCCTCTGCAGCGCCAGTCCCCTCGGGGGTTTTGCTGCAGGATGGTCTCTTAACTCTGCCATCACGTATTTCCTTTCCCTTCTCAGACAGCCAATCCCAGCTCCGCCCCCTGCCCCTCTGGGGATTCTACTTCTAGCTGGTCCAGTGCTCAGGCCACAGGGTGTGTCCCCTGCCCGAGGACAAGCCCCATTGTTACTGACCTCCTGGGCACCTGGCTCCAAACTGAGCAGAAAAATTGGATTTCCAGTGGTTCGTCAGTGCCTGCACTCAAATCCTGGACTCCAGGCCCCGTGGGATCCAAGCTCCCGAATCCCAGCCTCCCAGCCTTAACCTTATTCCAGGCAGCTGAACAGCCCCCGGCTCTGCCCTCTGTGGTGGTCTCGGCCTTGCTTTCATTTATTTCCCATGCATTTGTTGAATATATTTTTTAGTAAAAAAGAAAACACCAAATACCCAAATATCCAATACCACCATGTCTTATTCAGGCCAGGCACTGCGTATGCACTCTTAGTCTGAGGAAATACACACAGAGCATTAAATAGCAATTATTGTAATTAGCGGCATGCGCTCGTGATCCGTCACCCTTGGGCCCCTGCTCTTCTGGTTACCGAGCCTGTGGCGTTTACAGATACTATAAGGAGCAGTGGAGGGAAAAGGGGGGCCCATGCCCCTGGGCTCTCTTCCCTCCTCGAGTGCACGAGGACCTTTCTGGGTTGCCATCGGCCCCCTCTAAGGCTGCCTTTCTCTGTGACCCACCCTCAGGGCACAGCGCCCCTCTAGAGTATTAATTAAGCTCACCTCTGAGGTTTGCAGCCTCGGTCAGGCATTTAGGCCAAGGCAGCTAGGGGCAGAAGAAGAAGACAAGGAGGATAATATTCCCAACGTGCCTGAAAACCCGAGCCTGTCTGCACCCCCTCCCGTGCCCTTCCCCAGACCCCCTCCGCACACACTCAGGGCTCCAGGACACATACAGGTCCTGGGTGACAGCCAGACCTGCTAGTTCCCCCAGAATCCTTGGATCAGAGGAGGGTTTCAGTGGCCTCGACCACTGTAGCAGCAGCTGTGTGAGGCTCCGGATGGCTGAGGCTGCCGCCTGGAATCGCAGGTTTACAGCCGCCATATGACTGAAAATTAAAGGTGTGGGAGGCACAGCCTGGTCATCCGGCCAACAGAGGCTGCCTGTTGGGCCCAGCTCGGGCCACCAGGGTCCCTGCAGCCAGCCACAGCCCTGATGGCTCCTCAGATCCTCCCACCCTTCCCAGGGGACCTCTTTCTGGTTTCGATGAGTGTGGTGGGGGGAAGGAGCAGGTGCCAGCAGCGCCTCAGTCCCTCCTCTGTCCCCGAGTATGACAGGATGGATTCTGCCTCCGGTCCCCCAGTGAAGGCAGTAGAGGCATGGGGTCCCCACTGCTAGCAAGGTAGGTCAGGACCTTCGTTCCCCGTCCAGAAAATGGGGACTTACACCCACCTTCTAGGCCTGATGGGATGATTTAATGCAACACGGCTTAGCCTTGTGTTGACATGGATGAATTAGTTAATTAATTAATTAATTCTGGTGAGTTGGTAAATACTGAGCACCTGCTGGGTGTCAGGCAGGAACTACGTTAAGTTCTGGGGCTAAAGCGGTGAGTAAGGTGGAGCTTACCTTTCTGTGTGAGTGTGGGACGCCTGCAGGGAACAGACAATTAAGCCAGGAGACAAGGAAATGAACAAGATAGTTTCAGATGGTGATATATGCTACGAAGAAAGTAAAATCATACGGGGTGGGGGCTAAGAGCTGTCTGAGAAGGTGCCATTGGAGCTGAGACTTGAATAAGGAAAAATAAGCAGCCGTGTCACCATCTGGAGGCAGATGCTCAGTGCTTGGCACACATAATCTCATTTAATCCACGAACAGCTCATGCAAAGACCCTGAGGCAGAAGAGAGCAAAGTCGAATTATGTTGCAATAGTACCTGGTTCCTGCCTCCAAGGAACAGTGCAGATCAAGTCTGTGTTACATCCTGAGCGGACCTGGGTGTGTACAGCCAGAGAATCTTCTACCTCTGAGGGACCGCTGAGCGCCCGGGAGGTGTCTCAGATTGGCCAGAGCTTTTAGAGTGAGATGCAGCTGCTGAGGCATCTTATTTTGTTTGAGCTAAAACCCATTTATTTATAGAGCATTATTAAGAAATCAATTTAATCCGCACTTTTGGTTGAGTTGCCTTACACTTGCGTGTGCATATTGTTTACCACTGCAAGGTATTTGCCATGCAAATGTGCCTGCTCTGACGGTGAAAAAGGAGCAGTGCTGGAGGACCTGGGAAGGTCACACTTGCTCACGAGGTGCAGCCTGGTAAATCACAGGTGGCTCTGGAGCCACACCAGATTATGGTTTCTGTTTTTAATGAAAGTAGGAATGGTGTCCCTACACGCAGGAGCTAGAGGGCCGACCAAGGGCTGGCAGGGGGACAGCACATTAACTCTAGGGACAATGTAGCCGGCCACTGTGAGGTGCCCCCGTGGTCCCTGATGGTCACGATGCTCCATGCACGTGTGCAGCCGTAGAGTCTCAAATCCCTCCCAACCGTCCCATTTGAGCTCCCAACAAGCCTGAGGAGGCAAGAGAGGGTTTGTCACCTCCGTTTGGCCTATCCTCACCAGACTGCCTGTTCCAAAGGTCCTCACCGTGCACCTGCACTTTGGTCCAGCCCTGCTCTCGAGTCTTTCTAGCCGGCTCTGTGTGACTGCTCTCCTCCATCTCCTTCCCCCTGCCTCCCGTCTCCCTCCCCGCTTCTCCACACACATGCAGAAGACAGCCAAACACAGCTGCAGCTCTTTTTCCGGCAGACCTTGCTCCATCTTCTCAATCTGGTAAATCACATTTCTAAGTAAATTTGAAGTTTAGAAGTTGTTCTTTAAGCTCGCAATCCAGAAAAAAAAAACAAAAAACACCCAAGCAGCCTCCATTGGTGGCCATGCTGCTGAGCTCAGCTCTTCCAGGGGCCAGGTAGGGTTGTGGCCCCCACCGAGGCTCCCGTCAGCGAGGACGGTGGGGAGGAGTCCAGCTTCATTCTGTGGACTAGGAAAGCGGTGACAGGATCCAGGGGAGTGCTTGGGTGCTGTATGTGGGTGGAGAGTGGAGCCATCTGGAACTGAGCTGGCGGGAGGATCACAAGCTGGCCACAGCCCCGGAACCCACCCTCCCATGCTGGCCCTCTCCCCGCCCCCTGCGGTTCCCCACAGGCTGTACGTTCTGCCCTGTACCTGCCCCCGCCCAGCCCTCAAGACACTAGACTCTTTGCTCAGTGATAATCAGCTCACCTCACAACTTACTTCCCAGTGGCTCCTTATGCTTCTCTTTCCTAGGTTGTATCTCACAACAGACTGGGGGAAAGTGCAGTAACTCAGGAAGGACCCTAGCAGAGGTTGAATAGGGCTTTGTCGCGAGTCGGGTTTGGGTAAGTTTCTGGAGGCGCCCTTCAGACCATCTGTGGGAGCTGAGGGTTGGACCTTCTGTCTCCGTGTGGGAGCAGACCTCCTCCTGTGTCCAAGCAGAGCCAAATGGGTGGAGGCTTGGAGTGGGGTAGTGGTAGTGAAGGAAGGTCAAGAGCACATGAGACCTGAGCCCTTCTCGCCCAGGCCCTTTCCATTGCTGGTGAGTCTGGCTTGTGTCGTCAGTCTGGACATTTCCACTTGAGAGCAAGCCAGTTGGCTCTATATATAACCCAAGTGTCCAGAGAACTGTCAATCCTTCTCTCCAAGTCTAAAAATATGAGTGCAAGTCCCAGTTCTGACTCTTGACAGTGACTCACAGTAGCCTCAGTTTCCCTCAGAAGAGCGGAGCATGGGGTGGACATCCTGGGCCTCCATGGACCTTGCATAAGACATACAAACACCTCACAGTGCAGTGGATATCCAGGGGAGTCTGACAGGTGTTCATTGCTTTATTGGTTTTCCTTTTTGGAGGTTTTCCATTTTTCATGTTTTCATTTCAATGGACTAGGAAGGGACTAGCCTTGAACTCCTTGCCCAGCCACTTTGCCCAGGAGCATCTGAGCATGTACTCGGCTGACATACTGGATTTGCCCCCATGTTCGCCCAAGGAAGTTTCATATGTGCATGAGGAGCACGCAGCACCCCCAACCCTTCCTGCTGCTCAGTGCTGCTGAGGCCCTTCCTGCCCAGAAAACTGACTCCTTCAGCCTGCACCTGTTGGAGAAGGAGCGTTGCCAGGATCCTGATGCTTTCAGCTGCTTTTCTGCTCTGCGCCTCTGTCTGAAGTAGGAAATAGGGCAGACTTGCCGCTAGACTCCAAAGGTCATTAACAATATGAAAAGGAAATAAACAGGCCTCCATAAATCACCTCCTCATTGGGCCTGCATGGCAGGGTGCTGGGAGAGCTGGGGCACTGGACCTGGGTTGCTGAGCTGGGTCTCTCTGTGTGGCCTGCCTCTGTCTTTGTCCTGCTCTCCATCTGAAGAACCCACGAAAAAAAGCTATTGCACACCTCTTACACACCAGGCACTGTGCTGGGCACTTCTACATTGGCTATGGAATCCTCACCACTACCCCATGAGAAGGCAACCATCACCTCCATTTCTACAGATGAGAAAGCCCAGGTTCAGAGAGGTGAAATGACTGACTCAAGGTCACGCACGTTTAAGCCCAGGTCTGGTTCCAAAACTCCACCTGGGCATGGACTCTTTCCCAAGAGTTTTGCCATCCGAGAGCCTTGTGCAGTGCTACGAGGGGGGCAGGTGCACTGCCCTGCCCCAGCTCCCTTCTGCCCCCCACTCTGTGCCACCTGGTGTCCAAAGCACCCAACCTCTCTGTAAAGCCCTTCCTGAGCAACCTCTGCCTGCCTCTGACACTAATTCCAGTCCCATTTCCTCTGAGATCCTTTCACATTGGAAAATTATCCACTAAACTTCCTGATGCAGTAAGAATACTCGGTCACAAAATAGTAGATTAGATTAGTTCACTAATGGGGCACCTCTGTAGGACTCTTGCAGATAATCCCTAACAAGTAATTGTCTAATAGTTGCATTTTTTTTTCTTTTTTGGGTCATGGTATAAGGTTTATTGGAAGGAATATGGGTTCTGAAAGACAGATATCAAATCCTGATCCTCACTAGTGTGAACATGGATGAGTTCTACAACCTCTCTGGGCTCCCACTGTATGATTTGTAACCCAGGGATTAAGTGAAATTCTGCACATTAGGAGCACAGCACGGAGCCTGACACCCAGAAGAATCCTCAATAAATGTTAGTTTCACTTTTGTCCCTTTTGAGGGCAAACAGGTATTTTTCTGCTTTCTTTCAAGTCCTGTAATAGCTGCCAACTCTACTTATGAGTAAGACCAGTCCTGGCCATGTGGTCAGGGTGGCATTGCCCTGACCTCTTACTTAGGGGCACTCAGTCCTGGGCTCTGTGGGCAGCAGGAGACTTTCCCTGGACCAGGGAGGAGGAGGGGGCTGAAGAAGGACACAGGTGCCCACTCTATGTCTGCTGCTGGCTTTCCCAGGGGGTCCTCCCGCACCGTTCACAGCAGACATCCGGCCCTTTGCGCCCTCTGCTGGTCACCGTGGGGGAAGGACATGTGAGGGGCTCAGGGGCAGCGAGTCCCACCTTGGCCTCGTTTCAGGCGGAACATTTTGTTTTTCATTATTAAGTTTTTCAGAAGGGATTTTGAGGGAAGGACTAAAAGAGGCAGGGAGAAAGGAAAGAAGAAGAGTGAAGGAGGAGAGAGAGGGAGCTAAAGAAAAAGAAGCCGGTTGGGGGGCAGGAGTGCAGTTAAGGGGATAAAGGCCAAATGGTATGTCTTTCAGAGGGAACTTTCTTTTTTTTTTTTTTTAAAGATTTTATTTATTTACTTGAGAGAGAGAATGAGATAGAGAGAGAGAACATGAGAGGGGGGAGGGTCCGAGAGAGAAGCAGACTCCCCGCTGAGCAGGGAGCCCGATGCGGGGCTCGATCCCAGGACTCCAGGATCATGACCTGAGCCGAAGGCAGTCGCTTAACCAACTGAGCCACCCAGGTGCCCTCAGAGGGAACTTTCTGAGAGGGAACACTGAGCTCATATTCATTAAATATCACCTGGGAATCTTGTAAATACTACAAATTAAAAAAAATTAACTGTATGTTATACAATTTTAATCTGGTTAAATAAATCTGAAGTGGGGCCTAGACATCTGCATTTTGACGAGCTCTCCTACAATTTTGATGCAGAGGTTTGGGGACCATACTTTGGGAAACAGTGAACCTTCAGCTGGGCCTCCAAGAGGCTGGATTCTCAGAAATCCCCAGGCCCCTCTTCCTGGAAAAGGCAGGCTCTTGGTCTCATTGAAGATGGCCCAGGCAGCCAACTTGAAGTGGCCTCCCCACTGCCCTTAGACTCCAGTTACTATTTTCCACAAATTTAATCAGGCATGACCCCTACCTCTTAGGTCTCTACATGTTGTGTCTCTAGTGAATACCACCTGTAGCTCTTTATCATCATTCTTGGCCTTGGGGGCTCAGTCCCTATTTCACCCACTCCTTAAGGGCTGATTGATCAGCTCACTGGACTCACTGCCTGAAACACAGCCTAATGTGATACCTCATTGATCTCTCTTCATTTCATGTCACTTGGAATGGCTTGTGACTGAAAGGTGACTGAGATGTGATCTAGTCTAACTGTCCTTAAGTAGGGTGTGCAGGAACAACTTGTCAGGAAACTTTCTAAAAATATGCAAGCTCAGGGGCTCCAGGAGGCTCATCATTTGAACGTTCTCTCGATAATTCTGTGGCAGAGACATTAGTTACCCTCTAAGACCCATTCTTGCCCTTCCTCCATCACTCTTTGTTTCTTTCTTCATCCTCTGCCAAACATGTGATGGCTGGAGCTCTGGCAGCCATGTTGGCCCATGGATAGGGGGTCTACACCCTGGAGATGTATAAATGGTGAGTTGGCAGCATCTGGTATGTATAAATTATATAGAACAACTGTTTACCTCCAGATTTTTATACAAGAGGGAAGAAGTAAGCTTCTATTTTGTTTAAATCACAAAAAAGACCTGACCCAGACCTGTCCCTGGAGACTCAGATCCTGGATGTCTGTTCCTCTTGCTTTTTCAGCAGCTTTATAAATTCTTTGTACTCGTTGCACACTGTACTCATACTTCCTTTGCAAATATTACAAAGTGAACACACTGCCAGGAGTATACCACTAACCAGAAATACTCAATTGATTGAGCGACTGATGAGGTTTCCCTCTTCCTATTTCTACACAAAGAAGATGAAGTTCATTGGTGGAGTCAAGAGTTCTGGGACTTCTTTCTGATTCTGTCAGTAACTAGTTCCATGGCCTTGTAAGTTAACTGGTCCACTCTAGAAGGACAGTTTTTGACCAAATGACCATCACACTCCATCCATTTCTAACAGACTACGGGGATGACCTTAGTTCTAAGAGGTATTGTGAGATGTGGGCAGGAGTTTAGAACGTGTGAACCTGATTGGTGAAGTTCACTCAGTGATACTGCTGGTTGGAGCATGACTGGGAAAGAGAAGGGGGCAGGGGGTGATGCAGCAGTTTCACTGGAAGAAAGATAGTGACCTTGGAGGGTTGCCATGTCAAAAGCAAGATGAAAGCTCAGTTGCTTCATTATATGTACTCATAAAGGAAGATGGATTCAGAAGAAGACAATGAACATGACTAGAACTAGTAGAGTGAAAACCCTAGGAGGTGAGGTTATCCCTGAAACCTGGCATCTTGGTAGAAAACCCTTGGATGCTTCCTCTGACCTTATCTTCCTCCTTCACCTGTGGCCTGTCATCCTGAATTGCTAATTCAAAAGATGAGATCATGTAATTTTTCCTTAGGAAAACGCATCTTCCAGATGCCCTAGATAAGGGACCAGTTCTTTGCCGAGGAGAATTTTGATAGCACCTCAGCCAAAAGAGCAATCTTTTAGGTGTATCAGAGAGGTAAGCCTGTTCACCCCTTTTCTCTCCACACATGGAGAGTCGAGAGGATGCTGGCTGTGATATCGGTTGCCCCTTCAATCATCCCTGAGCTTTGTAGGTTTATTCAAGAGGCCTGGATTTCTCAAGATGGTCTGCCTAGTTCTTTCTTCTTGACATCTGGGCAGTAGAACGTCCTCGTGGATATTCTGCTCCCCTCGGGGAACAGCGTCTGCCCAGTGGGGCTCTGTGCCTAGGTTTAACATACGTTCTCAGACGTTATCATAGCAATAAATTTACCATGATTCCAGCATTTTCATCCCTTTTAATGTGTCCACAGTTGTCACTTAGTTCTGTCCCCAGAATGGGCATTGAAATGAGCTGAAGGTAGAGATGGATGAGGTAAGTCAACCTGAGCTCCAAAGGCAGGCCAGATTGTCAGTTGCCTACTCTTGTTCAGTCACCCTAGGAAAGACATTAGGAATGCAAGGGAACATGGACAGATCGGCAGTCTTCAAACCGGTGTGAGAAGCTTCGTATGGAATCCATAGGTAAGCATGCGGTTTGACAGATAAGTTTCATGGAAGTTGGAAACAGAGTGAATAAAACACCACTTGGTCTGTTCTCAAGCCATTTATTTACCATCTTGCTGTGACTCGACAATGATGACTAAATGGGGGCTTTTATTGTGTCATCCCAATTAGAAAGTCATTTTTAGTGACTGTTCATGTGTCTTCGTATTGTGCCATTGATCAGCTGCAGCGTACGCTTTGACAGTGCAGGTAGACAAGACCACTCCTTGCAGCCTCCACGGAGTGACTAAAGAGTAATGTGGTGCCTCATCTGGGACCAAGTGGGTTTGCGGACAAACCAGTCCTGCTTGTTGTCATCCTTGTTCTATTCTTACCTCTCAGAGTGGTTTGTTCAGGAGAAGCCCCAGGATGGGCATTCATGAAGTGTGCTGTTCTGTGACAGAGAGCTAAAGAGCGTGCCTGCAGGCAGCGTTGCTGTATGACGGCGTCCTTGCCCCTTGGGTCGCCCCCTGGCCATAGTGAATGGGCAGATACCACAGACCCTGATAGGTGCCACTGTCCTAATGACTGCATTTCAAACCTCTGCCTGTCTTCTCTACCAGAATCACGTCCTTTTCCTCTGCATAACTTCAGAATGTTTTTGATTAGTGGAATAATATCATCAACATTTTCTACTGTTCAATTATTATACATTTTCAAACACATAGAACTCTGTGGTGTGTTAGCCAGAGTTAAGTGCTGTCTCCATACTCTAATGGTTGCTTGCCATCCTCAAGTATGGAAACTTGCTCATCGCGAAGGACTCCCTTCATCTGCGGTAGCGGTGTGCTGGCCAGTGCCAGGCCCCCCATCAAGACAGCGAGTCACCGGGTGCCCACCCTCATCAATAGATAGTGCTTTCAGGGCCGGCATCAAGAAGTGATGCACATGTCACATAATCTACCCTGCCTTGTTACCTTAGGCTCTTCAAATCTTAAAAAAAAAAAAAAATTCTTAGCATTTTGATAAGAGGAAAACATTTATGTTCACTAGCTATGGGTGCCATGTAGTTGTGTGAAAATGGGGACATGGTAAGAAGTTTTAAGCATGAGAAAGATATGGTCCATATGCACCTTATGATTACTTTGGAGAATAGAATTAGAGAGGGGGAAGACCTAAGACAAAACAAAGTACCAGTTAGGTGCCTTTGACATGACTATCACGGTCTTTGTACTACAAAAAAAAAAAAAAAAAAAAAAATCCCCCACGAATCCTTTAAGAAAGTACAGGCTTCAGAGTGGTATCCACTTCTCAGGAAGGCCGCAGCAGATGGTTTTGCTCCATTCAGATTAGAAGTCTGTTGCTGGGGCAGTTGAGCCCCAGGTGGAAATACAGTAGTTAGTTTGCATTTAGGGGCCAGTCTATTTGGAAAAATACCCGTCTTTAAACACTGGCAACCCATCCGAAGTGGTGAGATGCTATCTCTTTGAAAGGCTCACTGGAGCTAAGAAAGACTAGGTGAACAGCTGGTTGGTATCTCCCCACTTTTAAAGGGGCGTGCGTGTGCTGAGTGTAGAGGTGGATGGTATCCACCCACACTGTTTGAACTGCACTCGCCCCTCTTCCTTCCTCCCTTCCTCCCTCCATCCCTGTCACTCTCATAGTAGGAACCGCACAAGTTAAAAGCACAGGTCATGGGACTCTACCTGAGTAGGAGATGTGAAAAGGAACCCACCTTCCTTGCGCATGTGTGAGAAGGCTGGGGGTGTGTGACCTCGCGCAGTCATCACACATTTCTGAGCCTCAGAAATCTGAGAAATAAAGGAGTTAACATTGAAACAGTAACAAAAGTAATAATGACTAACATTTATTGGGCTCTTCCATGTGCTAAGTACCATTTTAAGCACTATAAATGTTTTGACTCATTTATTCCTCATAATAACCTATGAGGTAGGTACAATTATATTTCCATTTTACGGGTGCAAAAGCTGTGGACTGGGTTTGAATTCAGGGAGCCTGGCTTTACTGCAGAGGCCAAATGCTTAGCCGGTATGCTCTTTATCCAAGATTCTAAATTATGTGAGATTAGGAGAGAAAAACAGTTTACCCTGAAACCTCTATAAAAACCACCTGGCCAGATGGAGATACAAAAGCAATTTCTAAAAACAACAATGATAAATCAGTGATGAAGGGAAGGATTATATAATAAGAGGTGCTACGACAATTGGTTTAGCTACTTGGAAAAAATATCAAAGCAATTTAGATCCTCATCTCATACCATTTGCCACAATATATTCCAAGTTGATTAAATAGATTAATGGAAAAAGAAGAAAATAGAAGTGAGTATCAAATCTTTGGCTGGGGGAGGACTTTAATAGCTCAAAACAATGGAAGAAATTACAAAAGTTGATGATAGTTCTAACTTCAAAAAATGAGAAATCTCTGCAACCAGAAATAAAAAGTCAAGTAATGAATTTGCTAAAGTACTTACCACAAATGTAGTGTTTTGCCTGATATTTATATTTAAAAATATACCTAAAGGAATAACAAATACAAAGATTCTAATAGATAAATGGGCAAAAGATCCACATGATGTCCACATAAACATTTGGGAAAATGTTTGACCTAAGTAATAATAAGAATTCCACTTTATAAAGAAATGCCATATTAATATTATATGTGTGCATTTATATTACATATATGTGTATGATTTTGTATACATATAATGTATACATGTGTGTACACACACATACACGTATTTCCTAGCTTTGTGGCTGCTGGAAGGACTGGGAAGTGACAGCCCAGGAGCAGTAAGCAAACCTAGCATCCAGCTCTTGGTCTCTACATAGCGTTCTCCCCTAAAAGGAATCAAAGTAAACACAAAGAATCTTGTGACATCTGGTGCCAGAAAGTAGTGCTCACAGAATGACGTGTCAAAGGACATAGGAGTCAGTGCAGAGGGCTCCCACTGGCTCAATCTGAGCTGATTTGAGCTTCAAAGTAAATGACATGAACAGACTGAATAAAGTAAGAAGCCCTGAGTCCATACTGATGTAAGTAACTCAAAGAGTAAATAAATGGGGAAAAATGAAGACAACTTTCCCTTGAAACAAAATGCTGACTAACAAATGTGGAAGGAATGATGGCATTAGAAAGTCACCACTCATTGCTTCAAATAAGGATCGTCAATGTAGGCTAAAACCAGTAAGTGAACCTTTAATGAAGAACAGAATACTCACACAGTCTCAAAGTATGTCCCCAGAAATTACTTATTAAATAGTAACCTTCCAGTGGAGAAACCCAGATATCAGCTTCATCAAGAGATTGAGGTTGAGCTCACTGCTAGTGGGACAAGCCCACATCATGTACCCCCACTATGATAACTTTAGATGGGTACAGTATCACTTATGTGTATTCCTGCCCAGAATGCTTAGCCTTAATCTAATCATGAGGAAACATCAGGAAAAAAAACAAATTGAGGGACGTTTTAGAAATATCTTGGCTTGTCCTTTCCAAAAAATGTCATGGTCATGAAAGACAAAGTAAAGCTGAGAAAATTGTTCCATTTAAAGGACACTGAAGAGAAATGACATATAAATGTAATACACATGATTTTGGATTGAATGTAGAACTAGATTGGGGGGGTTGGCTATTAAGGACAATGGGTGAAATTTAAGGTCTTCAGTTTAGATCCAGTATTTATCAACGTAAATTTTCTGATTTTGCTAATCATACTACATGAGAATGACTTTGTTCTTATGAAATATATACTAAAGTATTTAGATATAAAGGGGTGCTCCCACATGACCCAGAAAAAATTATATATATGTATGTATTTACATTACACATGTAATATATATGTACATCACTACATCTATTGAGAGAGAATGATAAAGCAAATATGACACAATGTTAACAATTGAGCAGTCTAGGTGATGGGTAGTTAAGAGAGCCTTTTACTTCTATTGCAACTTTTCTGTAAATTTGAAATCATTTTAAAATAAAAAGTTAAACAAGAATGAATGCCCTGTTTTGCCTCCGGAATTAGCAAGGGGAGCAGAATGTGAGGGCAAAGCAGGAACTCCTGAGTCCTTCCAACAGGAATGGCTTTGCCCAACTTGTCTGGAATGCAACTGGGTAGTTTGCATTCAGACCCTGAAAAATATTCATCTTTTAGCTCCACTTCTACTCAAAGAAAATCTACAAATATGGAAAGATTTATGTACAAATATCGTATTGCAGTGTTACTCTCAAAAGTGAAAGATTGGAGACAACCTAAGTATTCAACGATGGGGACTGGTGTGGGCCCGCTAAGGAATATGATGTGCCTGCTGCATGACATATTGGAAGAGTCTTTACCAGCATAACCAGATGTATGTCTTATAATGTCCTGTGAAATACCAGAAAACAATGTACATGATGTAGGATCTCAACTACACTTAAAACATACATTAAAAAATCTGGAAGGAAGTAAGCCAGAATTGTAAGATATGCCTATGTAGCATTTCCTCCTACTTTCTAATGCTGTTCAATAATATCACATTTCGTATCATAAGCAAATAATTCTGAAGTCAGAAAATCATGGCAACAGCAAATAAAGTAGCAATGACTGTGAAGGAAGTCCAGTGTGTGGACAGTCTTCCCTCCCAGCAGCCCTGAAGCCGTCCCCTTGGACTTACTTGCTCCAGTCCAGGCTCTTGAAAGAGGGATGAACACGAGGAGGGTCAAGGGGACGGTCTGGAGGGTGGCCCTCCTGTGGGTCATGGGCGGTCCTCTGGAATCTCATTTAACTCCCAGTGGATAAGGAAACTGAGTCTAGGAGAGATTAAATGATTACACAAGGTCAACATTTAATGAAAAGCGAGGCTGGTGTCCATGTGAACATGAATGACTCCAAAACCTGGGCCCTGACTCCCTGCCCTGACTGGCCCCTGGGCAATGGTGGCCATGAGTGGGATCAGCGTGCTTGCTGCTCCTTATGTTTGCACCCTGACTAGTCTGCTGGCTTGCTTCCTCCTCTCCGTCTTGGTTTCCTCAAGCTTCTTATTTAAAAAACAAGCATCCTTCTTTGTCTTCTGGAATTCTCATCTCACAGTGACCTAAGGGGAAGGTAAAACATTTGCCTAAATGTCAGAAGCATTAACATATCATCCAGTCCACTTTCAAAGGTGATTTACTTAGCCTTCGAGGAGCAAGGAGCCCATGCTGTTAGAATGGCTCCAGCCTTGTGTTCTCCATCACCTCAGAAGGCATAACTGCAGGGGACCCTGCAGGGGGAGATTTAGTCTGGCATCCAGAAGACCTTCTAACAGTAAGAGTAAATAAACAAATAAGTTACACAAAGACACCATTCACTGTCTCCCAGAGAGCCTTGAGAAGAAACGCCTCACGTTTGGGTATCTTCTATGCTGCGGCCCCCACCACCTCATCAGAGTCTTAGAAGGGCAGCGGGAGAAAGTCAGGGCAGGAAACAAGGCTCAGAGAGATTAAGTTACTTGCTTCTGGTCACTGGTGATTGAGGTAGGTCTTCTGACTTCTAGACCCTTATTCCTTCTACCGCTAGGGATTTAAGATCTTCCTTAAAGACCACCCCCAGGGCAGGGAGATGAGCTGGATCATTTCTAACACTACTTCGCTCCTTGGCAGCTTGAATTACCTCAGTTAGGTGGGCACAAACTTTTCTCCTTTGGGCTACCCCAACTAGGGGAAAAGATTCATACAAGGCAGAGATCGATGGGAGCCCCCATCTGGTTGCTCTTAATTTGTCCTATTCCAGAGGAGGCTACCCTCAGATGGAGGCCACCCAGCAGCACTGCGGTTCAGCAGGCATCAATTAGCCTGCTGGGACTGGGGAGAGCCACGAGAGGGGAAAAGCTTGCCGTGGGCCAAGTGAAAAGAACTAGGCTCAGAGGGACAATGTTGTTGGTTCATTAGGATGACACCATTTCCATCCGGCAGACTGGGCACAGTTTTTAAGAGAGGAATTATGCTGTTGTGAGGCAAAAGTGGGCTTTGAAATCATCGTTCAACGCCAACTTCATTCCTTAGTTGTAGCACTTCCAGAAAATTCTCTAACCTCATTGACTCTTAGTTTCCTCAGCTGTAAAATAAAGATAATAATAAACTCTCTCATGGTTTTGTAGCAAGGGTTAATAAGATGGCAAATACCAAAAGCCTGCCGTAATTGACTCTCAACCATCTTATTTTACTCCTAAATGAAATGGATATGTCACACTTTAGGGTTCCCATTGTGTATTCGGGAAAGACAAGCTCATAATTCGTTCAGTGTCCTAAACTGCATTTCTAGGGCCTCTCCCACTCCTTTTTTCAAGCTCTGCCCTCCCGGATCTACATGAATGCCCCAAGGAGGGGGCATCCGAAAGCCCAATTTAGGGACTCTTAACACGTGCTCTGAGCTGCTGGTGACCACTCCCAGGCCCCAGCCTTATCTGAAGCCCCTACAGCCAGAATGTGACTGTAACCACCCGTCATCACCCTCACTCACCCAGCAGCCTCGGATTGGCTGCTGGAGTTTCCGCCTGTGTTCTACAAATGGCCCTGATGATTTACGTCCCATGACCTAGTGTTCAGCACCCACAAGCCTGCAGCCTCCCACCTGCCGGAAGTCATTGGGAATTAAAAACACCAGTGAAAACAAACAGCTGCGATGTATTATGTCAGAGCTGTTTCCTTCCTCTTGAAGACAGTCGCAGAGGTCACCTACTCTGTGTTGAGCTTATTAGCTTAAAAATGACCTGAAATGTACAAAGATGTGCAGGTAAAGAAGAGGGAAAGGCATTTTTCCATGGTTAGCAGCCTATCAGGGCGAGATACCCACACATTGGCTCCCTCCTGTCAGCCAGAAAGCAGGCCTGCTCTATTCTTTTCTTCCAAATGCATTTCTATGGGCACGATGTGTGGGAGTGGGATCCTGGGTTAGAGACCCAGCTCTACCATTTGCCTGCTGAGTGACCTGCTCCCTCTGAGCACTTGCGCCTGCAGCATCAGCGTCTTGTCTAGTAGACTAAGAGTTCTGACATTTGCCTGACCTCACTACAGGTTGTTGTGAGGTCAAATAAGGCAGCACAAGTGAGAGCCCATGGTAAATTCTGGAGTGGAGATTCCGAATGAAGTAAGTTGTCACAACTTTTGGCAAAAAGATTGTATGGCAGTGGTATAGATAACTTTCCCAAAAACATAAGGCTGGAAAGAAACGTCAAGGCTGGTCTTAAGGCTGTTACCGTACAAATGGTTTTTAAGTAGTAAAAAAAGCTGGAAGATTTTAGCATAGGGAGACCTCAAAAGCCTTGAAAAGGAGTATAAAGCCTCTCCAAACAAAACAAAACAAAAACCCTAAGCATCCTCTTTGTTTCTCAGTGACAATTTCCCAAACTATTTTAAGCCACATTGATTCTCAAGAGAGAAACCACCACCAAAGCATGGATGAAGAAGTTTCATTTCCCTGCCACTGCTGTGAAATACCCCATGCTAATTTAAAGATCTAGAATTTTCTAATAAAAACAACCAGAATGTGTTAGGCAGAATTATTCCAACTCTTCCCATCTGTCTTTCTGTCTACTGTATCTGTCCATCTAGGCTGCTGATTTCCAAAAGATTCAAGGGGGTTTTATTAAATTTAAGACCATATGAAAGAGGACAATTATAGCCCCTGTTAGATTTTCACATTACAGATAAGCCAGTATTTTTTTTTTTAAAAGCGTTATTTGTCTCTGTCCTATTTTGGGGCCCAGGTACATGGTTCCTATTTTTAGTAGCTCTGTGGTATTGTGAATCTGAGATTTCAACCACCAGTGAGTCAGAAGGTCTGGCTGCCCAGAGATACGTGACTCAGATGGACAGGAATAGTCTGTTCGCCAGGAGATGAGGACTTAAAGGGGAGCTTTTGTGCTTAGTGAAAAACGTAAATGAAAATATGGTGTTTAAATAGAATTCTATTACCCTTCCAGAGGGTTCTTTCCCCCTCCTCCCTGAAACTTCTCATCCCATGCCCAGGGAAGAACCAGTGCCAACTCATTAGCCATTTCCTCCTCTTTAGGAGCGTCCTGGGGAAGAGGTTTCTGGGCCACATCAGACTTCAGAGCTAACAGAACAGCCTCCTCCTAGGCAGAAATGGTGGAAGAATGAAGCTGATGGAGTGCAGTTGTTGGGGTAGGTGAGGGAGAATATTTTTCTTTTGTAAGAGTAAGAAACTGGAAGAACAGGTGGCTGCATCTGAAAAGGCGGAAGCAACAGATTGGTATTTTCTTGATTAGACATTGGGTCCGAAATGCCCTAGAATTTATTTAGCCATTCACCTTGCATCCATGCATCTACCTATCCGCACACCCAGTTACACAAGCATCTGATGTCTGCACTGAAAGCTGCCTTCATACTGGGCCTTTAGCCAGCTACTAGAAAAGGAATACCTGCCCTCAAGAAGCTTACAGGTCGGTGGAAGATAGACAGGAAGGGAGGCAGTTTTGCTGTAGGGTCCTTCCAAGACTAAGGGTTAGTGACTGCAAGTTTTCAGGAACTTCGACACTCCAGAAAGTTTCTGTAGAGGCTCTGCTTGTGTAGAGGTAGATGAGCATGTGGGGTACATCACCAGATAAACAAACCCAGAGGAAACTAGGATCGTTGGCTTTGGTCATGTGAGTGCCCCCCTCCCTTCATACTTTTCCCAGACCCAGACCCCTCTTGGAGCCAAGCACCTGCAGGGCACTCTGGGTGTCAGAAGCCCCCAGCCCCACCTGATTGAAAATGCTTATCATGGAAGCTGGGATAGTTGTGTTTTTAGCTGCTGTTTAGATTTTCCAGTGTTCCATGAAAGCTCCTGAATCTCTTCCCTAAATAACAAAGTTCTGTTTGGTATTTGGTGAAATGTTTGGAGTGCAATGTTCAACTGAGCAGAACTAAGCTGCTGACAAAATACTGTCTCAGTCATTTAATAATAATAGCTAACATTTGTATAGCACTCTACAGTTTAACAAAGCTCTTTGCAGCAGCCCTGTGAGATCCATCCCAGGGCAGGGTTATCAGTTATCATGTACGATTCACCCATGGAAAATGGGCTGCCCAGAGGAGCTGAGAAACATGCTCTGGGGCCCATGGCTGGCTCTCGAGTCCTGAGCAAGAGTCATGGTCCTTCACTAGCCCCTCTGAAAAATTCAGTGACCAAACCCCTCCCATCTAACACCGGTTTGGTCACTGCCTCTGGTCTCAGCCCCGTGCAATGTGCCATGGGCAGCCTCTACTTAAATCTTCCCCTAACTCTCCTTAATTGTGTCCTTTTCCTGCTTCAGCACCTAGAATACCTCTTCCAGGATTTAGTTCAAGCTCTTAACACTGAAATATCCCTTCTTCGCCTGGTTCTATCTCACTATCCGACCCTACCTCCTTACTAGCACCAACTGGCATTTTCTGCAGCCAGGCTGACTTTTCTCCATGGTGGAGCATGCCTTGGTCAACTTTAGATCCCAGTGTTGGCTATCTGTAAGGTAACTTACAGATAGAGGGGCAACTCTTTTGTTTGTTTGTTTTCTATTATAGCCTCCTTAGTATCTGCCAAAGGGCTAGTTAATGAGCTGCAAACCCTTTCAGAATCAGTAAGTCAGAGAATTAGAGTGAAATGGGCATCTGTGTAGACATAACAGTACCATGACAGAGTCAAGAGCAAGATAAGGCTCCAGGTTGGGCTCCTTGGGTGTAACAGACTGTCTGAAACAGATGCTAAGGGGAAAAGGCGAACATTGGTTCAAGACCAGTGGACCCACATCATCAGCAGGACTGGGTATGTTGCTTAGGGTGTCTTGGAGCCAAAAGTGACCTGCAGACCAGAGATGACCCCCAGCCTACCAGGGGAAGTTGTATGGCTAGAGTCACAGCCACTTTCCAGTCTGTTGGCAATTGCCACAGATGGCTCATCTCAGCTGGTTGCTGGCCGAAGCCATTCTGTTGCTCCCCTGTGATTGGGTGAGGTGTGAGGGGAGGGGTTTGGGGTGGGAAGGGGAGTTTGAAGTAACTTTGGAGCAGAGAATGACTTGGAGAGTGGGCCCCAATGGGGGATCCAATGGAAGCATGAGAATATCAGACACCTTCCATTGGAAGTGGAATAGGGGTGTCAAGGGCTTGTCCTGGGCCCGAAGAAATGAGAGGGCACCTCTCCTCCACGTCCCTTTCTCCACCAAATTCATCCCCTTCCCCCATCACCTCCCCAAATGGAGTTGTTCTATTGACCACTTTAAACCAGTTTAATAGGTTTTATGGGCTAACCTGATCATCTTACTATGAGTTTACCATATTGTTTGGTGGAAAAACTGCTCCCCGCTTTTTTTCTCCAGATTTCAGTAACAGCCATTGCTTTAAAGAATAATCTTAAATGCAAGTAATACATAATCATTATAGAAAAATTAAAAGACAGTTTTAAAAAAAAAAAAATCTATCCAAAATATCAGACCTCAGGGACACTACTTTTATGTGTATATCCTTCCATCCTTAACCATACAAATGCAGAAATATATAATTTTTAAAAAATAATCCTACTATACTATGTAACCTGGTTCTTCTTTAATTACATAACATTGACTCTCCTTCTGTGGCATTAAGTATGAATCTACAGTATCATTTTATTTTATTTTTTTAAAGATTTATTTATTTATTTTGAGAGAGTGAGAATGAGAGAGAGAAAGAGAGAGAGAGAGGAGGGCCAGAGGGAGAAGCAGGTTCCCTGCTGAACAGGGAGCCCGATGTGGGACTCGATCCTGGGACTCCAGGATCATGACCTGAGGTGAAGGCAGTCGCTTAACCAACTGAGCCACCCAGGCGCCCAGTATCATTTTAATAGTAACGTAATATTGAATTATATGAAGGTACCACAATGTATTTAATCCATTCCATGTTTGGAGAGCATTCTCTATTATCAACAGCACTATGAAGAATAGCTTTATTCTTCTATATATACCTTTATAATATATGTAATAAGTAACTTTATTCAGTATACATCTTTTTTTGTGCTTCCTCTTTCCTCCTTGAATTTTTTTTATTGTTATGTTAACCACCATACATTACATCATTTGTTTTCATTGTTTGTGTATAACACCCAGTGCTCCACGCAGAACATGCCCTCTTTAATACCCATCACCAGGCTAACCCATCCCCCCACCCCCTCCCCTCTAGAACCCTCAGTTTGTTTCTCGGAGTCCATAGTCTTTCATGGTTCGTCTCCCCCTCCGATTTCCCCCCCTTCATTCTTTCCCTCCTGCTATCACCTTCTCCTTTCTTCTTCTTCTTCTTCTTCTTCTTCTTCTTCTTCTTCTTCTTCTTCTTCTTCTTTCTTCTTTCTTCTTTCTTCTTTCTTCTTTCTTCTTTCTTCTTTCTTCTTTCTTCTCTTCTTCACATATATTGCATTATTTGTTTCAGAGGTACAGATCTGTGATTCAACAGTCTTCCACAATTCACAGCACTCACCATAGCACATACCCTCCCCAATGTCTGTCACCCAGCCACCCCATTCCTCCCACCCCACCCCCACTCCAGCAACCCTCAGTTTGTTTCCTGAGATTAAGAATTCCTCATATCAGTGAGGTCATATGATACATGTCTTTCTCTGATTGACTTATTTCACTCAGCATAACACCCTCCAGTTCCATCCACGTCATTGCAAATGGCAAGATCTCATTCCTTTTGATGGCTGCATAATATTCCATTGTATATATATACCACATCTTCTTTATCCATTAATCTGTCGATGGACATCTTGGCTCTTTCCACAGTTTGTGCTTGCTCTTTCCTGATGAGGAAGTCTAGTAGGGGGTTTTATAGGTGAAATGTTATGCCTCTTGCTGTATGTTGCCAAGACCCTTAAGAAAGCTTATTCAAATCTAGATTCTCAATTGCAGAGTATATAGTTCCGAGTTCCTCAGACCCACACTAGTTATCTGAGCATTATCTTTACTGATCTGAAAGGAAATAACAAATAAACATGATATGGCATTGGAAAATGTTTTCTGAACCAACCCTCATTCTTTTAAAACACAACTGAAGAGCCACCTATAAAATCTCTGACAAAATATGGCCAGACCCCAGCCAGGGGCGTCCTTATTTCTGCTTATTGTTGAGACAAAATTCTGGTGTAACAAAAAAATTTGGATAGTTCCTAGAAACGTAGCCAGATGGGATTGATTTGATCCCTATCTGAAATTTCCTTGAAAAAAGAGATCATGGTAAATGTCCAACTATTTAATTTATGTCCTGGAGCCTTTGTTTCCCAACCAGCTTTGGACTTTGATTGAAATATAGTGTAGGCACCTTCAAGACCATATCAGAAGTAGCTGTGAAGTGGGAAGTGCACTGGGATTGGGCCAAGGGCCCTGGGCCTCGCCAGGCAGGGCTGCTCAGTACTTGTCCCCTGGACAGGCCCTTGCTGTCCTCACCTGCAGAGGTTTGAAGCAGCAAGGAAAGAGCCTGTGCACCCGGGGGACGGCCCTGAGTCCCTTGCCCACATGCTAGCTGTGCAACTTTGGGCACATGATGTGCACAGTGATCATGCTGTCTACCTCATGGAGTTGTCATGAGGATCAAGTAACGTGTTAAGAGCTTGGCACACAGTAATCATTTTCCTTTCGCCCTTTTGCTCCGCATCAGTTCAAATGAAGGATTAAATGATCTGATCTCTAAGAACCCTTTTAGATCAAATTTCCTTAGGATTTCAAGTCAGCACAAGTGAGATCCTGCCTTTGGAAGCATTGATTTCAGAGGCGCTATGGAATCCTAGCTCGGGAGGGGACAGTTTTGCTGGCTTTGCATTTTGCACGGGTAGCTAGGCTTCAGCACTCACACGGAGGCCTTCTCCTGCACAGGCCTACTCTACTGTGATGTTGTCCGTGTGCTTCTGTTAGCTTCTTGCCTTCGTGGCTTTTGTCCAGTGCAGAAAATGAATTTCCTGAGGACAAGCTCAGCCCTGTCATCTCTTTGACAAGCCCCCCAATCACCTCATCTCCTGTGCACCTGTATGGTGGGCCACACTCAGGCATGACTAACTGGTTGATAGGGAGTTTGATTAACAGGGGATTTATTTCATTGGGTCAGCCTTCCTGGTCCTGGCTTCAATGTCCTACTCACTGCAGCTGGCTATTGGCTTATTTCAGCCCATCTGCATACCCCCAAGACACCCACTCACCTCAGAGCTCCATGTAACTCTCGCAGGTATCCTTCCAGGAGTCAATTCCATGCTGCTCTAGCACGTCTCCACCTGCCCTCATAGGTTAGAACAATGGGAGCGATGATGGCGTCCTGCTGTTTGTTAGGAAAGTAAAACAGAACACATCATTTCCAAATATTACAGAAAAGGAATGACTCATTTAATGTTAGCCGCTTAAATATTATCTTTAGAAATGGCTTCCCTCTGGTTCATCAAGCAGTCTCATCTCCAGTGTATAATGGGAAGGTAATTGCTGAGTTGTAATTCCAACGATATTACCTTCCCTGTAACTCATGCTTGGTGCCCTCAGTGATGGAGCAGAGTTCTCTTGGATTTCCAATTCATGCACATACTGGTACCTTTCCTATTCCCTGCCCTGTGCTCTCACCCATCCTGAGAGGAGTTAATCTACACACAGGTATATCCTGAGTCCTTTTTATGTTTCCAGCACTTTGTGAATTCACCTCGGGGACTCATTCGCCTACTTCTTCATTCATTCCACAGGTATTTACGAGAGGGATAATAGCCACTTGCTTTGAACACAGAGTTTCTTTCTAATCTTATGAATGGAATATGACTAGCACAGTGCCTGGCACATAGTAGGTACTCAATACTTTTTTTTTTTTTGAAGCAACTGTTGTGGTTTTTGATGGGCTGTGTCAAATACGGAAGCCCTGGGGCCTAGATAGATTTGCCTGGAGGAAACCCTTTGCTGCTTTCTTCAACAGAATACAGGAATATAGTTTAATCATTTAATCATATATGCAATCATATATTTAATCAAGATGCCCCAAAGCCCATTTTTAACATCAGTGCTGTAGCAGAATGAAGCGACAGAGTTCTTTGTGCCTGTATGAGGTCAGTTCAGAGGGCTGTCTTTGTGGTGCTTGTGTTTGATTGTTACAGTTTGCTTCCTTCCTTGCAGTAAGACTGTGGGATGCTTCTTTCTTTTTCTGTCAATGTGTCTCTTTGTGATAACAAGGATCATGTGTTTATTTAGCGTTTTTCATATGCATTATTTTATTTAGTCCTTACATCAACTCTGCAAGGTAAATAGAATCATCTCTAATTTGTTGATTAGAAGCAGGTGGGGGGGGGGGACCCGTTAAGCTTTTAAGAGTTGAGCAATGTGTCAAAGACCACGTGAATAGGGAAGCGGGCAGTGGGACCGAGAACCAGGTCTTCTGATTCCGAGCCAGGGGCTCTTTCTCTGCCAGTAGCCTGCCTTCTTTAGCAATTCCTTACTTCATCTCAGGGTACTGGTGACCCGCCACAGACCTTGTTAAAAGAGGGTGTAAATGACTGGGGAAAGGTTTAAGAGGCTGTGCTTCAAAGAGATTGAGATCTAGTGCCTGGGTTTGTGACCTCTCTCTTTACTCGCTGTTGACAGACCTTTTTCTTCTTTTTCTCTGATGTATAAACAAGGAAGATGGATAGCAGATAGGGTTGCCAGATTTAGCAAAAAACAAAGGAAACAAAGAACAGTAACAACAAAAAACTTAAGATGCCCACTTAAATTAGAATTTCAGATAATCATTTTTTAGTACGTATTTCCCATGTATTATTTGGGACATATAATAAAAAAGAATGATTTTGGGGGGGGGTCTAGCTGTAATTCAGATCCAGCTGAGTGTCCTTATTTTATCTGCAACCCTAATAGCTGAGCTCTGGCTGCAGGAGGGGTCTTGGCTCAGTAATGATAGAAGTGCCCAGAGTAGGAATGGAGGCTAGGAAAAGAAACCGGTAGGTTAGGTTGCAAAATCTATAGTGTTAATTAGATAATGCTTCCTGGAAACAATGGTTCCTGAGCTTCTGTTTACACAGCAGTAGGGAAATGATTTGGCAGGTAGCTGGAGAAGGAACCATTCACGTGAACAGGAGAAGAGCAAACTGGAAAAGGATGCTGGCCAGAGGCATGCACACGGACCAAACAAGGGCCAGTTTTCTTTGACTAAAAGTAAATTACTCTTTGAACACAACAGTGTTTTGTCCCCTGCCTGATATAAATGATCAGTTTGGTTCCTGTACGGGAAAGAGGGAAAACGGTGTTGCCTTCCCTGTGCTCTCAGGGTGATCTGACAGTGATTGTTTGAAAATCTTTGGTGCCCTCAGGCAGTAAATTTAAGGAGCAACCTGCCTCGAAAATGGAATTAGGTTGCTAAAGACATCTTTTAGGTGGTCTGGAATTTCTTGAAATCTGGGATATCGTTTTTTTCCCAATAGTGTCTAGAGATCTCCCAAGCCCTGCTTTTAAGGCTGATTGCTACCTGCTAGTAGGGAATTTGCCTGTGAAGATCCCAGGTAACGGAAGTTTACAGGGTAAGTTGAAAATCACCAGCTTGTTAAATGGGATGATGCAGCAAAGATAAGACATTCTTTGTGAGGTGCCTCTTCTGGGTGTGCAAGGGTTTCACGTGTGCCTTTTCACACGTCTTTGGGAAGGTTCTCCTGCCCCCACGGGAGCAGGGACATGCCTCATGCCCTTATCTGAGTCTCTCTCCCTCTCCTTTCTTTCTAGGGTGTTTTACATTACAGATCCAAGGACCAAGCAACTCCCTTTTAATATTTATATTATATTAATCTTTCTTGAGTTCTAATCATACATCAGATACATAGGAAGATGCACAGTCCAAACCTCCTCCCTTAATGGGTTTTGGAATGCCGACTGGGTGCCTGACCCCGTGGTGGGTCTTTTACCTCCCCTTCGGCACTCATGTTACCAGAGGGAACATGGACTAGTAGCTGAGGGCGCGAGGGACTTGCCTTGTGCCCCACAGCTGATAAGCAGCAGAGCTGAGATTCAAACTCATGTCTTCTGACTCTAAAGTCTTACTTTCTACCTGCCCCAACATCAGTCCAGGCAGGGATGATAAGCCAGGGCAGGGTGAATGGTGCGCAGTGATGTGGGACTACATGGCCTGAACTCCTGTTTCTTTAAGACATGTTTACTCTGACAAGCTGGTGCTGCAACCCCAAGGTTTTGTCTAGCTTCACAGAAGTGTGCATTGAGTCCAGCTTTTCCCAAACATCTAGAACCGAAGCTGGGCATCACACAAGGTCAAGCTCTGGGGCCCTGAACCCTGCATCTCTGGGTTTGAATAATCTGGAGAAGAATCACCTGCTGAGAACCAGGAGAAAGGCAAGCAGGTTCCCTTCCCACCAGTGGATTGTGGGAATGCCTGAAGTTCACTGGAAGGCTTGGTTCTCCCCAAGAGCACTCCGGGGGCGGGGGGTGTTGAAAGTACTTGCAGAGTGTGCAGAGGCCAAGGAGGACTTTGCAAGAACCTGTGGAGCAGGGGTGGCATGTCACTATGAAGCCATGCTGGGCACAGGCGCCACCCCAGACTCAGACACTGCCCTCTCTCCTCCTTCCACCTGCATACCAGCTGTTAACTCCCTAGTAGCTGTGTCATGGCAAGTTCCGGGGGCCCCAAGGAAGGGCTGTGGTAGGAGATTTAGGGGGGTTGCTTAGAGCAGTAGCTATTAACTAACTAGTTCTGAAGTATTTTAATGATTTAAATACCTGGTTAAATCTTAAGTGTTTTATTACATATATTAACTTGGGTAAACTTCACAAATAATTCTAAGAGTTAGATTCTGTTAATATTGACATTTCATGGATATTGAAACTGAGACACAGTCATTAAGTAACTTCCCCAAGATCCCACAGCTGGAAAGTGGCAGAGCTGGATTTGAACCCCTCTGCTTAATTTTGAAGATGTGTTTTTAATTACAAGGTGATTTCTATCTCTTCATGTAAGTTGCCTCTACTCTTTCTGGAGTTGGTCTAGGCTGTCTACCTGAAATCATTCATTTCAGAACCATGGCATGGAGGTGGCTGAATAGGTTGGGTCATAGTGTGGTCTCTCCCTGAGGTCCTAAAAAGGAGGAAGGGATGATGTTTAGGCCTTGGAACCTTCATGGCGTTCCCCTTTCGTCTTTCTTCCCTGCCAAATTCCAACATCCAGGACCTGGAGGAAGGAAAGGAGAAACTGACCCAGCCTGCCTCCCCCTGCTCCCCCCCCCGGGCCTTGCCCAGCACAGGAAACCCCATGAGTCACCTCTGAGACTAGCTAAGTGTGTGAAGAAACTGGGCCCATGTGGTAGCACTCAGGCTCAAAGGAGCTTTTACGATGCACAGCCTGCCTCTATTTTCCATCCAGAACCACTGCAGGCCCTCTGGGGTCCTGGGGAGCCCACCTTCCCAGTCTCTCTGGAAACCTTCCCGGAGACCTTGCTCTCCGGGAGGCCATGGCCGTGGCTCGTGTGTCTGTGGGTGGAGTGTGGAAGGCTGGGCTGTATAGTGTGCGCACATACGTGTGTGTCTGCGTGCGCATGCGTGTGCAGAGGTACCCCACCCCCCTCCTCGGCCTGGGACAGACTCCTGTTGCCCAGGTTCTAGAGGAAATGTGTCCATTGTTCCAGTGCTTTGGGACAATGGGCTTGCTATTTTTAAAATTTGTGACCCCAGGAAGAGATAGATATTGACACTGTGTCTGCGTCGCTGTGGCTCAGCCCAGTACTTGCCCACTTTCTCTGAACGTCCCCTTCACATCTCAGTGCCTGCTTCAGGGTATACCCCAGGAACACCTTCCAAGCCTTGAGGATGACTCCCTTAGTCTGCCAGTGTGACAAAGTGCAGGTTCGCTGGGTCTCAGCAGGGGGTGATGGGAAGGTCTTACAAGATAGCCTTGAGAAATCAGCATTTCGCTTATTTCTAATAAACCTAATAAATCTTTGTATCCACTTCATGTTAAGAATAGACAGGTAGATCCATAAATACACACAAAGCAGTGTATATGTGACAACCATCTGATTTCTCATTCCCCTCAAAGGCCCTTTTGGGAGTGCCCCATGATTTGAATCATCTGACCTCTGGATTTCTGCCCAACCACCTCTCTTCTCAGAATGCTAGGCGCCCATGTAGCCCTTTGACTCTGGCTAGTGCCACAGACCCTGTCAGACTTAGGTCGTCTGACCCCCTTCCGATGAGTGAGGCACCCCTCCTTGTATGGCAACATACCCTACTTCAGCCCGTCTCCTGCCTCGTAATTCTCCTCTCCCCTAAGTTCTTCCGTGCCTTACTCTGTGTCTTATCCCTAGGGGTCTATGAGCCTGCCATGTGTGTGCAGTTAGCATCCAGATGAAGGAATGGGGACTCCCTTCTCTGCCTCCCCACACGCTCCACACTTTCCTCCCATCTATCGGTGAGGAGTGGACTGAGATTTACCAATACCCATGGTTGCCTGTCTTCCAGATCATTTCCTTGTCATCTGCACTTCTGCCAACATCTGGGTGCTGTGTGCAAGGCCCATTCACAACATTCATTATTTCATTTCCTTCTGAAGACAACTCTGAAGCATCTGCCTGCTGCGTAAGCATCTACTTTCTGGAGGTAGATGGGGGAAGGAAGGAAGGAAGGAAGGAAGCCAGGCTCTACATATTTACTTGTGGGTTTAGTAAAAAGCTTCAGCAGAGGTCCTGCATGCAGCCAGCTCAGAATCAAACACAGTAGCAGGCTCTGGGCCTGACCCCCACACACTGGTCAGCAGGAGTGCAAGTCCGAGGACCAGAGAATCTCAGAGATTGGGAACCCAGGAGCCATGAGGGCCAAGCTCATAGCTCCTGCCTTTGGAATTCCTGTGTAGATTAGTCTTCTGGGGTCCAGACCCCTGTGCCCTACTCAGGCCTGTTCTCCCTCTGCCTTATTCAAGCCTGAGCTGTGGACACTAGGCCACAGGTGCCCACGCATGTCCCTGGGCAGCTTCTGCAGGAGGCCAAGTTCCCTCAACCCCTTCCCACCTTGGGAACAGGTCTCAGACTCCAATGCCACCCTCCCTGCTTCCCTCCTGCTCTAGGAGACTATGTGTGTGCAGGGGGCATGTCTCAGCCCTCACACCCGAATCCAGATGAGGGGCTGGGAGTGAGAATTTCTACCCTGGGACTATTCTCACAGAGCCATTGAGAACAGCCCTTGGAACATACTGAGAGAGTCCCTGCCAGCTGGGAACTCTTGTGAGGTCTCAGGGAGAGAAGCTTGCCCTAGAAAAGGCAGTGAGGTGGTTGTGCCACAGACCCACTCTGAGCTGTGGATGGGCCCCTCCTCGCCTGCAGTGGAGGTAGGGGAGTGGCTGGGCTAGCTGCCAGGTGGGACCATTCCCCACAGACATGTCCAGGGATGGGGAGGGGCCTGGACAGCCCAGGGGAGGCCCAGGCCGGTCCTGACCTCCTGGACCTGCTGCCCACCTGCTGGATCTTGGGTCTGCAGACCCACCTCCCTCTTCAGGGCAAGGGCAGACAGCCCCCAGTCCTGGCCAGAAGGAGCTAGACCCTTCAGACCCAGGTTGGTGGGGACTTCCAGTGGTTTCCAGCCCATGCTGAGTCACGCAGCTTCTCAGCCACTTAGACAAGCCCAACGTGGAGGTGATTGGCATGCTCCAGACACCAGAGCCCCCTCTCCTGTTGGCGTTTCTGGTGTCTTCTCACTGAGCCACAGCACCTGGTGCAGGACTACAAATAGTCTCCCTGAGGGAACGGGGCTCACAAGCCGGGTGGGCAAGGATTTCAGGCGAGTAGTCGACACAAGAAGAGGCACTATATTAAGGCCTGGTTATGTTTAGAAGTCATCCTGAGAATGTTTGGCATGCTGAATATAAACTCGCACTTCCGTCTGCCTGCCACACTTTAAGATCTCTCCCGGAGGGACCCAGAACGTGGGGCGCTCTGGAGAAGGAGCCGGGAATGTCTCAGGGGAAAGGTTTCTTTCTCAGGAACCAGGGGACAGTGGGAAATAATTCCCGAGCTTGCTCCTCTCCTGGACTTCCCAGATGAAAGATGGGAACATGGATGGATGTGAGTGGGTAATGTCAGCATTCAGATGCCAGTGGGAAAAGCTCTCCTTTGAAGTCCACCCAATCCCTAAATGCCTTTCCAGTGGACATCCTCTGAGAGGATTATATTTTGGAGTCCAGTTAGCCCAGAGCAGGGAAGAGGATGGCTGCTCCGGAGGAACCTTGCTGAATTGAAGGATGACGGCCCCAGAAAGGACTGCAGGTCTTTATCCAGTCCCCTCACTCGATAGATGGGGAAACTGAGGCCCAAAGACAGGATCGTGACCTGCTCAAGGTCACATAACCATTGAGCAGCAGCCTAGGCTGTAGGGTGCGGGATTGGTTTGCTCTAATATGTTCCCATGGACTGTAAAAACATGTCTAGGGTGGGAAATGAAAGCACCCTTCGGATTGAGATGGCCCCAAAATATAGCTTATGGAGCTGAGACTTGGTTTGGAAAGTGGTCTTAGCAGCTTTGGGATAAGGAAGAAGTTTGGGCTGGGTTTTAACCATCTAGGAAATTCCAACAGAATATCAGGGAGATTCTCCAGGACTTTCTTTATTAGAATCATCTTTTTTTTAAGGTGAGGGGAAAATGGAAGGGCTCACATGGGATAAATGTCTTACAGGCAAATGTTTGACTCTGCCGGGCCAGGGGCATCTTTACTAGGGACACACCATGCAAGGAGAGAAAGCCCGCCCACAGCCCACCCTGCCCTCATCCTCACTGAGATGTTAGCCTTGTGCACAGCATGGTCACAGGCATGCAGTTTGCCTCCCGGACTCTGGAGGAAGGTCCTGTAGACAAGTGGGAAGAGCTCTGGACTCACACAGGTCTGGCTTTAAGTCCCAGCTCTGCTTCTCTGCTGCTTTATAAAGACTTGAGCTATTTCAGCTTCTGAGCCTCTGTCTCCTCCTCCATAGGATGAGGGTAGGATTGTTTATGCTCAGGGCCTGGCACAGTGTCCTCCGAAAAGGGCTCTGCATATAGTAGATGCTCCAGGAATACTGCAGTCTGGCTAGGAATTTGCAGATTGGTTATTTGCTTAGTCTTGGGGAGGAAAGAAGAGTAATTTCCCATGAATCAAGGTATAAAGATGCAGTGGTTGCAGAGATCAGAGAAAGAAATGGAGCAAGGTGAAAGGAGTGGCCCCAGGGCTCACGAAAAGTTTCAGAATTCCTTTTGGGCTCTCTAGCTATGATGTTCACCTTGGGAATCATGTTTGTTCACTTAGTGGCTTGTCTGGAAAACTCTAGTGAGGTGACTTTTCCTTCTTGTGACATCCTTGGTTTGGCGGCTTCTGTGGAATTCCTTTTTGCTGCGTATGTCTTCTCTCACCACACCAGAGTAAGAGCAGAGACCCCACCTCGCTCCACCAAGTGGAGAACCCACTGCTGAGAAAAACCCAGGACTGGACCTTCCTCAGAGGATTAGGTTGTGACAATATTAATACTAATCAACCCTGATGGAATGGCCATCACATACCAGCTACTGTGCTGGCCACTTTACTTCCAAGAGTCAACCTAGGCAGTAGGACACTATCATGACCCCATTTTACAAATGAGGAAGTTAAGGCACTAGAGAGGTCCTATAATTTGCCCAAAGTCACATGAATAGTCAGTGGCAGAGGTGGGATTTGAACCCTGGCAATGTGACTCTAGAGTTTGTGCCCTTGACCACGACACCATATCGCCCTTCAAATAATAGAAAGATCAAAGGGGGAGAATGGGGCAGAATATGCCCATTGACAGGAGATAGAAGAGGAAGTGCCAGTGGTCAGGTGGCCAGTTATGTCAGTGAACCACTTAGCCCAAATGCCCGGATGGCTTGTTGAATGGGTAACATTCCCTCCCTGCAGGCTCAGTTGTTGGCCTGAACCGTAAGTACCCCCTGCCCTTCTCCAGCCCTTCTCCACTGAACAAGAGCTGAGCTCTGCCCCCATCACCATGCACCCCTGCCCCAGCCGGCCACCCTTGCCTGGCCCTGTAGCCTTCTAATCATTGGAAACTAGCGTCTCTTGGGTTGGAAAGGACCGTGAAGGTCACCCACTTCATTCTCCCACCCAACTCAGGCATCCCTCTGTGGTCTTCCTGGCAGGACCTGTCGGATCATCCAAGGATGATGAAGGCTCCTCCAAATACCTGTTGAATTGTTGGAATGCTCTTGTTCATAACCACAAGCCAAAGGCTGCCTCCTCACGGTGGCTCCCGCAGGCCCTCTGGTCTACTCCCTCAGGGCCTTTCTGAAGGCGGTGGCTACAGGAACTATCAGACACTCTAACTCACGCCTTTCAATCTTGGCCCTACTGACGTTTTGGGACAGAGAATCCTTTGTTGTCAGGAGCTGTCCTGTGCACTGGAAGACGTTTAGCAGCATTCCTGGCCTCTACCTACCAGATGCCAGGAGCAGTCCTCCCCCTACTTGTGACAGCTGGGGGGTGTCTCCAGACACTGCCCAATGTCCCCAGGAGGAAGGGGGGTGAAATTGCCCCTGGTTGAGAGTCACTGCCCCAATTCTGCCTCTGACGGCCATCAGCTAAAGAGAAATCACCTTCCTCCATCTTGCGTCTGCTGAGTGCTCTGTCTGGGGGCCCAGAGTGAACAAGCTAGGGGTCCTCATAGCCATTCCCTGGCCCAGAGGTGGTTTGGTTCCCTTGGTCGCCTGTGTCAGGAGTTGGAGGTGCGATAGTGAGCCACTCACTCCCTGGGCCCTGTCCTGCCTCCCTCTGTTCCTCCTCTCCTCAGGGTGGCTAATGCAGCCTGATGAGTGATGACTTTTGCAAGGATTGAGTGAATGTACGGTTGAGAGGCCAGTCATGGAGGGACTGGTTGATTGTAATGCTTTCTTTCCCATTTATCCTTCCTCGAGAACTTTTCTACGGTGATCATCTCACTTGATTTGGTGTCTCTGGTGCTGCAGAATGGAAAACATCATGAGCATTTCTGTCTTGGTTTGGTTTCAAGAGAACATGTTTTCTGGGTGTAGGATCTGGAGTTCTGTGTTCCTCTGGAGTGTCCATTTCCCCACCCCTAACCCCAGATCCACACCCACCACCTCTCCCGCATACCCTGGGCCCAGAAACTATATAATGAGGAAGCTGGAGCAAGAAGGAGACAGTCCTCAGGCTCCAGAAGGGCCTGAGAACAGAAGTAGGAGTCCTGTTTTATCAGGTTTCTGTCTACCCAGCACAGGAGGCCTGAGTAACCTGCCCTGCCCAATGGGGCCTGACTCAGAACTGTGTTGGCCAAAATGCCTGGCTTCTACCCCAAATGCAGCACAATTGCCTCTGTCCCCAGAGTCACAACATCCCCCTCCTGTGTTTCTAGTTTGCTCAGCAGCAGCTTGGTGAGATGGGCAGTGAGGGGCATCATCAGATTAGATGCTCACCTAATTTCTCAGAACCCATGCTGTGGGCCTTTGGCAAGAGACCCGCTGCTGAAAACGCTACCCCATGGGGCCTGTCATCTTCTCCCCCTTCCCTGCTTGGCTAATGAGGTCTCCTAGGCGGCCTGAGGTTGTCAGAAGGTCTATATGGTGAGACCTCAATTGACAGCCCCTCTGGGAATACAGTTCCCCTGTAATTAAATTCTTATGTTAAAAAAAAAAAAAAGTCTTCATCAATCATACAAAACAAGCTGCCTGCATTTGATGTGTGTGGGTTGCAGGAAGATTTGGTAAAAAGTGGTAGGGTTTGAAGACCTACACAAGACCAGGTGAATTCCTTGTCTTACTGCTGCTCCCCTCGCCTTTGCCAGTAGCAGCCTTATTCTTGGTCTTAGAAGGGGATGCTTGGACCCAAGGACCACTGAATAAGCACCACACTCCTTGTTGGGAGAAAGAGATCCTGTGTTTGAGTGTTTGGGACAGCAAACCAGTTCAGGATGATCCGTGACCTACCTCTTGGTGGTGATAAGGGCTCTGAAAAGGCAGTTAGCCTCTCTGAACCTCAGTGTTGCCAATCTGGAAAGTTGGATAGTGATGTTCACGCTGACTTTCTCAGAGCAGTGGTGAGGGTCCGATGAGACTCTGCCAGACAAGTGCCTTTTGACTCCAAAGCGTGCACAAAAGGGATTGACAGATGGTTATTGTGGAGAGAAGGGTAGAGCTCCTACTGGGTGCAAAGCAGCATGCTCGGTGCTGCTGGCAGGTCACCTGTCAAATCTGCGTCAAGGCGAGGCAGGTGAGTGGGAGTTTGGAGGAGGGCCAGATTACTTGGGCTAGGAGTCTGAAGGGTGTTGTGTGAGAGAAGGTGGCATCACACGGAATCCTGGCATATGGATGGGATCTCCAGAGGGAGAGATGGTGGACTGTATCCAGCCCCGCCCACGAGTCTCCTGAGGCCTGACTCAGCCTAGGGAGTGGGCCCCATGGGTTTCAGGAAGTTCTGAAGTCCGTGGTGCCTTGTG
The DNA here is from genome assembly GCF_009762305.2 of Zalophus californianus. Taxonomy (NCBI): domain Eukaryota; kingdom Metazoa; phylum Chordata; class Mammalia; order Carnivora; family Otariidae; genus Zalophus; species Zalophus californianus. The sequence continues at coordinate 104,521,289 of NC_045603.1, forward strand.
GCGGGGTGGGGGTCTGTGTCTTCTTGGCTCTGCTCCTATACCCTACTTGTCCCCTGCAGGATGCTTGTACACTGCTGCTCTGGATTACTTTCCTGGATCGAGCACTCTCTGCAGCCCCCAGGAGCTCTGGAGCTCACCCAAGCAGGGCTTATGAGGGTAGGAGGTGGAGAGGGAGAGGACTGCAAAGGTCGGCTTGAAGCAAGTCAAAGCCCAAAGTGTCCCGTGGAGGAGGCAGTAGGACCATGTGGCCTTGGATGTGCCGCATGCCCCCCAGGGATGCTGGGGGCCAGGGAATGCACTCTGGTCTGGAGGGCTTTCTGGAGGAAGTGGAGTGTGAACTGTGGCTCGGCCATGGACAGGACTTGAAGGGGACAATGCTCCGGGTGGGCACGCAGTTGTGCAGGCTTGGGGCTGGGGCTGGACAAGGCCTGTCTTGGGGGTTATGATTAGAACCGCCTGGCTGAAGCAGAGCTGTGTGGAGAACAGCAGGGGGAGCAAGGCCAGAATGGTGGGGCGGACCACACCTTCTGGCTCCGGAATGCCAGTTGGGCATCTCAATATCGTACTGTAGGCAGGAGGGTCTTTCTGAGTGTGGATGGAGAGGTGATATAAAACAGTGCTAGGTGTGTTTTTGAGTGATTGATCTGGCAACTGTGCTCCCAGGATGAGAGGGGCGAGAATCTGGAGACAGACTGACATCAGGAGGCCCTTGCAGTGGCCCAGGAGCCAGGTGAAAATGATGGAATTGGGGGTTTGCTTCTGAAATGCAGCAGGGGGAAGGGGGGGTTGGCTAGGAAGAAATGGATGGAATCCATCCTCCAGAACCTACTAAACCTGTGCATGCCCCACCTTCCATCTCAGCTCTGCCCACGGTCAAGCTGCCAGGCCTCCCCTCCCCCGCCCCCCCCACAGGACTGCAATGCCCTCAGACCCCTGCCCCCTGCCCTTGCCCACACCTGTCGCAGAAGCCAGCACAAAGCTGGGAATAGAGAGCACAAGGCCAAGCAAACAGCTTTGTGTTTCTTCCAGTGTCTCTGGGTCATTCTCCAGCCACCTGCTTGGAGTTCCAGTAAGCCAGATCTTTCTTTAGACACGCGAGCAAAGTGGCTAGCCAGGAACTAGAGAATGTAGTCAGCAGTGGAACTAAATCCCATCTTTGAGAACCAGGGACCAAGGGGGGGAAATGTCTCCCTGGCTGTGTATGTTCTGCTTGGGCCACAGGGATGGCCCTCTACTGACTGGTCCAAGTGGCCTGTCATGTGGAAAAGACCAGAAATGGGATCTGCTTGGCGGAAAGAGCCAAGTACGCCTGCCTGCAGGGTGGGTTAAAATTTAATTTTTCTGAACATGGCAAGAGAATGCTGAACCTCAGCTACTCGACACCAGCTCGTGCTTTCTCCAGACATGGCAAGACTGGCCTTGATTTCTGGTTCATTCTCATTTCCCTGGTCTACTCTCTCCCTTTCAGGTTCAACCCAGATATTCTTTTCGGAGCTGGTGGATTTGGCTCCAGCCTCAGTTGCCGTTTTGGTGAGCAACTGTACATAACCCAGGTTTTCACAGAAGGCAAGATAAAGAACCCTGAAGAAATGAAGCCAAATGCTCAGGGTTTTAGGGGGGCACCTGGGGAGGACCAGGAAGTAACCATAAAATTTTGTAAAGTGGATATTAAACCTACAACAGCAAAACCAGCTTTGTTTCCCTTACCCCCTCCCCAACAATATTTACAGTATGTACCTTCTGTTGGATATACCATCAGCATCAATTCTTGAATTGGAAAGGGGTTTTTCACCATTGTCAGGCCAAAGCAGTTTCGAGCCTTCCTTTAAGACCTCTGGGATCTGTTCTGGAAGAGAACAGATCCATTCAGCTGATATGTGCCACCTTCCTCCATCAGTTGTTAAAGGATTGAAAAACGTGAGCTGCTCTGAGCCCTGCAAATGCCCCGTGCCCCTTCTAGGACCTTCTCACCATCCCACACTTCAGCAACTCACAGCTAATGCTGGTGCTGGACTCTGCCCCCACCCTATTCCTCGGGCCCATTCTGACCAGGGGGTACCACATTAACTGTTAAATATTTTGAGAAGCTCTCTCACTATAGTCTGCAGGTGATGCCAAGTCCCTTAACACAGAGTACTAGAATTTCCTGCTGCTTTATTTTTCCCTTATTAAGATAGAAATGGTACTTGTCAAAACTCTACTCACTCTCTTAGGCCCAGCCCAAATGTCACTTTGTTGATGAAGCCTGCCCTGGTTACAATGAGTTACCTGCTTTTTTGCCCACATGACACTGAGTTCTTGCCTCTTTTACGGAACTCCTAGTACAGCAATGCTCACAACAGGGGCCATTCAGCAATGTCTAGAGACATTTTTGGTGGTCCAAGCTAGAGACAGGTCCTACTGGCATCTAGTAGGTAGATACCAGGGATGCTGTTGCACATCCTCCAATACAAGGGCCTACAACAAAGAATTACCGGTCCCACACATCAGTAATGCCAACCGACATGTCTCCATGTCTGTCCAGCTCCTACCTGTGAGCTTCTTGAGGGCAAGACACTGTAGCTAGTATCATGCTCCAGCCCACTCCTCCCTGCCCCTACCCCTCAGGAACCAGGGCGATCCTTTGCATTTAGTTGGACACTCAATAAATGCACTGAATTGAATTCATTCAGTTAAATTGAATCGAATCGAACCTAAGCCACCCACCAATCAGTAGGCAGATGCACCAATTACCCTGTGCGTTAGTGCAATCTTTCCTTTGCTTCATGATCCAAGTGAAGAAGGTCCTGGTCAAGCCCACACCAGGAGGCTAGCCCGGGCCCCAGAAGTTGAATGCAGGAGCTTAGGGATGACTGTGAATATTTTAAAGGTTCATAAACTGTGTCACTGAGTAGCCTTGACTCCTTATTTATCGTGCATCTCAGGGATACAAGAAGTATGACTTTCTCATCACCCCAAAACAGATGGATCTAAGAACTACCACTGCCCCAGCTCTCTTTTGTAGTAGGTGTGGGAGAAGTGCAGGACCGTCGGCATATGGACTTAGAGGCGGTGCGGTGAGGAGAAGAGCAGTATTCTTGCATTGTAACTCACAAAGAAAATGTTCATATCTCTGCTATGCCAGTACTGACAGTCTGACCTTGACCTGTGGGCTTAGTTCCCTCACTTGTAAATGGGAAGAATAAATTCTTACCTGCTTTGAGGCAGGAGCTGGACTTGGTCATCTCGTTGCCTGACCCAAAATATACTAAGCATTCTATGTGCATTACTTCATTTACCTTTATCAGCATTCCCATACTCAGAGAGGTTGCATTGCTTGCCTAGGGTCACACAGTTAGCATGTGGTAGAGCCTGATTCCAAATCCAGAGTCCATGCCTTGACCACTCCGGAACACCGCTTCATCCTTTCCCTCCACTTCTCAAAAATGCAGCATCTACCCATCTCTCCATCCTCTTCATGGGGTCTTAAAAACATAAGACTATTTTGCCTGGGTGTGTTTTTAAGCCATTTTTGGAATATACACAGTGATCTCTGGCTCTCATTCACTGACTGGAACTGAAGTTGGACAAGATTAGAATTGGGGGTTTCTTTTTATTCAAGATCAGATTTTCTGTTCCATCCAGAAAAACCTGCTGTTCCCCAGCTTTATGCTCCCTGGTTTCAAGCAGATCTAAAATTGCTAGAGAATTACCTTGCTTTGAGGCAGCTGGTATTTCTGTTTCCTGATGAAAGTAGATACTAGAGAGTGGAACTACCCAGAAACCAGGGGGCGGCATGTTGGCCATACGGAAGGCAAATAAAGCTCATTTTCTTTTCTTGGCCCTCTTAAAGATGTGTCTAATTCTGGGCATGTTTAGTTTGGTTCTTCTGTATCTGGAAAGGTTCTTCTTTTCTCCCTAAGTGACATCTCTCTTGAGCACACAATTCCCTCTTCTCAAGGTGAGTAAACCCCTCTCCAGCTGTTCATAGTTATTAATTAGTGAACAAAGAGGCTAACAGACAAAATTAGCTACTGGGCCATAGTTTGGGATTGAACCAAAGGAAGAAGAAAGACCTCAGTGTGCTTGTCTTTTGCCCCTGAAAAAAAAGGGAAACAACAAAATATAACACCTTTGCCCTCGGTAATTTATCATAGTCACATCCGTGACGTCCATAGCCAGCATATTCACGCAATATGAGGAGTGGTTGCAGGGGATTCCTCACCTCCTCGGCAGTGCCGGAGCCCCAGAGAGGCTCCCCACAGAGCATGCATGGCTTCATCATAGGATGGAGAAAGAATGAGCTGCCATTCTCTGGAAGGGGTATGCTCCGTCCTACCCATCTGCTTGTCATTGCTGACTCAGAGAAAGTGGTACCCTTCTCTCTCTCTCTCTCTCTATATATATACATACACACACACACACACACACACACACACACACACACACACCAGTATACCAAGTGCAGAAGGAGATATAGGCATTCATATTCCACTAACGTTTCTTGGCATGTAATTACATCATCTCTTTTAAATCTCATTACAACCCTTTCCATTTGTTGGCCCAGAGATTGAGGCTAAGAGCTACAGACTTCCTTGGAGACACACCTAATAAGTAGCAGTACCAGGAATTAACTGTGGTCTCCAAATTCAGTGCTCATAGTCTTAGGAATTTACAACTAATAAATGCCAATTTCACTGGGAAGACCAAAATAGCATATAAGAAAGGATTTGAAAAGAGAGAAGTGCTAAATTATGAGCTACTAAGTGCACTCAGCTTTCTAGAAGCTGCACAATCCAGGTTAACCACAAAGTGGTGGGTGGTCTGTGGGTGGGAGAGCGGGAGGCTCACCCAGTGGCTGTTTTGTGAGATCACCCCTCGGGAAATATTTAGAACCCAATGCCCATTTTCTAACTTCCTCAACAAAGTGCCACTTTCCTTGCTGGATGGTGGGGTAATTGTTCTAGGCCCCTGGAGGCTGCAGAGGGAGATTTTTTTTTCTCAATTTCCCTGCCCTTCTGCTGCCCCTCTTGTCCCTGCTGTCTTCCTCCTGCCTTCTGCTGCCTTGACCCCTGAATTCTGTCCCTCTTTGTATTCTACTCTCTGTCTTGCTTCCCTTCTTCCTTCTGGCTGTCTCATCTTTCATATCATACCCTCGAGAAGGTTCTGCATCCCTTAAAAATCTTCTCCAAAGTGGATTTGTGCTTACAATGAGTGGCTGTCGTTGGCACCAGGGCTGCCGATGACCCACCCCTTCCCTGGACTCTGGCTCCCACATCCCATTCTGTTTTCCACCCTTCTCCATTGCTGAGTCCCAGCCCACCGAGTTCCATCACCAAGATCAATGGCGAAGCTAAGCAATCCTTCCTGGCGTACGGACCAGCCATCAAGTAGGCCCTCGGCCCCATAGACTCACCTTGTTTCTTTAGCAAGCACCCAGAAAACTTTTGGGGTGTGTTGCCATGGAAATGATGGAGTCTTCCTTGTAGTCCCTTCCTTAGACTTTCTTATGCAACTTGCCTCTTTCCGGAGTGCTGGGATGCTACAGGGAGGTTTCTTAAATTAATCCTGTCAAAATAGCCTTCGAGTTCTTTTGGAGCAGGGATTTTTTTTTTTTTTTTTTATCTCACAAGACACAAACTGTTCAAGGGAAGAACTGGGAACAAAGACAGCTCGAGAGGACTGGAGGGAGCTTGGAGAGCATTTAGAGGAGAGCGTGGAAATGATTGATGGGCTGGGAAATAGGACCGCAGCAGAGAAGTGAGAGGCAAGGGGTGACTTAACTGGGAGAAGAGCAGGCTGACAGGTGACCTAGTAGCAGGCTTCAAGTTTACGAAGGGTTAGGATATGGAGGGCAATTAGCTGGCTCCCCATCACCCCCAGAGAAGAAAAGAAACTTAAAAGAAGGAGGAAGGAGAGCATGAAGCTGCCCGAGCAACCTCTGACCACAGAGTGTGGTGAACACAGCAAGAGGGCGAATCGCGGGTCACCCCCCCCCCAACCCCGAGCCTGGCGCTGGGTGGTGCAGGTGGTGAAGCGTCTAGCTCAGAGGCTCCCAGTCACTCACGCTCTGATCAGCACTGGACAGCAGCATCCGCATCTCTGCGCGCTTGTTCAGGATGCAGTTTCCTGGGTCCCACCTAGATTCCCTGGTTCAGAATTTCTGGGCGGCAAGTCCAGGAGTCTGTTTTTAACAAATTCTCCCAGAGGAGACTTAGAATCATTGAGAACCAAGGGCTGGTATAGGGAGAAAGAGAAAACATCTCCCCAAATTTCTCTTTCCCCCTCCACCATCCCGCAAGATCTTTCACCCCCCATGAGCCTTTCCAAAGCCCAGGCCACAGTTGCCCAGGTGGCTCTGCCCAGTATCCCTACTGGCTCCTTTGCAGTGGGCCCTATGTGGCTCGAGGCTGCCTGTAGCTCTCAGGAGCTTTGGTGCCTCTCCTTAGGCATGGGCATGAAGCTGCTGGAGGAAATGCTCATCCCACATTTTGTTCCTGACTTCACGGGCAGGGCTCGGAGTCTTAGGTGGCAGCTTGGAGTTAGCCAGGACCAGGGAGTCCCTGAAAGCCCCACCGCTGCTCCAGTGAGGCTGGGAGTCAAGAGACTGTCCCTTTTGCTCATAAGCAGATCATTTTTCCTCTGCTGGTCTGGTGCCCTTCTCTGGAAGTGGAGGAGTCCTTCCAGCTCTTCCTTTCTGTCTGCACTGGCCATTTGAGGACCTGGATCTCATGAAGAGCTCTTGAAGAACGTACAGTCTTAGATCCAGTGCAGTCTTTCAGAGTGCAGTGGTTCAAATTTGGTGATTTTTTTCTTCTTACGTAATTTACATTGGGGAGTTGGGATGGATAAAGAAGAACATACCAATATGCCTGTCCCCAGTTAACTCGGCTCATGTGTGAGGCTGCTGTGCATCACATGTGACCAGGGACATGCTTTCACCTGGAGGCAGCATACCAAACTACAGATCCTGTTCTTTGGCCCTGGAACAGTTTTTTATGTGTTTTTAAATGTGGCGCCTATAATCAAAAAGTACTGTTCATAGGAAGAAAAGGAATGTTGCAGGGAGAGATCATTATTTCATGGCCTTATTTGTTTTATCCTTGCTGAGTTCCAGGCTTCAGTGGTATTGAAAAAAAAAAAAGAAAAGAAAAAGCTCCAATGGCAATTATTAACTTTGCTTCTAAGGTACTGGAGACCCTGGTACTTGAAAAAAATAATGAAGTTTTGGTATAAGAAAAATTACTAGTTGTCTACTCCAGCCTTCCTCCTTAGTAACTACTGAACCTTGATTTTCACCTGGACTCATTGCTACCTAGACTGAAGAGACTAGATTTTCCAGTCTCCTGTAAGGCTTGGTGGCAATTTCTGGCCAATGAGAGATGTAAACTAAACTATTGTATGCTATAATTTAATAAAGCCTCCTTAAAGAAGAGGGATGAGCCTTTTTTTCTTCCTTCTTTCCTCCTTCCTGTTTCCTAGAATGCAGTTGTAATGGCTGGAATTCCAGCAGCCACATTAGATTATACAATGGAAGCGAAGCATTGATGATGGCAAAGCATGGTCTCAATGACCAGGAAGCTGTCATCCCAGCCCATCTCCTTTTAGACAGAGACTTGAGAGGAAAATAAAGCCACTTTTATTTTTTGTTTCATTTATGCAGCTGAAAAAGACACAGGAAAAGACAGGTTTAAAGTCAGACTGGGTGTGACATCCACCTCTGCCTCTGGTTAATCATGACCTTGGCCAAGTTATCCTCTTGATTTTCAATTTCTTCATTTGTAAATTAGAATAATAATCTCTACCTCACAGGCTGTTCCTAGGTATTAGATATCATATTTAGAAAGTGTCTTATTTAATACCTAGCACATTGTAGGTAGTTAAAAGTTGTGGCTACATGTGTGTATGCATGTGTGTCCATCTGGCCCCAGACACTGTGCTGTGCTCTGGGGGTATATAGAGCAATACGGTATACCTCTGCTCTCACTCACAGGCTTGGGGGAGTTAGTGTCATAGCTGGGGCCCAGTCATAAAGCATGTGCCTGTCTACGTGCCATGATACAGGCTTAGGTGATCTTAGTGTACACATCAGAGATTGAAGGGTGCTCTCTTTGAGTGGGGCTCTTGGCCTTTGCTCACTCAGACTTGCCATTTGGCATTCCCTTCCCTCTCCTTCACTCCTCTGAAGTCTGCCTATTTTTGTGGCCCATTGACATCCTCTCTCTTCCATGGAGCCATCTAAGCTATTCCAGCCATTCCTTGACATTTTACTGAGTTTATCTCAGTCAAGACCTCACAGTTCAGGGCTTACCATATTCTCCTATTAGGTATGTGCACATATGTGCATGAACATGCATGCGTGGGTGCAGACGTGCAGGCATAGCTTGTACATGTACGTGTGCACCCATCCTTTATAATCTTGAAGGCAGAGACCAGGTTTTAGAATTCTTCTTATGTGGAATATATAGTAGGTGCTCAGTATTGTTGTTAAGAAAGCAGTTTGGCAGGTTGCGAATGTTTATTTCCTGTGAGAGTGGTGTCAGGCTTGTGGTCCTTCTCTGTCTCCTGTGGCTGCAGGCTGTGTGATGAGGCAGAAAGGGAAAGCGTGAGGAGGGTGAGGGATGGCACCGCTCAGAGGTAAGCACATCACCTGGCCCAGGCTCTGAGCCCAGAGGCTAGGGCAGCTTTGGGAGGCAGACACAGGTGAGACTTTCTACTCCCCAGGTGCGAACCAGATGATAAGAGATGGTTTCTCACCCTAAGGAAACCTCCACATAAAAACTGTCTTCATCAAAACCCTCCAGTGGCTGTAACATGCTGTTAGTCGTATGTGATAATGGCCCAGGGGTGAGTAGGTGTCAGGCATCTAAGATGAACTGTCTCTTTCTGTCAGGAGTGAACTCTTGAGATACCATATAATCATATTTCAGCTCTCAGAGGGATATGACCCTCACCCTAGGAGCCACCCCTGACTCTTCTGGCCCCTTGTCACACTCTCTTCTTGGCTAGCTCATAGCATTGCCTATCCTCAGGAGTTCCCCGTGAGGATCAGGAGACAAGCTGCCTTGGAGGGTTTCCAGTTCTAGAAATCCACCTTGGCTGATCTGATAATACACTGGGAAGATCTTGAAAAACACCAGACAGAATTATCCTTTTCCCCACATCTCTGTGTCATTTTTATCCTTCTGTTTTTATAAATCCCACATTATTTTGACCTGGCTTAACTACTACCATAGTCCATTCCAAAGAACTGAGTAACCTGTGCTAATAAAAACCAGTTAGGGCTGTCAGAGGAAATGTGTATTATCTGGCTCCTCCTCATTCCTCATCAGTGAGGTCTTTCTCAGGCTGCTGGGGTGCTCAGTGAAGGGGTACTTTAAGAGTACCCACTGTATGCCTCACATTAGGGTCCTCTCTTCACCCTCCCCATCTTCCTGGTTTCCAAAATGGTCTTTTTCCCCTCCTATCTTCCCTCTGAAAGAATAGATATGATGTGTATGTGGGAGGCTGAGGCAGATAACCTGGGGGTTCCCTCTCTGTCAGCCTGAGAGTCCTCATCTTCCTCATCTTGGTGTGGAGAGTCCTGTGACTCCTCCAAAGGCAGCCCTACCCCATCAGTCAGCTGTCCCAGCCCCAGCCTCAGGGTTCCTGCTTCTGGCGTGAGTCCTCAGAACCCAGTGAGAGGGGAGATCAGAGTGAAGGCTGACACCCCATCTAGTAGCTCCTGTTCTTCTGTTAATCATTGTGATTCTGAAGGTCTCTACATGAATGTAAGAATAAAGAAACTAGACTGGGCAGTGACAATCAAGGAACACACCTGCAGCTCCTATGGAAGAAGTTGGGAGAGATGCTCGGGGTCAACGAGGCCCACATTGTTAAATAAACCCATAGCTGGGTGTGACGCCCTAGTGCAGACTTAGCAAGGGTCAAAAGAGGGAAGGACTTAAGTCATGTTGTGGAAATGTACCATGGACTGCCTGTGTAAACAAAGATATGAATAATGATTTCTTAGGACAATTCATAAAATAGGTACAGAAGTAAAATAGTCTTGTTTTCCGCTAGAAGTCTCATTCAGCTAAAAGCAGAGCATGTAAATATACTCTTGCCATGGATTACTGGGAGTTCCAGCTCTCAAAAAGAAAGGGGAGTGGCAGTGGGGACCACCATGCTGGACTTAATTCTGAGCAAAGAGGAAAGGCTGGCTGGAGTAAGGACATCATGGAAGAGAGCAGCCAGTCAGCCTAGGGTTCCTACTCATAAAAGGGAGACTCTTAAACAGAACACAGCCCATAGATATCAGGAAAGAATGTTACAGAAAGTGCAGAGAAGAGAATGGTCTTGTGATTCCATGAGAGTCTCTGAAGGGAAGATGTTTATGAAGAGTAGAACAAATAGTGGTTTGTGGAGGATGCTGAGACCCATGTCTTGCCTCCGGGCAAGGATAATGGGAAGACAGAATGGCCTATAGACTCAAAGCACTACAACAATACAGTTACAGAGGAACTGAACACATACATTTACAGTATCTACCTGAATTAAAGGGTTAAAGTCTGTCTTGACCAATTTTATCCTAAATAGTAGAAGAACCTCCTGATATTTTCTTAGAGTTTTGGACAATGATCTCAGTGAAATTACGGAATTGTATAGGGGCCAGAGAAGGCAAACATTTTGATTTTCTAAAGTCCAGAGGCCCTAGAAGAGTAAACTTGATGTGACTCCCTGACAGACTCTTAGAATAGATTCCCTAAAAGATAGCACATGTGTGCTTTAGAAAGAAATCAGTAATTTTAGGAACACACTAAATTAACTAGATTTTCTTTAGTTGTGGGATTACTAGACTTAGATCAAAATAATACCTAAGATAGTGTTGATTTCAATAAGGCGTTTGGAATATCTATCATGATTTCTCTGTGGGGAAAAAAAAGGTTGAAAATAGGTTTGTGATTGATCGGCCAACTCTGATCAAAGAATGTAGGTTAACAGATTGATTCAGTCTGGAGAGGGGCCTCCAGTTCAATGCCGTGGTGCTCAGGCCTGGTCTACATGTCTGCCATTGAAACTGGAATAAGGAAACGTCACATTTGTTGAAGACACAGAGTTGGGAGAGATGACTAATGCCACAAGTAGAAAAAAAATATTTACAAGATCCATGTTGGCTTCTTACTTAACATGGCAGGAGACCAAACATGCTTGACATGCTTCCTAAGAACTTCCAAATAAAATATCCATAAACATACCAACAAGTTTAAAATTGGCAATCACATTATAAATTTTGGAGTAGCCAAGAACCTACATCAAAGAACAAGTGGCATTCTTACCAGTGGGACTGGATGGCTTGCGAGGCACATTCCTGGACTGCATTCCACACATCTACCTACTGACAGCCCCCAAAGAACTGGATTGTTAAATAAGATGTAATTCAGATAGAAAAATATTATAAAACATATTAAGATATGCAGAGCCTCAGAAAATAAAGCATTCATATCTTCCTCTTGAGACAGCAAATCAATTAATCCTTAATATTCAGGTGACTGAAATGAATCAAAATCAAGGACTCGAGGATAGTATAAAATGGACCAATGGTGAGCTTGAAACCAATTAAATAGAGCTAGGGCATAATAATTAAGAGCACAGGCTCTGGGATCAGAAAGACCAGCAAAGGAATCCTAGCTCTGCCACTTACTAATTGTGGGACTAGGCAGGAGTTATTTAACCTCTGTGAGTCTCACTGAAAAAGTGGGATTTCTATATGAATTAAGTAGAAAATGTGGATAAAGTGCTTGATGCAGTTCCTGACATATAGCAAGTACCTAATAAATTTAGCTTTTATTGATCTTGTTAATATTATTAATAAAAACTTTGTTAACTGTGGTTACAAAATAGAAATTGGAATTTTAAAAATACTATATTTTGAGGAATAATTGTATGATTAGAAATTGAGCATATAATACAAGATTAAATTAATAATGACAAGGAAATAGTGAGTGCTCAAAGAAAGCAGGTATTACATGTTTTTAAAATATATTATATATGGGGTGCCTGGGTGGCTCAGTCGGTTAAGTGGCTGCCTTCAGCTTGGGTCATGATCCCAGGGTCCTGGGATCAAGCCCCACATTGGGCTCCCTGCTCATCGGAGAGCCTGCTTCTCCTCTGCCTCTGCCTGCCACTTTGCCTGCTTGTGCTCTCTCTCTCTCTCTCTCTGTCAGATAAATAAATAAAATCTTTAATAAAAAATATATATATTAAATATACTTGTCTTAACAAGGGGAGCCATGACATAGAGTTTTGTTTTGGACTTCTTAAATTATAGAAGTTTTTGTTGCATATGCATATAATAAGTATAAAAGTTAAAAATCAGGGTTTTCTTTTTTTTATTTTCAAAAACACCAAGAGGCTAAAATATAGCCCATGAAACAAAAAAGGAGAAAATAAATATACACAAAAATATCCGGAAGCATAGAACAAAATGGCAAAAATAAGGTAAAACATATCAACTGTGGTAAAATATGTAAGTGGGTTAAATGTTCTTATTAAAAGTCTCAAACTCTCAAATTTAGATTAGAAAATAAAACCCAACCATATTCTTGTACAGACTCACTAAAGACAAATGATACCGAAAAGCTAAAAATAAAATTAATTAATGATTTAGAAAACAGTCTAAAAGTAGATTTAATAAATATATCAAGGAGCTATTGCTATGAAATAAAAAATTATGTGACCTCTGGAAAGTTTAGAAATAAGAAAAAAGAAAATAATAAGGAAGCGTATTACATACAAAGGAGATTCTAAGGTTAAGATAATGGATGCTATTCATAGTTCTAGGCTAATAAATTTGAAAATCTCAATTGCAACTTTATGGAAAAATTAAAGTTTCAACTTTAGGTCATTTGTTCCAAAACTCAGAAAAGGATTAAAATTAAAAATTTATAGGCAGATAGTCTCTCCTCTGCTGTCCTGCCCACTGCTCTCTTTCAGTGTATTCAATAAATTCCCATCTCCTTAAAAAAAATTATTTAGTATAACTAGCGTTATCTTGACAAAACTGTCACACACACAGAAAAAAATTATGGCAATCTTAGATATATACACAGATGAAAAATAAATTGAATCCAGTGGATTCATAATTAGGTAGGACTTATCCAGTGAACTCAAGAACTATTTGATATTGGGAAACTTATTAGTTAGTGAATCATTAGTGAATCAATTAAAAACATAACACATCATGCAATAAAATCCAATATCCATTTTAAATAAACTCAGTATATACTGGAAATAGAATGATATGTAACATGATAAAAAAAGAATAGTATCTATCTCAAACCAACAGTAAACATTTAGTGATGAAAGCCTGGAGGCCTTTTCTTTAAAATCAAGAACAAGAAAGGGATGTACACTAGAACCATTGCTAACTAACATTGTAAAAGGTCTAGAGGATGCAACAAAGGAAGAAGTGGAAAGGAAGAGATAAAATTGTCAATATTTGCAACCAGTATGATTATAGTCCTAGAAAATCTAACTAAAAATTTTTGTTAAGATTAATAAAAGCACATGGAGGTGGCTGGATATGGCATAAATATTTTAAAAAATCAGTAGCTTTTTTAAGTATCCAACATTAAATACATGAGACTATATGACAAATTTAACTGAAAGACATAGAACATGGTTTGAATAAATGGAAACATGGAAAGAGTGAACATTATGGAGATGCCAGATCTTTTCAAATTAATTCATAACTTTAATTCTACTCAACAGCCCAGGGTAGTTTTTGGGGGGGAGTGGGGCTAGTGGAAAGAAAGAGAGCACTTGACAAAAATAATTCTAGAGTTTATCCGGAGCAATAAACAGGCAGAATTTACCAAGAAAACTATATAGAGAACACTAATAAGGAAAGGATCCTTTCCTATATAAGAAAATGTATTACTAGCATTAAATAGAATAGTATAGGTAAAGGAATCCACAGGTAGAGCAGTGAAACAAAACAGCTAGGAAATAAAGTCTGGTAATATTTGCTGGTGTATAGAATAACATTTTTGAAAAGAAATGTGTCCACAATGACTTCGTGAAATAGCATCATTTTCAAAGTGGAAGGCCAGAGCCCTAAAGTACTGCATCAGTTCAAAGGCAAAAGAGAAAACACATCTGTTGCATCTGTAATGAAGCTCATACTGTATACTAGAAAACAAAATCTGTTTTCCCTTACAAAATCAGTTTAAAACTACCTCCAATTTATATATAGTAAAAAGAACCTTAAAATGTTTCTCAAAAAAGTGAAATTAGGGTATATCTTATTTAGGTACAAATATGGCTCTTAAGAATCTACTATATGGGGACGCCTGGGTGGCTCAGTCGGTTAAGTGTCTGCCTTAGGTTCAGGTCATAATCCCAGAGTCATGGGATCAAGTCCCGCATCGGGCTCCTTGCTCAGCAGGGAGCCTGCTTTCTCCCTCTGCCTGCAGCTCCCCCTGCTTGTACTCTTGCTCACTCTCTCACGCGCGCACTCTTTCTTTCTAGCAAATAAATAAATAAAATCTTTAAAAAATCTTTAAAAACTATATGATAAGGAAGCAATAAAGTCCACTGGAAGGGCCTGAGGTGAAGGTGCTAGATAATTAAATATTTGGGGAAAAATAACTTTACTTATTGACCCTATATATTCAGCCAAAACAAATTAAGTAAACTATAAAAAATAAAACCATAAAAAATAATAAAAATGGGGGAAGTGAATATTTAACTGCTCTCATAATTAGAAGGGGCTTTTCAAACATTAAAAGAAAACACAAAGGGAAAGATTAAGAGATTCAGTGCATAAAAATATAAATCTTTGGGCACCTGGGTGGCTCGGATGGTTAAGCGTCTTGCCATCGGCTCAGATCATGATCACAGGGTCCTGGGATCGAGCCCCACGTCGAGGCCCATGTCGGGCTCCTGGCTCAGCGGGGAGCCTGCTTCTCCTTCTCCCTCTGCCTCTCTCCCTGTATCTCTGTGTCTCAAATGAATAAATAAAATCTTTTAAAAAATATATAAATCTTTTACACACAGAAAAATTAGAGAATTTTAGGACACAAACACAAATTGGAAAATATTTCTTAAAATGGCAGGATTAATATTTCTGTTGGATAAGGAGATCTGAGAAATCAATAAGAGAAACACTCACATCCCTATTGAAAAACTGAGCAAAGGACATTAACAGATTCATTCACAAAAGGTTAAGTACACGTTGGTCAATATATATAAAATCAGCTTGACTAGTAAAAAAATACAACTGAAAACAAGTTGCCATGTTTTACTTATTGAATTGATGACTATTTATTTTAAAACATAGCATATTAGCCAAAGTTTTGGTGAAATGGGCTATCATATACTATGATAGAAATAGAAAAACTTACAACCTTGCTGGAAATGATTTATACAAATTGTGTACAATTTATACAAATACATCTAGGTCTTTGAAATGTTTTTACCCTTTCACTAATAATTTTCCTTTTAGGAATCTAGGCTAAGAAAATAATTAGGTACAATTTTTTTTATGTACAATGATGTTCATTGCAGCGTTACATATAACAGCAAAAAGAAATTGGAAATAAGCTAACATCAGAGGGGAATGTTGATATAAACTATGTTATAATTCATGCAACGAGCTAATAAAAATTATGTTTTTAAAGCTTACAAGTCAAAATGCTCATTGTACATTAATAGTAGGATATGAAACATATGGACAGCATAATAACAGAGATTAAAAGGAAAACAAATATGCATAATTTCACATTTTCTATAAACTGTACAAAAATAAATTCAACAATCTATGAATAAAAGTTCTAGACCACAACTAATGAGATAAATTTATTATTAGAAATGCAAAGTTCTGCACTCAAGCTCAAAACATAGTCCTTTTTCTGACTTAACTGTTGTATTTATGGAAAAAACCAGGGGCTTTAGTTGCGCCCATGCTTGGTGATGTGATCGTAACCGAAGCCGACCTGGGTTGCCCACTGGTGGGCTGTGGGGTCTGGGAGGGGGAGACGACAGTGCCCTGTCCTCTGACAGCACATCTGGAGCTTGGGCTGCCCCTGTTTCCGGGGACCAAGAAGATTCCTCATCTCATCTTGGTCGCATTCAGTCAGGGCAACCAGAGGAGCCATCTGGAAACCCTGTTACGTAAGGACCTGTGCAGGACCTAGGGACATTTTGCCTAGAGAGGAGAATATTTAGGGGCAATGTAATAGCTGATGTCAGTTACATGAAAGGGCTGTCACAAGGAAGAAAAATTAGGCTCATTTGGAGGGGCTTCAGGAAGCAGAACTAGTTCTTGGGTAGGGGTGAAATAGAGACAGATTTGAGAACAATGTAAGGTCTAAGTTATAACAATTAGATGTGTGAACAAACGAGAGTTCATCTTGAAAAATGGTAAGCTGTCCAGGACAACAAGGCTGAACAGCTCTCCTTGAGGAGTGATCATGAGAGACTTCATTTGAGCAGAAATTGGTCCAGAAGCCATGGAAAGACCCTTCCAGCTATAAGAGTCTGTAATTTCATCAATGACTGACTAGTCTAGTTTGACTCTGTCAGCCTTGGAGTCCATATTTCTAACAAGCTTCAGGTGATGCTGATGCTGCTGGTCCGGGGACCACACTTTGAAAACCACTGCTTCAGGTCACTTGGAGTAACAAATCAGGAGGGTTTGGGGGGGGCCTATAGCCTAATGATATAAAAAGCCCAGCAACAATATATGGCATATGGGAGACACATGCTACATGATAACTGACTCTCTTATCTACAACTCTTGGACTGAATTGTTGAAATCTGTGGAATGAAATTACAGCTGTTCAGAGGTCTGAATGGACCCACATTTTTACCCTGATGATAAGACAGCCCTATCACCAGGCCAAATAAATTGAGGTGGATCATTGAAAGTCTCTAAGGGAACAAGTGCTGCAATTTTCTTCTATTCTTCCATTTTTAGCTGTTCTAACGTGGTGGGAAAGTTCACTGTCACTTAGAAATTCAGGAAGGATATAGTAATGGCCTCAGGTTTCAGAATGGCTCACTTTAGCTTTTTTTTGGATTTTGTCTTGTTGGTTGGCTGTTTATTGTTTGTTGTTTTCTTGACCCTAGAAGAAAGCCTTTCTCAGTGAAACCCCTTGCTATGATGACAGCATAGTTCATAACATAAAAAACCACAGATGGGCCCCCAAAGTTTGAGGGTGTCCCCCATGTCTCTGAGTAATTCTAATGAGGATGTACACCTCTTGTGATTGTCTGCATTCAAAGTGAGCCTCATTTACTTGAGTTTACAGCTAATTGGTTTAGGAAGGAACAGCCTTCCCCCCCCCCGCCCCCCACACACACCTGCTGCTCTCTTCCCAAGCTTATGATGTGGAGTGTGAGCAGACTAGCAGACTGTGAGCTTAACACACTTTGGAGTCAGTTGCCATGGTGCTGGGGAGGAATCTGATCCCTATAGCAACATCAGGTTGACTGGGTGCACCTTATAGTACAGGCAGATCTTGAGCAGTGGCTTATTTGATCTCAAGTCAATCTGGGAGAGATGTGTGTATGTAGTACTGAAAAATGTCCCATTTTCCTACAGCTCACCCAGTCCTTCCTCTCTGCTATCCTCTCTTCCTTATCATCAAAATTTAAAAAAAAAAATAATAATTCACATGCCCTTTCTTTAACCTATGAAAATAAACCAAAGTATTACTTTAATACTGTCTTCAGATTAAGGTATAGTTTAGAGGGTCAATTTCTATTTTGCCCCTTTCTAACACCAATCCACCCATTGGCATGCCTTGTCTCTAGCCCGGCCTGCCCAGCTAGTTAGGGGCTGTACATTTTACTTACCAGCACTCATCTTTATTTCACACTTTTTTTCTGGTTAGTCTTCTCTAACTTCAGGTCCTGCCTTTCTTCCCTGGTGTGCTAGAATTTTCTGGTATTGGAATTTTGATTGCAATATTGAGGAAATTTGACCATCATTTTTGGTTATACTGAGGTTTTTACTGTCGTGGCGATCGTTGTTTTTACCCTTTTCTGCTTTCCTGTTATTTGTGGCTCCAATTGGAGCTTTCCTAAATTCTCCATGCCTTCCTAAGCCCTGCTTGATTTCCTGTGGCTCGGAACTGGGTGTTATCGTTCGTTCATTGACAACCGTGCCACGGGCTGACGTGCCAGGTAGGCTGCCAGAACATGGCCTTCCAGGCCGCCATCCCTCCACCTCTCACTGTAGTGCGTCCCAGCCCCTGCACCATGTTGCCCCTCGGGGCCTCAGGCTGCCAGGTGGGACCCCAGCCAAGCGTGGTTTTCCCATTCCTGGGCCTTGACAGAAGGGTCAGTGCTCCCCTGCAGCTCACACCCCATCTAGCTCCTCACCTCCACGGTTTGTCTCCTCCTCTGTCCACTCCACAGTGGGGTCCTTAGCCATTCATTTAGCAGCCAGAAAATACTGATAGAGCTAAGAACCACAGCTGCGGGAATGACACATTAGCATTAGGTGACAAATAAACCGTCTCCCATCAGCGTCAGCCCTGCGGCATCCAACCAGCACAGTTGGGAAAGCAAATGACAAGGTTGAAAGTCTTTCCTTCAGTCTCCAAGTCGAATAGAAGCTGGACTCTTGGGAGTCCTGGGTGGTGTACCAGGGTCTGCGGCAGGAGAGCCTCAAAGTTTGACAACATTGTATGGGAATTGGGCAGGAAGATTCATAAAGTGCTTTTGGTGACAGTATATGCTTTAATTTGTACAAAAACATTTGGAGATAAGATTATTATCCCATTTTTCAGATGGGGAAACCGAAACTGGGAAAGGATAAGTGATTCATCCAAGGTCACCTGGCTAAAGAAGAGTCAGAGCTGGACCGTAAACCTGGGTCCACAGCTCACTTCTCACACCTGCCCTTCTCCCTGGGCCGCAGATGTGCTGAGATCCTGCCGCCCGCAGGAAATAGCTCGGCTGAGCTGCTGCAGAAGAAGGGACAGCGTCTCCCCCATGTGCCACCTTGGCAGGCTGGGTTGGCTAGGGATGTGTTGGGCACAGGTAGGGCTCGGCCTGGGGAGCTGCTGATGAAAATGACGCCCGGTGTCATGGCCTGGCTTGGGGTCTGGCCCCGCCTCCACCTCCTGTGGCACCTTAAGCCAGGGCATCGGCCACAAGCAGACCACGTCTTAGCTTTCTTACTAGGAAGTGAAAGAGTCCTTAAGGTCACGTTCATTTGTATCACTGCATGATTTAGAAAGCTCTTTGTTGATGATCAGATGTTTCTTTTTGAAGGTATTTTCAGCTTCCCATCTATAGTCAATACTGAGTTGTTCCCTGTGGGTCTGTCCAGGCCCCTGCTCTCTCTCCTCTCCACACATCACACCATAAGGATGCTTTTTTTTATTGTTATAATTATTAAGTTGAATCCTTGCCTTAGTATTTTTTAATGGGCTATGTAGGGACAGTGGCCTTCTGATAGTGGTGACCTGGTCAGTGCAGAGCCTTTAGCTCTGCTGGTGTTGTCCAGAGCTCATCAGTAACTCCCAGGCTGACCGCACTTGATAGCAGAAGTATTGGCCAGGCCACAAGGATTGAGAGCTATCCTCTCATGGGGGGATTGTAAGAGATTAAACCAATCTAGAAACTGTCAGAGAAGAACCAAACCCCCAGCAAGCAAAAGAGTGGGATGGGAAGTGGGTCAGGCAGGGCCCTGTATGGCCATCCTTTGCCTAGCACCTTGCCCGGCACCTGACAAACTCACAGGCATTGCATAAATATGGGTTAAATTGCCACGATTGCTCAGGTAATAGGACGGGCAGAGCTAAAGCAGAGTCTCCCTTTAAGCCTCAGCCTTGGGGCAATGGTATCTTTTTTGCCGGTAGAAAACATACGGCCATCCAAGGCTACACCGGATTAGAAGTCCAGGGGGTAGCCCCAGCTTTGGCCCTGCTGTGTGATGTTAGGCAAGTCATTGAACTCCAAGCCTTGGATTGTGAGGACAAGCACCGCTTCCTCTCAGACTTGCTGCCAAGTCCTTACAAAATGCACTCGAGCTTGGGGAGGGAGGGTGGGGAAGAGAACATGGGTAAGGTCTTACCCACCTTCCTATCCCCAGCATGTGGCATAGTGCTGGTGCTTGCTGGTTCTTAAAAGAAAGGGTGGTTGGATAGATGAATAGATGGGAGGACAGATGTACAAATCAATGAACAAGGATTATTCTAGGAGCTGGGGAAGATACACTTCACTTACTTTGAAAGGTTGTCCTACCTTTCTGTAACAGGCCAAGGGCCAGTGCCCTGCTGTCTATTTCTGCCCAGAGAAGCCCTGGGGGGGGGGGGGGAGCGTGGAGAGCTAGACCAACCCAGAAATACTCAGGCACGAAGCTTTAACTAGGATTCTGCTGCTCTGGGCTGAGTGACCCTACATCTGTCACTAGGAAGCATATGTTCCCAGCACACCTTTCTGCACGGAACACCCCAGCCTCCAGCCTGCACAGCACAGAAGGGGTGGGAGGCGGTGGCACCCCCAAGAGTGTGGCGCACCAAGGCCCAACACCGAGCATGCTCTGCTGCCTGCCTGCCTGCCCGGCTGGAGATGGATGACAGTAATCACAGAGACGATAATCTGGCCTTTTCTTCCAGGCCCACCTGCTGTTGCTGTTGTCACGTTCTGTGCTCTGCTGCCATCCTCCGCAGCGGTGGGGCCTGCATCTTGGCAGCCCTCGGCTAATAATTAGGGGTGGGGCAGCTCCCCAGCTGGTGCGATATATTTGAGGAGGGGCCTGGGGAAGAGGGGATGGCTGGGACCCAGCCAACAAAAGGAGAAATTAAATGGGTTGTCCCGGGAACCCACAGTTAGCATTTAAACTCCAGCATGAGCTGTGGGTTTCACCCGAAAAGCAGGGCTTTGGCGACGGTTCAGGCTCCCCTCCTCCCCCATCCCCTCTGCTACTTGTGAGTACAATTTATTCTGGCAAGGTTGGGGTGCCTCTCAGCAGAACCACTCAGATATGATGCTGTCATGCCTAAGGCTCAGGGGCCAGGTCCTGGGGCTCTCAAGGCATCCCGTGCAGCACAAGGACAAACACAGTGACAGAAAGCAAATGAGTGTGGCTTCACCAGTAACACCGTGGCCTCTGACCCACTCACAGCCCAGGTGGCAACCCAGCCCTCAAGGGAGCCTTGCTGAGTGCCCTCCACCTACTTTCCTCAGGCTGTCAGCATGGGTGGTTGGACCCAAATTCAGAGGGAATTAGGATTTTGCTTCATTTACTGTCAGTATCGTTCAAACTGTCATATTAGATTACGGGGAGACAGCCAGGAGATACTGATAAAGGACAGCCGCAGATACTGTGCACTCAGCACATCTGTGTCCTTTATGTCATGTCATCCATACCACCTGCTTACAAGATAGGCTGTATTATTTTCAGTGTACAGCTGAGTAAAGTGAGGGTCACCAACATTTCATGGCTGGCCCAAGTTCAAAACCAAGTGTGCCTGACTCCTAGACTTCTATTTCTCGGTACCGTCCAGAACATGGCCCAATGTCTCCCTTAATAGAAGTGGGGAATGTCACCACCTCTCCTGTGTGGAAAAACCCAGGGAAAGAAGGTGGGCCTGAGGACTCCAAATGAGCTCCTGAGCCCAAGAGCTGAGTAAACGGGGCTTGCCAGGGAACCCGGTGCTCTGGAGCCGAGAACAGGGTGGGGGTGGGCTGAGAGCCCTCGGCACAGCTGAGCTGTAACTTCTATTCAGCCAGGAGCTCATGGAAATCACTTGCCCTCTTTTGGACTTTAGCTTCTGCTGCTTCTGGAAATGATGATGACAAAAGAAATAATATAATTAATGATCACAAGAGGGTTGATAACTGCTTAGGAACAAGCAAAGCACTGGGTCTTGGGAATGGACGTCAGAAGTAGAAACAGCCTTAGAAACACTGGTTGGGAAAATAGAAACCAGCTTGCAGGGAGGGGTCTGGGTGTCCCAAGGGATGCCTCGGCCCCCATGTGTGGAGTGGTTGGAATGCATTATGCCCAGGTGGATGGCCAGATGTAGTGACCTCAATGGCCTCTGCAATGTGCAGTTTTTTTAACATTGTTTTCCCACAGAGCCACCCATCTTCATTACCCGTGGTCCCTCAAAGCCATCAGACACAGGCATGTTCATGCGGACCAGCGTATATAGGGCCATGCCCAGGGCCGGTGGTGGGAGCTGCCCTAGCTGCACAGTAGGGAGCCCGTCGTCTGTGGAGAATTTAAAAACAATAATAAAACTGACAAAAAGTTGGTTTGCTTTGTATCGCCATTATGTCGTGGCAATTCTAAATCATGTCAGTGATACAGTACTGCCCAGTGGGGCAGGATGTTTCCCCACGCCCCTCCCACCCTGTTGCATGCCACAGAATCTACATTTCTCAGTCAACTGGTGCTCCCTTGGCTGTTCTTGATGTCGGGCTGGTGGGTGGGTTTCCTCATGCACCAGCAGGCCACCGTGGCCCATTCCACGCATCTTCCTGGTCAACCTGTGCTTACGACACAAATTTAACTTCTTTGTGGTTGTAGTTCAGCAACTACCTTGAGAATGGTGGGAAACCCCAGGAGGGGAGGAGAACAAGCAGGGAAAATACTGTTTTCCTCTTTTTGTTATTTACTTATAAATGTCACAAAAATATTTCAGTTCATTTTGGGTTTTTGCGAAGTACTTTTTTTAACTGAGGCCTAGATCCAGGGCCTCTCTTGGCGGTGTCCCTTTAAGCAGAAGCGAGGGAGGGACGGCATGGCAGGGATGCGTGGGGCCGCAGAGGTACTTGTACTCTGCAATTTTCTGGGTCCTGACTGATAAATTATTGTGCGTCTTCCGTGTGCTCTGACACACAATACAATTTGTCCATGTAGCAGTGATGATAGGCTGTCCTGGGCTGATCATCGAGAACCCTTTATTTAGCTCCTTTAGCCTTTTAGAGAAATCTTAAGTAACTGTTCACGTCCCTTTATCAATTTTCTCTTCCACATTTTAGCATAAGTGGAAAAAGATTTTAACCTTGAGACTTTTACTCACACGGGGGCTGGGGGCGAGGAAGATATGTTGTTAAAAGTGTAAAGGAAGAGGGAGGATCTTGACACTTTCTCGGCTGGAATGGCTTTTTCTTGGCCTGCCTCATGGGAGTGTGAGACTGTCTGGGTCCAGAGGTTGTTGAGTCCACCATCATTTTACGGGTAAAGAAAGGAGACCCCAAGAGGTAAGTAACTTGCCCAAGGTCACATGGTGGGTCTGTGGCCGATGCACCTGGAGGCAAGGTTGAGCCCTGCTCCCCTATCAGACAGGCCCGCACCAGGCCACCATGCTTCCCTTGGGCTTTGGGCCCCCGATGTGTCCCCACACCTAAGTGATGCTCAAGTCAGAATAAACACCTGTTCAACACTCTGCCCAAATGGTGGGTCATCCGCTGCACACTTTTCCATGTCACCATTATTGGTGATAGGTTGTATCCTCAGGGAGACAGATGCCATTTCTGTTTCTGTGTAAATTGCTGTTTGTAGCATCTGTGTAGTCTAACCCCACCTTGTGCAAAACAGGCTTTGGCATTTGTATGCCACTCTTTGGATTTGGTTTTACAAACCTTAACACACGAAGCTGCCTGTTTCCTTAAAGGCACAGTGCTTGCAATTTGGGTTAACTGGAAAGCAGTGCCTGGATGGTGGTCTTTAATTCAAATATAGTTTCCAGAAGATAGGACCAACAACAAGAGGGCAGGCAAGGATTTTATCCATGTATTTTGATGATGGGAGGAGCACCCACTAATTGTTCTCTCTCTGATTAGATTCAACTGATTTTTTTCACCCCTCTGGGAGTCTTCTACTAACCTTTTCTGATAAACGGGGTCCCTAAATAGGTTTGATTCCAGATGTTTCCTCATCCCCATTTCATTCCCAGAGAACAAATACACAGACCATTTGGGTCAGCTTTCAACATATCCTCCTGTTCTGATGAGGCCCTGCAGGCCCTAATCATTCTCTCTGTGAACCCAGTCCAGGGTTTGGGGGCGCCCTGCACTGGGGAGCTCTCTCACATAGCAGCCTTACCTGCCAGGCACTCCAGCCCCAAGGAGAGACACTGCCCCTTTCTGCACAAGAGAGGCCCTCACTGCAGAGGGATTTGTCCAAGTGGGTATCACAGAGGTTTGTTCTGGGCTGAAAGCTGGCATGAAAGGGCTCTGCCAGGGAGCAACATTAGAATTAAAGACATAATAATACTAATTAACTTTCCCATGCCCATGCTCTGTGCATTTATTATTTGTATAGAGATAAAGCCTTAAATAATAGGCTGGCCTCTTCGGGAGCCCCAGTTGAGGGGGAAGAAGGCAATGTCCTCATTACAGCAAATAAGATGGATGGTGTTCTGCCAATGTGGCACATCCCCCAAGGACAACATAGAGAAGGTGCAGCCTCCTTCAGAGCCAGGCCTGGGTCCTGGGACATGCACTTTCCCCTGACAGAGTGTGGGGAGGGCAGGGGGATGAGGGCACGTGGAAGAGGAGAAGCAATTTCCAGTGACTCAGCCATCTGCCTTCCTGGGCCTGCCGTGACCCCGGCAATAGCAGCCCTCGGCCTGGCTGCCTGGGGCTGCGGGAAGGTCCCTCACTTCTCTGGCCTCAGTTTTGTCCTCTACGAATGGGGGAAGGTGGGGAATAGATTAAAAAATTCATCAACCTGGACAGGCTTCAAAGAGTCGTTGAAGCTCCTAGAACTATATGCAAAAGACAAATGTGTTTCTGGGCATTTTTAGGGACTAAAAGTCCACTGCTTGCCTCTAACTCTCAGAGGTCCCTGAACCAGGTGAAGAGTCACTAAAGGAGATGCCCCCCAAGGATCCACCTGGCTCTTCTAGTCGATGAGTTTAGAGCTGCCAGACCTGATGTGCCAGGTCGTGGAGGTGGATGATGGATGCTCGGGTTGAAATGCCCTCTAAAATCACTGCTTAAAAGCAATTGACCAAAGAGCTTCCCAGCAACACTGCCCAAATGCGGTGGCCCCAGTGTCCCCACCTCATCTGCAACTGGCTACTGACAGCTGGCTCCGCTCCCCAGGTTATCCTCAGTGTGAAACCCCAGGACGCTGTATCAATCCTGGGCTAACCCTGAAGGCCACTCTGACCATTGGGCAGCTTAGCAGTTCCCTTGTGACGCCAAACCAAGCCCCTCTCCCTCTGGTCCCCTCACCGTCTCGAGAGCCTGCGCACCTCCGCTTCCGCTCCAGCCGTCTGGTCTGCAGAGCCATCGATAGTGTGTCTTGTTTGAAAGTTGACTAACACGTTAGTAATAATGAGTTTGACAACTGGGAGTGCTTGAGAAAAAAAATCTCCCAGAGTACTTGGAGATATCCTGGGGGAAAATAGAAACAACTTTATTTAAGAATTGGAGCATCTGGGAAAGTATTGGGAGACGGATTCCCAGGGACTGCCCAAGAATCCGAGGCCCCTCTTTGATTAAGTCCTGCCTGCAGCCCAGTGCAGACAGGTCCGTTTCTCTTTTGTTTTCCCCAACATCCCCCTTGCTCTCATTGAGCGTTCTTTACCTGGGATTCAAGGGGTCTGTAGATCGAATTCCAGAGGGTCCATGAACTTGGATGGGAAATAATTGGATCTTTTCAGACTTCCTACTGAAATGTATCATGTTATTCCTTTGTGAAGATAGGCAACCATAGTAGTAGCAGCTTCTGTGATTTTGTCCACTGGTACAAACCATGCGTGTTTTTCTATCCCACTGAGATCGTTATAGATGTCTCAAAAGGACTGTTTTCCCCTCACCAGTATTTCAAAATTCCGGTGCTCCACTAGATTTTGTATTTAATGCATTAACAAAAAGCATGTGTATTTTTAGATTGAAAATTCACATTTTAAGGTGAATTTTGATAGCTGTATTTCCACATAACTGGTTTTCTTTGCAGTCCTTGATTTCCTTTTTTTTTTTTTTTAAGATTTTATTTATTTGACAGAGAGAGAAAGAGAGCACAAGCAGGGGAAGCAGGCAGGCAGAGCAAGAGGGAGAAGCAGGCTTCCCGCTGAGCAGGGAGCCCGATGTAGGACTCGATCCCAGGACCCAGGTGCCCCTTTGATTTCCATTTTAAAACGTTATTCTGAGAAGGGATCCACAGGCGTCACCAGAACTGACAAAGGCCTCCAGAGCAGCACAGGTTACAGACCCCTGCGCTACATCCACAGTTCACTTCTCAATCCTGTGCTGCTTCTGTCTGGCTCACATTACAGGTGGAACTCTGAGCTTAGGTGAGTGTCAGAGCGGGAGAGACGGAGTCCAGGAGAGGGGAGGATGGAGGAGCCTGTGTGTGCTAAGAGTTGAAAGCAAACATATACCCTACAAGGAAAGCTTCCTAACTCGGGAAACCCCAGAATGGTTTTGCCCGGGACACTCTTTTACCTCATTACATAAGAAAATAACTCGTGAGTATTGAAAGGAACTTGCATCAGTGTGGGTCTGGAGGACTTAAACCAGAGCTCCTCAGACACCTCAGTCAGTTTATTTACTGAGGCCCCTACTCCCCACTGTCCCTTAGAGTCCAATGGCAGGGAAGGAGCCTTTGCTCTGAATGCCTGGATCAGAGCTTGGAAGGGGCAGACTCTGGGCTAATCAGGGCTTGCCTGAGACCCCAATTTGGGGGAGGGGGCATAAGACACTAGCGGTTAAGATTTGGGACTCTAGAGCCAGCTGGAGCTAGTTTCCAATCCTGGGTTGAAGTCCCAGCGCTATCACTAACCCTGTGACCTAGGCACATTGTTTCATCTCTTTGTGCCTCAGCTTTCTCATCCATAAAATGGGGTGCTGAGCCCCTTAGGCATGCCCAACTTGTCATAGACACTACAGACTGTCACGTGCCCACCGCCCCTGCAGCATTTGCAAAGCTCTGGGAAAGGACAGTGGATGGGGAGCAGTGGAGACTGAGGCAGGGAGTCTCGTGGCAACATTCAATCTGGGGGGTCCTGAATTTTCCTTTTACCTGTCACTCACATCACAACAGCTCGTGGGTGATTAAGAGACCGGCGACGTGGCCACAGCTCTCTGGGGGTAGGAATGTGCCCTTTCTCCTTGGTTCCTAAGTAATGGTGCCTTCAGGTCCAGTTGAGTGAGGGGTCAGCTGCGGCTCCCGAATAAGCGAATGCCGTTATAAATAGGAGGCCAAGATTCCCAGACAGAGAGGAGGGCAGTCAGTGAGCCGGCAGCAGAAGCTGGGAATTGTCACTGCTCCGTCTGTAGGGATAATGTTAACAGCAATAATCATCATCCTAAGAAAGGATCTTGTAGCAGAGCCAGAGTCGGCGAACGAGCCTTTTTCCCATGCCTTCCTGGGGAGAGCTAGACGCTCAGACCACGTCAAAACAGAAGGAACCAAAAATACAGCGAAATACTCTTTGCCCCGGTGGCCCTCACAGAGAAAGGGGATGAGACGGCCCGCTGCAGTAGGAGCCCAGAGACGAGAGGGAGCCCAGCCCTGAATTTATCTACTGGTTTTAACTTCCTCCTTTAATCACTTCGGAAGAGCTGTTAACAGGCAGGAAATCTAATTGATTAGCATTTCGCCTCCTGGCTTCCCTTTCTGCCCCAGGTGCTAATGAGCAGGGAAATCACAGATCCTTCCAGACAAGGTCCTGAAGAGGTCATGGGATTGCCACCCCCACCTCAGCTGAAGCCCAGCAAACGACAGGCGTGCTCTGGTTTTTTAAACCCCCGCAGACTAATTTTCTTGCCTCTTGTGATGACACACCACACAAGGGAGCCCCAGCACCGCCGGGGACCTGCCTGCCGCCCTTCGCTTGTCCTGTTGGTGGGGCATCGCTGGTCACCTGTCTTTCTGTGGAAGTTCAAGTTCTTGAAGACGGTCACTGGATCGCAGTTCCCGAGGCTGCACAGCCGATCACCTTTCACCCTGTGTGCACACACTGTCCTTTCGGACCCCTCCCCTCAGTACATTGTGTTCATCTCTCTCCTCGTTCTCTTTCTGCTTTCCTTGTGGGTCCCAGAACTGGGCACAGAACCCATTCGAGCCTTTAGCAGTACTGGGTATGGTTACGGGAAGTCTCCTAGCACCTGCTGGCCCCTCCTTTCCAACAGAAGCGGGATGCTTCTCCCCTCCAGGACCCAGCTCTTGGTCAGTCCCCGTCTCCCTGTCTCCTTGATGTACATGCTCTCTTTATTTCCCTTTCCCTGTAGACAGTCCTGCACTTTTTCTTCTCTGAGTAACAAGAGTGACAGGGAAGGGAAGCTAAGGAAAAGTAAGCTGCATGGCCAATCAGAACCCGAGACTTCATCCTCTCCTCAGATGGGTGCACTGTCCACGAGGGGCACTGCCCATGAGGGGCACTGCAGGAGACAGACTAACTCTGGAGCAGCAGGATCCAGAGACCCGCAGAGTACTTCCCTTGCAATCTCAACAAGCCCATTCCTCATCGTTAGCAAGTGCTTTTTACTTTTTGGTCCACTGGAACTTGAGAGCACGAGCAGTTATCTAAAGGGCTCTCTGTGTCCCATTCGGCTTTCATAGTCCCTGTTGATGCCATCTAGAAAGGGGTCAGGGAATGGTCAGCTTCCGGCATGGGAGCCAAGCGACTGGGAAAAGAGAGGGCGATGGAGAAAGAGACAAGCCAGTGTTCATTTGGAGAGGCTGAAAATTACTTCCATGGGCCTGAAAATTTACAAAGACGCAGCCTGGATTCCCAGAGCAAATGAGTGTTTCTACCCATAACAGGTTGTAATTTGAGTCATATAGGAAGTTAAGAAAGTGAAAACATGAGCAAATGCCAGTGTGATAAAATCATAGTCTCCAGGCTGGAAAAGACGTTAGAGGGATCTGCTTGAACTCCTTCACTTTAGAGATGGGAAAGCTGGCCTGCCCGGATTCACACGGCTGCTCACTGCAGAACGGGGCCAGAACCGTTGGCCTGAGCTGTCTGTCCTGCTCAGGACTCGCTTTCACTCAGCAAATGAGCCTCACTGCCCATTGCAGATACAAAACCAAGAGACAGCCCGTCAGAAAATAATTTCCCCTGCTTTCTCAGGATCCACCACCAAATACATTTATTCCTACAGCCACCCGTCCCTTGTCCCTGTGACACCTCTGCACCCAAGGGCCTGTGGGACCCACAGCTGCCTTCTCGGCCTCCCTCTCCACCCTCTCTCAGTAGCTTCGTTAAATCCCTGCCGGCTTTTGCCTGCAAAATTGCAACCTCCTCTGGCCCGGTCTCTCTTCTCCCCTGCAGTCTTAATCCATTTGCCACCCTGTAGCCAGAGTTCGCTCTCTAAAATGCAATCCTGATAAAATCGTTTCTCTGTTTAAAAGTCTTAAAATCCTTCAATGGCCCCAGTTTCCCCTTAGGATAACTATCAAACTCCTTGATGTGGTTCACAGACTGGTGGTTCATACCCTTGGATGCACATTAGAATCACCTGGAGATCTTTTAAAACTCACCAATGCCTGGTCCTCACCCCTACTGATTCCACGAAATTAATCTGGGCTGGGGCCAGCCATGGGCAGCAGCTGGAGCTGCTCCGACTGGCTCGGGAGAGCCAATCGGTAAATGTTCAGGAATTTTGCAAGTGGGTTGTTAAACACAGCCATTATTAAAATTAAATTATATAAACCTACAACTAAATTACATTAAAAACAAAGGTCACAAAATACTCAAAATCCATCACTTCCTAATGATTTGACTGCATTTTCTTACCGACTATGCTCTTGAGGTTATTTACATCGATTGTGTTTGTGTGATGGAAATATATACTGCTGTGCTATTGTGCGTATCTTCCCAGCTCTGCTTTCCATGGCTTGAAATCAGGGTGAGTATTCATACCATGAAAGGAGCAAACGCAACAGATCAGCCCGCCACCCAACCCAGCCATTAAATATTTATATCATTGGGTGAGGCTCACGTGTGGACATAATTTTTTTAAAGCTCCCCCAGTTGAGTCTACTCAAAGTTGAGCTTCCTTCAGTCTGGCCACACAGAACCACCTGCAATGGCCCAAGTATGTCGTGTTTCTTGTTTTATTCCCCTTGACACACTGTTGTGTCTTGTGCCTGGGACACCCATTGCTTTCCCCTCTGTCTGGCAAGCACCTGTTGATCTTCCAGAACTCAGCTCAGTATCTTGTCCTTTAGGACAAGTCCCTCTCCCCCAAGTCTGCCACTCTGCCTCTGGACCTTTTCATACAGAACCTTAGAGCACGTTCTGACTATATTTCTCTCTCTGGCTCCTCTATTAGACAGTGAGCATCTTGAGGGCAAGGTCACAGCCGGCTCACCTACATCCTAGCGTAGTAGATGCTTAGCACATGCTGCGTGGACAAATGAGTGAACAAACCCAGGTCTCCTGGCCCCACGTGCAGTGATCTTCCCATCACCCCCACCTGACCCAGCCCTTCTGCGTTCCTAAAGAGTCAATTGCTTCTGAACCTGTCAGTGGATTGTGCTCTGTGCCTGCTTCTGTTGAACCCAATAGGAATATGGTTCTCACCTGTCTTTTATTGAGTTAAGTTTATTTGCTTCAGGTTTAGGATGTGGTGGTGCACAAGGCAAGCAAGAGGATGGCCCTCACAGACCCTTCAGTTACGGGGCGCTCAGGGGAGGAAAGAAGCACTTGCTGTTAATAGTGCTAAGTGCTGTGGAATGGAAAGTGCCTGGCTTCGGGGTTACCTCCTGGTCTGTGGGGCATATGGCTCCCCAGACTCAGTGAAGTCTGGGCCCAATGTTGAGGAAGGAGGAGGGTTGGAAGATGTTTCATGAAACTGGAACTTGTCCTGTGTGGGCTCCAGGGCCAGAGACAGCTCGGTGGGTTTAAGGAACTGAAAGAAGTTGGATCATAGAATTGTAAGAAAATGAGTAGTGACAGCTGAGGCTGGAAAATCAGTCAGGGACCAGCACAAGAAGAGTCTTGGAAGCCATTTGCAGGAGTCTGGATTTTATCCTGGAAATGGTAGAACGCCACCGAAAGCAGAAAGCAAGGGAAGCCTACTATCAGATCTGTATTTAAGAGAACTCACTCATAGTCGTGGTCCAGAAGAGACAAAAATGGGACAGGAGACCATGCTTTTAGTTGGGAAGAGCCTATTGGGATGGATAGAAGGGGATGCATTCAAGAAGCAGAATCATGGAACATGATGGCCGGACTTAGTGGTGAAGGGGAGGGAGATACGAAGATCTGGTTGGAAAGGTAGGGAGGCAGATCAGTTCATGGGCTCATCTTTGGGTTTGTGGAATTGGCAGTGTCCATGATGTACGCAAGTCCTGTTATCTGGGAGGGAGTTAGATTTTCAGATCTGGAACTTAGAGGAGAGATGTAGGAGAGAAATATAGACTAAAGGTCATCGGCTTGTAGATGGTACTGAAACCACAGAAAACAAAGGCCATCCGTTGCCAAGAAGAAGAATGAAGAGAGTAAGAGGAGCGTGAGGCATCTCAGGACATCAGCATTTGATAAATGGCCAGAGTAAGAAGAGCTGGTCGGCCCCAGGGGCCAGAGAGGTATAAAGAAAACCAGGGAAGTGTGGAATTGTAGAAGCCAAGGAAGACATGTTTGGAGGAGTAAGTGGTGAACAGAGTCCCACATTTTTACTGATAAGAGAGGTCAGGTAAGATATGGCCTGGCACGTGACCCCTGGATTCAGAGCATGTTGGTCACTTGTGAGGTTGGCAAGAGTGCAGGTGCAATGTTGAGCAGAGGCCAGGACACACCATGCTGAGGAGGGGTGCGGGGATGAGATGATGCAGACAAGTGTGTAAACTCCTTCAGGACATTCAGCTGCAAAAGGTGGGGGTTGGAGAGGGCAGTATATGGAGGGAATTCTGTGAGATCAAAAAGGGTTTTTGGTTTTATAGTTTGCTTTCAAGTAGGAGAGGCAAGCTGGTTAAATTTAGAGTAAAAAGGAAGATTGTGAGCTTGTCTTCTGAATGAAGGAGAGTGACCTTTTAACACGATCAACGCCATATGTCGTTGTGTAACCACTGTGTCTAACCTGATAGACGTTTAGAATTGTCAAAGACACTTCCTTGCTTAGTGTTATTTCATTGACAACTGCCTCTGCGGATTCACCATTGCCTCCTGATTGTCCATACTTCGGGCCTTCATTTTTCTCTTCCTTGACAGATTTTTAAAATAAGCCTCCCCGTCACCAGCCTTTTGGGGGCATCATTAATCCCATGTGTTTGTGCTCTGTTCTTAGTCCTGCTCTGCTCCAGCCCACCCGTCCCCATCTCTAACCCCTCTGGCCCTGAGTCCCTCTGTTCTTCCTCCTTTCTTTTCGGGGCAAGTTCCAAATGGTTAGGATGTACTTATGTAGTTCCTGCCTCTCCTACCTCTCATTTATCAGAGTTTACAGAAAGCTGCCTAGGGGTGTCTCCCATTCCCAGGCTGAGGAAATTAGGCTGAATTTTTATTATGGCTTCTCTCAAGAATACTTCTAGAAATCACAGAATCTTAGAACCTTATGATAGGAGTAGAAGTTGAGAGGTCATCTAACTGGTCCCCTTACCCCTTGCAGTTTGATTTCTAAACTCCTTATAAATAGAACTTCTTCTTGAAGATTTCTACATAAAAGATCACAACCCAAGCCTATGATTAGGGTGACCATATAATTCAGCATTTGAACAGGGATACTTGCAAGAATGAAATGAGGGCCCTAACCAAATAGGACACCAAGACAACTGAGGTAAATTGGGACCATGCTGGGCTAGCCAGGACACACAGTCATCATACATATAATGAGTATGAAGGACAAAATCTGAGAAAAACTTTTTTTGGCAAAGTAACGTTAAGAGATCGTCACAGAACATTTCCTATCTAGGGTAAGCATTGTTCTAGCTACTGGAACCAAAGATGAAAAAGACATAATCCTCTCCCTTAAAATTATTGGGCAAGAGAGACACAAATACAATTTGCAATCATTCAGTTTGGTAAGTTTTTATTTCGGTTTTGATAAGGAATAGTTTTATGAACAAAGTGCTTTGGGAACACAGCAGAAGTGGTCAGGCTGTAGGGTTCAAGAATCAGAGGAGGTGACCTGAGAGCTAGGCTTCAAAGAATGACAGGCTTACTCTGGAAGTAGGATGGTAGAGAAAGGGGGAAATGTGAAGATATGAAGAGAGTGTGTGACCAGAGGACAGTGTTCGTGGAAAGAGAGAGGCAGGAAATAAAGCTGGGAAATGGAGTGGGGCCCTGCTAAGGAGCTTTAACCTCTTGAAGGTATCATTAATTCTGGGTGTTTGTGATCTCTCACATGTGTGCAGGACTGTGGCATGCTGGAGTTCAGGAGACACATCTGGGGAAGGTGTAGAGAGGCCAGAGTAGGGAGTGATTGGGGGTAGGGAGATCAGCTCAAAGACTCTCTGAGCAGCAGTAGAGGTGGGGTGGCCCTGAACTAAGGCAGTGTCAAGGAGGACAAAGAGGAAGAGAATTTGGCAGTAGAAATGATGGGCCTTAGTGCCTGACATTGAAGATGAGAAACACCAAGTTGGCAAGATCTGAGGAGTCTACTTTGGAAGACCAAGAAGATGGGCTTCTATTCACTGAGACATGGAGTAATAAGGGGCTGGGTCTGACATCACTGAAGGCAGTTCAGGGCACTTATTCAGGGGCCTATGGTACATCCACATGGAGACACCCATTATATCTCTGGGTCTGGGGCTGAGGGGACACATTCTTGCTGGAAATATTGATTCTTCAGTGGATTAATTGAAGACATGGTGGTAGATGAGATTAGTCAGGGAGCAAGTATGGAATTGGGAGGACTTGGGAACCCAGGCTTGACCTTTGGGAAGCATCTAACCCCAAAGAAAGGGGAACCATGAAGGCTCTTCAGAAGGAACAGTGAGCAAGGTCAGAGAGAGCCAAGAGGAGGACTGTCCAGGAAACTAGGAGAGAAGGATGCTCAGTGGTGCCAGTGGGGTGATGAAAGAGAGTCCACTTGGTCTCAGACCCAGGCGGTCCTTTGGCAATCCTTAAAAGAGCAGTTTTAATAAAGTGATTGAGCAGGAGCCATGGCTAGAGTGAGGTGGGAGATGGAGAGGAGGAAACAGCAACGTGTAGCCTGCTTCGTTAACATTTGGAGTTGAAGCAAAGGAGAAAGTTTAAAGTTTGAGGGTGAGCTGGGGTTTCACAAAAGCATTTCTTTTCAGGTTAATGGAGTCTTGAGGGAGTCCCTTTTTACAGTGAATTCTTAACACCCACTCTGGGCTCTTCAGTATAATGAAGATTTAGCTCTGCCCCTTTAAATGGGTGCTACCCAATATATTAGCCACGAGGCACATGTGGCTGTTTAAGTTTAAATTAATTAAAAACAAATCAAATAAAAAATTCAGTTCCTCAGTCTCTCTGGCCACATATCAAGTGCTGAATTGCCACATGGCTCCTGGAGAACACATGGGACGGCACCGCTGCAGAGCCTTTCCAGTGCCACAGATGTCCTGTCGGACAGCGTTGCTCTAGACATCACCACATTCAACCACCTCCCCAGTCCTGCCTTATAGACGTTAGTATGCTATCAGTGTTCTCTCATTTCCAAACCCAATTCTAAGGGGGAAGAAAGCCAGATGATATTTTTATCCAATGTGCTGAAAGATTCTTATGATTTTAAAGTCAACATTTTCCCCAGATGTTAACCTACAATAAATTGTTCTAGATGTTAAGCAAGAGGGGAAGAGGGGTAGACAAATGGATTATTTCTTATGAACCATCTCTTTATGGTCTTTTCATAGTTACCATCAAACTATTTCCATCTGATACTTGCTCTCTGTGCATCCACGGTAACTTAATTTTTCTAATTTTTTAAAAGTGATGTGCTCATTAGAAAAATTTGGCAACAGAGCCCCTTCCTTCTTTCCAGGAAGCTAACGGGGCCCTGCTAGGTTTCCACCTGTCTGGGCATCTTCGAGCAGACCTTGTCAGCTGGTGGAAAGAGAAAGCATCCGATTTGCCGGCTCCTTATGTGTATCCATCGGTTGGTGGTAGATTTCTGAGAAGTCATCATCTGGGCACAGGCCCAGAGCATACTTCTCATTTTCCCTAAGCTACTTTCTCCTTTATCCTTCTGAGGGAATTTGTCTTTGGGTGATGCTATGTCTCCAAGATGCTTGTGTTTAAAGAGGTCTTTTCATTGTTGTTTGTGCAGAGGACTTGAACCCAGGCTGGAGAAGTGTCGCAGATGCTTCCATGGGAGGCTGAGGGGTTGCCCAGAGAGCACATCAGCTGAGTGTTCTCAGGGCTGGTCCCACCCCACGTGGATGTGTTGATGGGCACATTCAGCAGACATGTGGCAACTAGAGAGCTTTTCTTTTCTGTCTCTCTGGCCTTCAGTCCTTATGTCTAATAAGGGCCCTGCAATATTGACAGACCACCGACTAGTGTTAACCCTCTAATGAAGTACCGCCTCCCACTCCAAGCCCCAGACAGACATCTGCCCCTCAGCTAAAGCTCACCCTCGTAGCTGCTCCAGGAGTTGGGAGCTGTGTATCTGAAGCTAATGCTGCAACTTCATCCTCCCTGGAAATCTGGGCTCACTGGGAGAGGCAGGGCCCCCCAACGAGTGCATCTCAACAGAGACTGCCTGACACACAGCAGAACACACAACCTGGGCTGAGGAGGCCTCTTCAGATGATTAGTAGCTGAGTAGAGCAGGGGCAAGCAGTATGTGAGGAACTTCCAGCTGCAGACCTGGACTGTGGGCTCATCCCTGGCTGGCCAGGGCCCCCAACACCTGCTCCCCCAAAGATGGCAGGTTTCCAACTGCTGGAATCCTTCTCATTTTCTGGCTTTGTCATCAGTTAGCTGGGTAACCATGGGCTAATAGTAATTGGAACAAGCTTTGGAGCCTGACAGCCTGGATCTCACATCCACCCCTTGCTAACTGTAGGTTTAGGGAAAAGCACTGAACTCTAAGCCTCTGTTTCTAGTCTGTAAAAGATTATAGGGATATTCACTTTGTTTGCAGAGTTGTTCTGGAAATTAAACAATGTATGCCAAATGTCTAAAATAGGTGTTCGGTAGATGTCAGTTTCCCTTCTTCTCTCAGGTTTATATCCTTGTTTGAGCTAAAATTCTGTCCTCCCAACGACCCTTCAGGGTAGGGTCTACCTCTCTGAATTAGACTAAAAAAGGAGGCTGGGCAAGAATCTACACAATTTGCTCAAGGTCCTAGGATAAGCCAAGGGTGGTGCAGTCCTGCATGATCCAGTGTTCTCCTCTTCCTGGTTCTGACGTGGCTTCTCTCTGGTGTGAATACAGGAGCCCTTCCTTATCTAGTGGGGTAAACCTGGACACAGCTGTGATAAACAAAGGCTTCCTAATCTTAGAGCTTAAAAAAAGCATTAAGTGTTGATTAATAAAATAAAAATCTCTCTATTCCTTGATGCTTGACTTTCAAAGGAAGAGGTAGAATAAATCTGAGCCTCCTCCCTCAAGTACACCTTTAAATATTAAACCATTGACTTAATTATTTAAAAAAAAAAAAAGTGGATCCCCTACTGCCTGGAACAAATAGCCATCTTCTCTCCCTGGTGGAGATGAGGTCATATCACTTCCTGTCTATGCAAATATGAAGGGTTTTCAATACTGGAAAACCCTGGGTGGGGTTTCAGAAGGCCTCTCCCCTTGGCCCACCCAAAAGAGTCTTCAGAGAAGCAGTGGGGAAAGCGGTGGGACTGAGCCAGAAGGGCTGGAGGAGGGAGAATGGCAGCTCACCCCCAGAGAAAATGCAGCAGGTAGTACCAACCCAGTCTGTCTCAGGTTAGAAGTCTTAATGGTTTGTTCTCCCATCTATAACTAGGCTGGATGTGCTATAAGCTGCATTGACAAAGCCAGTCTGAGGCTAGACTTCACTTAGGGTCCAAATTCTGCATTGTCAGCTTGTTTAATTCTCTCTGTTTGTACTTTGTATTTGCTTTCTTTTTTTCTTAGCTTCCTAGTGAAAATTTTATATGAAAATTCCCAGCTTTATTTTAGCCTAATAAATGTTTATTCATGACTCTTAAGATGGAGAGAATCAGCGCGCCCCTAGTGGCAAGAAGCGGTAGTTACAGGGAAAGGGAGCCCAGCGTCCCTCAGAGCCCAGGGAGGAGCAGCTTCTGCTGGAATTGTCCAGGGGACAGCAGATTATCCAGGCTGGAGCTCTTTCTTTCTTCCTGTCTGAGATTTCCCATATGTACCTTACAAGGCAGGCCTTCTCTGTGCATCACTGAGTCCTGTGATTTTAGAAAAGTTGGGCAGTGAACAGAGACCTGACTCCCAACTTTCTATTTTGCATTTATATCAGCCCAGATCTGAGCCACATAAGCAGTTACTCATATAATGTCAGCCTTCTACTGAGAGTTTAGAATGTGCTAGGCATTGATACATGTTATCTTATTTAGTCCTTACAAGCCAGGATCAGGTATTAGGGTCCCCAATTTTCAAAATGGAGAAACTGAGGCTAGAGAGATTAATTTGTCAAGATCACATAGTCATTCTGGCTCACTGGAGCCTAAGTGCCCAGTCCCATTGTCTACTCTCCTGACCTTGAACGTCAGCAGTGAGTGGCCCTGACTAGTTGATGGGGTTCAGCTGACATGGGAAGTATGTGTGGAATAGTATGTTTTCTATAGTCTTGGCCATTGAGTCCAGTACCCTGGTTGAATAAATAGAGCTTCTAGAAAATAGAATTCTCTTTAGAGAGCTGAGTTATTCCCTGAGGTTCTGCCTGTGCCAAGTTGTGTGTGTTTCAGTGACAAGGGTCTGCACTCCAAGCCTTCTAAGATCGGGGCAACTGAGAGAGGTGAAGAGAGGGATCACTTTGGGAAACATGCAGATATTTGCAGCTTGATTATTCCTGAATATATCACTAGCAAAGCTGTTTCTGCTCCCTTCCAGGTCTGAGTACACAAAGGTCTATCCAAGTAGAGGTTTGGGTTTTTTTTCTCTTTCTGTGGCTGGGGGGACAGAAAGGCCGGCCAGCCAAACCAGTGGCTTGGGGCAGGCCTGACAGGGTTTGTAACCTGGGGAATGTGCTGAGCTTTGATTCAGCTGAGCAGTGGCTTGGCGCCCAGGCCTTGTGGTCCTCCAAGACATCAGCTGAGGATCCCGAAACATAGGGCCCCTATGAATAGGGTGAGTTGTTGTCACCAGGACTTCCCTGTCACCACCTATTAAATTTTCTGGGGACCCAGCAGCCCCCGGCCTGTGGCCACACAGCAGCCTACTCCTGGCCAAAAGCTCTGGCATGAAGCTAGGACTCTCCAACTATTTAGTGTTTCATTAGTGGTTTTCCAAAGGCACAGGTCCAAGCTTGGCCGGGCCACACCATTCAGAAGTACGTGAACACTTAATAAAACCAAACTGTTGAAGGATCCCAAACCCAGGACTCTGGTCACTTGGAAGTCCAGGCTGGAAGCCCAGAGAGGGTTGCTGCATCATCTTAGCTCTTCCCTTGTCTGGATACTTCTATGCCATTCATCTGTCTCTCTCAAGTTATCCAGCCTGTTTGTAGCTCTTAAGTAGTGGGGCTTTTCTAACCCATTTTCATATCTGATGAAAGTTTTGGACTCTCTCCCCAGAAAAAGGCACCAATGCACTAACATACAACATTTTGCTTAGAATTGCAAGATGTTCATGAGCCACCCTCTAATGATGGACCCCCATTGAGAACTCCTGTACTAAACAACAGTTGCTTCCACATTTAGACACGGGGAACTGTGGCGTGTTCTCTCACCAAGAAGAAGAGCAAACAGGTTTTATTTTTGGAACGTCAGAAGTCCTTGTGTTGCAGAATGGGACTTAAGCCATTAGTCACTTTGGACTTCCCAGGAAAGAGTGGGAGCTCACTTGAGTGACAGACCCTTCCAGGCACAGAGTCACTCAGGGGCAATTGTTCAGAGTCCCCAGGAACTTTAGGGGCCTTGGGGCAAATCAGGTATGGGGCAGCATGGGACAAGCAGTGCTTTCAGTTGGTGCTAATGGCAGGGTGTGGAGAAAAGCCTGTAAGGCCTCACATCTGCTTTCTGATGCAGAATCTATGGGCCTGTAAATGATTAAAAAAAGAAAGAAAGAAAGAAAGAAAAGCTTGTGGTTGCAGGGGGGTTATGGCATCCAAAGTATTTGGCACAAAGTAGGAGCTCGGTAAACCGAAAAGGGCTGATGGTAGAGACAGTGGGAGTAGTAAACAACCCCCACTCCAGATGAGAGGTGTTTGGGTCTATAGAGGGCTTCCTACTGGTTTCTCAACTCACGAGCCTTCTGAGAAATTTTGTGTACTTACCCCTCCCTTTAGGTCCCCCACCCTGGGTTTGATTTGGGGGAAGGTGAGAACAGCAAGGAGAAAGCATAGTTAGGTATTCTGGCAGATGGCATGAGTTGTCCCACACATGAGCTGCAGTGCCATTGGGGAGTCAGAGGGACTCTGAAGTGTGAGTACCCCAAGGACTGGTCCAAGAGGCCTCCTGCCCCAGTCCCAGAGCCTGCAATTCCCAAATCTCCACCACCGGCCCAAGGATGGGTCTAGGGTTGGGATAAACTAAGGCCACACTGGCAAGGCAATTAGGAGGAAAAGGCTGTTCGGCCTCTTCCAAAGGGTGGAGGAGGGCTTCTCACTTTTGTGTGCTGAAGACGAATGCACTCTTTAAAAGTCATTATCTGCATCCTCTTGAGTTCTGTTGCCCCTGGACAAACTCCAGTAGCCAAGACTACTTAGCACTCTGAGGGCCCGCTCCACACGTCTGCCCTTCCCCGGAAGAACCCTGACACCTTGAGTCCCCTGGCCAAGACAATTGTGTCGAGCTTTACTTTGTGAAGTTGGTATTATAAAAGTAATAAATACTTCTTCATCTCTACATATAGTTTCCAAACTATTTGGAAATGCCCCCTATTCGGATAGGTGCCTCCGAACGAACGTGTCCCTCCCCTTTGAGCATCTTGGGATTCTTCGGCTGTTAACAGTCAGCCTGGGAGGCAGGGTGTGGCCAGAGCTCGGGAGAGTGAGTGTGGGTACCTGACTCTGTTTAGTTGTGGGGAACATAGCCTTTTCTTTCCACGCCACCCTCTCCCCTGTCCCCTGTCCCCCAGCGGAGCCGCAGCTGAGCAGGAACAGCCCACAGCTGAGCTGCCACTGTAAGAAAGACATCGTCACTTTTCCTAACCTTCCCCTGACCATCAGATGCTCACAAATATTTTGGCAGGTTGTCTGACTGCTGTCGATGTTTTCTAAACAGATAAGTCTTGGCCTCTGTGGAAGAGAAGGACGAGTGTGCTCCGTGAGGGCAGAACTCCAGTCTATGAATCAGGAGGCCTGCGACTCAGGAACCAGATGGCTTCTGTGAGCCGCATCTCCTTACCTGCATGTTGGGCAGCCTGGGACCCTCAGTACCTTGGGTCCCCCCGCCTTCCCAGCACTATCATCAGCAGTTGAGATTTTGTCTAGGGAAGCACTTTGCAATATGCATTCCAGAAGTCCAGGTGTGCTCATAGCTGTGGAAAGAAACGGAAATTGTGCCAGGTCTGGAGGAGAGGGTGAGTGTCCCAGCAGAGGCCCAGCAGGTGAGGAGATAGCAGAGAAGGAAGGAGGCTGTGGCACATTCTTACTGGGAGCCTTAAGAGTGGAAGGATTCTGAAAACACTGTAATGGGGAAGCCAGAAGAGCAGTCCTAGAGGCCAGTAGAAGGGGGGACTCCCTGAAGAAGGCTGGACCACCCCGCGCGCCTGCGAGTTGGCCATTGTGTGGCCAGCCATCCTTTGTCCAACTCAAAGGGTCATGTTTCTAAAACATGAATCTGATCCTGCAATGGCTCCTGTCACCCAGGGAGCAGGTTTCTGCTCCTGAACACAGTCAACAAGGCCCTCAGAGTGCTGGTTCCACTCCCCTGGCGCTCCCCACATCAGCAGTGCCTTGCGGTCATTCAAAACCACCCTATTTCCCAAGCTCTTGGCACATGCTGTCTGCCCTGCCCAGAATGCCCTTCATTACTGGCCTCGAAGGAGCAACTCAATTGTCACTTCTTGAGTGAAGCCTTCCCTGACCCTCCGATCCCTACCTGGGTAGCTCTCTGCCTGTGAACTCACAGATCAGTGCTGCCCCACCGGTGTCACTGTTCCCCTAGATGAAGAGTCCTCTAACGGGGTCCACATCCGGCCCCCCCTTTGTTCAGCAGCACAGCACCTGGCTCACAGAAAGTGCTGGGGAAATGCCAATGACCAGCTGACTCTGGCTTCTTCTTCTAAGACCTCACCCCGTGATCTCACGCTCTGGGGCTGACTTCCATGTCTTGCTTCTGTCCCCAAACCTCTATTCTTCTGAGGCCAAATGGCCATTTCCTCAGTGACTCCATGGGAGCCTTCATGGCTGAGTGTATGGGTGAGGCAGGCCCTGCAGCCCCTGCACTTAGCGGCCTGGCTTGTCGAGGTAGGCCCCACAACCCACATCTTGGAGGCAGTACATAAGGTGCAGGGATGCATTCATGAAGGATCCACAGAGCTGGAAAGAGTCTCAGGGCTCCCACCTCCTGTGGAAGGGGAGAAGAGGCTCCTAACCCCTGCCGTGAGAGCACTTCTTGTCCTGGCTTCCTGCTCTCCTGTATTCTCACCTGCCGCCATGGCTGGCTCTCCTTGCTCCAGATGAACAATTAACTGGCATTCCTTTCTGATGGCCGGCTCCCTCTCCCGTTTGCCCCTAACATCCTCAGGAAGAGTGAGAGGACAGCTGGTTGGAACCAGCTCCCCAGGAGGACCTCAGCTGGTCCCCAGCAAACCGTGCACAGGGAGCATAGCCGTGACCAGGGGCAGGCTGTTCACGCCTCGGCACAGCTTCTGTCCCCCAGCTTAAAGGATTAGGGCCACACCCGTCAAGCAGGGAGAACTCGTACAGCGGGTCTGAGCAGAGTGGGGAGCAGTGGGAAGATTCTGTTTTGTTTTATAGGAAGCCAAAGAGGAGAGTGATTTGGCCGCAGGATCTGTCAAAGTACAGAACGTGAAAATAAGGGAAACAGACAAGGGACAGACTGCTTGAGTGAGAATGTCTAGGGGAAACGGGAGAACCGAGGTGTGTTTAGCCAGTTTTGTCAGACTGAGCAGGATTGTTATTAGTAATATTGAATACATTATCCCAGCACCCGGAGGGAGGTGAGTTATGTCACTGTTGAAGCTGATTAGATTAGGAATTAATCATGGAGTTGGCAGCGGGCCCTGACAGATATGCCTGGAGCAGGGTGGTGGGTGTCAGGGCCTGCAGCCCACAAGTGGCAGGCGCCTTTGGCCATGGAGGGACAGTGGCCTTGAAGACAGAAGCTCTGCTGTTTTTCCAGCTAGGGCCAGGCCTGCCCTGGGCTCAGAGGCTGCCATTAGAAGCCACAGCCCCTCCACCCAGGGTCCACAGTGGGTATGGACACAGATCTAATAAGATGCGAGCTCTTTGACCTTGAACAAGTCACTTGACCTTTCTGACCTGTGGGGATCTTTTTAGTGAGGACAAGGTGGAGGCTCCAAGGGGCTGAGCTTCCCCCACGGTTATCTAGAGGACAGGGGAGATGAGTGTGGAGTGCTTTGTGGACTGGAAGCAAGTAGGAGGCTGCGTGAGTCCTTCAAGAGAACTACGGGGCTGTCTACAGGGGTTTTATGGGGACCGCTGGCCCTAGCCCCTCCGAGTTCCTTCCTGACCCAGGGCCACAGTGGACACAATCCTCCTCATTAGGCACTTCCTTCCTTTCTGTCTTCAGAGCTCTTAGAAGGCTTCCATGTAGCCCCAGGAGCAATCTGTCGTGAACCAGCATCTCAGAGTTGACAACTCAGAAGTGGAGAGAAGCATCCTTGGGGGAAGTAGGAGGTTTCTCCTGGGACCAGGCCATTGGAGGTCTTCCAGGGCATCTTGGTTCAGCCAGGACAGGTGAGGATGGCATGGAGGGACCAAGCAGGCAGACATCCTCTGGGTT
Organism: Zalophus californianus; assembly: GCF_009762305.2. Lineage (NCBI taxonomy): Eukaryota > Metazoa > Chordata > Mammalia > Carnivora > Otariidae > Zalophus > Zalophus californianus. The sequence continues at coordinate 104,564,184 of NC_045603.1, forward strand.
CATGGGGGCCGAATAGTTTCTTAGGCCCCCAGTGCATCAGCAACAACCTTGGGATGCCATCTCAGTGCCCGAGGCCACAGTCCCCAGAAAACGGACCTTGTTGTAGAGTCTGGCCCATGCCTTCTCCCCACATGGGTTTATTCTCAGTTTCATTAAAGAACTGCTCACAGTGACCTCAGATCATTAGTAACTTGGAATAAGCTCACTGCTTGGAATCAGCCCTGCCTTTCCTCTCTCTTGGCTTTTTGGAAATGTTAATGCAAAAGTGCCTGCCTTTAAGCATTAGGGGTTTGGTCCCCTCCCTTGCAAGCGATTTAGGAGATTTAGACAATGGGTCTTACCACAGCAGTAGCCCATTTTTTAAATTTCACTTCCTGGAGGTGAGAGCAGAAGGGTGTACTATGGAGCATGGGTTAGGTGCCTGGGACTTCACATTACCTCAGTCTTTCCTCACTAAAACACTGTGGAGTCATGTTACACCCACTTTACAGACGTGAAAACTGAGGCTCAGCAAAGTTAGGTAATTTGCCCGTACGATGCATCGCTGGTAGACTGGGATTCAAATTCAGCCTTGCTTGACTCTAGAAAGCCGGCCATTCCTTGCTCTCTTGTTGCTTTAGCCCTAAAGCTAAACCAGAACGAGGAACTTGGCAATGAAATAGCTTGTGGAGAAGCAGGCTTTGGGTGGCTTCTGTGGGAGCCTGTTGGCTTTTACTGTGATGATAATCAGAGTTAAAAGCATGTGATTTGGAGTCAGAGAAAACCTGGATTTGAGGGCCTGCTCCATCACCCATTTGCTGCTTGTTTGTAAGACTTTGGCCTCACCAAGCCTCACATCCTTGTCTGGCACATGTTAGCCCCCATGGGGCTGCTCTGAATATTGAACAGAAATAATGCAAGTAAGGTACTCAGCACCGCGTCTTCTCTGCCCACTCCAGATTAGTTCAGGGTCCCCATTACACACCCACAGCACCCTCTACTCTCACTTGAAGGGCTCTTTCCTCTGGTCTGTCTGCCTCCCCACCAAGTTGCCCAAGATCAAGAGCCCCACCTGGCCTGCCCATTGCTGAGTCCCCAGCCTTTGACTCCATGCCTGACACCAGGTCAGAGGTCAGTAAATATTTGATGGCTATGAACTACAGCTGTTACTGCTGTTTCCTTCGGCTCCCCAAACCCTGCCTTTTGCTTTAGCCTGCCGTCTCCCTCCTGCCCTGCCTGCCATGCCCTGCACCTCCTTCCTCTGAGCCTCTTCTCCCCACTTTCCGGCGTGCCTACTGCCCCCCCTGCCCCTCACTCTCTGCATACCCTTCCCTCCATAAGTCTCCCCAAGACATTCTCAGAATATCAGGGGTGCTCCTTGTGATACCTCAAGGTTTGGTACAGGTCAGAACTATTCTCTTAATACCATACTTGTGCTTTTGACTCTTCAGCTCTTTGGGGTCTGTTTGGCCTCCTATGTGGGGTTTGGAGGGTGGGAGCGCGTGCGTCCACTGCCCACAGCAGCACTTGTGCTAAGGCTGAGTGTGCGGCAGGCTTTCAGGAGCACTGAGTCGATCGGATGGCAACCACGGGCACTCCTGTGTCACTTTCAAGGCATGCCATATGGGTGTGGGGGATCGCCTTTTGGCTTTTTTCTTGCTTATTGGAAGCTTCGTGGTTAGGGTTGGAAGAATTGGTTAGATTATTTTTTGAAGAAAGGGTGAAAGTTGGCCTTTTTATTTTTCATGCTTTATCATCATCCAACCATGCATCCCAAAATATTTCTTTGGCACTTACCTATATGTGGTCCTCTGGTAGGCATTGAATCAAATGAGATTAACAGACCTGTTGACTAGCTTCAAATTTAAGACCGAAAACCAGACCCACCAATGAGGACTTAAGCTGTATCTTTAAAGATGAGTGACATAAAATTTATTATACTCATATTCATGGTGCACACTTGTAATAACAGACACATTTTCATGTCTGTGCCCTCATGTGATCATCATTACCAGCCTATGAGGTTGGCAGGCAAGACAGGTCTCCTCTTCAAACATATGGGGAAATTGAGGCATGGAGTATAAGGTTATAAGAGCTAACAGGGAAGCAACCGCAGGGTCTCTGCCCCTGATGACAGTGCTAAATGGGTGGAGCCAGACTGCCTGTGTGTGAATACAGCTCCTCCACTTGTTTAGCTGTTTCCTTGGCAAGTTACTTAACCTTCCTGTGCCTCAGTTTTCCCATCTTTAAGATGGGTATACTAGCACTTGTAGGATCATTATGAGGATTAAGTGAGTTAATATCCACAAAGCAAGTATGTAGTAAGCACTGAATGTTTGTTCAGTAAAAATACAAACCCAGATGTGCCTATGGGGTCCTTTTGTATACTTCTGGACATTTCCACAAAAGAAAGGACTGGAACAAAGTGTCTCCTAGTTTTCTATTAATTAAAGAGGCCCCAAACATGGAGTCAGCCTCATGAGGCTGGGACCCCATAGTTTGAAATCCTTGCCTAAAACATCCTGGATGTTCTCTATGCATGAATGTTGCATGTGCGTGCCTCTGGACAACGAGCAGGGATACGAGCCGAATTACAGTGTCCCGATAATAAGATGGCAGTGCTAGAACATCCTGCTTGATTTCCTTGATTTCCAACCTCGTTCTATGACTTCACCAAAGCTAATTACCCAAGCAGCATCTGACCTTTCTGATTATTTATCTTATTGGCAGGCAGGGCTCCGGGCCTTCAATGTTAAGCTTCCCCTCTTGTTCCTGGTACTTTAAGGATGATAACAAAGTGAGGGGAGTGCCGGGTGCAACAAGGCTGGCTAGGAGCCTCAGACGAGGAGCGCGGTTTGAAGGGGCAATGCCATGTGCTTCCAGGGACCAGAGCCAGGCCCTACGTGGAGCTCTGGAGAACAGGAGCCAACCTAGACAGAGCCAGCCGGGACAGGAAGGCGGGAGATTGTGTTGCAGGCAGTACAGGTGTAGAAAACAATGGGCTTGGTTTCCCAGGCCACTCTGCCACTTATACAGTGTGACCTTAAGCAAGGCATTTAACCTCTCTGAGTCTCAGTGGTCCTAGCTGGGAAATGGGGATATTAATACTGGCTCTGTCTACATCACAGGTGAAATCAATTCACAAATCTTAAAGCGCTCCCCCGATGTTGTAAACTGGAGATAATCAGTGGTATGCTAGCAATGACTTTCCATCACCAGCCGGCCTTGGGGGCCCCAGTGTCAGTGGGCACCTCATAGCCCGGTCTCAGAGGCAACAGGAAGGATCTGCTGCACCACAACCATCACCAGAATATTGCTTCCTTTAAGAATTTATTCTTTGGGTGCTGATTTAAGCCATCATCATTTATAATACTTTATGAATAATAAGTTCATTGGATTTTTCCCCACCCATTTGGCCCCCTGCTAGGAACAAGATTGTTTTGTTTTGTTAAGAGAGGTAAGAGTTGAGAGGGACAGCCAGATCATGAGGATCTTGGGGTTAGGGGAATTGGAATGGCCTTGTGGGGACAAGGGAGGGGAACTTGGCTATCTAGGTGACATCACAGAGACACACAGGGCTGGGATGTAGGACTAGAGTGATAAGGAACAAGCCACAGTGTCCCCAGAATTTCCTGGAGGCCAACCTGTTTTTTAACACCCTTAATTCCTTTCTGACCAGTGTCACATCCCCAAAACTCAAGTTGAAGTAGACAAAACTCCAGGCCAAAAGTCTTCCTTGCATCACTGACCTTCTAGTCTTGCCCCACAGCTGGGTAGCTTCCTGTTTACTCATCGGCCAGGGCCACCAAGCGAAGGTGTTGGAGACAGGCGTGAGAGTGGTGTTTTCGAGGACCTGGAGGAGGTAGGATTTGGGTAATCTGGTGGGAACCACAGGCACATAGCTCCCACACTGGCATCTCATCTCAGACAACTCTGCAAAGTCCAGAACAGCCATTCCAAGGCTGCTTTTCCTTTCCCTTTCTTCCTTTTTTTCCCCCTTTAATTAATTTAAACTTTTTTGATTAAATGACAGCTTTCATCACTCATGGCCGCTGCTGAGAGACAAGATAATTTATAGATGCATTGACACTATATGATTAGGACAAGTACAGTAAATAACAGATGAGAAGATGACTTGCACCAACCTGAAGGCCCCCCATCTCTCCCATCCACCCCCTTCCATCTCCTGAGTGAGTCCCAGGTGGATGTCTGCTACTACCACTCAGGGATGCGTGGGGCATGGGATACTTTTCCCAACTGCAAGACAACAGAGATGATGGCAGGTAGAAGACCACTCCTGTCCCAGAGACCACAGCCTTGCCCCATCCCCCAGGGGACTTTCTCAGAGCTGCCTGTTACTCCCCGGGAAATGCCTAATCCTCACTCTTGAAAGCTTAGAGGTAGGTCCTCCAGGTCAGAATTTCCTTGCTGGTTACTGGGGTACACCTAAGGGCCAGGCCTGGGACACGGGGTCCCCTGGGCCAGTCACTTCAGGCCAACCGTGAGCATTTCATTCATCTCCCTCTGGATGCCATGAAAATACTCTCATTTCTCTGTGTCCCTCACTATGAAAAAGGTTGAGAATCTACTCCCTATGCCTCTGGCAAGGATAGTGATTGAACCAGCCCAGGAAATACGAACATCTATCCTCAGGTCTTCCAAACCATCAGGATCCCAACGTCCTCAAAAATATACTTTTTTGCCTCTTCATGTTAATCAGAAATGTTCTTGGTGGTCAGCCCAAACCTCTCTTTCTGGGTGAAACATATTTCCCCTTGTTCGACCCTCCTCAGTCTCACATTTGGTGTGTTCCTTTTCTTGGTCATAGGGGGTCCACTTAGTAGGCATTTTGGGTATGTGTGCGGGTATTGTCTGTGTATTTATAATTAGTATTTACTAAGCAAGGTTAAATCAGTAACACTCAACCATCTACAATCCTGAATTAATTAGACATTGAGTCAGAAGACAAGATTCTATTTCACCTCAAAGGTTCATCCTGGTGTACATGCCCTTCCAGCATGGACCCTTCTCACATGGCTGGGAAGGAAGAAACGAGCTCCCAATCTAATGAATGAGGTACCTTGGATTCCAGAAAATTAAGTGGACAAACATGCATAAAGATAAATGATGTATCTTGTCAGCTTCTGGGCAATTGCTTGTTAACATGGGAAGAAATGAAATAATTGAGATTTCCATGGAAAGATTACGCAGTCTGTGGCTGGGCTTTTGTTTTTGGTATTTTTTTGTTTGTTTGTTTGTTGTTTTGGTTTTGGTTTTTTGGGTTTTGTCTTTTGGTTTGGTTTGGTTTTGCGGTTGTTTGTAAAAAGCCAAGCATGAAAGACTGAGAGGGAGCCCAGGAAAAGACAAGCTTTAAGATTTATAAGGAGGGATCTATGTTATATGTTTTCCTAGTTTCCCCTCAGTTGCCTAGTACAGTGCTTAGGACACAACAGGTGTTTCCATAAACATGTCACTCAACTGCACAGGGGAGCTTACTTTGTTGGCAGCACCCCTGCTTCAGTTTCCCCACCTGGTCGGCAAGGCTTGCTGGTTTGGATTCCTTAGTGGAGGACTTGAGCCAGGGGAAGGAGACATGGATATGTTCTACTGATCCAAGTCACATTATTTTTTTAATTTTTAATTTTTAAATAATTATAGATGCATAGGAACTTTGAGATAGTACAGAGAGGTCTGCTGTACCCCAGAGGTTCCATCTAACATAACTATGGTACAGTATTAAAACCAGTGCTAAGGTTGGCAGGTAAGACAGTTCTCCTCTTCGAACATATGGGGAAATTGAGGCATGGAGTATATTGGAACCGATATTGGATATATCTGTATTTCTGTGCCACTTTATCACTTGTGTAGATTCATGTGAGCACCACCACAATCAGGATACAGAACTGTTCCCTCACCACAAATTCTTACTCGTGTTACCCCTATATAGTCACACCCACCCCTTTCCTCCCCACCATCCCTAATTCCTGGCAACCACTAATTTGCTCTCCATCTCTATGATTTTGCTATTTTAAGAATGTTATATAAATGACTTCTCACTTCCCTGTGGATTACTGGAACATTTTTTTAGAACTCCATTTTTATTTATCTCTAAGTGTTTTTGAGTGTATCTCTTTATGTAGCTATTTCATTGGTTGCTCTCAGTATTACATTATAATATATACATAATTTATCAGTCTACTAGTGTCACATTTTGCTAATTAATTTACTAATTACATTTACTAATTAATTAATTAGCAGTTCAAATTGTAGATACTTTATCTCCTCTTACCCTCCCTGTTTATAACGTAATCACTGCAGATATTTTCTCCACATACATGAGAAACACATTAGTGTTAAAACTTTGCTTTAACCATCAAACATAATTTAGAAAACTCAAGAGAAGGAAAGTCTACTATATTTACCTCTATTTTTGCTCTTTCTGTACTTTCTCTCTTCCTGATGATCTAAAATTCCTTTTTTTTCAAAAAACAAACAGGGGGCACCTGGGTGGCTCAGTCGTTGAGCATCTGCCTTCGGCTCAGGTGATGATCCCAGGGTCCTGGGATCGAGCCCCACATCAGGCTCCCTGCTCAGTGGGAAGCCTGCCTCTCCCTCTCCCACTCCCCCTGTTTGTGTTCCCTCTCTCACTGTGTCTCTCTCTGTCAAATAAATAAAATCTTAAACAAACCATTCCCTTTCTGCTTAGAGAACTTCCTTTAGCCATTCTAAATGTAAATCCGCTGGTGACAGATTCTATTAGTTTTCCTTCATCTGTGAAAATACATGTATTTTCCCTTTATTCATGAGGTATATTTCTGCTGGATATAGAATTGGGGTTGATAGTTCTTTTCATTTAGCACTTGAAAAAATGTTATGCCACTTTCTTCTAACATGCATGGTTTCTGATGAGAAATCAAACTGTTTTCCCCCTCTGCATAACACATTCATTTATCTTTCTGTGCTTTCAAGATTGTTTCTTTGGCCTTAATTTTCAGGGGTTTGACTGTGCTGTGTCTTGGTGTGGATTTCTTTAGCTTTATCTTATTTGGGACCATCCAGCTTCTTGAATCTGTAGGTTTATATCTTTTGCCAAATTGGGGGAATTTTTAGCCATTGTTTCTTTGAATACTTTTTCAGCCCCATCCTTTATCTCTTCTCCTTCTGGAACTGTGATAGCATGACTATTAGGTCTTTTGTAATAGTCCCACAGGTGTCTGCCACTCTGTTCACTTTTTAAAGACTATTGTCTGCCTGTTGCCTACACTGGGTAATTTCTATTGTTCTGTCTTCAGATTCACTGATTCTTTCCTTTGTTGTTTCCATTCTGCTATTGAGCCTGTCCACTGAGTTTTTAAATTTCCTTTGTTGTATTTATCAGTTCTAAAATTTCCATTTAGGTCTTCTTTATATCTCTATTTCTTTGCTGAGATTTTTCTGGGTTTTTTTTTTTCCTGAGACTTTCTGTTTTTTATTGTTTCATTGGTTCAAGCTCATTTTTAATTGCTTGTTGAAGCATTTTTATGATAACTACTTTAAAAATCTTCATGAGATAATTGTAACATCTGGGTCATTTCAGTGTCGGTATCTGTTGATTTATCTTTTCTCATTCAACTTGACATTTTCCTGATCCTTAGTATGATGAGTGATTTTGATTAAAAACTGGACATTCTGAGTAATATCAAAAGTCTTCCATTATAGCTGGTTTCCTTTGACACCAACCCAGCAGGGAAGAAGAATGCTGCCTCATTACTGCCAGGTTCCTCACTTGGTCTCCACTGACACTCAGTAGGGCGGGGTTTTCTCATTACCCCGTTGGTAATTTAGGCTCCCCACTAGAACTCTGCTGACACCATCCAGCCTGGGGCATCAGAGGGGGGCCTCATTGTCATTGGGCAGTGGTGAAAGACCTGATTCTCCAGTAGGCCTCACTGGCACTACCACAGTAGGGAGAGGGAGGTGTACTTCATGACTCCCAGGTTGGAGTGGAAGTTCAGTTTCCCCATGTGGGCTCCACTGACACCGTGGAGGTACTGAGGAGCCTCATTACCACCCAGAAGAGGGGAAGACTGTCCTGACTCCTCACTTGGCCTTGTCTGACACTACCCCAGCAAGGGACTCGGGGTGCCCCATTATAGCCTGGTGAGGCTGGAAGGTGAGGATGGAAGTCAAGGCTCCCCACTCAGTCTTTGCTGAAGGAGGTGGGGGTGGAGCAACAGTTTTTCCTGTGGCGTTTGGCTGGAGTAGAATGATTACTGTCTAAATTTTCCTATCTTGATTCAAAAATGGGCAAAGGATTTAAATAGACATTTCTCCAAAGATGATATACAAATGGCCAATAAGCACATGAAAAGATTCTCAATATCACTAGTCATAGGGAAATGCAAATTAAAACCACAATGAGATACCACTTCACACTCATTCAAATGGGTATTATCAAAAGAACAGAAATAACGCGTTGGCAAGCATGTGCCGAAATTGGAACCCCTGTGCACTGCTGATGGGAATATAAAATGGTACAGCCACTGTAGAAAACAGTAAGATGGTTCCTCAAAAAAATAAACATAGAATTACCGTATGATATAGCAATTCCACTTTTGGATATATACTCAAAAGAAGTGAAAGCAGGGACTCTGGCTATTTGTACATTCATGTTTATAGCAGCATTGTTCACAAAATCCAAAAGCCAGAAACAATCCATTTGTCAAACAATAGATGAATGGATTAAAAATGTGGTATAAATACACAATGGAATATTCTTTGGCCTTAAAAAGGAAGGAGATTCTGACACATGCTACATCAAAGATTCCTGCAAACATTATTCAAAGCAAAATAAACCAGACACAAAAGGACAGATATTGTATAATTCAACTTGTAGGGGGTACCTAGAGTAGTCATATTCAAAGAGACAGAAAATAGATTAGTGGTTACCAGGGGCTGGGGTGAGGGATTAATTGGGATTTATAATTTAGTGGGTACAGAGTTTTCAGTGTAGGGTAATGGTGGTGGTTGCACACACTGTGAATGTACTCAATGCCACACAACGGTACACTAAAAAGCAGCTAAAATAGTAAATTTTATGTTAGGAATATTTTACCACAATTTGGAAAAAGGTTTCTGTCTTGCTAGGCCACCCCCTTTCCTGGGCCTTTGGCTAAAGAGAGGAGACTTCAATTGGGTGTTTGTTTGTTTATACTCATCAGCATTTCTGGGTTGCCCAGAAGCCCAAGGACCTCACCCCTGTGTCATTCCTCAGGTCCTGAGATTCCTAACCAGTCTGCTTTCTTCTCTCTACCTTTTAGTCTTTTTATGTTTGTTTTACATGTAATATCCATGGATTTTAGTTGCACTTTGTGGGAGGAAAAGGGGAAAATATGTCTGCTTCCTCTTTTCAGAAGTAGAAATCTCAAAGCCACTTTATTTTATGGAAGGATTTCTGTCCATGTTTCGTTTCCTTTTGCTAGCTAGTGAAATCTCATTCCTTTCAATTTAATATATAAAACTATAGCTAGGGGCACCTGGGGGGTGCAGTTGGTTGAGCATCCAACTCTTGATTTCGGCTCAGGTCATGATCTTTTGGTTGCGAGATCAAGCCCCACATTGGGCTCAGCCCTCAGCAGGGAGTTTGCTTGGGATTCTCTCTTTCCCTCTGCCTCTGCCCCTCCCCCCCATCATGCTCGCACGCACTCTCTCACTCTCTCTCTCTCTCAAATAAATAATCTTAAAAAAAACTATAGCTAAAAAACAATCTCTCGTTTTTACAGGCAAGAGCTCCTAATTCTGAAATCTTATGTTAATATTTCTAAACATTTCCAGAGCAACGGTTATAACATCAGATAAGCAGCATGTTGTCATAACATTTCATTTCCCACAATCTCTTCTCCCCTTTGTTTCAACAATACCAATCCCAGGTATATCTGACTAGTGCACATCCTCAATCATAAAATTAATCAATTCTACTTGTGCAGACACTTCTCTTCTTGTCCTAATTGTCAGTTTCTTCAGCTGATGCCTGCTGTCCCTTTCATTCTTTTATTAGCATATGTGATCAAATATGCATTTGTTAGATTTGTCCTTTTGTTCTCATCATAGCTGCTAGTATTTAAAACACTCCTTGGATGAAACACCCTGGTGTAGCAGTAGAAGCAATGGGCTTTAAGTTAGGATATTTGGGTTCTAGTTCCAGTTTTGTCACTAACCAGCTTATCATTTCATTTCTCTGAGTCTCAGATTCCTCATCATTGAAATGAGGGAAGAACTGGATCATCCCTATGGACTCTTCCTGTTTGAACCAGCTTTACATTTAGGCTCCTCATCTCTAATAAAGTCAAAGTCATTATCAGACCAGGGGATTAGAAACAAAGTTGCCACCACCGGCCTGACCTCCTTGATGATTATCTGCTAATGGGTAGGAACCAGCATTGGCTAGACAGTATGTGTAAAACTTCTATCAGGACTCCTGTTTTGGGGTTTGTCACCATAATTTTTTATTTTCATTGATAATTATGCTTGGAGCAATACCCAAATTATAAGTGATTTTTGTCCATTTCTTCCCTTGACTGTAGGTGCCTTAATCACAGGTCTTCTTTCCCTTTTGCCTCTTCCTTTCTGTGTCTCCACGGCTGCCTTTGACAGGAGTAGGAAGTGCTTGAAGCTGAAGTGCTCACCTTAGCAAAGTAAGTCCCGTGTGCTTTCTCGATGCCTCCCCCTTCCCTGTACCAAATACAGGAAGGAAGAGTGAACCCAGGGCTGCTTTCCACCAGGGGAGGCCGCAACTCATGTGTGGTGCACAGAATCCTTGTCAGGGCAAGAGGAAGAAATAAGGCAAGAAAGAAAATGAGACAGGAGGGGAAGGAAGAACACATGGCAGAACTAACAGAACAGAGAGATGGATGAGCGGGACAGCTCAGGGAGACAGAAATACAAACGGAGGAGAATTTTCCATTGGGGTGGGGATGAATCATCCTTACCTGTCAGCCACCAGGCCTCAGTAAGCTGGCAGCTTCTTCCTCTCGCAGCCTCCGGGTTGTTTGTCGCTGCCAGCCTTGCATGTTGGGCTAATGCACATGCTCCTAGTTGAGTTGGCCAGAGGGACAGGTTCCCCTCTCCAGAGCAGCATGGCTTGTCCAGTCTCCATGCCCATGGTGGGAGTAGAACCGACATCACCTTGCAGGGCATCTTACAGAGCAACATTTTAGCAGCCCACCTCCACCCATTTTCTGGAAACAAGAAACTCTGGCTTCCCATTGTCCGAAGCATGAAAGGAGATAAAGAACCAGCCCCCCACCCCAGATCCCTGAGACACCTTGTGTTAAGAGTTTTTCAAGAAGTGAACCCCTGCAAGGAACTTGGTTCATCATATAGTTTTCATTTTTAAGGGACCATGATTTCTGTGGGTCACATTGTGTAAAGGAAACCAAAACAAAACATTTAAAGCAAATGAGAATAAACATGCCTGGAATAAAAAAACATCTGGACCCTGTGTGTGTGTGCATGTGTGTGTGCCTGGGTGTGCATGCGTGCGTACACGCAGCATCCATATATTTTTCAGGAGATAATGCTATATGTAGATGACTTCCCTCTCCTTTTTTTCTCCTTGCTCTCTGCTACTGCAATATGGATTTTTCTCTGGTCTTTCTCTACCGACACTCCTTTCCAGGACAAGAGGCCCAGCCCCTTCCATATAATTGCCAGGTTCTGTCACTCTCTGGAGAGGACTGTTCTGTGCTTTTGGGAAGGATCTGGGTCAGCACAAATCCCACCTACTATGATGCCCCCCTCAGACCTCCCCAGGGGGGGTGTGTTGAGTGTTTCCAACATTTCCTAGCAGATCCCACCTCTTCCCAACCTCCTAAACTAGGTGAGCTATCAGGAGCTACCATTACTTAGGAGGGAAGAAGAAAAAAGCCAAATTCTCACCTCTAGTACCAGTCCCCACCCAGAACTCTCAGCAAATGAGAATGAAAGCAGAACTTTCTCTGGATTTTTATGAAAAGGCTAATTCCAAAGAATCCAGAACCTGCAGGTAGTCAGAGCGCTGGGGCCTTTGGGGACAAGGCACCTGAAAGACCTTTTAGAACCAGAGAATGGGGGCTGGAGCTGGGGACACACCAGAATGTGATGCTTCTATTTTTCAGTGGATAGAAACTACTAATAATTACTGCAGAATCCCTGATCCTCCTGGGGACTAAAATGGCTTCAGAACAGTTAAAACCCTTGAGAAACAGAGCAGGGGAGCACTGCCCTATTTTCCTTCCAGCCCTCCCTGGCCCTGGGGTTGCTGGGGCTGCTGGCGGCGGCCCAAGCTACTTCAGAAACTGGCCATGAGGTGACCAGGACACCCTTCACATTTGAAATCAGGCACCCCAGAGGTAGCTGGAGCTTGCGGAGATGACTTGCAATGAGAAAAAAATTGCAGAGCCCCTGGCAGTAGAGGAGAAGGATGCATTAACCAAGCACAGAGCCTTGCCCACCCCAAGGCTCCCTCCTGTAATCCCTTCTCTTGTGCCTTTCAACCATCCTCGGGGAGGAGAGACAGAGAGCCAGCCTTCCTTCTGTGGCAGTCCCCCTGAGGGAACTGCAGATATCTGCTTTCTTTCATCTGGGGAGCCGTGTGGGAGGCACAGGGCCCCTGACATGTCAAGGCCTCTGAATTTGGACGACCGCTCACTCCCAGGTCTCCCTCAGAGCTTCCGTTTGGGGATAGGAAATGCCCTTCTGGGGCCCAGAGCCATCTTTTCGATCAAGCCTGGCCCTGCCTCCCCATCACCCAGGTCCACCCCCACCAGCCTGCCCGTCCCCTGCCTGCTCTCAGCTGCACAGGGATGGTCGAGCTTTTGCTACTGTGGCCCACAGAGGTCCCCAGGAAGAGCAACTTCATGAATAGGAGAACCTTCCCTTCTCTCCCTCACCAGGGCTCCCAGCCCTACTGCTTGACTCCCAGAGCACCTCCTACCAGGACGTCCTCAACCCCCACCGGGAAGGCAGGCCCAGTCTAGAAAATTAGTAGACACTTACGTTACGAGCTTAGCTCAGCCTTCAGGCAGGTATTAACACATCTGGCTTCTGACCAAGGCCCCAAGGGGTGGTTGGGTGTTTGGGGTGTTTGGACCCCCCCACCCTTGTCGACCTCAGAAGTTAGCAGTGGCCCCAAGCAAACACCTGCCGCAGGAGATAGTCTGGACTGACTTCTGCAAATTCTCTGTAAATTGTAGACTGAGAGGGCCAAGAGCAAAGAGCCAGGAGTCAGACCACCTGGTTCTCATGGCCTCTCTGGTGCTGAGCTTCTCTGGGTCCTCAGGCAAGTGATCAACCTTCCAGGAGTCTTTCTCCTCACTTGGAGTAACGGTACCTGCCATTCAATGAGCTCTTATTAGCCTTGATTTTTTTATACAGTCAAAGAGTGGTAAATCTATAACAATAAGAGTGGCATGCTCACTGACCACTCAACAGATTAACAGAAAAGCAACCTGTGTACTTACACGGGGATGGATGTCCCAGGTGGATGTTGGTTCAGCATACATCTCACCTAAACCACATACAACCATGAAACGCAAACATTGTCATTATCTTTTTAGATGATTATTCCCACCATTCACTTTACGAGTTCAGAAACTGAGGCTCAGAGAGGTTAAGTGCCTTGCTCAAGGTCACACAACCAGGAGAGATACCAGGAAAGGTGAGAGTGTGGTAGGGATGCCCAGTGGAAAGGCTTGCCATCTTCTCTGGCCAGCAGCTGCAGGGGACTGAGCAGTGATGCCCCCACTCCCACCCCCATCAGATTGGGGTCTTTGTCTCAGGACACGGTCAGACCCCAGATTTTCAAGGCCCTGCAGATCTAACACCAGCCCCGACACAGCCAGCTCAGCAGCTGGGCAGGCTTCACGGCAGGGAGAGCTCCGGGCCCAGACAGAGCATATCTGACCACCAGAGCAGCTGCAGCCCATTAACTTCCCAGCACCACTACCACTCACCCCAGTCTAACCCAGTCCATGGAGCACTGGCGATCCCACCAGGTCAGTCCCAGGGGTCTAGACCAGAAGAAGGAGAAGGTGCTAGTTGCTCTTAATACAACTCCCCATGAGAGCCTGGCATCCCAGAGACAGACACCGCACCCGCTGGCATTTGTCCTCGCGTGCCTAACTGGCATTTCTCCCCTGTAGTGTGCCACAGTGCCCCCTAGACACCAGGGACAGTCGCTGGTGATCAGGTTCTGCTAGCCTGGTTCCTGGTCATTGAGTCTGAGAAAATGTCCTGGAAGAGTAGCCCTAGAAGGGCCAAGACAGAAACACCTGAGTGAATGTGATGTGTGCTCAATGATCCGGTCCCTTGGACAATAAGCACTCTAGACAGGGCTCCTCTGCTTGGCCCCGGGACCTGTTAGAAGGTCCCTCAGAGAAACTTGTGTCAGGCAGCAAGTCTCATGATGAGGTATTCCATTAAGTGCCTTTCAGGCCCTCTCTGTATCTTTGGACATGTTGGGAACAAGGGGCAGTGCCCGGCAGACCGGGCTGCTTGAACAGGGTCTCTTCAGGGTGAGCGATGTGAAGACCAAGGGCAGAGCAGCGGCACACTGGCTGGAGACACTCGGGCCCAGGAGGCTCTAATCGCGTGCATTCTGCTTGATGGCTCGCAACAGAGCCCTGAGCTGCGTGGAAGGAAATCATTCCGTCATCTCTAGTCTGTAGCAAGTGCTCAATAAATCGTCTTTTTCTTGAACCAGGGAATAAATAAATCTCTTGATCAAGATGTCAATAAGTAGATGTTTAACAGATGTCTGTGAGATGGATTTAACGCATTTTCAGATAGTCTACATCAGAAGGAGGAAGCTGTGGGAAGACAGGTCTGTAGCACAACCCTCCCGGCTTCTAGAGACACGCCCACATACCTGTTCTAATGACAATAGCGAGCGTAAATAGGGGAAGCACTACCAAGGACAAACAGCTTTGAAAAACATGCCGTTTTGTCCAAATCTAACAAATTAAACTATAGGCGAAATTTAAAATGTAAGCTAAGAGACTGGCAGAAAGAGACGTTCATTAGATCAGTCATCTCTGGGGCCCACCCAGTGCTTTTTTTGGTGAATGAATGACTGACTGCAGCAACGAAAGCCACTTGATACGCGGTGAGTGCCTCTCCCACCCCCTTCCACTCCCGTGCCCTCCTGCACCCTTCCCCTTCGCTGCTTAAATTGCCATCTGAATTTATTGCTCCTGCCAAATGAAGTCGACTGAGATGGAAATGTTAATTTATTGGACCAGACATGTGTCAACACAGCTCTGATAAAATGCTCCTATTCACGGGGCACCTGGGTGGCTCAGTCGTTAAGCGTCTGCCTTCAGCTCAGGTCATGGTCCCAGGGTCCTGGGATCAAGCCCGGCATCGGGCTCCCTGCTCAGCGGGAAGCCTGCTTCTCCCTGTGCCCACTGCAAAACTGCCACTTCACGTTGCATGGCGGCTTCTGGCTACATCTGGGCCACTTGGGTCCTGAAGCCACCCTGTCATGTCCCACCCCTGTGACTCTGTCCACAGTGTTCCGTCCACCTAAAGGGCCCTCTGTTGCCATCTGCCTGTCACACGCCGCCCCCCCTCCACACCCACCCTGAGCTGGAGATGAGCTCCCCTTCCCCTTCCTCGGCACTCCCTCATTCTACCTTGTTCTATCGTTATTTGAATATATGACTTCCTCTCCTGCTGGATCATAAACTCCTCAAAAGCTGAGACTGTCTGACGCACGTTGAAATCACCCCCCACCCCGCGTGCCCCCGCCGAGTCCGTATAGTGCCTCGCGCGAGGGAGATGCGCCACGGTGTGTGCGAAGATAATGGGGTTCAGAGGAAGCCAGGCTCAAGCTCAAGGCCTGTATCCATTGTTTGCCCTGGGACTGGGGCCCAGTTGCTAACCTTCTCTGAGCCTCCACTTCATTCTCTGTAAGACAGAGATGACACCAGCCTCGCTGGGACAGGGACTCCCTGACTTACTGTGTCTGCATATGGCTGTCCCTCAAGTTGGCCCTCTCTTCTCCTCACCTCCCTGGCTCCACCCTTTCCGCATTTCTTTTCAAGGGACTAACACCTGTACAACATGACCCTCCAGTTCCTTCATGATTTAGCACTTGAGGGTGGGAATTTTACTGAGATGATCAAACGATTAAGCCATATGGAAGTTCTGGGGGAGCCACCAGCTTCCTGTGGACGACCGAATTCTGACTGAGTACAGATGACTGCAGGTAGGCGAAAAGCCGTACAGATTTACCTCTAGGGAGGTGTGAGTATTGGCCACCTTCAGCTTGTGTCCTTATGCGAGACCAGGGCCCCTTCCCCGTTGGCCTCATAGGAAAGCCTATATCCTTTGAGATGCTAATATTTGTTCTGAGATAAAGAAACCCATAAGGGTTCTGTGGTGTGCAGTGAGGGTCAGACACAGAGCCTGAGTCTAGAATAGGGCTAAAATGCCCTTTATGTCTCGATGGTGTTAGGGGAAGGTGCCCTCCAAGCTTCCCAGGTGTAACTGGTCCTCAGCACATACGTTGTATTGAAATGGCCTCTCTCCCTGTCTGGATCCTTCTCCTGGCTTAGGCGTCTCAAGGCCGGGGCCACTCCTCCTTCATCTGTGGATCCCCAGTGCCCACATAGTGCCTGGAACATGATAAACTTATAATAAATGTTTGTGAAAATTATCAAAACTTGGGCACCCTGAGGCCTGGGCATCCGACTGGACCAGCAGTCTGATACTGGCCGGGCACATGGAGTCCATTTCCACAGACCCCAGCGTTGTGAGCCCAGGGGTCGGAGAGAGCCACGGTGCGAAAAAGTGACACGGAGGAGGGTGTTACCCTAGAGCAGAGGCTGTGCTCTTGCCTCTTCTGAGGGTGGCCAGAGGGGTGCCATCTAGCCAGAAGGCCGTCAGATGTCTGCGGGGGAGCCTGGCTTCGGTCGGGCAGAGGCCCCAGGATCACTGGCTTTCTTCCTCCTACAGTGGCCAGCTCTTCCCAGAGGGGCCAAAACAGCACTCTTCCCCATCCAGTTAGGTGGTCTGTGGGTTCCTGGAGGGAGTGTGAGAGTAACATGTGCCGGGTTCATGCCCCAGGCTCTTCTGCAGGGCACATTTGATGTGACACCTGTGTGCACTGTGAGCTCCTGTTACACGCACGCACACACCCCCTTCTGTTGGTCAGACTCCCCGGGGCATCATGAGCATGGCTGTGGGAACTGTCACCCTGGACGTCCATTCGGAGTGGTAAACTGACTCCCACAGGTGCTGCAGCTTTCTTTCTAGCTCTCATGTGTTTTCCCTGGCTATTCTGCCATCTTACCCTCCTTTTTATTTTTCAGTTTTCCCCTCTGGCAATTTTTACTTGTCTTTTACCTTTGCCCTCTTTCTTCCCTGGTGGGCATCCTCACCCACACGCCTGCTGATGCTCCAAGAGCCCCATCAACATCTTCTACCCACGTTTCTGGATTCGACTCTGGCTGTGACCCTGACTTCTCAGCCCCTTATGGGGCCCGGCCAGTCCCCTGCTGTCCTGCAAGCTGCTATCCTAAATTGCTATCCTGAAAAGGAAATGTTCGCTTTTCTTCCAAGGAGGAATGCTTTACACTATATTCTGCAAGCCCACAGAGAGTAAAAATAAAAACCAGTAATAGCAGCAGGAACGACAACAAGATCACCACAAGAAGAAACAAAAACCTGTGACAGACTCTGGAACCCAAGCGCCTCCGATTTGATCAACCCCACGGTCACGGGAGGGTGGCTGTCAGTGGGCTGGGCCTAGCCGCCTGCTCTCAGGGCCCCACGCTCTGCCCCGTGCTGTCACGGCTGAGCATGTGGGCTCTGACTGTGGTCCAGCAGGTGTAATTAGCGATTCTCCATCACTGCTGCGTCTTCCATCAGCGCCCCTGGCTCCTAATGCTTTTCTTCTTCTCTGCTTCTCCTTTTGCCCACATTCCTCTCCTCCCTATTTCCCTGGCTGCCTTCCTAACAGCCCCCCAGGCTCTTACCTGCTGCTTCTCTGACACTCACCTGTAGTGATCTCGCTGTCCACAGGCAGCTCCTCATCTTGCTTCTGTCTCTCTGCCTTCCCTCTCTGTCCTCCCAGAGGGGCCCCAGGTCTCAGACTAGCTTGAATTTGGGGTTCCGAGGAGGCAGGACACCCCCATGTTCACAGAGTCTGCTCCTCCTTGCCCTTTGGGCCCTTGCTCACTGCCTCCTCACAGACGCCTTCCCTCATACCTCCGTGGATTTCCTCTTAACACCTTAGCACTATTAAAAATGTCTTATTTGTCACTCATTCAGTGTACTCTCCCCACTGGAATGCAAGTTCTATGAAAACAGGGACCTTTTCTTATGCATTGCTATGTTCCCAGGGCTTGGAACAGTGTCAGGCACATTGGAGAAGCTCCACTGGAAAGGAGGGAGGGAGAGAAAGCCAGGGAATAAGGAAGGAGAGAGGGAATATTTACAAATATTAACGCACTGAATCCCCATAACAGCACCATGGGGTAGCTACTGTTACTGCCATTGTACAGATGAGGAAACTGAGGTATGGTGTTAATGTAACTTGACCAAGGTCAAACCCCTAATAGGTGGCAGCACCTGATTCAGAAGCAGGCTGTCTCCCTCCAGAGCCTGGGCTCTTAACCAGCATGCTCTCGAGGGCCAGCAGTATGGCCGAGGCAGGAATCTGGCTGCTGGCTGTCGGGACTCCATCTACTGCACCAGGGGGCTGTCCATGAGGAGCAAGAACTTGGCGGGGGGTGGGGGGAGGGAGTCATTTCTACTTGGCACCTACCTTGGGAGTGAGGCCCACATGCAAGATTTCATTCATCTTCATCTTCATCACAACCTCGGAAAAGGGCCTTACCAGCATCGCTTTCACAAATGAGGACCCTGAGGATCAGAGAGACTAAGGGACTGGCCAGAGTTCACATAGCCATTAAGAGCAGGGGCTAGACTCAAACTCTGGCCTCCTGGTTCCAGATCCAGCATTCTTCATGCTCCTCACGCGGCTGGGCTTCCCGTAAAAGGTGCTGCTTTATCATTAGCGACAGCATCTCCGTGTTTTGAAAACTCGTGTTCCACACACACAGGCAGAAGCGTGCTGGTAATCGCCTTGGACGGTATACGGTCATTTCTATAATACACTGAGCCTTGGGCCTCAGGCAAGGATGTGACATTGGTCCAATGGCGAAATCGGGTTCAGCTTGTGCCTTTTCCTGAACCTGGATGCTTCCTCGAGCTGGGCCTCCATGTATTCAACACTGTGATGCATGTTATATAGGCTGGTCCCATGTAGAGGTTTCCTGAGGTGAGCAGCTTGAAAATGGGTGACTTATTTACCCTAACTTCGAGGCCCCTAGATGGCAGGGCTCAGACACCTGTCGCTGGTCGGTGGGTCTGAGCTCTGGCTGACCATACGGTCCTATGAGCTGCTTTGCAGACACACATGCCTCAGGTTCCTCTCCAGTCCTGAGTCATCTTGGGGGGGGGGGGGAGGCAGCACTTTTTTCAAGATTTCCCAAGAAACAAGTGCTGATGGTCCCCATTGAGCCTTTTGGAGCCAGGAGCCCCAATTTGTGCCCTCCTCTGTCTTCTGGCGATGTGTGACTTGGCTGCAAGGGGGGTCCGGGCAGATGAGACAGGAGAGGTAATGATGCTGTTAATCAGAGACACTAATCCGTGCTAATATATCATCCCTCCCAGGTAGCAGAACATTCTAATTCAGTTAAAAATCACATCTCCTTGAAAAGGCCCTTGAGAAGTGAGTGATGTGAATGCCGAGAAATCAGGAAACTGGCTGGAGGGTTCTTAGGGCTGGAGACTTCTCGCTGTGCTCCAGTCCCCCCTGTGCCTCTCCAGCTGGGGACAGAGGCTGGCACCCGAATGGCGAGGGAGGTGTCCCTGGGCAGACTGTCTTCTAGCCACGTATCCAACAAGCACCAACTGGGGCTCCCCCTACACGGGCACCGGGCTTGCAGGTGGGGCGTCCGTGGTGAGCAAAACTGGGAGCGCTTCTTGCCCGCGTGGGGCTTACTCATGGTGGAGGAAATTGAGGTTACCTAAGTAATTATTTCCATAAATGTAGACCCAAGGGGCTGCTCCTTTCCTGACTCTGGGGTCCCTGCTATAACCTTCTGAGTGCATGATCCCTGACATTGAACCCTAATAGCATCAAGGCTGATTTTTCAGGGGTTGGGGGTGGCTGGTGGTTTCAGACCCCTGATGAGGTCCCGAAGGGTTCCACCTCCCCACGGCAAGGGGCCTGACCTTCTTTTACCCTCAGTCTGCGTCTTCCCCATTCCTGACAGATATGAACACAGAAATGTGCCGACACCCAAAGGACGGGGGCCTCCAGGATTTTGTGTTACAATAAGGTATAAATGACTAACACCCGATCCTTTCTGGGAGCAGGTTTGAGGAATAGAGAGAAGCTGACAAAGGTGTGGGCCTGCAGGGAGGCGGGGGGGGCGGGGGGAGCCATGAAAACACTCTGACCACAGCATGTTTCCACCCAGTGAGGCCAGAGCGGTGCTGGGGAGGTGGGAGTAGAGAACGGGAGGCAGAGGAGAGTGGGAAGAGAAGAAAAGGCTCCGTGGGATGTCCCAGGTACTTGCCCTAAAGACAGGAACAGGAGCAAAGTTTGCTCCTCCAGCGAATAAATGGAGCTTGCATTTAATATATAAGAGAATAAAAAAGAGCATGCAGGCAGCCCGGTCAGTGAGGCTGACCTTTGCCTGCACAGAGTTGGTAACATGCCTGGGCAGCTGGCCGGGAAGCTGCCAGAAGCCGGTGTCTGCAGCCCAACTCTGGCCACGCTGAGCCCCAGGGAACTAAGGAGGGGCCTCAGACCACTTCCTGGAGTCCCAGAACCCTATGGTCTCTTGAGAGCTATGGACCCCAATGGAAATGTGCAGATAAACACGCACACCAAACTCTCTACGTGCTTTCTCATAGTCTGGGCGGAGGTGAAGGGAAGGGGCGTTCATTTTACAGATGAGAAAACTGAGGCCCAGAGAGGCCAAATGCCTTCTCCCAAACAGTCCTCTCAACCCAGTCCTGTGTTTTTCCTTTCTATCATCCCAGACCTACCATGAACCACTTATCACATCCAACCAGATTTGGTAGGGCAGAACGGGGGGCCACACAGCTGAGAATTTTACAATGCACATTGTAAAATGTCACATCCTCTGGCCCCATAAATAAACTCAGACTTGATGATCCATGTGTCCTGATTTGGGCGTTGAGAGAATGGTCCCCCCAGAGAGAGGCATAAACCCACTCTTCAGGGCACACAGTGAGACCTCAATTAATAGCAGTAGCAATATGAGGGGAGAGAATAGAATTCTCGGAGGTGTACATTGCATCTCCCCTTAAGAGATTTTGCCTCTGAAATCCAGCTTCAGCCAAATTGGAGAGAGGACAGCTGGTGCTGAGGTGAAACTGACTTTGGAGGTGTGTCACAGCAGGTACCGGGACCTCCGCCATCATCTCTGTCTCCCACGTGCTTTAGCCTGGTCTACACAATATATTGAGCCTTGCTTGGGGGCACCACCAGGCTTTTCTTTGTGATGGCATTTTGGCCATAGCCAGGATAACTCAGCTGGACATGGACATCAGGCAAAACTGTGTATGTGTGACCATGTTGGCGGGGGGTGGGGTGGGGGTGGTGGACGAAGAGTGAGTGCAAGAGGATTAAGAGCTACGGAGCCCAAAGGGGACATGGAACCACTCCCGCTAACTACACCTCCCTCCCCTCCCCTGCTTCTCTGCCCTCAACCCTGGGCAGTTGCTTTCCTCCCAGCTGCCACTCTTAATTCCTGTGAGAGATTGGACCAGGGAGACACCGCCCGTCCCCACCCCCACCCCCCCACCCCCCCACTCCGGGCTGAGATGGCTGAGGTGGTGGGAGGGGTCACAAGATGGATGGGGCACCTTCAGTAGACAGAGCTGGTGTCCTGCCAAAGGAGAGGCTGCTTATTGCTGAGCTGCGTGCGTCCTGGGCTGACTTCTCCCTAGAGATGCACTTAGTTGTCTCTGTCCTGAGGCAGGTGTGGGTTGGGCCAAGGTGAGAGGAGAGTCATACTCTTGGGACCCAAATTACCTAAGTCCCTTTAAGTGTGCCCTGTAAATGAGGAGCAAATGTGATTTTCAGTCTCTTTAAGCAAGGTTTCTGCAACATCCTTGTGAACTTTGAAACACTGAAGCATGAGTTAGACATAATCTGTTCAACATTGCACTTCTGCCTGGGGTGCCGGACAGAGCCAAGGCTTAGGTAACAGTCAGAGCCAGACTCAGGTCCTGGCTCCCCAAGTCACTAAACTCCCTGAATTGGTTTCCTTATGGAGAAAATACACCCATTTCTTACAGTTGTTGTCAGGGTTAAATGACATTGTGTATGCGAAGCTCTTTGTGTAAATCTGGGGCCAGGTATGTGCTAATGGGTACACTAAAACCCTAGTCCTTTCTCTTATCTAATTGGAGGAAACTTACTCTTATCTCAGCCAGATCCTGTGAATTAAATTTGAAATGGTGTAATAGGGGGACATCTGGGTGACTCAGTCAGTTAGGCATCTGAATTGATTTCAGCTCAGGTCGTGATCTCAGGGCCATGGGATGGAGCCCTGAGTCAGGCTTCACACTTACATGGAGTCTGCTTGAGATTCTCTGAGATTCTCTGCCTAGTTCCCTCTCCCCACTCTCTCTCTCTCTCTCTCTCTCTCCAAAATAAATGAATTTTTAAAAATCTTAATAAAAAGTAAAAATAAAATGGTGTAATAGCCAAAAGTTAACTGGATCTGGTGAATAACAGAACTGAAGTCCCAAGAAGCCAATTCTATTTGCCTTTAAATAAAATTCTCAGATTATTTTTCTCATACCTCCTACTCAAAGGGTCAGAAAACCTAAAGCTTACCACAACACTTTAGAGGGAACTTACAAACATTTATAAAACATGTTGTATGTTTTCTGTGTTAACTGGCTTTGCAACCATTCTTCTAGCAAAATCTGCTCAAATAACTCAATGATATGATAATTTCTGGAAACTTTGCCTCATAAATGAGAAAATGTAAGGACCAAGAAGAAAAAAAAGCTCACTTGATCAGTGTCATAGAGCAAATTAGACGCCATGCCTGGTTAGAATCTTCCACCCTTGAAGCTTCATATTGTTAAGTAAACTATTGAATGTTGCAGTTCTTTTTTTAAGGGACAAATGGGGTTTGCCATAGGAAAAAGGGTTATCTGAGAGGAACTTTCAAGATTTGAGAAGGGAGAAGTCAACAGAGCCCAACTAAAGCAGTTCAGCAGTTGGATCCCTTCTTGCTACAAAACATGTTTCTCTCTCCATGGACATTGGTAGCTTCCTTTCCTCTCTCCTTGCTGGTCTTTAATGGTCTATAGTATTAGTGTAATTCTCTACCCCTTTTTATGGCCTTACTAAGACATAGTGAACTTGGCAATGAATGAAATACTATTCTACGTTTCTCTACTTAGGGAAATCCATCAAGGATTAGACTTCAATTTTTCAATTTTACCATCTAGAAAAAGAAAATGCCCATAAATCTCCCAAAACAGAAATCAAATATAGCCCATTTAATTACCAGCAAGTAAACAAAGTGATTCTTCCTCTGTACGATACCCAAACACATTCATAATTGGCTAATTAAACTACCATAGAAACGATTATTCAGTATAAAGAGGAGAAAGAGAAGAGAAGAAGGAAGGAGGGGAGCATTCACAGACACCCAGTGCTTTCAGCTGAGAAAGTAATGAGCTTTTCCAGGCCAGTGGAGTAGAGGAAAAATAATGGGAGAGTGGAAAATAAGCCCACATTGGTGGTGCTGCTTCTGTAGACACATCTGTGAACCAAAGGTAGGCCTTCATTCTGTCTTACCAAAAGAGCATCTTTCCTTCCCCTTCGCACCCTCCACCATCCTGTAGGAGGATGCTCCCAACAGGCCCTCCTTCAAGTCAGTTTCCTAGCAGTTTTACCCTAGAAGGAGTTAGGAGTATTTTGGATATTCTGGAAGACTCACTGAGGTATAATTAAGGTAACCATAGTTTCTAGTTCACCTGAGATAATCCTGGTTTAGTCCTGTGTCACCCATAATTATTAACAGTGCCCCCCCTTTCCCTCTCAAAAGTGCCCTTGTTTGAATGATAAATTGTATGGTCCCCCTGTATATAGTTCGGAGAGAGTGGAACTGTCAACCTGTAAGTCAGCACTGATGGACTGATAATAGTTGCCTGGAGCACTGTTGTTGAGAAGGATTCTGAGGTTGTGTTGTGTCTCAGCAAGTGACACAACACACACACAAGCCACATGGTGATAGCTAAGCAGCATCTCCCAAAGGAGCAGTAAGGGAGGGGCAGCACTCCCTGGGGCAATGGAATCAGCATGAGCCACACGCTGGGAGGTCTGAGTTTACACTCAACTCTGCTCACGATTCCCTGTGCCATCTTGGGTGGGTCACTTCTAGCTAATGTTGAACCAGGTTACTTGCAAGGTCTCTTCCAATTTCATGAATCTATCTAATCTTCATCAAGTGGGAAATTATCCTAGATGACATCTGAGCTCCCTTCCTACCCTAAAATTATGTGATCCTATGATCATTTTATGAGAAGGTTCTCTCTGGCCCCAAAGGAAAGCTACACTTTGGGACTGATGCCAGCTAGTACCTCTATAGTGTACTCTACAGTTTATGGAACACTTTCATGTGTGTAACCACAATCACGTGATGCAGGCTTTATTTTCATCATCTTCATTTTATAGGTGAAAACATTAAAGCTAAGAAACGTTAAGTAATGGCACTCTGGGCTCAGACTGCCTGGGTGTGAACACTTGGCGTAGCACTTACAGTCTGTATGGTTTGGCCAAGTTGACTTCATCCTTCAATGTCCCATTTCCCCATCTCTAGGGGAGGGCTAACATCCTCGTATCATGATATTGTGAGGGTTAAAGAAAATCGTTCGTGCAAGGCACTTGGGATTTAGAATGCACATAATAAAGTTAGTTGAATGGGGCACCTGGGTGGCTCAGTTGTTAAGTGTCTGCCTTCGGCTCAGGTCATGATCCCAGGGTCATGGGGTCGAGCCCCGCATCGGGCTCCCTGCTCGGTGAGGAGTCTCCTTCTCTCTCTGCCCTTCACCCTGCTCATGCTCTTTCTCTCTCTCAATTAAATAAATAAAATCTTTAAAAATAAAAATAAAAAATAAGAAAAAATAGTTGAAGGAAGGTGGTAGATGGTTGAGGTGGTGGTAGCAGTATAGTAGTAATATTATTGGAGTGGTGTGGTAACCAGCTAGTAAATGGCTTAACTAGGACTCTTCTCAGGTACTGTGACCCCCAGGGTCAATATATAACCCTAGAATTCATTGTCCCCTCTCTACCTCAGGGTTTATAACCACAAGTCAGAAGCAGCAAGCCTAATAGTAAGAAAAAATGAAGACAGGTTTAAGAAGACATTTTACCCATGTCGCACTTAGAGAATTCTCGCTGGGAGTCAAAGCCCCGTCTTCTTCAATCTCAGATCATTCCAGCAAATGATGTGCACAGTAGAGTGAAGACTGCTATTTAGACCATTGCTGTACTTGGGGGCTCACAGCGGCCAGGCCCCTCTGTTCTCTCTCCCTCTCTTCCCAGGCGAGGTTCTATAAGCTGTCAATGTTTCTTTAATAGCTCGTGCTCATTATGTGTTTCCACACTGGCCAGGAAGTTTTTCTCCATCCATACCTAGCGAAGTCTGGTGTTTCGTTAATGGCATTGTCGGTATCACAAGCTGATGCTCATGGCTCTGTGTTTTTCCATTTTCAGTGGGTCTCTGCAAATTTTAAGCAATTTGCGAGAAATACCTCAATTAGTTGAACTCCTGTGTGACTCAGTGAATGCTGAATGTGCACAGCTGCCCATCCCTCAGGTGGAGAAGGGAAAATCTGAGAGGGATAAAGAAGGGAACAGAGGGAAGAGGTGGGAGTAAGAAAAAAGCCAGAGAGGCAGAGGGGAGAGGAAAAATGAAGGAGGGTGGGGAAGCCAGAGAAGAGGGAGAGCAGAGGGGAGCCAGCAGCCTGCTCCTGAGGACAGGAGACAGGCGGATGGGGCCGTTTTCACCCAACATGAGGCAGATTCGCTTCTTCTTTCTTGGATGTTTGGCATCTTGGATAAAAATAGGTCGACTGAATGGTGTCTTAGGGACAGGGAGATGCAGAGGGATGTGACACTTCACAGAAAGCTCCGGCATGGAGGGTACTCACACAGAGGCGGGTGTGAGTTCCTGTGTTGTCCCGAGTGGAGACAAAGACCCCAGCCCACCTGGAAGCCAGAGCCGCATTCCCAGGGGAAGTGTGTGTTCTCATGAGTGGAAAGACTGGCTCCACTTTTCACAGCAGGCTCTTCTGCTCATCCACAAAAGGAGAAAGGGACATCTCTGAATGGAAGGGGTCTTCCTGATACTTCTGCAAGGAAAATGAGCAAGATGGAAAGAAGGACCTTGAGTATTCCAAGGACAGAGTACGGCAAAAGCAAGGGGCAGTGGGGTAATCTGCCCCTTGGGAGGGAAGGGGGAGTGTCCAGGGGAAAGTCCCAGAGGAAGAGGGGCATACAGCAAGGGGCTGAAGCAAGCCTCTGGCCCTCAACCTTCCCAAAGAAGGATAGGCCTCAAATCATTACAGATAGAGTTGAAGCCTACAGCATCAAATTTAAGCATTCTACAGAGAATGGCTAAATAAATTATGGTACACCTATCCATGCTCCTAGCATGCTATAAGGATATTGAAAGTGATATTGAAGACAAAATTGAATAATGTATAAGACGTTTAAAACTTTCTGTTAAGCAAAAATAAAAGAGGTTATAAAATAATATGAACAGTGTGATGACAGTTTTGGAAAGCAAAAATACACACACTGAGGAAATAGATTGATCATACTTGCGCAAATGTTGACAACAGTTACCTTAAGAAGTAGGATTCTGCTCATTTTTATTTTCCTTTTTCGCCTCAGAGTTTTCTTTTTTTAAAAAAAAAGATTTTATTTATTTGTTTGAGACACAGAGATACAGAGAGAGAGAGAGAGCTTGAGCAGGAGGGGAGACGGAGAGGGAGAAGCAGGCTCCCTGCTGAGCCAGGAGCCCCATGTGGGGCTCGATCCCAGGACCCTGGAATCATGACCTGAGCTGAAGGCAGATGCTTAACCATCTGAGCCACCCAGGTGCCCCTCACCTCAGAGTTTTCTTAAATTTCTGACATGAAATATTTTATCTTAGCTATTAGAAAATAAAATAATCAGGGGCACCTGGGTGGCTCAGTCAGTTAAGCATCTGACTCTTGATTTTGGCTCAGGTCATGATCTCAGGGTCGTGAGATTGAGCCCTGTGTGGCTCTGTCTCTCCTTCTCCCTCTGCCCCTCCCCCCTCCCCTACCTTGCCTCCACTGGGAATTCTCTCACTAGAAAGAAAGAAAGAAAGAAAGAGAGAGAGAGAGAGAGAGCGAGAGAGAGAGAGAGAGAGAGAGAAAGAAAGAAAGAAAGAAAGAAAGAAAGAAAGAAAGAAAGAAAGAAAGAAAGAAAGAAAGAAAGAAAGAAAGAGACAAAAAAGATTATAAGACAGAGAGGCCTAGCTGAGGGGACTGCATGGGAATATGGGGCATGAACTCAGAGCAAAGCAGGAGGTGAAGGGAGGGAGGTGGGACAGCATGTTGCTGGCTTCGTTATGAGCCGTTTGAGAAAAACGATCCAGAAGATTAAACTAGGAGAGCAAGAAACCTTGGCCTTTACCTTCACCATTTAACCTTTAGTCTTCCAAGCTCTTGCTTTTTTGAAAGCACTTACCTCATTTCCAGCCTGGGCTTAATGCTCTCCTCATTTGCAATGCTAAGCTTTTTATCTGTTTTTCTCCTGCAAAGCTTTATAGTTCACTTTAAAGACCTTAGTGAAGGCTGAAAGGCACAGGAAGCCCAGATTATCCAATGCCTATGCCTGGGACAAATGAAAGGTCACAGGAATGAGAAGGGAAGTTTCCAGAGGGTTCCAGAAAGTCCCAGGAGACTCGGGAGGCCAAGTAATAATTTGGTAACAGGGGTTACTTGCCTTCTTGCCTTGGTTTGAGTGTGCCTCTCTGACTTCCATGGTGTTAGGATAGGGGGTCGGGTGACCATTCCCTATGTTCTAGAAAGCATTTGTGGTGGGACTGAAAAATGAGCTCAGACCCCATGGAAAAGCCTGAGGAGCCAGGATGTAGCTCAGAGCTGGGTGGAAGGTATGTTGGTGGGAACTGACCCAGCATGGTTATTTTCAAATACTCCTTGAATTTCCAAATCTCACCAATCAGTGAGCAATAAATATACCTGTCCTGTGCAAGATATTGGGTTAAAAGCTGAGTTTAAATATAAGACCAGCCTTTGCCCATGAAGGACGGGCAGTTTAATAGAGAAGGCAAGATGTAACAAACCCATGTGAAGTTAACGTTATCGAAAATAATTTATTACAGGGTGCAAGACATGCCACAGGGAGGTGAGCATGTGATTAAGGGCCAAGGGAGAGGTGTGCACAGTGAGTGCCACAGCTTTGAGAGCTATTTAAGAGGCCATTGACCTGAGTCTTGAAGAATGGGCAAAATCTGAGGAGAAAGAGAGCAGATATTTCAGGCCTGGGGGGAGAGTGTGGGCAAATTTTTAGAAACAGGAAAGCTCAAATTATATTTAAAATCAGCAGAGGGTAGAGAGGGCCCATGCAGATTGTTGTGGGAAAGGTAATGTGTCAGCAGGCTTGTGCTGCATAACAAACTACCCTGATGCTTAGTGACCCTAAACAGATACTATTTATTTAGTTCACATTTCTGCAGGTTAGTGATTTGGATTCGACCCAGTTGAGCAGTTCTTCGAGACCCATCAGGTGTCCACTGATCTTAGTTGGGCTTGCTCAAGTGTCTGTGGTCAGCTGCTGGGTCACTAGAGCTGGCCTGTTCATACTGGCCTTGGCTGGGATACCTCGGTGCTCATTCCCTAGCAGGCTGTCCTGGGCTCCTTCACATGGTAGGAGAAGCTGCAAGACCTCAGAGGCCTAGGCTTAGCTGTCACTACCCCAGTGTCCTATTGGTCAGGGCAGGTGACAAAGTCAGCACAGATTCAAGAGGTAGACAGATAGACTATGATTCTTTTTTTTAATTCAATTTAATTAACATATGGTTGATTATTAATTTCAGAGGTAGAGTTCAGTAGTTTATCAGTTGCATATAACACCTAGTGCCATTCCATCACGTGTCTTCTTAATGCCCATCACCCAGTGACCCCATCCCCACACCCACCTCCCCTCCAGCAACCCTCAGTTTGTTCCCTGCAGTTAAGACTATGATTCTTGATGGGAAGAGCTACAAAATATTGTGGCCATTGTCACCAGCTTCCACAGATTGGTCAGCTGGCACCAAGTCCTAGAGGGTTTGAGTAAAAGGATGCCTTAGTAGCAAGGACATGGGAAGTACGCCATGAGCTCAAGAATGGGAAGGACTGAAGTTTCCCAAATGCCAGTGTGCGGGCCTGTGCCAGCCCGCAGTGAAGAGTTACGGGGCTGCAGTTAGATGAGAAAAATAAGCAGAGCGCTACGTGAGCGGATGAGTGATGGCAGGGGTGGTGGGGGCTGCCAACTGCTCTTCATTCTGGGCTCGTTTCTCCTTCCTTTTATAAAAGAAAAGAGGGAATAAATGGTCATTGTTATTTTTAATATTTCTACTTGGCAGAATGAAAAGTTGGCAACTCAAGTCTGTCCCTAACATCTTTTTGGGCTTGCTGTGTTACTGATCCGTGGAATCTTGACAAGAACCTGGGAAGCACTGCACAGTTGGTTAAGACAAAATAATTCTCAGAAGAGAGGGGGGGCTCACTGCTGAGCCGCACAATCAAGGAAGGCTCCTGGTGGAGGTGTGGTCTTGGCTAGGCCTAGAATGGCTAGCATTTTGTGAGGCTGCTTTTTAAAAGCAAAATAATAACAGCTTTGGAATGTTTATACTATCTTAGTGAGTCCTTATCAGATCAAACATTCAGCCCCATGACTTCAGAGCTTTCAAGCTGAGAAACACTTTCAAAGGAAAGGCTATCTTGTATTCCTTGCTTGGAAATTGAAAATCTGTGTCAATTCTACTTGAGAAGTGCTTTCATGAGATTTGCTTACGCGTTATTGGCTCATCACTGCCTGCAGAACACAGCCCAGGTTCCTTTCCCTGACAGCTGAAGGCCTCCCTCATCGGGCCGCCACCTGCCTTTCCAGCTTCTGTGCCATCCTCCACTGCAGACCCCTGCTCTAGCCCGGCACTCAGATGCCCTGTGCTTGAGCGGCTTGTCTCCTGACCTTGGATCCCCCACCCCCACCCTGTCCTCCGGCTTTCCCTTCTACCCCTTCCCCAGGGCTCAGGGCACTGGCCGCCTTCTCTAGGAAGCTTCCCTGGCAGATGCAGCCAGCTGTGGCATTGGCCATCTGCATCACACACTTGGGGATTCATTTTTTTTTTTCAGGTATTAGTCCTACCAACCTAGACTGCCACCTCCCTGAGGATGAAGTTCTTGTCTTCCCCGGCTCTGGGTGCCCCACAGTATACGGCCCCTGGAAGACATCCACTGATGTTTAAGGGCCCCAGCTAGTAGCTGGTTGGTGGGTCGGTAGAAGAATGGAGCCAGCTCAGAGTCCAACGTTGCTCCCCCTGAAAGGGGCATCCAACCTGGGGGCCCCACATCTCTGTGCTCTGACCCCCCATCATCCCAGTGAACTCCCAACCCAATGGGACACCCCCTGAGTGGCTGGACATGTCATTAGAGGCCCTACTGAAGAAGCAGAGCACATTCAAGTACTCTGCCTATACTGGGTGGCAACTTGGCAGTGGGTGGTCGGTCAGGAGGCCGGCAGAGCTGAAGCTGACCCCGCGTCCGTGCCACGTCATGTGAGTTCTGTGGAAAGAGGAAGGATCTCAGAGTTCTAGAGGCAAGGAGCCCAAACTCAAGGTGTTGGCAGGGCTGTTCTCTAGGAGGAGAATCTGTTCCATACCTTTCTTTTAGCTTCTGGTGTTGCCAACAACTCTTGGCATTCCTTGGGCTCTAGATGCATCACCTGAACCTCAGCCTCTGTTGTCACGTGGCCTTCTCCCTGTGTGTGTCTGTTTCTCGTCTTATAAGAACACCAGCATAGTGGATTAGGGGCCCAGGAGATGGCTTTGTGGGTCAAGTTCAGAAATTTGCAAGAGATGCTGGGAGCTGTTTGATAGATACCGTTTCTCTGCTCACTCCCAGGAAGGTCACAGTATTCCGGGCACCAGGGGCCCAGCAGCGCCTGACTAGCCCATCTTAGCTCATGGAGGAGGGGGTTTCCACGTGCCCGGGTGTTAAGGCCAACTCCGGCAAGGGAGGAAGTGTGTGGAGTGAGAGAGGAGAATGTACGCGTTAAGGCCTGAGACTTGAGCAGTGATCCTAACTTTCTACAGACCTGCTCACTATGTTCTATTTCATCCCATGAGTTAGCAGGACAGGTCTTCTTATTTCTAAATGAAATCCAGAGACCCTTGGCGTCTTGCCTGAGGACCTACCAATGGTTTTTTTTTTTTTAATATTTCTTTTTTTTTTTAAGACTTTATTCATTTATTTGAGAGAGAGAATGAGAGATAGAGAGCACGAGAGGGAAGAGGGTCAGAGGGAGAAGCAGACTCCCGGCTGAGCAGGGAGCCGGATGTGGGACTCGATCCTGGGACTCCAGGATCATGACCTGAGCCAAAGGCAGTCGCTTAACCAACTGAGCCACCCAGGTGCCCCCTACCAATGGTTAATAGCAACAGGGCCCAGACACCTTGATGCATGGTCTCATATAGCCTTCCAGCTAGTTCCCAGGACAGTTTGCAAGAATCCATAGACCTATTCTCCCTCACACTTGCTTGGCTTTGCTTCCCTTGCCTGCTCTTTCCCTACCCAGCCCAGGGAGGGTCACCTGTAGCTCTTGGATCCTCGGGGCTGGGCACGTGTGAGACCCAGGGCTAGCACACAGCAGGTGCTCGGTAAACACCACTTCCTCTCCTTCCCCCTGACCCTTTAAACTCTCTGTTCTTCAGTTGCCACTCACTGTATACTCCTTCCTGGGTACAGTGCGGAACAGGTTGTACAGCTGGTATCCTCACAGGAATATTGAAAGTCCTTCCTGTGCATTCCCCACAGCTCTGCCCCAAAGCTGGACACGGGGAGCTCCATCACCACAGGCTGATGGCAGAGAATAGGCCTGAGCGCCCTGCCGTCCCTCAGCCTTCCTTTGCTGCTGAGCCTCCCACCCTGGAAACACACCGGCCACTGACAGTGTCACTCAGCGCCCAGCGCTGTCCCTGGCCTCTGATGTCTCTACAGAAGCCACACGTCACTGTGTGTGGGCAGCTGTGGGTCTAGCTCCACACCTCCTGTCAGGTGGGCAGGTCCAGGTTGTCCCCACAGAGCCCCTTCGCTCCCAGGAGACAGAGATATGTATGAGAACCTTGTAGCTGAAAGGAGCCATGGAAACCATGCAGACCTGCAGTTCCCAGCCTGGGCACTTTCCAGAAACTGGGAAACCTGCTAGGAATCCAGATTCCTAGGCCCTTCCCGGAATATTCTGATTCAGCAGATCTTCGATGGAGGCCCAGGAGGCTGTCTTTTTAACAAGTGCCCAGGACGTTTCTAGGTAGCCGTCAGAGAGCCAACGTTTGCAATCCATGGATAGAAGCTGAACTCCTCCTTGTGTAGATGAGGAAAATCAGGTTCATGGAGGCTGTGTGGATGACCAAGGTCACCCAGCTTGATGACGGTGAAACTAAAATTAGAACCCAAGATTTCCGACTTCCAGGTCAGGGCTCACTGCCACAGCTTGCTCGTTGCCTTTGCTGTGTTTCCAGAGACAGGAAACAATAAGAGGCAGTACAGAATCCAGGGATCCAAATGTGTTGCTGTATGCTGAGAAGCCGTATAAACATGGCGATGGAGACACCAGCTTGGTGCCAGGCAGACCGTGGCTCCAGCCTGTGAAATGAGAACGATGATTGTCCCCACCTCCCAGGGTGGTTGGGAGATAATCTCTGTAAAGTATTGCACCCAGGCCCTGGCAGGGGACAAGAACTGGGAGCCCAGAGTTTGGCCCACTTCTGAGGTGTTCAGATCCAGTAACCTCACTGGGCAGCCACTGAATGATGAGGGGAATCCCACCAACAGGCCAGAGTGCAGGCACCATTGCACTGCTGGGCCGTGAGCCATTTTCCTTGGGGCCCAGTGAAAGTCGGGGTGAGCACAAGGACCCAAGACATCGTGGCTCCTGGTGTTCTGGGTCCCAAGAGTCCCATCCCCATTGTCACCGATCACAAAATCTGTCTTCATCTGGGAGACAGCTCAAACCCATCCTACCCCTGCAGAGGCCCCCAGGGGAGCAGACCATGAATTACTGTCACCACAAGTCCCCTCTCAGGGCATGTCCCCGGTTTTTACAGCTCTCTGGTTTACATCGTTATAATTGAACTGATCGGCAAGGAGAACAGACCCGTTTTTATAAGGGAAAGGAGACACCCACAAAAAGCCCAAATTATGACTGTTTGCAGTTTGCAGGAAACACTTTTTAAACTAGATCTGCCTTTGGTAGAGGCATTAACCAGTTTCCGAGAAGAGTTCATGCTCAAGAAGCCCAGCAGGAGTTGGAGGAGAAGCAAGTGAGCCCCCTTGGGGAGGCATGTGGTCAGCAGGGAGGCTAAGGCCCGGACACCAGGCGGGAACTCACAGACTTCCCAGAGCAGGAGGTGCGCCAAGGGTGCCCGCAGAGCAGAGACCATACCTTTGCATCATGGCTGCCCCCAGATGCTCCGTGGCCCCGGGTGTCATCAGAGTCTGCAGGATCCTGATGGCCAACCTGGAAGACCTGCCCTAGTAGCTCAGGGAGGGGGCTCCAATGTTGTGGAGTTTCATTTCTGCTCTAGCAGTCTGTGATTCTCCACCCTGTGACCCCGCTGTCAGTACCACGGGGGACAGGTGGCTGAGGCTATTGGACATAAGAGGGAGGCCAGAGGTGAGTGTCAGTGTGAGTGGGGGGCAGTGGCCCCACTCCAGGGCCCTTCACAGAGCCTGTGCTTGAGCCCCTCTTGTGGCTGCTTCAGTCTTCACTGAGAACTCAGGGCTTTCTGCTCGATTCACATGTTAGGTCATTGTTTTTTCTGTTTTGCTCATTTTTATAGTAATGATAACTCATACTTGTACAACACTTTGACAACTACAAAAGGCCTTAATAAATATTATTTATGTATTTTTATTTCAAATCCACCGCATCCCTGGGAGGTAGGTTTTATCATATTTGCATGACGGCTGAGGAAACTGAGGCCAGAAGGTAAAGTGATGTGTTCAGGAATCACGGTGGCCAGCAGCAGATCAAGTCCTTATGGCTCTGCGATCAGTACTCTGCCCTTGTTTCGGGCAACCGAGGCCCTGACCTCCAGTGCCGTAATCTGATGGAGGAACTAAGGTGTGCTCACAATTCACTACAGCACAAGGCAGGAGATTCCCCACACCTGCTTCTCCTGCCGTGGTCCCGGTCCTATCAGAAGCGCTGTGGAAGTTTAGATGCTAGAGGAAGCATGCAGTAGGTCAGAAAAGGCATACATGCAATGAGCTTTAAAAAAAATCGTGCAAATATATGTTAAGGAAAAAAGAAAAAGAAGAAGATAGCAGGAGGGGAAGAATGAAGGGGAGTAAGTCGGAGGGGGAGACGAACCATGAGAGACGATGGACTCTGAAAAACAAACTGAGGGTTCTAGAGGGGAAGGGGGTGGGGGAATGGATTAGCCTGGTGATGGGTATTAAAGAGGGCACGTTCTGCGTGGAGCACTGGGTGTTATGCACAAACAATGAATCATGGAACACTACATCAAAAACTAATGATGTAATGTATGGTGATTAACATAACAATAAAAAATTTGAAAAAAAAGATAATACCCCCCCCAAAAAATTGTGCAAATGGAGGTTATTACCATGTCGTTTATATTATGCAAATTTGTGGCTTTGGGCAAGTCCTTACCCCTCTTTGTGCCTTACTATCTTCATCTGGAAAAGAAGGCAGTGGACCCCCAAAACTTCCAGGTTCCCTCTAGCCTGATGTTTCGTGCCCAGATGCATTCTGCACACCACAAAGCCTGATGGTCCTCCCAAGCCTTCTGGGCAAGCCACCAGGATAGAACCAGAGCATTAAGGGGGTAAAAGAGCAGAAACAGAGGCTGGGTGAGGGGAGTGGTCCCTTTGGGGCAGGAGCCAGAGGCCACTTAGGCAGGGAGGGTCCTGGCTGCCCAACCATGGCTTTTGTTCACGGAAATTGATGTCCATGCTAATGTCTCTGAACCATATGGGAAGTGTGGTTGGGCTGCTCCTTGTGGGCATTCATTTCCTTACCTGTCAGTTTTTAAGGAGCCTGGATCAAGGATGCCACTTGCCTGTCTCAGCCAGGAGGGAGGCTGAGAAGCTGAGACAGAAGATCCAGTGGACACACAGCCAGAGCTGGTCTCCTTGGGGTGATGTTCTTGCGGCGCCACAAGACCCAGAGCAGCCTCAGGCCTGGGCAAGCCCAGGTCCATGGCAGGGAGAGAGGGCTAGCCAAAACAGCAGAAGCACTGTGCTGCCCTTGGACCCACGTCTCCGTGGAAAATAGCCCTTCTCTGCCTCCATGTGTCCATCCATCCGCCTGTGCATCCATTCATTCACTCACTTCCTTTGCTTCCTTCTTGCTGAGGGATATGAGGGCACCTCACAGTATTAAGTACCCTTAGTCATCAGAGGGACCTTGGAAGAGATGAGTAAGCTCTACCTGAGGCTTTGTCCCTAAATGCACACCCACAGGTGACCTGCCCCGAGACAGTCCTTCCCAGTACTGGAGAATACCAGCTCTAAAGAGTTCTCCTAGGAGACAAAATCGGCCTCCCTATCATGTCTGCTGATGAGTCCTATCTTCTGAAGCCACGTGGAGTCAGTCTGATCCTTCCAAGGGACAGTTCTCGAGCACAGTGTTTCCCCAAGTGTGGCATGTGTCCTGGCTAGCATGTGAGATGATTTTAGGTAGTACATGGATGAACACTTTCAATAGTTCTTTTTACTGTCACCTTCTATGGTGGCAGGGATACTTCTAGTGAAAAAAAAAAAAATCTCCTTCCTAAATGTCTGTATAAGAAAAGCAAGTCGATTGAAAGCAGAAGTATTAAGTAAACAGTACTAAGCATATACGGACACGGCAAAAATGATGCTGGTCTTGATAAATGCCTCTCTGGGCCGCCCCCTTGCCAGCATCCCCTTCCCGAACCTCTCACCTCTGTTCCCATCAACTTCACCCTGTTCTTTGACCATGGGTTGCATATAACTATCACAGCTTCATCTACACAGATGGTTTCTCGAACCCACGCCTTCAGCTCTGACCCATCATTGTCTCCAGGGCTCTGCACACATTTGCGCTTGGATGTTGTTGCTTTTCCTCATCGTGTCTGTGGGACATCTCAGATACCATGGGATTCTAGAACCACCGGGGGGGGGGGCATAAGGAGGGGGACATTTCTTAAGTATTTCCTGTTTAACACGTTAGTGTACATTTTCCCCTCAGTCCTTAAAGAGTCTCAACAGGAGGATACTATCTCCATTTTATAGCTAAGGAAGTGGAAGCATGTGACCTTTAAACAGTTTGGCTAAGGTGCAATGGTTGTGGGAGATCTAAAAATTTAAGAACTCCGATTTGCTGGTGCCATGGAATTCCCATTATGCTGGGTAGCCTTCAAGCCAGAGGCTGGAAGGGGAGTGGAGATTCTCGGGCCAAACTTCGCATTCAGTGGATAAAGACACCACAGCCCAGAGAGCTTGTGGGCCATGCTCAGGCCATTCTGTGGGCTCTGGTCAGCTTCGGCTCTGGACTCGGCCCATGACACTCGTTCTTCCCACCGTTCCGAATGTGAAGTTTGACGTCATGCTTGAAGGTCCCCTCGCGGTCCACCTCCCATCCTAGTGTTTTCTGAACCTGTCACTGCCTTTCCAGTCCCTCTGCTCCAGCCTTCTCTGGTTCAAGTTGTCGTCACCTCATTCCTGGACTACTGCAGGGTCCCCCGACTTCAGGCTAATCTGTCTCAGGACTGCTTTCCATATTTGTCTTCGTAAAACATATCTTGGCGCACATCACCCCTCGATCACAGACCATCCTCAGTCCAAGTCACCACAGATCTTAAATCTCACAGACCTTAAATCCCAGAGACAACTCCCTCGTATGAAGTATAAACACTATCCTGTCAATTTAATTTAGATCCTACCTGTCTCTCCAGCTTTGTCTCCCACAGTGCAAACTCTCTGGCAAAAATGGCCTTCTCCTTGTGTCTCTGTGGGAACTTACACTTCCCATGTGTTAATCACCTCACTGCACCCAGCCTCACCCCTCAGGCCCAGCTCACACCATCTATGCTAGCCTCCAGCCCTTGGAAATCCTCCTTTTCTCCAAGTTCTTAATCTGCTTTCTTATCTACAGGAGTCATTTGGCAGGTAGCAAATGTGACACTGTGCTAGAATTCCTCCCTATCAGGCACATCTTCCTGCCTCCTGGCCTGACTAGGAGCCCCTGGAGGACAGAGCGAAGTCTGATACCCTTTGCAACCTCAGTCCTTAGTCTCCGTGCCCTTCAGGGTGGGCCCCTCAGTACGTGTTCTTCATCCATAGTGACGATGCTGCGTGTCTTTATGGGGGCAGAAGGTAAGGCTGCTGCTGGGGAACAGCCCCTCCTTTCTACCCCCTGCAGTGGCACACCAAGGGCTGGGTGACAGATGGCCTGCAGACCCACAGGGCTGTCTGGGGAGCAGATAAGAGAAAGATGTAAAAGCACATTGTGAAGCAAAAAGCGCAGGCATGTGAAAGAGGCCAAGACTGCAAAATCAACTTCGATGTTTAAAACATGCCATAAAGCCAGATGTAAAAATTCCAAATGACTGCCCCTAAGGCTGTAGGGCCCACAGAAAAAGGAAACTGAAAGCTCTAGAGAAGTCAAAGCAACCCTCTAATGGGAGGAGGAATCCAGTTGGCCCCAGAGGAAGTAAGAACATGCCAGGCTAGGAGCCACAGAGGCTGGAATGGAACTAGGCATGCAGGAAAGTAGCATCTTAACTCCAGTGGGTGTTGGGAGAAGACAAGGTACATATGTGGGAAGGGAAAAATTCAAGCAGAAAAGCTGGGGCGTAATCAACTAGGAGTAAGGAATCCCTTTAAGTTCCTGAGGAGGGATGTGGCATGATAAAAGTGAGGTTCTGGAAAGTTCCTTGCTCAGAAATTTCTTCATCCTGTGAGGGTGAAAAAAAAAAAAAAACCCACACTAGGGAGAGAAATGCCAGGTCTGCATCCATATCCTCCATCTCCAGGCTTCTGGTGCTGGGATGTTGAAGGGAATCCTCTGTGACTCTCCACCCAATCTCTCTCAGGACTGTAATGTTACTGCCTCACACGGCCGTATCTTTTGTCTCGACAGCCGTGTGCTGAAACAAGGCTAAGCCAGAACTACGTGGGCTACCCTCTGATGGGAATTTGGGCTGAGCTCGCTAGATCTAGTCTGAGAGCATAATCTCAAATAAGCATCTCACGCACAGGCTGAGAGCTAACCTGGAGACAGAGGAGCGTTTGTCTTACAGCGTTTGCAAGCTCTCGCCTTTCCCGGCTGGGTGAGGCTAAGCTTAGCTCTAATGTGCCCAAACAGCTGATAAGGAGTAGAAGCACAAAAAGGCAGTAGGGTAAAGAGGCTGAACGAGGATTGACGTGTAGAGATAGCAAATAGAGCCTATCAGTAAGGGTGCTTTCAGATGCAAGTACTAGAAAACTCAACTTGAAATGGTTTCTACAATAAGGAAATCTTATCTCACATAAAATAAGCCACAAATTAGGATGGCACCAAAGTTGGTTAAGTTAATTCACTGGTTCAATGACTTTACCCAGGACTCCAATTCTTTCCACCTTTCCTCTTTGCCACCATCAGCATGTCGCTCTTGTCCTCCACCAGTGGTCCTCGTCATCCCCAGATGGTTGCCATGGTTCCAGGCTTCACATACAGACATGAGCATGTCCAGCTAAAAAAGAGATTATAGTGCTCTTTTGAATGTATGTCTCTCTCTCCCTTTTAATTAATGAGGAATCTTCTAGGGGCATCCCAGATAATTTCCCTTCATGTCACATTGGCCAGGGATGGGTCACATGCCCCTTCCATAGCCAAGGGATGGAGGAAAATAGACTGGCCTCCATTGGGTTAGACTAGTGGTTCGTTTACGGCCACAGTACTCCCTCACAAGTAGTGACTAGGTTTGATTAGGAGTAGGAAGAGAGTGCAGGGGTCCATACTCTAGCCAGCATCTACAGCCACATGTCTTTACACTGTCAGTGGGAATACAGAGTGCCCTGAGCCAAGCAGGCTGTGCATCTCAAGAGCTTGCTTCATGTTGCTGGGTTTCGACAAAAATCATCCAGCATAGCCCCAACAAAGCCCCAGGCACATCCTATGTGCCAGGTAAATGGGCCCTGGGGTGTTGAGGGCTGAGTTGGTGGGGTCCATCTACCATTATAACCATAAACAAAGGGGAAAACATTAGAGTCCTGGCTCTATTGCCTACTAACTGCAGGACTTTATGGAAAATTACTAAATCTCTTTGATAAGTTTCCTCGTGTATATAATGGAGATAATATTTTTAATCCATCACACAGAGTTACTATTAATGTTATAACTAAAACATCCAGACTCAGACTCAGGTGTTAACAGCAGCTGTGGTGGAGGAGGAGGAAATGGTGGTGGTGGTGGTGATGGTGCTCATGGTAGAGGTGGTGATGGCAGTGGTGATGATAATAGTGGTGGTGGTGCTGACGGTGCAGGTGGTGATGGTGATGGTGGTGAGGTGATCATGGAGCAGGTGGTGATGGTGATGGCAGTGGTGGTGGTGATCATGGTGGAGGTGGTGATCATGGTGGTGCTGATGGTGCAGGTGGTGATGGTGATGGCAGTGGTGGTGATGATGATGGTGGAGGTGGTGATTGTGCTCACAGTAGAGGTGGTGATGGCAGTGATGATGATAATAGGGGTGGTGGTGCTAATGGTGCAGGTGGTGATGGTGGAGGTGGTGATGGCAGTGGTGATGATAATGGTGGTGGTGCTGACGGTGCAGGTGGTGATGGTGATGGTGGTGAGGTGATCATGGAGCAGGTGGTGATGGTGATGGCAGTGGTGGTGGTGATCATGGTGGAGGTGGTGATCATGGTGGTGCTGATGGTGCAGGTGGTGATGGTGATGGCAGTGATGGTGATGATGATGGTGGAGGTGGTGATTGTGCTCACGGTAGAGATGGTGATGGCAGTGATGATGATAATAGTGGCGGTGGTGCTAATGGTGCAGGTGGTGATGATGGTGGAGGTGGTGATGGCAGTGATGACGATAATAGTGGTGGTGGTGCTAATGGTGCAGGTGGTGATGATGGTGGAGGTGGTGATGGCAGTGATGATGATAATAGTGGTGGTGGTGCTGACGGTGCAGGTGGTGATGGTGATCATGGTGCAGGTGGTGATGGTGATGGTGGTGAGGTGATCATGGTGCAGGTAGTGATGGTGATGGCAGTGGTGGTGATGATATGGTAGAGGTGGTGATCATGGTGGTACTGATGGTACAGGTGGTGATGGTGATCATGGTGCAGGTGGTGATGGTGATCACGGTACAGGTGGTGATGGCAGTGATGATAATAGTGGTGGTGGTGCTGACGGTGCAGGTGGTGATGGTGATCATGGTACAGGTGGTGATGGTGATGGTGGTGAGGTGATCCTGGTGCAGGTGGTGATGGTGATGGCAGTGGTGATGATGATGAGGGTGGTGATAGTGGTGATGGTGATGTGAGGAGAAAAGGAAAGTGGGAGTAAGAGGAATAAAAAAGGAAAGAAAGTATTCACCCTTCCTGTTTCACAAAGAGGTCATGAGACTCAACATAAAAATGTATGAGAAAGTGCCTTCTAAACTGTACAGTGCTACCTAGTGAGTTATCACTGTGGTGATAGCTGTTAGTGTGGTGATTACTGTGTGATAACTGTGGTTAGCAAACCTCCTACGTCCATGGGTCCCTCTACTCCTGAAGAGCACTGACTGTCATCCTTCACCCTTGTCTGCCATAACTGAAATAAGTCACTTCAAGAGGCAGAGTGTTGTCAAGTTCCCAGAGACACAAGGGAAATGCTCACAGCTCTGGGGCTGAGAGCTTCTTTAGCAGAATGGAACCCATTATTGTAGATCTAAGGGCTAAGGAGGGAGATGGGGCAAGGACATTTGGAACATGTGGAGCCCAGCAAACAGGACACAGAGAACATTTTGGTTTGGCTTTGTTTTTAAGTTGCTTTGATAATAGAAAGGAGGTATGAGGACTGTCTCTAGTTTTTGTTGAAGTCAAGAGGATCCAAAGAGGCACAGAAGTGAGTTGTGCTACCCGTTTTGAGGCCAGGGCAGGAGAAGAGACAGGGAGAGGCAGCAGGGCTGGTGCCGCTGAATACTCCAGCTGCCCAGCAGGCTGTCATGGGAGCAAGCAGAGCCAGGACCTCTGCAGAGGGCATGCTAAGTCCCCTGGAGCAGGGACATTCACTCCATGAACGTGTGCAGGACACCTACTGTGTGCAGGTGCTGGGGTGGTAGCAATGACAGCAGCTACCATTTCAGTGATGACTGCTTTCTAGTTCTCATTATTACCACTCTTCCCACTTTACTGGTAAGAAACCAAAGTTTCAGAAGATTATGTAGCTTGTCATAGAGAAATAATTTGATCTCTGGTGTATCTGACTCCAAAGCCCTTTCTCCTCTGTCACTTTGCCTTTCATTTAAAGACACTTCTTCACCAAAGGTGACAAAGACACTTGCTTCTGCCCTGCAGGCCCTCTGCCCCTGGAGAGGAGAAACACACAGAAAACACACCCGTTGTGATGAATGCTATCATCTGAAGAAAGGGTGCTGTAGCTGGGGGGAGGGACTGATTAATTCCAGCCCACTGGGGGCAGAGGAGGCAGGAGAGGGTTGAGAAGTCCACACAAGATGATGACACTGGAGCTGGCTTGGCTCTGAGAGGGAGTCCGCCAGGTAGAGAGAGGGGCAGGGCTTGTCAGGACACGAAGAGAGCTGCACAGAACAGCCTGTCTGGTTTGCGTGAGCCGTTTGGTGTGGCTGGAGCTCAGGGTGGTGGCTGAGAATGAGGCCTGAGGGACAGGTGGGGTGGGACTGTGACAGACCTGGGAGCCAGGCTAAGGAGGCTAGATTCTACTTTAAAGCTGAGGGGAGCTGTTGGAGGTTTTTATGCAGTAAAACAGCTTAGATGTCAATGGGAGGGGTTAGGGAGCCACTTAATACCCGGCCATTGGTGGAGGCCTAGATGGAGATGGGCAGTGGGGACAGGCAGCGTAGACAGGGTCTGTTTCCTTGGGCCAGGGATTGGTGTGACTCCTCAAACAAAGGGGGGCATTTACGAGAGTTTTGAGACCACTGCTGCACACTCCCTCCATTTGGGAAATTACATTGCAGCCCACAGGTCACTAAGCAAATGCTCCATTGTCCCCAGGAGTAATTCAGCCCTGATTGGTAATATCTGTCACCCTCTCCACTCCATTATACCCAAAGAAAAGGTAATATCCCTGAGCCGGAGTGAACTCCTTAGAGAGGAAGGGGCTGGCCATGTTCTGACAGCCAGAGCTGCCCGGTGAAGGACGGGCCACCTTAGAAGGAAATGACAGCCTGAGGTAGAGGTCACCTGGAGGGATCGCCTGCTGTGGGCAGGAGGCTGGCCTGCGGGCCGTTTGGGCACTCCAGGGGGGGATGCAGGCAGCACATGACAAAGGTTGACTGTTCCCTCTGTACCAACCACATGCTGGACACCAGATAAAGAACTGAAGCAGGCTGGTCTCTGCCCTGTGGGGTTTACACAGAGGAACCCAGACTAGGGAGGGACCCAGGGATGGACAGAGATGCTGTCTTGGAGTCAGGGGTAGTGAAGGGTCCAGGAGGAGCAGACAGGTCCATACCCCAACATCCAAGGTGGCCTGCTTGGCACTCTTTGGATCTGAGTCAGGTGCCACTGGGCTGGGGCAGCCGAGGCAGGGCCGGCCTCCAGAGATGAAGATGTGAACTTGAGGAATTAGTAAGTGGATAAGTCACTTCAACTTAGCATCACGTGTAAGCACAG
Source organism: Zalophus californianus (assembly GCF_009762305.2). NCBI lineage: Eukaryota > Metazoa > Chordata > Mammalia > Carnivora > Otariidae > Zalophus > Zalophus californianus. The sequence goes on from NC_045603.1 coordinate 104,607,356, forward strand.
AGAAACAGTCCAGTTGGAGGAGAGTTTTTGTTTTTTTAAACTGAGCTACTGTAAAACCCATGACACTGGCATACTTCTCAACTCACTCAACTCAGCTCAATTGCTACTTGCCCTCGCTAAATAGGTGAAATGTTTTTTCAAAGCTGCTTTACTTGTAGGCTATTAAATGGTTTGTGCTGTTCCCTTTTTCTTTTTTTTTTAATATTTTATTTATTTATTTGACAGAGAGAGACTCAACAAGAGAGGGAACAGGGGGAGAGGGAGAGGGAGAAGCAGGCTTCCCGCGGAGCAAGGAGCCCAATGCGGGACTCAATCCCAGGACCCTGGGATCATGACCTGAGCCGGAGGCAGACGCTTAACGACTGAGCCACCCAGGCACTCTGTCCTGCCCCCTCTTTCTTTGCTAGAAGTCCTGAGTCTCAAGGCCAGACCATTTGAACCACCAGACACCTTCTAAATGAGGCCCTTGGGAAGGAAGGGCCTGTCCTCAAAAAGTTCTGCAACGGAAGCATTCATCCTCAGGGGCAGCCCACATCCCTTTCCAGGCCCCTTCTTCCCAATCCAGGTGCCCCGGGCGTCTGCCCAGGCATCTGTCCAGGGTTTCACAGAAGATTACGCTGTCAACTTTCTGATGAGTTATTCCCTATGAAGGTGAAGGCTGATACAGGTTTAAACATGACATCGTGTACTTTGGTTGGAGACCCCTAAGGAAAACCTTTAAGATCCAAAGGAATATTTCTTTTTTTTTCACTGTGGTAAACTCATATATAACATAAAATTTGCCATCCTAACCATTTTTAAGTGCACACCTCAGAATCACTAATTATACTCCAGATGTTGTATGGCCGTCACCACTGTCTACTTCCAAAGTTTGTCATGCCCTGAAACAGTTCCTCCCTCCCTCCAGCACCTCGTAGCCTCTCCTCTACTTTCGGTCTCTGTGAATTTGCCCATCCTCGACTTTTCATTTAAGTGGAATCTTACAATGTTTGTCCTTTCATGACTGCCTTCTTTCACTTAGCGTCATGTTTTCAGGGCTCATCCATGTTGTAGCCTGTTAGACCTTCATTCCTTTTTATGGCTGACTAATATTCTGTTGTGTGATTATCCCTCATCCACTGATAGGAGAAAGTCTTCTTAATGGCTGAGTTCCAGGCTCCATTAAAGACCCCAGGAGAGAGGAAGATTTGGAGATCCCTGCTGCCCTTCCTTCCAGCTACACCACGTAGGTGGCCCTTTACTGCCCAGAGGCCCCTGGCGGGCGCAGCAATCCAAAATCTCAGTCAGCCCGCAGATAGAGACCCCTGTGCTATGGCAGAAACAGCACAGGACCAGCCATGAGGAAACACAAGTACTCATCTATGGGGTGGATGTGTGGCCTTGGACAAGTCCTCTTACTTGGGATGTGTGTCTTTGTAGGAGGTCCTTCCAGCTTCTAATATTCTACCAAGTCCCTCAGTGTCCTAAGAGACACTTGCAATGCAGCAAGTGGTGTGGGGCAGAGTAGACCCTCAGGAAATGTGTGTGACCTACTGCATGAAGGAGTGAAGGACCGAGAGAAAAATTGGAGAGTAGGAACTGAGGTATTCTAGTTTCTTCATCTCCCTTCATTAGAAATAGTCAGGAGGCTGTTTTAGAGGTCAGGTTGAATGATACTTCAATTATGAAACAATCTGGAATACAGGGTGCTGTTTGACACATTATTATTGTGTTTCTTGTCTTTGCACCTTGTACTGAGATGGAATTGTATGACTGGGCTTCTCATCAATTCTGTTTGGTGTAGAAATCTTGGCAGCTCCAATAAATACACTTGCATAAATGTAAGTGAATACACACAGGCTCTCTTAGTATGAATTCTCACACCTTGGTCTGTTATATAGCAGGTGTGAGCTGTGCAGTGTTCAACACAGATGGTGGGCATCACCCAGCTGTGCCATGCATGTGTGTGTGTGTGTGTGTGTGTGTGTGTGCAGAAACATGCACACGTGTATAGACATGGCAGGCTCTCCATTGTTGTCCTTGTCTGAAGAGCTCTACCCTGGCATGGCTTCTGCTCATAAGGAGTCTGTGTTCTCCTAAAGCACAAATATTAATGATCTCCTTGCTGAAGGACCTTTTTATTATAAAAACCTATTTGTATTTATAGTGATCCTCAGAACAATGAGGAGAGGAACCCTTTGTTCCTTTCCATGTCTTGGAATCTGACTGTGCCTTAGGCAGAACCGCACACATACAAGGGATTGGCATCCTCACTTGCCATAGAATTTTGAAGAGACTTTGGAAATCCTCTACCACTTTGGAATTGGTATTCAAGTTCCCAGAAAAACAAAGAAATAAACAAACAAAGCAGTGATTCTTCTTCTCAAATAAAATCTTAATGCAGAAACCAGCATTATAAAGCCAATAAAAGTCTTCCAGATTAGTCAGAGATGGCTACTTCTTTTTCTTGTATAGTCTCTGTCCTCACCCCATCATATCGGTTCCCTGGACTCTTTTGAACTGTGTTAGGATCCTTGGACAACTTAGCATGTGGGTACAGATGGTGCTGCTCTGGTTCAAGTTGGCAGGGGGCGGTCAGTGAGCAAAGCCCCCCCTAACCTGTAACTGCTCCCAGAGCAGCACTGTGGAAGTCCAGGGCTCTCTGCAGCACTGCATTTTTTTTTAATGCTTACCTAGTTCTTTTACAGACGAGGAGACAGACCCAGAGAAGTAAAGTGATTTGCCCAAAGACATACAGCCAGTGGTACCAGAATCAAGATTATTACCATCAAAAGATAATTGAGTCTCTGTCCTATATAATGAAAGGTAGGATACATGTACATGAAAAGATAAAGGGAAAACTAAAATTAACACTGTACTCATCAGTGTCTATTAGTTCCATAAGTGTTTAGAAGACATCGTGGTTCCTGGAATCTAAGGCTCTCTCCACTGAATTTTTCTAAATATTTGAGACATGGGTGTTGCCATGGGCACCAGCTGCCTGCAGTAGTGCTGAGAAATGAGCAGGGAGAGAGGAAAGGAAGGGAGAAGAAGATGAAAATGGAAAGGCAGCAGTAAGGGGAAAGAGCCCTGGATAGGAAGGAAGGAAGACAGGAGTGTCTGAAAGGCTGAAGTCATCACACCTGCCCCAGGCAGGTAGGGCTTCACCCTTGATTTGGGAAGGGGGTCCTCCAGGAGTCCTGGGACTCCATTCCGGCTTATTCCCATTCCAGCCTTGACGTCCTCTCATCGGCAGGTTTGCATGCCTCCTTGACCCTTTGCAGGGTCAACACAGAACAGTAGGAACAGAAACTTCCCAGGTTGGCTTCCAAAGTTCCTGAGTTCCCAAAATCACAGATCAAAAGGGGCAGTTCACAGGCTGAGTGCTGTGCATTCTCAGAGAGCTCTACGGTCCCTCAGGATTCGGGGGAGCACGGAGCTCTGGCCTCAGAACTCAGGCAGGAGGAGGGCTATGAATAAATGTATATTCACAGGACCAGAGGCACCAGGACATTAGCACAGCAAGAGAAAGTTCTTGGACAAACTTTTGCATTTCTCCACTCCATTCATTTTTTGCCGTTTTTTTTTGCCGTTAGGTGTTTCTGTGGCAACACAACATAGGTTTTAAAAGGATCAACCAAGCTGTTTCATTTGTTTACATTGTTTGTTTCTTTCTTGGGTTTGGGCGGGGAGGGTGGGATTAACTTCAAGGGCACTCAATCCCTAAAGTCAGAACGAATACAATAGAGCCATCAGCATGCGCACGTGCTCAGAGGCAACAGGCACCTACCCCTTCTCAGGATTCTTTGTCCCGACCACTTCTTACTGGCCACCTGGGCCCTTTCCAGTTCTATCTCAGATCCTTAAACAACTTAGTATGAGGACTGACCCAGTTGTGTCTCGGGGGATAAGCGGGGACCAGGGAGAAACCTTCCCCTGGCACCCAGGAAAGCGAGATGAGATGAATGGACCTTTTTGACCAAGGGTCAGGGAATCTGCTTTCCCATCTTCTGCACATACCTCCCTGGCCTTGGTATCTTACCAGCATTCTGGATTTTCAAGTAAGGAGGTTAATTAAATACCTTCTAAGATTCTTTCTATCTCTCCAACTCAATGGGTTTAAGCAGGATAACTTCTGCCAAGGCAGTACGTTCCCATAATGTGAAAGTGCTTTCCAAGGGATGAGATTGGTCCTCACTGAGAGGGATTCCAGCCTCATCTCTCCTCTCTTTAGTTGGCACGCTCTCCCTGGGCAACCTCATTCAGCCCTCCCTGCAAGCTGAACTCCCCCTGACCTCCTATGTCTGATCACCAGTAACCCCACAAATGTCCCACAAATCCTTTAACTCAACAAGTCCAGAACTGATGGCTCTCCCCTCAAGTCCCCCACTGCAGTGAGAGGCATCACCATCCAGAGTCGCCCAAGTTAGAAGACTTGGGGCGGGGGAGCACTTCTGCTGTGTCTTCCCCCCAACCCCTACATGCAGCCAGAAACCAAATTACCTTCTTTCTATCTCTAAAACCCACCTAGTTCTCGCCAATCCCGTTGTCTGTCTTGCTCAAGCCTTCATGGTCTCTGCATGGATCACCCCCCAACTCCCTCCACCCCCATTGCACCCTCACTCCCTAGACCGGTGCCAGATTATAGCGCACGTTCCGACTCCAACATTCACTATCTCCTCAGGATAGAATCCAAGCACCCAGGGGCAGCTCCAAAGCCCCTGGTCATTTTGCGCCTACCCACCTCTCCAGCCCCATAACCTTCACTCCAGCTGATCAGATGCCTGCATTACCTGAAGCTCTCCACACACACACAACTTCCACAAGCTCCCTCAGGTTGCACATGCTTTCCCTTTCAACTCCGTCCTGATGGGGTTTTAACCCATCATCAACCGAATCAACCCACTTTAACCCAACATCACTAATTTAAAAGACCAGAGGCTCCCACATACTGTTATTTGTTCCTGGGTCATGCTCCCCCACCCCACCTCTGTAATAGGTAGTGAGTAAAAGACAATCCTGCCTCTGAGGTGCGGATTAAGGCCGGCTTCTCCATTCCCTTCCACAGCTACTGCCTGATCAGGGCCTTCACCGGCACATGGGCTAGTGGTTCTTAAACTTCAGGGTGCCTCAGAAACACCTGGAATCGTCTGCAATGCACATTCCCAGGCTCCAGAGCCAGGAAATCCGCCTCAGTAGGTCTGGGTAGGGCCCAGAATTCTGCATTTTTAAACTTTGCCTCCTCAGACTGCTTCACCCTGAGCTGGGCACAGTGAGGCCAGCACTCATGCCAAATCTAGCAAATCCGAAAGAATGGATGGGAGCACAGGTATATGAGTGGGCTTAGCCCCCCCCACAGAGCTACCCGTCAGAGTCCAATGTCCCTGGTCTTGGAGCACCTTCCCAGCAGGCAAGACAAGAGCGGGTATGCCTTCCTAGGTGATGCCTTCCCAGGTGAGCTCCATCTGACCCAAGAGGCGAGTATGCCTTCCAGGTGATGCCTTCCCAGGTGAGCTCCATCTGACCCAACCAGGATGGGAAGATAGGTCCAGGAGTCTGAGCCTACTGCTTCCTGGGGGCTGTGACTGGGCCTGTCCTGCTTGAAGGATCTGTGGCCGAATGCCATGTGGACCAGTGTTTTTGTGGCTCCAGTGAGAGATGGGCTGAGGCTCCTGCAGAGGCGAGCAGTGGAGCATGAAGGCATCCAGGCAGCCTTCGCCTGGTGGGGGCCATTAAGGCTCTGCACTGGGAACAAGGTTGTGGGAGAAAAGCAATTAGTGGTGAGGGAAGCCAGTGAATCAGCACACAGAGTCGGCTCGCTCTAATTGAGCCTACAAGTTTGTCCTGTTAAGTGTGGGCTCCAGGGATAGGAGCGTCATCCTTAAATGCAAAGCCTTCTTCAAGGTGGCAGAGGGAGGAAAAACACTACCTCCCACCTTTGAGAAAAGAGATTGAGCCTTTTCTCTTCACTGCCCCACCCCAGTGCCTGCCTCCATCCTGGAAATGCCTGATTTCTCAGCTGAGGGGGTCTGTCTTTGGACAAAGATTTTTATTTTCTCAAGAAAGAGAGAGACTTCTAGTTCAGGGGCAGGGTATATGAGCAGATTGCCTATGTTTCAGCTGTTGTTAGGAGCTTTTCAATGTCTCAACTTCTTTGCGGCTATGTTCCTCGTCTAATCAGTTTGGAGAACGTGCTTAGTACACTCCCCCAAGATGGGTTCTTTATCTTCAGGGTTTGTTACCTCAAGGTGGCGGTACACTTTTCCTGTGGTTCTGTCCCCTCCTTTCTGAGCACTGTTCTCCTCTGTCTTGGCATCCATTTCCCCTACGCTCAAGACATTATGAGTTCTCTTCTGAGAAGGTACAATGAAACATTCACTAATTAACTAAATAAGACGTTTTTCCAAAATGTGTAATTTTTCTACCACCCTAATATTTGCATTTTATGGGACATTTGAAGACTAAAAAAAACGCTTAATGCCCAATGAATTGGAGGTCTAAGGTTGTAACAGACTGGGGAATTGGTAAATCTGGCTAGGAGGTCCTACCCAGGTCCACCTAGATCCTACCACAGAGTGGGCAGCACTCTCCTCCACCTGCTTGTGAGATCTGCTGGTTCAGAACTTTCCAGATCCCTGATCTCATTGACTTTATTTTTCTCTCCCTTCTATTTTGTTTTCCTAGGAACGAGTGGAATATCTCTTTCTCATAATTTTTACTGTGGAAGCATTTTTAAAAGTAATAGCCTATGGACTTCTCTTTCACCCAACGCTTACCTCCGCAATGGTTGGAAATTTACTAGATTTTATAATTGTGTTGTAGGGTAAGTATCACTACCTTTCTCTCTTCCCTCCCCTCACCCCTTACTATCCACCAACATGTGCCTTGTTTTCTTCTGTTATTTGTATCTCTTTTTGATTTGGTCATAGAGGCACTGGGCACCAGGCAAGATGAGAGGATCCATTAAAAGTCACTTTGAATTCAGACTTTCTCCAAAGGGAAAAGAGGTCTTACTTAAGAACGTCTCCCTCATACACATGCTCACATGCGTGCATTCACAAACACACACACACACACACACACACACACACACACACACACACACACAAAACACAGAGTGGAACCAGAGGGCTTTTAATGGAACTCAGCATCCTCTATGCAGCTGAGGAGATTCCTCTGCTTGAGGTCTTTTATTCCATCTCCAACCACATCTGGCCTGACAGCTCTCTGAACCGGTTCCCCTGCTGTGTTCCTGAGCAGAGTTCGTCCAGTTGGCCTGGCGAGCAGCCCATGGGCATGGGGGTGGGGACGAAGCTGGCACATAGGTGCTATGGATGCCCACTCTCACCTCTACAGTGGGTCTCATCGGGGGCCCCAGGAAACAGGCTGCTTGAGATAAGTGGGGTGAGGAGACAACAGAGAACTTTGAAGGGCCAAAGTCGTGGGTGGCCTAAGTAGAACCAAATACACCTTCCCCAAACACGCCGTTCTGCTGTAGCATGAGATAAATCAAGGTCAATATATGCTTTAAAAAAAAAAAAAAGCAATGTAAAGAATCATAAATAAAATTCAGAAGTGATGGTCTCCTTATCTGGGAGTTAGCAACTTTACAAAAAGATCCTATACATGTGCTATGTGAAATGTAGTTCATTAAGACACAGTTGATGAAGTTTTAACTTGCTCCTCCCTTTTGTGAAGGGAGGGCACCCTATAGCAGATTCTACTTGGGCTTCTTGGAGCTCATCTGTCATTTCTCTGAGCCTGGAGAGTGGTCACATGGTGGCCACCTTGCATTTTTACTCCCGTGGAGTTCTGATAGCCTTCAGTGTCAAGGTCAATATGTCACTGGGCCCATATCCCAGGAACCTGTTTTTGATTGGCACCATTTGTGCCATCCCAGTGAAGACACGGGTCCCTTGTGGACTCCTCCAGAGCACTCCACTGCTCATCATCTCACGGGAGTGTCTGGTCTTTCCTGCAGGAAATAACAAGAGCAAATCAAGACCATTGAGAAGTTATTTCCTTGCCTCTGGCCATCTGGATGACTTATTAGGGTTGTTTGGAACTGTTTTAGGGGTTTTTCTTTGTTGTCTTTTTTTGCACAGCCAATGAAAGACACACTTTGGCCACATTAACACCAAGGATATTTGGGTGACATGAGAAGCACTAAAGTTATTGGAGTATTTGCGAGGCATAGATCTGGCTCCAGAGGACTCAGAGTGAGGATGCAGTTATAAGAGAACTTGCTGCTTCTGTTCACACCAGGATAAACAAAGAATAACTGAACAAATGCCTTGAATTAACTCCGGTAAACCATAGCAAAGGCATTTAAGTACCTTGTTCCACATGCCCCCTAAATCCTTTCAAATTCAGTGTCTTTCTCAGGGCCTCGGGCTCTGGGGAACCTTTCACATATGCCTAGAAAAGAGCCCCAGGAATGAGATTGATAGAGAGATAAGGGTGCCTTCAGGGACTAATTTTGTTTCCGCAGAGAAGCTACATCTTCTTCTCAGGATTATGGAATGAGTTAGAGTTGACTGCGTACCATGCTCTGCCCCCTCCATGGCCTCACCGGCAGCCTGGGAAGTCAAACCAGGAGCACAGGGCAGAGCTTAAACCAGAGCTCGGGAGGGAGGGAGCAGATGCCTTGCCATGCGGCCTGTGCCTTTTTGCCTTGTTTGGACTTTGCTTTATCCCTCACCCTGCTGCTCCTCCGGTAACCGCAGAGGGCAGGCTTCCTGGGGTCAGCCCAAATTTCAGTCACATCTTCCTGGGGTCTAGGCCGTGAAGCTGATGAAGAGGAAAGCATCCAGACTGGCCCTCTTCCAAAAAATGCCTCTGGTTTGGCTGTTTAAGCCACAGAGGTTTTGATGCTAGTGGTTGCTTAACTTGTGGGCTCATATGACCCGTTGGGCTTTTCCCCCATTACTAGCACACACGGACATATTTGACACCCAGCTTCTCTTCTCCAAGGGCATTGGTCCTAGCGGTTCTCTGTCTAGTCTCAATCTTGGCCATCCTTCTAACTTGAAAAATCACACACACACGCACACACACGCACACACACACACACGCGCGCACACACACACACACGGTGTAGCAACCTGCTCTCTACCGCCATTCCTCCTTTTCCTGCCCCCCCCTTTTTTTATCATATTAAATGGGTATCTGTCTACTTCCCTTATGTCTCCTGGGAAAGATCTATTCTCCCAGGCCCCTCCTCTGTAGCCACTTAGGGGAAGGTTTCTTGGGCTCTCCTACAGTCAGAGGGGAATCTGCCTTGCCCTGGGAGAGCCGGTTTGGTCCGCCTGCTGCTGAGTGCCGGGCAAAGAGCTGCTCTCTCATGTCTGTATTGCACGGAAGGGCCTGTGACAAGAGGCATTGCCTAACCCCCCACAGACCTGTCCACATTTCCTTCCTAAAGTGGAAGGGTCTCCTTGGTACAGTGGGGAGATGAGACTGCTGAATGAAAGTGGGGAGGACTTCAGAGGCCTCTGTGAGCTACCTCTCCCCACCTCAAGCCAGGGACCTAGGGATCCTCACTAGATCCCCCTGCCTGAGACATTCTACTCCAGCTGCAAGGGCTTTTGCTACCATCTCTCTCCCAGTGTGGTGGCCCTGCCTTTCTGAACTGCTGGGCCCTCTAGAGCTTTGTTGTCCTCTTTTTAAAAGCTCCAAGTCCAGCTAAGGAACTGCCAGACACAACTCCTGAAGAATCCCCCTGCCAAGCATCCATATCTGAACCCAGCCCTTAGGACAGATAGGCACAAAGCAGTGGTTTCAGCTTTACAGTATCTAATCAAGGAGAAACACACCAGCCCCTACAAGCCAAGAACACCTCTAGACCCATTCCTGAATTTTCTACCTTTTCAAAATTAAAATCAGACACTTAATAAAGTGTCTGCATCAAGTTGGGGCAGAGAAAAGAGAGAGAAAGTTGTCTAACCTCTGTTCCCTTCAATAAATAATAATATGTGAACATCTTGTACCCTAATAAGCATACTGCTTCTTCCAGGAAAACTAGGAACCAAATCTGGTTTGGATTTGGAATGTTGTTTGACAAACTTGCAAACTGGTCTCCATTTTTCTAAGATTTCAGCGATCTAGACTTCAGTGGAAAGAACATTTCTCTGCAGAGAAAGAAGCCTGTTTCCCCCATCCTGGCAACTCTGCCTGGGGTTCAAGGCATCACCAGCTAACATAGGACACCATCAAACTGCCAAGCTGAGCTGAAAGAATCACAGGCTGGGAAAGACTTTAGATGTGGTCTGGCCAGAGTTGTCAAACTTCTTTTAGCTACAAGCCCATTGTTCAAGCAAAGCCTTACTCAGAGAGTCACGAAATCCATTCTGTTCCCGCCACTTATCTCTGGCCTCGCTGCCCAAGAAGTCCCTAAGCAGTTCCATGGAGCACAGTTTGGAAATCCTTCATCTAGAACAACCCCATCCTTGCTGGGGGGCCCTGCCTGATTTGCGTTTCTGCAAAGCTAAGCCCCCAGCTGCAGCCTCCCGTGTTTCCAGATCCAGTTCCCTGGGCATGAGTCATTTCAGGAGCTCAAGCCTGTTCCTCAAGAATGAAGTTGCCCTGGCCTCGAGTGCAGGTCAGATGTGTGGCCCCAGTTTCTGATATCTGGGCTTCCCCTTTGACCCTCGGCCCACAGCCCAGCACACACTCTGTGACAGTGAATTGGCAGTCATCTCTAGTAGAAAGGGCAGAAAATTGCCCCCATGCGTCCTTTCCCCTATTTTTCTTGGTTACCACAAAAAGCCCAAAATTCCGGGTTCCCATCCCACGTGTTCTTTGAATCCTGTGCCCCTCTCCTCGCCATCCCCCTGAAACCTTTCACTGTGCCTGTGTTCCCCACAAGCCACTGCCCATTCAGGGGTCAGCAGACATTTTCTGTAAAGGGCCAGATATGCATTTTCAGCTCACAAGCTGTGTGCTTTGTCCCGACTAGTCACCTCTTCCGAGAAAACAGCAATGGACAGCAGCAGTAGTGTGAATGAGGGGTATAGCTGAGCTCCAGCAAACTCCATGTACAGAGCGAGTGGCCCAAGGGCTGCCCTAAACCCTCAGCTTTGTCTCTGGCCACTCACTTAACCTCCTGGCTCCCCCAAGGGTCCTGCTCCATCACAGTCTCTCAGGAGATGGCCACTCTCTCCCAAATGCCTTGTTCTGCAGCCAGGAGGTCAGGAGAGGGGCCCTGCCTTTCTCTTATTTCCGCTTTCAGACTGCTGGCCCTCCCCCCTTCCTAGCCACCTCTGGTTCTGATGTGTGTGATCAAACCCTTCCACCCCTGCTTCTCCCTATGGAGTCCCCTTCTAGGCCTCTGGGGACTCCTCATTCCTTGAAGACAGGAGCTCTTGGCTCACTCCCAACTCTCTCCAACCTCACTATTCCTGTTGTCACCTCCAGTAGCATCTTGGTTCCTTGATATCTAAATCCGCCCAACCCCCCGCCCAGGGATCCTGACTCCATCTGTCTTAGATGCCCACTCTCATGGTGATAGCCAGTATCCCTGCCGTAACTAATAACTGCACCCTCCCCCATAATCTCAAACCAAACACCCTGCTCTGGAAACACTACCAGCCCTCTTTCCAGCTTACTCCTCTAGCACTTTGACCCTGACAATCCATTCATCCTGTCCCATTCTCTCTGTTCCTCTGCCCATTGTGTCCAGTCCTCCTTTTAACCAGCTTAGATGCCCAGCCCCATCACAGTCTCTCACTTGCGTGTACAGTCAACTGCCTTCTTCCTCTCTTCACTTACCTTGCTCATTTGGAAAAACACCAACCCTAATCAAATCCAGCTAGATGGAAATCCATCTGGTACCTGAAGCTGTGCCACTAAAAGGGGTAGAGAAACCTGCAAAGCTGAGCTGATGGGTTTCACTTGACACTTGTGACCACCAACTTCAAATAGGTCCTTGATGATACCTGGCAACCCTATTCTATGTGCTACTCCATTCACTCCTCCACTTTCTTTGGTGAGTCTTTTATACCTTAGCCTCCCCCTTTAAACTTCCAATACCTGCTCCCCATTTACATTTTCAGCCGATGACCTTGCTACCTGTTTCCCTGAGAAAACACATGTAACCACGGGGAACATCTGTACCCCTATGATGTACCTTCCCACTTGAACCATGATAAACCAGCCTTCCCCTATCTAGGGCCAATACCCCTCAGGGTGCAAGATATCCCTTTTGCCTCCTGCAGGATAGCAATCCTTCCAGTAATTGTTCTCTCTCTTCTGCATGGTCAGATTGTCTGTCTCTGTTGCATGACTCCTGTCACATATAAAAATGCCGCTGGATCTCCCATTTAAAAACAAACACGACTCTCTTGACTCCACACCCTCTTCTGGCAGCCATCTTTTTTCTTCTACTACCTTTTACAGCAAAATTCCTCGGAAGTGTTGTCTATACTGTAGCCACCAGCCACCAGCCATGCGGCCACTCAGTACAGAATATGTGGCTAATCAGAGGTGAAACACACTGTCCATGTAACATATAGAGCAGATTTCGAAGATTTAGCACAAAAGGAGTAACAAACATCTCATGAAAAATTCTTTGTATTTATTACAGTTGAAATGATAATATTCTCGTTATGTTGTAGTAAATAAAATACATTATCACAGTTAATTTCGCCCATTTTTACTTTTTTAACGTGGCTGCTAGAAAGTTTAAATTACATATATGCCTCGTGTTTGTGGTTTGCATCATATTTCTTTTAGAGCTATCTCAGACTTTTCTTCCTATCCTCTCTTGAGCCCGTATCCATTAGGCATTTGTCCCCATCACTTCTCCAAAACAGATGTTTTCAACGTCTCAGGAGTCTGCATGTTGCTAAAGCCAGTAGTTAGTTTCCCATCCTTGTATCTGCAGCACAAAGCCAATGTCTATGGGATCTTCTATTTGTGCCCAGGCAAAATCAAAGGGGAATCATTTGGAGTATGGAGGTGTGTGGGGACGAGAGAGGGTGTGGTTGTGGTTCCTGGCCACGTGAGGGCAGGAACCAGGAAACCATGGAGTGGAGAGAGGGCACTGCAAAGGGACAGAGACACTCCAGCAAACTTTAGCAACTTTACACTTCTGTCCAGGCCACCCAGCTTACACAAAACCAGTTGTGTTCGTGCACGGCTTTATGACTGCAAAGGGCCCGCCCATCACCTCTCAGACCTCTCTGGGCAGTGGTGATGCCCTTGGCTGGGCAATACCCACACTGAGGGGATGTCATCTTAGGTCACGGTCCCTCCCACGCACACACCTTGCTCTGGTTCCTGGGCTAGGGATGCCTGCAAACTCTGCTCTCCCAAGCTTCCTTCAGAGAATTCAGGGTCTGACAGCTCCATCTCCCCTTCCTCTCTTCTAGGCTTTTTAGTGCAATTTTAGAACAAGCAACCAAAGCCGACGGGGCAAATGCTCTGGGAGGGAAAGGAGCTGGATTTGACGTGAAGGCACTGAGGGCATTCCGTGTGCTGCGTCCCTTGCGCCTGGTGTCTGGAGTCCCAAGTAAGTAAAGCCATTCTTCTGGTTCACAGTGGTATCTTGTCACCCACCCCCTGCTGTCCTGTGCTGAGTTGCCAGGAGCACTTTGCCAGGAAATTGATTCCATATAAACGGAGGTGTTTTTTCTTAAAAGAAATCCTTTGCTTTAAAGAACCTAACTCTGATGTGAGTCCATGAGAACACACTGTGGCCGCAGCTCCTGTAAACCCCTGGAAAGAATCCACAGCAGCTAAACAGCCAAATGAAGACAGGCTACCCCAAGAAAGAAATCCCTTGGCCATCTGAGCCCCACCCCCACTCCCTCCCCAGGCCCTGGGCTGGGGATTTAAATACATTTGCAGCAGAGGAGCCTGGTGAGCAGAAAAGGCTAATCCCTGAGGCTCAGGCTCAAGGTATTTTAGCCAATGAGATTATCTCTACTTTCTGTATTTTTCCAGAGAACAATCAGAAAAGCATCAGTGGATGTTCAAAAAGTTCTATTTGCCATTTCTCTCAACCCTCTCCTTCTTTCATGTCAAATGGGACATTTCCGGCTTCAGAAGTCCTATTTATGGACAGGCTGCCTGCCTTTGTGAGAATTGGTTTTGCCCAAGGGTGGAGGGTGTTCAGCTCTCTGAATCAGGCCAGAGGGCGTTGGAGAGATATTGTCTATCCAGATATCAGTCCGGTGGACAGCCTGTCTTCTACCTCTTCCTCCAGAAGCCTGCCCCACTATGGATGAACCCCAGGCACTGAAAACAGCAGCTTCGGGCATCCAGCGTCACCCCCAACAAAGCACAACCCCAGTTGCTCTTGGGGATTAAGTCAACTTTCAGAGAGCTCTTCATTCCACTGCTCCTTGATCAATTGGTGCAATCTGGGCATAATTCTGGACTTGCGTGCTGAGATTTTTCCCTCTCAAGTCAGCTCCATCAGATCTGGCCCATAACTCAAGGTAGAGGTCCCTATGACTGGGCTGAAACCAGACAAGCTTGGAGATGGGAGCAGGGGACAGGAAAACAAAGAGGTCCTCTGAACACCGAGCCTTTACCATAGAAACGTGAAGAACCTTGTATTAACCTGTTCTATTCTTTCCGTACGTGCACAGATTAGTGAAAATATTCTCCCAGAGAAACCTAACTAACCAGCAGCAGCGCAGGACTAGGGACTTCCTAACCAACTTTCTCTCCTATCATACAATACAACTTCTTGTAAAGGATTAACTAGTATAAAACTCTTGACTGTCTTAGACTTTTACAAATATATCCCATCTCTTCAATTACATTATAAGCTCCCAGAAGCCCAGAACTGTGCCTTGTATTGTCTCCGTTCCTGCACCATGCCTACAATGGTCTCTGTACAAGTTAGGGGAATTTACTAGATAAATGAAGGCAAGAGTTGGAATGCCTTCTCTGCAGTGGGGCCCCCTGGGCAAAGTTTGTGGTCTGTCTTAAACTCAAAAGTGAACATGGAGCTAAGCCACACAAACACTTTTGGAACAGATTCTTTCTACTTGGCCTTAACCATTTAGGGCATCTAGGACTGGAAACAGTATACAGTCGACTCTTAAACAATGTGGGGATTAGGTGTGCTGACCCCCACCTTGCGCAGTTGAAAATTAACATATAACTTTTGACTCCTCCAAAACTTCACTACTAATAACCTACTGCTGACCAGAAGTCTTACCAATAACAATAAACAGTTAACACATATTTTATAAGTGTTATACTATATTCTTAAATGAAGTAAGCTAGAGAAAAGAAAATGTTATTAAGAAAATCATACAGGGGGGTGCCTGGGTGGCTCATTTGGTGAAGCGTCTGTCTTCAGCTCAGGTCATGATCCCAGGGTCCTGGGATCGAGCCCTGCATTGGGCTTCTTGTTCAGCGGGGAGCCTGTTTTCTCCCTCTCCCCTCTGCCGCCCCATCTCATGCTCTCTCTCTCTCAAATAAATAATAAAATCTTTTTTAAAGAAAGAAAGAGGGCGCCTGGGTGGCTCAGTTGGTTAAGCGACTGCTTTCAGCTCGGGTCATGATCCTGGAGTCCCGGGATCGAGTCCTACATCGGGCTCCCTGCTCAGCGGGGAATCTGCTTCTCCCTCTGAACCTCTTCCCTCTCGTGCTCTCTATCTCTCATTCTCTCTCTCTCAAATAAATAAATAAAATCTTTAAAAAAGAGAGAAAGAAAGAAAGAAGAAGGAAGAAAGAAAGAAAGAAAGAAAAAGAAAGAAAGAAAGAAAGAAAGAAAGAAAGAAAGAAAGAAAGAAAGAAAGAAAGAAAGAAAGAAAGAAAAAGAAGAAGGAAGGAAGGAAGGAAGGAAGGAAGGAAGGAAGGAAGAAGAAAGAAAGAAGAAAGAAGAAAGAAAGAAAGAAAAAGAAAGAAAGAAAAAAGAAAGAAAGAAAGAAAAAGAAAGAAAGAAAGAAAAGAAAGAAGAAAGAAAGAAGAAAGAAAGAAAGAAAGAGAGAAAGAAAAGAAAGAAAGAAAGAAAGAAAGAAGAAAGAAGAAAGAAAGAAAGAAAGAAAGAAAGAAAAAATCATACAGGGGTACTTGGGCAGCTCAGTCAGTTAAGCATCTGCCTTTAGCTCAGGTCATGATCCCAGGGTCCTGGGATGGAACCCCGAGTCAGGCTCCCTGCTCAGTGGGTAGCCTATTCCTCCCTCTCCATCTGCCCCTCCCCACCCTGCTCCTGTACTCTCTCATGCGTGCTGTCTCTCGAATAAATAAATAAATTCTTTAAAATAAAAGAAAGAAAAATCATATGGTGGGAAAAAATACATTTACAGTACTGTTTCTGTATTATCCAAAAAAAGTCTGCCTGTAAGTGGACCTACACCTTTCAACTCATATTGTTCAAGGTTCAACTGAATATGATGGCCAAGATCCAATTTCCCTTTTGTGAAGCCTAAATTCTTTGGGTTTTCTTGGTCAGTCAGCCATAACTCAGTAGACTAAAATCGAGGAATGAGAAGGAAGGTGAGAATAACTTTGAACATGACTTTAAGGAGCTTAATATGATGGTGCAGCCAATGTGTCAGTGATAGGAACTATGAACTATTCCAAACTTCCAACCAAACTACAGTGGGCATAATGACTCTTACCCTCTTATGTACATGCTTATTAGGAGCCCACACTTTCAGAGCATTGTTCTGGGTATGAGGACATACCATAAAAAATAAATACTTGAGGAATCTGACAATCTAATAAGAGTGTATCAGTCAGCTTTTTGCTATAGGAACAAACAATCCCAAATTCTCAGTGACTTAAAATCAGAAACATTTATACCTGGTCATGTTACATGATGATGTCGGCCAGCTGCCACTTTTCTGGGCTTAGCTAGAGCCCAGGTTGAAGAAGCATCCAGTAGGCTATGTTGTTGTCATGGCAGAGGGCAGATGCTCAAAAAGGGGGCAAAGAGCTAAGCCACACAAGCATATTTCAGGCTTTTGCTCAAAATGGCTTATATCATGGCTACTCACTTTCCAGAGGCCAAAGCAAGTCACATTGCTATCTTTGTCCCAAGGATAATGGGACACAGAATTATACTGTACCTACAGAGAAGCAAGGTGAATAATTGTGAACAAACAGTACAGTCTAAAACAAAGAGATTGAGGGTTTTATTAGTAGAAATAGTTACAGTAATGACTCTAGTACAGAAATTCTTAATTAGAGGTGCATATGGTTGAGAGTCACTCATGCTTCAGTGCATTAAAAAGGAGAATCAGATTACATACAGTAGCTAGGGTTCCACTGTAAAAACTTCCTAAAGAAGGTGTCCCCATCTCCACATGCATTTAATTTATGGTAGAACTGTAGAGTGGGGGTCAGGAAGAGGTAACATACCTTGGAATTCCTCTCATCAAGAAGATGGTACAGTACCTCAAGGATAAGGGCCCTAATAGTACCTGCCATGCAGTCCAAGAAGATAGCTTTGTCATTAAAGATGATCACACTGAGATGGTTTTGCAGTTGTGGGCAGCCTTGCAGGTGGCTTCATGCTTACGCATAGGGCTAACAACTGTGTCTTGTGTTCCATGGGTCGCCAACAGAGTAGCTCTTTTTGGAGCTTAAAGGAAGGGGCTAATCCAGCCCATCACCCTTTCTCCTGGAGAAGTGTCTGTGTGACTTTTAAATAGTAAAGTATGTAGATCGTGGTGAACAAGTACCCTGGGCTAGTTTGGTTGATATCATCCAGGAAGATGTCAGCAATATCTCCTACCACTATAAACCTAGACAAATTCCATTTCGTAGAACTTTTAGGTGTCTTCTTTCATATTTCAGCAGAACTCCTCGAAAGAGTTGCCTCTATCTGTTGTCTTCAATTCTTGTCTTCTCGTTCTTTCTTAAAATCCACACCAGTCAGGCTCTCTCCCCCATTACTGCAGTAAAACATCTCTTGTCAAGACCACCAGTGATTTCCCCATTATCGAATCCAGTGGTTAGTTCCCTGGTGCCCGTTGTATTTGATCTAGCTGCAGCATTGGATGCAGCTGATCATCCCTTGTCTTTGAATCACTGTCATCACTTGGCTATCAGGACACGGTTCTTTCTTAATTTGTTTGCTTTTCCTTATCAGAATCACTTGCTGATTCTCCCCTCACGTTCTCATCCTCTTAACATTGGAGAGCTGCAGTCTAGATCCTTAGACCTCTTCTATATCTCAGGGATACTCTGTTCTGAGTATCTGGCATTAGATATACCTGAGCCTTCTGGCATTAAATCTTGCTTAAATGTCTTCTAATAACTACAAACTGTATGTTACCAGCCCAGACCTCTGTTCTAAACTCCAGACTTGTATACCTACCTGCCTATTCCATTCCTTTAATTTGATGTCTCAGCATCTCGAACTTACCACATCCATAACAGAACTTCCAATCTTCCCAAAGTCAAAGTCTTTCCTGTCTTGGTCAATGTCAACCTCATCCTTCCAGTTACGCAGGCCAAAAATCTTGGACTTACCACTTTCTCTCACCCTTTGTAGGCAGTCCTCCAGGAAATCCTATCAGCCATACCTTCAAGAAACTCCCTGTTTCTTACCACCTCCAACACCTCTCACCTGGATCATTACAGTAGCTTCCTAACTGGATTCTCTGTTTCCACACTTGCCCTTTGCCACAGCTTAGTCTCAGCACCATAGCCAACATGGTCCTTTTGAAATACAAATCCTTGTAAAATACACACCACAGCTGTGGTCAAAGCCCCCCAAGTCTCCCCTCCCTCACTGATGAGAGCCAGAGTCCCACAGGGCCCTACACAGTCTCCCTTGTCTCCCCTCTGAAATCATCTCCCTCCACCCTTCCCTTCTGTCTGTCCCTCCTTGCCAGCCTCCGTGACCTCCTTGCCATGCTTCCAACATTCCAAACCCAGCAAGACTTCACGCTTGCTGCTTCTTGTGTCCACAACGCCCTTTCCCCAGCTCTCTGCTGGGCTGGCCTGCTCACCAGACAGTCTCCACAGAAATGTCATCTTACCCACTCTCCCCAACCATGTCAGCCCTGCTCATATCTCCTGTGCCCCCCTCCCTGCTTTATTTTTCCCATTTTACTCATCACCATCTGTCACACTGTATATGTACTTGTTTATTTACTTAGGTTTACCCTTGTCTCACGAGAATATAACCTCCGTGAGGACAATTTTTGTTCATTTGTTCACTGTTATATCCTCAGCATCTACAATGCCAGATAAATCTCTGTAGACTGAATGACTGCCTCTACTCAGCCGCCTCATGGCTGAGGGGCAGCGCTACCTGCAGCCGTTACTAAGAACTACCCAGCTCACTCAAATTCTAATGCTAAACCACCTTCCAGTTATAAATGCCTCTTTAGCATTTCCAGAGGGTATTTATTTCTTCTTATTTGATCTTCGTGACAGTTGTGTGATATTTGGATATACACATATGTTATTTCTTATAATAAATAGGTTAGTTGGATGGTTTGTGGGTATGTAACTCTAAACCCAAAAAGTTGCTCTTATTTTTTAAACATCCATATGTGTACTAAATGCCATTGAAATCTTTTTTTTTTTTAGAGAGGGAGAGAAAGAGAGGAAGGGGGAGGGGCCAAGGGAGAGAGAGAATCTTAAGCAGGTTCCACACCCAGCATGAAGTCCGACATGGGGCTCTATCTCACAACCCTGAGATCATGACCTGAGCTGAAACCAAGAGTCGGATATTTTAACCAACTGAGCCACCCAGGTGCCCCATCATTGAAATCTTAAGATCACAGATTATGGAATGAGAGAGCTGATTGTAAGGGTGCAAGCCATATATTAATTTGACAAAACCTACTGGGTGCACCCCTGATAGAAGATTCTGGTAGCTGTTACAGTAGATGCAGAAATGAGTCATGCTGGGGCGCCTGCCGTGGCTCAGGTCAGTTAAGCGTCTGCCTTCGGCTCAGGTCATGATCCCAGGGTCCCGGGATCAAGCCCCGCATCGGGCTCCCTGCTCCGCGGGAAGCCTGCTTCTCCCCCTCCCTCTTCCTGCCTGTCTGCCTACTTGTGATCTCTCTCTTTTTGTCAAATAAATAAATAAAATATTAAAAAAAAGAAAGAAACGAGTCAGATGCTAAGTGTGTTCTCAAAGAGACTGAAAAGTAGAAGAAAAGATCCTGTTCAAAGAAATGATGGTATAGAACAAAAATTGGAGAGTGCTCTCCCCCTGCCTCAGAAAAAAAGCTTCAGAAAAATGTGAGGAGTTCTGTGACAAGGATGCTTTGGAGATGCCACACTTTTGGGAATGGGGATAAAGAATCAGGAAGGTTTCTTGAAGGAGGGTGGCATTTGGAATAGATCCTAAAAGGTAAATAAGGGGAGGCATTCTAGAAAATTATGAAGAGAAAGGAGAATGACTGTGGCCCTGGGGTTGTACACAATAAGTTTTCAGAGGTGATTTCACTCTGGATGTACAAATTAATTGACTCCTTCTATGCTATTCTGTGTAATTGAAAGTTTTGTCCATTTTGCTTCATCAATTAAGGATCTCAGTTCCCACTGCTTGTGAGGCATATGCATACTGTACCAAAGGATAGACCATATGGAATAAATGTTTTGCACAGTGAACATGAACTGTGTTCAAACATTATGAATAACATGGAGGGTTGTGATTAAATATTCGCAATGTATACAACAGGGAGTGCATTTGTTTGTGGGGCAATAAGCAAAGGGTCATTTCCTCCTTTCCATGCAATCCCATATGCCCTCCTGGAGAAGAACTTTCAGGAGTGGATTGAATAAAGGGATCAGACAGATGGAGGTGAGAAAGTGTTTTTTGGATTTGTGAGGTCTTTGACAGAAACTCCTAGCAGCCAACTTGATTTGACAATGAAGGGGATTTGAGCAGTCACCTCCATGCAAAACCAGAGCCAGCCTTAGAAAATAGCATCCATTCACCGTGAACATTTATTGAGCACTTTCTGTAAGCCAAGCACTAAATGAGGCCCTGGAGACACAGAGATAAATAGAATACTATCCCCATCTGTTAAGATACTTGAATGCTATAGAGACTTTTCATGGGACATGCTTTCCCTCTGATAGGAGTATTTATAAGATTCTCAGTTAAAAGTGTCATTTCTGGAATCACACAGAACAGAAAACAGCTATTAAACAAGGGTTTGCTTCCTAATTGAGAAGTGAGAAGGAGCAGTAAGGACCATGTGTGGAGAGGAGTCAAACCCTTTCTTCCTATTTTTTTCTTGCTGAGATTAGAACTGTTTCCTGAAAAACAAATCAACACCAGTCAGCCAACAAATACCTGTTGATTGGATACCAGATAGAAAGTGCCAGGAGAGACAAGACATAGTGGTTTTGAGCAAGAGTTCTTGAATCAGACTGCCTGGCTTCTGCACCGACTTACTCTGTGACCTTAAATAAGTTACTAAGCCTTTCTGTGCTTTAGCTTCCTCATCAGTGAAATGGAAATAACAGTAGAACCTATTTCATATGGTGTTAGAAAAACTAAACGAGTTAATGCACGCAAAGCACTTAAACAGTGCCTTGCTTCTAGCAAGTGCTCAGTTAAATGGTAGCGGTTACATTACATTGTATCCCATCACATGATATTATACAAGGCATGTAAAATGGAAGAACACGACAAAATCACTATCAAGACAAAACAGATATACTTTATTTCTTTAAGATTTTGTTTATTGATTTTTGAGATACAGAGAGAGCACAAGCAGGGACAGGCAGAGTGGGAGGGAGAAAGAAGTCTAAAGCAGACTTTGCACTGAGCACGGAGCTCAATCCCACGACCCTGAGAAGGTGACCTGAGCCAAAACCAAGGGTCAGACGCTTAAGCAACTGAGCCACCCAGGTGCTCCAAAGAAATATACTTAAATGGTAAAGAACATTTAAGAGTTAAATAGCAACATGAGACCAAAAACTACCAGAGAGGCATTATGTATGCTAGTGAAGTAGATTCAAGGGGGAGTTTCCCAGGGACTGTGGCAGCCCAGGAAAGCTTTATGAGGAGACAGTATTTGAAATGAGCCTTAAGTTTTTGGTAGAAGACATAGGGATAGAGATGAAAGGACATTCGGGGTGAAAACCTCGTTCGTTTGGGTCACCAGCCCAGGCCAGCATGTAGGTCTCCGTGTGGACCGGTCCTCCACTGAGGACATAGTGAGAACCGGGTGAGGCAGTTTCGGCATGGAGCAAACCACAGTGGGTCCTGGATGCCAGGCCAGTAAGGCAGTTTTCTAAATAGACTGTTCTTTCCTCTCCGCTGGAAACATCCAAAAGACTGCATTGCAGAGAGACAGCAAAATGCCTCGGGAATCTCCTCAAAGAGTATGAGAATGGATGGCAGATCTTAGACTCCAGGGAGGTTCAGTAAGCCACCCTGCACACAGCTAGCTGGTGGCAAAGCTGGGGTCAGAACCAGACCAAAGCAGCCTACCCTCTCCCACCCTGCCCAGCCTCCTTTCCGGAGGCCAGGTCCAGGGCATCCTGTTCTCTGAGCACTCTGCCAGAGACCTTACACTACAGAACACCTACCACACCTGCCTTTATTGCTATTGAGAGAATGCATTCTTGACTTCCTGCTGCAAAAGTTACAAACTCACCTGAGCGCCCAAATACCCAGGTGAACCATACTCATCCCGTAATGCAGTTTTTCCCTCAGAATGGCTTCTCCCCTCCTGGGGATTAGTAACTGTGAAATTGGCCACACTGATTAGCAAATGCTGCCAGTTAATTCAGACCCATTGGGGCATATTAGAGCTGCTAAAAACAACTCTTCTGAGTGTTTTACACTTTGATGGTTCAAAAGCAGTTATGCCATCCTGCCTGAAATTTGCTCTTCGGTAAGGTGGGCCACAGTGGATTTGCAGTCACCGTTACTGCTCCCAGGACAGTGTTCCCAGGGGGGTGCCTGCCCTGCAAGGGAGGAGGAGTGCTCAGGTACCAGAGATGGTCCGCAAAAGCTCCCTCACTGAATTTAAGGACACCTCACTGTTCCAGATTTGATGAGGGAAAGCCTGCCTAGAGTTGATATTTGCAAATCAAGTCACTCAGCCCCTGAAATTTACAGCTTTGAAACCTACGACCCAGAGAAGGACCCATGAGTCAGAGCAGAGGCTGAGTGCACATTGTCCTCTCCCCGCCCCCTGCTGTTTTCTTCTGCCTGTGTCATCACTTCCCGGACCTCCCTTTCTTCTGGTTCATGTAACAATTCCATAAAGTACCAGCATGTTGCAGGTGAGGTGGCAGGCCTTAAGCCTGAAGTGGACAGAAGACTCATTCCAGCCCTGCCTTCACGCCCACCTCGCTCAGGTACCTTGGGCAGGTCGGTTAGCTCCGGATCTACTGTTCTCCCTCGTAACTTGAAGGGCCTGACCTGCCTGGCCTCTGCGTCTCGTCCCTTCCACACGCTCTTCCTCTCTACACCAGCTGACGGCCCTTGCCAGTAGCAGGCCTCTTGCCTCTCCACCCTCTACTTCCTCTTCCCCTTTCATTTCCTTGGACTTGGCGCCTCTTCTTCCCTCACTTTCTAATTTGCTTTCTCTGCCTTTTCATCCCTTTTGTCCTAAAGGAATCTTATATGTCATGGGACCTAAAACCGAAATGAGGGACCTTAAACCACTTACGAGGCTACTTGATACAAGGTTGGGGGCAGGGGCCTAAGTCCATCCCTCTCTCTACTTCTCCCTAGGAGGGACCAGAAGCTGCCCATCCCATGCAGAAATCCTGTCTGCAGCATCTTCTAGGTCCCTCGTCTGCTACTTTCTTTTACTAAAACAGGAAGCCTTGTTCCGTGCATTCCTCTCATGGTGCCATTCCTGAAGAACGTCTGAGTGGAAGGGACATTAGATATCTGATCCAACTAAGTTTCCACTTTACAGGTGAGAACACTGCAGCGAGACATCTTAAATGGCCTTCTCGAAGTCACACGGTTCCCTGGTGGCAGGCAGACGGGACTCAATTCCTACACCCCCTGTAAGAAGACTGATAGGAGTCCCATGATGGGACCCTCCAGTTTCCTATAGCGTTTGGAGCTCACAGAGCTCTCACGCACACATTAGTTCAGAGCCACCCCAAGAGGGAGGCCTGAGGGACTGTCAGCACTCCCTCCCACTTGCCCGCTCTGCTTGTGTTCACTAAGGCAGGGCAGACCCTCTGGAGGACAGCTCTAAACAGTGCGGCGTCTTAATATTCCAAACAGGTTGGCTGGCCTGCTTTGCTGTGAGGAGTCTGAAGTCAGCTCCCTGGTATTGGCATTCCTTGTCTACCAGAAACAGAACAGAATTCAGAATAGGGTCCCACCCCGGTCCCCCAAAACCTGTCATGTTCAAGGCAGCTGGGAGTTGATGCCCATCCCTCTCCCATGTCACACAGCATGATTCTACTATTGCACCCCCTCCTCTGATTTGGGAGCTCTTGACCCCTCCCTTCCAGATGCCCCAGAATAGGAGGTCAGGGGCACAGTTACAACCCCAGCTCTGCTACGAACCTCTCTGTTCGCTGCTTCACATTGCCTCGGTTTCTTTATCTACAAAGTGAGATTAGTGATGAGTATTCCATGGACAGGAATGAGGTTTTACCTCTCAAGGCCCAGGAGCATCTAGCAACAGACTCCTTTAAATCCACCTCTTGAAGAGAGAGGTTATGGATTGTGATGAGCCATGGCATCACGTAGTAAGGAAAGGAAGATGACCCAAATGCAGCAAAAACAAGTTTAATTTAAACAATGAGCATATTTCAAAAGTTCCAGGCCCTGTTGTCATGGAGTTTTACTGAGAGGTTATTGGATATCAGTAACAGTACCTGACTAAACTGGGAAAATCTCTATTATTTGGTGTTCTACATACAGCAGCTTAAAAAATAATAATGACAAAGAATGCATCCAATCACACAATAACTTCTCATATTTACTAAAGGAAAGCACAGACATTCCCCCGTGATGAAAATGTCCCTTTTTGATTTAAGAACAAAATGTAGATGGTGATAAATGTTAGGGTTACCACCAACTAAAAGCAATATTCAGCATCAGTGCAAGGCTTTCAGACTGCAAGAGCTTTATTGGCTGATTAATCAGCCCCGTGGTCCAGGAAGGCAGGGAGATTATCCCTAATTTATAGATAGGCAAATATAGTCCCAAGTGCTTCTCCCAGAGTAATGAACAGAGATGGGTTCAGACTATTTCCCAAGTCAGGAATACTCCCTGTAGGACTCAGGTCACTGTGGTTTAGAGGAGGGCACATTTTCTCATCAGGATGCTCCATGTGGCTTTCAAGATTGAGGACAATTGATAGTTAGGGTGCTGGTCTATTTACATTTTGATGGTTGGTGAGAACCTCTTTGGTTACAGGGGCTAATGAGAAATGGTATCATTGCCACCTAGGGACTTGTGAAAAAGTGGAAGGCACTCTGGGTCTGCAGGTGAAGAAACCAGAATCTAAGTCTGGCCAGCGAAGTGACCTTATTGTTTAACCTCTGACCTTCAGTTTCCTCATCTGGGAAGTGAAAGGGTTAAACTGTATTAACCCTAAAATTCTTCTGAGCCATATCATCACATGCTTCAATGGCAGAGAACAGCAATACCCTGAGAATTTTTTTTTTACTCACCAATTCTAGATGCAGCCATTGACAGGGCATGACCTTTGGCAAATCCCTTTACTCTTTAGCTCCCAAGACATTAGCAATCAGGCCAGAGGTGGGAGAACATGTCATATAGTAAGTCAACAATATGTACTTATTTATTTATAAAGATTTTATTTATTTATCTGACAGACAGAGAGAGAGAGCACAAGCAGGCAGAGCGGCAGGCAGAGGAAGAGGGAGAAGCAGGCTCTTCGCTGAGCAGGGAGCCTAACGTGGGGCTTGATCCCAGGACCCTGGGATCATGACCTGAGCTGAAGGCAGATGCTTAACCGACTGAGCCACCCAGGGTTGTCCCAGTCAATAATATTTATTAAGCATTGATCATGTGCCCAGGACTGTGGCAGGTGGCAGCTCACAGAAGGAGAAAGAGCTTCCTAAACTCAGCAAGCTCTATGATTGAGTCTCTTTTGTGCCTGGCCCTTTCCTGGAGATCCCTAAACATGAAATAATAGCCAGCAGCAAGGTGACTGTAACCTAATTTAAAATAATGATAATAATAAAGGCCACTTAGGCTTACAAGTGACCCATGCGTTATAAGTGCTGGAAGGAAAAATGAGGGGTTAGAAAATGAAGATACAGTGGGTCAGTGTCCCATGAAATGATCAATACACAGAGCATGAGCCCCAGGTACCTGTTATTCTTGGTTTGTTCCCTCCTGCTGATCCATGACAATTAGTAGGTGAGGACATAGACAGTGGAGTCCAACTACCTGGGTTCAGATTCCCAGAGCCGCCACTTACTAGCTATATGCCTCAGTTTCCTGATCTATAAAATGGAGGTTAAAACTGCATTTACTCCACAGAGTTGTCGTGAGAATTAAATAAATAAATGCTCATAAAGGGTTTAAAATTGTGCTCAACACATAAGAAGCATTCAGCAAATATTAGCTATTAGTATTCCTGTGTGTCCAACTCTCTACCTACCTCAGGCTCCAAGTTGGACTGGTTAGAAAAGGGGAAATACTGCAATTGATTTTTAAAAATTAACTTTAATGAAGTATAATTTATATTCAATAAAATTCATACATTTGAATTGTGTATCACAAATGTAATAACTTAACAATAGTATAATTTCATTTACCCAAACCCCCCGTCCTGTGTGATTGTTATATGTCTTTTTTACTTATATATGTATTTAAACCCCATCCTACAGTGTTAATATATTTTTTGCTTTAAACAGTCAGTTTTCCTTTTAAGTAAATTATGAAAAAACATAAGCATAGTCTTTTATATTTACCCCCTCATTTGTCATTTCTAGTGCTCTCCATTCCTTTCTGTAGATCCAAGTTTCCTTCTGGTATCATTTCCCCCACCCTAGGATTTATATGACACAGATCTGCTGCTGCAGACTTCTCTCTGCTTGTGTCTTTATTCCATCCTGTTTTTGAGGAATATTTTAGCTGGATATACAATTCCTGTTTGACACATTTTGTTTCTCAGAACTATAAAGATGCTGTTCCATTTTCTCTGGCCTCCACTGTCTCTGATGAAAGGTATTGATATTTTTATCATGGTTCCCCTGTACATGTTTCTTTTTTTTCTTGAATGCTTTCTAGATTTTCTGTCTTTGGCTTTTAGCAGTTAACTACAATGTCCCTTGTTGTTTTCATTATATTTTTCCTACTTGGAGTTCTCTGCGCTTTCAGATTCATTCATAAGTTGAAGGCTTTCATCAATTTGGGGAATTTGAGGCCATTATTTCTTCAAATATCTATGTATTTTTTTGCTCCAAGCTCATGCTTCCCTTTCTGAGACCACAATTATACTATGTTAAGTGATTTTATATTATCTCATTGGTCCCTGAGGCTTTGTTCAGTTTTCTTCAGGTTGTTTTTTTTTCCTTCCTTTCTTTTTTTTTTTTTTTTTTGGTCTGTTTCATAGATCAAATAAATTCTGTTGATTATTCTTCCAGTTCACTCACTTTTTCCTCTGCTGACTTCATCTTCATTAAATGTATTCAATAAATTTTTCATTTCAGTTACTCTTTATAGGATCTCCATTTGATTTCTTTTATGTTTTCAATTTATCTGTGAAATTCCCTATCTGTTTCTCTTTAAGACCATATAACTCTTTAATTCTTTTAATATATTTTTCTTTAATTCTTTAAACATTTGTAAGCTGTTTTAAAATCCTTGTCTGAGGGCGCCTGGGTGGCTCAGTTGGTTAAAATCCTTGTCTGCTAAGTCTGACATCTGAGCAATCTCATTTTAAGCTCCCTGTTGAAAGATTTTTCTTGATTATGTATCACATTTTCCTATTTATTATAGCTAGTGATTTTCTTCTGAATACTGGAATTGTGAATAATATGTTATAGAGAACTGGATTCTATCATCTTACTAAGAGTGTTGATTGTTCAGCAGGCAGTTCAATTACTGACTGACCACCATGAACTTTTGTAGGCTTGGCTTTTCGCTTGTTGGTGCAAACTGATTAAAAGCCAAAGCCCTTCAACCTCTAAACTCCATTTTCCTTTCAGATCTTGTCAAAGCTCCTTACAGGCTTTGTCAAGAGTTGGTCTTACTGGGGCCCCTGGATGGTCCAGTCAGTTAAGTGTCTACATTCAGCTCAGGTCATGATCCTGGAGTCCTGAGATCAAGCCCCATGTTGGGCTCTCTGCTCACTGGGGAGCCTGCCTCTCCCTCTCTCCCCTTCTTGTGCTCTCTCTCACTATCTTTCTCTCTCTCTCTCTCAAGTAAATAAATAAAATTTTTTTCTTAAAAAAAAGAGTTAGTCTTACTGTAGGGTAGGTTACTTATTCCAGGTGTACCTTTCTGGTGTCTCAGTTAGATTCCCAGGGTATTAATGAGATATTAACTAGACCTCTCCACTATGACAGGCCCAGAATGCCATCCTACAGACACTGCTCTTTCCTCAGCACTGCTTCACCTATAGTATTTCTTTCTGCTTTTAAACCCTGTAACAGCTGCTATCTGATAGCCCTCAGTGGTTTCACTGTGCACAGGCATGACCTAGCCCTAAGCCATGGACACACAGGGAACCCCTACACAAACTTCTAGGGCTTCTTATCTACCCAGCTGCCTCTTCTCTGATGTCACACCACAGCCACTACAGCTGCCCCAAATTCTGATCTGATCTCTGCCTTCTCAGATTAGTGGGCCTGCAGTAGTCTGTCTGCTTGGACTATAGCTCTTGGTGCTATAGTGAGAAAATTGTTCCCAGTCACAGAATTGTGGTGTTTACCTCATGAGTTTCAGTTCTCTCAGGGATTACAGCCCTGTGCTGCTTTATGTCCACTTTCTGAAAATAATTTCCTCATATTATTTGCCCATTTTTTTAATGTTTATAGTATAAGGGCTATTATGCTATAATATTATTTGCCCATTTTTTTTTAATGTTTATGGTATAAGGGCTATTATGCTATTAGTTTCTCCAAAATGGCTAGGGATGGAAGTGTACTTGATTTTTAAATCTCAAAATTGATGACTACTCTGTTAGCAGATGTAAAGTAGTCCCCAAACATATAAATTATATATGGAATTATTTCTTATGTAATATATAATTCTGTGTTATATTATAAAAGTTACGTATTAATTCATTTGTCACACATTTATTGAGGACTTACTATATATAAGGCACTGTGATAGTTGGAAGAAGGAAAAGTACTAGAATCTTTCTTAAGATATTTAGAAAATAACCCAGCAAATTTTAGATCCAGAGTGGGCTTTCTCATCTAATATCCTCTCTTAAAGATGTTGAAACCTAGATCCAATAAGGTGACATAACTGCCAAGGTCACACAGCTATTAGAAGCAGAAGAGAAAATAGTCTGGCAATCTTTTCCAGTAAATCTGAAATCTCTTTAAACAAAACAAAACACTAAGCATAATGCTTGGAGATTTTCCCCTATATAGAAGATTTGATCAGAGCCAAAGCCTCCACTGAGTCACTAGTGATTTGAGCCAGAAAGGGAAATAAATAAGTCTGGAATCCTAAGAACATTTTGTTTGAGTTTCATAGAAAGATTGACTTTAGTGTACGGAGTCACCATAAGTTGGCATCAATAAAAAAGCTTGTCTCTTTGTTAAACTCCACCTCAAGAACAGCTAGGGAAGAGAAAGCTGTGAGTTGCCTGGGTATAATGGTGTTTGTTGGAAAAGAGAGAGATAAAATCAGGACTATCTTAGTAACTCATCCAACCTGATAACCTGATAACTGTAAGCATGTCCCATTTGCCACCTGAATCATGGAGATATTTTTCAATTTTCCTAAAATCTGCACCTTTTACACTTTTCTGAAAGAAGGAGTAAGAGTGAGGAGTGACGGTAACCAAACCATCACTGTCTCCTGTTTAATCTTATTACCAGGTATTTCACTCTATATTTAGCCAGTCCACAGAAACTTCACTCCAATAAGCTCTATCCAGGGTCTGGCACTAAGAGAATTTGACTAGCAGAGATTTTCCTACCCTTTTTAATATGTCCCTGTATTCAGAGTCCCAGTTACCTGGATCTGGTAATAGGGAAAATTATAATGAAGGGACTTCCCTAGGTAGTCTTCCTTAAAAAGTACAGATCACTTTTGCATTCTGAAATGGCACATGAGGTAATTTGGATCAACTGTCCTACTGAGGACAACTAGAAAGGCTGAACAAAATAATCTAAATCTCTTTTCTGAAACTTGAAAAAAAGTGCCTGACAAAAACAAATCAATCTTCTCTGGAGAAAGAACATCATCAAAGTTCTCAAATTATTTTGAAAAACAATTTTACAATAATAAGGTCTAACCCACAATACAAAATTACTAGGCACACAAAGAGACAAGATGGGAATGAAAATGAGTAGAAACTGTGGACAATAGCAATAGGCCCAAAGGGGATCCAGATATTGGAATTATCAGATATAGACTTGAAAATAATTTTATTTTATTCAAAAAGATCAAAGACAAGATTGATAATTTTCTAGAAAACCAGAAGATATGGAAAAGAACCAAATATAAAAAGATATGGAGAATACAATAGCAAATATGAAACATGCAATGAATGGATTTAGAAAAGATTTAGCACAGCTAAAAACAGAATGATTGAACTATTGAGAGATCAGGGGAAAATATTGAGAATGAATCACAGAGAATCAAAGAATGGGAAATACAGAAAAGAATGTAAAAGATTAGAGAATAAATGCTGAATTTCATGAAATTTTTTTTCTACATCTATTGATAGACTTGTGATTTTTTTTTTTGTAAAAATAGTACTTTTTAACATGCCACTAAAGTATAATATAGTGTTTAGCTAGATGAGGAGGGGGTACTACCAGGTGGGGGCATGAGCGGGGCTTCTATAGAGCTGGTGATACTCTATTTCTTGACCTGAGTGAGAGTTATATGGCTTTATTTTGTGATAAACTATACTCTGTAACCTCTTTCTTTTGCACTTTTCTGAGAGTATGTATGCTGTATTTCACAATTTTTTTTCAAAAAGGTTTAAAGCAAAAGAAAAAGTGCAGGCCCAGGCCTCTACGTCATTGGCAAGTGCCAAAAGAAGTCTGCTTCCTATTCTGCCTGTAGCAGAAAGATAGAGTTTGTCACCAGTAGGGAGGCAGCATATACAGTGGTGGCAAATCATGATCCCAATGACTTCCAGTGGATTAGAGTTGTCATGAGAGAGATACCGTTGAGAAAGATGAGAAGGCCCCATCTGGGACAGGAGGAAGAGGCCATGATGGAAAACAACATCTGGCACAGCGCAGGGTCAGAAAGTAGTACAGCATACCTGCCATTCTTGCCTGGGTAGTAGCTAACAGTTAAGGTTTTAAAGTAAACTTTGCTTAGTGTTTAATTCCAGCTCCAGGTGTGTCATGTTGGACAAGTTATCTGTCTTGCCTAACCCTCAGTTCATTTATCTTTATCAAGATCGTTGGAGAAATGAAATGATATATGTAAAGCACTTAGCACAATGCCCAGCAAAGGCTGAGTCCTCAAGAAATGGTAACTGATATTATCATTATTGTTCACTTTGGAACATCTTGTCTCCATTTTGCCTTATTTGTTTTCCTCCAATATCAGGAAATTTTAAATACCTTTTTTTCTCTGAAGTTCTCTTTCCAACCCATATTGCTAATACAAAAATTAATTCAACATGAAGGTTGATATTTTAATTACTCTTATAGTTTTTAATTTATTAGGCAACACAGTATTTGCCATCCCTTTCCTAGGGCAACAGTCCTCCTTTGGTGTTCATCAAACCACTTGTGAGATGCATAAATTTATTAATATGGAAAGGTTAAATTAAAAAGAAATGGAACCCTCTAATGAATAAAGACATTTTAATAAGAACATGTAAAAAAATAATAAAACTTGAGACTGTAGGAAAGCTATCCAGGCAAGAGTTCTTCCTCCTTTAATAGGAAGACTCTTTTCCAATAAGAAAATACATCAGGCACCCTTGAACCTCAGTGTGATAAACTTCCTCCTTAACCAAGAGAGAACTGCCTGCCTTCCTTTCTAGACCTATTTTCTTTTGAAAGCCATTAAGCCCGTGAACCATTAAAAGTGTTCATTTCTCCATTGGCTGAATGAAGGCACAAAACATAATCTGTGAGATTTATCACACCTCTGATTTCTAGCCAGGCCAAACTGGTTCATGTGAATCAGAAGTAAGCTTTAGACCAATAGTCACAATCTGATGTTGTTGATGATGGTGGTGGTGGTGGTGATGGTGGTGATGATAGTCACAACCAGAAATGCCAATAGGAGCATTCATTTTTAAATGTCAGTCAGGTATGTCTTTAGAAGATGAGGACCAACTCTGATTGGCTAGTGAATTAGAGTCAGAGGACCCTCCTCAGGAGGGGACTTCTTGACTCACAAAACTCAGAAGCTTTCCAAATAGGTTAGTTCCTCCTAAGAGAATGGTGATGGTGACACCTTGCCAACTACCCTAAACTCATTGTTCTGTCTGCCCACGTTGTTCCATTTGCCCCACCACATCTACTCTCCACCCTTCTCTACTCTGCTCTCAGGCCTGGGAGAGCTGACCAGATGGAGTACAGCAAAAGGCTGCCTTGCTCTCTGGCTTTCAGTTAGATCCAACCAATAGGGAGCAGAGCAAGAGCTCAGTAGGATGGAGGAGGGTGAGGTGAGAGTTGTTATGTCCCTAGATCCTTCCCTTCAGGCCACTGGGTTGGCATCATCACATCTCTTTCTCAAGATGGCCCTCCCCACCACTGCTCTCCTTCCCAATCTTGGTAACCACCTGTTTCTTGCTAGAACCTACTCTTACGATATTTG
Source organism: Zalophus californianus (assembly GCF_009762305.2). Taxonomy (NCBI): domain Eukaryota; kingdom Metazoa; phylum Chordata; class Mammalia; order Carnivora; family Otariidae; genus Zalophus; species Zalophus californianus. The sequence goes on from NC_045603.1 coordinate 104,640,159, forward strand.
TAACCTGGTTTCATTTTTTTCTGCAAATAAATTTTGGGTACTCCCAAATGCAGATCATGGAAAAGGGAGTTCAGATCTACCCTCTGTGATAGAACCACTGCAGGTTTCTGAGCAGGGCAGTTTTAGGATGAGTAGTGGGCCAGTGCTGCAGAATAGGTTGGAGTGGAAGGGAACTGGAGACAGGGAGCCCAGTGAATCAATCCAGGCAGGAGATGGCAAGGACAGCAGTGGCTGCAGTGGGAAGAGGTATGCTATGGGATGAAGAACTGTCTGCAGTTGGTGAAGAAGTAAGCCAGGGTTGAGCCTTGTGGGGACTGGCTTTAGGGAGAAGGCTATGAGTTCAGGTTTAGGTTTCTTGAGTGTGAGGAGATGCAAGGTAGGACAACCCAGCAGAAATATCTAGTAGGTTTATAGAGCAGTATGACTTGAACTTAAAATAGAGGGCAAAGAAAGTATAATTGGAAATTTGGGCTCATCTAATGGTGGTGACTACTGAGCCTTTAGGAGGGAGTGAATGAATTTCCTGAGAAAAACAGAGTTAGACACAGCCACACAAGGGGAGGAAGACTAACTGAATAAAAGAGCAGAAGGAAGCCTCACCCACTGACAGAGCTCACATGTACATTCCTCTCCCACCATTCATTATGCTCCCACCGTTCTTTGGGCATAATTCTTAGGAACGTTGTCACCCACTTCTGCAATTAGCTGTTTCCATGTCTGCCTCTCCATCTAGCTTACAGCTCTCCATGGGCAGCAACTGCATTTTTTTTTGTGTTTGTAATATTCTCCAGATTAAAAGAGATCCAGAAGGGAAGGAGGAGAAGGAAAGCAAAGAACTAACTGCAGAAGTGGAAGAACTACAGGTGTACATCTGTCACAGAGACAAGGGGGGAGAGAGTTTCAAAAAGAAGGGAATAATCGGTGGCATCAAACAGGCCAAGGAAAATAATGGCCATGGCAAAGACATGGGTTGGCCAGTTGGTGACCATAAGTAACCTTTAAAGATGCAAGCTTAGTAAGAGTGGTAATGACACAGTCCCTGCTGTCAGGAGGGAAAATTGATGCCAAGCCATTCCTTCCTGTAATGTTGCAGGATTGAGTCACAATCATCAGAGTCCTTTCAATACCTCTGTTAGATAGCTGTTATTGTTACTGGAAGGAGACACCAGCATACATCACTTCTGCTCCCTGGCAGCACAGTGTAGGTGTATGTCTAGAAAAGAAAGAAAAAGAAAAATCGTGGTAAAGAATCCTATAGGACCCTGATATCAATTAGTGTGTGGTATTTTCTATATACAATGCTGACTTCATGCACTTTACTGATCACATAAGTTACCTGACAAGAGTGATGTGACAAGGATCACCCTACTCCGATGAAAATCCAGTAACTGCTTAAGAGCATCTCATACTTCAGCATGGCTGGGTGAGGTTGCTGTGACCCGCCCGCCCGCCCCCCAAGGCTGACCAGCATGCTCTATGGCCTTGCTTCTCAGAGTGTGGTCGGTGGAGCAACAGCTTTGGTGTCACCCAGGCCTGGTCAGAAATACAGAACTCAGGCTCCACCCCCACATGGCCTGAATCAGAATCTTCATTTTAACAGATTCTGTGTTAAATAAATTTTAACCTCTGCACATTCACTGCTTTAGAGTTCGACTGATAGCCTGACCATGCTTACAATAATAATAGCATTTACTATTAGCCACACATTGTTCTGAGTATTTGATGTGAATTGACTTGTTTAGTCCTCACAGCAACTTTATGAGGTAGGTACCATCATCATCCTTACTTTAAGATGAGATCAAATAGCTTGTCCAGGGCCACTTGTCTGAGAAGTCATGGAGCCAGGATTCAACCCAGTCATTTGGCTCCAGGGGTCCCTGTGCTTTAACCACTGTACTGCACTGTCTTTTCTCCCCCACCTTCCATGGCAATAAACAGGGTACTTCACAGGTGCTCGGTAGGTTCACAAGTAAGGGATGCACAGTTGTGTGTGGTGGCCTGGAGAAAGGCAACCTTGGCCCTTAGAAGAAGAGCTTTCTACTGTCTGGGTATACCAGTTGCTCTTTGTTAAAGAAGGGGAGCTCCTCTCATAGCATTCTGCAAGGGCAAACTTAGAGAGAAGTAGCTGAAGAAGGAAAGCCTCATTCTAGATTCCGTTCCTTGGAGATGTTGGTATTTTATCCAAATTTCTTCAATGTCTGTGTCCCAGGTCCAAGGTGATTCAGGTCTAGGGGCAGCTTGGAGCTTACTGGGCATGGTAGGAACAATACTCTATTGAGCACCTGTTTTAATGGAGATATATTCCTTTTATACAGCATCCAGTTCTGAGGTGAGCCTGGTGAGGAAGCTTAGAATTGACTCACCAGGTAGTGACTCTGTCATTTTCTTTGAATTTGGTTAAAAGACTGTTGGAAAATACAGAAGGCATAACACACTTTGGTGGGACCAACCTCTCAGTTAAGCGTCACCCAGCTAATCAGACCTCTGGATTAAGCAGTATGTTTTTCTGCCCACCATTCTTCGAGGAGAGGATAGCCAGCTTAAATCAAGGAATTGCTTTCTAAACTCCTGGGTGTGGCCTATAGTGAGGACAGTCCTCACTCCCACCTCAGACTGGGACATGAGGATATGACTTCTTTACAAATGCCCTGACACATTGCAGGGTCCTGAGTCAACAACAAAACCACCAGTAACTCCATTGGAAAGCACTGACTGCATCAAGAATGGGGTCTGTCCCATCTTAGAACCTTCTCCGGGTTTGAGGTTGGTGGGACATCTCTTTCCATCTAGGTTTCCTGTGTTGGTGGCATGTTGTGTGTTGCCACAACCCTCTCTTCAGTTGGATCAAGTCAGTCAAAAGCTTGGTGATGAAGGTGGTCCCCAAAAGAGCCAGCAGAGCAGGACAGGCATACCTCAAAGGCATTTGCAGGTTCAGTTCCAGACCACCACAATAAGGCAAATGTTGCAATAAAATGACCCAAATTAATTTTTTTGGTTTCAAATACATATAAAAGTTTGTTTATACCGTACTATAGTCTATTAAGTGTGCCTTAACATTATGTCTAAAACATACAGTGTACACACTTTAATTAAAAATAGTTTATTGCTAAAAGATGCCAATCATCATTTGAGCTTTCAGCGAGTTGTCTTTTTGCTAGTAAAGGATCTTGCCTCCACGTTGATGGCTGCCAAGTGATCAGAGCGGTGGTTGCTGAAGGTGGGATGGCTGTGGCAATTTCTTAAAATAAGATAATGATGAAGTTTGCTGCATTGATTGACTCTTCCTTTCATGAACAATTTCTCTGCAGCTTGTGATACTCTTTGATAGCATTTTCCCCACAGTAGAACCTCTTTTGAAGTTGGAGTCCATCCTCTCAAGCCCTGCTGCTGCTCTGTCAACTAAGTTTATGGAATATTCTTAGTCTTTTGCTGTCATTTCAGTAGTCTTCATGGCATCTTCACCAGAAGTAAATTCCATTCAAGAAACCACTGTCTTTGCTCATCCATGAGAAGCAACTCCTCATCTGTTCAAGTTTCATCACAACATTGCAGCCATTCAGTCATATCTTCAGGCTCTACTCCTAGCTCTCTTGCTGTTTCCACCATATCTGCAATTACTTCCTCTGAAGTCTTGATCCCCTCAAAGTCTGCAATAAAGGTTGGAATCAACTTCTTCCAAACTCTTGTTTATGTTGATATTTTGACCTCTTGCTGTGAATCACAGATATTCTTAATGGCATCTAGAATGGTGAATCCTTTCCAGAAGGTTTTTAATTTATTCTTCCCAGATCCATCTGAGGAATCACCATCGATGGGAGCTGTAGTTTTACAAAATGTATTTCTTAAATTGTAAAACTTGGAAGTTGAAATTACTCCTTGACCCATGGGCTGCAGAATAGATGTTCTGTTTGCAGCATGAAAACAACGTTCATCTCATTGTACATTTCCACTAGAGCTCTTGGGTGACCAGGTACATTGTTAGTAAGCAGTCACATTTTGAAAGGAATCTTTTTTTCTGGGCAGTAGGTCTCAACAGTGGGCTTAAAATATTTAGTAAACCATATTGTCAACAAATATGTTGTCGTCCAAGCTTTGTTTTTCCATTTATAGAGCACAGAGTACATTTAGCGTAATTTTTATGGGCCCTAGAATGGTAAATGAGCATTAGTTTAACTTAAAATCACCAGCTGCACTAGCCCCTAACAGGAGTCAACCTGTCCTTTGAAGTTTTGAAGCCAGGCATTGACTTCTCCTCTCTAGTTATGAAAGTCTAGAAGACATCTTCCAATATAAGACTACTTTTGTCTACATTGAAAATTTGTTGTTTAGTGTAGTCACCTTCATTAACGATCTTGCCTAGATCTTCTGATAACTTGCTGCAGCTTCTCCATCAGCACTTGCTGCTTCACCTTGCACTTTTATATTATGGAGATGGCTTCTCTTCTTAAACCCCATGAACTAACCTCTGCTAGCTTCAAACTTTTCTTCTGCAGCTTCCTTATCTCTCTCAGGCTTCATAGAAGTGAAGAGACTTAGGGCCTTGCTCTGGATTAGACTTTGGCTTAAAGGAATATAGCTCGTGAGATCTTTCCAGGCCACTAGAACTTTCTTCATATCAGCCATAAGTCTGTTTCCCTTTCTTATCATTCACATGTTCACTGGAATAGCACTTTTAATTTCATTCAAGAATGTTTTCTTTGCATTTACAACTTGGCTGTTTGGTGTGAGAGGCCTGGCTTTCAGCCTGTCTCAGCTTTGGACATGCCTTCCTCTCTAAACTTAATCATTGCTAGCTTTTGATTTAAAGGGAGAGAGAAAGAGACACATGACTCTTCCTTTCACTTAAACACTTAGAGGCCATTCTAGGGTTATTAATTGGCCTAATTTCAATATTGTTGTGTTTTAGTGGTCAGTTGGTGGAGTAGGCAGAGCACACACAACATTTATTAATTAAGTTTGCCATCTTATATGGGTGGGGTTCATGGCACCCCAAAACAATTACAATAATACATCAAGGATCACTGATCACAGATGACCATAACAAACATAACAATAATGAAAACATTTGAAATGTTGTGAAAAGCACCAGAATGTGACACAGAGACACAAAGTGAGCAAAATGCTGCTGAGAAAATGGCACAGATAGACTTGCTCCATGCAGGGTTGCCACAAACCTTCAATTTGTTAAGAAAAAAAAAAAAGGCAGTACCTGCAGAGTGCAATAGAGCAAAGCACAATAAAACAAGGTATGCCTATAGAGCACTGTTGGCCCAATTCCCTGCCTTCCTCCGCTCTCTCTGTGGCTGGGACGAGGATTATTTCCTCAGTTTTACAAATGAGGAAGTTGTCAGGAGAGCCTTTCTCACTGTGCTTCCTGAATTGTTTTCTCTGAAAGTGAAAGTGATTTCTGTTTCCCCACACTTCAAACAGAAGCAGTAAACTGGTTTCCCAAATCTCTTTCCAGTAATGTCTTTTAAGAGGCAGAACAAAGCTAAGGGAAAAGCATGAAGCTGACAGATAGGAGCTCTTCAGGCAACCTTCCTCAGCTGGAACTTACAGACCTCTCTGCCTGGACTTGTCCACCTGCCCACTCACCTGGCAAGGTTCTCTTCCTCTTGGGGAAGCCTTCCTCTACCCTCCCTGCCAAAGGATGTTCCTTGTCATACCTTGTTCTCTTCCCTTAAAGCTCTTAACAAGTTTGTAATTATTTATTGATTGTATGATTATTTGATTAATGTTTGGCTTCCACTACGAGCTCTGTGAGGGCAATGCCTGCAGACCTCTTATCCACCCCTCTATCCCCATCCCCAGCATAACAGGTGGCCCATAAAACATAGCTTAATAACTATCCTTTGAATGAATGAAAATTAAAGTATTAAGTTAGGTGATCCCAGAGTCCTCTTCCCGTTCTGACAAACTTTGAGTCTATCTAAGAAACTTGTACCTACCACCACCACACTAAACCCAAACCACTCTTCTCCTACTTCAGTGATTCTCATCATTATTTCCTTATCGATTCTACAATCAGGATTTCTTGATCATTTTAATTGCCTTCTGAGTGCTGGGCTGGAACCACGGAGTCTGAAAAGTTGGGACATGAAATGTACATTCCTAGCCACCAACAAAAAAAAGCTGTAAGTCAATGTGGAACCTCCATAATGAAATCAGACTAACATTAGCAAAGATCTCCAATTTGGGGGCCTTCAATTATTTCTCCCTTTCCTCCCATTTTACACAGAATGACTTGAAAGTTGAGTTCAAAAGAAGGAGCATGGGAACAGAGTTTACAGGGAAAGAACAGAGCCTGTAGGTCTAGCGCTTGATCAGACAACCCTTCTGCACATTACCTTTCAGCCCCAGTAACTTTTCATTTTCTTTCTTCAGGCTCATGCTCACAAAGTCATTTTCAAACTCCTTCCTGATGTGACCCCTGGGGCCCTGAGGAGAACAATTCATCACAAAAGCAGGGCTTAGTGAGATACTCTTTTATAAAACAAAAGAGTGTAATGTGCCCTCAGCCGAGTATCCATCATGGTGGACCATCTGTAACGGGTGTGGAAGCCTGGGCATTTTCAGGCTAATCTCAACACTGTCTTCAGGAAAGATGCCAGGTTTTGCTTTCCATAACTGACTAATGGTTCCTCTTAATCTTTTAAGGAAAAACAGGATGATTTATGTACTCAGGTCCTCTAAACCTTTCCTAACCTGGAATTTTCAGATTGGACCCCTAAAGGCATGCAGGCATTTGTCCAGGGCTTAACAGCAACATAAGAGAGAGAAAGGGAAAAGCCATATACACCAACTAAGCGCTGTCTCTGTCCTTTTCTTAAATTCGGCATTGGATGGTGCTACTTCCCAAAGCCCCATCTCCCTGGGAGGTCTGGCAGCCAGGCATTTTGGGAGATTTTCCTTTCACCAAGAGGAGGTCACCTGACATGAACTGCAAATTGTCAGACACTGGATTTCTAGATTATATGTTTAATCCCTGTGTGGAACTATATGTTCTAAATTTTCTGGTATAGTTCTCCTATCAAACATTGTCCCCATAAGTATATGTGTATTTGTCAGATCTCATAACTTGATTTGAGGCTAGGAAAATAGACTCATCCTATTTGTAGGCCTTTACTGATCTTGTATTCACAGGGCATTTTCCAGCAATTGCTTCACCGGGCTTACCTAGGGCCCATTTGCTTCCACCAACATGAGCAGCCAGCCCTGAAGAAGGGCCTAGCAATTCCTTATCTGCTGTAAGCATGGCTTATCTGAGGAGAACACTTGGGTGGAGAAATGTCGATGTGTTTTCCAAATTAGAGCTTGAGCTGGAGGAACCGTTTCTGGGACAGCTGTGAGCCAATTCCAAAGAGAAGATAATAAGCATCCAGGCCTTGAGAGCCAAATTCTGTATGATGGACTGGAAAGAAGACATTCTGGCCCCATGCTTTCACACACCAGCCTGACTTCTTCCATCCCAGGCTGGCTGTGAGGAAAGCAGGCAGGAACTAGAAGCCTTTCCGGAACTGGCCTTGGAAACATCTGGGCTCTCCTCAAGCAGGGACTAGGCTTCCCCACCTTTGCTGCAGATGTTGCAAGCATGTGTTACTGCTTTATAGAGACAGATTTTAGAGACTGGGAGCCATAGTCTAGGTGGTATGGGGAAGCATTTAGCACAATGGCAAAGCCCTTAGGCTCTGGAGCCAGGCCACCTGGCCCTGTACCCCATACCACCACTCACCAGCTGTATTACTATGGGCAAGCCATTTAACCTCTCTAGGACTCACTTTTCTCACCTGTAAAATACAGTTAATAATAGCACCTACTTCAGGACGCCTGAGTGGCTCAGTCGGTTAAACATCTGCCTTCGGCTCAGGTCATGATCCCAGGGTCCTGGGATCAAGTCCCCGGTAGGGCTTCTTCCTCAGCAGAGACCCTTCTTCTCCCTCTGCCTGCCCCTCCCCCTGCTTGTTCTCTCTCTTCCTCTCTCTCTCTCTGACAAATAAATAAAATCTTTTAAAAAAAAAATAGCACCTACTTCATAGGTTATTAGCAGGAAGAAATGGAATAATCCAAATAGAGTGTTGAGAGCTGTACCTGACCCAAGGTAATGTCTTCAGAACAGGTTAATGAGGAGATAGGGGGCTTTGGTGTGCCCAGGCAATTCTTCACCCCATGGCTGAATGCCCACAAAGCACCTCCTCCAAGAACTTGTTCAGTCAATGCTTGGACACATCTGAGGATGGAGAGCCCACTACTTTTTTTTTTTAATTTTTTATTGTTATGTTAATCACCATATATTACATCATTTGTTTTGGTGTAGTGTTCCATGATTCATTGTTTGTTCATAACACCCAGTGCTCCATGCAGAATGTGCCCTCTTTAATACCCATCACCAGGCTAACCCATCCCCCTACCCTCCTCCCCTCTAGAACCCTCAGTTTGTTTTTCAGAGTCCATCATCTCTTCTGGTTCGTCTCCCCCTCTGACTTACTCCCCTTCATTCTTCCTCTCCTGCTATCTTCTTCTTTTTCTTTTTTCTTAAAATATGTTGCGTTATTTGTTTCAGAAGTACAGATCTGTGATTCAACAGTCTTGCACAATTCACAGCGCTCACCGTAGCACATACCCTCCCCAATGTCTATCACCCAGCCACCCCATCCCTCCCACCCCCAACCACTCCAGTAACACTCAGTTTGTTCCTGAGATTAAGAATTCCTCATATCAGTGAGGTCATATGATACATGTCTTTCTCTGATTGACTTATTTCACTAAGCATAACACCCTCCAGTTCCATCCACGTCGTTGCAAATGGCAAGATCTCATTCCTTTTGATGGCTGCATAATATTCCATTGTGTATATATACCACATCTTCTTTATCCATTCATCTGTCGATGGACATCTTGGCTCTTTCCACAGTTTGGCTATTGTGGACATTGCTGCTATAAACATTGGGGTGCACGTACCCCTTCGGGTCCCTACATTTGTATCTTTGGGGTAAATACCCAGTAGTGCAATTGCTGGATCGAATGGTAGCTCTAATTTCAACTGTTTGAGGAACCTCCATACTGTTTTCCAGAGTGGTTGCACCAGCTTGCATTCCCACCAACAGTGTAGGAGGGTTCCCCTTTCTCCACATCCCCGCCAACATCTGTCGTTCCGTGACTTGTTAATTTTAGCCATTCTGACGGGTGTGAGGTGGTATCTCATTGAGGTTTTGATTTGGATTTCCCTGATGCCGAGCGATGTTGAGCACTTTTTCATGTACCTGTTGGCCATTTGGATGTCTTCTTTGGAAAATGTCTGTTCATGTTTTCTACCCATTTCTTGATTGGATTATTTGTTCTTTGGGTGTTGAGTTTGATAAGTTCTTTATAGATTTTGGATACTAACCCTTTATCTGATATGTCATTTGCAAATATTTTCTCCCATTCTGTCGGTTGTCTTTTGGTTTTGTGGACTGTTTCTTTTGCTGTGCAAAAGCTTTTTATCTTGATGAAATCCCAATAGTTCATTTTTGCCCTGGCTTCCCGTGCCTTTGGTGATGTTTCTAGGAAGAAGTTGCTGCGGCTGAGGTCGAAGAGGTTGCTACCTGTGTTCTCCTTCAGGATTTTGATGGACTCCTGTCTCACGTTTAGGTCTTTTCAACCATTTGGAGTCTATTTTTGTGTGTGGTGTAAGGAAATGGTCCAGTTTCATTCTTCTGCATGTGGCTGTCCAATTTTCCCAACACCATTTGTTGAAAAGACTGTCTTTTTTCCACTGGACATTCTTTCCTGCTTTGTCAAAGATAAGTTGACCATAGAGTTGAGGGTCCATTTCTGGGCTCTCGATTCTGTTCCATTGATCTATGTGTCTGTTTTTGTGCCAGTACCATACTGTCTTGATGATGACAGCTTTGTAATAGAGCTGGAAGTCCGGAATTGTGATGCCGCCAGCTTTGCTTTTCTTTTTCAAGATTCCTCTGGCTATTCGGGGTCTCTTCTGGTTCCATACAAATTTTAGGATTATTTGTTCCATTTCTTTGAAAAAAGTGGATGGTATTTTGATGGGGATTGCATTGAATGTGTAGATTGCTCTAGGTAGCATTGACATCTTCACAATGTTGGTTCTCCCAATCCATGAGCATGGAACGTTTTTCCATTTCTTTGTGTCTTCTTCAATTTCTTTCCTGAGTATTTTATAGTTTTCTGAATACAGATCCTTTGCCTCTTTGGTTAAATTTATTCCTAGGTATCTTATAGTTTTGGGTGCAATTGTGAATGGGACGACTCCTTGATTTGTCTCTCTTCTGTCTTGTTGTTGGTGTATAGGAATGCCACTGATTTCTGTGCATTGATTTTATAGCCTGCTACTTGACTGAATTTCTGTATGAGTTCTAGCAGTTTTGGGGTGGAGTCTTTTGGGTTTTCCACATAAAGTATCATATCATCTGCAAAGAGTGAGAGTTTGACTTCCTCTTTGCCGATTTGGATGCCTTTGATTTCTTTTTGTTGTCTGATTGCTGTGGCTAGGACTTCCAATACTGTGTTGAATAGCAGTGGTGAGAGTGGACATCCCTGCCGCGTTCCTGACCTTAGGGGAAAAGCTCTCAGCTTTTCCCCATTGAGAATGATATTCGCTGTAGGTTTTTCATAGATGGCTTTTATGATATTGAGGTATGTACCCTCTATCCCTATACTCTGAAGAGTTTTGATCAAGAAAGGATGCTGTACTTGGTCAAATGCTTTTTCTGCATCTATTGAGAGGATCATATGATTCCTGTTCTTTCTTTTGTTAATGTATTGTATCACGTTGATTGATTTGCGGATGTTGAACCAGCCTTGCAGCCCAGGGATAAATCCCACTTGGTCGTGGTGAATAATCCTTTTAATGTACTGTTGGATCCTATTGGCTAGTATTTTGGTGAGAATTTTTGCATCCATGTTCATCAAGGATATTGGTCTGTAATTCTCCTTTTTGATGGGGTCTTTGTCTGGTTTTGGGATCAAGGTAATGGTGTCCTCATAAAATGAATTTGGAAGTTTTCCTTCCATTTCTATTTTTTGGAACAGTTTCAGGAGAATAGGTATTAATTCTTCTTTAAATGTCTGATAGAATTCCCCTGGAAAGCCATCTGGCCCTGGGCTTTTGTTTCTTGGGAGATTTTTGATGACTGCTTCAATTTCCTTAGTGGTTATAGGTCTGTTCAGGTTTTCTATTTCTTCCTGGTTCAGTTTTGGTAGTTGATACATCTCTAGGAATGCACCCATTTCTTCCAGGTTATCTAATTTGCTGGCATAGAGTTGCTCATAATATGTTCTTATAATTGTTTGTATTTCTTTGGTGTTGGTTGTGATCTCTCCTCTTTCATTCATGATTTTGTTGATTTGGGTCATTTCTCTTTTCTTTTTGATCAGTCTGGCCAGGGGTTTATCAATCTTGTTAATTCTTTCAAAGAACCAGCTCCTAGTTTCGTTGATCTGTTCTACTGTTCTTTTGGTTTCTAGTTCATTGATTTCTGCTCTGATCTTTATGATTTCTCTTCTCCTGCTGGGTTTAGGCTTTATTTGCTGTTCTTTCTCCAGCTCCTTTAGCTGTAGGGTTAGGTTGTGTATTTGAGACCTTTCTTGTTTCTTGAGAAAGGCTTGTATTGCTATATACTTTCCTCTCAGGACTGCCTTTACTGTATCCCAAAGATTTTGGACAGTTGTGTTTTCATTTTCATTGGTTTCCATGAATTTTTTTAATTCTTCTTTAATTTCCTGGTTGACCCATTCATTCTTTAGTAGGATGCTCTTTAGCCTCCATGTATTTGAGTTCTTTCCGACTTTCCTCTTGTGATTGAGTTCTAGTTTCAAAGCACTGTGGTCTGAAAATATGCAGGGAATGATCCCAATCTTTTGGTACCGGTTGAGACCTGATTTGTGACCTAGGATGTGATCAATTCTGGAGAATGTTCCATGGGCACTAGAGAAGAATGTGTATTCCGTTGCTTTGGGATGGAATGTTCTGAATATGTCTGTGAAGTCCATTTGGTCCAGTGTGTCATTTAAAGTCTTTATTTCCTTGTTGATCTTTTGCTTAGATGATCTGTCCATTTCAGTCAGGGGGGTGTTAAAGTCCCCCACTATTATTGTATTGTTGTCAATGTGTTTCTTTGCTTTTTTTATTAATTGCCTTATATAATTGGCTGCTCCCATGTTCGGGGCATAGATATTTACAATTGTTAGATCTTCTTGTTGGATAGACCCTTTAAGTAGGATATAGTGTCCTTCCTCATCTCTTATTACAGTCTTTGTTTTAAAATCTAGTTTGTCTGATATAAGGATTGCCACCCCAGCTTTCTTTTGGTGTCCATTAGCAAGGTAAATGGTTTTCCACCCCCTCACTTTCAATCTGGGGGTGTCTTTGGGTCCAAAATAAGTCTCTTGCAGACAGCATTTGGATGGGTCTTGTTTTTTAATCCAATCTGATAGCCTGTGTCTTTTGATTGGGGCATTTAGCCCATTTACATTCAGGGTAACTATTGAAAGGTAGGAATTTAGTGCCATTGTATTGCCTGTAAGGTGACTGTTACTGTATGTTGTCTGTGTTCCTTTCTGATCTTTGCTGCTTTTAGGCTCTCTCTTTGCTTAGAGGACCCCTTTCAATATTTCTTGGAGGGCTGGTTTCGTGTTTGCAAATTCCTTTAGTTTTTGTTTGTTCTGGAAGCTTTTTATCTCTCCTTCTATTTTCAATGACAGCCTAGCTGGATATAGTATTCTTGGCTGCATATTTTTCTCGTTTAGTGCTCTGAAGATATCTTGCCAGTCCTTTCTGGCCTGCCAGGTCTCCGTGGATAGGTCTGTTGCCAATCTAATATTTTTACCATTGTAGGTTACATATCTCTTCTCCCGAGCTGCTTTCAGGATTTTCTCTTTGTCTCTGAGACTCGTAAGTTTTACTATTAGATGTCGGGGTGTTGACCTATTATTATTGATTTTGAGAGGGGTTCTCTGTGCCTCCTGGATTTTGATGCCTGTTTCCTTCCTCACATTAGGGAAGTTCTCTGCTATTATTTGCTCCAATATACCTTCTGCCCCTCTCTCTCTTTCTTCTTCTTCTGGGATCCCAATTATTCAAATGTTGTTTTGTCTTATCGTATCACTTATCTCTCGAATTCTGCCCTCGTGATCCTGTAGTTGTTTCTCCCTCTTTTTCTCAGCCTCTTTATTTTCCATCATTTCGTCTTCTATATCGCTGATTCTCTCTTCTGCCTCATTTATCCTAGCAGTTAGTGCCCCCATTTTTGATTGCACCTCATCAATAGCCTTTTTGATTTCGACTTGGTTAGATTTTAGTTCTTTTATTTCTCCAGAAAGGGTTTCTCTAATAACTTCCACGCTTTTTTCAAGCCCGGCTAGTATCTTTAAAGTCATGATTCTGAACTCTAGGTCCGACATCGTACTAATGTCCGTATTGAGTAGGTCCCTGGCTGATGGTACTACCTCTTGTTCTTTTTGCTGAGGTGATTTTTTTCGTCTTGTCATTTTGTCCAGAGGAGAATAGATGAATGAGAGAACAAAATGCTAACAGGTTTACAACGTCCCCAGCAAATACACTGTATACAAATCAGAAAAGACCTGAAAGCAGGGGAAAAGAAAGGGAAAGAAAGAAAAAAGAAAGAGAAAAAAAAAGAAAGAAAGAAAAAGGATAAAAACAAAAACAGAACAATACAAAAAAAGCAGAATGTGATCAAATATGATCAGGCTAGTGCATAGATCAGTGCCACACACTAGATTTTGGGCGTATTTTGGTCTGTTAGAAAAAAGTGCCTCCTAAAATTTTTAGGAAGAAAGACATATATGTACAAAATAAGGGTTGATACAATGAAGGGATAGAAGATGACTGTAAAGACGAAAATTATAAAAGATTTTATAAAAGGACTTGATAAGATAAGAAGTTGTTTGAAAAAAGAAAGATTTAAAAAAAAAAAAAGGGAGAGAATGTGATCAGGCAGGAGACTAGAACAGAGCCATACACTAGTGATTTAGGGTATATTTTGATCTGTTAGAAGAAACTGTATCTCAAAATTTTAAAGAGAGAACAACTTATATATATATATGCCAAAAATAAGGGTAACTAATAGGAAGGGATAAAATATGACTCTAAAAATGAAAAATAAAAAAAAATTTTTTTTAAAAAGAGATTGATAAGATGTTGGTTGAAAAAGGGAAAAAGCAAAAAAAACAGTTAACAAAAATTAACTTTGATGAACTAATGAATCATGGTAAAAAAAAGCCATGAATTCTATGTGCAGTATTCCCCTAGCGCTGGAGTTCTCCCATTCTCCTTGATCGGTAAACTTGGTCTTGGCTTGCTGGCTGTTCGGGCTGATCTTCTGGGGGAGGGGCCTGTTGCTGTGGTTTCCAAATGTCTTTGCCGGAGGCTGAATTGCCCCGCCCTTGTCGGTCCGGGCTAAGCAAGCTGCTCAGGTTTGATCTCAGGAGCTTTTGTTCCCTGCAAGCTCTCCGTACAGCCTTGGAGGACCAGGACAAAAATGGTGGCCTCCCAATCTCCACCCGGAGGAGCTGAGGACTTGGGGCCCCGCTCCTCAGTGCGCCCACAGAGAAAAGCAGTCACTCCCTTGTCCCCGGTCTCCAGCCGCTCTCCGTGCTCACCCGGCCTGTGACGGAGCGTAGCTATCTGTGGCACCCGACCCCGTGTGGAGTCTCCAAACCCAGCAGATCCCTGCGGTGCGTTCCCGTGCCGCTCCTCCCCGGGAAGGAAGGGGAGTCTCCCTGGATCTGCTGCCTGTTGGGTCCCTGCTGCAGGAGCAGTGGCCCGACTGGGCCGCGGATCACAGTTTAGGGCCACCCCAAGCTGAGAGCCCGCGCCTTGGCTCCGTCTCTGCAGCCGGCTTCCCCGCTCCGATACCTGGGAGCTGTGGCGCACTCAGGCTCCCCTGGTCTTTCTGTGACCCCAAGGGTCCTGAGACCACACTGTCCCGGGAGGATTCCACCCCCTGCTTAGCCACTGCAGCGATGTCCCTCAGCGGAGCCGACTTCTAAAAGTTCCGATTTTGTGCTCCGCGGCTCTCTCACTTGCCAGAAGCGGCCGGCGGAGGCCCCTCCCCCGCCGTCTATCCTCCCGAATATCGCCTCGGATTCACTTCTCCGCACGTCCTACCTTCCAGTAAGTGGTCGCTTCTCTGTTCAGATAGTTGTTGCTACTCTCCTCTTCGATCTCCTGTTGAGTTCGTAGGTGTTCAGAATGGTTTGATCCCTATTCAGCTGAATTCCTGAGACCAGACGAAATCTAGGTCTCCTACTCCTCCGCCATCTTGCTCCGCCCCCCGAGCCCACTACTTTTTTTTAATTTTGTATTTAAATTCTATTTAGTTAGCATAAAGTGTATTATTAATTTCAGGGGTAGAATTTAGTGATTCAT
Organism: Zalophus californianus; assembly: GCF_009762305.2. Lineage (NCBI taxonomy): Eukaryota > Metazoa > Chordata > Mammalia > Carnivora > Otariidae > Zalophus > Zalophus californianus. Next base: position 104,655,562 of record NC_045603.1, read on the forward strand.
CAGCCTTGCACGTAACACCCAGTTATAGTTACCCCATCCCCCACCCCCTTCACCTACGGCAACCCTCAGTTTGTTTCCTAGAGTTAAGAGTCTCTTATGGTTTGTCTCCCTCTCTGATTTCATCTTATTTTTTTTCCTTCCCTTCCCCTATGTTCACCTGTTTTGTTTCTTAAATTCCACATATGAGTGAAATCATATGGTATTTGTCTTTTTCTGGCTGCCTTATTTCACCAAGCATGATACCCTCTAGTTCCTTCCACGTTGTTGCAAATGGCAAGGTTTCATTCTTTTTGATGGCTGAGTAATATTCCATCGTATATATAGATATAGATAGATAGATCGATATAGATATATACTACATCTTCTTTATCCATTCATCTGTCCATGGACATCTGGGCTCTTTCCATAATTTGGCTATTCCACTACCTCTTAAAACATCCCACTCCACCTTCAGATAGGTCTGGTTTTTTGATAGTTTCCATTTCCTGTTGAATCTAAATCTTTCCTGGAAACTTCCTAGTTAGTCCCGGTTCCATCCGTATGGTTACATCAAACTCATCTAACTCCTCTTCCTCAAAATAGCAGTTTAAATAATGTGAAAGTCACTGATATCACCCTCCCTGCCTGTGCTTTTCCCATTCCATGAGTCTTATCTTTTCCTGACAATACAACTTCAGTTTCTTCAATAATCTTTAGAAGAAACTGAAGTTGTATTGTCAGATCATTATGGTTTCTGTTTTCTAAGGCAACCTGTGCTTACACATGTGATTTAGCTCCGTGTGCATTGAGTCACTACTATGTGCTGAGATACAAAGATGAGAAGATGCGATGAGGCTGCAGGGAATGGCATTCTAGACAGGTGGAACAGTGGAGGCATGGAGCTAGAGAACTTCAGACAATTCAGTATATTCCTGGAATGTAAAGTGTAAACTGGAATCAGATGTGATGAAACTACAAAAGGAGGCAGGTGGGTTTTACCTGTAGGTGATGAGGGTCATCGAAGGACTTTTCATCAGAGGGGCAACAGGTTCTGGTTTGTGCTTTAGCATGAGCTTTCTAACCACAGCAAGAAGATCGGGCAAAACTGGACATAAAGAGACCATTAACTGAATGAAGAACACCAAGAGGACAAAGAAGAGGAAAACAAGTCATAAACCAAAATGTCCAAAATATATGTCAGAGGCTAACAGTGGTTATCTCTGGGTGGTGGAATAAGGGATGATTTCCTTCTTTTTGCTTCCCATGTTTTGTAATTTCTCTGTCATAAGTATTTTCTATTTTCTCTATGATATTCTATTTTCCCTATAATACATGATTTTTCCTGTTATTTATATAGTAAAAATAATTCATTCCTGTCTGAAGACACTTCAAAATCAAACTGCGTGACTTGATAACCAGTTAGAGGGAAGAGCTTCAGGAATCAGGTTTCTGGCCTGGGTGCTCAGGTGGGTGGTACAGCCTCCTGCTGAGATAGGGACGGGGGAACAGAGCATTACTTCAGAACTCTGATGGCATCCCTGATGGCTGGAAGGAAGCCCACGGGCTGCTGTGGCTTCTTTTTGACCTCTCTGTAGCCCACTCAGTAGTCTCCACCCAAGTTTGCTGGCCCCTGAAACTCACCTGTCCATTCACATCCTAGCTGAAGGATAAGTAGGAGGGAACCGTGGGAAAGACTTCCAGCCAAGGGAACAGCATGCTTCACAGCCCTGTGGAGGAGGAGGTGCAGGCATACCTCGTTTTATTGCACTTCATATTACTGTGCTTGCAAATGCTGCATCTTTTTTTTTACAAATTGAAGATTTGCGGCAATCCTGTGTCCAGCAAGTCTATCAAGCCATTTTCCCGGCAACATTTGCTCACTTTGTGTCTCTGTGTCACACTTGGGTAATTCTCACAATATTTCAAACTTTTTTTATTACTTTATTTGTTATGGTGATCTGTAATCAGTGATTATGACTCACTGAAAGCTCAGATGATGGTTTATTTATTATGATGGTTTATTAAACAATGCTCAGCATTGTTTAGCAATAAAGTATTTTTAAATTAAGGTGTATATGTTGGTTTTTTAGAGATAATGCTATTGCACACTTAATAGACTCCAGCATCATGTAAACATAACTTTTACATGCCCTGGGAAAGCAAAACATGCATTTGACTTGCTTTAATGCAATATTCCTTTCATTGCCGTGGTCTGGAACCGAACCCTCAAGATCTCCGAGGTCTGCCAGTATGGCATATTTGGGGCTAACAGAAAAGCTGTTTTGACTAGGAATGCAGAGAGTGAGGGGCAGGGGATGGGAGTGGACAGAGAAGTAGATAGGGGTCCAGCCCTTGTGCCACACTTTGAAGGGCACGAGAAGGACTCTGGTCTTTAAGAGCAGAACCTCTGGCCGTGGCACAGAGGAGAGGTTCCCATTTTTGTCTCCCACCACTTTCTCACCACCGCAGGCTATGGCACCGAAGGCCTGATAACAAGGCTCGCTGATGGTCTGGGTGGGCGGGATTGGGAGGCCTCCCTCCCCTTCAGTGAGTAGCACTTAGAGCGCCCCCCACCCACCCACCTACCAGCAGACATCTCTGAAACTTGTTTTGCAGTTCAGTTTTCAACTTCCTCCATGGCTTCGCATACTTTAGCACTAATGTGTGTACAACTTGCTAATTAATGAAATCATTTGGATCTGAAAACATCTTGTCCTAATGGGAGGCTGCAAAGCACTCTCATTAATTCACAGGTAAAATTATTCCAGCTTTTCTCTTCTTTTAATTTTTTTCCCTCTCCCCATCTTAGCTTAATAACTGGGGAGAATTCCTCTAATTAGCCTTGTGAAAATCACTCCACCAAATCACAAAACACCAATGGCTGCCTTGGGGCCTGGGGAGAGGGTGACCCAGACTTTGTTTATCCAGTGCAGAGGGAGGGCTGTGGGTGAATGTGAAGGTGAAACTCCCAATGCACAGGGCAGTGGACGGGTGTCCACAGCTGGGTGGGTACATCAGGTGGAGACACTAAAAGCACCTTGTGTGGTATGATGCACAGGTGGGTGTCCTATCATATGTATGTCAAAGGTGGTCACAAGATTTTCTGCACAACTGGCCTAGATGTAAGGAAGGAGAACCTGCCCTTCCCCCTGCTTCTCTCCTAGGACGTGAAGACTTGGTGTACTCACTGTTGCCAGAAAGCTTTCTTGGAACTGGGTGTAATCTGGGGGTGACTTGCTGGCAACTCTCCACCATTTTGCAAATGAAAACTTGTAACATCCCTTTTAAACAAAGAGAATTCTTGGTGTCATTGATGGTTGAGCTTATAAGTTAAGGGGTCCTATTATACAGCCATCAAAAAAAAAAATGAAATCTTGCCATTTGCAATGACGTGGATGGAACTAGAGGGTATTATGCTAAATGAAATAAGTCAATCAGATAAAGGCAATTATTGTATGATCTCACTGATACGTGGAATTTAAGAAACGAGGCAGAGGATCATAGGGGAAGGGAGGAAAAAAGGAAACAACAAAAGCAGAGAGGGACACAAACCATAAGAGACTCTTAATCTCAGGAAACAAACTGAGGGCTGCTGGAGGGAATGGAGTGGAGGGATGGGGTAACTGCGTGATGGGCATTGGGGAGCATATGTGTTGTAATGAGCACTGGGTATTATATCAGACTTGTGAATCACAGACCTGTACCCCTGAAACAAATAATACATTATATGTTAATTGAATTTAAATTTTTTTTTAAAAGAATAAAAAATTCTGTTTTACTTACAGTTCCTCCAACTATCCTTATCCTAACACACAATCTTTTCTTGAGACATTCTTAGATGATGAACAATTTGACCAAGAAACTATTTTTAAAGTAAAGTGTAAATAAACATACTGTCATTTCCAAATGCTGTCCGAAGACATCAGGGGAGTTTATTCTAGACCTATTAGCCCTGCCTATAACTATAAATTAAACATGTCCTGAAATCTTAAAAAAAAATTTTTTAATTAAATTTTTAAAAACGTAAGAAAAAAAAAGAAAGCAGGAAAAAAAATAAGTTAGGGGGTGCTTTTTCCCATAAGACAGCAGTACAAGCCTACACTTTTGGGAGCACTGACAAGACCCATGTGCTAAATAGGATTTTTCATTTACTTTTTTTTCTTGACAGGATCTGGGTACTTTCAGTTTTTATTGTGGTAATGTATCCATATCAAACTTTGCTATTATAACTATTTTAAGTGTATAGTTCAGTGGCACTAAGTATATTCACATTGTGCGACCATCACCGTTATCCATCTCTGGAAATTTTTCATCTTCCCAAATGGAAAGTACAAACGCATTAAACATGAACTCCCTTCATTGGGGTTTTTGAATGGAAGGCTGTAATGTTCTTCAGATTTGGGCACTGAGGGAAAGGGGCCTGGTCAGAAATCTGTAGGAAAAGAGGTCCACTCACGTAATCTCTGGAGAGATGGTCCCACAGAGGTCTCACCACCTACATGTATCCTGGGGGTTTGAATCAGTTTCAACAAAGGAAGTCCCACACTCCCAGATGCCTAGCAACCAGATTTGTGTTTTCTAGCAGATGGGTCAGCCATCGGCTCTAGGAATCCCACCTTGAGTGATAAGCAAGTCCTTGCAGGGCTATCTCTAGTCAGAGTTAACTCTCACTATAGTGAGATGCTAGTCTAGGACAAAAAGATGCTAGGTTGTCTCCAAGATAGGATATTAGAAAATTGGATAGTCTGGATAAAACAATACGTTCTTCCCCTTAGAAGCACAGCATCTGCCAGTCCTTTCATTTGGATGTGCCTCCAAGAAAGATTTGGAGTCAGGCCAACCTAGATATCAATCCCTGCTTTGTCACTCGCTCACTGTGTGACTTTAAGCCTCACTTTCCTCATCTAAAAAATGGGGCTTGTGATACATCACTGGTAGAGTTGCTAAGAAGATTGCATGAGATTATGTCAGTATGGCATCCAGGATAGCACTTGGTTCAATAAATGGAAGCTGATGTGCTCACTATTACTATCTGATTTTGTCATTGTAGGTCTCCAGGTGGTTCTGAATTCCATTATCAAGGCCATGGTGCCCCTGCTGCATATTGCCCTGCTAGTGCTGTTTGTCATCATCATCTATGCTATCATCGGCCTGGAGCTCTTCATGGGGAAGATGCATAAGACCTGCTACAACCAGGAGGGCATAGCAGGTAAGGGAAGATGTGAGTGGCCAGCTCTGAAGAAGCTTCCCTGTCTCATTGCTACTTTCCTTATAATGGTCTGAACTGCCACCACATGACCAGTGGCACTAGGGAAGGCCTCCTCCATTCAAGTACTCATCTTTTCATTCCATGGATAAGTGAGAGGCAGGGATTGGTATTCTTTTCCGCTCAGTTCATTTTTTTCTAGTACAATAAATCTCTATTAAAACAGCTAAATGCAAATTCCCATCCAGCACTACTAAACAGTTTAAATGAGCTGTGTGAATCAAGAAACATCACCTAGACAACCTGGAGTATTTTAATTTAAGAATCAGAACTGACATAGTGAGGGTGTGTATCTCTGTTCCATGGTCCTTCAGTGTCGATTGTCGCTTCCCTTTCAGGAAGGCAGCTTTGCCTGTAGCCAGTAGATACCTCCGTCACAACGTTGGGTTCTTTCTACCCTTCAGGGCTGATCTTGGCTCCTCTGTGCTCAGGGTTTTCTACTTCTCCCTTCATAGGCAGAACCTCCTGGCCCCCTGTCATGGGGCGGGGGGACCTGTTGAGACTTCTCTCCCTATGGTCCTTCCATAAGTCAATATATTTAGCAAGCAATGCTGACCCAGTAAGCACTTCTCTGAATAGGACCAAAGTTTTGGCTCGTGGGATACACTACAAACTGTTGTCTTAGGTTGTTAAAATCTCAGCGGCACCTTTAAAAAAAAATCATTTAAACAGGAATTGACAAAACTTTTAAACAGACGCATAAAGTAGTTTAACATAAAAACTTGTTGAAAAAAATACTTCCCCCCAAAGGGGTTAGAAGTGTTAAATTTATGTGATTGTTTTTTCCAACAAGATCTTTCATTTTGGTTTTTGGCTTCTTGGTGGAGAAAGGTCTGAAGTTTTAAAAGATACCTCATTTCTCTCCATCTGTACTGCTTCTCCTTCCCATTCAGCCCAGGCATTAAATTAAATTTGACCCCTCTTGCTTTAGGATGGTGAGGAGGGACAGATCTACACAACAAGGAGTGACATTGGTTATTCATATTCAGAAACCAAAATAGAGTACCTGATCTGGATGATCTGGTTTAACTGGGTGGATTGACTGGGTATTTGTAGTTTCTAGATCACCACTACATGACCATAGCCCTAAAACAAACAAACAAAAAACTATAAACCCATAATCACAGACTCACACAATTGTTTTTACTTTTTTGATAGAGTCTGTTTAAGAGACCATTTTTTCACTCTGGAGAGAACTTCCTAATTATTTGGGTCATAATTACATAAAATAAACTGTCATATTAAGAAAAAAGCTCTTTAATATTAGAACAGATCTTGCCTTTAGCTAAAATTCTGAGATTTCCAGCTTTGCTTAGAGGAATACCAAATAATGCAATGAATAGTATTTTACCCTTGAATTCAAATCCTTCTTTTTATTCAGTTTAGTCTGTAGCCAGCCCTGAACCAATAAATTTATGTTAATTGGGTAGCTTTGTCAGAGCTCATTCTAAGTCCCACTTAAGAGATGGACTGTTTATCTGTCAAGTTTATGCAGTTGTATTGAAATGATCAGTGACTCTTTAGACCCAAACTCCTCAGATAGTAGAAGGGAGGTTGAGTGTCAAACACCCCAAGAGTGGGTATGTGTGATGGTGTGGCTCTCACCAATAGCATACCAAGGGGCAGGGGGAGAATGAAATGGTGAAATTCTGCTGTAGAGCTAATGATAGCAAACATACCCTGCAACCAAAGGTCTGTGCACCACTTACCTAAGGAGCACTGCTCCCAGAGCTGCACGTGGTTTCTATCATCCTGCTGGGAAAACAGTAAAAGTATGTTTTTCACTGGTAGCAAGATCCTCTAAGGGCCTGCGCTAACAAGCAACCCTGAACGTTGGAAGTCACTGGGCTTTGTTGTCAGACCTGCAGTGGCCTCAACTGCCAAGAAAATGGTGGGCATGATAAACAAAGGAGACACAAGATGGGATGCTCTTCTCTGGACCATAGCTGCACATTCTGGTGAAAGAGCCACCAACAGCCTGCCAACACTTAGAGTGGCCTCCCCACTGTTAGGATAAAGACCAGAACTGGACTCACCAATTGAAGTGGCCTCTTTAGA